>NC_142172.1:27213206-28463206 GCF_029865625.1 Vigna umbellata
AAGGAATGCTAGAAGGGGGCTCAATTTTTTCGAGACACAGGAGAGTAGTGAGCTAACCAATGGAAGCAACAATACTAGGTCTCACTTCTCGTCTGAGTCTGAACGTGTGACAAAAGCTGAGACAGAAATTTTGGCCTTGAAGAAAGCCATTGCAAAATTAGAGGATGAAAAGGAAGCTGGCTTGCTTCAGTATCAACAGTGTTTAGAAAAGCTGTCTAATCTCCAGTTAGAATTGTCTGGCGCACAAGAGAATTCTCAAATACTTGATCAGCGAGCAAGTAAAGCTGAAACTGAAATTCAAGCCTTGAAGGAAACCCAAATTAAATTACAGGCTGAAAGTGAAGATAGTCTTCTTCAGTATCAGAAGTGCTTGGAGAAAATAGCAAAGCTAGAGGAAAGTATTTCTTCTGCGCAAACAGAAGCTGGAGAACTTAATGAAAGAGCTAACAGAGCAGAAAATGAAGCTGAATCCCTACAGCAGGACCTTGCTAGAGTAGAAGCTGAAAAGGAAGCTATCATTGTTCAATATAAACATTGCTCGGAGACACTATCAAAATTGGAGGAGAGATTAGAAGAAGCCCAGGAAAATGCAAGAAAGACTAAGGAGCATGCCACTGTAGCTGAAAATGAAATTGGGGCCTTGAAACTACAAGTTACTAAACTTAATGAAGAAAAGGAAGAAGCTGCTCTCCGTTATCAGCAATGCTTGGAGATGATTTCTGGTCTGGAATATAAACTCTCTTGTGCAGAAGAGGAGGTGCGTAGGCTAAATTCCAAGATAGATGATGAGGTTGAAAAATTACAGAGTTCTGAAAAGAAGTGCCTTCTCCTGGAGACATCAAATCACAATCTGCAGTCTGAGTTACAATCTTTGGCGCAACAAATGGGGTCTCAAAGTGAAGAACTTAATGAGAAGCAGAAAGAATTGAGTAGACTATGGGGTTGCATACAGGAGGAGAGATTGCGCTTCATTGAGGCTGAAACCGCTTTCCAAACTCTTCAGCAGTTACATTCTGAATCTCAGGAAGAGCTTAGATCTCTTGCTGCTGAACTTCACAGTAAAGTGGATATACTGGGGAACGTGGAATCACGTAAGCAGGCTTTAGAGGATGAAATACACAGGGTCAGTGAGGAAAACAAAATTCTAAATGATGTCAAAATTTCTTCATCTTTGTCAATAAAAAATCTGCAGGATGAGATTCTGAATTTGAGGGAGACAATAGAGAAACTTGAACAGGAGGTAGAGCTGCGAATTGATGAAAGAAACGCTCTTCAGCAAGAAATTTACTGTCTTAAAGAGGAGCTTAATGATTTGAATAAAAAACATGAAGCCATGATGGAGGAAGTCAGGTCAACTGACTTAGATCCACTGTGCTTTGGACCATCTGTGAAAAAATTGCAAGATGAAAACTTAAAGCTGAAGGAAACATGTGAGTCTGACAAAGGAGAGAAAGAAGCTCTTTTGGTAAAATTAGAAACCATGGAGAAAATTCTGGAGAAAAATACTGTCTTAGAAAATTCCCTTTCAGACTTGAATGCTGAACTGGATAGTGTCAGAGGAAAGGTAAATGTGTTGGAAGAAACATGTCAGTCTCTACTAGTTGAGAAATCCAATCTTGCTGCTGAGAAGGCCACCTTGTTTTCTCAGTTACAATCCACAACTGAAAAGCTGGAGAGGCTCTCAGAAAAGAGCAACCTATTGGAAAATTCATTATTTGATGTGAATGCTGAACTTGAAGGGTTAAGGATGAAGTCCAGGGTGTTAGAAGATACATGCCAGTCGCTTGACCACGAGAAGTCCAATATCTTTCAAGAGAAAGAAACCTTAGTTTCACAGATGAACATCACTCATCAAACACTGAAAGATCTTGAGAAACTGCACAGTGAATTGGAGTCAAAGCATTTGGAACTGAAAGGAGAAAGAGAGTCTGCACTTCAAAAGGTAGAAGAACTTCTAGTTTCCCTATATTCTGAGAGGGAAGAGCATTCCAGAGTTTTGAAATTGAATGAAGATGAATTGGCTGAGAAGGAATTACAAATTCATATTCTACAAGAAGATACCAATTGCAAGAAAAAGGATTATGAGGAGGAACTGGACAGAACTATACACGCTCAAATTGAAATTTTCATCTTGCAGCAATGTATTGACGATCTGGAAAAAAAGAACTTCTCCATTCTGGTTGAGTGTCAGAGACTATTGGAGGCTTCCAAAATGTCAGACAGGATGATATCTAAATTGGAGACTGAGAATGTTGAAAAGCAGGTTGATGTGAGTTCTCTGTCTGAGAAAATTAAAATACTAAGGGTTGGGTTGATTCAGGTGTTGAAGACTCTTGACCATAACAGTGGGCATTTCTGTGAAGATATGCTTGAAGAAGACCAAATGCTTTTGAACAAGATATATGAAAAACTTCAGGACAGGCAGAAATCTTTTGACACAATTTTCAATGAAGGCCAAAAAATGGCCTTTGAGAATTCAATTCTGATTACATTCCTTGAGCAGTTGAAACTAAAGGTAGAAGATCTTGTGACACAAAGAGATGACCTTGATGAGCAGTTCAGTATCCAGTCTCAGCAGTTCTTGGCATTGCAAATAGAGGTTCAAGAGATATTGGAGAAGAACCAAGAGTTGAAGTTGACAATAAGCAAAGGAGAAGATAGAATGGAAGTAATGACAGCTGAAATAGGCAACCTAGAGAAGAAGCTGTCAGACATGGAAAAAAATCACAACAATTTACAGGAGGATAGTCACAAAATATTGGAAGAGAAGAAGTCCTTGATGAGAAGTTTTCTAGATCTGGGTGAAGTGAAAAGTAACTTGGAAGAAGAAATATGTTTCATAATCCATGAGACAATAGCTCAGTCTAATATTTCCCTGATTTATGAGAATATTATCTTTGAAAAACTCCTGGAACTCAAAGAGCTAGGTGAGGATCTTGATAAACATTGTTCAGCAAATAATGACCTCAAGGAGAGATTAAAAGTTATGGTGGGAAAGTTAGAGAATGCAGAAATGGATAATTCACATCTTAAAGAGTCATTTATAAAGTCAAATGTTGAACTGCATTTAGTTCAATCTATCAATGATGAATTAAGTTGTCAAATTAGGGATGAAAGGGAAATGTTGAATCTAAAGGAAAATGAGCTTTTGGAAGCAGCTGAGATGTTTCATGTTTTACATGCTGAGAAAAAAGAATTTCAAAGAATGGTGGAAGATCTGAAGATTAAGTATGATGAAGCAAGGGTGATGCTCGAAGAACAGGCTAATCAAATTTTGAAATTGTCCTCAGACAAGGACCGTCAAGATGAAGAGATAATTTGCCTGTGCAAAGTGAACCAGAAGTTGGAGTCTGAAATAGGGCACCTACGTCAAGAGCTTGGAGAAACTAAACTGAGGGAAAATAAGCTAAGTTATGAAGTACTTAAGGGAAGAAATGAGATTGAACAATGGGAAACTCAGGCTTCAACACTCTTTGCTGAGCTGCAGATTTCTGCCGTGAATGGAACATTATTTGAAGGAAAAGTCTCTGAGCTAGCTGATGCTTGTGAGAATCTTGAACACAGAAACTACTCCAAAGACATGGAAAGCGAACATCTGAAAGAAAGAGTTAGCAAGCTGGAAATTGAAAATGGAAGACTATCTGGTCAATTAGCTGCTTATGTCCCTGCTGTCAGTGCTTTGAATGATAGTATAACAGCTCTGGAGATGCAGACTCTTTCACATGAAAAACCTGATGACCGTGAAGAAACAAAGGTATTAAAATATCATTTTAGTATTTGGTGGAAACATTATTATAGCTTGTCTGGGTGATTCCCTTGGGCCATCATTTGACAGTTTTGGGGTGGGTTAGATACTCATTCTTGTTTCACTCATGAGCTTTGAGGCACTTTAGTGAACTGTTGAGCTAAATTCCAAATTTCAACCAAACTATGAAGTGTCGTTTTCTTTACTTTGGAAGCTCAAATATGACTTCGTAAAGCCTTTTGTCTCGTGAAATTGGGTAGAATGGCATCTGGTTTTGCAACTACTTTTTAAATCTATTAATTAAAATAAACTAGTCTTTTTCTCCATGAATTCGTCATGCAATAATTTGCTTTATAGTATTCAATGCTAGAGAACTTTGAAAAAAGATAAGCGTTTTTTTTTGTCAGTGCCAGATCATTGCTTTTGCTTGGTGATCGCGTAATCATGTGAAATGAATTTCTTGTCAACTTGGAACGAACTATTATTGCATTTATTTTATTGATAAAATTTGATTATAATCATCATTTTCAGGTTAAAGTATTGGTGGGTAATGAATTCACTGAAGATGGTCAACAAACAGACGAAGATAAGACTGTTATTGCACCAGATGCACTCCCTGGCTTCCATGACATGCAGAGAAGGATCAATGCTATTGCAGTAGTAGTAAAGCAGTTAAATGAAAGTTTCAAACTCAAGAATGAAACTAGAGAGATTCAAGAGTTAAAATCTGGCATTACCCAAGCAAGCAAGCATGTTACTCAAGACCAAGGAAAGTCCTCGGTTACAGAGATCGAGGTTTTGCCTAAAGACATCATGCTAGATCAAATATCTGAATGTTCATCGTATGGGATAAGTAGGAGGAGAGAAATTCTTGAGGCTGATGATCAAATGCTTGAGTTGTGGGAAACAGAAGATAAGGATGGCAGTATCGGAAAGCAAATCGAAAAGACACAAAGGATGGCTTCTGAAGCTGCAGGCAATCAACAAAGAGGAACAACGAAGGAACCCAAAAATAAATATCCTTCAAAAGACTTCTTGGTGGAAAAAGAGTTGAGTGTGGACAAGTTAGAGATCTCAAGAAGATTGACAGTGCAACGGGATGAAGAGAACCAATCGAAGATTTTAGAGAGACTCGATTCTGATGCACAGAAGTTGACAAACCTTCAAATCACTGTACAAGATTTGATGAAGAAGGTAGAGGTTAATGAGAAGAACACAAAAGGAAAAGGTGTTGAGTTTGATGAAGTAAAAGGGCAACTTGAAGCATCCCAGGAGACCATCACAAAGTTGTTTGACACGAACAAGAAGTTGGTGAAGAATGTGGAAGAGGGTACCTTGTCATCTGCCGGGAAGAGTGCAGGAGAGTCAGAGGAAAGTGGAAGTGTCAGCAGAAGGAGAGTCTCAGACCAGGCAAGGAGAGAATCAGAAAAGATAGGACAACTGCATTTTGAGGTGCAGAGGTTGCAGTTTCTACTGCTGAAACTTGGTGATGGAAAAGAAAGCAAAGAGAAAACGAAAACCAGTGATCGAAGTCCAAGAGTGCTTTTGCGAGATTATCTATATGGTGGGACGAGAAGCAACAACCAAAAGAAGAAAAAGCTACCATTTTGTTCATGTATGCGACCTCCCACCAAGGGAGATTGATTGATACCATATAGTTTTAAGTGAGACGTTAGCTTTCTTGTTTGTAAAATTTTCTCTCTAAAGATGCTTTGAGACCCTCTTACATATTTTGATCATTGTACATGTTGTGCCTCATTTACTCATAAGAAGAGGCAAAGGCTAGGACGGAATTTTCACAATTTTTTCTGTGTAATATGAAATTATGAATAATCACCTTTTTTTCTACCTGGTTTAGATGAGAAATGAGTGTTTATTGTTGTACCCATTTCCGTGTCTAACATTGTGGTGCAGGAGTCTATTATTCCTTCATAGAACTAGGCTTACCAATTTGCTTTCATTGATTTCCTCCATCTCCATCCAGAGCTTTCAGCTAAAGTCTTGTCTTTTAGTGTTACACGCATCACATATCCTTCTGGTCATAAAGATTAAATTAAACTTTTCATTAAATACTTTAGAAGAAGAAAAAATAAACATTTTTTTAATAAGCAATAATTAGTTTATTTATATGTTAGCAATCAAATTTTAATTTTTTATTAGAAATAAATTCATTAATTTTCTTCCTTTTTCTTCTAGAAATGTTTATGAACAAGATTTTCGTGAATTGCACCGAATAATCAGTTTTCTCTCCCACAATGGAGCAAAAATCTGAATGCAATCTATTAGTAAAACTTGTTTGTAATGATTTAAGGTATAGTCAGTCTTCAATTCTCATGTTCTAACTAAGGATAAGACTCGTGCATCTCATATGCTTCTAAAACTTCTCATGTCCACTAGTATAAAAACACTGTATAATATCGGTGTTTTTCAGGCTTTCATGTTGAATTCGAGGTTCACGATAATCAATTTTTTTTAATTAATTGTGATCTTTTTTACAATTCTATGAGACCTAAAAAGCAGAAAAATAACAAATTTCAGTTTTTTGTATTTTATAAAGTATGAACTATGAACCTGTAATGTAGTATTAACAACAAATAACAATAACAAACAAGTTCAACCAAACAATAACAAACAAATTAAAAAAAAAACAACAAACAAGTTCAACAAATAAGTTCTTCAAAACGAAAATGAAAACTAACCTACAAAAGGTGGGTTCGTCGGAATAAAGTGTTGCCACAAGTGAGAGAGAAAACAGAACGCGCCTATGAAGAACAAGAATCACTAGTGCAAAATAGACTTTTTATAGCTTCTGTTTATACTTGTTGAAATTTATTAGGTATAGAAAATGATGCGGTGGCAAAATGGTAAATAAAGGAAACATTTTTACAGCGGTTACACTAAGAAAAGGTATAAAATATAAATGATAAATAATTCTACACCGGTTACACTCAGAACATGTATAAAAAATAATTTTTTACACCGATTATACTAAAAACCGGTGTGGATTCTGCCCAACATCATTTCTCATTTTCGTTTCTTACTTTTGTTTCTCACTTTTGTTTCTCACTTTCGTTTCTCACTTTTGTTTCTCACTTTCGTTTCTCACTTTCGTTTCTCATTTTCTCTGCCCGTCTTCTCTCACTTTTTCTCCTTTCCTTCACGTCTTTTCTTAGTTCTCTCTGGCGCGTCTTCTTCTCCTTTGCATTGAAGGCAGAGTTCCTATTGTCAAAACCCTCGTGCTCTTGGTCGCGACTCCTCTAGAAGGGTTAAATCCTCTCTTTTGCTATGTTTGGGCGATTAGGGTTCCGCGACAACACAAGAATGAAGAAGGTGCATGATTAATATGATACTATGTTGGTGATTGTGCGGGATTAAGAGGATGAAATGTGTTTTGGAAGGGTCTTTCATCGAAACTCAATACCAAAGCTCATCTCTTAACTCACTTTTACATTGTGTGAAGGGCCTGGAGCCCGACGGGTTCATTGTGGTTAGCTTGTTATCTGCACGTAGGGTCCATGTGTACTTGTATAAATCAACAGTGATAATAAAATAAATGATGATATTCCAGTTTCCGGTCTTTAATTCTTGCTTATTTTTCCTTTTATCAATATCTTCAATTGTTGTTTAGTTGGGAATTTTAAATGTTACTTGTGCTTTACACTCGTAATAATTTTTGTTGTAATTTAGAAGTTATGTTATTACTTGGAGTAGGATATTTATCTTATCTGTATTTTCTCTATTTCTGACTTCACACTGACAAAATCCTGTTCTTTGTAGTATACATTATTTGGAATATTCGTATTACTCTTACATTTGGCCCAAGAAATGTATTTGGATAACAAGGATGAAGTTGCTTTTATACTTGACCTGCTTAGTAGATTGGTGTCCTTTAATACTGTAAGTTTACGAAGTTTAATTGACCATTTTTTTTTCAATTTGGTTCTTTATAAGGACACCGCCACTGCATGATAATTTTTGCAAATCCAACAAAGCATAATTATGCCAAAAAATTTGCTCACAAAAGAGTATCACACACATATTAGTTCACACATTATATCATATATTTTTTTAATTGACTTTAACCTATTTTTCATTTAATTAGGTGCCTCCGTCTATTCAATGCTTTAGCAAATATAGAATAACCATTTACAATACAATATGCAATATGTAATTCCTAGTTCAGTCAACACTACCAACCATTTAATTTGACTATCAATATTTCTTTACCAGTAAGATGGTTACAGAGATCTTTCTTTATATTTTTTCACACACAAACAAGTATTTATAGCAAAGTTTGGATGGAAAACTAGCCAAATTTTTTGTATCCTTTAGATCTTTTCACATATAAACATGCATAGGTAACCCTTGTTTTGTTTTCTTTATATGTCTCAGTTGCAAGTCAGCGACATAATTATTGACTCTGGTATGCAAAATAATGAGCAGTAAACATAGAGAATGAGATGTTACCATTAAGTTCTAAAGCATATATTAGATGTGTTAGATGATAAGAAAATAAACCCAAATCATATGAAAGTGCTTTGGTTTTTGTATCAGATATAACTTTATATGCATTATTAACTAATTAAATCATCGAAGTCTATTTTCCCTGGTAAAAGTTTAATATCTTTGTTGGACAGAAGCATGGTGACTCATTTCAGTTTCCTTGTGTTACATTTCAGGAGCTTGAACATGATATTTGCCAAGACTGTTGGAACCAGAATCAGAGCCATTAAAGGAAGCAATTGCTTCTACATTCTACATGCACCACCCTATCTTGGACATGGTCTTCACTATTTTAATTGATATTGCCGTAATGATCCCTACCCTCACTACTTATGCTTTCACACTCAAAATTAAGATAATATCATATGTTTAAGGTTCATCTCCTGATTAATTTCCATACTTTAACTATTGAATGTATTTGGTGACTTTATGCACCATTCTCATGGTATCACAATCTTTCTTTCAGGAAGTCTTTCATAGTATCACAATCTTTCTTTCACCAAAAAAATATAATGATCCTTCTATCAGAAGAGCCATAACAAACACCATCCAGGTCAGATTCTTCTAACAGTTCTCAAATCTTTCTTACTGAAACAACAATTATCGTCTACACAACCACTTAGTTGAATTTTTCTTTGCATTGAACTATGTTAAAAAATCACAAAAGCACACAACTAACTCAAGCCATTGATTTTATTTTACAACCACTCTTCCTATGCAGTTATTTTACTTCAATACAATATATCAAAATCTCTGTCCACGTAATTTTATTCACAAACCAGATACAGACTAGGAAGTGAAGCCCGTAAGCATGAGTTGGAAAATATTTTTTTAAAAAGAAAATCAACTTTGAATTGCCATAGACAGGTATTCCACACCCTCTATTTTATTTTCTTTCTTCACTCGTCATCCATGACTCTTATAAAATCAGTACTGCAATTTAATGAGATGTATTTATTTTCTTTTCTTTTTTCTATCTGTTGCATTCCAAGTGTCAACCAATGCTCTGGAAAAGGAAGCATTTCATGACCTCTTTTCCTAATTGTTAAGTTTTGCTACAACCAATTAAAGGGGCAATCACTCTATTTTCCCTTTTATATCCTTATTGAAAATTTATTTTCAAACGTTTTATCCCTTGTTAATTACTATACTTCTAAAACTTTATCATTAAATAACCATTAACAAGTTCTCAATTCTGGAATTTCCGGAAAAGAGCTTTCCAAATCAGGGATAATAATAATAATCAACTTGCAGGACAAACATATATTGTCAATTTACATTTTTTTTTTAATTTTCCCCTTTGATAAGAAAAAGCCCCATTTGACTGAATTTTCAATGGATCATTAACTTGTACAATTAGTTAAGTTTTAACACGGAGGAAAAAATAATTCTAATGTATAAAATATCATAACAACGAAGGCTTGACTGTGAATAAATTTCTAGAGGTTAAAATATTATAAAATGTGAATTAATTAAATTAAATAAGAACAAGATTCATTTATTTTACTTGCAGTATTTGCTGTCAAGAAGCAAAGTCCTTAGTAACAGCCACATGACCAATAATCATGTACCATGAGTAAGAATTGATTTGTACATGCAATTTGTTGTGATATGCATCCCTTCTTCAATGAACAAGAACTAATGGACCAAAAATGCTAAAAATTTAATAATTGAATTAACATATATGAAAAAACTAAAGCTAAAAAAATAAAACGCAGTACAAAAAGTCCTCTATTTGATTAGTTGATGTGTAACAGAATCATCAAATTGATGATACAAGTACATTAAGATAAGACAAATAATCTTTCGAACACTTTAGCTACGTGTTCCTTTTGTGTGATTATAATAGGAGTTTTGCATTCTTACGCAACAGTTTTCATTTAGTTCATCTTTAGTTAATGTTAATAACATCCCGTGATCTTTGTTGGCAAATTTGTACTTCCACTGTTTGAGTATTGTGATTTAGTTAAAGCATAATTAATAATATTTCTTACTTTAACATTTTGTTGAAAAATGTTATATTCTTTTTAAGTGTACTTTTGGATCTGGCTTAGTTATGCGAAGATGAATGTTCCAGACAATAATGGAAGATTCTATTGCCCATGTGTTAATTGTTTGAATGAGCGAAAGCTACCAGCTGAAGTTATTCGAGAGCATGTTCTATGTGATGGATTCCTAAAGAGCTACACAATATGGACATGTCATGGTGAATTAATAGACATGCCAAGTGTAAGTGACTCTCAGGTAGAAGCAGAACAAGTTGATTTAGAGATGGATGATCGGTTAGAGGACATGATACATGATGTCGAACCTGATTCCTTCCAACGTGCTCATCTGTATGACAACTTGTGCACTGATGCAGAAAAACCTTTATATCCAGAATGCACTGGCTGACAGCTTCTACCAGTGGCTATTCGAGAAGTATTGCCTAAGAATGTTAGATACACATTAACAAGATTGTGCTTTTTTTTCAATGCAATATGTAGTAAAGTTATAAAAATTAAGAAGTTGGATCAATTAGAAAAGGAGGTTGTGGTCATATTGTGTCAGTTGGAAATGTATTTTCCTCCATCATTCTTTGATATTATGGTGCACTTGATTATTCATCTAGTAAGAGAAGTTAGAATTTGTGGTCCAATATTCTTACGATGGATGTACCCTATTGAGCGATACATGAAGATATTAAAAGGTTATGTAAAGAACCAATATCGTCCTGAAGCATCAATCGTTGAAAGATATATTGCTGAGGAAGTATCGAGTTTTATACAGACTATTTATCATATGTTGAAGCTATAGGGGAACCTAGGTCTCGTTACCATGGAAGAAGAGGTGTCGGTAAGGGTACTAGAAGTGCAAAAGTTGTCACCCTACATAATGCTGAAATTCTACGAGCACATATGTATATATTGAATAACACTGAAGAAATCATCCCCTACTTAAGTGCTCATAAAGATAAAGTTAAGAGAAATAATCCAGGAATGTCTCAAAAGTGAATCATTAATGAGCACAACATAACCTTTTTAAAGTGGTTCAAACAACAAGTTCAAGCTGATTGATAGAACTTCTGATACATTACAATTGATATGATGAGGGTGGTGATTGTAGACGTACGAGATGCTACAACTCGAGTCCCTGTGCCCACTCAGGAGGTTCAGACAGTGGGACAGGCCCTTGGAAATTTTATCCTTTGGCCCGTTAGATTATCAAAAGCAATTGTAAAGGAGGTAATTATTTTAATTATGCACTTTGTTGTTTTTATTGGTAATACTAATCTTTTGTAAGTTTTTAAATAAGTATACCAAGTTGAAGCACAAGGGCAGGAAGATATGAATGAATCACTTCAACAACCGCCACAGCCGTCACAATAAACAATTCTACAACAACTTGGTATGTTGGCAATAAAGATCTCCCTTTCTCCTATAGAGTTACAAATGCCTCTTGAAGTCACAAACAGGACATCTTCGCTCTCTTTCTTCATATGTCAGAGGGATATTTTTGAAATTCTCTCTAACACTGATATGTTATGTTTATCAGTACTACAACTTTGGTTGTTGTAAGTAAATTTCTACATTTATGAAGTTTAGATATATTCAATATTTTATTCTAACATTATCCATTTTCAATGTTTAAGGTATTTACATCGGTTAAGTATTGAAAGGAAGAATGATCACATTTATGGTTTTATTGACCCTGTTGCCATTCAAGGAGTTGAGAGTAAAGGTGAAAAGGTCCAAAAGTACCTCTTAGAGGCTTTTGTAAATGAAAAAAAACAAGTATACTTAGCACCTTATTTGCAACAATAAGTATATAATTTTTATTAATAAAATTCTATTTATGTAAATGTTATTTAACACTATTATTGTTTGAATCTACAGGGGTCACTTGCAATTGTTATTAATTCTTCCTCAACAGTTTCTTGTAGTTCTCTTTTGTTCATTGCACAAAAAACCTCGCACTTTGCCAATTAAAAGTACACTAGTATTGTAAGTTTTTTAATAATTTATTTGTTGTGTACACATAACTGATTTTAGTAAGTTCCTTAGGACTCATTTCAATGTACATTTAACTTTATAAAGTTGTTGAGACATATTCAAGGTTGCAGGAAACACATATCGTCTCTAGAAAGAAGTTGCAGTTCATTGCACCAACTGTAAGTAGTTAATCTTTCAAACTATAAATACAATTATAAATTTTATGATACTTTATAAATTTAACTTGTAGTGCTCACATCAACCAGAAAGCTTTGAGTGCGAATATTATGTCATGAGGCACATGCAGAAAATTATAACTAAGATCTTAAGTCATTAATATTATAACTTGACTCAAACTATTTATTTTGTAGATATTTGATGACACGTCTCCAATGGAGCAACATATCATAAAGGATGTTCGGGAGCAGTGGGCTGCATTTTTTTAAACATTTGTAAATGATTAGATGTTTCAATATTACATTTTGAGTTTAGGAACTATTTTATGTGTAACTATGTTAAGTAAATATATTTAGAAACTTTGTTAAGTAAATATTACATTTTGATGTGTTTAAAAAAACAATATTGATTATTTTACTTGTTATTGATTATTTAAACTATACTCTGAGATTGAATTTTATGCAGGTCTGGATATGGATAGTAGCACATACAAATCCAATATTAAAAAAAATGTCACTTTTTACACCAACTAAAACCAGATCAGGTATAAAAAGTCTTGTTTTTCACACCGTTTATAACAAAATCAGGTATAAAAATGAGCTTCTTTTATACCTGTTCTAGTGGCAATAGGTATAAAAAATGAATTTTTATAAATTTCATTTTTTAATACCTGTAAAAGACTGAATTGGTGTAAAAGGACAAACTTTTTATATTTATTCTAGAAACGGTGTAAAAAAAATGAAAACTTTCTATATCCCTTACTTCTATACCTACTAAAAAAGTGGTATAAAAAGTATTTTTTAACCGGTATAAAAAACTTTTTTTTACATTGTGAACACGAAAATAATCGATCAATTGTACTATCCATTTCATCTACATTATCTTCCGTGCGTCATTTAAAGAAATTACATCTTGCACTTCTTCATTTCGACTCCACTGTTCAAAATATCCAACCAAAAACATTTCAGGAAAAACCAAAACAATGTATCCCAAATTAAAAAGACAAGGAACAAAACAAACCTTGTAATTAGGACAGTCCCAAAAATGTCTCTCCTTGTTCTTAACCGCGACTCTCAATATAACAACATCTTCACAATAACATATTTGGTTGCTAACCATTTCTCTCGATGAACCATCACGAGAGCTTCTCCATGAGCAAGACGAACTGATTAATTGACATTAAGGATAAAATAACGTTTCGTCTACAGGAATCAAGTATGTACTTTTAAAATCGGATACCAATCTGAACAAAATCACTTAACACAAACCAAGTAAACATTTAAACCTAAAGTAAATAATTAAAATAAAATTATATTAAAATAAAATATTTTAAATTTCAATATTTGGCAAAACATCACACTTTAATTTATTTTTGGAATATGACTTCTGATTGAAAATTATTTTTATTTAAAATTGATTTAACTTTAACTTTTATTTTAAATAATTATTTTTGTTGAATTATTTTGAAAATTTTATTTTAAAAATTTACTTATTAAAGATATATAAAAAATGTATTCTGTTGTATCTATCATATCTAATATATCGTATAATCTCTCTGTTCACTTTCTACCTTCTTTTCTGTTAATCAAAATTCTTTTATTTCGTTTTCTACTTCTTCCTAATCCAAACAAATAACAAGCCACTTTCTGTTCTGTGTGGAGCCACTGCTACTCTTGGATCGCCCCAAAACGACCATGAATTCATTGGTAATTACAATTCTGTCGCAAATACTGCACACAAACTTCTTGATTTTTTCTTTTCGTCCTTCTCAACCCTTTCTCTCTTTTGCTTCTTCTTCTGTGTTTGTATGTTGACGACTGTTTTGGGATATGGAACAGCAGAAAACTCTCTCCGGTTCCTCGCAGAGTCCTAGATCTCCTTCCTCCTCGCAACCGTTCCTCTCCGTCTCCGTCACCGATCCCGTTAAGCTCGGCAATGGCGTCCAAGCCTACATCTCCTACCGCGTCATCACCAAAGTACTTTAATCATTCACCTGATGACACTTCTTTTCTTTCACTACGCGTTATCTATTTATTATTTATTTTATTTTACTTTTCGTTATGAAATTTCTTGTTGAATCTAAGTTGAACTTTGGTTTTCGAGTTGATGGAGGTCGTAGGAGCTTTTCTTTGAACTCAACTTTGACCGCATTGTCAATTTCGAAGAGTTTATTGACGGGATTAGATTTTCAAGGAATTGTGATGATTGAAATTTGTTGAACATTGTGATTTAGAGAAATTAGTTAGAAGCTGGATTGCTTTAGTTAATTGAGATGTGCATTGGTTTGATATTGATCATTCTCTTGTTACTGTTTAGGGTAGTTCGTAGAGTTTCTCATTTTCTCCCTATAGCTGGGTGCAGTCCTCCTGAGTGTGGTGTTGTCGGACATAATTAGCACATGGGTGGGTATTAGGAAAATACATTTTGGTCACTTAAGCTAATAGGAAGTCTCCATGGGAGGTGAGAATGAAGAATTGTGTGTCCTATTCCACCTTTAAGTGGGATCCTTCTTCCTTTTCCGTATTAACTGTGCGGGCAAGTGTCCATCCTTAAAAGCTCAAATAACGGCCTTGTTCACCTGTAAAAGGCATTCAAAATCCTGAGCGAAGGCTTGGGTGTGGGCTAAAAATGTGCGGTCTGGGTGAAACGGCCGCAACAATTGTAACTATGAATGAAGAGGGAGTGTGCTTGTTGGTTGATGATTGAGCTTGAGCTTGATTACTGCTTGTTGTATTAAGTTAGTGGAACAAAAAGCTTGATAAAAAGAATATGCCTACGGTTTTGCGGAAGCAGGGATGGTTTAATTCTTTAGGTTAATGGACAGCTTTTAATAAGATGAAATCATGTCTCAAAATCTTATTATTCTAACTGCCTTGTCTCTTTGATTCTTATTTTGCTTAAGTGTGTTAGTTTGTAAATACTAGCTGCCACTTTTTATGATCTGTATGAAATAAATTGAGCAGGTATTTATGAATTTTCAAATGCTACAGTAATTAAGGAAACAAAAAAAGATAGTTTTTTATGTGGAAATAAAACATTTATCACATGAGAACACACAAACAATGTTGACAGGGTTTTCAAACTTGCTAGTAACCATAAAATGTTAGAAGCATTAACCTGTTCAACTTGTAAGCAAACTGTTTTCTTAGAGGGCTTAAGTAAATTCATTAGTTAGAGCCTTGATTATTCCCTTATTTTAAATGGAAAAATATTCTTTTCATTATGTGTAACTTTAGTTTTTCATCATCTGAAACAATTTGGCAGACAAATTTCCCTGAGTACCAAGCACCTGAGAAGATTGTTATCAGACGTTACAGTGACTTTGTCTGGTTACGGGATCGCCTTTTTGAGAAGTACAAAGGCATTTTCATTCCCCCTCTTCCAGAAAAAAGCGCTGTAGGTAAGATCTTGTGCGCTAATGTTATTGTGAATTTAATAATAATTTGAAAGTAGCCATTGCCATTGGAATATGTATGCTAATGCTGCTACTGTCAATGCTCTATCTTCCTTTGACGTCAGCTCATGTTAATTTTTGGTAGTTGTGTTGCCCTTTTCATTTATCGTCACAAAAACAATTTGAGTGAGGAAAACTGCTGCTATTTAATACTACTTTTCACATGGTCAAACCAAAAAGATTATCATACGTTTCTTTTATGTTCAGAATTAATTTTGGAGATATCCAGTCATCTGCTTTACTTTTTTGTCTATTTCCCACAGTCTCAGGTTTCTGGTGGAGCTTAGTAGCTTGAATTAGTAACTTAATTCTACTGTTTGATGATATATATATATATATATTTGGTGTGAGCTGGAATGTCTTTGACAAGATTAACCGTGCATTTAGTTGGTGATTCAACTAACATGAGACTTTCATCGCTGATATGTATTTTAAGTTGATTGAGATCCTAGAAGCCATGCATTATGCTTACAAACAATTCATTCTTGACTTGATAGTATTGCTGTTTAATGTTGATCATCATCCTAAATTCCTGTCAATTTTTCATTTTTTTATTTTAATTTTTTCAATGGAACCTTGAAATGTTGTTGCCACTAAAGTTCTGCTTGGCTTCTCTTTTTGTTGTTATTGCAGAGAAATTTCGTTTCAGTGCTGAATTTATTGAAATGAGGCGGCAAGCGTTGGATGTATTTGTAAATAGGATAGCATCGCATCGTGAACTTCACCAAAGTGAGGACCTGAGGTTGTTTTTGCAGGCGGAAGAAGAGGTGATGGCTCACGTGCAGTAGACTTTATTTCTCTATGGAGTTTTGTCAATTTTAGATTCAATTTGCTTTGTTTCTCTTTCTACTCGCTTTTTTTACTTTCTATCATTGTGCTGCTGCAGCTCTGTATTTTTGTGCAAAGTTGAATTATACATTATTGTCACTCATTTTGTAAGTATCTTGCAACAATAGTTCATACTGGAGAGTGGAATACGCAATGTACAAGTGTTGTTACTATTGTTTCTTTTCTATAGTATTCCTTACTCTTGTCTCTATATTGTATTTTAAGTGCTCAATTTCTGTTCTTCTCATATTTGACTTTTTTTAAAGAAGGGAAATATGAACTTAGATTTTCTTCATTTCATTAAACATATTATGCAGACAATGGAACGATTAAGGTCACAAGAGACTGGCATATTCAAGAAGAAGCCAGCCGATCTAATGCAGATTTTTAAGGTAAGATATTTTTATTTCTTTGACAAATTCTAATGATATTCAACTATTTTTGTTTTAGAATCAATAGAGGATGCTATTATAATGAATTTCACAAAAAACATAAGTGAATGTTATTAGTTACTATGGCGTTTCTTCTTTTAGTATAAAATTCAGGCAAGGATAACTAGCTGACATGAAACTGTTGCTGATTGTAGTCTTTATTTTTTAACATTTCAGCATATGTAGACCATAGAATAGGACAATCAACTTGTAAATTACCTGTTTTAGCCTTTTCCTTGAAACAGCTGCAGACTTGTTAGTTGCATTTTGCTAGATTATTGTGAAATTCTGCCACTTCAGTGCTTCATTCTCAGATTATTTTGCTCAGATATGAATATGTTGGTGCAAACAAGCTGTCAGATTGCCTTATTGCTATTCGATCTGGTTGAGTGTGCTGTTCATCCAGCTTTCTAAATTTGTTGTTTATGTGAATTTTGACAGGATGTGCAGTCTAAAGTGAGTGATGTTGTCCTTGGGAAAGAGAAGCCAGTAGAAGAAACAGATCCAGAGTATGAAAAGATGAAACATTATATCTTTGAGCTTGAAAACCACTTGGCTGAAGCTCAAAAACATGCATACCGTCTTGTGAAGAGGCACAGAGGTATATGACACAATTTAAGATTCTGTTTTGGTTCATATTATTATTGTCTTCTCTATCTACTTTCTGTTTTATTATTTTGTGCTCGTTTTATCCACTATTCTGACAAGTTAAATTCGCAACTCATTATGTTCGTGCAGAATTGGGGCAATCACTGTCTGATTTTGGAAAAGCAGTAAAACTTCTGGGTGCTTCTGAAGGAAATGCTCTTGGGAAAGCATTCTCTGAACTTGGGATGAAATCAGAGATTTTATCAGTTAAGCTGCAAAAGGAGGTAACTCTCACGTGTTTGTTGTTGGACATCATTGTACTGGTTATTCGTATGTTTGCATGACGGTATATGCCTATTATTGACCGATCAATTTGAAACAAACTATCCTACTGTGATAGGCCCATCAGCTCTTGATGAATTTTGAAGAACCATTGAAGGATTATGTCCGTGCTGTACAATCTATTAAGGTAGTCCTGGTCTTGTTTTCTTTCAGTATTTAATAACTAATTTGTCTAACTCCGTTAAAATATTATGTTTGTTAAAATATTGTGTTTGTTTTGCTTGAAATATATTTCCAGTTGCCTTAGTAAAACAATTATTCAGTTATGCGAATCATATAATTTCTGCTCCTCCAACTGAGCTCCAAAAATGGTTTAAAATGGATTGTTATTCCTTTTTTTTTCCAATCTAATGCTCTTGGTTCACATTCTGAAACAGGCAACGATAGCAGAGAGAGCAAATGCCTTCAGAAGACAATGTGAACTGGCTGAAACATTGAAGCTCAAGGAGATTAATCTGTATAAACCTGGTTACCTGTTTTTATTATTTGCCTAATTTAATTTTTATTGCAGAATTAATTCCTTTTTAATATAAACATCATTTTATGGCTAAGGTCCCTTTCCTGAAAGGAACTCTCTTTTCTGCATATGTGAATTCAAAATAGAAGCCTTATTTGTGTCTTGTATTCTGTGATATGAATAAAAACCTTAAAAAGTCTTGGTGCCATATATTTTGATATATATGTTTGCAATGCAGTGACAAGCTCACGCTGATTCGATCTGATAAAGTTGGAGAAGCTGAGCATGAATATAAAGAGGCAAGTTTGCTTGAATGTTAACCTCCATTAATGAGAAATATATGCAATTTCTTTTTACTGGACTGACATGATTTTACCATGCAGTTGAAGGCAGAGAGTGAACAGGCGACGCATACATTTGAGACGATTGTGAAACTAATGAATGAAGAGATGGAGCGTTTTCAGGAACAGAAAACATTAGATATGGGGATTGCTTTCCATGAATTTGCCAAAGGTCAGGCACGTCTTGCAAATGGCATTGCAGACGCGTGGCGAAGTTTTATACCGAAACTGGAATCATGTTCCTCCCTCGTGGAGAATTAATCAATTAGTTCCGCAGAGCATAGATATAGTACTCTTTGATGGGTTGTTACTGGGGTCAGGGTATGGCAGACGCAGGTCGCAGCTCTTGTTTTGTAAAAGAGCTTTCGAATTATTATTATGCTGGAAAAGGTGTGTTTTCTTTTTTGGTCGATCTTGTACTAATCTTAAACAGAGTAAAGGGGATACCTATCCGCACTTTTGTCTTCAATTTTGCTGCTGCTGATGCTGTTTATCTTACTCCGTTGTATTTAGTCACAGTGGATTTACAAGCAGAAAAGAAAATGTTTATTATTATGGACAACCTTTTCACTTAACAAATTACATGAATCCAATTAATATTTCCCACCAATGAAAAATATTCTTATGAAGATATGGCCACTTAGTAGAGTTTTGCACTCTTAATCAATTGTTATTCATTTTCTTAACATGAAAGATTCTTTTAAATACTATTAGAATTAGTATTAAATCTAGGTAGAAAATTTGATCTTGTAAAAGTTGTTCTACTATATGATTAAAGTCAAGATGTAAGGAACGAAGGATCATCCCAATATAATATTTGTCTAATTTCTTTTTTATTTCATCCAATAATCTAATCTCTAAGAATTGTTAACTCTTCAAATACAAATTTTCATTCATGAAAGACATCATGTCATGATTAGTTTGTTTGAGAAATGCAAGTTTATTTATGATTAGTTTGTTTGAGAAATGCAAGTTTATTTGTAAAGTTGTAAAGGAATTGAATATTGTTTGAAAAAAACTTGAGTCTTTCTAAAAAGTCTTAAAAGATCTAAGAGAACCCAATAACTTCGGTTCCATAGACGGCCACAATAAGACACAAAGTTGAAAATAAATTTGTTAGCTTGCTTAGAAGGCACATTACTTACATCTTATGTGATCATGGTAAACTTGTCTAAGGAACAAATTCAATCGAGGAAGACCACAAGACATAATTTTTTCCATTTAGGTTTTTAGAATAATGGTAGGAATTCTATATTAGATAATAGGTCTAGTGGAAATTTTAGTTGTAATATGAGGTGTTAGAATTTCAAATGTGAGTCTAAGTTCTACATTAGATAGAAATGAGAAAGTAGAGTATCATACAAGGGTGAAGATCTATTAACTCATTGTCTTAATGCTTTGGATAAAGAGTGGTGTCTATTCTTTATGTGGTTGGACTCAGATCTCATTAGTGTTGTATCTCCCAAGTGAACCTCCTCCTTTGATAAACCTAAAAAGTGGTATCAAAGCTAGGTTCACCTTGGTGATCGTCTCAGACGAGTACAATGATCCCTGAAAGTCTTCCTAGCACAAGGTTCCAAGTAAGCGTGTCCCGTTAAGATGAACAATGATACTCGTGGTTGGGAATGCTTCCGCTGGAGGAGAGTGTACCAATGTGGAAGGGACTCACCCTTGAAGAGGGAGATTGTTAGAATTCTAAGTGTGAGTCTAAGTTCCACAATGGGTAGAAATGAGAAACTAGAGCACCATACAAGGATGAAGATCCATTAACTTATTGTCTTAAGGTTTTGGATAGAGAGTAGTTTCAATCCCTTATGGTTGAGCTCAGATCTCATTAGTGTTTTACCTCCCTAGTGAACCTCTTCTTATATAGACCTAACAAGTGGTATCAAAGTTGATGGTTAGTTTTGGTGACCAACTCAAAAAAAGTACGTCTCTTCATGGTAAGGTGAAGCCTTGACAAACGGTCGGTAACAGACAGGTAGATGACTTATAGGAAGTGGAGAGCAAGAAATGCTCAATGGTGTGATAATGGATCTTGAAAGAGAGCAAGAGATGCTCAATGCAGACCATGATGTACTTACGGATAAAAAAAGACTTTTCCTGTAGGAAAGGTAGAGAACCATAACCCTTTGTTTGAAGGAAGGATTATTAGGATACAAACAAAAGTCCCACATTGGATAAACAAGAGATGGACATGAGTTTATATATACATAAGATACCTCCATTGGTAAGAGACTTTTTGGAGTGGCACCAAAAGAAAATTTGTAAGGGTTTGGCCTAGAACGAACAATATCTTACCATTGTGAAGACCTATGTGTGTGATGACCCTCCCTACATGATGAAATTATTAAAGGCAACAAGCTAGCCAACAAGAACAGTAAAACGGAGTAGAGTGGGATCAACCCATCGTTGTAAATTAGTTTCTATTTATTATGAGTCTTCATTTCAAATCTTCATCTTCATAACATTGTCTCTTCACACATGAATGTTGATGCATCAAATGTGTTTTATGCAACATTAAATGTTTATCATTTCTTTAACCACCATTCTAATAAATGGCATGCTTATCAAGCATTAGGTATAATACTTTCAACTAAATATCAAGCCTTAGATACAATACTCTCTATCTAAATATCAAGCCTTAGTTACAAACATTCAACTAAATTGAAGAAAAATAAAGAACGATATAAATCATATAGTAGGTTTAGAATTGACATAGAACTTATTAGAATGTATGTAGTGTGAATTAACTTTATCATTTTCTTCATGATATCTTTAACATTGACTTGAGCTTTGTGAGACAAATTCTTTACAATACAAAATAAACTCATAAAAGATAATATGTGTGTTGTATCATTTGTGAGAGAAAAAATACATCATATCTTGCATTATCTATTGTATAAAACTCGTGTCTAAAAAATGAAACATGTCCATGCTTTAAACTTTATCATTTAATATAACTTAATCAAATAAATAGAGTTTGATGAGTTTTTCTTTAATAATCTCCCATAAAAAGAGTCAACATGGTCAAAAGCATTTTTGGAAAAACACAATACAATCTTAGATATATAATTGAAGTATAAGTTTGATGGGATTTCAAAATTTTCAAAACACTACATTTCATTAGATTAGATGATATTAAAGAAATATAATTATATGTTTGGATACAAATATAGTGATCGAAATAAAAATACGGAATAACAAAAATAAGAATTTATAGATCAATTTGTTACAATAATTGCTCATAGAAAAGGAAAAAATTCTTCCTGTTCTTCATCTTCTTCGCCTGCTCGCCTTTAACATAAGCTCTCCTTTAGCTTGAGATTTCTATTATTTTATATAGGCGCTGCCTCATATAACCCTTTTTAAGAAACACCAACAAAGGAGTTATGACTTTAATCAACTTCTTCCATCTCTTCATCATCGGAGGATAACATCAAAGGAGCATATGAAGATGTTGGAAAAAGCAAATTGGACAAAAAACCAAGGTAATAGCACATACAATATGTCTGTTCTTAGCTTCACACTTATCCTTTAGTGTTATAAGCATCACATATTCTTTAAGTTATCAAGATCAAACTTTTTGTACTCTATGGCCAGACAGTCGTACCATTGAAGAGGATCAGTTAGTGCTTGAACCCTTGAATTTGGAAAAGACAAGACTAAAGTTATCTGGCCAAGCATGGGCTGAAGCCGTGATCAAGATTCTATTTCTATAAATATAGGTCAAAGGTAAGAGATAGATGATCGCATTTAGAGCGTTGGTGGAAGGAGCAATGTCCTCGCATTTATTGTGAATTTAAGACTTTGCTATCCGTCCGAATTAATTACTTTCTTAAAGAAAAATGTGAAGGTGTGTTATGTAGAAGTACTCGACACTACACCTGAAACACTTTTCAATAAATACTTTAGAAGAGAAAATAAAGAAAAAAAACTATTTTTTTCGTAATCTACAATCAGCTTATTTAATTATAAGACGTTTCCGAAGGATTCTTCAATTGTCATGAAAATTACTTTACATTTGAATAAATTATAAAGCATGATACATATGATTATTAGATTATTAGACAGCCTATGTTGTTCTAACTAAGGACAAGAGTCGTGCATCTTTCATTTTCCTATGCTTCTAAAACTTCTGCGGCACGATTTGGAAATTCTCATGCCACAAATTGGAATGGTGACATAACTGAGACGAAAATTAATGAGCTCTTGAGAATAATCTTTTGCTCAGTCTCACAGTCAAACATTGTTCCAACCCTCCGATTCATCGTTCTTCATATTCGTTCTTGAATGGAGATTGAAGTTGCATGCTCCAACGGCCTCTTCAACAGTTAAATAGATCCATCTCTCTCCTAAATGATTTTGGAACTTGGATTTGTTCAGTTTCTTCATCACCTCGCTTCCCGGATTCACCAAAACAAGCTGAATGCATAGGAATGAAACATTAGAAAAAAAATATATAATTTCTGATATGATAAAAATAACAGTAGATGATAACACGAAAGAAAGAATTACTTGAAGTTCTCTTCTCTCAGTAATCTTCTTGACTTCTTCAAGCATACTTATTCCACTTGTATCAATGTTTCCAACACCTGCCAATAAAATTACACTGCAACTCAGACTGAAAATTCTAAAACAAAAGGTGTTAACACATTCTTTTGTCAGTCCTGTAATTAAATTCACAACATTTAATAGGAAGCAGAGACCTTGAGATTTTGTAATTTCTAAAAAGTTTTACCAATCAGAACATCCTGTTAGAGATTATCTGTCATCAACTTTTTTGTTTTACTAATAAGTAATCAAATGTGAGCTACCACATTTTTAGGTCCATCACTCACCACTCATATCCATTATAACATACTGCAAACTTGTCTCTTCAGTAGCTTTGATTCTGCTTTCTTCTTCATCAACCCACCTTGTGATCCTATGCAAAATAAAGAAGTTTTTATAAAAAGATTTAAAAGAATAATTCTAATGTATTTTTTGAAATATTAGTGTACTATATATATAAAAGAATGACATATGCACAAATTATAATTAACAAAATATTTAACATATCTTAATAGTTTTGTGGTACTATGCGTTTTTTTGGCATTTGAGAAAAACACTCCAAATTCGAAGGTAGATTACCTTTCTCTTAAATAGCCTGCATTGGCAAAGTAAATCGGTGCATCAATGGCTAGGATGAGGATTCCAGGAACATGTTTTGCATTTGGATAGTGCTCAACATTTCTGTAAATCCCAGAATTTGGAAGGTTTCCCAAAACGAATGTCCTTGGCCTTGCAATGAAAAGCAGTACCCTAAGTAGAGAAATTGCAACCTGAAATTATATACATGCACATGAAATGAAACCACATAATAAATTCATAAATCTTCGTATTAAAATCTTATCATGAGCAATACAAAATTCACCACAGAACATACAGCTATGACTAAGCCAATTTCAACACTGGCAAAGACCACGCCAATGTATGCACTCATGCACACAACAAAGTCAAATTTATCAATCTTCCAGAGATGGATGGCTGCTTCATAATCTATGAGGCCAAGCATTGCAGATACAATAATGGCTGACAGCACCACCAGGGGAGTGTAATGGAACAAGGGTGTTAGGAATAGCAATGTCAACATCACTGCTATTGACATTATAATGTTGGAAGCTGCTGTTTTGCATCCAGCGTTATAGTTGACGGCTGAGCGTGAAAATGGCCCTGAAACAAATTCATTTTTTTAACCATAAGTTGATGCAGAACAGAAATAATTCATTGATTGCTCTTAATTGAAACTTAACAGTTAAAATATTTACCTGTTGTGATGTAGCAAGAGGTGAAAGAACCAACTATGTTCATGGTACCCATAGCTATCATCTCTTTATTGCCATCGATATTGTAATTTTTATACATTGCAAAGCTTCTTCCCACTGCTATTCCTTCCTGAACAATATATATCATCAAACTCAACATCAAGATCTTCTTGAAATAACATGGATGGAAGTTGTAGGATTTTGTGTTGGATTATGAGATTCATTTCCCTTCAATGGGAAAATAGCTAAAGTACGAATTTATATATATATATTTATATATTAATCTCTAGTTGGATGTGTTTTCTATATTGACTTGTAGCAAGAAAAAATAAAAATGACTTTTATAAATTAAAATTAACTAAATTCCTTTAGAAATTCTTACGAAAAATTCTTCCAAAAGTCTCAAATGGTTAAAATGTAGGGTGAAAATAAAGAATATCTTTTGGAATAAGCTATAACCTTTTAGGGTGTCTCTTGTGACTTTAATCTTTCAATAAGATTACTTACTCTTTTGCCTTAATATCAAACTCTAGAGCCGAGTTTTAGATCTAAACGGGTTAAGAGGAATTTAACGAATAAAAACGGTCCAAATCAATATTAAAAAAACTAATCAATTTTTATTCTTTAATTTTCAGGCACTTTATGACATTTAGATCTTATGTTTCTAGATTTCTATTTTGAAAAAGAAACATAAAAAAGTTCTTTGAAAATAAATAAGTTTAAAATTCAAGAGAATTCCAACCCCACCTAAAACCTTTTGTTATAAGGCAGCATAGTAGCTACTACGAAATACAATATGGATAGTAGAAGTAAAATAGTGTTATTTGTAGAAGTAAAAAAGATTAATATCTCACTTACATGTTATCATCAAACTAACAATATTTTTAAAATCCAAACAACCATATTTGAGTATCCAATTCACAGTGAAATAAAAAAGTAGCATATTCACACATACATTTTTTAAATTCATTTAATACTAGTCTTTTTTATTTTCTTTTTTTTAAAAAAAAATAAAAATTTATATTTTTATGATATTTTACTTTTATATTATATATCAAATGAATGTAAAAATAAAGAATAAAAATTTATATTTTTATAATTATTTTACTTTTGTATCATGTATATCATGGTAACATTACTTGTAGCTAAAAACAGATACGTCAGTGATGATGATAGTGCTTCTGCTTCTGTGGAGTTTCTTTTTCACTTTATTAGGAAAAATGTGACCTTTTTTATAGTTGTGTTTTGTCTTTTTAATGCTGATTTTGGATTGCGTGTATGAAAGGCATATTAGGCATGCATTCCGACAAAGTAATAGAGTTTGAGAGGTACTCACTGCTAGTGATATGATGCCAACAACAATGCCAGTTTTCACAGCTGTGGCCATATAAGGTGACACAAAAACCAGCTTTGATACCGATGGTGGATTTAAACCCTTCTTCAATTCTCCTATCTGATTCCATGTTCACAATCACAAACAACATTACTATATCAGATATCTATCCTTTTCTATACACCAATATTCTAGAATGCTACATGTTTCATTTATAATACTCACAGTAATAATAGTAACTTTTGTTAAGATCTACATATTTAGGTAAAATACATTATCCAATGCATCTGACAAACACGAACACTGTTAACCTTGTACTCTTGCTTATAAATGATTCCTTCACTGCTCCAACCAGAACAGAAAGTTTATGATTATGGATGGTATAGGTAGGACCCAGTGTCACTCAAAAGTATTTTGGTTGTTACAGAAAAAAAAAAACTCTCGAAATCATGTTTTATCTGAATAATAATAAATAAGTTTAATCAGTAATTTTCAAACTCGTAACACACAAACTGTGATACAAGACGCGTTTTTGTACCTTTTTAGTAGTTTTGGAAACATAATTTTTTCTTAGTTTTGCACAACAAAAATTTAGGTTGTAATGCTTGTTCTTTACATGAAATAGATGAGACAAAAATAACACTCACCACTTCAACTCCGTTCCTCTCGGCATGAGTGAAATAAACAAACAGACTTCCCAATATAACCGATGTTAACGGCGCCATTGCTGACACCCAGAAAAACCTTGGTCGTTTTTTGCTCTGCATAACATCACAAACTGTAATCACTATCCATTTTTTTTATTAACTGATAAAACCTAACCACATTTTTTCTGCTACTCATTATCAATTCGCTAGAGTATTGAACTAATTTAAGTAAACAATAATCTAATTACTATATATGATGTCAAACTATTGTCGTTGAAAATTTGCTAGCTTTTATTTTGGGTCAAAAGATAATAAGTTTGGGTTAGGTTAGGATTGAAAATAGGTTTGAGTTAATTATGCTTGTTTTGATATGACTGGCATACACAGAAAGAAAATAAGTGATATATAGAAGGACATATATGAACATATCATGAGACTATGTGCTTATTTTTCTTTGTTCAGAAAAGAGAATACAAGATACGCAACATGAATGACATAAATTGTATATCAAGTTAATAAAAAACTTTACATTTTTGGATAATATATTAGATATTTTGTGGAAAAGAATATGGATTAGGTGTACTTACAAAGTATCTAGTGATAAGGAGGAAGGAGATGAAGACAAATCCTAACACAGAACTTTCCCACCTCCACTGCAATAAATAAAAAAAGGAAACCAAACTTAGAATTAATTTGAGTTGGGTCAAAAAATAATTGCGTGAACGAAATATAAATGACCTTTTGAGATGTAATTATATTACTATAATTTTGAAGCTGGTAGGTGAGGTGAGGTAGCTAAATTCAGTGGAGTTTTTTACCTCATGAGTTTGGGTGAAAACAGAGCGCATCACTGATATGATATCAGCTCCATGGGTGAAATGCACAAGGCCCAGAATCGATTTTAGTTGCTGCAGACAAACCACTGTAGCTGCTCCTCCCATGAACCCTACTATGGTTGCATGTGACAGAAAATCAACTATCAACCCCAACCTGCAATCACCATGCATGTCCTTATTAATTATTTTTAACCTCACTATTCCAGAAAAACAAAAATATTCCATGTATATTGCTGAATATTATCATATAGTAAATTCTTTATGGATTTACTTTTATTTCTATGTAAGCAGTAATAAGTCTAATATGATATTTATATTATAGATAACATAATTATTTTCATTTATACTTTCAAGTTTAACAGTTATGTTATTGACAACACACTGTGCCTGGGATTATTCCCATAGAAAGAAAATGTAGGTTCTTCATACATATAGGGAATGGAAAGAGATCTGAAAAATATTTATTGTTTCTATTATAATATTTTGTTATGCTTTGTATTTTACATTATTTATTTATTTATATTTTGTATTAAAGAAAACAGAAGCATGGGTTAAAGACGGGAGATACTATTTTTATTCATTTGAATTAATATATATAATAATAATAATAAATATGAATTATTTCATATTTGAAAAAGGTGACTGGCATTAAATTTGAGTTTGAAAGAATTATGCTTACCTAAACAAACCCAAAGCAGCCTCAAAAATTCCAGCAAATAATGTAGCAGTGAAGGCAAGGTGTAGGTAAAGCTGTGGGTCTTCGTTGGGATTAACCACATCACTCAACATGGAACCCATCAGAAGCGATCCAACCGCCACCGTCCCCACCGCCAAATCCCTTGAGCTTCCCATCATGGCATAAATCAAAGGTGGTATAAAGCTTGAATCTACACACACGCAGAAAACCATGCTCCATTTAGTTTTGTTTGTTATATTACAGATACTGTAAATATTAAATTTTATAACAGTATTTTAGTTTATGAGAAGTATATGTGCAGCTATAGGTTTTTTGAAAGAGAATGAATATATGAGAGAATGAAGAACAGACATAGTCCGAGGATAGGAGGGAGGTTGGCGAGCTTGGCATAGCTGATGCCTTGAGGAATGGCCAAGCTAGCTATGGTGATGCCAGCTATGAGGTCAGCTTTGAAGAAGTTGAAGGTGTATTTGGGTGCCCATTGGAAGATGGGGAAGAAATACTGAATAGCAAGCATGATCTTTTTGGAGGGTGGCTTGTTTTTGAACTGTCTCAAAGGGTCGTCTGGGAAGAAAGTCTCCTTCAAGGAGATCTTTAGAGACTTGAAAAAGGGTTGAGGTGGAGGAACCTCTACTTGCTGCTGCTGATGATGCTGAACGCTCTCAGCTTCCAGAGGGTCCTCGTGATCTACACTACCCATGATGTTGTAGTAAAAATTAATGTTTTGGTGTGTTAAGATGGGAGAAAGGTGTGTGAGAGAATGATGAATGTGATTGGTTTTTATAAGAAATGGACATGATGTATGAAGTGAATTTGTCTACGTGTGGGGGAGGATTGTTGTGAGGGTTGTAGTGCGTTATGTGGACCACAAATGACGACAAAAAAGGTTATTGGAGAGACCAACCCAAACGTGGTCTTATGTTCTCAAAATGGAATTCAAAAGTCTCAACCTTCTCTCCCCTTCTGCCATTTTCATTTTCCTCTTCTTATCAAAACTACGGAAAGTTTATTGCTGTATTATTATGTGTGTGCTGCCAAACACGGTGTAAGCAAAATGAAGGAAGATCACGCAACTCCTTTCTTCCTATAACTTTTTTTTAATTATTTTGTGTTTCACTCCTCAGATTATGACTGTTGCAATAATTGAACCTTTTTCACCCGATTTACTGACGTGTCGGTGGCTTCGTCGGTTTCAAGTCTCACTCTTTTCTTTCTTCTTCTTCTGTATAATTTATATTAAAAAGTTATGAAAATGTTTTTATTTATTTTTTAAAAAAATTATGATTTTTGAACTTATTTCATATAATCATAAACAATACACTATTATAATACTACACTACTGACATAATTAGAAGCAAGAGAATCGCCCAATCCTACCTACTGATCCTCAAGATTTTTAGTGAGAGGATTAAAAGTTGAAGTTTCAAAGAAACAACATAGAAGATTCATTGTACATACACTATGTATCTTTGTGCATCGTTGATGAGTTAAATTAATATTACACCCTAAGATATATATATATATATATACATATATATATATATATGTATGTATATATATATATATATGTATGTATATATATATATATATATGTATGTATATATATATATATATATATATATGTATGTATATAAAGTGTTCAGATTGAAAAACACGGTTCCTTTTTGTTTTTTGTTTTGAAGGTCAGCTTATGTAAAGGTCCATACCTGCATATTAGTAATGGTAATTTAAATTAAAAACACATGTGAAAATTAAGTTAATTTTAGCATGTGAATGACATAACATAACAGAGCTCAGGAGCATCTTTCCTTACTGTTAGGTATGAATGAACATATATCATTTAGGAATTTATTTATTTTTATTTTAAAGTCAAAGGATTGTTTGACCCTTATACCACAAAAGTTATCAATTAAAACCAAAGTCAAACATATTAATCTTTTAGACTTTTTTTTCTTCTGATAAGCTAAATTATATTTATCTAAAACTTAAATTAACAAAAATATTTTCAAGCTGAGGAATGATGCTCTTTTAAGTTTTGTCGAAAAAATTTACTACTTTCCGAGTTATCTTAGGAAAAACATTATATTTTGTATTCACGTGGGAAACATATAGAATGTCTGCTAATGATGTCTACATGATTCTTTATTCAATCATGTGTAAATAATAATTTAAACTTAAAAAATAGAAGGAATCACGTGGTTGATTATATACCAACTTTATTGTAATATTTCTTTTTACTCTCAGCTAAATAAAAGCTATAAATGTTATGTATTTTATTATATAAAGAAAGATATAATTTACTTACATATATTTATATACAAATTTAAATTTGCAGGTAACGTGTATTATGAATTTTATTTATGAAGATATAAAATTTAATTTTATACATATTTTTCTATAAATAATTTTAAAAATATTTTTTTATTGATTTTTCATATGTATATTTAGCGTATTAGAGCTAGAATATTTACAACGGATAATATTTATAGACAATGGTAAAAATTGTTATATAAGTAACAAAAACAAATTATTTATTGATTTTACATACGAATTTAAAAGTAATTTAATTATTAAAAATAAAAATCAAGTTTATTTTTGTGTTCACTAACTCGAAATTTTTGTTGTTTGTGTTCCCTCATTCACAAAGAACAAACCCTTCATTTTTCGTTCTTTGGCCTTCTCGTAGAGAAAAACTCTCACATCGCTCACCTCTCATTCTTTGTTTTTCTTGCATTTATATCCTTCAACCACATCGTGTCAAAATTGTGTATTTCCTCCACTACTTGCAGCTACTCTGTAATGGCTCGTCTCTTATCGAACTCGTTGCAGGTAGCTCGACTTCTAAAGCTCGCACCCTTACCGTTAAATCACGAAGCTCTCATCTCACAACTACCATTGTGTCTTCACACCTCTAGTGAGACTTCTAAAGGTCAACTTAGACTCCTAAATTGAAAAGGTATGAAACCCTAGATCCTAAAACTCAAACCTAAGTGATTTATTTTGTACTCAAATTGTAGGGTTTCTTTTGTATTCATCTTTGCCAGACATAAGCCTCAATTATAGGAATCATTGTTGCTCATGGTTCTCCGTCCTCCACCTTCTTCTTCAGAGCTTCCTCTTTCCTTTCCCCACCACCTCGTCTCATCCATTAGCCAAGATCATTGCCATTGATGGTAGATGAGGTCATAACAACTAACGACTTTTAGGGATCGCATGTAGCGCCAATGTCGCAACCGTTATTCTTTTCCTTCCTCTATTTCTAATTCATATTTTAAGGTGTGAATTAGGGGATGATATTCTCTAGGTTGATAGTTGTGGATTGGTTCTATGTGTGTAAGGAAAAGTGAAAGTGATAATGGTCTTAAGAGTTGTTAAGATGGTTGTAAAGATGGACTGACCTCACTCATAGAAGATCAACAACATAGATCGACATCATAGCGATCATAGAAGCTCGACATCTTACAATGCAACTCGACAAGCATCATAACACCTCAGTTGGCTCAGGAGTTAGCAAGTAAGCTCAGCTAGCATTATAACCAGCTCGATAGGTAGCATGGAAGCTCAACAAGCAGCATGAGAGCTTGGTTGGTAGTATAATCAACCCAACAGGCAACATAGAAGCTCGATAGGCAACATGGAAACTTGACAACCAGAATGGGAACTCGACAAACATTATTTATATATTTAAAAACAAGGAAGAAATCATTATTATCAAAGCTAACAAACACATTATCTACGAATTTATCCATAAAGAAGTTATTTGTGGATTGGTTTATAGGCAATTACCGACAGATTTATACGCATGTGATTTCCAGCATAAATCTGTAAATAAATTACGTATGGATAAATATGTAGATAATCTTAGTTATGACTAATTTATTTATAAATGTTTTTCATAAATAATCCGTAGGTACTGCTTTACCTACTCATTTTATGACTTACCTATGAATTTTTGCAATGGTAATAATGATTTTTCTTATAGTGTGTAATCTTTACTAAAAATAGGTTTCCCTAATTTGATTTGTTCCTTAAATTCCCCAAGTCCATTAAAGATGTTAATAAATATTTTTCTCTTTGTTCCAACTTGTTCTCACCTTTGCAATCCACTTGTTCACTCAATTTCCAGTACCTTTGACCATCTTCAACATGATTACCATGTTTTTCCTTCTACTGTTAGAGTAGATGGTTCATCTTCTCTTGTATAAGCTATTGTTTCTCCATCTTCCGATTCATCATCTCCCACTTTTACTATTCTTTTAAATTCTTTTCCTACTCCTTGTATAAATGTTCACCCTAAGCAAACTTGGTTGAATATTTTTCTTTCTTGATAAAGAGTTCATCCTTCTCCATTGTTAACTCACTCTAAGCTTACATCTATGAAACATGCTCTTAAGGATCCATATTGGAAAGCTGTCATTTAGTAGGAGTATGATGTGTTATTAAGTCAAAAAGACAGGGTTTCGTTTCTTTAGCTCATGGAAAGGTTGTTGGTTGCAAATGGGTGTTTAGAGTAAAGGAAAATGTTGATGGCTCTATCAACAAATATAAAGCCCGTTTAGTTGCTAAAGTTTTTCATCATGTTCATAGTTTAGACTTTCATGAAATGTTCTCTCCAATGGTTAATCCGATCATTATTCGCATTATTCTTACTATTACACTTTCTAATAGGTAGAAATTGTTTCAACTTGATGTTAATAATGCTTTTCTCAATGGGTTTTTAGATAAAACTATGTTCATGTAGCAACCACTAAGGTTTATAGTTCTTAACAAGTCCTTACTTTGTAAGTTGAATAAGGCTCTTTAAGGGCTCAAGCAAGCCCTAAGACAATTGTTCATTCGTCATTAGACTACTCTTCATTAGCTTGGGTTTTCTACCAACACTTATGACACATCCTGATTCATTTTTCAGCATGGGTTTAACATCATTTATCTTCTAGTTTATGTTGACGATATTATTATCATTGACAACTCCTCTAATTTGATTCAAACTGCTACTATTAAGCTTCATGCCACATTTTCTCTCAAACAGCTTGGTCAGTTAGACTATTTCTTAGTCTTGAGGTGAAACATTTAGTTGAGGGTTCTATTCTTATGACTCAAACCAATTATATTCATGACTTACTTCCTAAAAGTCACATGATAGAAGCTCATTCCATCTCTTCTCTATGATGTCCTTGTGTAAACTCTTTAAACATTATGCTAATTTTTTCTCATATCCTACACTCTACAAATCTATAGTTACAGCTCTTAAGTATGCTACCCTTACTAGACCAAAGATTGGTTTTGTTATTAGCAAAGTTTGTCAATTCATTGCTAATTCCTTGGACTTTCATTGACAGTTGTCAAACACATTTTACGACATCTAAAAGGTAATTTATTCTCTAGGCTTCATTTTTAGCCTACTTTGTTGACTTGTTCATCAACATCATTTTGTGATGTTGATTGGGCCTTTGATATTGATGATTGTCGGTCTACATTTGGTGCAACTATATTTCTTGGTCTAAATTTTTGTGGTCTCGTTAGCAACAAGTCATTGCCCGTTCTAGCACATAAGCTGAGTACAAAAGCTTATCTCAAACTTATGTTGAGTTAACGTGAATTTCCAAACTTCTTATAGAGCTATAGTGTTTCCTTTACCACACCCATTTTGTTATGCGACAACCAAAGTTTTGTTTTCATTATACACAACCCTGTTTTTCACAGTCGCACTAAGTATATGAAGATAAATGTTTTCTTTGTGCGTGAGAAAATTATGGCTTAGCAGTTATTATTTTGCATATACCTGTTCTTAGTCAACATGCAAATATTTTAACTAAAATTCTCTCCTTGCAACGCTTTACTCTTCTTTGTGACGGTTGAATATAGTGAAAAACATTAATTTTCTTTATGTTAAATATACACCTGATGTATTCTATTTAGAATAGAATAAATTTGAACTAAGTACAAAATAAAAATAAAAAATATTAACGAACTAATTAAAATTAAAATATTTATTTAAAATATATAATATATCTAACGTAGATGTTCCATTAAATTTGAGGAACTATTACTATATTATAGTTGACTAGTCTTAAGCCAGTTTGTTTGTACAACAATGTTGTTATTTCTTTTCCATACTTCAAATTGTTCAGAAAGTAATAATCAGTTTCTATATCATTGTTTCTATTCTCTCACTCGAGTTTCTCATATAGAAAAGAATTATAGATATAAATTTGTATAGATTATGTAATAGGATAGAAGCAAACGTTTCAGAACTATGTATAAGCCGTCTTTGTTATCAAATTATATTTCATTATCATTATTTCGTAAAGTTTAACTCAACCTCTAGCAGTATCTATCTTTATTATCTACTTAACGTGGAAATGTCAAATTTAAATCACTGAGAAAAATCAAAGTCTTAACCCGCAAAAACTAAACTCCCTCGTCAATAAGTTCTCACGACACGAAATTCAAAAAATATATATCTTAATGACAAAAATTTACGAAATATCTTTACCCTTTCTCTGTTAATAATTGAATAAAAACTTTATACAGTGTCCTTTTTGACCAAAGTACTAAATATCAAAGAATCACACGCATGCGTGTATTGAGAAAAAAACAAAGGAATAAGAAAGTAAGTAAAGGAGAGTTTTGTGATTGGAGTGGGGAGGTTGGAACTGGTGGTGAATGCATGCTACCTGAAAACGCCCACACCCATGGCTGCGTATAACTGCGTGATTTTCAATCAGCACATTTATTCACAGTCACACAAATATAGGTTCTATATAACAAGGAATTAATACAATAAAATAAGAACTTCTTTCAGTGATTTGTACCTGCCAACTTTAATTATATCTCATTCAAAAAAGAATTGTGTTCTAGAAAAGTCACATTATCAACTTTACATAGTGTTCTCTTTTTTTAATATTAAGAGTTTTCTTGAAATTAGTCACACTTATCTTCAGCTATTGTGCCACCACCATCTGTTATAGTTATGTTGTCGTGATTGGGATAGTGGTGACATCAATATATTAAATAATGCAACGTGATTATATTGTGTACTTTATAGTTTTAGTTCAATCTTTAAATCATCTTTGCATAATACCCTTGTTTGGTTAGAAACTTATATTGGCTATTCTTAATATATACTATAGTGTCTAAGTTTAGAATTATAAGACAATTTTTAAAGAATATATACTTTTTCAATATTTAGTTCATCAACTTACATACAACTAATAATTTTTTTATCTAATGATGAACTATTTTTTTACTAATTAAAAATATAATAAAAATTATAAAGAAAATTCAAACTTATATTAACCGTCCAATATCATATTATTATCCCATTATTGAACTATTATTCATTCAAATACTATTGATACTGAATGAAGTGTTGATAAGATAACTCATGAGAAAAAAAATCACATTATTGAATAGGTAAAACAATAATATTCACAGTAAAAATAAATATTTTATTATTAATTTTTTGAGAACCTAAAAAATACTTAAAAAACAGTTTAGAGTAGTGGTGATTTTTAAATGATACACTAAAATAATTTAATAATAAAAGATTGAAAATAAATACGTTATATATTAAGAGAAGTTCATTTTATAAAAATCACAACATTTCTAAAAAAAATTAATTAAAAATTGTCCTTTACATTCTTTCTAAAGCTTTAACTTCATTCTTTGTTTGTTTGAGGATCAAAAGTTAATACAAGACTCCTTAGTTGAGATCTACGATCCTATACTTGATCATAATCTTAAACAAATAAGTTTCTTTTTTGTAGACGTTTGGACTTGGGTTGTTGCTTGAGGGGGTTATGGGGGTTGCATGTCAAGTTTATATGTTCTTAATGAATCTGTGTTCAAAATTGTTTAGGTATGATTAGATCATTGATCTAAGCTTTATATGTGCATATACTACCTTCCTTTGTGATAAAGGAGCTTAGAAACAAATGAGATTGTGTTTTGTACTCATAAGTCAAGTAAGAAAAGTTAGTTTTTAAAAAGGTATTGTATTGTTGAATGAGATTGTGGTTAAATTGTTGATTTATGAATGATTGGATTGATGCATGAAGTGATTTTGTTTGTTTGATGTTGTGAATTGGTGAACTAGCTAAATTAATGAATTTAAACACAAATGACATATGTAATTGAGGTTTTGGTGGGAAGTTTATTCCGATGATTAGTATATATGGCTCAATTCAGTTCAATGAGTATATTTTGTGTTTGTATAATTTGTTCTAAGTTTTGAAATGTAAGAAAAACACCTATTAAAACCCACATTCATGTAATGCTAATATAAATTTGTTTTGGGTTTGGTTGAAATTGATGAATGAGATGATTTGGCTGGTTGAAGGATTAATAAACTTTGTTGATAAATTGATAGTGATGATTGTGTAATCTTTTTAGTGGTGTAAGATTACTTTAAAGATAGGTGAGTTTAATTCATTTGGTATTAGAGGGTATGTTTTGCTCTTGTAAAACCTTTTTTTTTTTTGGTTTGTTGATGAACAAAGATATAGTTATATTATAATTTTATAAAGTTTATTAAGTGGAGAATAATTTAAGAAGAGTCAATTTGTTCAATCAAAACTCACAGGAATTTCAAGCTTCTAATGCAACGACAAACGCTCCTACAGTGTGGCGGGGTGTTAATCAAGCAATGGTCATTGACTTTTCTTGCGTTGAGTAAGACTTTAGTATTGTTAGACGCTACAAAGTTAGTGAGCTCACTGAATTATTTACACTGAGTGCCACTAAGGGATCGTCGGGCGCAACTCTCAACTAAAAATCCAAGGACCTCCAAGGGATCTAGTGTTAGCCTCAACTTGGGGCGTTGGACGCCACCCTATTTTGGGTCCTGAGCTGTCTCAAAAAAATTTTGATTCTCGCTTCATTAATTATTGAATCGGACTAAAATTTTGACAAATTGTTCTTGATATACAAGATTCTTCGCTTTGACAGTTGAGATCTTTGATTAGAAGTCTACGATTAGAGTAATGTTTTTTTGCTGTTTTGATGTATTTAATGAAAATTTTGTATTTGAATATTATGTTAATGCAATAAAAAATAATTGATTAATTATCAACATTTAATTTGAAATAAATATTTTGTAATTGATGTTATGAGATGGATTTGGATTGAGATAAATTATATATGTACGACATGGTGTGATGATTTAATAAGATTATTTGAGAATGTGATGAATGAGTTGTGTGTGATATGTTATTCTTTAGTTATTTTTCTTGTGATTGTGCTTACTATTTGTCATATTTATTATGAATAAGGTGTATATTTGGAAATGAATGTTTCATTTTAATTGAGTTGGTACAAGATAAATACATACATACATATATATATATATATATGTGTGTGTGTATATATATACACATATATATATATATATATATACACATATATATATATATACACACACATATATATATATACACACACATATATACATATACACACATATATACATATATACACAATATATACATATATACATATATATATATATATATATATATATATATATATATATATATGTGTATATGAATGATAGAGATGCTTAACTATTGAATGAGATAATATGAAATTATAATATGATGAGTGTAGAATGACTTTCATTGGAGAAACCATTCCAATCTTGTGTTAGGTGTATTGATTAGGGGCTTGAAAGGAAATTATCCAGACTTTACTTAGTATCTCAACTCACATAGAGTAAGATATCTAGTTAGTTAGAGTCGATGGAGGTTTCTATAGCACAAATAGGGATTGTTGATCTTTTCTAGAAAGACTATAGGTGAGACTAATGGTAGGTGCAAACACTCTGGACCCGATTCAATACACAAAATCCTTCGAAGGTAGTTATCATGGTTTCCTTATATTATGTGTATGATTAAATGAAGTTAGTGGTTGCAAGTGATTGTTTGTTCTAATCATTTTAAACTATTTATGAGTCTTTTTCTTTTTAAGCTTATCATGTTTTTCTGTGTTTGGTTATGGTTTATCCACCTGCAGTGATTGTATGTTATACGTGAATAGAAGATAATGCAAGTAGCAGGGTTGATAAGTAGTGAGATTGCTTGATGCGGGTATAAATGATGCATAAGTATATAGTTTTGTATTTTATAAATCTTTCCTTGTTGAAAAATTTTATATATATTATTAAATATGATGTATCATTGAGATTCATGAAACTTTATATATTATTAAAGATGATATTTATGACGATATGGAAATACATATTATATATATGTTTATGTGATGATCTATTTTTTTATATCTATTTTGTAATAGTTTGAGTTAGTAGTGTAAATCTACTAAATTCAAATGTTAGATTTTTTTTCTTTCTCTATTTTAGTCACTTCATTTTTGTTTGTTTCTCATTTTCTCTTTTGTTTAATATATTTTTTCTTGAATTTCTTTTTCTTTCCACATATTTTTTTATTTCCTTTTCTCAAATATACTTATTTTTTTTCTCTTAATTATCTTTAAGTTTTTTTTTTCTTTTAACTCCTCTTTAATTTATTTTCTCCTTTGATTTTATTTTTTCTACAACGTGTGTTTTCCAATACCCATGAAACATTCTATCTTTATTTGTATATCTATGCTCTTTCTTTTATTGTTATTTTTTCAAAATTATTTTTAATTTTTATTCAATTTAGTAATGAAATCATGAATAAATAACTTTTTATATTCATTTAGTTGAGGAATAATTTTAGCATAAGTATTTCTCATAACTCCAAAATAATTTAAATAAAAAATTAAAAAAATTATTGAATATCAAAAGTTGAAGTTTTGATAACAACTTATGAGAACAAAACAAGAGAAGAGTATTTTGATATTAAGTTTAGACAATGATATTGTTGCCACTTAATAAATACGAGAAATTCACTAAAAACATTGTGTATTATCGACGAATACAAACTGTTTATAATAACAAAATTTGTTAGTAACTCGAGTTTATCATCATTTGAGAAATACTTCTAATCATTATTCATGGATACTTTTTCAAGAAATATTGTATCATCTACATATTTAAGAAGGTAAAACTTTCTTTTTCCTATCTTAAACCTTTTATACATGTGTTTTTGCAATTGTCTATCTCATGATTTCTCTTCATCTCCTAATTACAATTATAAATAAGAATAACGAATCATCTCATCTTTATTTTCTTTCATTTCTATAGTGTTAGGCACAAGACCGATCTAATTTTTAACTATCCAAAGCCAATTAGTGGTTAGGCTCAAGGTCAATCTAGTTTTAACCTAATACCTCGATCTTGGGCCTAACCACTAAATATCCCCCCAACCTTCGATTTTATAAAGCTTAAGGCTAAATAAAAGTATTTAACATCACACCTATACGATATTTATATTTGTTTTTGTCAAAAAGTACTAAGACTAATTAGCCAAAAGCATTCAATAGTGATCCCCATATTTTCGATTTCTTCCTTATATTATAAAGTCTTTTTTATGTCTTCTCCACGTCTAACATTTCTCACTCTTTAGTATTGGGTCTAACACTATAATTAGATTTTATTTTACTTCCTTAGCGCTTACTTTCCGATGACCAAGTATCTATTTTGTGTAAATGTTACCATTGCCTTTTTTTAATAGACACCTTGGTCGACATTAAATTATAATGAGATATTGAAAACTTACCTTACCTTAATATTTCTAAAGGAAAACTTTTCCAAGGTGCCTTTTAAATTCACACTAATGTTGTTTGACCAAATGATATGCAATTACCTTAATTGTAGTTTAATCAAACGATACATTATCATCTCAATTTGATTAGATGATACTTGATGGATGATACCTTGATCGGATGATACTTGATCATCATCTTACCGATTGGGTGATTCTTGAACATCTTTCTTTTTTAGAATGATATTTTACCGTGCAAATGATGCTTGATCATCATTTAACCGACTATATTTTTCTTAATCATCATTTAGAGTGATACCTGATCATCTTTCTCCTTTTACTATCATTGGCTTCCTTTTACCTTTGTTTAGTAGTGAAAATTGTCACATGTCACCTTATTTTCTTTATGGGCACCTTAACAAGTTGCCTTTTATCTTTTTTAGGCTCTTTGAAAGGTTGTCATTTCTTCTTGGACGCCATTTTTTTATTGCCTTTATGGGTCACTAGGTGCCTCGAAAGGGCACCTTAATTTTTGGATTTAGTGCATTAAAAGGTGACCTTAATTTTTTGGTTTAGTGCTTTGAAAAGGTGACTAGGCACCTTGAAAGGTCACCTTAATTTTTGGGTTTAATGCCTTGAAAAGTCATTAAGTACCTTGAAATGTCACCTTAATTTTTTGGTTCAATACCTTGAAAGGTCACCTTAATTTTTTGGTTCAATGCCTTGAAAGGTTGCTAGGCACTTTGAAAAGTCACTTTAAATTTTAACTGCCTTGATAAATTGCCTTTACTTCTTTGTGAGACGCCTTGATTGCCTATTTAAATTCACTTCTTTAACCTATAGTTAATATAGGTAGTTGATTATAAAGTGATCTTTAAATATATTAAAAACTCATATATAACTATATATATATATATATATATATATATATATATATATATATATATAAAAAGTAAAGTAATTGTATCATTTTAAATTTTTTTACTTGCAGTATACAAGTAAGTGATCAATATTTTCCATATTTCCATGTATAGATAGGGTCTTCAATTTTTTTTTCTCACTTGCATTTTACAATTAAGGGATGACCATTTTCCCTATGTGCATTTATAGATATGGTCTTCAATTTTCTTCTCTCCTACATTTTACAAGTACGGGATCAACATTTGTCCCTTACTCAATTTTTACAAGTAAGAGATAAAATTAGGCTTATTGACTCAACCGACATTTGGTCTAACACCAACCAACCCCATCACAAGAAAACATCATTTTTTAACATGCTCGGCAAGATAAAGGTCGAAAAATCTTCAAATATCACTACAAAGAAACAAATAACAATTGAGAGATCATATTTGGTGATCAAATCTTGAGAAATCAAATGGAAGAAAAATGAGAGATTGGTAAAAAGAAGAATTCAGGTTTAAGTTTAATGCAATAAAATTGATTTTGCAAATTATTCTTTTAAACAATTAATGCAACATCCAAAAAAAATTGTAATGCAATATTTTCTTTGAACAATACAATATCTATTTTAAAGTGATGTAAAATGTTAGTTCATGAATTTATAAGGTTGATTTTTTTAAGGCAAGTACTAAGGTCGTTCTTCCTATAGTCGACCTCTATAGCCAATTTTTCTAAGGAAAATCTCCTTAAGACCTAGTACGAAGGTCAACCTCCTTGTAGGCGACTTCCTTGACCTCCTTATGCGCGACCTCCTTTTGGTTGAGTTATGTGGCCAACTTTCTTAAGACTGAGAATTGACTATGGTTGATATCCTCATAGTAGAACTAGTAAAAAAAGACAAATATAAGGTAAGTATTTCATAATGTTGCATGGTAAAATTATGTCTTATATATATATATATATATATATATATATATATATATATATATATATATATATATATATATATATATATATATATGGGTGAAAGTGAGTTATAGTGGAAGAAAGAAATTTTTAGTGAGAATAAAGAGAAAAGAGAAAGAAAAAAGAGACATCAGGAAAAAGGAGAATTTGGATTATCATGAGTCGTCATTTGATCAAAAGTGAACTATATTTGCAAATTAATCATAGGATATCATCACAATGCAGGACGTTGCACAACTAATCCAATCACCATATAATTATAGAGATATTCAAATAGATCAAACCACATTCATCATACATCATAAACCTAGAATAACATGTGGCAGCAAAGGGTGTAAACACTACACACTGTCATCCAATTGTCTATGATACCATGTAATAGAAAAAATACATTTTAGGCATCAAGAAGTGTTCTACCGACGTCCCAAGGTGGACACCAAAATGTTATAGCCAAAAGGTTCAAGGTTCGATTAGTTAGAACACACAAAGTGTCTTTTCCTCCTTCTTCCCTCAGGTCCTCCTTTAAATACTCACACTAGTACAAAAACAGCGTATAACGTCACGCGTTCAACGTCTAACCACTGAATAACCAAAGTTAAAAATGACCGGTGACAATTTTGTAAATAAATGCAATTATTAAATGTCGTTTAGAATTGTAATTCGACGTAAAAGGATATAAAGCGTCGAATGCCCCAACGTTAGACGTTAAAAGGTTAGTGGATTCAATAAAAATTTGAGCGGGAGATTGAAAATTCATTCACTTTATCTTAGCGCGTGAGACTCTCTTCTCTTCTCAAACTTTTCTTAAACTAAGTTTGACGACTATCACATGTAATCTTTCTTTCATTTGATACAAATGCATGTTAATTAATTACTTATATGTATGATTTTCATTTGTTATGACCGATTATTTCCGTGCTCTTGTCCTTCATACGTGCATTATGCTTTCTCTATCACTGGTGGCAACACTTTATTCCGACGAACTCACCTTTTGAAGGTTAGTTTTTTGAAGAATTTATTTGTTGAACTTGTTTGTTGTTTTTTTTGTTGAACTTGTTTGTTGTTATTATTTGATTGAACTTGTTTGTTGTTGGTTATTGTTGTTTGTTGTTGATACTACACTACACACGTTCATAGTTCAAAAACTAAAATTTGTTGTTTTTTTGCTTTTTAGGTCTCGTAGAGTTGTAAAAAAGATCACAATTAATTAAAAAACAAAAAAAAATAGATTAACCTAGTATATTGACAAAATTCGATGTTAAGTTAATGTTGTATATTGACAAAATTCGACGTTAATTTAACGTCGAATTTTTTAAATTCACCGTTACAAACCCAAAATATTTGACGTTGTAAGCGATTTTTGTACTAATGTTATATTTAATTCACATTTTTTGCCATGTTTTGAATAATTATTTGAGTTATAACTTTAAACTCCTCGTTTACCTATCACATATTCTCGTTGTTATGTTTCCACTAGTATTAGGTTAAAACTAAACCGACCTTGAATCTAACTACTAGTAGTTAAAAACTACGTTGATTTTGAGCTTAACACTACAACAACATTCTAAATAATTATATCAAAAGAAAATATGTTTGTGGGAGAGATTTTATGAAACAGAAAATAGATCAAAACAAAACAAAAATTAAAATGTGATTAGTTTTATAGTTTATATATTATTATTAAAGTCCCTTATGTAGTATACGCTTTAGACTACTCGTCCTTTATTTAATCAATACTACCGTTTACTCTCACATCAAATATCTAGTAAATAAGATTTTCAGGTATTTAAATATAGAATTTGCTAGGTATCTAATCTCTTAATCATTTTTACATAATTTACTAATTGAAGGGTTTTTATTTAATAAATAACTTAATTATTTATTTTCAATTGACTCATTCTCATCTTAAATAGAATACAACTGCTGATATTTTTATAATTTGTTTATAAAAAATATTATTTTAGTAGCTAATATTTATCAACACTACAGGAAACGCGCTAATTACCGACGGGCATTTACGGACGGTCTTATAGCCTTCGGTAATGAATTAGTGAAATAATTTACCGAGGGTTTTTGGCCCTCGGAAATCTCCACGATGCTTTTAACTAAACATTTTGGGTTTCGTCCCCAAATTACCAAAATATGAGAATTCCCTCTCTCCCCAACAGTGCTTCGCGCTTGCCCTAAGCCAAAGATCAGAAGTTGACGCGAAGCTCTGTTTGTTGGTCACCCTAAGGCGTTCTCGTGTTGTTGACGCCAAGCTTTGTTCGTTGGTGGCTGGTGTTTTATGGTTTGCGTAGGTACGGTTCGTGGTGTTTCCGACAGGGTAGTGGGTCGTACTAGTTAGTGTATGCGGTAGTGGTGGTTGTGGGTCATCGAGGTTGGCTTGACGATGGTGTTTGGGTGAAGTTGCCTTGTTAAGTTCGTAGGGGTCGTGGTTTGCAGAGGCTGGCATCGTCGACCCTTTTGCTTTCGAGGTAAGTTTTGCGTTTTAGAGTTAGGATTTCAAAATTGATTCCTGTGTTTTTACGTTCATGTTTTTGCAATAAGAAGGTTTCATCTGCGGATAAGTACCTTGTATGGGTTCATTTCCCTTGTAACTGGATCATTCTTATACTTCTCTCAAAGGGGTTTTTATGTTTTTGTTGATTTGACCTTGATTTACATAGTTCTAAGTTAAATTTGTTCAATTTAGATTAGGAAATTACGTTCCTAAATAAGATATGATTGTGGCAGGTTTGTGTTTGAGTTTTGTGATAACTGTTTAAGAACAAAATAGAAAGAGGAATTATGTTGGGTAGTTAATTTTGGTAACAGTTTGGTTGGAAGCTAAAATTATATATAGGTTTCTCTATTCTATTTTTTAGAGAATAATGAGAAGTTCTCTAGTTTTCTATATCCTGTACATTCCTTTAGAAGTTGTGAGTGAGTGCGAGAAAGAGAAGGTGTGAATACATAAAAGGAAGTATTACAAGTTTTAAGGTCATAGTATGTCTTGTTTTTTGGGTAGAAATTTCTTGTACCCATTTTCAAGTCAATTTGGAATGAACACTGTAACTAGATCACTCACTCACATGACATGGTTAGTGAAAGTGTGTTGGTTGGATCAAATGGTCAAGGGATATATCTTTCAATGCCTACTTGGGAGTCTTAGAAGGGAAAATGAATTGGTGAACACAATATTGAGTCAAGTCAATGGCTTGAACTAAAGGTGGTTAGTTGTAGATCTGAATGTTACCACTTTATGCGGTTAATTAAGTTAAGGTCTAGCGAATACTTATCTCTTTTTTAGATTAACATAGCCGAGGATCTTCTAGTGGAATGCTTGATTAGTTTCTCTTCAGTTGTTGTAGTTATTGTTTTAACATGCATAAATACTGATATAATCTTCATATGTGATCATTTCAGGAACTTAAGAACCTAATGTCTCAACTATATTCTGCTGCAGAATACTGTGAAAAGTCTTATCTCCATAGTGAACAGAAACAAATGTAAGGATTCTTTTTGTGAATGAGTTATTTTACCTTAAATAGCAAAATTAAAATGATTAAAATTGCATTATCCACTCATATCTTTCTTGCTTTAGTTCGTTCATTCACCTTAGAATGAACTTTAATATTCTTGCAGTAGCACTTCCAATTTTGTACTCAATTTTGCTTGAATATTTGACCTGTGTGCTTAGGTTAACTCAGTTAATCACCTAAGTGCTTACTTTCATGCAGTGTTTTGAGATATTGATGCACTTCTGCTGGGTGAAAGTAGTGCAATTGCTATTTGTTTTGTCATATCATGCAGTATGTGTCAGGGAGAAAATTACTTTTTTGTTGTCACTCAAAGCTCTGTTTTTAATTGAATAAAATCTAGAGAAACCAGAATTCTGTCCTTGGTTCTCATTAGACAATTTCAGTTAGCTAAAAGCTCTTTTGAATATTTAGTGCATTTATTAGCATGACCATGCTTTTACTTGTACATGCACTGGTAATATTTGGTTAGTTTACTGCTTCTGTTTTGGAACTATTTTCACAAATCAAGCTTTGGTTCTTAAATGTGTTGTTCATGAACATCTTCAAATTGCATGCTTGAACAAGTTTAGTGAAAAGATGATTTTTAGTGAAATTATTACCAAGCTGGGGGAAACTGAATGCTTGCAATGCCATGCATAAGGGAAAATATAAAGAACTTAAACCAGAATATATTTTTATAACACTAATCATCAAGTACTTTCATCAATTAAATTATTAAAGGTTTTAACTGCTTGTATTTTAATTTGCACTTTTACTTTGTAATACTTATTGTAAATTACTTTTTTTTTGCGTTTGGTTTGATTCGATATAATCTAAAATCAAGCTTGGCTAATATACTTCAATGCTTGGTCTCTAGTGCTCTTTGGAATTCATCAAACTCTTTTTCTTAAAGTTCAATCCTTCTCTCAATCAAGATAGACCTATTCTGAATATCATTGAAGCTTTCTTGCTTTACCTTAGTCTGGAACCTGATTCATACCATAATAAGCATTTTCCATTGTCTTTTGTTCAAAAGAATTAGAGAGAATAATGGATTATTTTTTATATGAGGTCTCTTTCATCAATTTCTGTAATCTAAATTGGACTGTATTTAGAACGATTATTTCCATATGGAAGAAGTTGCTTCCAACTATGGTTAGTGTGCCTCCACTCTTATGATAATTTTCTATATAAATTATAATAGCAAAAGGAATTAAGAAAAATAAGTTAATTAAGGTAACTTATGTTTACGTTCAAATTAACATAGTGTTGGGGATTCAATTATTTAACTCAAATATTTATCATGCTATGTTTGTTGTTCTTCAAATATTTAACTCAAATCCATATATAATTACATTCAAAATCAATTATTTATCATGCTATGTTTGTTGTTCTTTGACAGTTGTAATTTTTATTGTATTGTTATGTCATAGTTATTTTATTTATATATTTTATTCTAACTTTGAAATTCCAATTGCTTTGCTTGAGCTGTTTATGCATTTAAATTTCAAATGTGATTGTGAATCTGGTTCTTGCTCCATTTGCACTGAGATAAATTCTGTTACACAGCCAGAACTAAGAGTCCTAATAGATGTACCTAACTTTGAACTTGATTGTTGTGCAGAATTAAAGGAAGCAAAGAATGCTAAAAACACTAAGGCAGTTATTTGGGAGGAGGAAAGTGCAGAAAGGCTTGGAAAGATCTCCAGCCTATTGCCACACACACAACAGCTGCCAGTGGAAGGAGAGATGTTGCTGCAGCAGAGAGCTGGGAAGGAGGAAGGCAAGGAAGCCATGGAGACACTGCTGAAAAGAGTGGCTTGTAGTTTTAGTTTGTAGTTTGTAGTTTTAGTTTTAGTTTATAAGAAAAGAGTGGCCTATTTGAACAAATTTTCTTCTTAGTGTAGCTTGTAGTTTTAGTTTTCTTTTTCCAGCTTTATTCTTGTACATGTTGTGTTCAGTTTTCTTGATTCTGTTGTACATATTTCTTGTTAAATTCTAATTCTGCATGTTTGATCTGTATATATCTTTGGTTTGTCTGTGTTGTTATTAGGAAGCCTTACTCACTCACACATTGAGGACAATGTGCCTCTTAAGTGTGTGTGTGTTGCGGGGGGAAGGTATAAATTTAAAAATACTTGTTCTTATGTAAATAACTGTTTAGCATTAGTTTTAGTAATAAAATAGGGATAATTACCGAAGGTTTTTGCCCTTCGGAAATTATCGAAGGCTTTTGCCCTTCGGTAATTACCGAAGGCTTTTGGCCCTCGGTAATTACCGAAGGCTTTTGGCCCTCGGTAATTACCGAAGGCTTTTGGCCCTCGGTAATTACTGAAGGGCAAAAGCCCTCGGTAAATGTTAGCGACAAGGGATTTACCGAGGGCTCTTTGGTCGTCAATAAGCCTTCGGTAATTACCTTTTACCGACGGTTTTGGGCTGTTTCTGAGAGTTTCTGGCCTTCAATAATGCCTTTCTTTTTTGTAGTGCAATTTCTTCTTATCGAGTTTTGATCTTGGTCCATCGAATTGATTTTTTTTTGGAAAAAATTTAAATTATCTTAGAAAAAACCATCAATTGGAGTCTGTTTATTTTAAAATAATCCAATATCAGGTGGAAGTAATCAATTAGAGTGTAATAACGGATATAAGTTATCAATTTATGATGATTAGGCATCCAAATGGTTGTGAAATTGAACTCTCTGAAGGAGACCTAAAAGAGAGATGAAAAGAGAAATGTTGTATAAGGAGAAGTGTGTTCAATATCGACAACCTGACGGGTGGACCGTACTAAATGGTCCTGCTTTGTCAGTAGCGTGTGCATTAATAATGATTTAAAATGGATATGGTCGGTGATATCATTGCGGTGGCCCACCTCCCACTCTTGGTGGTGCACCTTCTACCGGAATTTCGCCCTCCACCTCCTAATTTTCTACTCACACCGTACTTCTTATAATTCGGTTCAATTTTTCTGTTCTCTTTATTATTATCGATTCACGATATAGTCAGAATAAGAATAATTTATATATATTTTTAAATATCTTTGTAAAGATAAAATTATAATGAAATTCTGAACGTAATGTTGTTATATTACCTACATTTTTACCCAATTTATTTTTTCTCATATTTTAAATAATTATCGCACAAATTCTTCTTTTCTATAAATAAAACTTCTCTTCTCGCTTGTTTCTAGTTTTTATTTACAAAAGCAGAAACAATCTTTTAGTTTTAGAAACATTTTAATTGGAAATAGTTTCTTTCTAAAAGTTAAATTTTAAAAAATGCAAATATAATAATGATTTAATATTTTCTTTCCATTTATATTTGATTAAATGTGGTTTATATTTTTTAAAAAAGCTCAATATGATTTTTTTTTGTTAGATTAGTGTTGTCTTCCCATTTTGCTCTTAAAATTAGACAATAATTGCATAAAAGAATTTCTTCCATTTTGCTCCTGAGATTAGACGACAAACCCATAGGAAAGAGAGTGATTATATTCACAGATATCCGCTTTTTATCTTCTAAACAACTTTAAGGTAGATCTTACAAAAAAGGGATCTCATTAATTTATAAAAAAAATTAAAATATATCAAATTAAAATATGGAATCATTGTTATAGATATAGATAAAAAAATATTATTAAGCCTTTAAAGATCATTATATCAATCACTAATTGTTTTGTGGTGTTATGCGAAGCATATGTAAGTTTTCTTTTCCATGTAACAACGGTTATACACTTGGGTAAAACACCAACAGGCTTTAAATTGGGCTGTTACTTTAATATAGTTTTAAAATTTAAATTTATATATTTATAAGGTTTTTCACGTTAATAACTAAATAAAGACGATAAATTTATTTTTAAAATGTATAAAATGACAAAAAAATGTCTAAGAATTCATTAGAAATTCATTCGTTCTAGATTTAAAACACTGCCTTTTGTTAATGAAATGGCATACTACGGAATGAAAAAGAAGCAACAATATCACTATCAATTATCATCCTAGTGAAATTGCATGCCTAAACAGGATTAAATATGTTTTTTTTCTCTTATTTTCTGAAGTAATAGATTAGTCTCTCTTTTTCCATGTCTATCGTTCATTTGTTGCATTTCTTCTTCTTTTTTCTTAAACTTCTCCATCTTCTCCATTTCACATCTCATTTTCACCTTCATCAACCAAAACCATGTTCCATTGCTTCCTCCGATAATAACTTAAGGTTCAGTGTTCCTTAAAAAGGGTCTTCATTATCCTTCTCCAAGGCACTCCAACACTTGCTACACCATTAGAGGTCTCACCAGTTTCGTTATTTTGCCCTCTTCGTTCTTCTTTCTCACAAACCCTAAACCCTAAAATGATAGTTTAATATTTAGACTAATATCTTATTTATATATTTATAATTTTGTTATGTCTTTACATTAAGTTAATATTTTTGTTATGAGTCTTCGTTCTTTGTTTCATTAGTATGAGAACGAAGGACCTACAAATTCAAATCCAAAAAAGTATGTTTATATTATTTATATTTGGTTTCATCATTTTCTTTTTATTTTTTTTAATAATTATGTTCTCTTAACTATTTTTTTAGGGGAGCAAATTTTAAAAATTTGAAAATGGGTAGATTTTCATGGTTTTGCAACAACAGAGGACATTATTGCTAATATTGAGTTTTATGTATTATTCGTTCTTTCTATCTCGTTCCATCTTTCTTTATATATTGTTAATTTTTTTTATTATCTCTAGTACTTTTCTCTAAAATTTATTATGGGAAAGAAAGTTTAAAATACTATTTTCTTTAAATGGTGTAGATCTTCAAAATTCTCTTACAACACATCTTCATGATAGAGATTTCTGTGTGTGGAAGATCTGATAAGAAGAAACACAAAGATGTACTGGATAAAATTTTGATGCATGCATATTCGACATGATGAAGAACTAATTAATAGTATTATATATGGAGATATATACAGCATGTCATGCATTTAAGTTTAATAATACAATGGAATAGCTTTATCATGATGATGACCCATAACCTATCTAGAACCCTTGAGGCAACAGGTACCACCTATAACTATGGACATAAGTGTCTGCTGGGGAATCAACCACATTCCAAAAGTGTTTATCATTACAAAGATTTTTCAATTTATTATTATTAGAAAACGACTGAGAGAAAATATATTCAGTGTATTGGAGTCAACCAAATAGGTGGTTATTATCATTTAATTATAATATCTTTATAGCAATATAATCATATTATTTTTCATCTGGATTATCTTTGGCCAAGTATTTTCTTCAATCAGTTCTTTGCGTGATTAATTAATTTGTTTTAAATTGATCAATTTTACATAATATCTTCATTATTAATAAATATTTTTTCAGTGTTTTCCGAGATTGGCCATACCACAATAGATTGATAATTTTTTATTAACATTAACTAATTTGAAAATGATTAACCAATTTTTCATAATAAAATTACCAATACCTTTCAAGGGTTGATGTAATGAACTTTTATATATAATTTGTATAAATAAGAACAAAGGAGAGAACAAGCTATAATTATTAGCTTGTTTTAAAATAGAAAAGTGCTTTAGGAAATAATACAAAGTCATACATTCCCATTTTATTTATTTTTCTTTTATTATTAACTCTTGTATTTTAATAATTTATTTATTACTTTTAATTTATTTTTACTTATTATTACTTATTTTAATTTTATATTTATGGACTATTTATTTAATGTTTTACGTATTTCAAATTTTAAAAAATATTTAATATTATAAATTAAAGTAACTAATACGTTATTACATATTATTATGTGAAATTGTATATGACAAAAGTTATAAGAAAAAATAAGTCTAACGACTAAAATTAAAAAATAAAAAATAAAAAATAAATAAAAATTTTATTTTGATTAATATTCATTTAAATAAAAGGACTTTTCTAAATAAAAATATCTATAGAACATTTAATTCTTTTTCTTCTTTGTTTTTGTGGTTGGAAAGGAACATGAAACAGATGACATGCTTTAGAACTAGGTATGTTTAATTTGTTTAGTAATTTGGTTTGAGTTTATTGGCACTTGTCACATTATACTATAACCCACCACCAAAAGCAACACAAAATGCAAATCTCAGTTGAACACTGGTTCTAATAATGCTACTTCGGCCTAAAATATGATATATAATTTGGAGCTAATTAAAACTTGCATTTCACATCATTTTTTCTGTCTTTAATCACATCAATCCATTTTAAAATAATGTAATTTTAAAATACATTATTTGTAATACTTATCAGTTTTCATGCTTTCCATTATCATATTAATTTTAAATAAATATTTCCGAAACGGTGTAAACATCTTTGTTTAAGCAAATGATTATTATATTTATGTGAACACGAAAACATATTTTGTCTTTTTTTTTTTTAAGTTCTTATAAAATGAGAACTTTACAGTTTACCTAATGAGCAGAAAAAACAAATTTTATGATAATTACGGTAAGGATTTAGAAATTCAGAGTGGAAGACAAGTGTATGCAACTGATTGGACCGATCGGTTTTGACGGTAGTATATAAAAAAACTTTTCAAAATTTTGTGTCATTGTCTGCGTGCACTTCTTCTTTTCAAACTTCTGATTTTTTCCTTTCTCCTTCTTCTCTCTAAAAATTCTCATTTTTTCTTCATCTGATCATCAATCAGGCCGTGCCTGAGCTTTCCTGGTGTCAAAAGCTTCATTCTTCACCAATCAAAGCAATCTTTGAGTTGGTAAGTTCAGTGTTTTTTCTTAGAAATTTTGGTTGTTGTTACATGCAAGTCAAGTCTTGAGTTGCATGTGTTCATCAGCTTTATTTTCTTGTTTCTGACTTCAATTCTGGTCCTATGTTTGGTCTTTTCTCACCAAACGGTGATCTATAGGTGTTCATAGAATTTCTTTCGGTGCAAGTTTTAAGTTGGAAATTTTGGGGTTTAGTTGTTCACATTTTCTAAGGTAAGGGAAGCTAAATAATTTAACTTGTATGTTTTTGTGTTTGTAATGAATTGTATGATTGATTGAAATGCGTGTTGAATTTCTGTGAGGACTGAACTCTGTGAACTGGACTTGGGGAGTATTATGCAGAAAAAGGGTTCGGTCAGTGTCAAATTGAGGAAGTGAGAGGGTAAAAATGAGAGTTTAATGTTAGGAGTGAAATTGGGTGGTAAGGGACGTCTGGGCAAGTTTATTTAGACTTGTTAGAAGTTTTAAGATGTGTGAAAAATGTGTAAAAAGTAAGAAAATGATTTTGTTTGTCAAAATGGGGCGTTACTCATAATTCTGCAAAAGTTCTGCAGAATTATGCAGAATACCAAGCGGTTAATGTCGACTGTTCGTTCTTATTCTGTGCTCAGTCATTAACTGGGTTCAGTTTCCTTAGAGTCTTACCAATTCATGACTGTTTGGTCTTAGAAGGGTGGGTTTCTTAGTGTTAGTGTTCGGTCTTATACTAGCAGTTATGCTAGTGTTAGCGCTCGGTCTTATGCTAACATTTATGCTAGTATTAGCATCTGATCTCTTCTAGTGGTAGGTCCATAATAGTGCTTGGTTACTTCTTCTGTTCTATCTATTATGGATCGTTCTGTCATATCCTTTGGGGTGGTGAGAAACTGTTCGGTCTCCAACTTTCACAGGGTTTTCATTCTTATGAGTGAGTATATGATTGGTGAATTACATGCTATGTTAATTGATGAGGATTTATGTTTTCAAGTAATGTGGAAGAGAATTCCAAGGAGGAATGTCTTGTGGATGGTAATTGAATTGTAAAGTATGAATATGGGTATCGTGTTAAGCTGGTGTTTATCCTGATATTTTGTGATTACTCATTCTCAAGTATAGAGGAGTAACTCATGTGTGAGAATGGCAGGAGGTCCTTTAACCTCAAGGTATCGAGGTAATCTTCACTGGACTAACCTTGTGGGGTAGCTTGATGGGGTCTTGCTGTTTCACCACTACAAGTGCAGGAATGCATGTAGCTACACACTCATACAATCCGGATGGTCAAGTCAGGTGTTCGGTCTATGCATGAATTATGGTGTTCGGTCATAACTACTTGAGTATTTGATTTGCATATGTTTGCTTGTATTCAGTTTTGGTATGTTATAGTGTTAAGCCTTACATTGTTTGGACTTGTAAGAAATATATATATATATATATATATATATATATATATATATATATATAATTAAATTACATTAGCTTATCCTTATTTTCTGTTTTGTCCGTTTCATGTTCGGTTCTTCTTTTGCAATGATCATCCTGTGGGTGTGAGCAGTTGGAGAGGAGCTCTCGGTGGAGCAGTCTTTGGAAGGAGAGGACCCCTCGGCTTAGTACAATATCGCTCGGTCTTGTGAACAGTTTTGTATGAACCGTTCGGTTATAATCCTAACTTGGTAATAACCGTTCGATTATGCACATAGTTTTGGCATAATGTAGGATTTTTTGTAAAGTTTTAAAATTTATGGTTATTTTGTAATAACTATAAGTTAATTTTATTTCCAGTAACTATGTTATCATATTATTAAATGATGAGACCTGTATATAGTTTTATACTATATATTTTGGATGTTACAATTACTTTGTAATATAATTGATAAAAGTAAATAGTAATATATATAAAATGGTGAGGAAAGTTAAAGAGAAAAAAAAATCAAGTAAAAAGAGACAAAAGTTGAAAAAAAAATTACATTGTAAGACAATTGATTGTGATAAAAATACAAATTTATTTTTTGTTTACCATGTACCTACTTATGCTAGTTAAACATAGATGGCATTTAACATTTAAGAAAATAAAACATTTATAACTTTCCAATTTACGTGGAAGTTGTTATTATTACCACTAACGTGTGTAAATAAACAAAAATTCTCTTAGATAGTTTTTCCATTTTCTCCATTCAATAACTACTTTTTCAATTATGTTTTTAATCCAAGAATTTTAAATAAAATTGGAATTCATTTATATTGGATACTTTGATATATTTAATTTCTAAAGTTTAAAAATACAATAATATAGTTTTTTAATATTTAAGTTGTTTTATATTTAGTGTCAACTAAAAAATATGTTTGAGACGTCAAAAAATTTAATATAATTAAATTAAAAATATTATATTTATTAATTTTTAAACTTTAAAGACTAAAATATATCAAAGACCAGAATTATATTTAATTTTTTTTTCTCAAGCTAAGACTTTTATGAAGAGATCAATCTCTCTAAAATTTGATTAGAGGTTAACTTTTTTAATTAACTTGGCTTGAATATGCAGTCTTGCATATCTCTTCAATTTTTATAAACTACATCTTGATTAATTTTTAAAATTTGGGAAGTATCACGCACAAATTCTAATTTTGTATTATAGTTGAGAAATTAAGACCGAATTTGACTAGAAGTTAACCTTTTTAAATTAACTTGGCTTGAATATGCTGCATATCTCCTCAATTTTTATAAATTACATCTTAAACTATAAGAAAATATTTTATTAGCGTTGATGTTAATTGAAAAAGAGTGTCATACTTATATTATTAATAAAGGAAAATTTGAAAGCATGGTAAGTAACCGAGTAACATGAGTCTCGAAGACAAATACTATTAGAGTTAGCCAATCTTAGTGCAAAACTAAGAAAAATATATATGAATTTGTTGTGAATGTAGATTGATTAAATTAATAGATGATGTTTTACAAAAATTAAAGTGTGTTAGTTAAGGATTTTGTAATTAAAATGAAATCAGTACCTAAGTTTCTTATGTTATGAACTAAGCTCACAAATACATTCAATTCATTGTGTGCTCTCTTGACGTGACTTTCAATTCAAATATAGTGTATTTCTTTCCAATAATCATAGTTTTTGTAGATAAAGATGGAATAGATAAAAGAAACTGAAAAGGATAGAGATGGATTGTAGAGATCAACTTGAAAATATAAATTGCAAGAAACTAAATTATTAAAGATAAAACAAAAGTTGATATAAAAAAATTATTAAAATAATGACCCAAATTGCAACAATCATCACTAATTTTGTTTTTTTTTCATTATTTTCACAGTGTTTGAATTATAATCACAATTGCTATCCTTATTTTACATATAAATAGTCTATTTACATTTTCTCTTTTTTTTTATAGTTACGCCACAATAAAATAAAACAAATTATATAAATTATAATAATTCTCTCAAAATTACCTACGTTACATACGTTGTGCTTATTTCGCCAATGTTCTGTAGTAGTTATCTTAAGCTAAATTTCTTTTCTATTCTTTCTATTTTTCTTAGAAATGTTTTTGGGTTTCACTTCTATTTTTTAAATATTTAAATTTATTTATTTCTATCATACTATTTCGATTCTTCTATTTTCATTTTTTCTTTCTCTCTCCTGTCAAAGTTAAACATACCTTAAACTGGATTGATGACTGGTTTCTAAAATATGAAATTTGGTGCAGACAGAGAAATGGAACCGTACTACTGAGTCAATAACCACACACAAGTGTAAAAAAACACAAAAGTCGTACAGTACTATTTTCTTACCCACCTCACGCCATACACAATGCAGAGCTTTTCATTTTTTATTAAGGTTTAATAGTCAATTTAGTCCCCACTTTGGTTGAAAAATCTCAATTTAGTCCCTCGTTATAAAAGTGTTTTACATTAGTCCTAACTTTTAAAATAGTGGGTCAGATTGATCCCTTTCGTTAAATATAAGTTAACGAAATTAATGGATGATGATGTGACACAGCTTAAAGCTGATGTGTTAGATTGGTCCCTCGTTAGCTTTAAGTTGTGTCACATCATCATCCATTAATTTTGTTAACTTATATTTAACAGAAAGGACTAATCTGACCCACTATTTTAAAAGTTAGGACTAATTCAAAACACTTTTATAACGAGGGACTAAATTGAGATTTTTCAACCAAAGTGAGGACTAAATTGGCTATTAAACCTTTAATTAACTTATGCGTCACGGTTGAATATTGAGTCAGTCTACTCACTATTTTCACACGTTACATTTTAGAAAATGTTTTACAGACGACAAAAACACAAAATGTCATGCAATTAATTTTCAAATTTACCAAATTGGTGTAAATTTTAAAAAATTACAAAAATAAATACAATTTTATTGTAAAAATATTATGTTAATTTGATACAAAATAACTTTAATATAAATTGAAATTTTGATACTATTTTTTTTTAGTTTTAATTGAAATTATGCTAATTTGATATAATTTCAATATATTATAATATAAACTGAAAGTGTGACAGTTTAATATAACTTTAATAGATTATAATATTTTTTTAAAATTTTAATTGAAATCATATTAATTTAATAATATTTTTGTTTAATAAGTCAAAATGGTATGAAATTCACACAACTCTTTTCCAAGTGATATTAAACCGATACGATTTCCTTATTTTTAAAATTTCACCATGTCGGTAATTTTGAAAACAAAATTTAGAGACGTATTTCCTTTATGGTTAAAACTGTAAAATGTAGATAGAGACATCTCGAGTGGGGTTATCAAGGTATGACTTTAAAAACAAAAAATTGTGTTATTATATTTCAAATTATGTAATTTCAAATTATTTAGTGTTATAGAACATGACCTAATAGGAAATAAATACAATTTACTGTAGAATAGAAGAGAAACATAGTAGATAACAAAATTATTACTTCTGTTACTTAGTTTAGTTGATCACACAAACATTAATTTAAGGCCACTGGTTTAATTGGTGTATTTTTCTGCTAGTTAATTACGTGGTAGTGAGAAAATCGTAAAAAATAATATTATGATATTATTTGGAATTCAAATATGAGTTTGAGTATTACATATAGAAACGAAAAAATTGTTAAAAATAAAATTAATTTTTGAGTGAGTTTAACTCATTTATTATGTATTATTTCTTTTATATGAATCTTCTAAAAAAATCCATCAAATATGTAATTTGAAATCAGTTAAAATAGGATGAAACTAAATAAAGTGAAACTTATGAAAAGCATTATATTACAGGTTGTTTAGTGTCTCTTTTTGTCCTTTATGTTAGGATTATGATTGTCTACTTTTTTTTTCTTTCTTCTCTCTTTTCAATAATAATAATATTCGAACAAGGACACTCTAACTATATTCACAAATTTATTTTACTTCTTTTCATTATGTCTTATTTCATTCAATATATTAAATTTGTAAACATACTCAATTTTCACCTTTTTTTTTTGTCGAAGGTCGAAATATGGGTCATTGGCCATTATAAAGAAGAACATGATAAAAATTATTGTTTGCTCAAATTGAGTTTTTGGAAACAGATGGGGACCTAAGCCCAGCAAATATAAAAGACCAGTTAGTTAGAAGAGGGTATAAATTAATTACCAAAAAAACTTTATAGACCCCAAAAATAATTTCGTTTGAAGAATGTAGTAGTAGTATTCATAATGTATGACGCCCCTTTAAAATGTAAATATTGTTTGGAAAAAATAAAATACCACACACTATTGATATACAAATTCTTATATCTAGGGAATAAAACATTATTCTAACCTTATTTATCATTCCGAGTACCACCACTAGTATCATAATATTCGCATATTAAGTATGATAATAGGAGTTTAAATATAATGAACTAACTTTTGTAAACAATCATGAAACGCATACATGTATCAAGTTATGTCACATTAAAGAATGAGGCAACAAGTTATATATTAAGTATTTTTATATGTATGGAGGGTATTGAGGTGTAAATCTATTCCAAAGAGTTAAAAATAAATCAATACGAGGGGGTTTGAGCAAATAGAACGAAAATAAGAAATGTATCGAGAGACATGAAATCGAGGAAGATAATCAAAAGAAAGTGTTGATAAGGTAAAAGCATGATTAAGGCAAAAAAATATAGAATAAAGTGAAATCGAGATAAAGACCCATGTTGATTGAGAATAGAGTTGTTCACTATAAGATATGGGAATGATAAATATATGTGATGCAATGTGGGTAATTTAAGGCCGTTACTTTATTTTATGTAAATTTTCTTTTATTATATTTACCGTGTATATTCCAGAAAAAAAAAAGAAAATATAAATAGGTAGTTTAAATGTAATCTATGGGTGACAAATTGTGCATACAATTAAAGTATGATAACACCATGAATAAAATAAATAAATGGTTGATCCAATGTTGCTTGTAGTGATTTGGATTACCACTTTTGTTGATATACTTTAATCATATTCTTGTTCTACTCTTTGTAATTTACTTTACTGCAATTTACTTACAAAACTTTTATCTTCAATTTACATGCAAAACTTTTATCTTCACTCTCTTCTTTCTCTATTATTTTTCATTGGTTTAATATTTTGGTAGATTTCTATTTTTGTCCAGAATCTCAAATTGATCATCTTCTTTTTTAGTGTCTCAATTGGGACCTTATTTTATGAAAATTGCAACAATTAGACCCATGTCGTTAAATTGGGCCAAACGACGTTAACATATGGTTGACATGACACACTGATGTGGAATTTTTTTTTATTATTAAACATTAAACTGAGTCAGTTTATCACCCTTGACACATCTTCATCTTCTATCCCCAGAAACCCTAGCCTTTCCCCTCCATCCATCGTCGGACCACCAGTAGCAAAGCTACCACAAATCGCCATGGGGATCCTTCATCACCTCCACCACAGATAACATCGTCGGACTGCGCACTCATCTTCTCCACCATCAATAACTAAAATCATTCATCTCCATCGGAGGGATTTTTCCACAGAGATTTCAAGCCAGAACCCAAATTGCAAGCCCTAATTGTAGGGAACATCGGAACACTACGAGATAGCCATGAGTCGCGCCACCTCAAAGATCGTCCAAAATCACCATGCCGCACTGCTTCCGCTAGACCCTAAGTTGTCGTGACCACTATCTCCTCCGCGAGAGGCCACCACACTCGCGCTTCACCACATCAACGGTTATGTCTCCATTCGAAAGCATCAAGCCACCTTGCCACCGTCGCCTAACCCTAATCCGTCGCAAGCCGCTACATTTTCTGCCACGACACAGAAGCGCTTCAGTGCCACCATCAACCTCGCGACCGTCACGTACAACTCTCAACGTTTCACCATCATCAACCGCATCAGAAACCTACAGAAGAACCTAGAAATCGCAAACTCCATTGATGCACGAAGCTTCAACCTCCATCGTAGAAGACTATCTTCGTCTTCTTCAACGCGTCATCGCGGCACACCTCCATCACCTTCGCCAAGCCAAAACCTGCAAACTACAAAATCAGAAAGAGCTCATCCTAAACCCCAATCACGATAAACCCTAATTTGCGAAACGCCACCATCGACCTCGCTGTCAGTCGCAAGCCTCCATGGTCACTATGTCGCAACAATAACCATGCCGCCACCCAAACACCATTGATGCCTCCATGGAAACCCTGCAAATAAAAAAAAACCACAAAGCCACTAGAGAGCTATCTTCGCGCCTTCAAATCGCAAAATGAGAGATCCTTCACATCCACCGTTGGGCGCCGTGAATGAAAGGGTGAAACCCAGATTCTAAAAAATCTTCCCCAATCTGCAGAATAAGTAGTGGCGTAATGGAGATGTCCGTGAGGGTTTCTCTGCTTCGTGATTTCTATGTGTGTGATTTGATTCACGGTAGTCGCAAATGGTGAGGATTTCGTAGAGGAAGACAATGGTCGCAGTGGCTGTGGCAACGCGGAGAAGATGACGACAACGCTATGATGGTTACCAATTTTTTTTGTAAAAAAAATAAATAAAAAAGACATGTCATAATATATTGAATTCCATGTCATTTAAAAACAAAGCTCAGTGTGCCATGTCAACCATACATTAACGCCGTTGGGCCCAATTTAACGGTAAGAGTCTAATTGTTGCAATTTTCACAAAATAAGGACCTAATTGAGATGCCAAAAAAGAAGAGGATCAAATTGAGATTCTGAACAAAAATAGGGACTTACCGAAATATTAAACCTTTTTCATTTTATCTTTCAGTTCTTAAAGCTTTGGTTATTGTTTCGGGTGGGGTGTTGAGATTCCTTACTCAAAGCACTCAAAGTTGTTCTAAAGACTGGATGAGCTCCCTGATGATCCTCCATCATCCAAGTTACCATGTTCTCTATCTTCTCCTTGTCGTGGTCGTGCGGGTGGATATTTATCAAAAGCACTTCGACGCTCAAGTCAGTAATTTACTCAATAATTTTTGTAATAAAGACAAGTAATCATAGTTAATTACCTGCCTTTCCCGCCACACGTATATTTATAAATATTATATTGAGCTTACCATTAGGTCTAACCCATTTATTATCAATAAATGACATTCTTTCTATTAGTTGTCAATCAATGACTATTATTTTCATTAACTTCCCATTAATAATTGTTATTGCTCATATTAGTTTTCAGACCTGTCGGTCATTTTTTCACTGGATGGTCAGTCACTCGGTCCTTGGCTGGCTGAGTGGTCATAAAGTATAGTTATCGTTGCACATCAATTCCAACATAGAAATAAATCTTCTCAAAGGATTTGATACGATGTGTGGCAAGTCGTTCCTATAAGAAGCGATAAAGAAGAGAGTGGAAATAAAAGTTTTGCAAGAATGTAAATTGCAAAAAAATAAATTACAAAGAGTGGAACAAGAATGACTAAAGTATATTATGGATGGAGAGAAATGCCTGAATTATTGTTGGAGATTCACATTATAAGAGAATTTAGTAATGTGAAGATATTTGTGACACTAATTTAAGTGAATTGCATATCAACTTTATCTTGGTAGTTGGCTCATAAAGCGTTATATACTTGAAATCAGATTGAAAAACATAAGTTTGCTAGCTCATTACAAAAGAATCCACGTGTAAAATTGATTTGGTTCATTGATTAACATTGAAATAATATCGAACCAAAATCCTCAATAAATAATATAATAATAAATTAAATCTTTATTTTATTTTAATGATTAAGAATAGTTTGTCAAATGAGATGTATTAAAAAAGACTTTGTATTAAACATGTTTAAAGAGAAACTAGCACCTAAACTAATAAATGCATTGGAAATTCTTCTTCAACTTTCTATATGTTGGGATGGTTTCTTGCATTTACATAGTAAAGGTTTAGTATACAAAGTCTCTTTTAACTTTTCATTAATTGATGTATTAATATGTATGATTAGACATTCATCACATAAACATTTGATATCTCATTTTCTTAATTAGTTTCATATTTAATATTATGATTCTCTAGACAATGGTATAACTCCAAGTACATCTCATCTTTAACCAATTCCAAACATATTGTTTGTTCAACACATAGGTGACCACATTATCTTAGCAATACTAAAGTTGTTATAGTTTAGTAGTATTAATTTGATCACGTCAACGATAACATTATCAACATCAAACTCATACATTGGATCTAGTTCCATTGCCGCTAGGAAAATGTCCTATTGGATCTCGTGGATATACAAAATCAAGAGTAAATCAGATGACTTAGTTGAAAGGTATAAAGCTAGGCTTGTTCATGGTTCTATTTTCTACTTCCTCTTGGACCATTCAACTTTTGCTATAAGTTTTCATATATTTGTGTGTGTGTTTTTCAATTTTGTTAAGTCTTTTCTTCATATATATGGTTCGGTCATCTCATGTTTTTGGTCTTCTAAAATTTTTAAATTCATTTATGTTATCTAAAGTCATGTCTAGTCCTTTTTATGTTCTTACTTCTTATATAACTTTGAAAATTTACAAAAAAAAAATATACGTTCATTTTAAAAATACACCATATATGTCTCTTTGAGTGATTTTATTTTGCATATTTAAGTTTATACTTGTTATTAGTTCATCGGGAAGTTCACAAAGTTCATACTACCGAGTGATGTATTTTTCTTGGTGATTCACTTGTATCATGAAAGAGTAAGAAATAAGATATTGCATCTTGATTGTCTACAAAAAGTTTAGTATTACGTTATAACTTTAACTACTTGTCAGATTATTTAGCTCTGTCGATTACTTGTATATATGAATGTTTATTTGAAAGATCCTACACCTTTACATTTTACAATAAAAGTGATATTCATTTTGTTAGCAATTATGTTTTTCACAAGCAAATATAAACAATTTTCCATTTTACTCGTCATTATTTTCAACTTCACACTATATCTTTACCATTCGGCTCTACATATTGCAGATATGTTTGCCAAGTTGCACTTCGTTTTACACTTTCGTTTTTCTATTTGACAAACTCTCAATTCATTTAGTCATAACATTGTGAATTTAAGGGAGAATGTTAGCATAGGCCCATATTTTATGCCGATTCACTTGTAGCTTCTAGAGTTAACTTTGTATGTACCCCTTTATAACATATTTTACATTAATAATATCCAATCCACTTCTACATATATTTCTTTTATCGCAACAAAAATAATGTCACTAATAGTTTAGGATTTTTTAATTCTCTGTTTCCTTTTTCATCAATTTTTGGAAGAAAAAGTAAAAGAGTTATCATAATTCGGTTCTTCGGAAAGCACACGTTAAGTGAATTTCAGTATTATTGTTGGGCAATATTATTCACTATTAAGAATTTAGATTCTCATCTACTCGATTCCGAGTGGAGTTTTAGAATCCAACGACATTGTTAATAGTTGAGAATTTAATTTTTCGACAACAAAATTTTAGCTGATTTTCTCACATTAGTAACGCTATTTCACATGGGAATTCAGTTTTTCAAAAATAAATTTCTCAACATCAAGTAATCAAAATATTTATTCCGATAAATAATATTAACACATGTTCATTTATGAAAATTTTATTTGAATTAAGTTCATTAGAAAGATAGATTGGAGTGAAGAAACTTAAAGATTATATACTGAAAAACCACAATAAAAATATATATATATATATATATATATATATATATATATATATATATATATATATTTTGTAACATCCCAAAAATATACAATACAAAACTATATAATAGAATAATCACATCTAATAATATTACAGATGAGTCTTACAAGATAAATAACGTATGCTTGTGGCCGAACGACCTTACAGAATGACAAGAAAGTTAAAACTGTACAAAATAACCCGACCGAACGGTTTACAAAAGGACAATACCGGACGGTCATACAAAAAAAGAAAAGGAAAAAAATGATAGATCGATCATCTTACAACTAAACTAAAATACTAACCTACTGTTCGGTCTTAACTTCTACCTCAACTAAATTTTCTTCTTCCAGCAGCTCGTCTCCTTCTGCTCACATCCACATGGATGATCATTGCAACAGAAAGACAACCGAACGTACAAAACATACCAGACAGAAAATAGGGTAAGCTTATGTAATTCAATTCAAGTATCAACATAGATTTAACACAATTCAAAATAAACGAGCTAGTTCATTCACTTATACATGCAAAGCCTAAGACTAGACTCTAACTGTCTGGACTGTATGAACTCTGTGTAGCTACGACGTTCGTGCATCCGAGTGATGTAGTAACTGGATACCCTCAACAGCTGCCACCCGAGGTTAGTCCTATATGTCCAAATTAACCATAAGGACTAGAACCTCCTGCCATTCCCACGCATGACTTACCCTTCTCTAAGTGAGAACGAGTAATCATGGAATATCAGGATGAGCCGCCAGCTTAGCATGCCCACTTCATACTTTACCAATTCCAATATTCATTCATGAGATATTCCTCCCCGGAATACTCTTTCAAAATCAAATATGTTTCATCCATAACATACTTCATTATCTTTCATTATTAAACCTCAATTTCAACGAAGATCCCTTAGGATACAAAATACCGAACGTACATCTTCCACCCCGAACAAGACCGAACACTTGGAGTGAGACTGAGAGGTTTCCAGTTCCAAAACGGATCAAAACCAAGAGAGTGAATATCGGGGTTGGAAAGAGACCGATTATAATAATGTTTCTCGAGACTAAAAGAATCGAACGTTAATTACAAAGTGAGTCAATTTAATGAACTAACTCATGAGCGTTTAGACTGAACACCGTAAAGCCTAGGCTGAGTACTAAGACTCTAGGCCAATGGAGACATACACTGCAAGACATTCAAAGGATAATACTTAAAAGAATCATATGAAGTAACCGAACGTTATAAATACTTAGCTTATTTATGAGTTTAACATCAAGAAAAACCGAATGTTAGTCAAAGACCGAGCACGATAGAGAGTGAACACTATTGAGTTTGGACGAACACTATTATTATCAAGATAGATTACGAAAAAGAAAACGAGCACTTGGTGTAAGACCTAGCATTAAATCGTACGAGCGTTTGGTGAAAGACCTAGCATTAAATAGTACAAGCGCTTGGTGAAAGACCTATCACTAAATAGGACGAGCGCTTGGTGAAAGACCTAGCATGAAATAGCACGAACACTTGGTGTAAGACCGAGCACAACTTAATTTATAGAATAAAACGATAAATATACGATATCAATTAACCAATGTTCAAGAACGAACAAACATACTACTACATATAGACATACTTAAATTTATATCAGACCAAGGAACGAATATCCTTGGTTGAACGCCTATACACAAATTTTACTAGACGAAGATGCTCAGTCCTCACCAAGAATTCCTTCCAAATGAAAGATTCCAGTTCTAAATGAGTCCCCGAGAAAAACCGAACGGTCAAAGACCATTCAGTAACAAACATACTTTATCTTGGGGAATTTCATACTTAGAATCATTTATCTCAATTCATTTCTCAACATTTATCTTCATAATTTCATACATCCATATCATAGTAAATTCTCATACTTCATACAGTCAAAACATAGCAACAATCATATTTCATATTAATTCAGCAATTCAACAAACGTACATACATTCCAAACCAATATAAAAATCAAATTATATAAGCTTCCCTTACCTCTGAGCGTGACCAAACGTTCATAGAGACATAATACAGTTTCACCACTACAAGTCCTTCTACCCTTAACGCTCAACAATTTCCAAACTAAACTAAGTAAAACCAAAACACTATCAGAACCTATCATTTTTAGAAGAGTGATCAACACATGAAACCAGAGCTTGGTTTGCATATCCAAGAAAACACACGACTAAGTGAAGAGAAGAACTTACCAGTTCAGAACCCAAAACCGATCGGCTCAAACGGAAGCCCTTGACACCGGAGGAGTAGAAACGGTGCCTGAATGGTGATCGGAGGAAGCAAAGGTGAGAATTTCTTAGAGAGAAGATGAAGGAGATGTAGAGAGAAGGAGGAGAGAATGGAGTTTTTCAGAAATCTGGGGAAGAAGGGTGCATGCAGAGAGTGGCGTGAAATTCTGAAAATCAGAGTTTTCCTTCCAACGTCAAAACGAACGTTCACTCAACTGCTCACACCTACCTTCCACTATCTGAGTGTCAGACCCTCTTCTTGACACATGTAATCCACTAAGACGATGTAATCCACTAAGACGGTCCTTGAGTGGATTTTAATGGTTCTGACACACACACACACACATATATATATATATATATATATATATATATATATATATATATATTTATTTATTTATTTATTTATTTATTTACGTCAGAAACAAATTTACTTTAAACATGTATTAAAATTATCAATAGCATGTATTTAGTTTATTATTAGCTACATTATAACGCTATTTACAAATGATAATTAATGAAGTAATAAATGGATAATAATTTTACTAAAACTAAAAATCAATTCTCCCAGCTTGAAACAATCACCTATTTATATTTAACTTTTATCTATATGTACTTTTGGTAGCAGCCTAAGTCTTATCTAGTTATGATTTTGCTGCTACCATATGTAATGTCTCCCCATCTTAATACTACATTATGAGTTGATTGTTCATACTGTGCTATTACAGATTGTGTTGTTGAGGATGCCACAGTTTACTCACTTGCCTTTACATAAACATTTCATTTTCTATTTTACACTTATTCAACATCAATAACAGAAATATTTTTACTTTAAAATATAAATTAGATTAAGATAAATCAAGTAAAAAATATTAAAATATTAAAATATTAATATTTTGTTAGATATTAAAAATCATAAAAAATTTAAAAGTGTATATTTATAATTTTTCTTTAACAATGTGTATCGATACGAGAGCCGTCCGCTTTATTGTGTAAGGTAAAAAAAAAATACCGACAGTATACTAAGATAAAGTAACCTCTGTAATTAATTCGAGGTAGTTTCGGTGTCCGTGTATTAAAATACATATTTGGTAATTAAAAACCTAAATCTGTAATTAAACCTTAATTGAAACAAAAATTGGTGATTGGTGAATCAAAATGAATACCCTGTTAAATTTTTATTTTAATTCTTGCTACAAACAGAAACCGGCAAAGAGCCTTTATAGTCCGTAAGACCTTGCTTATCTGATTGTTTGTGGCATTAATTAAGCAAAACAAGCTTTTGGAAAAAATAATTATTCTCTGAAAAGGAAAATGGTCAAAGGTCGAAGTAGAATGACAGGTACCACTGAATAGTTAATAAAACAAACAATGCTGGTACGGTGTTGCGTTTGGTTTGGTTTGGATTTTGTAAGAGTAATGGCAAACTCTGATTCGTGACCCACCAACCCGAGTAAATATTCTATGCTTTTATTTTAAATAAATTGGTCATGGGAGAGCGGCAAAAGAAAAGAAAAGAATTTGAAGTAAGAGAAACTGAAAAGGAAAGCTGAAAAGAAAATTAATTCGAACAGAAAAAGAAGGTGAAGAAGAAGATGAATGGGGTCAAAGTCTAAAAGCCTATTCTGGGAAAATGACTCAACAGGAAACATATGAATAAAATAAATAAAATAAGAGCACGGGGAAGGTAAGATTCCACGCTGGAATAACGCTCTCTTCACACTTATATTCACTTTCTCTTTACTACTCTTACCATTTCTTCTTCTTCTTCTTCTTCTCTTTCTCTGTTTTCTATAGTTTCTATCCATGTGAAGTGAAGCTCTGAAGATGGAGCAGTATGAGGTTCTAGAACAGATTGGAAGGGGCTCCTTTGCTTCTGCACTACTTGTCAGACACAGGCACGAAAACAAAAGGTGACCCTTTTGCTTATATTCACTCTCACGAATAACATCATTTTATACATATATATATTTTATTTTTTTATTTTGTCTGTAAGATTAGGTATGTTCTTAAGAAGATCCGGCTTGCCCGCCAGACGGATAGAGTACGCAGATCTGCTCACCAGGAGGTTGTACTAACACCACCATTTTAAAAAGAAAATGGTTTTTTTTTTTTTTTTCTGGAGCTTCTGAAGTTGATGTTTGTCTAGGGTTTATGGTTTTTATTATTTACTGTTGCATTTGGTCTTTTTATTTTTTATATATAGTGTGCTCATCTTTCTATTTGATGGTTTTTTGTGTTATAATGTGGGGCGGGATGCTTATTTTGTCTTGTTTTTCTACTGCTGAAGATTCTTAGATGCTCTGCTTATTATTCCTTGTTTTTCAATTTGGCAGATGGAGCTTATCTCTAAAGTTCGAAACCCATTTATCGTGGAGTATAAAGATTCCTGGGTGGAAAAGGTTAGCCTTAAAGGAAAAAAGAAACATAAAATATGAAAACTTTTTTAATGTTCTTGTCTTTTCTTATTCTGTAGTGTTTCTGTTTACTTGACTTACTATGAGTTCCAAGAGAATAAATTTGGTTTACGTTTGACAGACGTAACTAATTTTGGACTCCAAATGTTTAATGATGTTTATGTTTATTAACTTATTTCTTTATAAATGCTGAATTTTTATCGTAGTATTGATGATTTTGATGGTGGAACCTCCTTTTTGTAATACAAATTATGGGTTTTAATTTTTGGTGAATTTTGTAACGGAGAACTTGACTTAGTAAACATTGTCACCAGTTTATGTTTTTATGACAGAGGCAATTTGTTTTGCATTTAACATACAACCAAATGGCCTGCCTTTTCATTTTCCATTGCTATTCACTTCGAGCTAGTAAAAGCTAACCTTTTTTTTTTTAATTTGTCTCTTTAATTAAAAAATGAACTCGTAAGCTAAAACATAAGCTCAGGGTTGTTTGGAAACATAGCTTGCTCAAGAGCAAACAGGAATTTTAAGTTTCCGGTGGGAAAAGTAAGATAAATTTAAATCAGTGGGTTAGCTGTGAACTAATTGAAATTTGTGCCTTCACTTTCAGGGTTGTTTTGTATGTATCGTCATTGGTTATTGTGAAGGCGGAGATATGTAAGTCATGATTTGCAATAAGTTTAAGTATATGTGCAACTCATTACTGATATGAGCACATTTTATCTTTTATTTGTGAATTAAGTTGCCCTACTATAATTTTCTTTGCAGGACTGAAGCTATTAAAAAGGCCAATGGCGTACATTTTCCTGAAGAGGTTGGTTGCCGTAACAGTAATCCCTTTTACTGTTTAGCCTGGGATGAATAATTTCAATTCCTATGTGAAAGTGTATGGAATTTAATTAGTTAGTATCTATAAATCTTTTTTCGTACAGAGACTCTGTAAGTGGCTGGTTCAACTGCTGATGGCACTTGATTACTTGCATGCAAATCATATTCTTCATCGTGATGTCAAGGTGAATGATTTCTTAGTTCATGTGCTGAAGATGTTATGTTTCCGAGTATCTGAAATCATTTAGCATCCACTTTGTGTTGAACTTTTATTCATGTTGTTTTCAGTGTTCAAATATATTCTTGACAAAAGATCAAGATATACGTCTAGGTAATGGCTTTCTTCATTTGGTTCTCAAACTGCACTGACACTTCATGAATGTGTTTGGACTTTGAACATCTCTAAGTTGTGCTTTGTTTTAGTATCATATGCTTATTTTGTGTGTGTGGTTGCAGGTGACTTCGGCCTGGCTAAAATGTTGACATGCGATGATCTTGCATCCTCGGTCAGTGTTACAGTCAACATATTCCATTGATTACTCTCACCTGATATCTTAGCGTGCTCTTGCTCTTTACTTAGGTTGTTGGCACTCCAAGTTATATGTGCCCTGAACTTCTTGCTGATATACCCTATGGCTCTAAATCAGATATCTGGTCTTTGGGTGAGATAGATTTATCTTTTACCCCTGAGATCACCTAAGATTAATTACTCTTTCCTTTCTCATCTTCAAGTATATTTTCATTTGCAATTGACGTTTGTTGCATTTTAAATAATTGTTAGGATGCTGTGTGTATGAAATGGCTGCTCACAAACCAGCTTTCAAAGCTCTTGTAATTCTCTCTTTGGCTGGCTGCTTTTCTTTTAAGGATACATAACTGGCAAAACATTTTATGTTAATGTCCTATTTGGTATAGAGAAGAGAAGTAGGATGGATGAAAATAAGTCCATAGAGTGGGGATAGGTGAGAAATAAAGTGAGAATTAAAGGTTGATCCACCATATTTTAAAATTAATTTTCTTCACTTCATCCCCTACCAAACACCCCACCTTAATTCCATCTTCATCGATACTTTAAACCAAACAATACCCAAAGGAAATTTGATGAGGATACAAATAATTCATTTGAAACATGAAACGTTATGTTGCATCATCAGTGTCCATGGTGATGTATATTACATTTTGGAAGACAACTTGAAATCGGTTCTTTCTTTTCTGTATTCTATTTGAGCAGGATATGCAAGCACTGATTAACAAAATAAACAAGTCATTAGTGGCTCCACTACCAACAGTGTATTCTGGTTCTTTGTAAGTCTTCTATTTCCTAGTAATCTTTATTTCTTTAGTCCCTTTATCAGTTTACAGGGAAACAATAGCAAGTGTATTGACTGTTATATGAGTAATGAAATATAAAGTATCAATCCCTTTAGGATTAGATCCAATCCAAGTTCCAAACCACAAATCTCTATTTGAATTGATAATCGAGAAAAAAGGAGAAAAGAGGACAGGAATACAAAAGCAGAACATAGAACATGGCAGGTCTCAGAGGTCACAATTCACAATCAATTTAACAACATTGATTACGAGGGTTAGATTCCTCTCTATTCTTCTTTCAAGCAATTTGACTTGGCTCTCAACGTAAGTGATTATGATATATGTATTGAAGATAAAATTCTTTACTCTAGGCCAAATTCAATTCCTTGGCATTTACCCATTGTGCCCACCGAGAACCTTAGTTCCTTAGATGTTCCTAACCCAAACAAGTATGTAACATGTTTATGATATCACACAATTATAAGTCTTATTCGTAGGTTCTCAACCACTGGTGAAATTCCTCAAGATCAAATGCAATAACCAATCTTCCATTTAAGGGGTTGAGTTTAATTTCAATTCCTAACCAATCCAAGAATAGCATTAAGAACTGAAAAGAATAAACTCAATTGAATGAAAAAATCACGAATTGAGACGTAGCAAAAGAAATCATGTAATAATGGTATAGAGATTTTTCTTTCCTCAACCCAGGATTTAGTGAAAAATATTAAAAGAAGTAAAGCATAGAGATGAGATAAAAATGATCTCAATTAGCAGTTTGATTAGATTGACCCTTGATACTCATTTTATTGCCCCCATGACCCCATTCAATGATGTGATCTATGTTACTTATTGTGATAATATGTTTGTGTCATCTTTCAGTCGGGGGCTCGTTAAGAGTATGCTGCGGAAGAATCCAGAGCTTCGGCCCAGTGTATGCTTTTTGTACCTTATTTTTGTACCTTATTTCGTTCTCTTTTGTCAAGATGTGAATTGATTGATGAAAACGAGTTTGTAAAATAATGGTGTGCCTACATAATTGACTCTACATGTCATTTTCTTTGAATGATAAATACAAGCCAGATGTCATCTCATCACAGCTGAAAGTTCATACTAGATGTGGATTCTCTAGTCTCAATTTTTTACTCATGATTTTTATTTTTAGGTTTTAACATGAATTGTGTAAGTGGAATAGATGATTCGTGATTGATCCCATAGTGGCTATCTCCCAGGCTCTATACTTGTATTGTAGTCCTCTTCAAGTATGTGGTGTTAACCATTTTCTAGTGAAGCTAGTTACCTGAGGCTTAGCTTCTGGAAAATGTGAAATATGACGTCAAAAAATGTATGGCTTTCAGTTTGTGTTTATTTACACTTCTGCATAACATGTATCTCTAGAGGTTTCTTAGAGGAATCATTTCTTTGGTTTCCATTTTGAGCATAATTTTTTATGCAGTAGTTATAGTTAGTTTATTTCTGTCCAGTTAACGTCATTTTGGTGGATTTATTTAACATAAATAAAGTGCAATGTTTTGGCAGGCGGCAGAGTTACTAAATCATCCGCATCTTCAACCTTACATTCTTAAAATTCACTTGAAATTAAATAACCCTAGAAGAAGTACTTACCCATTCCAATGGTCTGATTCAAACTATGTAAGGAGGACTCGGTTTGTAGAGACGGATTCTGTTTCTACTCTTTCTGGAAGAGGTAAAAGATTGTCATTCAGCAATGACAGGGCGTTGAATCCTAGTATTTCTGGAACTGAACTAGGTTCTGTGTGTTCTACTCAAAGAGGTCAAGGATTCTCTATGTGTTCAAAAGAGAAACACTGTGAGCTGTCTGTTGGTTGTGTCCGTGAAGGATGCAATTCCAACAAGTCAAGAGACACCAAGTCGTCCACTGTTGATAGGGTGCCAAGATTGAGAACAGCTAAAGAATATGCCACTCCACGAAGGCAGCCAATACCATCAAAGACATCCCTTACAGGTTTCAAGCGTGAGTTAGTAAGTTCAAGTTCTACACTTCTCAATACCTCCGTATATTTTGATCACTGAAGAAATATAAAGAGAAAAAAATAATTTGATTATACCAAGACAATTAAGTTAACTTCTCAACCTGAATTAGCATCTGAATCATGTCATATTTACCCGATGTCAATTTATTTGTTTGCTTGTTATCATTGCAGCTTCCAGTATCTTCTACTCCTGGTGTTAAATTTACCCCACCATCTCGCAGAGCTTCCCTTCCACTCCCTTCCAAAACCATGTGCATGACCACCCCATATAGAGCTAATGTTGGTCTTCTTCGGGGCATGGACTCTCCTGATGTTTCTGTCAATGCACCTCGAATCGACAAGATTGCTGAATTCCCTCTAGCCTCTTGTCAGGATTCTCTCTTCCCTGTTCATGGAACTTCATCAACCTCGGCTCAGTGTTCTTCTGGTTCCCCAAAGAGTGCCGACTGCTTAATCACGAAAGACAAGTGCACAATCCAAGTTGTGGACAAAGTCAGTGTCCCATCAAGTGTACAATCCCCAAAGAGTGCTGCTCCAGTTTCACATGAATGCTCTGAGCATGCTGTTTCAAGCCACTTCTCTGCCGAGTTTTGCCAGCGCAGGTTTGACCCCTCGTCTTACCAGCAACGTGCAGAGGCATTGGAGGGTTTGCTTGAGTTCTCAGCTCGGCTTCTACAGCAACAGAGGTTTGAAGAACTTGGGGTGTTGTTGAAGCCATTCGGTCCTGAGAAGGTTTCCCCAAGAGAGACAGCTATTTGGTTGGCTAAGAGCTTCAAAGAAACTGTTGCCTGAGGTTTCCTGGTGCACTGTTAGATAGTTAACAATATTGTAAATTTGATCAGTAGCTCAGCTTCTAATCTTATTGTTGTAGTTGACATCATCAGCATTTTCTGATATGCTGCACACTGCAGCACTAGCACTAGTTTGAAGTTGATTTTATCACCAGTAGATCAAAAGGAGTGTCATTAGTTCAGTGCACTGCTCCTACAACAGCAGAGGTTTGAAGAGTGTTGTTGTTGAAGCAATTGGGGCCTGAGATTTTCCAAGGGAAACAGCTTGTTGACCAAGGTTTAAGGATACTGTAGTGGTCCAAGGATTTCTGACGCACTTTTATGATCATTAACATTAGTATAATTTTATGTAGAACTATAAGTTATAAATTGAAGAGTAGCTTACTAGCTTAGCTTCTATATAATCAGACATTGTTCTTATTCTTATTGCTCTTCATGGCACCATTGGTATTCTGAGACGTCTCCGTAGTAAAACACTTCCTCACCCTACGTCAAAGCAAGAGGTTCGCCGGTTTCTTTGAAACAGTGTTTTAGAATTGTTTATAAAAATTAGACAGAGTCTTTTGTTGTAAATGGTTTTCTAGAATCCAACAATTTCATTCAATGGTGCATATTAACCTCAACAAGTTAAACATGCCTGAGAATATTATTCATATAAAAAACTTATGACAGGAATAAACATATCTTTCTGATTATTAGCAAAATAACTTACTAATATAGTCTTCTTTTCTTTTCCATTTAGAGGTAGCTATAAATCCTCCTTTTTGTAATGCCTTTTGATTCAGATGTAGGGATAGATGATAACTCCATAATTTTGAAAATTCAAAATCCATATGATTTTTTATTTTCAGTTTCAGTTCCGAATTATATAATCTGGAGATGTTACTTATTATATAATATAGAATGTTAAACATCAACGTTTTTGTATTTTGAAATATATAATTCAGAATATAAAATATAAAATGTATATTTGATGTAAAATAAAAAATACAAATTTACGTTATAAGTTGTATTTGTAAAACCCTAAATACAAAATAGAAAATACATTTTGAATTATATAATTCAAACTAATAAAAAATATATTTCGATAGTACAATTTGAAATGTATTTTAGAGTAAGTTAAGCTTATAAAAAAGAGAGGATCGATCGGAGGAGTAGTGATTGAAGGAAGTGTTGGTTGGCTTTAATGGAGGCCGTAGGAGAAATTACACATGTAGAGGAAGAAATCATAGCTGGAAATGGAACTCCCTTCAGGAACTTACAGAGAGACCGGCTGCACGGTTGGTGTAGAAAGAAAAGGAAGAAAAAAAAATGAGAAAATGAAGTGGAAAAATAAGGACAATTAGGTCATTTCGTTCCCCATTGGAGTGCAGAATTACGGGGGTGGACGAAGAAATGCCGAGGAAGTAAAAGTTCGTGTTGAAATGGCGAAAAACCCAAAACAAATTTACATCAGAGCCCAAGCCCGTATTATCAGTGTCGTCCTTGCAAACGTTCAAACTCTCTTGCTCTGTCTCTGCAACTGCAAGAGATGGAGATGGAGGAAGCAGAGACGATAGATCTGTATGAGCTTGAATACCCAGACTTATGTTCGCCTTCATCTGCATCCACAGTGGATTCCATAATGGAAGCCCTTGGGCCTAGTGGGCCAGGCCTCCTCGCCGTCACCGGCGTCCCCAACGCATCCAACCTCCGCTCTCACCTTCTCCCCCTCGCCCGGAGCCTCGCCCTTCTCCCCCGCGAAACCCGAAAACTCTTTCTCAAGGTAATTGTACATCTTGTGTACGTGGGATTTCTCACTGGAATGTTCTTATTCTGACACGTTGTTGCACATAAATATCAACCTAGGGTTTGGATTTAAAATCAATTCAGTTTTGTGGGGATGCTCATTGTGCTTGCATTGCGTTCTTTCTTCCTAGGAGCATAACTTAGGTGGTGACGTTCCTCTGAGAAATCCTGATAGGAGTGTGTCCTCCTTTGCCATGCAACTGAAATATACCAAATCTCCACTTGTTGAAAAAACAGTTAGAGAGTGCCGTGGTACTGAATTCGAGAATCTTGGAAGTTGTTTCCAAGAGCTAGGGTTTTGCATGATGGAGCTTGGGCTTTGCCTTGCTCGAATATGTGACAGGGCTATTGGTGGCAATGAGTTAGAGATGAGTTTATTGGATTCATGTGGGGCTAAAGGGAGACTCATTCATTATCATTCACATCTTGATGCTCTTCTCCTTAAACAACATGAAAGGAGTAGAGCAACAAGTAAGGAACGTGCTGGTAATGTGAAACCATTGGAAGGGTCAGAGTTGAATTCAATTGCCCCTGATGTGAATCCAGGTGGAATTCATTCAAATTTGTGGCAGCAGTGGCATTATGATTACGGTATATTCACTGTTCTAACGACTCCATTCTTTATTCTACCATCTTATTCAGAGGCAAGCAAAAGGGAAAATTCATTTCCCTCATCTTGTTTTGATGAATGTCAATCGCCAACTGGGCATACATGCTTGCAGGTATATAATCCTAATAGGAAAAGGGCCATCATGGTGAAGGCCCCTCCGGAAAGTTTTATCATTCAAGTTGGGGAAGCTGCTGATATAATCTCAAAGGGGAAGCTTCGTGCAACCCTGCACTCTGTTCATAGACCTTCCGAGTTTGAAAATTTGAGCAGAGAAACTTTTGTTGTATTTCTGCAGCCTGCTTGGACTAAAACATTCTCTATCTCAGATTATCCTCTTGGAAATTCCTCTTTCAATGGGTTCCATGGTCAGTGTTTAGTGGCTTCTGATGAGGAGCAACGGCAGTCTGGACAGGATAACGATAATCTAAGTCAAGAAATTAACAAAATAGTTCCCCCTCTTTCGTCACGGTTGAAGGAAGGGATGACTTTTGCCGAGTTCTCACGTGAAACAACCAAGCAGTATTATGGTGGTAGTGGTTTGCAATCAAATAGGTGACCAGACTCGTTAGTCATGTTTCAAATTATATCCCCGTGTCAAAGATAGAGACTGTTAAGCTAAACCTCACTGATAATGTGTTACTGTACCTTCTTTTTTAGAAAAATCATATATTTGCCAAAGAGAGAGACAGTGCAGGACTGCATTTCATTTGGTAGAATGGTAATACGTTTGGGGAGCTGCTTAACAGTGGAGAAATAAGGCCTAGTAGTCTTGAGAAAATGCCTTTTTGTTTTTGCATTTTTTATTTTTAATTCTATAAATTATAATTCGTTACTTCTATTTGTTTCTTAAGATTTAAACAGGAAATGCTTTCACTGATTTCTAAACTGATATGCTAAAACTGAGAATAAAGCAGTGAAGATATAAGAAACAAAGAGACTTAAAAAGAAGAAACAAATACTTCTATACATTATTCTACCATTTTGTCTATTTCTCTCCCCCTGTCCTTTTCATACTTAGATTATGTTGATTCAAGTGGTTACCTGCATGTGCCATGCTCAATTTTGTACCTAATCCTGGACTCCGTATAGGAATTATAAAAGAAAAAGAAAAGAAAACGGCCGAAAAAGAGGACCTGATCATGCAACTGAAAGACTGCTTTATCTTGCAGCTGCTAGCGGATAAAGAATGGGCATGCATTTAATAATGCCTTCACTCTTTCGGCCTTACCACTTAATGTCAGGAATTATCTGCCAGGGAAGGTTCTCTTCTCGGTCTTTACCTTTCATTCATTCATAACTTTGGCTTAAACAAAAAACTTGCACACATTCACTAACGTTACACGCACATATAATGATGAAACATGGATGTATAATTTGCCTGGAAACAAATTTGAGTGTGACTATTGTACATCAAGAGGTCCTCTGGTAAAGAAAAGAAAAAAAATAATCACACACTTGTGATTTTCGTTTAAGACGAGGCGGAAAGAAAAAAAGAGAAAAGGGGAGCCTATCTGTGCATCCGTTAGTACAACGAAGTAGCCACTAACATAGGTCTTGCTTTTTCATTCGTAGTGGTCCTTAAGGGTACCCAAAGTTGACTTAAAAAAGCAAACGTGAATAGGAATAATTTTATGAAAATAACCTGAAAACACATTTGAATGCAATTAGAATTCAAGGGGGAACAATCGTCGATGAGAATTGGAGGCAAAAGGAACAATATTTCCACCTTTTGTCAGTTATGAAACAAAATTGCTACGAAACCAAAAAGCTAAGGCTGTTTCTCCAAGCCTTTTTCTTTTCTTCTTTGTTCAGAGAATTATGAGAGGGGGGGTTGAGATCGTGTTCATGCCCGTGGCGAAAAGTAAAGAAAACAGCAGCTTATGAGTGATGACGTCTCTATGCACGCGCAATTTAACACAGGTCCTCTTCTAGAACACAGCTTTTGTCTCCAACTCAACGCTGCTAAAACTGCTAAAACTTGTTTGGACGACGTTACCAAATCCTACGACAATGAGGAACAACATTGTCCACGTTATATCCCCGACATTCCCCCTCTCAAAATGGTCCTGTGATAAACATATCAAATTCACCAGTAACGTGCATATTTAGTGCTTTAATCCATAAACACGTATATACTTATTTCTACTTTTCCTACTAGAGTTCGAGATTTTTAATTTTGTGGGAACTGGATCTGGCTCCACTTGCTCCACTGGTCGAATCTTCCCCATATTACTGATAATAAAACATTGATTTCACTGACCATATGCAATGTATGCATATCAATTCATATGTACAGTACTGATTTTGGAATTCACTTTGTTCTAGTCTTGTTAATAATTTTTTAATGTTTCAATAGTTCTTATTCTCTTAAGTGATACGATTTGTACGTAAACAAGATTACAAATTTAATTAATGCTATTATTTGCCTACCAGAACTTGCCCCTGATCGCGTTCTTTTTCTTTTTGTCTTCTTCATAATTAAGTTCCTTCTAGGGTCTAGCCCATTAGCCAATATTTTTGTGTTTAGTGTATCCTTTGGGAAAAGGGGTACATGCAGCATTCGACTAGATTCCTTGTCCTTAATTTGTAATGATGTATTCATAATTTAATTTTATAAGTCTGGTCCACTACTATTGTCACGTGAACTGTTATACTTGAATCATGAATGATGGTGAATATTGCTTGTAATTATTGCTTGGTAATGATAGGTGAATGACTCACTAATTATAGCTCAACACTGGATTTTAAAAATTAAATGTTCTTCAATGGCTACTATTCGTGATATCAATTTAATAATGTTTGGACCTGCGAGTGGAGCTATAATGATCGTGTTAAAATGACAATTGTCACCCAATTCTCCCTACGCCATAGTCTCAGCGAACACAGAGCAGAAAACAGTACTTTATTTCCAGTATGAATTTCAAAGCAAACTACTTCACATGGCGTTTGACCAATACTTCATATTAAAATGTCTGAGTTGAGAAATTTTTAATTTGAACTGAAGAAAAATAATGCTTAATTATAAAAATCAACGTTTTTTTGTCATTTTCTGTTCACGAAATAAACAAATATAGCACATATTCCCTTTCATTTTGTTTCCTTGCAAAAAGAAGATAAATATAGAGATAGTGGCACGAAGTAGGAGGATAAAATGAGTCTATTTGCTACATGGAATAGAATGAAAAGAAATAGAAAAATAACGAGTCCTACTCAGATTTATTTTTACTAAAAAATTACAAGAAATGAACAATACGAACTTTATGGATTTTGTATGATTGCATAATTGTGTTACGAGATGACACTCATTTACATCTTGTTTTTGTAGGATTAACTCACAATTGGTTATCTCTTATTTTGATCTAATATTTATTGCTTCATAAAAACACATCTACCCATTCACCTTATTGATTAACTATTTATTTGATATTCCTTCATCTCTATTTCTTTTTATTTATCCTAAATTAAATACCCCTAAGTTTATCTATATCTTGTTTATTTTATTCACATGTTTTCCCTCTTTATCTTTATCTATTCCACTTACTAGAAATATTATATTTTTTTCAACGTCAGCAAACCATTAGAGCAATTCCAATAAAAAATGATTAAGTGGTTCGCAGAGGTAAAAACGAATTCTTCAGTTTAAAATACCATTAGACTGGGGTTGATTGGGAAACAATTGCATGAAAACAACTCTTGTAACAGGATGTGGACTAGTGAAATTATTTATTGTTGCTTTTAATATAAGGTGAATAGATGAATGTAGATACGTGAAGCTCAACCAAACAGGGACTGAAATATTATTACCTTTCTACCACAAAGTGTAAACATACATTTTATGTTCTTCAGCTATTTTATCATTAAAGCGTTACTGATTTTAAAATCTGCTGCGTATATTAAGCCCCACTGAAAATGACTTAAGAACAAAAAGAAAATGTACCATTGGACATGTTCTTACACACTCCTGGTTCTTCAAAGATTCCACTGTATATATATATATATATAGCACCCCTTAAGGAAGAAACCACTCCACATCTCTAAGGTTTAAACTTGTTAGACATGGAACCCAAGTTGACAGTGAATTGTGACCAAAATGAGTTGCTCAAAACCAGAACTGGTACTCATTTGCCAGAGAGCCCGAGAGTACCAATGGAGTTTCTGTCAAGATCATGGAGTGCCTCTGCTCTTGAGGTCTCCAAAGCCCTTGCACCTCCACCACCTTCTTCTTCTTACATACCTTCCAAGCCTCCTATTATACCCTCTTCTATCACCAACTCCATTTCCCAAGAAACTTGTTCTGCTAAGTCAGAGGAGTTCTCAGCAACCATGTCCGCCACCCAGTTCTCTTTTGCTTCCTCCGCCACTTCACAGCTCCTCCTTGACCGCATTATGTCACAGTCAACTAGAGAGGTGTTCATAATCTCACATTGTTACAAAAGCCAATTCATTTGTTTTGGTTCTGAGGGAGACTTTCTTCTCATTTTGCTTTGTTTTGTTTTTTTTTTTGAACATGACCGAATGCGTAATGTGTGAGACAGGAAGTGTCTCCATTAACGTCAGGGAGACTGTCTCACAGCAGTGAACCTCTGAACGGTGGTGCTTCTTTAACTGGAACGGACAGTCCGCCAATCTCTCCTTCTGACGAGTTTGACGATGTTGTCAAGGTATCTCTCTGTTCCTTTCCACTTTCTTTTCCGCCTAGGTGGGACCCTCACCTACCCCACTGCTTACTTTCTCACAAGTACAGTAATAATTTTGTAACTATTCTCTCACTTTTCTTCTTGTTCCTCTTCCCAGTCTCACTTTTGAATGCTGCTGTGTCTTGCTTCCTAAAACTATGCTACGTGTGTAATGGTATATTTCAGCAGTTAATTTTGAAATGCTGGCTGTGCTTTAAATCAGCCTTAAACATGTTTAATTGCTTTCGATAATATCCATGTGGGGGCGTTGTTATTACTGTGTTGATTTAATATGGAAAAGATTGTTTGTACTTTCAGAAAGTTTAGTAAGTTTGTATTGTTTTTAAAGGCATGCTTTGATTTTTCTTTTTAGGTGTCACATTACTGTTTTTATCACTTTCTTTTCTTCTTATAAATAATGTAGAAAAGACTTTCTTTATAAAACTTGCATTAGATTAGGATTTTAGGTGGGTTATCATGTTCACATGCCCTCTAAGAAAAAAACTGTAAAAATAGTTTGCTAAAGAAAGGAATTTGAGGGCCCCAACTGATTCACCTGCTAGTCATGACTCATTTCAGTTTCCATGGCTGCATGGAAGAAATATCTATGTTCATGACTATTCAGAAATATGGTGGCGTTTGGTGCTTGCTGCTCATGGGTTTTCCATGAGTTATCAATGCTACTTTATTTCAGCCATTATCACACCTAACGAAGGTGCTAGAGCCTAAAGTTCTGGAGGGGTCATGGCTTTTCATTTAAAAGATCAAAATTTTGAACTTTGAACCTGCTGAGTGTTGAACTGTTGAAGTGGGTAATGACGCACGCCGCTGTTGTTACTGATACGGTTTCCAGTTAAGTTGTCTTACCTGCCAGGTGATTGTCTCACAACAGGACAAAGGTTTTGACTGTTCAGTGTACCTTATCTTCGCATTCACGCAAACAAAACAATCTTCTTGTTTTGGAAATTTTGCTCGCAGATAGAAAAAGTTCAATTTGTCCTTTTTACTAGAAATGAACCAAAGCTAGAGTTGGCACAGGAAAAGCCTAGTGGGGTTTTTTCTGCAAGTCCAAAATCTGTTTAATGTTCTTACCCATATCACAGGAACCATTAAATGAAAGATTAAATAGAAACTGATAAAGCGCATGTCTGGTCGAATTAGATTCTTCTTAATCATGCTGAAATAGCAATTATGTTACTTTTTAATGAATTATGTATTTGATTCTGAATTTAAACAATTTTAGATAATTTTTACACTTAAAGGAAATTTTATGTTAAAGCTTAATCAACTTAGTTTTATTAAAAATCAGTTTAGCCAACACTAAGCAATCTCTCGATTTGAGATGGAACAACTTCATAATGTTAAATTGGTCAACGATGAAGAACAATAATGCCAAACCTCATCAATCTACTGCAGTTTTTTCGGGCAAACAACTCCATTCATCCCTTATTCAATGGTGGACGAGCCATGAGTGGTGCTACAGGCAATGCCACTCCTAGCTCCGGACCTAAAACAGTAGGAAGATGGTTGAAAGACAGAAGAGAAAAGAAGAAAGAAGAAAACAGAACCCATAATGCTCAACTTCATGCTGCAGTTTCTGTTGCTGCCGTAGCAGCTGCTGTTGCAGCTGTCACTGCCGCAACAGCAGCCACATCTGCAGCTACCAAGGATGAGAAGATGGCCATGTCCGTTGCTTCTGCGGCCACTTTAGTTGCTGCTCAGTGTGTAGAGGCCGCTGAAGCAATGGGAGCTGAGAGAGATCACCTTGCTTCTGTGGTTAGCTCTGCCGTCAATGTCCGCTCTCATGATGATATTTCAACACTTACAGCTGCAGCTGCCACAGGTAAAGTTTACCACTGTTTTTATTACGAGTTTAATGATCATATACTAAGAACCTTCACAAACTGCTGTTCACTAACTAGGAACAAATTTATCATACAACTCTTCAAAACGTTAAGTGACTCCAAAGGTATTGAAGATCATACATCTGTTAAGTTTACGAGTTTATAGTATATAAATGTTGGGTTTATCCAGAAGGTTTCATACGGAAAGATACAAGATACAAACAAGAGAAGATTCACACCATTGTTTATCTATAACTTTAAAGATAATGTGTTAACGGGTCTTTGGATATTGCTTTACTTTGTGATTTATACGAGAGTTAGAGTCACAAACACTTGGATGCAAATCTTATAATAAGTTGATTTTGTATAGTTGAGCTAAATTTGAAGTTGAATTCTTAACATAATATAAACTATTGGAACCAACCAGGATATGTAGTTTCATTTTTTATTGATCCCTTAAGAAGGACGTGAGTGTGATCCTTTAATGTGCAGCTCTACGTGGGGCAGCAACCTTGAAAGCAAGAGCATTGAAGGAGGTGTGGAATATTAACGCAGTGACTCCATTAGAGAGAGGAACAGGTATTGGAAGATGTGGTAAAAGCAAAAACAGTAATTCTAGCACCAGTGACAGTGGGGAGATTATGAATGGTGACAATGTTTTGGGTGCATGCAACCAAGAGCTCCTTGCTAGGGGCACTGCATTACTCAAACGGACGCGCAAAGGTAATTTCAGTAACTAACAAACACAGCAATAGATTAGCAAAATGAGAATTTTCTCTTATTTACAGAATTATTAAACTCAATTTTGGTGATTGCTGTAGGTGATCTTCACTGGAAAATAGTTTCAGTTTATATACATCGAACAGGCGAGGTATTTATTCTTTCGAAAGGTCATATGAAATGGAATTGAGTAGGTGCCCATTCATCACAATTATAGCAACAATTTCAGGTAATGTTGAAAATGAAGAGCAGACACGTTGCAGGAACTATCACCAAAAAGAAAAAGAGTAATCAATCACCTAACTTTATTTTGGTGCCATAAAAGCAGTTCATAAGTTTTGGTTCAAATTGTATTTGCAGATGTTGTTTTGGATGTGTGCACAAATTTAGCTGCATGGCCAGGAAGGCATCTGGTTGATGAGGGTGAAGAAAGAAGGTACTTTGGATTGAAGACAGAAGCAAGGGGAGTTGTGGAGTTTGAATGCAGAAATCAAAGAGAATATGATATTTGGACTCAAGGGGTTTCTAGACTTCTTTCCATAGTTGCACGCAGACAAAACCTAAATGGGGTTTGAGCTGAACACATTGGCAACAGACTCTGTTTCTACTGATTCATTGTTCAATCCATATGTATCTATTTAGCAGTATCTTACTTCTTTAACAGGAACTAATGGATTTTGTAACTATTAAGTCAAGTCTCCTCGTTGCTTGCATTCATGGATAGTGTTTCATTTTATCTAAATTTTTGTCTTTACTGTCATGTTAACTGAAAAGGATTATAGACTATAGACCATAGACAAGTGCTGATATCACTTTTTTTTAAATATATTTAATTGCTCTAAAATTAGTTACTTTTAATTTTGTTTCCTATCATTTATTTTTTCACTATTTAAAATTACTTTTTAGCTTTTTATGAGATATGAATTTGATTCTAGTATACGTAAACAATTTTTCTTTAATTTGTCTGTCTCTAAAATTTTAAATTTTAATATTCAATTTAAAGTAAATAAATCATTTATTGTACGAAACTTTGTTAATATATACACGTACGTAATCCTTGAACTAATAATTTGACATTATGTTTATCAAAAGAATTATTTAATGGTAAGACTAAACTTAGAAAATGAAAAACTTTTTATATGGATTAAAATAAAAACTCATTCACTTTTTAGACAATTGTTTTAAATAAAATCAGTCCAACGACGGCCAGCAACGAAAAAAAACGAAAACTGTGTTGGAGATGATTGAGATAGACGGAACAAAATCAGTCCAGCTTAAGACTGAAAACATAAAAAAAATTATATTTTCGAAGATTTGAACACTTCTCAAGTTCTTCTATTTATAATGATAAAGAACCAATACAATAAGAAGATAAAAAACTGTAAGACAAAAACCTAGGTATAGATGAAAGAGTTTTCTGAACACACTACTCCCCACTTTTGACTTAATAGGCCTAATAATTATTCCAACAAATACATTAATTACACAAACATATAATTAACTTATTTAAACTTAATGATATCTTTTTGTGAATGACTTTTGTATGCATACTGTTTAATAAAAAATATCATATGCTTATTGAATGATATTTATTAAACTCATTAAATAAAGCGGGTACGAGGTTATGTGCACATTTATTGCCATATTTGTTCAATTTATTGAACTTTCTCCATAAATTCGTGCATAATGGGTGCATAGGCCACCTATCGACTGTTGACAACTGTAACAGGAAAAAAGTAGCACAAGTAACAAAAAGGAACAGTTACAAAGAGCAAAATTTCATTGTCAATAAACTATTTATGAACAACTTTGACAATAATCCATTGTACACACTGTACCCCTTGCAAAAGAGTGAGCCCTAAAGATTTATTAATCATATGAATTTGTTTTCTCAGAACCCACCCTCATCTCCCAGAGAGAACAAACAATGCGCAGGATAGGAAGCAGTATATGATACAATCATCTAATTCTCAGCGGCTCTAAAAATAGTGAGCAGAGAGAGGAAGAGATTGATGATGTCCAGATACAAAGAGACCGAAGCCCAAATGAATTCATCATACGAATATCTCTTAATCAGGTTGTCTGTATCATATACGATGTACCCACAAAATATAAGAGCCGCCAAGCACCCATAGATCATCACAGACAACTTACCCAATGGAAACAGAACCTAAAACGCAAGGGAAAGAAGATGTTATACATTGATTAACCCAAAACGATTCAATCGCATAATACAAATAAAATAACTATTTTCGAAGATTAAAATACCTGAATCAGAGCGAAGACCATAAGAACTAGCACAGCACCGAACAAGAAGGGGCCAAGGAAGTTGAAATCTTGGCCTCTCCTTGCAGCCCAAAATGTGTAGAGAGTAAGACCAATCACCACCACAGCGGTCAGTATTACGGCTTCCAGAATAACTTTCTCTGTATCAAAAATCCAGCATCATTGGGGAAAAAAATCAGGACTACACACAAATAGGCAATTTTCACTGAGAATGCAACTTAAGCAAAAGCCAGAATATAGAAGGGAGAAAGTTCTAACGCGAGACAACCAAGATCCCTAATAGGGTCTCAAGAGCGGCTTGCAGACATACTAGTACATGAGTAGTTTCCGTACAAGTGAATTATCCGTTCTTGTGACTCCATATGTCTTTCTCGGTTGGAAGGAAAGAAAAAAGAAGGTCTTAAACTTAAAGAGATTAGAACTCAAAATCCTAATGAGACGACGAAATTAAGGTTTTTCAGGGGCATTATAGGTTTGATTGTACACACGCAATGGTATTGAGCACACGACCCACGATGATGGACTTGTACTAAAATCACTCCAATTTATAAAAGCAATTCACTTTTGTACATTGTACCAAATTCGAGTCACCCATATAAAATATTAACCAAGACAGACCAAACTCAAATGTGTTTGATTCAAAGGAGATACGGAGAAAATGCAAAAATTAACCTAAGTTAGGTGAGAATTTGAACTATTATATCTTATTTGTTACCAAGTTTTAAAACTTCCAAGTATTCTCCGTTGTTGCTCACTAATCTCCACTAGAAAATCAGCTGACTAACTTCAATAAAATTTTCTATCCACAAGGCTATATCTTCAGACCTCGCGTAAAGGCATTTTGTTATAACTTCCAAAAATAAGCAAATTGTCAAATAAATCCCAAATTTAAACCACCCGCACTACGGAAACGCAAGTTATAATCTAGATCAAAAACAACGAAAATAAAAATAAAATTAAAAAAAAGAAAAAAAAGAGGAGAGACGAGACTATGAATCGTACCGCTAGTAAAGGCGCAACTCAATCCAACGACAAAAGAAAGAGATACAGTGAAAAGCCCAAGGAGTAGGTAGTTGACGGGATGCTTCTGGTAATAGTAGTAAAGTGGACACAACGCTGCAATTGCAAGCAAAAACAACACAAAAAAGGCGTCAGACAGAAATCAGAGGAACAGCAAGCGACGGAATTGAAAGCAATTAGGTCAGGAGACGCACTGATGAAGGGGACAAAGATGAGAACGATGTAGAGAGCCAATCCGGCGCCGGTGGTGGCGAAGAAGACGCCGATGGGGCGGACGGTGACGACAACGGCGCCGATGACGATGGTGACGAGCAACTGGATGGCGATGATGGAGTACACTTTCCTGATGAAGGACCAGCGCAGTTCGGGGCTCTCCAGCATCATCGGATACAGAGGCCGCGCCCCGCTCTCCAAATCAGTTTTCCCGTATGGCTGGTTCCACATCTTCTTTCTTCTCGCGACTGAGAAACTGAGAGAAAATGTAGGGATATAGAGAGAAAATTGCTTACGGCTTTTTGGATCTTGCGTGCGTGGAATGAAATGGGATCAGTGTGGTTCATAAAGCGGGTTTTATTAATAAATAAAACCACCGTGGTGCGCGTGCGTGGAAATTCAATGGGTGAAAGAAAGTTCGTGAGACTTCGCAAATCTTGTTACCGAGAACCTTAAACGTCGCCGTTGTGATACTATAGAACACGTGGAATTTTCTTTGCTTGACGCGTGTAGGACGTGAACGTTCCAGATTCATCAACGGTAATTACACACAGTCAGAGTAACCCAGTAATTTGACAGTGTTTATCGAAGAACAATGTACGAATATTCTTTTCTCAATTTCCTCGTTTACTTTTGGTAAGTCAATAGCTTAATAAAATAAATAAAAATAAAATGGAACGAGAAACTTCAAAACAACATTACTTAAGAAAGAAGTACCTGAATGTTGTTTTTCGGTTCCTTCCGTTTATTTTTGGTTAGTCAATAACTTAATTAAATAAATTAACATGGGAATGAAAACTTCAAACAATGATGTTTTGCTTATAGAAGTTCTTTAGTATAGTGAGTTTTTTTTTGGGTTAAATTATTCAATTCTCCATTTTTAGATAAATTTTAAATTGGTTTCTTTATTTTTATACGATTTGATTTAGTTTCAATTTTTTTTTAAAAAAAATTATACATGTTGTTTCCCATAATTTGTGATTTCTTTTTTCATTCTTTTAATTATTTTTATCTTTATTTCATTTTTTAACTTTTTTAAAAACTTTGTTAGATTTTAAATTAACATTATGTAATGTGGCAAAGTATCACATATCATTATCATATTATACATTATTGTTTTAGTTTTAATTTTATCATTATATTTTTATTTAATTTTTAATTCACTTCTAATTTATTTTAAAATTAAACAATTTTATCATTTTTATATTTAAACAAAATTTAATTTATATATATATATATATATATATATATATATATATATATATATATATATTATACATGTAACATCACATATATTATATAGAATCATATAACATACTAAGTCCACATTTAAATAAAAGAGAACAGTTAGAGTAGACAGTAAATAAAGTAGTTAAGCTTACAGTCATCTCAGAATGAGACACAATTTAAAACTTAAACGCAAATAGAGTATTTCAAAAGAATAGGAATCACTAGGAAAATCCTCAACAACTAGATAGTAATTCAAGATACAAGAAATACTAAGAGAATCCTAAGGAGACTAAGCAGCAGCAGTATCGTCTTCCTCCAAAGTCTGCTCCAGAGTCACCTCATCCACCTCTACACCTCATCCACCTCTACTCACATCCAAGTGGATGATCATTGCAAAAGAAAAGCATACCCAAGCAAACACAAACACACAAGCAAGGGTGAGCTAGATATAAAAATCATGTTATAACAGTCACAAGCAATATGCAAGCAAAGACAGATACAGTACATTACACCCACACGACTTGTTGCACTTAAACTTGACTCGTCCGGACTTAGAATGATTGCCGAGCTATGGCGGGTCATGCACTCGTGGTGGCCTCTACTGCTTTGCAAAGCCAATGCCAATGGGTTTCACCCTACCACACTCAGGTTAGTCCGTTATCACTCACCTTGGGCCATACTGGAAGCACCCAAGACTAGGACCTCCTGCTACTACTCACGACATGATTCAATCCTCTGTACTTGAGAATGATTGACCATTGTAGTTTCAGGATAACCCCCAAGACTGAGCTACCATGCAAATCGTTCTAAACACTGAGGGCACCACCATGTATCCCCTCTTGAGGACCATGGAATTACGTCCAATACTGATACTTTTCACTTTAACACCAACATGATAATGCACACATAAGCCCTTAAAGCAACTGGAACAATTAAGTAAAATAGCATACTGGAATAAATAGGAATATAGGCCGAACGGAAAACATCAACACATAATGAGCAAGACCGAACACCCTGTGAATGGTGGAGACCGAACGGTCCTTAAAAGGTAAGACTGAAGAAGTGGCCGAACACTATTTAAGACCATCCACTTAGACCGAACGCTATCAAGACCACCCACTAAGACCGAACGCTACTTAAGACCACCCACTAAGACCGAACGTTACTACGACCGAACGCTACTTGAGAGACCGAACGCTATCCAAGACCGAGCACTATCAAGACTGAACGCTACCTAAGACCGAGCACTATCAAGACCGAACGCTACCTAAGAGACCGAACGCTGCTTAAGACCGACCACTATCAAGACCGAACGCTACCTAAGACCGAGCACTAAGACCGAACGCTACCAAGACCACCCACTAAGACCGAACGCTCAACAGCGCATGGCCGAACGATTATCAGTTCACTTTCGGCGAAACTGCATAATTCTGCAGAATTTCTACAAATCTATGAACAACACCTAACATAATCATTCGTAACCATTTTTACTAACTTCTAACACCCTTAATTCTTGTTTTATACTTGATTAAACTTATCTAAATTATTATAAACATTCCTACTACCATTCTAAAGTGATTAAGACTCAATTTCAACTCTAAAACACCAATTTTCCCAACTTAGGGATTCAAAACCCAATCCTACTGCTTTGCACCTATTTTGATCAATTTAGTGACTCAAACAAGTCACAATACACTAGCTAAGACTGCCCCAATAGCCCAATTGTGCTTTAGTCCCCAAATGCCCAAAATCACTACCTCACTTCTCCCAATTTGCCCTAAAACACCATAATTTCACTTAACTTTTCATTTCATTCAAGCTATAACAGATTTATCACTCCAAGCACTTCCAACACGCCCAATTACAGCAGCTAGATTCAACCAATTCAGTTTACAGACCTCGCGATACAATTTCATACATCACACGCATCAACATATATGACCCACTTACTTAAGAGCTTAAACAAGCAAACCAAACAGCACACCCGTTAAGGAATTTAACATACATACAAATACTGCAAGCAAATTGAAAACAATATCTAGCTCCCCTTACCTTGGAGTTGAGTAGTACAGCCCACTAGAATGCTCTAACAGTGTCTTACACAACAAGGACCCGACCAAACCCCGCTGAAGAAGGAAAATCTAATCGGATGGTTGCAAAGCTCATTGCGCCGCGATCACTTGAGCACCACCTAATCCAACATGCAATGGCTGAATGTGAGGGAATGGTAAAGAGAAGGCAGAGCAAGGTTAGGGAAAATAAGAGTTCTAGAGAGAGAAGGGAAAGTTGGCTAATGAACTCAGATTTTGAAAGATCCCTTCTAAGGTCATGATGTCCTTAGTTTTACGGGCCTGACTGTCTCAACATAAGGCCCAACTGCTCTTGGCCCATTTTTCAGGTCCTTACATTACAATATTTTTATTCAAAATTATATTTTTATTAAATGTTTTTAATAAGATCAACTTCATTTATATTGATATTTTATAGTAATTTTTATTTAAAATTACTTGAAAGTTATTAATAGAAAGTAATGTTGATAACAAAATTTAAAATTAATTTCAACTAAGAAATATGATAAAGTTATTAATTGTATTTCATCAAATAAAATAAATTTATCAACTTTTTAAATTTTTTAATTTATTGTATATTTTTAAAATTTGTAAAATTCAGTAATTTTTATATAAATGTTTGAGTTGGTTTAAAAGTAACAATTTTAAAATTTAAATGTAAAATTTTAAAATAATTGTAAACAACTTTATAATAATTTAAAACAAATAAATTAAAAATTTAAAAACAATTTTAAATGAATAAAATATAAATATAAATAAACTTAATCTTATAAAAATATTTAATAAAAATATCTATTTTAATAAAAATATTTGTATAGCATTTATATAAATTAAATTTCATTTCAATTTTGAGAGGGATGAAATTGTATCATTTAAAAAAATGGATCGAATTGAGACAATAAAAATAGAATGAATAAATTGAGACTAAGCCAATAACTCTTAGCATGACAATGACATGTGGCACTACAACTACCATATTACACTGTCACTGATACGACAAAACTTTCTAGCATCCATTGTTTTAAAGTTTAACAATAGTGTCTAATGAAATAGCATACATCAAAATGAACCATCTAGGATAAACACACACTAAATTATTTAGATCATTGTATTTTTTGTCAAATCCCTATAGATACGACACTTGTTATACTACAAACTACCCAGTAGACTTGCTTATTATATCACATAATAAACCAAATCTGTTAACAGAAAATCCAAAATGAGTAATAAAAATAAGTGGGGACCTATGTCTAAAAATTTGTACAGCAAGGTCCACTCGCTTCTTCACAAATGTTTAATAAAAAAAATATTCATTATCATGTTAATGAACTCTTAAGGTCATCAATGGTGACAATTATGACTCAATAATAAACCAAATATATCAACAAAACATCCAAAATGATGAAAAAAAGCATGTAGAGGGTGAGGAGCACAATTTGATCAAGTGGAGACCTGCGTGTAAACATTTGTACAAGAAGGTCTACACACTTGTTCATAAATGTTTTTTGGAAAAAAATATTGATTTACATGTTAATACAACCCTAAGGTCATCAATAATGGGATTTAAAACCATGTAACAAACGAAATTTGTCAACAAAACATCCAAAATGAGTAAAAACAAATTGCATAATTGGATAGAAAATACAATTCAAATGATTGGGGACCTACGTCTAAAATTTTGGACAAGAAGGTCCACCCTTTTCTTCACAAATGTTTAATTAAAAAATATTTATTCTCATGTGAATGCATCCCTAAGGTCATCAATGGTGAGAATTACAACCACATAATAAAAAGAATTTGCCAATAAAAAAAAATCCAAAATGAGAAAAAAAACCCTACAGAATTGGGTATGGAGTGCAGTTGAAATAAGTGGGGACCTACATGTAAACTTTTGCACATGAAAGTCCATACACTTGTTCACAATTTTTTATTAGAAAAAATATTTATTTTCATGTTAATGCACTTATAAGGTCATTATGGTGGGAATTATGACCACATAATTAATCAAATTTATCAAATGAAAATCTAAAATGAGGAAAAACACCCTACAAAATTAGTTGAAGAGCATAATTCAAATAAGTGGGACCTGTGGGTCCTCACTTATTTAAACTTTGCTCCCCACCCAATTCCGAAGGTTTTCTTTACTATATTTTTGACAAATTTGGTTTATTATATGGTCTTAATTCCCACCGCTGATGGTTAAGTGTGCATTAAAAGGGTGGACCTTCATGTCCAAAATTTTACACGTAGGTCCCTAGTTATTGAATTGTGCTCCTCACCTAATTCTGCAGGTTTTTTTTACTCATTTTGGATATTTTATTGATAAATTTCGTTTGTTTTTGTGGTTTTAATCCTACCATTGATGACCTTAGGGTTGCATTAACATGTAAATCAATATTTTTTCCAAAAAACATTTGTGAATAAGTGTGTTGCTATGCAAAAGTTTACACGTAGGTCCCCACTTAATCGAACTATGCTCCCCACCTAAATTTGAAGGTTTTTTTTTTGTCGTTTTGGATGTTCTGTTGATAGATTTGGTTTATTATCTGGTTATAATTGCCACCATTTGATGACTTTAAGGGTGCATTAACATGAGAATGAAAATTTTTTCTATTAAATATTTGTGAAGAAGAGGATGGACCTTCCCGTCCAAAATTTTAAACGTAGGTCCCCACTTATTTGAACTGTGCTCCTCAAGCAATTCTGCAAGTTGTTTTTACTCATTTTGGATGTTCTATTGATAGATTTAGTTTATTATGTGGTCATAATTGTTAGGATACAGACAAAGTCTTACATCAGATAAAACAAGAGATTGACATGAGTTTATATACACATAAGATACATCTACACTTATAAGATATTGTTTTTAGTACCACTCCAAAAGGCTTCTTACCAATGAAGATATCTTATATGTATATAAATCAATGTACATATCTTATTTTATCTTATGTGAGACTTTGTTTGTATTGTAATAATCCTCTCCCTCAAACAAAGGACTATGGTTCTCCACCTCCCCTACAAAGAAATTTTTTTTATCCATGAGTATATTATGGTATGCACTGACTGAGCATCTTTTTCTTTCTTTTACTACCCATGGTTACACCACTGAGCATCTCTTGCTCTCCACCTTCCATGATTCATCTAGTTGTCTGCCACCAATCACCTATCAAGGTTTCACCTTACCATGAAGGGACATACTCGTATGAGCTGGTCCCCAAGACTAACCAGACTTTGATACCAATTGTTGGGTGAAGGTAACTCAATTACTCATCCTATTAGCTAATTTAATACAATTATTATGCATTTAACATAAGTGGAGATAACTTTTGATGATGAGGTGAAAGCATTAATTTTACTACCATCTCTTCTGGAAAGTTGGGGTGTAACCGTTATCGTAATTAGTAATTCTGCAAGCAATAACAAGTTGAAGTTTGATAACATTTGTGACTTGATTTTAAGCTAATATGTTCATAGGAGAAGTTTAGTGGAATCTTCCAATTCTAATTTTGGTTCAACATTAAGTATTGAATATAGAGGAAGAAATAGCCAGAAGGGTCGTAATCAAGGCAGAGATAGATCAAAGTCTAGAGGGAGACCACAAACGAAAGTATGGAATGATATCACTTGTTGGAATTGTCAGAGAAAGTGTCATTTTACAAATCAATGTTGGGCTTCAAGGAAGAATAACAACAAAAAGAAGCAAGATGATGATCAATCAACAAATGCAGTAGTAGATGAAATTGCATATGCCTTATTATGTAGTTTAGATAGTTCCATTGACTCATGGATTATGGACTCAGGTGGGCCATTTAATATTATACCTTCCTTAGAACTATTATTTAACTATGTTTATGGAATGTTTGGGAAGGTTTACCTTGCAGATGGAAAATCTCTTGATATTGTAGGAAGAAGTGATATTAATATCAGAACCTCTAATGGAAGTTTGTGGACTTTGAATAATGTCAGACATATTTCTGTCTTAAAAAGAAACTTAATATCTATAGGGCAATTGGATGATGACGGAAATTACACCACTTTTGGAGATGGACATTGGAAGGTAGTGAAAGGCAATCTTGTTGTTGCTCGTGGAAAGAAACAAGGATCTTTGTACATGATAGCAGATGAGGGTACAATATCAGTTGTAGAAGTTGGTAACAGTTGCTCTCTGTGGCATCAAAGGCTTGGGCATGTGAGTGAGAAAGGAATGAAACTCATGATCTCAAAAAGTAAAATACCTAACTTGAAGCATGCTGATGTTGGGCCTTGTGAACATTGTATCTTTGGAAAGTAGAAAAAATGTTAGTGTCTCCAAAACAAGAAAGACATCTAAAGTTGAAAGGCTAAAATTGGTGCATACAGATGTTTGAGGGTTAGCTTCAATGAAATCCCTTGGTGATTCACTATATTATGTAACCTTCATTGATGATTTTACAAGAAAGGTATGGGTATACTTTTTTAAGAATAAGTCTGATTTGTTTTCTGTGTTTAAAAGGTGGAAATTGGAGGTTGAGACTCAAACAAGTTTAAAAGTTAAAATTTGAAGTCTGATAATGGTGAAGAATATGATAGCAGTGAATTCAAGGAGTTTTATTCAGAGAATGAGATCATAATGATCAAGATAGTTCCAGGAACACCAGAACAAAATGATGTTGCAAAGGGAATGAACAAAACTCTAAATGAGGGAGAAAGATGTATGAGGATCCAGTCAGGACTAGCCAAGGTATTTTGGGCAGATGCAATAAACACAACAACCTATCTTATCAATAGAGGACCATTAGTTCCTTTAGATTATAAGTTACCTAAAGAAGTGTGGTTTAGAAATGAGGTAAGTCTTTCACACTTGAAATTCTTTGGTTGTGCTTCATATATTTTATTGGACTCTAATAGCAAAGATAAACTGGACCCTAAGGCAAAAAGATGTTATTTCATTGGCTATGGATCTGACACATATGACTACAGATTTTAGGATGACCAAAATAAGAAAATTATCAGAAGTAGAAATGCTACTTTTAATGAGAACATGTTCTACAAAGACAGGACTGTAGAATTGGTAAATGTATCACCAGAGAAAGTATCATTAGAAGAAATTTCAGAGAGTGATGTAATCAACAAAAGGCAAAATAAAGAGGTAGAGCCTAAATCAGAACCAGAAGACATAGTAGAGTCAGAAACTTCTGAAGTCATGATTAGAAGGTCTAGCAAAACAATTTTAGCACCACAAAGGTATTCACAACTTGTTGTTGACTGATGTTGGTGAGCTAGAACATTTTGCTGAGGCTATGCACAAAGATGAATATATTAAGTGGGAGCTAGCAATGAAAGATCAGTTAAAGTCTCTTTAGAAGAATAAAACATGATCTTTAACCAAGCTACCAGAAGGAAAGAAGGCTTTGCAAAACAGGTGGGTTTATAGGTTAAAAGAAGAACCAGACGGTAATAGAAGATATAAGGCTAGACTCATAATGAAAGGTTTCCAACAAAAGCAGGGTATTGACTTCACAGAAATTTTCTCTCCTACTGTCAAGATGACTACCATCAGAGTTATCTTGAGTATAGTAGCTGTAGAAAATCTTCGCCTAGAGTAGTTAAATGTCAAAATTGCATTCCTACATAAGGATCTCGAGGAGGAAATCTTTATGGCACAACCAGAAGGTTTTGAAGCAGAAGGTTAGGAAAATCTTCTATGCAAGCTTCATAAAAGCTTGTATGGATTGGAACAAGACCAAAGCAATGGTATAAGAAGTTTAATGAGTTTATGAGAAACTCGGGTTTTCACAGATGTGAAGAAGATCATTATTGTTATGCTAAAAAATATGTTGACTCTCCTTACAATTGGTATTAGAGAATCCAACTGATATGTTAACCAAGATTGTCACAACAAATAAGTTGAGACTTTGTATTGTCTTAATAGGCCTTTAAGAGTAACTGATGATGAAAGCAACTACACTAGGTAATAATGTAAATCAAGCTCCAAGTAGGAAAATTATTAGTATTGTGGAGCTTAATTTAGCCTCACATCACTTAATATTGTGAGATGTTGTTCTCTATTTAACTATATAAGCAACTTTCTGTAAAGATTGAAAGATACACCAAACATAAATATACCTCCTAGTGTAGTCGTGGCATTTGTATATTGAACCACATTAAATTATTGTCTCCTTTATTTCTCTTTTATTGTCTTGTTCCTAACAACTGTATCAGAGTCGATGGTTCAGGTCTTATGATCAGGCTTAAATGAGTACAATGATCATTGTATCGAAAGTCTACCTGGCAAAGGATTCTAGGTAAGCATGTCCCATTAAGATGAACGACGGTATGAAAAAGGGTACTCAAATGCTTCCGCTGGAGGGGAAGTGTATCAATGTGGAAGAGACCCACCCTTGAAGGGAGAGATTGTTATAATTCTAAGTGTGAGTCTAAGTCTCATATTGGATAAAAATGAGAAAATATAACACTATATAAAAGTGAAGACCCATTAACCCATTACCTTAAGGTTTTTGATAGAGAGTGATGTCAATCCCTTATGTGGTTAGACTTAGATTTTTCATTGGTGTTGTATCTTCCTAGAGAACCTCCTCCTCGATAGACTCAACAATAATTACCACCATCAGAACCAAGAAATAAGAAAATCCTAATCTTAACGGAAAAAATTCAAAAAATGAAAAACAATGCAAAAGAATACAAAATTGTCGACGTTGTAAAAAAGGAACGGAAAGCCTAAAGTAGAAAACAAAGACGAAAATTCAAAACAGAGGACAAAGACGAAAATTCAAAGCAGAGGACATAGACGAAAACTCAAAAGCAAAAGACAAAGACGAAAACCCATGAAGATGGAATGATAGCACGAACAGGGATAAAATGATGGTTCGACAAACAATGCTATTCCATTAACAAAGTCGGAAAACAAAGACGCAGTTTAAACCCTGAACATGAATCCGCGAAACCAAATCCTTCACAATAAGCTTTCCACGTCATTTTTTTCATTTAAAAAATCTTAGAAACTAAAGCAATAACATGTCAGTGTAAAAAAGTTGTAAGAGAAGAATGTCAATATATCATTACCCTTTCTTTTAACCTTTCTACTTACAGAATCCGAAAGTTATTCCAATTCAAATTATGCAATTTGTGCGTCATTTTTTTCCCTTAAAAACAAACTTTTCGATTACCCGTCCGAAAGTAAAAAATGTCTTCATTTTCAGATTATATAATCTAAAACCTATTTTCCTAATTTCAAATTGTATAATTCAAAAAGTTACTTTTGATTTTCAGATTATATAATCCAAAAATCATTTTCTACTTCCGGATAATATAATTTGAAAAGCACAAAACAGGAAAAACAATTTATGGAAATATAGAAAGAAAAGTATGGAGGTACATGAAGAAACTATCTTTTATAAATATGTAAAAATTGAATATGAATATAAACAAGTTACATAAACCATGGATACTCACACGGCCCAACACAATTGTAACTATTGATTAAATTGGATCATTGAGTTAAATTAAACTTTTTCTTATTAGAAATGGATTAAATAACAAGTTCATACATCTCAAATCCAATAAATTTAATTTAATTATAAAAAAACGAATTATTGAATCATTCTCCCAATAACTTTCCTGCATTTGGGATCAAAATACATATTAAACAAAAGGCAATTACATGGAAGAAGCATTTTAACCCTGATGAAACATGACAAAATAGCTTTGACCAGTAGAGTATATGCTCTGGTCTTGCACAAAAAAATCTACAAGAACTACACGCAATAAAGAACAGTTTTTTTCAGCCAAAACAATTAAACTGAAGGTCATATCAAGTTATAAATAATTTAGTCAATACTCTGTAAAGCAAAGCATAGTACTGCCTCCACCCAATTGTAAAGGCAGGAAGTTTTGGCTAATAGTTTGAGGAAACACAGCAATAAAATTTGACAAATCATTCACTTCCACCAGCAGGACCCACAAGAACTCCTTGGGCAGACCCTTCTTTCCTACCGGATTCATCCTTCACCTCAGCATCGGCCTTCCTTATCCTGATTTTATATTTAGCCTCAAACTCAGTAATTTCCTTTTTCTTCTTTTCCAGTGCCTCATTAAGCCTTGCAACAACCTCTTCAAGACCATCTTTATTTCGCTGCACAGCAGGCAAGACCTCTTTGATGGTTCTCTCCACAAGCACCCCTCCAATCATTCGGTAGCATCGTCTAGATTGGTCAAGAGGCTGAATGGCATTGATGACTAACGTGTGCTCACTGACTTCCATCTCCAGTTCAGTTATTTTGGAGTAAATTTGGTTGAGCTCAGACCTCATAGAAGCATACATATTTGCAACTGCTTGTTCATTTATTGGTTCCTTGCCACCTTCTGCATTAGCCATGATTCTACACTAATGAAAATAAACTGCCTTTGAGGTAAAGAAACAGAGTGTAATTGGAATAAACACAAGTATACCAGGAAAATATTTGAAATGTTGTTAGCTTTATCTTTCTTTCAATTAAATACAATTCCTTTCTTTCAATGCTATCCAATCTATAGAGATAATACATTAAGATGCAATAACATCAACATGTTGTAGGATTGCTCTTGGACACCCTTATTTTGCTAAGGGGCGCACCTAGATGGAGCGAGAAGGGGCGTGAAGCTTGGTTGACCTTCTAGATGGTAATAAACGTGGGAGGGGGCCTTGGAGAGCAAGGGAGACTTTTGTTGACCTTCTAGATGGCTTGGCCACTCTTGGAGAGCAAGGAAGAGAGCATGGGTTGCCTAGGTTACTCTAGTTTCTAGGACATAACATTTTGTGTTTGCTAAGAGGACCCATGCCTATTTAAGGGAGCCACTAGAATAGATGTAAAAGGTTGATTAATAATGAATTTGAGACACCTTAGCGTGCTTTTGTGAGCTTTGCTCTTGTGAGAGTGTTTACTCTTGGTCTTAATGAATTTTCAAATTTAGGTAGTGAATTTTTTTAAGTTTTCTTAGGAATTAGTTCTGCAGTCAATTTTTGGTTATTCTTAGCCATTTAAAACTTGAATAGGTAGTTTCAATATGGTTTATTTTAGTGTTTTAGTGCAGCCCTTAGCTTTAACTTACTTTTAACATGATTTTGTAAGTCTTAAGTAGTGAAATTTTGATTTTTTTGTTATTTTCAAATTGTGACATGATTTTTATCTTCCTTTTATCATTCAAAAGTTGTCTAGATAGTTACTTTACAGTTTCAACTAGTAGTCTAGTACAGTTCTTAGTTTTAGCACTTTTAGCCCCTTTTAGTTACTAATTTTAGGTCTTAAGTAGTCATATTTTGAGTTTTAGGTATATTTGGTAAGTTGAGTTGTTTCTTAGCTAGATTTTACCATTTTAAACTTGTTAGGACAGTTGTCTTACTTCCTTCTAGGACAGTTTAATGCACTTTTGTGTAAATAGATTAGCTACTGTTTTAGGCGTCTTATATCAATTAGAATGTGTCTAGGTAGTTTGTTTTAATTTTACCTTAGTTTTTACTTTCTTTATGTCATTTAGAATGTGTCTAGGTAGTTGTTTAGCATTTCCAAATACTAGTTTGGTTCAATTCTCAGATTTTGCATTTTAGCCTATTGTAGTCTAGTTTACGTCTTAGATAGTCAAATTTTAAGTTTTATGCAGATTTTGGTGTTTCAGCTATTCCTTATCTTATTTTTACCAATTAAAACGTGTCTAGATGTTTTCTTTAATTTTTCCTAAGCTGATTTAGTGCAGTTTTACATTTTTGGCTAGTTTAGTAGGCTATCTTAGTTTTAGGTAGTGAATTTTTGAAGTCTTCTTATAACTTAAAGTTTTGGGTAGTTTTTGAAATGATACAATCATAGCTGCATAAATTACAACAGTGCACAGTTTATGCTATTTTCTGCTAGATCTCTTGCAATTTCGGAAGTTCATAATAGGAGGAACAGGGAATATAGTTGCCTAAGGGGGACAAAGGACTTAAGAAGTACTAATGATTGCCTATAGTTTTCTTCATACATTCTAGTTATTGTTTTCTCTAATTAATGGAATAATAATATATATAGGTTTAGATTGTAAAAGATAGTTTTAAAAACAGTAACATGAGCTTCTATGTGTGGGAATAGAAGGCCGAGAGACAGTTACCCAGTTGACGGAGCAGATGCAGAATGCAAGTTTGTAGGAATGTGAGAGACTGGAAGCTGAAAAAAAAGTTATCAACAAGTTAAAACTTAATCACATCAACTTGAATTAAGCTCAAAACCTTATCCCATTAGGTAGAGTCAGTCAGCACCATGAACCAAATAATGTCATTATTTCTATGGTGAACCATTGTGTCGACAGACAAACTCACAGAAACTGTCAAATTATTTCACAAATAAGAAAGTTAGATGATTCAAATTTCCCCTATAAACTAAAATCAACTTATGCACTTCAATTTTTTGTAGTAGTTAGATATAAAAGTTCAGGGAAAAAGTGTATTTTAGCTTATGGAAAAAACTCAAATTATTTTACCTTCTTACTTTCTTCTTAATGCAGTCATAATAATTACAGTGTAATGAGTCACGGCTCATGATCAAGCAATAAGGGCTAGAATGTATTCATAAGTGCATCATAATACCATTGATATTAAGCAAATATTGAATGGCAACAAGTTAATGGTTCAAAATCCACTTTATTTCCCTTTAAAGCATATTTTCTGGCTCACTTGCAGAATATGGATTCATAAGATGCTGATGCTGATGCATATGGAATGGTTTACGCAAATTTAAAATGCTGAATATGAATGGGAAATGCAAGGTGAACAAGTAATAAAATGGTAGGAATGAAATTCACCCAGTTGAACCTATTATTAACAGCAAAAGAAAAAAATATGACAGCATTGTGGTTCAAAGGCTACATGCAGTTTTAATGCAGATTTCAAAATGATACGCAGAAACTACCAATGCAGACCTGAACAAATCTCAAACAACTATGATGCATGGTTAAAAACCTACTAGGAACCTGTTAGGATATTTATTCTATTTTATCATCGTTATATTGTGTCAAGAATTACCCTATTTATCATTATTATATTGTGTCTAGGGTTACCTTATTTATCATTATTATATTATGTCTAGAATTACCCTATTTATCATGTAATTTTATATCAATTTATTCTTATAAATAGAAGATTATGAGAGGATCGATCAAGCCTAATTATAGAGTTTAATTCTCAAGTAAACCTATTTGGACAGTTTCAAGATCAGGAATGTGGATGCAGATTTAAATGATTCAGCAATGATACACTTGTGTTGTATGCAAAGTGAAATGAACCTAATACTTCTAATTGATGCAACATATGTAAAGATTGCATGAAAACGAGGAAAATTCAAACTAAGCCAAGCTGAATCAGAAACTACAATTGTGATTATAATGCAAGTGTTACCTACTCTGTAAATGCAAGTTATGAATGATATGTAAATTCAACTCTTAAACAGATGATGATATCCAATTATGTGCATCATGAAATGAATCAAACACAACTACCTAGACCAACAGGAATTAATATTTACAAATTGGATATCAAGACATACACAAAAACTAGAAATTAAAATGGATGCAAGCAGACCTAATATCAATACTATCAAGGTTAACCCTACTACACGATTTAAACCACAAAAACAAGGCATGGGACAGTGCAAAAGCAAGAGCTATTTGAAACTGGAAAACCAAGAAAATAAACTACACTAAACAGAAAAATGAATTTGATCCAGAGTTAAAACTTCCTGTTCTGATTGGTGTGTTAAATGGAATCCTGACCCAAGATGATCTATTGGAAAATAAGAAAGAAAGAAGAATACAATACGAGAGAGAGAGAGAGAGAGAGAGAGAGAGAGAGAGAGAGGAAGAAGAAGTGAGGATACCCTATATTACACTACTCTACAAAGAAGAAATTACAGAATGAGGAAAGAAGATGTGTCAAAGAGAGTAGTCTCTTTATCTTTTCTAAAAAAAACCCTTTTTATTCGAACAGAGAACCCTAAGAATCGAAGAAGAAAAACCAGAACCTAGGTCTTATCCACGCCTCAGCCTTAGCGACTTCGAGTGGCACTGAATTCGCTTAGCAGCAGCCCCGATTTGAACTCAGCTCCCCAGTTTCAGACCCAACACCTCTTATTCAACTTTAGGTCAGGCCCCCTGGTTCAGCCTTGTGTGCATTCTTCCTTTTGTTCAGCTAAGTGTTCTGGGCTCAGAAGAAAATGGGTCCCACGCTTTTAGTCAGTCTTCTTGACCATGGGTTGGTCTGCAAAATCAGAAAAACGAGAGTAAGGGGTTAAAATCCAAATATCCCATACATAAACCTAAGTGAGCAAAACTAAACTTAATCTATATTTCTATTTTTATTTTCCTAACTAGAAACATGTATTTATTTCTAGGCACGATTAAATGTTTAAAAACACAAACTTAACAATTTTTTATAATTTTATTTTTTTATACAAAAATCAAAATCTACCTTAATTCTAAAAATTTACATTTTTGAACGAAACTAAAATATGATTTATAAAAGAAAAAGACATAAAAATGGACTGCTATTTAAATGTTTAATGTTGCAGTTGACTCTTCATTTCAGTTTATTTTCTTCTTGTGCATAACTGTGCATAACTGCTCAACAGTTATGGAGGGTTATTTTCTTTTGTTATTTTACTGTAATGAGAATGAAGTAAGTTGTAGGTTGTTGTGAACAATATTACTAGACATTATTCTGTTTCTTTTTTTTGCTCTCTCTGCTTTGTATATCTTGTTTATACTTGTTTGAACCAACAAGTGGCGCCGTCTGTGGGAATAAACAAGGCAAGACTGTTTTATTCACCAAGAAACAATGGCAGCAAAATTTGATATTGAGAAGTTCAATGGATCAAATGATTTTGGGTTATGGAAGATCAAGATGGAAGCTATCTTGATTCAGCAAGGTTGTGATGAAGCCTTGAAGGGTGAAGAAAGTATGTCATCAGTCTTATCACAAGCAGAGAAGAAGAACATGATTGATAAGGCTAGAAGTGCCATTATCTTATGTCTGGGTGACAAGGCTCTCAGAGAGGTTGCCAAGGAAAGAAGTGCAGTAGGCATATGGGCAAGATTGGAGTCATTATACATGACTAGATCATTAGCTCATAGATTGTGCTTGAAACAACAACTTTACTCGTTCAAGATGATGGAGTCAAGATCCATTAAAGAACAAATTTCTGATTTTAACAAGATCATTGATGATCTTGAGAACATCGGGGTAAAACTTGAAGATGAAGATAAAGCTGTGATTGTTCTAAATGCTTTGCCTAAAACTTTTGAGCATTTCAGAGATGCTTTATTGTATGGGAAAGATCAAGTGATTACTTTGGAAGAAGTCATCACTTCCATCAGAACCAAGGAATTTCAGAAACTTCAAGATTCCAAGAATATGGAAGAAATATCTTCTGGGCTTGCAGTCTCAAGGATAAAATGGAAGAAGAAAGAAGGAAAATCAGGCAAGGTGAAGCAAGAAATCAAGAAGCAGGTTCGATGTTTCAAATGTCAGAAAATTGGTCATATTAAGAAGTACTGTCCTGAGAATAATGACCAAGACTCTCGGGTGAAAGAAATTGTTGATGTTGCAGAGGTTTCAGATGATTATGAATCTAGCTATGAATCTGCTGGAGTTTTGGTGGCTTCATCGAATGATTCCCATAAAAGTTGGGTTATGGATTCCGGTTGCACATATCATATGTGTCCAATCAAAGATTATTTTGAGAATCTTGTTTTGAAGGAGTGTGGAACAGTGCTTCTTGGAAACAATAAAGCCTGTAAAGTGCAGGGAATTGGAGTGATTAGACTGAGAATGTTTGATAATCATGAGATGCTGTTACAAGGAGTGAGGTATGTTCCAGAACTGAAAAGGAATCTGATTTCCATAAGTGCTTTTGATCTTATGGGATATTCTACAAAGGTTGAGAATGGGTTCATGGAGGTGACCAAAGGAGCATCTGTAATTGCCAAAGGTAGTCGTGTTAATGGCTTGTATATCTTGGATGGATCTACTGTTATATCTCATGCATTTATTGCAAGTCAGTCCATGGAAGACAAGACAAGATTATGGCATTTGAGGCTGGGTCATATAAGTGAGAAGGGATTATTCAAATTGGAGAATCAACAACTGCTCATGGGTGATAAACTTCATAAGTTGAAGTTTTGTGATCAATGTGTTTTGGGAAAAGCTCATAGAGTGAAATTTGGAGTTGGTAAGCACACTTCCACAAGACCTTTTGAGTATGTTCATGCAGATTTATGGGGTCCATCCAGGACTCAAACTCATGGAGGAGGATCCTATTTCTTGAGTATTATTGATGATTACTCAAGAAGGGTTTGGGTTTATATATTGAGAAATAAGACTGAAACGTTTCAGAAATTTAAAGATTGGCATATTCAAACTGAAAATCAGCAGGAGTCCAAGTTAAAGGTATTAAGGACTGATAATGGACTTGAATTTGTCTCTGATATCTTTAATAGCTATTGTGCTAATCATGGTATTAAGAGACATAAAACTGTGGCTTCAACTCCACAACAAAATGGTCTTGCAAAAAGGATGAATAGAACCATTCTTGAGAAGGTCAGGTGCATGATCTTGAGTGCTGGATTACCTAAAGTATTTTGGGGTGAGGCTGTCAACACATCAGTTTATCTGATAAATAGAAGTCTATCATCTGCCATAGAGAATAAAACACCAATGGAAGTTTGGAGTGGTAAACCTGCAGATTACTCAAATATAAAGGTATTTGGAGCTTTGGCTTATGCTCATGTAAAGAAAGACAAGCTAGAAGCCAGGGCTGAGAAATGTGGTGTTCCTTGGATATGCAGAAGGTGTAAAAGGATACAGATTGTGGAGGCTAGATCCAAAGCCACCAAAACTCATAATTAGCAGAGATGTAATCTTTAATGAAGCAAGGATGGGAATGCATACTTTAAACCAGGAATTAGGGATGGAGAAATTACAATTTGAGGTGGAGACTCCTATTGATAAAACTCAACAAGATCTTAATGATGGCCCAAAAAGTTCATCACGTACCATTGAGCACTCATCTTCCAATCAAGCCACCAATGACTATCAACTTGTTCGTGACAGGGAAAGAAGAATCTCCAAACCAACTCAGAGATTTGGACAAGTTGATTTAATATGTTATGCTTTGTATACAGCTGAAGAGATAAATGAATCAGATGAACCAAGAAACTTCAAAGAGGCTCTTGAGAGTGAACAACAAAAGCTTTGGTTGTGTGCAATGGAAGAAGAACTTGAATCACTTAGAAAAAATAACACCTGGAGACTTGTAAAGTTACCTAAGGGCCAAAAGGTGATTGGATGCAAATGGATCTTCAAGAAGAAGGGTGAGATTCCAGGAGTTCAGAAGGCTCGATTTAAGGCAAGATTGGTGGCAAAGGGGTTTACTCAAGTCGAAGGTGTGGATTACAATGAGATTTTTGCACCTGTGGTGAAACACTGTTCAGTGAGAATTTTGATGTCAATTGTAAATCAGTTTGGTTTATATCTGGAGCAATTGGATGTCAAGACAGCTTTTCTACATGGAAACTTAGAGGAAACAATCTATATGAGTCAATCTGAGGGATTTGCAGTTGATGATAAGGTATGCCTTTTGCAAAAATCATTGTATGATCTAAAACAAAGTCCCAGACAGTGGTACAAGAAGTTTGATGACTTCTTAATGAAGTTGAACTTCAAGAGATGTAGCTATGATAGTTGTGTCTATATACTCGAAAAGGGAGTTTGGTTGTATCTATTGTTGTATGTAGATGATATTCTAGTAGCAAGCAAAGACCAAGGGATGATTAATGATCTAAAGCATGCACTGAATTCAGAATTTGAAATGAAGGATCTTGGAAAAGCTAGTCGAATTCTTGGAGTAGATATCATCAAGATAAGCTGCAAGGTACTTTATTTTTGTCTCAAAAGATTTATATGAAAAAAATTGTGGAAAGGTTTAGAATGTATAAAGCTAAACTAGTGAGCACACCTCTAGCCCATCACATGAAACTCTCAAGGAGTCAAGACATCATGTCTGATGATGATAGGAAGAAGATGGAACCTATTCCTTATGCTTGTGGAGTAGGCAACATTATGTATGGAATGATTTGCACTAGACCAGATCTTGCACATGCTGTTAGTGTTGTGAGTAAGTTCATGGCAGAACCTGCACATGTTCATTGGGAAGCTCTGAAGTGGATTCTGAGATATGTGAATGGAACTCTATACTATGGTCTTCTATATCAGAGAAAGAGTAATTTTAAATCCATCATTGAAGGTTTTGTTGATGCTGATTATGCTGGATGTCCTGATACTAGAAAATCTCTCTCAGGTTATGTGTTTACTCTGTTTGGAACAGCTGTGAGTTGGAAGGCAAATCTCCAATCTGTTGTAGCTTTGTCCACCATAGAAGCAGAATATAATGCTTTGGTTGAAGGGGTAAAAGAAGGTTTATGGCTAAAGGGAATGCTCTTTGAACTTGGATTCAAACAGAATAGTGTACAGATCTTTTGTGATAGCCAAAGTGCTACTCATCTAGCCAATCATCAAATGTATCATTCAAAGACCAAGCATATTGATGTTAAACTACATTTCATTAGAGATGTGATTGATTCAGGTGCTATTGAAGTGGTGAAGATTGACTCTAGTGACAATCCAATAGATATGTTAACTAAAGTGTTACCTAGAAATAAGTTTGAAAAATGCTTAAGCATGGTGGGTTTTAGTCATGTTTGATTTCATGGGAGTAGTTGTACAAATTGCATTGAAGTGTCAAGGTGGAGAAATGTTGCAGTTGACTCTTCATTTCAGTTTATTTTCTTCTTGTGCATAACTGTGCATAACTGCTCAACAGTTATGGAGGGTTATTTTCTTTTGTTATTTTACTATAATGAGAATGAAGTAAGTTGTAGGTTGTTGTGAACAATATTACTAGACATTATTCTGTTTCTTTTTTTGCTCTCTGCTTTGTATATCTTGTTTATACTTGTTTGAACCAACATTTAATAACATGTGAAATTGGAAGAAAAATTTAGAAATAGTACTAAACACAAAGTCAGAGTTTCATTCAAAGTATTAGATTGAATCTCTAAAATTATAACATTATATATGCACAATTATTAGTGATGGATAACGATTAATGAGAAAAAATGAATACATCTAAAGGAAAAAGGATTAACCAAGAACTAACTGAAACAACTATAGTGGGGATGAGAGTTACAAAGGAAATGGATGCGAGAGAAACAAAGGTGAGTCACGGGGGAACAACAAACTCAATTGAAAACACAAAAAACAATGTCAACATCAATCCAAACTAAGTACAAAATGAAAACCACAACCTTCTCACTGAGATTCAAATCCCAATCTCAACAAAGTCTCATTCAGCATCAATTATAAGTTAGGGAATTGTAAGGCACAATGAAGTAGGCCCAAAGAAACAAATAAAACAGGCACAATGTTGATGAGAAGAGCACCACAAAAGAAAAGGAAAGAAGAGCTCAGTCGCAACTTTGAGGAGTTAGGATAAAAGAGGACATAATCACAAGTTAGAGATGGAAGAAGAGCACGATGCTGGAAAAGAAGAACGCGAAAATGGAAAGAAGAGTGCAAAAGATGTTTTAAATTTTTTTTAATAATTTATTTATTTAGAATTCATATGTAAATTTCACGTATGTAATATATGTCCTCGTTTATACGAATTTTACGTATGGAAATGTTAGTGGGAATTGATTTACTTTTACATATTAAGTAAATTTGTATGTAATTCAATTTTATATAATATTAATTTGAATTATTGACAATTGTTAGTAATTTTTCCTCAACCGTCTCTTGTGGTTCTCTTGTGTTCATTATGCAAGAAACCTCATACTTTTGACAATTAAAAGTATCCTAATATCATAAGTTTTTTAATATTTTATTTGTTGTGTACACATAATTTGATTTTACTAATTTTTCAGAATGTTTTCCTATCTCTTAACGTTTCTGATCCAATCAAGAACTTTTGAATACAATTTTGTACCGTAATGTCTGCACGAAAAAAGAAAGAACAATATAACAAATGATAGAGTATCATTTTCATACATGTATTAAAAACGTTAAACGTTCTTAAGAATTTAGGCATGGTATATATACTAACGTTTAAGCAAAGTTTGTTTAGAGTAACAATTAGTATTTATAATAGAGTTCATGTATATAGCGTTTAGCTTATTTATTTTAGACGGTTTATTTGATAGAAATTATTTCCTTAGATAGTTAGGTTAAACTTTAAAACATAATTCGCTTAAGCAATCTTGCTTTTAACAAAACAGTAACAAGGAAAAGCCAAAAACTCTTCTTTCATGTGAGAGTACAGAAACAAATTGAAAGGAAGAAAAACTTAAATTAAAAACAAGGACAACATTAAATGATAGACTTAATGGACTTACTCATAATATAGAAGAATGGCAAGCAAGAAAATATGGCAAGCTACGCATACAAACGGAACCTAAGGAATAGGTTAGAATAGAATGATAAAACTAAAATCAAACAAGAAACAAAAACAAGTTGAATCAAGGTCATATGCAACTATAATTTAAATGAAGTTAAGATATGGTTGTGAACTGACCTGTACATTTTCTTTTCACTCTATAATGGTTCGGTCAAATACTTCATTTCATTTTTTAGATCTCTTTTTTTTAATCATTTATTTTTATTGGTTTTTCCCTTTTACAACTCTCAAAGGTTAGAGATAGCAGTCTTCTTTTGGCAACAACTCACAAAAAGTTCAGATTTCCACTTCCAATTCAATTAGCAAATGCATATGACAAATTAAACAAGTGATTCAACTTAAAAAAAATTAAAAGGACACATACACAAGGAAAGAAAAACTCTCGGCCAGTGCAGCAAAACAACAAATTATGCATTGACAAAGCAGAAATTTTACTCTTTCTTTGATTGAACGTATTGGTTTAATCAAAACTGATTGGCTTATTTAAAAAGAAAAAAAAAAAAGCTTTCGTAAAAGCATATAACATCACGTTCAATTGAAGAAAAAGTAGAATTTCAGGTTATGCACTAATTGCCAACATAGTTCAGCCAAAAGTTCAATAAACAATGAAAGCCAACACTGTCGGCCAATCAATAAAAGTTGCACTGAAGACTGTTTACAAAAAATAGAATACAAGCAGCATTGGAACGAAAGAATGCTACTGGTTCACGTAAGAACTGACTCAACAAATCAGAAATCAGCAAGCTAATGTGATTCGAATTTTTTTTTGAAGCAAGAGTCTAAGCCTACAAGTACCAATATATTTATTTTGAAAATAATAATATATGATACGTGATATTTAAATATTAAAAAGTGTACTATAATTACGTGTATCGAATATGAAATATACCTAATATGTCAATATTTTTATTTTGAAAATAATAAAATATGATACGTGATATCAAAACATAATAATATATAATATATGATTGTTATTAAATGAATCCAAATTAAAATCATATTACGGTTGACATAAAAAATATAAATTATTATTCTAAACATACTACTGCTCTATAAATTAGATATTTCATTAATAAGTAACAGTGATTTCCACAACTGAATAACAAAACCAGCCCTGAAAAAGAAACAAAAGCAATAGTAGTGGTGGTTCAAAGCAAAATGACAGGCCAGGACAAATTCAAAATCTCATATAAACAAATATCTTTCGGCTGAATTTAGAACCCTAATCCAAAACATTCAAAGTTGTCTACTCCGATGTCCAATTGTACTGTTTTCTCTCTTCTCCTTGTCCGAGCCGCGGGGGAGGATGCGTGCAAAAGACACTCCGACACTCGTCAGTGACTTTGCGTAATAATCTTGTAATCAAGATTTAGTTATCAGAGCTTTAAGTTCTAGACAAATATTTATAAATTATAATGAGCTTAACGTTAGGTCTGACTCATTTACCACCAATGAATGATATTTTCATTAACTCCCCGACAATTATTACTATTAATTACCTTAACGGCTGATTTAAGGTTCACTGACCTGAGAGGTATCATCGGTCGGACAACTCTTCTGCACTTTTACCGTTCGGTTGGCTATGAGCCCATAGTAACAAAATCAAAGACATATTTAGTTAGAGAGTTGCTCCCTCCACCACCTCAAATGCTCCCTACACCTCTCCACAATTTTGTTTATTCCAAAAATGTCCTATCCACATCCGTAGAGCAGCCGTTTGTCCTTCCACGAATATCAACATCCGTGGAGCAGTGTGCGGTGGTGGTGGTGGAGGAAGTACTAAATTTAGAATTTCAAATCGCTGAAACAGATTCAAACTAATACAACTTTCAAACCAAAAACTACAGGCACACAACTCTGAATCAAACAAAACTCTATAGCAACAAAGAAACAGAACGAAAATGTTTAACACTAAATGAATCGATGAAAAAGAATAAATCGAAACAATTCTAGAAGGAAGCAACATTCTGAATCCGAAGCAAAATCAAAATCCAAAGCAGGAAAGAGGCATAATCTACCTGCACAGCGATGTGGAATAACAGAAGATTCAAGAAAATGCTAAATTTTTGAAAAACAAAATGAAGAAGATGAAAAAGGTTAAGTGACGCTTTAAAGTTAAAACTCGCAGAGCAATGCCGCGAGCCTTGCTTTTGCTTCCACTTCTCAAGAATGCACCTTTATAATAATATAGTGAAGGGTTTGATTCAAAGACAAAAAAAAAAATGAATTACTGAGTTTTGGGGTGTGTTTGTTTTTTATTTTTCTTTTTGTTTTGCCTTTTTTTTTTCTTCCCTTCCTTTTGCCTTTTTAGTATTTCAATTCCACTGCAAAATCGGATGTCGATGTTTACATTTAAAAATCCAACGAATATTTAGATCGTTTAAAGATTATTAAAGAGTAAAAGAAAAATGAAGAGGTGAAAAAAAAAACAATACGTGGTGGTGGAGGGAGTAACTCCTGTTCAGTTATCAAAAATTAATATGCCACCGTCAGAAAAGTAAGTTAAAAAAATATTTTTTACAAAAGAATAAAATAAAAAACTATCCTTTGAAAACTGAATCAGTATACATTGATTGAAAACTTGCCTGGCAAACAGTATTAATTAAATAACATAAAATAGATCATAAAAAAATATAACTTCATAACTTTCATAAAACTAAAAACTGAAAATACAAATATTTATAAGTTTTAAAAAATTTAAATATACATTAAAATAAATATAAAATAATATTTAGGTCTAACATTCAATAACAACTAATAATATCATTATTATTTGAAAACTACTGAAAATGATTTTAAGAAGAAAAATAATATAAATAACGGTGGTTACATTAAAAAAATAATGAACAGTTACTTTTATGTATTTGAATAATTTTTTTGAATTGTAAATATAATTAAAATAGAATAGAAATATTAAATAAATAGTTTTTAATATATTATTATAATTTATTAAAAATTTAAAATATAACTACAGAGTAAAATAAAAATATAAAATATATACACTAAAGAAGAGCATTCTTGTAGATAACATGTTTTCTAAAAATTATTAAATACTTTATTTTTTCTTTTACTTTGAAGGAAAAAGATAAGAATAATATTTAAAAATTATTTTTCTTAAAAAAATATAGACTTTTTTTATTGGTTTTTGGGTCATTTAATTGAAAACTGATTTTATAATTTTAATGTATCAATTACTAAAGTAAGAGTAAAAGGTAATTGAAAATAATAATGGAACAAATTATATTTTTTATCTATCTTATTTTTTTTTTTATCTTTAATAGGTATCTTTAATATTTACGTTAATACGCTCTTGTACTACAACCTACCACCAAAACTAATAGAGTTAATATTAGATGTTTTTTTCCAAGAGCAGGATTAAAATCTTGTTATTATTCTATAAAACCCTTCTCCACTCGAATAATTTTTTTTTACGATTTCTTTCTTCAAAATAATAGGGCTGAAGTTTAATTCTACAAATATAACTGTGTACTGACAGTGTAATTTATTTAAACAATCGTTTTATGAACCCTTATGATACATGATAAATTTATTAACTTTCGTAATAGGAATCCTAAAAGTTATATAAAAACTTGTTAATAAACTGTGTAAGATCATTTTCACCAAGATGTTCATTAATTTCTATTATGTTTTATTTTTATCTTATATAGACTTTAAATTAAAAATTTAAATTATAAAACATAAATCATTGTCAAAATTTTGTAAAGTACTGACATGATTTTTCTTGCGACAAATAAAAATATTTCAGAGTAACGAAGACAATTATTGATTGGTTGAATGAATCAAACAAGACATCATTCTCAGACAAGGAATATTTGGGCGTTTGTCATTGGCATTGGAAAAGCACTGCGTAATATCTGTCATACTCCTGTTATTTTCCATTTTTATTTCAATTGTTTCATCACTTGTTTTGCTTTTAGTTATGTTTTTTCTTTTCACTTTCTAGCAACGGAGTTCAAACTTTTATTCCTATTGATTTTGGTAAGTTCAACTTCCAACCAACAGTGGCTGCAACTTCTATGGTCTACAACTCCAACGGAAGGAAGGGAAAAAGTGATTCACTTTCCCTTTCACCAGGAAAAAAAAAAGTAAAAGATAGACAAAGTAGAAAATTTTCAGTCAGATTCCCCCTCACTTTTGATTTCATCCTATACCCTTAACATGGTGTTTCAAATCCTTCATTTGTCTCTGCAGATTTAAGCCATAGGTGAAGTTACCCCCCTCTCTCTCTGGCATTTTAAGCGCTGATTTGGATGAACTACTGCAATTCAATTGGTAATTTTTTTATTTTTTATTTTTTTGTGTTGGGATCTTTCTTAGCCATTTGGCTTTATTTTGTAGATAATCCTTGCTCAGTGATGAACTGAAGAGGGTAGAGTAAAATTATGAAATGGTTTCCCCCTTTTCTTGAATAAATTTTTTGACTGAGATTTGGTTGATGGGTAACCCATTAATGTATTCTTAGGAAAGAACGTTACTTTGAGGTTGATTGTTCCGTTGCTTCTAAAAGGGGAACACAAAGGGGAAAAATAAAAGAAAAGAAGCGATTTTGCTTTCTGGGGTTGGGAATTTTTCAGTTGACGGTTGTGAAATGTGACTTGCAGGTAGAAGCTGCTCTTTTCTCTTGGTAGGTCTGCTCCTTTCCTTTGCCCCCAATTTACAAAGGTTTTGATTTGGAAGAGGAAGCACTATTATAGTGGAGATCTGGGACTTGTTTTGTCTCTTATGCCCTATGAGGACTTTCTTCACTGCGGAATCATGTAAAGAAGCACACCCTAATGCTTTAAACCCACAATCCTGGCTCCAAGTTGAAAGAGGCAAGCTTCCCAAGTTGTCATCGCAGTCCTCATCTTCATCAATGTAAGATTCTCAGGTCAACGTTTTTGCTTGAAGCTTAGCATTTTTTTAGCGTTTTCGTTGAATTAAGTGGGTTTCTGTTAACTGCCACAGAGAATCTCTAATCAAGGTCCCACAGCCACCTATACTCCCATTCTTCAAGCCTGTTGATTATGTGAAAGTTTTAGCTCAAATTCATGAAGAACTTGAGCTCTGCACTCCGCAGGAGCAGTCAAATCTGTTTTTGTTACAGTACCAGGTCTTTAGGGGCATGAGGGATGTTAAACTGATGCGGAGAAGCCTCCGGTCAGCTTGGCAGAGAGCAAACACTGTTCATGAGAAGATTATATTTGGAGCATGGCTGAAGTATGAGAAGCAAGGGGAAGAATTAGTTGCTCAGTTGCTAACAGCTTGTGGTAAATGTGAAAGGGAATTTGAACCCATAGATGTAGAATCTCATATTTCTTTTGACAAAGTTGTAATTTCCCAGGATAGAGTTTCCATGAATGATGGGAACCACACTTCACAGTATGTAATCTTTACAGTCGGAGATGAGAAGATAGTCTGTGATAGACAAAAGATTTCTGAACTTTCAGCACCATTTCATGCAATGCTAAAGGGGTGTTTCAGGGAATCGCTTTCTGAGACCGTCGATTTGTCTGAAAACAACATCTCTCCTTCAGGTATGAGGGCAATAAAGTATTTTAGCTTGACCGGCAGTTTGCTTGATGTCCCTCAGAATCTTTTGGTGGAGATATCAGTTTTTGCAAACAAGTATTGTTGCGAAAGACTAAAACTGGCCTGTGATAGAAAACTTGCATCCTTAGTTTCCTCCAGAGAAGATGCACTGGAACTCATGGAATATGCTGTGGACCAGAATTCATCTGTGCTTGGTGCTTCTTGTTTACAAGTGCTTTTACGCGATATTCCCAACTGTCTGAGTGACAAAAGGGTTGTGGAGTTATTTATTCATGCTAACAGGAAGGAGTTGGAAGTCATGGTTGGGCCTGGTATATTTGCACTTTTTTGTTTCTTAAGCGAAGTTTCTATGAACCTTAGTTCTAGTTCAGACACAACAGCTCATTTCCTGGAACGGTTGGTTGATTTTGCTGAAAATGACATACAGAGAATGCTGGCATTTCATGAATTGGGATGTGTAAGGCTTTCAAGGAAAGAATATGATGAAGCCTATGGTCTTTATGAGAAGGCTGCAAAGGCAGGCCATATTTATTCCGTTGCAGGTTTAGCTAGACTGGATTCTATAAAGGGTGAGAAGCTTTTACCTTATCAGAAGATAAGTTCAATCATTTGTTCTGGTACTCCACTTGGATGGATGTACCAGGAAAGATCACTGTACTGTGATGGTGATGTGAGGTGGAAAGACCTTGAGAAAGCAACTGAACTTGACCCAACTCTTGTATATCCCTACATGTATAGGTCTGCCACTTTAATAAGGACAGAAAATGTTGAAGGTGCATTGTCTGAAATCAACCGGATTCTTGGCTTCAAACTTTCATTAGAGTGTTTGGAACTACGGTTTTTCATCTATCTGGCCCTTGAGGACTACAAAGCGGCACTCCGAGATGTTCAAGCAATTCTTACCCTGTGTCCATCTTATAAAATGTTTGAAGGGCGTGTAGCTGCATCTCAGCTCTGTACTCTTGTGCGTGAGCATGTTGAACATTGGACAACTGCAGATTGTTGGGCACGATTGTATGACTGTTGGTCTGCAGTTGATGATATTGAGTCTCTTTCTGTCATCTACCAGATGCTTGAATCTGATGCTGCCAAAGGTGTTCTATACTTCAGACAGTCGTTGCTTCTCCTTAGGTATATTAAGAATGTTTGTTAACTGTTATCCGTAGTTAATATATATATATATATATGCTGAGTATTATGTGAATTAAAGTTGTTTATACGTGCTCCCGTACACTTGTTAATTATAAAAAAACCTTTGATTCTACCAAACTCCACTTAAGCTAGGCAATCTGAAATGGTATTTATTAGATGTGAGAATTTTTTATCTTTCACATTAAAAGTATTAATTTTGAGATTACTTGTAGTAATGATTAAAAGATTCCTTGTGTTCGGAAAAAGCAAGTGGTAGCTGCAGGTTGATGATGCATCCGTTTAGCTTGGTCAATGAATACTTTTCACTTTGCCAAATGAGGAGCCTCACAGTTCCTTCTGTTTAAGCTCTTGTTTTTAACAGTTTAATCATGTCAAGTCGCTTCTGGAAACACAGTTTCTTCTGGTTCAAGATCCTGTTTCTTATAACTTGAACTTACGTATGCTAAGGAGTCTATAAATCTGATATTAATTTGTAGGCTAAGCTGTCCTGAGGCAGCCATGAGGAGTTTACAGTTAGCTTGGGAACAGGCATCAAGTGAGCATGAAAGGCTTGTGTATGAGGGGTGGATCTTGTATGATTCAGGACATTACGAAGAAGGGCTCCAAAAGGCTGAAGAGTCTATTACTATTAAAAGGTCTTTTGAGGCCTACTTCCTAAAAGCCTATGCATTGGCTGACTCTAGTGTAGATTCATCATGTTCTTCAACTGTCATTTCACTTCTGGAAGATGCCTTGAAGTGTCCTTCGGATAATCTGCGCAAGGGTCAGGTATGGTTCTTCAACGGTTCCACCATTTTGGAAAAACTTTACATAGCATCTTATACATATTATACCTTCTTGTTTCACAATTGTTTTCTTCCCTTCAATTTACCAGGCTCTAAACAATCTTGGAAGTGTTTATGTTGATTGCGGGAAACTAGACGCAGCAGAAGAATGCTATGTGAAGGCCCTTAAAATCCAGCACACGCGAGCCCATCAGGGTCTTGCTCGTGTTCATTTTCTCAGAAATGACAAGGCTGCTGCTTTGAAGGAAATGACCAATCTTATTGAGAGGGCAAGAAACAATGCTTCAGCTTACGAGAAGAGATCTGAGTATGGTGATCGTGAACTCACAAAGGCTGATCTGGAGATGGTCACTAGATTAGATCCTCTTCGGGTGTATCCTTATAGATATCGAGCAGCAGGTTCATATTTTGCTTCTTCACTAACCCTTTATTCTGTTTGTCAGACATGAGAGAAAGAAACTTGCTTTTTATATGTTGTAGTTCTAAAACCCTGTTATGTGGTTGCAGTTTTGATGGACAACCACAAGGAAGAGGAAGCCATTGCTGAACTCTCCAGAGCAATTGCATTTAAAGCTGATTTGCATCTGTTGCATCTTCGTGCAGCATTCCATGAACACAAGGGAGATGTCTTAAGTGCATTGAGAGATTGTCGTGCTGCACTCTCTGTTGACCCAAATCATCAGAAAATGTTGGAACTTCACTATCGTGTTAATAGTCACGAGCCATGAGTCAAGAACATGACTTTTACGAGAAAGTGCCGGAAAACACAGCCACACTGACGATTAAACGTGAAAAGGGAATTTGTAAATGAAAAGTATAGTTAAAAGTAGGATTTAACCATTATTAGGGTGGCCGAAATTTTGTTATTTACATTTTATCTTCCTTGAGTTTTTCATTTCGCACACATGCTCCAAGTGTTGGACTTAATGCGTTGTTTCCTTTAAACATATCTTCATCGTTTAAATTTTTTTCAGAGCTCTGATTATTTTAATCTGAAAATTTTAAATTTAAAAGAAAACAATTACTTAAAATAGTTATGGAAGCAATAACTTAAAAACAATTACTCGGGTGTACAAAAATGTTTGAAATTAGAAGAGATCGTTAAAAGTAACCCAAAGTCCATAAAAATCCCATTAGAAAAATAATCCTCTACAATCTCAATTGAATAACGAGTTTATTATCCTATTCTCATAATCTATATTGAATATCAGTTTTTGTTTTTTTTACAGAAAGTCTTTTAAAATCTTAATTGCAAGCATTTCCTTACGAACATTAACTCTTATACACGTATATACAAAGGGATTTTTTTTTATTAACAAAGCACGTTAATGTATTGTACTGTATGGGATAATCAAAAATCAAACACGTCCTTCTAACACGTGTGACTGATTTTAGAATTTTCACCAACCAGTATTCTCATCGTGTTTGGCCGAATGCGCCGTAAAGGCTGTTCTAAGCAGAGGCAATATTGATCTTTCTTTACGACGAGCCTTTCATGAATTCCAAATCTTTTATTCTACTAAAGTTTCCATGCAAATTACAGATGATATTTGATGCCAACCGCCCCCGCTAGATTTTCAGCTTTTCTCGATGCCCTTGAAGAGGCATATTAACTTTCACAATGTCATTACAGCACATCTGAAGGAAATGAAATGAGATGAAATAGCAGTCATTAAGAACAAGCCAACCAACTAAAATAAAGGATAATAATATACTGTAGTTCATGCATGATGCAGCAAAAATCAGCGAAGTTCATTTAAACCCTCTTTCCACATCTGAAGGAAGAACAAAATGAATAAATATTTGCAGAACGTTTCCGCTCTCTCATGTGCTGTAATGAATTTATTATTTTATAAAATAAAGACAAAGGAACACCACTAACTTTTTTATAATTCCATGTAGAATATGAAGCATTCGATGCTGATATCCTCGGGGTCGTCAGTCATGCGACTATGGCCTTATTTAGTAGTCAGTATTTGTATTTTTGGCATCATCTTATCAATCACGAATCCTCAAAGTATATAGAGAAAATAAAACTGCCCTTCCTCTCCAATATCTGTTTCTGTTCAGGGACACGTTTTCAGTAATAGAATACTCGGAATCATTCTAAAACCCGCAATTGAGTGTCGACCACAGTAATTTTTAACATTCTAAAATACCCATTTTAGTCCCACACTATGCAAAAAATTATTACTACGGTTTCTCCATTTCATTTTTCAATGTATTAACACAAGAAAGTGACCGGCATTTTGTATAATGAGAGTAGTGCGTGGATTTTATTACGTTATAAGACTAAAGTGATTGTCACTTATAATTATATATAAAAGGACTGAAGTAAAGGTTTACTTGACTTTAAACAATATCAATTCATTCAACAGATATCTGGAAGAGTTTATATACTGTTTATTCAGGATGATGAAAAAGACTTTCTATAACCTCTTTCTAACTTGTTTAGATAAGTTTTAGGGTTAATTCTGTCTCATGACAGCTTAAGTTATAAAATTTAGGGTTGATTAAGTTTTTAGAAACTCTACAATTTGTTCAGTGTTTTTATAAACATTTAATAATTTGATCCAAACAGTAATTTATTACTCTTGTGGTCACCATTGGATTTCTTCTGCTATTCTCAAGCCCCACGTAAGTGCCAAAGTGTTTGTGTATGTAAGTGAGTAGAGTCGAGAAACACATCTTTCTGTCGTCACCTTCTCTTGTTTCTTCCTTTTGAATCACTTGATTCAACTTCTTCAAGTCCAAGCCGAGTGGTGGACACCTACTAAAGACACTCCGATACTCAAGTTAGATTTTAATCAATTAACTTAATTCACAATTAAGTATCAAAACTCAATTAAGCTAACCTTACCCCTATAGCTTACCCCATATTTATAGATTTTATTATGAACCTTAGACTGATATTAGCTCAATACTGACAATATCAACGTTGACCCAATTGTAGCCCAACACGTCATAACCCAACTGACCTGCTTAATTTATACTTTAAAATAAATAAACCTAACGGAATGAACATATTCCAAACACCGTTCGGTTAATAAAACGTACTCGTCTTTGGCGCTGTCTTATTGCACCGTTTACCGACCGGATCCTATGCCATACCATACAATATGTAATAATCAGCATGACAAAAATCAACTAGAATTAAGAATGATTTAAGTTAAACTGTGTTACTACCGAGTAGGATTGACCGACCGGGAGTGTTTAGATAATACCGAGTATGTGGGAACTAGTATGTCCGATCGGGCGTTGCCAGTCGTTTACTGGAGACAGTGTTTGAATGCTCATGAATGCGTGATTAATGAGGTAATGGTCATTGTCGAGTAGTTAAGGTCAGCATTGAACGTCATTAAGAGGTAAATTAATGGGTAATATTCTCTGAAATCATATAAATAACAATCGATGGAGAAGATAAACTCTCTGTTTTTACTACAATTCGATAGACTTGCAAAGACAAATTCTGACTTGAGCGTCGGAGTGTTTTCCTGCAGGTCACCCCACTTTGATTGAGAGAGAGAGAGAGAGATTCAGGAAGGAAGGCTGTGAGGTTGAAGGACCGATCGGTATAGAAGGAGCGTTCCCGAGCGGAAGCAGCAGGAGTTTTCCCCGGTCCCATTCAGCAGAAACAAACTGTAAATAAATCTGTATTCTTATTATAATAGCCCTCACAAAAGAATTCTATATAAGAAACACATATCTTAAATAGTTGAAAGAGTTCTTCAGTATATCCTTTTTTCTGTAACTTTCTATGTAATTAGTGTCAAGCCACTATTTCAGTCACGTCAACTTATTTGAATCAAATGGTTACTCAGGACTGAGATTAAAAAGATGCATAGATGATACTTGTTTGGGATAATTATGTGACCATGTCTCTGTTTTTAAGGGAAATAACTAGATAGTGGAATGTGTGTTATAGAAGGAAATTTAAAAATAAAAATAAAAAAGTGGTTATGATGTTAGCAGTTTTTCGGGATAGACTTTGTGAGAAAGTGTATATATAGTCCACCCTTTGGGGATTGTTGAGGGTCTTTTCTTACAGAGTGTCTTTTCATGTGTAAAGAGGGAATACCGTGAGTGCAAGGGAGTGTCTTCCTTTTTTGTATGCGGAAGTGTCTTCCTTTCTGGTTGTGTTCTTTTTTCTTGATGACGCACGTACCAAGATTGGTCCAACCTGTTAGATATGAAAATGGACATACTAAAGAATCAACTTAGCACGTTCGAAAGATGGACCAATGAACAAGGGAAGGTGGTTGTGGAACTGAAAGTTGATATGACTATTATGAAAGAAAGTTTGTCTGATATGAAATAAATCAAAGAACTGTTGAGAGAAATCCCGAAAAGTGAGAAATCATCTAAAGAAGTAGAGTACTCTGTTAATGATGAAGAGATGAAAAAAAGATCTATACATGGTGGTAGACTAGATGATAATAAGAAGTCTATTGTTCAAGAAATTATGGAAAATCACTTTTGGGCTAAAATAAATCTCTTCCTCCACCATATCATCATGAAGAAAGGTGCTACTACCGAGTAGGATCGACCGACCGGGCATGCTTAGCCAATAACGAGTCATGCTTAGCCAATACTGAGTAGGTGGGACCGACAGTCCAATCAGTCCGATCGGGCTGTCGCAACCGGAATCGCGACGGGACGACGATCTAAATAAGAAACGGGTTTTAAAAAGAGATTTGGAGTCGCCACCATAGTTTATTATGGAAAACTATGGAAAAACCTCAAAATGATAAAGCACGGTCCACGAAAACCATATTCTGGGTTCGGGAGTCGGTTACGTGTAGGGAAGGTGTTAGCACCCTACAACGCCTGCTCCTAAGGCAGTACCTTTAACTAAATGCGCGAATATGATGTGGTTTTCAAAATGTTTAACTATCCCCTAAAATAAAAATTATAAATAAACAAAATATATTTTTTTAGTTTTTTGGGCCCGACAAGGATTGACCTTGCTCCTACGTATTCTCATTCAAAATGAGAAATCAGGGTTACGTAGTTCTAGCTGAAAGACTGTTTGTTTGTTTAAAAAAACAGATGTTTTTAATTTTTGGAGATTTTTATGTTTTTAATATTTTCAATAAAAAGAAAGTAATGAGTACTAGGCCGACGCGAGCGGTCGCACGAGTACTCATACCTTTAAAATGATATTTAAATATTTTTAATTATTTTGAAAAGAGAGATAACGATATTAAGCACTAGGCCGATGCGAACGATCACACGAGCACTCATACCATTATCTACTTATTTAGGAAAACTTAAGAGTATTGAGTGCTAGGCTGATGCGGACGATCGCACGAGCACTCATACCCTCGTTTAATATTACATAAATAAGAGAGAAAGGTATTGAACACTAGGACGATGCGAGCGATCACACGAGTGTTCAACCTTTAAAACATATTTTTGAAATTTTATTTAAGAAAAGAAGAAAAAGGTTTTTAGCACAAGGACGACGCGAGCGGTCACACGTGCGCTTTAAACCTTTAAAACTTTTCTTGTAATTAATTTTTTTATTTAAACTATCAATATTGTATTATTAAATATATATTTTAGGATAAGTGAATGTCTAAAATAAATAAATAGAACAAAATAAAATAAGACAATAAAGAAAAATAAATAAACAAAAAAAAAAAAAAAGAAATGGGAAAGGCTGGACGAACGTTGGGAAGAGATTCAGAATAACGAGCGTTCGTTAGGTAAAGAACGAACGTTCGTTGGGGAAGAGGACGAACGTCCATCGGGGAACATAACGGACGGACGTTTAGAAATGTGACCGAATGACGAGCGTTCGTCAAGAGATATGACGAACGGACGTTGAGAACGAAGGCTCAATAACGAACGCTCGTTGAAGGCATGACGAACGGACGTTGAGAAATTGAAGCTGAGTAACGAGCGTTCATTGGTTCGGAAACGAACGCTCGTTCGAGCGCTCTTCAGGGAGAAAATTTGAACGAACGGTCAAAAAGGCTCAAGGTTAACGAGCGTTCGCTCGTTTGGATAACTAGCGCTCGTTGGTGAGAAGGTTTGAACGAACGGTCAAAAAGCTTAAGGATAACGAGCGTTCGCTCTTTTGGATAACGAGCGCTCGTTGGTGAGAGTGCTGAACGAACGGTCAAAAAGGCTTAAGGACAACGAGCGTTCGCTCGTTTGATGAGAATGTTGAACGAACGGTCAAAAAGGCGAGCGTTCACTCGTTTGGATAATGAGCGTTCGCTCTTTTGGATAACGAGCGCTCGTTCATTTGGAACGTTGAACGAACGGTCAAAAAGGCTCAAGGTTAATGAGCGCTCGTTGGTGGTAAACGAACGCTCAAAAAAGCTTAAGGTTAACGAGCGTTCGCTCGTTTAGATAACGATCGTTCATGGGTGAGAAACGAACGCTCAAAAAGGCTTACGGATGACGAGCGTTCGCTCGTTTGATGAGAATGTTGAACGAACGGTCAAAAAGGCGAACGTTCGCTCGTTTGGATAATGAGCGTTCGCTCTTTTGGATAACGAGCGCTCGTTCATTTGGAACGTTGAACGAACGGTCAAAAAAAGGGCTGAATGTTCCCGGACGTACGTTCATTTCTGGGCTTGGCCCAGTCCAATGCTTCTAACCTAGAATTTTCTAGGGGTTCAGGAGGTTTACCCTCATTCCCACTCATTCACGCCGGCTTGTGCCTTCTCCAGAGATCCAAGATCTCCTACTCAGCACCATGACTCCCCGCCACTTCCGTCATAACCGGCCACCATCACCTCGCCCAGAACAACCTTGGTCTCGCCGGCGGCAACTCGCGCCACCAGAACCACCACCAGCCACGACGCCACTGCTCCACCTTTCTCACTTCGAAAACGGCGATTTTCAGGGAGGGTCTTCCTCTGCGTTCATCTCTGATCTCCTTAGCACCATTATCCTAATTTAGTATTCTACAACGAGACGGTGTGCCTGAAGGTGGTGGTGTGTGGTTGCGTGGTTGAAGGCGACGGTGAACGACACAATGACCAAACACCGCTTTGGCTCAGTGAAGGTAAAATATGTACTGGTGTTTGAGGGCTGGAAATTGGTCATTGCTCTAGGCTGTGGCTTTGTATAATGCAGGTTGAGGATGATGGTGTTATGCGTGGGTTAGAATGGAGGTTCCAATGGAGGAATAAGGCGGTGACCGTGAGGTGTTGGTAGTGGCCGTGGGCGAATATGGATGATGGTTTATGAGTGGATGAGGGAATGAGGTTTGATTGAGTAAATGGAGGAATACAAAACTTGCATATGTGCCCGTGATGATGGGTGGGAATTTTCAGCAGGTAATGGAGATGAACACGGGTATGGGGAAATCAAGTGTTGGACGTGAAGATTGATGATGGCCGTGGGTGTTAATATGTCTTGTGGCAGTGGGTGAATATGGATGAAGGAAGTTAGAGGTTCAATGTTAAGAGAAGATGAAGATGGATGCTCAGAGGAAGAGGATAAACAAATGCTATAAGATTATAAAACGGGGAATGTAGCAGACTTACCATAGCATAAACAAAATGGAATAAGCATCATGACCACACAGGGGAGTAAGAAGCTTACCTCTCGGAGCTCTAAGGCTGCTGCTAGCTACGAATATCCGGTGATCTCTTCTCGCCGGTGCCGGTGCCAATGCTATATGATTTCAGATGGATCGTTACTCGTATGCCGTTTCTCGCTTTTGTTCCCTGATCCCCCCAAAATCCCCCCCCAAAATCCTTGGAAAATATTCCTTTCTAACTACCCTGTCCCCCCTGCTGATACACGCCTCCCACATACCCTTTTCCACGTGTTTTCCCTTTTTCCATTTTTTTTTTTACTTTTTCAATTTTATTTTATTTATTTTCATTATTTTTAATTTTAATTTTACTTTTCAATTTTTTTAATTATTTTAATTATTTTGATTAATCAACACTATTAAAACAAATTGAAAATAAGAAATAAAATAGAAAAAAAAAAAAAAAATTAAAAGCAAAATAAAATAAAAGAAAAAAAATCTAAATACATAAAAAAAAGAATAACAATAAACTAAAAGCCAATAAAAACACATTGTTTCAACCCGGACAAAATTGGGTGTTGACAGCTGCCCCTCTTTACTTAGATATTACTAAATAATATGAAAATTTAATCTTTTCGTATTATTTAAGTAAAGCTAAGTAAAGATAAAAACACAAATTTTCTCCGGGTTTCAATCATGACAGAAAACGAACAAAATAATTCAAATCACGATGCCAAATGACCATTGCCATGCAGAGGGTCGATAACAGAAAATTAAAACCTGGATTTGACCATTGCCTCGCAGAGGGCCAAAATCACAGAACAGAAATTTAAACCCGACCATTGCCATGCAAAGGGTCGATAACAGAAAATTAAAACCTGGATTTGACCATTGCCTCGCAGAGGGCCAAACTCACAGAACAGAAATTTAAATCCGACCATTGCCATGCAGAGGGTCGATAACAGAAAATTAAAACCTGGATTTGACCATTGCCTCGCAGAGGGCCAAACTCACAGAACAGAAATTGAAATCCGACCATTGCCATGCAGAGGGTCGATAACAGAAAATTAAAACCTGGATTTGACCATTGCCTCGCAGAGGGCCAAACTCACAGAACAGAAATTTAAATCCGACCATTGCCATGCAGAGGGTCGATAACAGAAAATTAAAACCTGGATTTGACCATTGCCTCGCAGAAGGCCAAACTCACAGAACAGAAATTTAAATCCGACCATTGCCATGCAGAGGGTCGATAACAGAAAATTAAAACCTGGATTTGACCATTGCCTCGCAGAGGACCAAACTCACAGAACAGAAATTTAAATCCGACCATTGCCATGCAGAGGGTCGATAACAGAAAATTAAAACCTGGATTTGACCATTGCCTCGCAGAGGGCCAAACTCACAGAACAGAAATTTAAATCCGACCATTGCCATGCAGAGGGTCGATAACAGAAAATTAAAACCTGGATTTGACCATTGCCTCGCAGAGGGCCAAACTCACAGAACAGAAATTTAAATCCGACCATTGCCATGCAGAGGGTCGATAACAAAAAACTAAAACCTGGATTTGACCATTGCCTCGCAGAGGGCCAAACTCACAGAACAGAGATTTAAATCCGACCATTGCCATGCAGAGGGTCGATAACAAAAAACTAAAACCTGATTTGTAACTTTGAAAAGTTGATAAATGCTGAGTAAAACATAAAGATTTTTCAAACAACTCTCCTCGCTTCCTCTAAGATGATGTTATGCCATGATGATGCATGGATGCATGGACACATGAGACCTTCATTTTGGTCTTTTCTTTTACTCTCGCTTTTCATCATTTTTTTTTTTTTTTTTTTTTTTTTTGAAAATTCCATGCTTGGAATCCATTGTTAATATTGTCATCAAACACAATGTACGTTCAAAACGCATTCCTAAAAACAACGTTGATAGGTATAGAACCCTTTGATGAGCAGGAAGAAAGTGTAACCCTGAGTTAAAATTCTTTTTATCGCTTTTTGCAATCCAAATTAATTTGAACCCTGTAGAATGTGGAAGAATGGCTATGAAAAACAAATGAATAATGATTAACGTATGTGTGTCCCTCCTTTGGGGAAAAGTGCTATTAACATGTTGTGCTCCCATACTGCCCCAATTTTGCACAATGGAAAAGTGAAAAGATTTGGGTATGAAGGATTCTCCCAAATTGGATGATCTTCGATTGACAGGGAGACGTTTTTTTTTTTTTTTTTTTTTTTTTTTTTTTTTTTTTAAAAAAAAAAAAACCCTGAATTGTGTCGTTCACCACATTATTCTGTTTCAAAGTTAAATTCGTGAGAAAGATTAGGACCAACAGTCTTCAGTCAGTGTGGACTTTTATTGGCTTGTACCGTGGCTAAAGGTCAAAAGGTTTTGAAAGAAAGGATAACAAAGGCCCAAATAAGTGTTTGACGGTTAAAGTCTTTAAACAAGAATCATTTGCAGGGTGCCCAGTCAATTGTCCTTAGGGATTTGAACTTCAAGCATATTTTATTGTTGTTGTTTTTTTTTTTTTTTTTTTTTTCTTTTTTTCTTTTTCCTTTTGGATCATTCTTTTTGTTGCCCCTGTTGTGATCCTTTATGATACTTTCCTTTTCATTCCTTTTTTCTCATCTTTGGATGCTTATGATGTACCCTTTTAAATTGACGTCGACCTGTTAATGATTCTTGTCTAGGGTGATGAAAACAATTATGCATTTTGGCTCAAAAGGGGTGCAATTGGATGAACTGTTTTTTGACGATTGGATAACGAAAAACGGCCACACGTCACTCCGAATCTTGTTTGTCTGATTTTCTCTTGAATTTAACCCTGAAACTAAACTACGTAGTGCTTGACACATCAATTTCATTTTTTTTTTTTTTTTTTTTTTTAATATCTCCCTAATCAACGGATTATCGGTGATATGTAACATGATGAAAACTGCCCCAATATTAGGCATATGGCGAAATCTTTCGTCTTATGGGAAACGAAAAAATTAGGATTCAAGTAATGTGAATGCAGATGCTTTATCAAGAAAAGAAACACCGGTTACACCCAAAACCTTAAATCAGGAAAGGGCTCACCAACGGTATTTTTTCAAAACCCTCTTTTCGAAAATACTATGTCTTTGACAACTTTATTAACAACAAATTCAACATGTAACTCCTTTTTTTTCGTTTTTTCTTTCCGACATCCTCCAGGACCGAGCTCGCCAACCTGATATACCTGCGATGCTTTTATCAACACGCGTTTACTTATTTTCATTTTCATTTTCACTTAACTACTTAACAGCTCAGCGTGACATGCAATATTTCAGATGGAATGCAAACAACCAAAATATGAATGAACTCATGTGAAATTTATTTAGGGAATAAAACACAGAGTACAATAAGCGTTAAAGACAATATCAACATCCCTTTAGTAGCAACCACTATCACGGAATCATCATGCGTAAAACTTTTTTACCGCATCAGAATTAACTGGCAATGGTAACTCCTCTCCGTCCATTCTTGTGAGAATTAGTGCCCCACCAGAAAATGCTTTCTTCACTACAAATGGCCCTTCATAATTTGGAGTCCATTTGCCTCTATGATCCTTTTGTATAGGTAGGATCTTCTTCAACACCAGCTCACCTTCATGAAATTCTCTTGGATGTACCTTTTTGTCAAATGCCTTCTTCATTCTTCTTTGATACAATTGTCCATGGCATACTGCTGTTAGTCTCTTTTCATCAATGAGATTGAGCTGGTCGAAACGAGCTTGAACCCACTCCGCCTCTTCTAATTGGGTTTCCATCAAAATTCGTAAGGACGGAATTTCCACTTCAAACGGAAGTACTGCCTCCATTCCATATACAAGCGAGAAAGGCGTTGCCCCAGTCGATGTTCGTACCGAAGTGCGATAACCATGTAAAGCAAAAGGAAGCATTTCATGCCAATCCTTATACGTGACCACCATTTTCTGCACAATCTTCTTGATATTTTTGTTAGCAGCCTCTACTGCCCCATTCATCTTTGGACGATAAGGAGAAGAATTAAGATGATGAATTTTGAACTCCTCACATAACTCTGTCATCATCTGGTTGTTCAAGTTAGTGGCATTATCAGTGATGATCCTGTTAGGGAGTCCGTATCTGCAAATCAACTCCCTTTTTATGAACTTGGTCACCACCTTTCTAGTCACATTAGCATAAGAAGCAGCCTCAACCCACTTGGTGAAGTAGTCGATTGCGACTAATATGAAACGGTGTCCATTTGACGCCTTTGGCTCTATAGCTCCGATGACATCTATTCCCCACATCGAAAAGGGCCATGGTGCAGACAACACGTTCAAGGTCGTGGGTGGAACATTGATATTACTTGCGTATACCTGGCATTTCTCACACTTTCTCACATGTGTACAGCAATCATTTTCCATAGTCAACCAAAAATAGCCCGCTCTCAGTATCTTCCTGGCCATTGAGTGCCCATTCATGTGCGTGCCAAATGTACCCTCGTGTACTTCTTTTAGTATCAGCTCGGCTTCTTTTGCATCTACGCATCTAAGGAGAACCATGTCATGATTCCTCTTATATAGAATATCCCCACTCAAAATGAAACTACCAACCAACCTCCTTAACGCCCTTTTGTCGTTTTCTGATGCCTTCTCTGGATATTCTCGGGTCCTAAGATAATGCTTGATATCAAAGTACCAAGGTTTACCATCTACCTCCTCTTCGATGAAATGACAATACACTGGCTTTGCATGACTCTTCATTTCAATCATTGGCAATTCTGCATCTTGATCACTTCAAACATCGATGACAAGGTAGCCAATGCGTCTGCTAATTGATTATCTTCTCTCGGTATATGATTAAACGTGATGGAATCGAAATACTCAATTAATCCCCTGATGTAAGCCTGATATGGAATTAATTTAGTATCCCTAGTCTCCCATTCTCCCTTCAATTGATGGATGACCAAAGCTGAATCTCCATATACATCCAGAATTTTTGCTTTAGACTCTATAGCTGCTCGAATTCCCATGGCACAGGCTTCATATTCTGCGATATTATTCGTGCAATTAAAACACAACCTTGCCGTCATTGGAATGTATTGATTCTTAGGAGAGATAAGCACTGCCCCTATTCCATGCCCCATTACATTCGAGGCCCCATCGAATAATACTGTCCAGGCTTTTTCATTTTTGTCCTCTTTATTCTCAGCAAATAAAGCCATGATATCTTCATCAGGAAATTCAGGTTGCATTGGCTGATAATCACTAATGGGTTGATGGGCTAAATATTCCGCTAAAGCGCTACCCTTGATAGATTTCTGAGTAACATATACAATGTCGTACTCTGACAATAACATCTGCCATCGAGCTATCCTTCCAGTGAGAGCAGGCTTTTCGAAAATATACTTGATAGGATCCATCTTGGATATCAACCAAGTAGAGTGGCTCAACATGTATTGCCTTAGGCGATGAGTAGCCCACGCCAGTGCGCAACAAGTTCGCTCTAACGACGAATATCGTTGTTCGCAATCTGTGAATCTCTTGCTCAAGTAATATATAGCATGCTCTCTTTTTCCATCTTCATCATGCTGACCCAATACACAACCCATTGAATTATCCAATACGGTCAAATACAAAATGAGCGGTCTTCCTGGCATAGGCGGACGCAATACAGGAGGGTCTTGCAGGTATTGTTTGACCTTTTCAAAAGCAACTTGACAATCTTCATTCCAGACTACGGCCTGGTTTTTCCGTAGTAACTTGAACATTGGTTCACAAGTATCAGTTAATTGGGAGATGAACCTAGCAATGTAGTTCAATCTTCCCAAAAAACCTCGAACCTCCTTTTCTGTTCTGGGCGCAGGCATTTCCGTTATCGCTCTTACTTTGTCCGGATCAACTTCTATCCCTCTTTGGCTGACAATAAAGCCCAACAATTTTCCAGACTTTACTCCAAACGTGCATTTGGCAGGATTTAATCTGAGTTTGTACTTTCTCAGTCTCTCAAATAATTTCCTTAAATTGAAAATATGCTCCTCTTCTGATTCAGACTTTGCAATCATGTCATCCACATAAACTTCAATTTCCTTATGCATCATATCATGAAAGAGTGTCACCATTGCCCTTTGGTATGTTGCCCCAGCATTCTTGAGTCCGAAAGACATCACCTTATAACAGAATGTTCCCCATAACGTGATAAAGGTCGTTTTTTCCATATCTTCCGGTGCCATTTTAATTTGATTATATCCCGAGAATCCATCCATGAATGAAAATAACGAAAATTTGGCCGTATTATCAACCAGAGTATCAATGTGTGGTAACGGGAAATTATCCTTCGGACTTGCACGATTCAAATCACGATAGTCAACACACATTCGAACCTTCCCATCCTTCTTAGGCACTGGTACAACATTCGCTACCCATTGTGGGTATCTTGCCACGGCCAAAAATCCTGCGTCAAATTGCTTTTGGACTTCTTCTTTAATTTTTAGGGACATTTCCGGCTTCATTCTTCTCAATTTTTGCTTGACTGGAGGGCATTCTGGCTTGAGTGGAAGTCTATGCTGCACAATATCGGTATCTAGACCCGGCATGTCATTGTAAGACCACGCGAATACATCTTTAAACTCCTTCAATAAGGCACACAATCTTTCCCTCACTTCCGTTTTCATACTAGTACCGATTTTCACCTCCTTTATCTCATCATTCTCCCCCAAGTTGAGTATTTCAATCTCCTCCTGATGGGGTTTTATCTCCTTAGATTCTTGTTCCACTAATCTCAACAGTTCTGGAGAGGGTTCCACATCATCTTCGAAATCATCTTCCGTATTATTGATAGGGTGCTCAAAATTAGGAACATTGATATCATTATTTTCAAAACAATCATTGTCACATCTGCATCATTTAAATTTATGAAAAAGTATAAATAAATAAGATAAACAAAGAAAAATGCCAAATGATGATGAAATGCAACTTTATTGTCACGCTGAGTGAAAAGTAAAAAGAATCAATCCGCAAAACTTTAGTTCTAAAGCCCCAATCGAAACTATAAGCTTAATTAAAACTATTACATTTTGTTCACATTAAGCATCACAGGTAAATCCAGTGTTTCCCAATTGTTGAGTTGAGTATCAGGGGAGCAAGCCCACACAAAGCTCGAACTTTGAGGCCTTTCTTCATCTTCCACGGCTGCTATCTGGCCAGTGTTGATCCACCCAGCACTGCGGAAGCTTTCCTTGATGTCAACAATGTGAATTTTGCTCTCTCTGGGCCCTCGTCTTTCTGCACGGGCCAGACTGCGCTCTTTTCTTTCTTCAATCACCCTTTTCCTGTCTTCCTTGGTAGGTTTGTACCCCAAGCCATATCTGTTCTTGTTTTCAACGATCTCCAGAGGGAATGCTCGCCCTTGCCGATATTTGCCCAAACCTTCCCCATATACATAGCCCTCTTTTATCATAATCTTAGCCATCATAATAGAAGCACATGATAAACGAGGATTTACTGGAAACTGTTCCACACAAGCATTTCCCACAATCTCCAACGATTGAAAGGCTATCTCGAGAGCTTCTTCAGCCGCTTCGATGTATCGTGTGGATGATGGCCCACTCACAAGAAGATCCTCTTCTCCTGATACTATCACTAGTTTATCTCCCATCACGTACTTCAACTTCTGGTGTAATGAAGAAGGCACAACTCCAGCCGAATGGATCCATGGGCGTCCCAACAAACAACTGTAAGCTGGCAGGATATCCATAACCTGGAATGTTATTTGAAATACACAAGGGCCAACTTGTATTGGCAATTCCACCTCTCACAATCATTGAACTCGGCCTCATATGCGTTCCTTCGCAAGGTAGCTTTTCCAGAGTTGCTTTCGGCATGACATTCAAGGAGGACCCATTGTCCACTAAAACACGCGCTATAACATGATCCAGGCATTTCACAGAGACGTGAAGAGCCTTGTTATGCCCTCTTCCCTCAGCAGGTATCTCTTCATCCGTAAAGGTGAGATAATTATTAGCAACAATATTGCCAACAATACCTTCGAATTTATTCAACGAAATACCTTGCTCCACATGAGCCTCACTGAGTATCTTCATTAGCAACTTTCTGTGTGATGCCGAATGCATGAGCAAATCTAACAAGGATATGCGAGCAGGCATACGGTTTAACTGTTCCACCACCTTATATTCGCTTTGTTGTATGAATTTTAAAAATTCAATAGCCTCCTCTTCAGAAACCTCTCTCTTCTCTTCCTTGTCGGGGATTTCCTCTGTCTGTGCCCCCTTCCCCTTTAAGAATTCTTTTGCTTTCGCGGCTATCGTTGCTTCATTATCATTAACCCTTTCTCGTGCCAACTCAGGTGATGTGAAAATTCGACCACTCCTAGTCATTCCCCCTATCCCTGATATGTTTTTGACGACAGGATCAACGCTTTGCGTTTCGCCTGACGCATGCGTCCCATATCTCCATGGGACGGCTTTTTCGTTCTTGTAAGGAAAAGGGGCTGGTACATGGATAACCACAGGCGACCTTCCTTGAGTTGGTGGAATAGAGGTAGTCTTAGTGAAACGAATCACCAATGGTTCTGGTACAATCATGCCGGATTCATCACCAGTTTGTGCAAATACATCTCCCTCCTCCCTCTTGTAACATACCTGCATCAGACCACGATCTAGCAGGTCTTGCAGAATTTCTTCAAACTTAATACACTCCTCAATAGAGTGCTCAGCCTCTGGGTGGAGCGCGCATGCCATACTCTCATCATAATCACCCTTCAAGATACCCACTTTCAGCAATGCCTCCAAAATAAACCTCCTAGAGCTCTTAACTTCTTTCACATTTCTCACCAGCTCATGTTCTTTCACTTCGACAGCATTCGTCGAAGCACTTCCATGCCCAGATAAAGGATTGGACTCGACATTAGGTTTATCCTCTTGGAACTTTAACCACCCAGAATCAATTAGAGTCTGCACTTTATGCTTGAAAGCCAGACACCTCTCAGTGGAATGACCAGCGGCCCCTCCATGATAACTACACTTTGCCTCTGCATCATAGCCTCTTGGGTACGGAGGCTGCAAAGGCTTCAGGGGACAAACCACAACTAAACCTTGTTTGATAAGATGAGGCAATAATTCCGTATAAGTTGTAGGAATTGGAGTAAAATTAACATAATTTCTTTCCTGGTTCCTTCTTGGATAAGTATTGGGACCCGCATTCATATTGGAACCTACATTTGCCCCTCCCCTCCAATTATTCGTCGGGATGTATTGTGGTTGATAGTACCCCGGTTGTTGTTGAGGCCTAATTTGATGACCAAATGACGCGTTAGCTGCATGTGGATGTTGACCCCAGTATGGTCGATAGTTATGGGTGGGAGCTTGACCTCTCCACACGGGGGTTACAGATGTTGCATGCACATCTCCCTCCTTTCTTTTCCCTGAGTTGAAATTGGGTTTTTTGGAGTTTGCACCCGCCGACGAGCCATATGCAATCTTCCCATTTTTCAACCCGATCTCTATCCGCTCGCCTATCACAATGATATCGGCAAAATTTGAAGATACATTTCCCACCATATGTTCATAAAATGGTGGTTGGAGCGTATTTACAAACATTGCCACCATTTCTTTATCATACAAAGGCGGCTCAACTTGTGCAGCCAATTCCCTCCACCGCTGAGCATACTCCTTAAAACTTTCGTTGTCTTTCTTCGACATGTTTTGCAGCTGTAAACGATCTGGCGCAACATGTGTATTGTATATATACTGCTTCACAAAAGCATCAGCCAAGTCCGCCCAACAACGAATTCGAGTCGGCTCCAGATGGGTATACCAGTTTAACGCCACTCCAGCCAAACTATCTTGAAAAACATGAATGAGCAGCTGCTCATCATAAGCATATGCAGCCATCTTTCTGCAAAACATGGTTAGATGGTTCTTTGGGCATGTATTTCCCTTATACTTCTCAAAATCTGGTGCCTTGAACTTATGTGGAATTTTGACGCCAGGAACCAAGCTCAATCTAGAAACATCCCCAAATCCATAACTTTCATATCCCTCCACAGCCCTCAATCTTGCCTCTAGGCTCTCCAGTTTATCCTTCGCCCCATCAACATTACTAGTTACCCCCTGAAACGAGGTATGTGGTGCAGCCCCTGTAGAAAAGCCCTCTCCGGTAATCACAGGCGGCACCGGAGTTACTCGTATTCCATCAGACATGCTTGCATGCATTCCTTCATTTATCATGGGCGCGGACATTACAACAGGTCCCTGAATACTGATTGGCGGTACGTTGGCAGTGGTAGGGAAAGAGAATGAAGTCTGCTCCCCTTCTGTGTATTCTCCCACCGGTGGGGTGTAACCTGGAGGTAATCCATACATTGGGAACGGAACAGATTGGCTCCCAGAACTGAACACCGGAGGGTAATAATGAGCACTTCCCTCAACTTGCGCAGGCGTCGCCCCTCCCGTAGTCTTTAGGGCTTCGAGAGCCGCCAAAATCTGGGCCATCTGATCCTTCAACTGGTTGACATCGGCCTTAATAGATTCGTGTGACTGCTCCCAATTCTCCATGACCTTCGAATTAGCTCTGGTCCTGTACGGATGTCGTGGAAAACTTGCCGTTGTTTTCTCACTTGTACTGCCGATTATTATTTTTTATTAAATTAAATTAGATAACGATGAAAAATGCAAAACGAAAGAAAACATGATGCATGCTAGTAATAAGTGGAAATCACAGGATAACGATGACAATACTGATGGAAAATTAACACAAGCCGATACCAACAAACATCCCTTATCTTTCATTTAAAGGAAATTCGATCCATTACATAGTCTAAGGAACAGAACGCATAATTCTGATGTACATCAATCCCGCGCCCGGGCAATGAAAGATTTCATCTCTCCCACCAACCATTTACAATGATTAATAAACAATTCTATTTCCGCTGGTGAGTTACAAAAATGAGTGCTTGCTTCAGCATTCGACACCATCCTGGGGATGTCTTCAATTGCCCCGTTTGCCAAAGCAGCCAACTGAGAGAATCTTTCCTTCCAGTGCTTTACAGCCATTTCTTGCTCGGCGATGTGCTCTTCCATTCGCTTTATCAAGGCCTGATGCCTTTCTTCAAAATCTATCGACCTCCATCGCTCCTCCTGTTCCTCGATATATTCCTCCATTTGTTTTATCAGAGTTCGATGCTCTTCCTCTGCTTCCGTTAGCTTCCAACGCTCCCTATTCATATCCGCCTCGAACGACATAGCCATCTCTTTCATCTCATGCCCCGCTTTTTCTATCTGAATCTGCGCTTCTCTTAATCTCTTTAGGGCTTCTCGTTTATCTCTTTTGGCTTCTTCGTAGAGGTGCTTCCACTCCTTCCCCTCTTCTAAAGCCACCTTCTTCTCATTTACCCTCATGGATAATTCCTTACTCGCGGCGGCTAGATCCTGTTTCACTCGAAATGTGTAATCCCTCTCAGCCTTCTGGCTTTTGACAAGGTTTTCATAAGCCCGCGACTTTTCTTCATTATCATTTCTCATATCCACAAGATCATTACGCGCCCTTTGTAATTCATTCTCCAACCTAGCATTTCTCACCTTCAATTTCTCCATCTCAGCCTTCAATTGTTGCACCTCTTCAATTTCTGGAGCTTGAGATGGTCTTTCACTAGCTGATTGATCCTTGATTGGCTTGAAAGGCAACTTGACTACTTTCACTCTCTCCAGAATCCAGGTGTGGTAACTAATACTGCTATCCACTACTCCATCCCTCAAGTCCTTCTCTGCTCGAACAACATTTTCCCAGGCGCTTTTAACCTTTCTTAACAGTTTGATGAAATGCCCGTCTTCGTAATAAATGAATAGGGTAGCAAGGTAATCTGATGAAGGTGCCCCTTTTATAGGATGCCCAAATTGTCTTTGCACCAAAAGGGGGTTGTAATTGATACAGTACCGGGCACCTATGAGAGGTACATTAGGAAAACTACCACAATGTTGTATAGCCAGTTTATTTCCGAGCCAAGGAAGGCGCCATTTTATACTTCTTTCGCTCAAGCCGGCAAGGAATCGGGCCCAATCGTTTCCTCCTTTACCTTTAAGCCCTTGGTGTGACAAATTCTCCGATAGACTCTTAACGTCGACCATTTCCTTAAACACGCGCGTTGTCATCCATGTATACAACGCCGGTAAGCAACAAAGAATCTTCTTTCCCTTTCTCTCATGGCAAAAACTTAAAGTCCCATAAACATCTGCAAGAACTGCTGTTACAGGATTCTCTGATCTGGTTTTACTCGCCACGAAGACGTCTATCGCGGTGTAATCCACAAATTCTTCTATTTTGGGAAACAAGACAATGCCATATATGGTGAGGGCTAATACATCCATGAAAGTTTCCCAATCTTCTTTATCAGCCAGATGATGTAAATACTGCTCTAGATATCCCTGTGATAACCCATGCACTTGATTCCTCATCATCATCCTGTCTTCAAGCTCCTTGGGATGTAATTTCATGATGGTAGCAATAGTGGGTATAGAGGCATGATGCTCTAAATGTTGGTAGGGAGTGGTGCCCTCCAATGGCAAACCCAAGATATGCTCGAACTCCTCTATGGTTGGCGCCAACTGAAAGTCTTGAAATGTGAAACATCGAAGCGGAGAATCATAATATTGTGCCAAGGCTGTGATAGCGGGTATTTGTACTTCAACCTCCATTAAATTCAACAAATTTCCATATCTTCTCTGAAAGGTTTCTCTCTTTATAGTCTTAAGCCTTTTGCCCAAGTTTATCAGCCTGGTCAAATTTCCAACATGAGTCCTTAGACTATACTTCTTTCTTAAATCGGAAGAGTCGGCATGCCGTGTAGCATCGGATCTTGTGTTAACATCCATCTCGTATGAAGTCAAGTAGGTACCTGTGATTTCCCTTAAAATTAACATGTTACTAAATGATGTATGAATATAATGCATGATAATAAAATAACATGACAAAACAAAACACATGCATGGTATGAAATGTAATATCATAAAAAAACGAACAGCGTGAGGGTTACAGAAGCATATATTCCTCCCATCGTGCCCTACCAAAGGTTCACTGCTTTGAGTTCAAGGTCAAGTATATGCAATCTCACAAGGATGATTTCCTGAACCTAAAGGTCAAAGGTTACTAGAGCTATGGCCCCCTTCATAGCATTTCCACAACAGTCGAGTAATCAACTAGGTGTGAAGACACAAATGAAGAGAACAGACTCTAGCTGGAGTTCTCACGATAGCCAAACAGGAAGTACATCCCAGAGTGACACCGCTACACAACTCCTCTAATTCTAAGCTACGCTCAGACCCGGGTATAGGGCCCCACTCATGATATGCCAAAAGTGTGTGTGTGAAGGGAGGAAATTATGCACACCCAAACCCTCACCTGCAAAACAACCAGAAAAATTCCCAGGCAGATATAAACATATTGTCTACCCTAGGGTTCAATATTCCACAGTTACTGCAGTTATTCCGAATATCACACATAGATAGAGAAAAGGGAAAGAAAAACACAAAGCAAAACCACACCAAATTCGCGCATCTAATTAAATGGCTCAACTCTCTAGACGTCCCCAGTGGAGTCGCCATCTGTCGCAACCGGAATCGCGACGGGACGACGATCCAAATAAGAAACGGGTTTTAAAAAGAGATTTGGAGTCGCCACCATAGTTTATTATGGAAAACTATGGAAAAACCTCAAAATGATAAAGCACGGTCCACGAAAACCATATTCTGGGTTCGGGAGTCGGTTACGTGTAGGGAAGGTGTTAGCACCCTACAACGCCTGCTCCTAAGGCAGTACCTTTAACTAAATGCGCGAATATGATGTGGTTTTCAAAATGTTTAACTATCCCCTAAAATAAAAATTATAAATAAACAAAATATATTTTTTTAGTTTTTTGGGCCCGACAAGGATTGACCTTGCTCCTACGTATTCTCATTCAAAATGAGAAATCAGGGTTACGTAGTTCTAGCTGAAAGACTGTTTGTTTGTTTAAAAAAACAGATGTTTTTAATTTTTGGAGATTTTTATGTTTTTAATATTTTCAATAAAAAGAAAGTAATGAGTACTAGGCCGACGCGAGCGGTCGCACGAGTACTCATACCTTTAAAATGATATTTAAATATTTTTAATTATTTTGAAAAGAGAGATAACGATATTAAGCACTAGGCCGATGCGAACGATCACACGAGCACTCATACCATTATCTACTTATTTAGGAAAACTTAAGAGTATTGAGTGCTAGGCTGATGCGGACGATCGCACGAGCACTCATACCCTCGTTTAATATTACATAAATAAGAGAGAAAGGTATTGAACACTAGGACGATGCGAGCGATCACACGAGTGTTCAACCTTTAAAACATATTTTTGAAATTTTATTTAAGAAAAGAAGAAAAAGGTTTTTAGCACAAGGACGACGCGAGCGGTCACACGTGCGCTTTAAACCTTTAAAACTTTTCTTGTAATTAATTTTTTTATTTAAACTATCAATATTGTATTATTAAATATATATTTTAGGATAAGTGAATGTCTAAAATAAATAAATAGAACAAAATAAAATAAGACAATAAAGAAAAATAAATAAACAAAAAAAAAAAAAGAAATGGGAAAGGCTGGACGAACGTTGGGAAGAGATTCAGAATAACGAGCGTTCGTTAGGTAAAGAACGAACGTTCGTTGGGGAAGAGGACGAACGTCCATCGGGGAACATAACGGACGGACGTTTAGAAATGTGACCGAATGACGAGCGTTCGTCAAGAGATATGACGAACGGACGTTGAGAACGAAGGCTCAATAACGAACGCTCGTTGAAGGCATGACGAACGGACGTTGAGAAATTGAAGCTGAGTAACGAGCGTTCATTGGTTCGGAAACGAACGCTCGTTCGAGCGCTCTTCAGGGAGAAAATTTGAACGAACGGTCAAAAAGGCTCAAGGTTAACGAGCGTTCGCTCGTTTGGATAACTAGCGCTCGTTGGTGAGAAGGTTTGAACGAACGGTCAAAAAGCTTAAGGATAACGAGCGTTCGCTCTTTTGGATAACGAGCGCTCGTTGGTGAGAGTGCTGAACGAACGGTCAAAAAGGCTTAAGGACAACGAGCGTTCGCTCGTTTGATGAGAATGTTGAACGAACGGTCAAAAAGGCGAGCGTTCACTCGTTTGGATAATGAGCGTTCGCTCTTTTGGATAACGAGCGCTCGTTCATTTGGAACGTTGAACGAACGGTCAAAAAGGCTCAAGGTTAATGAGCGCTCGTTGGTGGTAAACGAACGCTCAAAAAAGCTTAAGGTTAACGAGCGTTCGCTCGTTTAGATAACGATCGTTCATGGGTGAGAAACGAACGCTCAAAAAGGCTTACGGATGACGAGCGTTCGCTCGTTTGATGAGAATGTTGAACGAACGGTCAAAAAGGCGAACGTTCGCTCGTTTGGATAATGAGCGTTCGCTCTTTTGGATAACGAGCGCTCGTTCATTTGGAACGTTGAACGAACGGTCAAAAAAAGGGCTGAATGTTCCCGGACGTACGTTCATTTCTGGGCTTGGCCCAGTCCAATGCTTCTAACCTAGAATTTTCTAGGGGTTCAGGAGGTTCACCCTCATTCCCACTCATTCACGCCGGCTTGTGCCTTCTCCAGAGATCTAAGATCTCCTACTCAGCACCATGACTCCCCGCCACTTCCGTCATAACCGGCCACCATCACCTCGCCCAGAACAACCTTGGTCTCGCCGGCGGCAACTCGCGCCACCAGAACCACCACCAGCCACGACGCCACTGCTCCACCTTTCTCACTTCGAAAACGGCGATTTTCAGGGAGGGTCTTCCTCTGCGTTCATCTCTGATCTCCTTAGCACCATTATCCTAATTTAGTATTCTACAACGAGACGGTGTGCCTGAAGGTGGTGGTGTGTGGTTGCGTGGTTGAAGGCGACGGTGAACGACACAATGACCAAACACCGCTTTGGCTCAGTGAAGGTAAAATATGTACTGGTGTTTGAGGGCTGGAAATTGGTCATTGCTCTAGGCTGTGGCTTTGTATAATGCAGGTTGAGGATGATGGTGTTATGCGTGGGTTAGAATGGAGGTTCCAATGGAGGAATAAGGCGGTGACCGTGAGGTGTTGGTAGTGGCCGTGGGCGAATATGGATGATGGTTTATGAGTGGATGAGGGAATGAGGTTTGATTGAGTAAATGGAGGAATACAAAACTTGCATATGTGCCCGTGATGATGGGTGGGAATTTTCAGCAGGTAATGGAGATGAACACGGGTATGGGGAAATCAAGTGTTGGACGTGAAGATTGATGATGGCCGTGGGTGTTAATATGTCTTGTGGCAGTGGGTGAATATGGATGAAGGAAGTTAGAGGTTCAATGTTAAGAGAAGATGAAGATGGATGCTCAGAGGAAGAGGATAAACAAATGCTATAAGATTATAAAACGGGGAATGTAGCAGACTTACCATAGCATAAACAAAATGGAATAAGCATCATGACCACACAGGGGAGTAAGAAGCTTACCTCTCGGAGCTCTAAGGCTGCTGCTAGCTACGAATATCCGGTGATCTCTTCTCGCCGGTGCCGGTGCCAATGCTATATGATTTCAGATGGATCGTTACTCGTATGCCGTTTCTCGCTTTTGTTCCCTGATCCCCCCAAAATCCCCCCCCAAAATCCTTGGAAAATATTCCTTTCTAACTACCCTGTCCCCCCTGCTGATACACGCCTCCCACATACCCTTTTCCACGTGTTTTCCCTTTTTCCATTTTTTTTTTACTTTTTCAATTTTATTTTATTTATTTTCATTATTTTTAATTTTAATTTTACTTTTCAATTTTTTTAATTATTTTAATTATTTTGATTAATTAACACTATTAAAACAAATTGAAAATAAGAAATAAAATAGAAAAAAAAAAAAAAATTAAAAGCAAAATAAAATAAAAGAAAAAAAATCTAAATACATAAAAAAAAGAATAACAATAAACTAAAAGCCAATAAAAACACATTGTTTCAACCCGGACAAAATTGGGTGTTGACACGGGCCATCGGGCCTTTCCAGCCGTTGGCTGGAGACAACATTTGAATATCCATGAATGCGTAATTAATGAGGTAACGGTCATTGTCGAGCAGTTAAAGTGAGCATTGAACGTCATTAAGAGGTAAATTAATGGATAATATTCTCTGAAACCATATAAATAACAATCGATGGAGAAGGTAAACTCTCTGTTTTTTGACTAATTTTCGATAGACTTGCGAAGATAAATTCTGACTTGAGCGTCAGAGTGTTTTCTGCAGGTCACCCCACTTTGATATTGAGAGAGTAAGAGTCAAGAGTTAAGGCGGAAGTGAGAAGGACCGATCGGTGGAGGAGGAGCATTCCCGAGTAGCAGCAAGAGGAGTTTCCCTTGGTCCCTACCTTGGAGAGGATTTGTACAAAAGAGGGTTCTCCCTACCTTTATTAAAATGTGTGTCTGCGGAGGAAGCTGAATACGTCATGAGGGAGCTGCACGAGGGGGCGTGTGGAATGTATGCTAGGCAGCGAACGCTGCGAGCGAAGGTGATAAGAGTAGGCTAATTTTGGCCGATGGTAGAACAGGACTGCAAGGTATTTGTATAGAAGTGTTTGAAGTGTCAAGAGCATGGCAAGAACCTCAATCTACCACCGGTAGAGTTACACAGCCTGATGTCTCCTTGGCCGTTCGCACAATGGGGAATAGATATTGTGGGACCTTTGCCAATAGGCCGAGCTTAGAAGAAATTTTTGCTAGTAGCAACTGATTATTTCACCAAGTGAGTGGAAGCAAAGCCACTAGCAACAATCACGGCGGCGAGGGTCCAAAAGTTTGTGTGGACACTCATATGCCGATTTGGAATCCCTAAAACCATAGTTACAGACAACGGGCGACAATTCATTGATAAATGATTGGGGGACTTCTACAAAAAGTTGGGAGTTAAGCATGTGACGAGCTCGGTCGAGCATCCACAGACGAACAGACAGGTGGAAACGACCAATAAGGTCATTGTTGCGAAGCTAAGGAAAAGGTTGGGGGATGCTAAGGGAGCCTGGGTGAATGAGCTTCCGGAAGTCCTTTGGGGATACCGTTGCACACCGCACGGTACGACGGGAGAAACCCCATTCAACCTCACATATGGAATGGACGCTATGTTACCAGTCGAGGTAGGGGAACCTACCATTAGAAGGGGGGAGGGGGTTCAAAGTTTGCAGAAGAATAATGAAGAGCTCCAGGTGGAATTGGATACCTTGGATGAACGAAGAGAGGTCGCAATGATCCGGGCGGAGGCCCAGAAAAGACTTCTTGCGAGACGATACAACACCAAGGTGAGACCCTGGCAATTCAGTGAAGGAGATTTAGTGTGGAAAAAGACGGCGAAAGCTCGACGCAACCGAGCGGTAGGGAAGTTAGCTGCAAACTGGGAAGGTCCCTTCAGAGTGGTCGAAAATTTGAAGAACGGAGCATACCGATTGGAGCATCCGACGGGAAAGGCTATACCCAATACGTGGAATGCGTCCCACTTAAAGTTTTATTTCAGCTAAGAAACGACCTTTTATTTCTTATTGCATATCAATAATACTATGATTTTCATCACATTCCAAAGATTTTATGATGTTATAGCAGCCAAGCGGGTGAGACGGATTTCTTTCGTGAACTCTCACCTTGGTCTTAAGGCACGCTTCTAGAGAGCTCCTAAGACCTAAATCGAGCGGGTGAGGCAGATTTCTTTCGTGAACTCTCACCTTGGTCTTAGGGCACGCTTCTAGAGAGCTCCTAAGACCTAAACCGAGCGGGTGAAGCAGATTTCTTTCGTGAACTCTCACCTTGGTCTTAGGACACGCTTCTAGAGAGCTCCTACGACCTAAACCGAGCGGGTGAGACAAATTTCTTTCGTGAACTCTCACCTTGGTCTTAGGACACGCTTCTAGAGAGCTCCTAAGACTTAAACCGAGCGGGTGAGGCAGATTTCTTTCGTGAACTCTCACCTTGGTCTTAGGGCACGCTTCTAGAGAGCTCCTAAGACCTAAACTGAGCGGGTGAGACAGATTTCTTTCGTGAACTCTCACCTTAGTCTTAGGGCACGCTTCTAGAGAGCTCCTAAGACCTAAATCGAGCAAGCACTAAAGGACAGTCGCGAAGACTAGATAAATAAATGAAGCGTGAAAGTAAATACGAGGCATATGCATCCGAAACAAGTGTTCAAAAGGCGTATATTCATTTAAAAACAAAGTCTGTTACAAGGCATAAAGAGGAAAAAGCAGTAAAATCCTAAGACCTAGGGTTGAACATCAGCCCCATCGGTCTCTTCGATCACTTCAACAGCAGCTTCAACATTGGGGACGGTCAGAAGAGAGGGTGGAGCATGGATCGGAACTAGTTCCTCACCCACCACCATCATGCTCACGTCAAGGCAGGGATCGTCGGTGGGAACTTGAAAAAGGAGGTTGCATTGGACGAGCGCTTTTTCAAAACCGAGCAGATGCTCATTCATTACTTCGTCGCCCAAGAATTTGTTGTCCGCCTCCAGTTTCAGCACTTGATCCCGAAGCTCATCCCTCTCGGTCACCAACTCCTTCTACGAGGTAGCCGCTTTTTGAAGGTCAAGCTTTAGGTCGTCAAGGGACCTTTGCATGCGACGTTGAGCGGTGCGGGCCTCGGCGAGTAGCGTGTTGGCCTTTTTCTTGTCCTCTTCCGCTATCCTTTCCGTCTCGGCTAGGCGGAGGGTCAAGTCTTGGTTGTCTTTCATAGCGGCATCGTACTTCTCTTGAAGAGCCTAAAGCTATGTGGAAGCCGAAGCTCTCTTCTGAGCGGCATAAGTCAGACACATGGTCGACCGAGCGGCCAGCTCCATAGCCATGTTGGAGGCCTCTTCCTCGGTCATCCCGCTGACTAGAGCCTTTTCCTCAACGAAAAGATCAAAGTGGATGTGCTTCGCCACCCACGAGTTGGGACTCAACAGTCCCAAGAGGGGAGGACCGGTGGGCAGAGTCCTCTTAGCACGCTTGGACTCGACGGAAGATTCCCGAACGACCTTCCTTTTTCCTTTCTTCTTCTGAATAGGCTCCGACTGAGGAGCCTCACCAACAAGACGATGAGTGGATTTGGGCGACGGGACTTTAGCAGCTGCGGAGGAGGTGGTGCTTTTTGAACTGGAAGGGATGTTGCAGGGACGTCGACAGTAGTCGGGACACGGGATGAGCCCCCTCCGATTTTTCTCAAATCTCCCCCTCTCTGCGCGAACAGGCGGGCGAACGTGCTGCTTCTGGCCGAATCCATCTTGGATAGGTAATCTGCACATCAAAAATGAATTTAGATAAGTTTCAAATGACTGCTCAACAAAGGGCAGTCATAAATAACTTACCGAACACGTTAGAAGGGAGGTTTTTGTTGCTTACAAAACCGATCAGAGCGCGACAAGAGGACTTGGGGGGCAGCTGACATAGTTGGTTTATTAAATCCAGGTCCTCGGGTGTCATCCGGGGCTTGGGCCAGGAAATTACCTTCCTTAGGTCTCTGGTCCAATAGAATGGAAACTTAGCTTCTCCGCTCGGGAGACAGAAACTTCGGTACCCAGTCTCCAGAGGCACGACTTTAAAAAAAGTGACCTTTAAAGTCCTTATACGAGCTGTTGAAGAGGGACAACAGATGCCTATTCCCGATCGTGCAAAGGGAAACCCACAGCTTGGTCGGATGAGGCTGTACATGAAAAAAGTAGAGGAAAGCCGCAGGCGTAAGGCTAAGCGCCAAGCCAGAGTAGATAGCGGAGAACGCTTGCATAAATGCCCAGCCGTTCAAGTGCAGTTGCGTAGGAGCCACGTTAAGCTCCCTCAGCACGCCCATTTGGAAGTCCGTAAAAGGTAGAAGAACCTTCAAATCTTTGAACATAGTAGCGTAGACATAAAAGAAGTCGGTGGGATAATTCCCCCGATCGTGGCAGACACACTCGGTCATTTGGCAGATGTCCAGTTTAAAATGCCTAGCGTCTTCAGCCGCCTTTACCAGACAGATATTACGAATCAACTCCCTAAATGGGCGGCGACTATGGAAGGAGGAAGAAATTTGTCTAACCTCATGAGGAGCCCAATCGTAGCCGGGAACAATAGGCCAAATCCGGGGTTTCCCATCCCAGGCGCTAGAGGAGTCCACGTGGATGGCAACTTCCTCAGGACCATCGCTATCTACTAGGAGATCGGAGGAGTTCCCTGACGGAGAAGCCCCAACACCCTGACCAGCAATGGCAACCAAGGAGGAAGATGGAGAACCAACATCGTCGTCGGCGTACCCCCTGCCCGCTTCGCCGGAGAAGTCGAAAGACATGATTACCTGAGAATGAGGAAGATAGGAACGAGAGGGTAAAGCAGAAGACAGTGGCAACGACGAGAAGAAAGGAGTAAAAAATTAGGACAAAGGTGTGGCTATTTATACAAGGTAAAAAAAAAAACGATTCACCAAGCGCATCTGGAACGTCAAATGCAGAAAGATCTGACGGTCTTGGCGATCTGACGGTTCGCTTGCAGAAAGATCTGACGGTTTAGGCGATCTGACGCTTCATTTTCGCCTTTCCCGCCTAAAATTTACAGTCGTGACTCTACGATTTCCCGCCCTTGTAAATAGAAATAATACAATTGAAGGCTTGGATAAGGAAAGATGCTAACCGATCGGAGACCACTTCAAAACCCTACGCAAAATTAATTTGCTAGGGCTTGGGGGACTTGTGTTACTACCGAGTAGGATCGACCGACCGGGCATACTTAGCCAATAACGATTCATGCTTAGCAAATACCGAGTAGGTGAGACCGACAGTCCAATCAGTCTGATCGGGCCATCGGGCCTTTCTAGCCTTTGGCTGGAGACAACATTTGAATATCCATGAATGCGTAATTAATGAGGTAACGGTCATTGTCGAGCAGTTAAAGTGAGCATTGAACGTCATTAAGAGGTAAATTAATGGATAATATTCTCTGAAACCATATAAATAACAATCGATGGAGAAGGTAAACTCTTTATTTTTTGACTAATTTTCGATAGACTTGCGAAGATAAATTCTGACTTGAGCATCGGAGTGTTTTCTGCAGGTCACCCCAGTTTGATATTGAGAGAGTAAGAGTCAGGAGTTAAGGCGGAAGTGAGAAGGACCGATCGGTGGAGGAGGAGCGTTCCCGAGCAGTAGCAACAGGAGTTTCCCTCGGTCCCTTTCAGTAGAAACAGAAAGCATTTTTGTTGATCAAAACAATGTGGAATTCAAGAAAGCTTGAAAAAAGAGGTAAAACTAAACAAAAATGAGGTTGAGCGTCATTTTTTTAGGTTAAGCGTAATTTCTTGTTCAACAAGTCAAAAAGCATAAAATATTTAAGCCTCATTGGGCAATAATTGAGTCGTTGGATGAGAATATCAGCCTATTGTGTGAAATAGAAGCATTTAATCCTGTTTTCACAACTTATCTATATTTTCTTCTATTTTTCCAAGTTCTCTTCATCTTAGGGTCTTAGGAGAGGCCCTTAGAGGCCGCTAAAGGTGTTGGGATTCTCTCCCTTTTCCTCCTTAGGTTTCTATCTTCATCTAAGGTGGTTTTTCCCGACGTGGGTTGAAGAAGGAAAAAAGCTACAAATTGGAGTGTGGAATAGTTGCCAAAAACCTTACGAGAATGCTTGCTTTTGACATATGATTTCAATTTCTTCCATATTCCTTTAATTTGAAAACTCTAAGTTCTCCACCATAGATAATTGATGTGAATCCAACCAATATGGTGACATGCCACTTTGCTACAATTTTTAAGAAATTAGGTTGTTTAAATAATGGCTTAATGCTTTGCAAAATTGGCTAACCAAGTTATGTTTTGGATCAATCAATTAATGGACTTTATTTTACTTTTATTTAAAGTTGTAATAAGGATCAAATTGGTCACTTAGTCATGAGCCTTTGGGAAACCAAAAAGAATGAAAGTTGAATGCTTTTGGGTGACTTTTGGTTACCATAATTCCATTTACAATCAACCATTAGTTTAGTGGGACCATTATTAGCTTAAATGGAATGTAATTGCAATTAATTAATCCTTTGTAATTCTAATGTCTAAAGCTTCTATATAAGTGTAACTATTTTTATCAATTAAAAAAAAGTGATTCTCCTAATTTCTTGAGTGATTTAAGAACCCTTAAGTTTTATCATAGGTCTTTCATCCCTTTGTGCGTTTAACTCTTAGACTTATCTTTCATCCTTGGAAGTATGACATCTATCAATTTCCACTTCATCTTCTTATCTATTTTTGTTTTCTTGTTTTGAACAATTTCTAAAATCTTTTGCTTATTAGCATTCCAACTTAGATAGACCCGTAAAACAAATACATCCTTATGGATTATTCTTGAATATCTATTATGATGTTTATCTTCGAGCCCACAATGTCAGATGCTCAATCAAAAGAGAGAAGAAAGATAATAATAGAGCAAACAAAAAACAAGTCTTCTACTCCAAGCTTACATCATTGAAATCTTTCATCCAAAGAGAAGGAGAGATCAATTACAAGAATTTAGGAATATGTTGTATTGATCAAATATCCTCCCTACGAGAGTCATTTCCATCTTGTATTAAAACACTTGAAAATCAAAGAGTGATTAAACTCGGACTAGTCGTGTTGACTAGGGAACCAAAAGTGACTTATAATACTCGGACTAATCAGGATTGACTAGGGAAGAAGGAGTGTAATACTTGAACTAATCAGGATTGATTACGGAACCAAAAGTGATAATAATAATTGTAACTAGAAGTGAGTTATACTCAATATAATCTTGAATAAGATTATTAGAAGCCTTTAAGTGTTCTTGAGAAAGACTGAATATAGTTCAAGTTGAGTGAATCAGTATAAAAATACTTGTGTGTTTATTTATTCTATTACAAATGTTTTTCTAAATGCTCTATTATGTTTTGCACATGTTTAATTTAACTATCAATATAAATTATCTAACAATTAAAATTAGATAAACATTTTCTTGCTAAAGTCTTTTGAAAACAATATTCAACCATTCTCCCCGTGTTTTTTGCACTTCAATTGGTATCAAAGTTAGTCTCAAGGGTTAATTCTTATCAGGACTTAGGAAAATTATCCTAGTAGAAAACATTGGGTATATTTTCAAAGTTTTAACCACCAAAAGCAATGAATGATCATAAGTCATATGGGACATTGTAAAAAGTGGAAATATCTTTTGGAAATGGTTTGTGTATGTGTTACCTGGTCATCTTTCTTGTTTTGTCAAACCATGATTATAATGTTTACTTTAAAAGGTACAAACATGATATGATCTGTTGATAAACAGTCAATATAACAGCAGATACATTATTATGATTGAAAAAACCGTACATAATAAAGCAACAAGTAAAAGCCGTAAGGTCAGAGGTAAGTAATTTCTTTCTACAGGCACTGAAAGCTTCACAAATGAAATACTTGAAGGAGAAAAGGAAACCCAGTTACTCATCGTTGGTCAAGAAGGTTCATTCAAAAATTAAAGTAACTGATGACATCAACTAGCATGTCAAGACCACATTCATCCACAAACGAAGGCTAAGCTACCTTCTCTTGAAAAAGAGGATCATCTACTGACATTGAGATGTTGGAAGAAGACACATAAAGGAAAGAAACAACTTAAAGCTATGACACCAACGGGAGTAAGATTCTTAACTCTTAAATTAATAATTTTGCACCTAGTATGTAATTTGTCAGTGTCTAAATGCTTAAATTCTAAAACATATAATCTAAAGACTCATTACATGATAGTCCAAGACAAATAGTCTAAGGGGCATTGCATACATGTATAACATGATTCAGTGTTGAGTCCAAAACGAACTGGCCCAATAGAAACCTTTCTGAACAAATAAACGAAATTTGAAAAGAATGACAAAAACCGTACACAACATTAAATACCATGATTGCCCTCAATCTCTAACTATTCCAAGAAATCTCTTTTATCCCATACACTTAACCACCAGAACCTCAAACATCTTCGTGCTTCCTAAGAAATCTCAACACTTTCTTCCACAAACCCTCAAAAACCCTAATATACCCAAAACTTTCTTTCCCAAAGAAAACTCTTCACCCCACCATGGCCATTGCACAAGATGCTAAAATTTCCATCAATGAAGCATACAAAACTGCAACACATGTCTCAGTCATTCATGCATCTGAAGAGAAACCCATAAGACTCTATTTCGAACACTTGGTGGATCTTGAAAATCTCATAGCATATGGATGCAAACCTTTTCAAGATGTTCATCGTTGCGGCATCACAAACTTCTTCAACTGGATACTCCAATACTGATGAAATTAGTAAGACAATTCTGGACAAAAGTAAAAATACAGTCCAACAAACTTGTCTCTAAAGTTATTGGAAAATAGGTGATTGTAAATATTGAAACCATTGCTGCTGCACCTGAATGCCTGAGGTTCAACAATTGCTATTTTGAAGGATAAGATCAAATGTATACTATCAAAGGAACCATTGAATGCTCACTCTATAGAGTAAACTTCAAAAAGGAATTTGTAGGCAAAAAAATTATGTATGAACATCTCTGGATATATGTCAAGATTCTCCAATTCATTTGCTCCAAGACATTATTGCACAAAAGTGACGTAGGGATCATATAACTGATATGGGAAAGTTTGCTATTCACCATATCATGACTGGATTACCATTTAACCTGCCACATCTCATTTTTATCCACTTCATCAAATCAATCAGGAATTTAAATGAGAACGTGATCAACTGTCACTACTCATTATTAGTCATTATTAGTATACTGACTGTTGGTTAAGCAAAAAATCATTCAGCATCTTTGTCTCTTAATACCATTGTCTCAGTAAGAAATGACATTTTTCTAAATGGTGTCATACGTATCACAATAATTAAAATAATATGGAAGCAATAACTTAAAAACAATTACTCGAGTGTAAAAAATGTTTGAAATTAGAAGAGATCGATAAAAGTAACCCAAAAATCCATAAAAATTAAATTAGAAAAATAATCCTTTACAATCTCAATTGAATAGCAAGTTTATTACCCTATTCTCATAATTTATATTGAATATCAATCTTTTTTTTAAAAATACTTTTTAAATCTTAATTGCAAGCATTTCCTTACGAACATGAGCTCTTCTTATACACGGATATACAAAGGAATTTTATTAACACAGCGCATTAATGTATTGTACTGTATGGGATGATAAAAAATCGAACACGTCTCTCTAACACGTGTGACTGATTTTAGAATTTTCACCGACCAGTATTCTCATCATGTTTGGCCGAATGCGCCGTAAAGGCTGTTCTAAGCAGAGGCAATATTGATCTTTCTTTGTGACGAGCCTTTCATGAATTCCAAATATTTTATTCTACTAAAGTTTCCATGCCAATTACAGACGATATTTGATGCCAACCGCCCCGCTAGATTTTCAGCTTTCCTCGATGTCCTTGAAGAGGCATATTAACTTTCATAATGTCATTACAGCACATCTGAAGGAAATCAAATGAGATGAAATAGCAGTCATTAAGAACCAGCCAACCAACTAAAATAAAGGATAATGATATATTGTAGTTCATGATGCAGCTAAAATCAGCAAAGTTCATTTAAACCCTCCTTCAACATCTGAAGGAAGAACAAAATGAATAAATATTTGCAGAACCTATCATTGATATTGTTTCCGCTCTCTCATGTGCTGTAATGCAATTATTCTTTTATAAAATCAAGACAAAGAAACACCACTAACTTTTTTTATAATTCAATGTAAAATATGAAGCATTCGATGCTCATAGGATCCTCCGGGTCGTCAATCATGCGACTATGGCCCTATTTAGTAGTCAGTATTTGTATTTTTGGCATCATCTTTTTTCAAACACGGATCCTCCACGTATATAGACAAAATAAAACTGCCCTGTTTCTGTTCTGGGACACGTTTTCAGTAATAGAAGAGACAGAACCATTGTAAAACCCGCAATTAAGTGTCGATTGATAATTGTTGATTTCACCGTTATTTGTGATTCAATTTTGATACTAAATGAGCTCTTTTTGACTTAGAAACCTACTTGAACTATTGTTTTTAGTTAAGTTGTGAGTAAAGAGAGTTGAGTTTAGAATTTATGATTTTTATTACTAAATTCCTTTGATTTTGTAGGAAATTGGAATGATTTGGAAGAGGAGTTAAAGTACAAAGGAGTTGGAATCCAAAAAGGATAGAAAAAGCACTAGAAAAGAAGGCTACAGAAGGTCGAAGGATGCCTGATTGCCCCTTTCTAGGGCCCTTAGCGCAGGATGTCTCGTATGGGCGTCTAGCTGCCCTTTTCTAGGACCCTCAGCGTAGGATGTCTCGCATCACCGCTTGGGCGCCCTTTCTGAGGCGCTGAGCGCCATCCTCCTTGTGTCGCACAGCGCTTAGGCGCCTTCTTATGGGCCCTCAGCGCCACTCCTCTCGTACCAGCTCCTGGCTGCCTTATGTAGGGGCGCTGAGCGTCAACATGTTGGGCTTGGACTTTGTTTTCTGCTCTATTTAAGGATTTGTTCGTCCTAGGGTTGGTATCTTTTGACAGAAGGGACGCAAATTCAGACTTTTTCGACTCTCTGGAGGCAAAATTGGATGCGGAAGCTCTCCTCTTCGGTTTTTAGGGCTTATCTTTCATTCTCATTCCATTGTACATCTAGTTTCTCCATGACAATGGAGAACTAAATTCATATGTTGTTGGAGAAGATGTAACCTCTAAACTCTCATGTATTTGAATTGATTTCAATTTATATATGCTTCTTTCATTAATTGTTAGGGTTATTCTCCTTTACTCTGTGTGTTATGTTTAACTCATTCATGGCATGATTTTTGGTTTTCTTTGTTATTGCTAAATACCTAGAAACCTAGAACTGGGGAATTTCGGGAACTATTGCCTAGACATAGGGATAGAACGTTTGGTTGTCTTAAGCTTCCGTTTGTAACGCAAAATTAATTATTAAAGATGCAAGACATTGTGGTCTAGTAATTAAGGATAGTTTTATTTCACCGAGACATCGGGTTCTAAGTAATTTAGAAAGTGACATTGACATTTAATAAACAAGAATTATTATATGCATGAGATTGATTAGGTGAAATCTAAACCCCAACAACATCTTCATCTCATAGTACAAACATCATCATTCCCTTTTGCATTTCTATTCAATTGATCAAAATTACATTCATATTTACTTTCTTGTTTTTTCATTTAAAAACCCAAAATTGTTCTTAAAAGTCTTAATTAGTTAAGTAATTAAACGACTGTTTAGTGTCGTGAGTCTCTAGGGAAACGATACCATTTATTATTATTTGATACAATTCGGTACACTTGTCGGGGACTCATGATTTAAACTATACTTTTGTGTGATTCTTAACCGATTAGACTTTATTTTTTATTGTTTTTATCTGTTGGTGCTAATTGGGTGCTCTAGTGTATGCAGGGTACAATTCGGACTAGAAGCACGAGAGTTTCTGAACCTCTTTTTACTAGTAGAAGAAAAAGGAGGAACAAGGACGTCCAGAGAACTTTTCCCTTCTCTTGAGACCCTTCACCTCAAAGATCTGGCAAGGAAACAAAAAATATGACTGAAGAGCAGAATGGTAGACGTACCCTGGCAGATTATGCAACAGTTATTGGCCCTCATCATTTTAATAGTATTGCAAGGCCGATGGTTAATGCTGCAAATATGGAGATGAAGCCTGCTTTGATTCAATTGTTGAAGAGCAACCAATTCAATGGATTATCACATGAAAATTCATATAAGCATCGGACCACATTCAATGAGATATGAAATACTGTGAAGATCAATGGCGTGCCAGATGAAGCTATTAGACTTAGCTTGTTCCCTTTCTCTTTGGGAGACAATGCTAAGATGTGGTTGAACTCTTTTCCAGAGAACAACTTTACTGAGTGGGAAACAATGGTTACAAAATTTCTGAACAAATATTTCCCACATTCAAAGGTGAACAAGAAATTTCTTCTTTCAGGCGGGACATGGATGAAACATTAGGTCAAGCGTGGGACCGATTCAAAGGTTTATTGCGGAAGACACCCACACATGGCTTTGATGATCCTACAGTAGTCATTCTATTCCTTGGAGGTCTAAGCTCGTAGACTAAATTGATGTTGGATGCCTCAACTGGAGGTAATATCAAGTGCAAGACTCCAGAGGAAGCTTGAGTTGATTGAAAATATGGCTACCAATGATAATGATATGCACAGTGAAAGAACTCAACTTTAACAGAAAGGAGTTCTACAACTACAATCTCAAGATGCTCTGTTGGCGCAAAATAAGATTATGACTCAATAGCTGGAAACTCTGATGAAGAAAATCTCTCAATTGCCAAAGGAGTTGCAGAATGTTTCACAAGTTCAACAACAACTTTGTGAGTTATATGGTGGAGATCATATTAATGGTCAATGTGCTATGCCAGAAGTTACCCAAGAGGAAGTCAAGTTTATGGGTCAAGGGCAAGCTGGGCAATTCAATGATCTTGTAGTTGTAGTTGTAGAACTCATAATCTTGTTTTCCACTAACAGAGCATCTTGAGATTGTAGTTGTAGAACTCCTTTCTGTTGAAGTTGAGTTCTTTCACTGTGCATCTCATTATCATTGGTAGCCATATTTTCAATCAATTCATAGGCTTCCTCTGGAGTCTTGCACTTGATATTACCTCCAGCTGAGGCATCCAGCATTAATTTAGTCTACGAGCTTAGACCTCCAAGGAATTGAATGACTACTGTAGGATCATCAAAGCCATGTGTAGGTGTCTTCCGCAATAAACCTTTGAATCGATCCCACGCTTGACCTAATGTTTCATCCATGCCCTACTTGAAAGAAGAAATTTCTTGTTTACCTTTGTTCACTTTTGATTGTGGGAAATATTTATTCAGAAATTTTGCAACTACTGCTTCCCACTCAGGGAAACTGTTCTCTGGAAAAGAGTTCAACCACATCTTAGTAGCATGGCCTCCAACGAGAAAGGGAACAAGCTAACTCTAATAGCTTCATTTGGTACGCCATTGATCTTCACAGTATTGCATATCGCATTGAATGTGGTCATATGTTCATACGGATTTTCATGTGATAATTTATTGAATTGGTTGCTCTTCACCAATTGAATCAAAGCAGGTTTCATCTCCATATTTGCAGCATTAACCCTCGGCATTGCAATACTATTAAAAAGATGAAGGCCAATAACTGTTGCATAATCTGTCGGGGACTACTAAAATGACGAGGGCCTTGCAATACTATTAAAATATTTATTTGGCATAATCTTATCAAACAAGAATCCTCCACGTATATAGACAAAATAAAACTGCCACATTTCTGTTCTGGGACACGTTTTCAGTAATAGAAGAGACAAAATCATTGTAAAACCCACAATTGAGAGTCGATCACATTACTTTTTAACATTCTAAAATATCCATTTTAGTTCCACACTATGCAAAAAAAGTATTACTATAGTTCTTGTCCATTTCATTTTTCAGTTAACACAAGAAAGTGACTGGCATTTTGTATAATGAGAGTAGTGTGCGGATTTCATTACATTATAAGACTAAAGTGATTGTCACCTATAATTATATATAAAAGGACTAAAGTAAAGGTTTACTTGACATTAATTGTTGTAATTTGAGATAATATTTTTAGAATCTTCATAATTAGAGGAAATAGATATATAATCTTTTATTTTATTTTATTTTCCTAGTTTCTATATTCCCTTTTTTAGGAGAATTAGATTATTACAAATAGAGGATATCAAAATGTATTTTTTATGATTGAGAATAACAAAATCAATCTTATTTTCAACTTGGTATCAAAGCCTGTCTGATCCGCTTCCGCTGTCTTTGCCAGCGGTCCCCTAAAAGTCTGTTCTTTAACATGTGTTTTTAATGGGTTCCAATTGCCCTAGTCAAGTTCTGGCTTAGAATTCTGGCCTTTTTTTTTTTTCTAGTATTACCAAATACAGAGTTTCTTTGAGTATGATCAGAATGAGATTCGAACCCATTCCCTTTCGGACTAGTAGCTGAAACTCGTGCTTTAGATCTGTTGATGCCCAATCAATTTTGGCTCCTTTTGGCATTCTTATTGACTGCCAGTTGAATCAAAGAGACCGAAAGTCTCTTCTTCGAAGAACCCAAGAAAGGCCACTGCCTTTGTTGCTTACTCCGCTGTGCATCGCCGCGGTCACCGTCCGCCGCTGGTCACTGTCACAGTTCTGACCGATGACCCGCAGATCTGGATCGTCTCTTCGAGCGCGACCTAACCCTAGTGGTCGATGTTTCAGACCCCTCCGCACGTGTTGTCACGCGCTTCTTCTCTCCGTCAGATCTCGTGTGTGTGTTTGTCACGCGCCTTTCTTTCCCAGTATCGGAATCACACCACGTCGCTTTCGGTCGACTCGCCGGACCTCCTCCTCTCTGTTATGACCCTCCATAGCAGAATCTGCGTCTTCTTTGCTTCTCACTATTCGCCGCAAGCTTCATTCGTTTTTTGTTTCTCGAGCAACAATGCTTCGTCTTCGCTGCTGATGCGCCAGTTCCTAGTACTACTTCTCCCACTTTTGTCATCTGCTTCTCCATTGAGAAGGGTTCTCTGCCTTCACGGGCTTTTTGCCACCACCAATGGGTTTCTTCTTTCTCTTTATTGTGCGGCACTGATTGGTGCTTCTTGTTGACGTCTCCGCCACTTGTGCCACCGAATGCACTGGCACCTGTGGCACTGCCTGTCTCCACCATCTGGTTACAATTCCGTGATTCTCTCTTGCAAGTGTGATGTCTCCATTGGCCTGTGGCATGAAGGGGAGTCTATTTCTGTAGTTCTGATGTTCCAATCAACAATTCATCAGCCTTGTTGGCGGGTGCTTAATGCCACTGTTGCTACAGTCAGTTGTTGTAACCTCTGCAATTTGTCGCTGCTGCCTCAATAAGCTGCCGCATTTTCTTTGGTCAAGATTAAGAGTGTCTCATGAAGTGTATTAGCCTTTGTTTCCACTGTTTGCCGTGAGGGGAAATATTTTTCAGCCCCGGTAGAGAACTTTCGTCTTGGGCTAGAGTTTAGCTCGTACTTTTGTGATATAGTGTAAGTATCACCATTTGGGATTAGTCTAGTAGAGAACTTAGGACCTCCAAAGTGTCTTCGGCATTTGGTGTTTTTTGGTTTCTACCATCACTAATGTGAAAGGCTCTCTTCACTGTCAATGCTTTGTTATAACAGCTCACTGAGAGTTGTTCTTTGAGACCGCCCACTGCATTGACTCTTTCGAAGTTATGGGGGACAACCTCTTTCAAAGTTATGGGATTCAAATTTGTCCCTCGTACGGATCGGTTCTCACCAGTTCTTCCACATACACGTCGGTTGTTCAGTCGTGAGGAGGAGAAAGTTCCAGCCGTTGCAGGGTTGTGTAGTCCCTGTTGCTGTAAGCCTTTGCAGGATAGATGTTTCCTGAAGGCTTGTTGTTGTTCAGGGCAATTAAGTCACTAAAGGTTTGTTGGTGTTTAGGGTAGTTAAGTCCCTATAGGTTTGTGGCTGTTAGCCTTTTAGTTCCAGCCGCTGCAAGGTAGTGTAGTCCCTGCTGGTCTGTTGCTGTTAGCCTCTGCAGGACAGTTGTTTCCTGAAGGCTTGTTGCTGTTTAGGGCAGTTAAGTCCCTGAATGTTTGTTGCTGTTTAGGGTAGTTAAGTCCCTACAGGTTTGTGGCTGTTAGCCTTTGAAGGCCTCCCATATGCTACACATGGAAATCATGTTCTTGAAGTTTTGTTGCTGTTCGCCACTATTGATGGCAATCCAGTCCCTGCAGTTTGTTGCTGTTTGCCACTAGAGGTCGTTCATCTGTTCTTGTAGTTTGTTGTTGTTTGCTGCTACAAGTCATCATCCAGTTTTGATGGAAATCTCTCTCGTCCATTACTGTCCAAGTTGAAGTTTCATGGTGCTAGTTCGCCCTCGTCCATTACTGTCCAAGTTGAAGTTTCATGGTGCTAGTTCACCTTCGTTCATTGTTGTCCAAGTTGAAGTTTCATTGTGCTAGTTCGCTTTTGTCCATTGCTGTCCAATTTGGTTTATTGACCTTCTCTACAATTGAGTTTGACTATTCGAGGGTTGGTTCATACAATCTTGTATGATCTAGCTTGAGGGGGAGTGTTGTAATTTGAGATAATATCTTTAGAATCTTCCTAATTAGAGGAAATAGATATATAATCTTTTATTTTATTTTATTTTCCTAGTTTCCCTATTTCCCTTTTTAGGAGAATTAGATTATTACAAATAGAGGGTATCAGAATGTATATTTTATGATTGAGAATAATAAATTAGTCTTATTTTCAACTTTAACCAATATCAATTCATTCAAGAGGTATTTGGAAGAGTTTATATACTGTTTATTTAGGATGATGAAAAGGACTAGCTTTAGTTATAAAAGTTAGGGTTGATTAAGTTTTTAGAAACCATACAATTTGTTCAGTGTTTTTATAAATATTTAATAATTTGATCCAAATAGTAACTTTATTACTCTTAAATATGCTAATTTGGTCCAAGCAGTAACTTTGTTACTCTTAAGAGTCTCACAAAATCAATCACTAGACATTTCATGGGACATTGTTATAATTAGCATGTTAATATAATTAATTCAAAAGTAAGATAGTAACGAACAGAGGGATCTAAAAAACGCTGAAAAAAATTTGGATGTAAAAATTTCAATTTGAACCAATTTTAAGGGATCAAAAACTTATTTAACCTAAGTTTTATAGCACAAGCTATCATGAGATACAAGCTTATTGTAAGTTCTATAGACAAAATTCTAACATAAGCTTATAAGTTAGAGGCACAGATTACTTACCTGTAAATGAATAAATCGGTGGAGAAGACCTTATCGTTTTCTATATAATCACTCTCTGCGGGGATGTTGGAAATAAGGATGTTGAAGAGCCTCATCAATACTTGGCCGATCCTCCTACAGTTATGACAGAAGCCTTGATTAGATATAGTAGCAGCAGACAATTAAAATACAGACTACTATTAGCCAAATCTGTTCTTTTTTGTGGAGTGGGAAATATACAGTGAATTTCGAGTTTAAGCCCAAGATCATGAAATGAATATAGTCAAGAATATTTCAACGAAGTTTGAAAGAAAAAAGAATCCTTCCTCATTATGTGTTTTAACGTGTTTTGATACTCTTAACCTATTAACCACTGACTCTAACACAACACCAAACAGGACATTGACCGTTAGGCGCCCAAAAACCGTGAAGAGAAAAACAAGACTGAAAAGAACTACGAAAAACTTCTAAACTTGATTATTCACTATTAGCCGTATAAGCCAAAGTTTACAAAGAAAAAAGCTTCCTTTAACACAGGGTATTCCCTGTCACAAAGTCAAAGACTTGCAACATAAATGAATGCCCCCTACAAGGAACTGACTGGTCTAACTATATAGATCAACTGCCAACTGACAGCACTGCATCCACATACCTTTCCACTGCTTACTTTTATTTCTCGTTCTACAGTAAACCTTCCATATGCTATCGTTCCTTCTATAATATCTATTCCACTCTTAATCAACGTCTAACATGGGCCCAACCCAAATGACATATTTGACTTGGGTATGACAAGCCCTATTTATCTTAACCTAGGATTAACTTGCATAGACCAGCCCATGGATTGGATTGGCCCTAGCCCATGGGGCTTTCATTGCCCGAGCCATGTGGGCTCTTTTGCCCCAAGCCCTGTTGGTTGGTCAAATTGACGGGTGTAGTTGGAGGTCCTTTTTCATAATCTTTGGCATGGAAGTGTCTTCCATCGTATCCAGATGTTGGTGTACAGTTCTGACAATTGTTGAAATAATACTGCACAACAATTGTTGACACAACCAATTATTCAGAGACAAACCACTAGCTTTATCAATTGAAATGATCAACTTAAAGATATTTTCACAAATAATTTAAAGACCCTCAAATTAGTTATATAATAGGCTTGGTACAAGATTTATATGCTCTAACTTGGAACATATTGTATATCACTGAAATTCTGTTAATTCGGGTAACTGCACATTCTTGTCATTTTTCTTGCATTTATGAAACCCAACATAAATATTTGTCCTATTGGGTGATGCAAACATATGGGCTCCTTCATGTGTCTTGTTCTTTTCCTCCATGGACAGATTTAATAGAAATGCAGAACTTAGTACAACTCCACATAGATAAGTCAATCAAACTCCAATAAAATATGGTGGTAAACAATTTACATAGTTTCATCCATCAAACATATTTTGAGGGTAAACATGACAAGAAATCCATTTTATTCTTGCAACTTACTGGATCCCAATAAATAAGTCAATCAAACTTCAATGATATCATCGAAAACAATTTACACTTTCATCAATAAAACATGTTTTGAGGGTAAACATGACAAGAAATCCATTTTAAGCTGACAACTTACTGGATCCCAATGTAACAAACGACGCACTAACCGTAAAGCCCAGATGTTTGAAAAACTGCAAGTCAAAGGAAATATTTTGACGAGAAAGTTATTGAACTGTACAGAAGGACTTGATATAATATGCTAAAAGGGAAAGCATCAGATGTAGCAAGCTAACCCTATTTTAAGGGGATCTCGATTCCTAATTTGACGAGAAAAGAATTCTTCAGAGCATTTCCAAGATGCAGGTGAAACTCCAACCTATATTGACAAAAATGAACACTTCATCAGGTCAACGTATGTTCAAATAAGAAAGCTGGAAGGTAGCATCTTTCCAACAACTAAACCATTGGACTGTACCTATATATAGGCCATTCAAAATTAAATTTGGCCTAAGAAGGAGGGAAAGACGGGGAAGAGGAAGACACAGACTAAAGCATACTAAATTACTCTTGTAGGATAACAATACAAAAAAAATGCGTAAAGATTGCACCAAATTGTCAATAATCTTAAATCCTAAATCCTAAGTATATACAAGACAACAATACTCCAAGTAGAGCTATCAAAACGGGTAACCCGACCCGACCCGACCCATCACGGGTTGGCTACTTAGTGAGTCAACTCAACCCGACTCATTTATTAGCGAGCTGAAAAAATTCGACCCACCACAGGTTGGTGGGTTAAACGGGTTGGCTCATTGGCTGACTTAATTAACTTTTTTTCACCCTCTTCTCAGATTATTATAACATGTTACTTTGATCGATCAAATTGAAATAGTAATAATTGGACCAATTGATATAAAAGAAAATGAAACAAAAGAAATATATTGTTATATATATATTATAAGCTATCAAGCATAAAATTTTGCCAATTTAGTTGAATGAGATATACACAACCGTTTGACCAAGAAACTACATATAACTGTTAACAAAAATATATAGCACAAGATAAAACTGTCATGCTTGCTTGTAGATAAGTCTAAAAACAAGATAAAACAAATTATATATTCTTGAATTATCCAATCTATAATATTATCCATCTATTAAATTGGAGTCATGAATGGATAAATTCACAGTATTATGCTCTCTTGAAGCATCTTCTTCTTTATCTCCATCTATAATATTATCCAATCTATAATCTTAGGGTTTTATTTGCAGAGGGGAACTTTTGGAAAGACAGAAGCGCGAAACGCTCTATTGCTAAGTAAAGGTTGTGCATTTTGAATAATTAATTTATTTAATTTGATTTTAATAAAAAAAATAGGATTTGAATAATTAATTTAATTTAATTAAAAAAATAGGTGGATTGATGAGTCAACTCAACCCACCACGGGTTCAACCCGTGTGAGTCGGGTTCTTAGTGAGCCGGGTCAAAATTAGCTCGCATAAAAAATTTTACATTTTTTTCCAACCCAACCTGGCTCAAACCCGTGGTGAACCGGGTTGGCTCACGGGTTTCAACCCATTTTGACGACACTAACTCCAAGACTTCCTAATTCCCACAACTCTCATACTAACTACAGAAGTACGGGGATAGATACCAAACACCACTAAACATTTTCTTCCTCTCAATCTCCTTAAGTTTTGTTGTGTATTAAAAATAGTTATAAAAAGATTTTTTCTCTTAAACTAGTGCAAAAGAAGGGTGTTATTCATCATGCTGCAGTGGTCATGAAAAGACCATCTTGGATTGGGTTACAGTGATCCCATTATTTGTGTTTGGACCATGCTTTCTTTACTGATATAGTGATATAGAACAAATATATCAATACAAAAATGTTATTTTATATAAACTATATAAAAATGTCTTTGTATAAAAAGGTATTAATTTATTTATAATCATGGGTGTTGCATTTAAATTAACAAAACTGATAAGTAGAACTATACAAAAACACGACAACAATTGTAGTCAGTGGTCTCTTAGCTGTATTATAAAACCCCAGATCTGGGAGGTCTCTAATTCTTTTTGCTTATAAAAATAAAAAATATTATAAAATTCCATTTCAACCCCTCCTACTTGTCTTTCACAGTCCATTTATCAACTACTGAGTATCTTCTAAAATTCAGGATTAGGATCTAACTCAACTCCACACAAATAGACTTAGGCATTGAAAATGCTCCAATCTTTCTAGGCTCTAATGTAATCAATATTTGTAGTCAATGTGAGACTAAACAAGACCCTTGACATTGCAATTAAGACAGGCCCCAAAAAGGCTACAACTAAGGTGAGTTAGGGGTAACTGAAATTAAGATGACTTTCCAACACAGTGATTTTCAGCCACATTAGACTTGGATTAAGTATGAGGTTTACAAATGGAGATAATCTTTGCTGCTTGTCTTGTTGAAAATCACCTAAATCTAGAAATGTCTCCAAAACCAATATATTTATTATAAAATAGTAAAATATTTTTAATTTTAAAAAATGTCAATCAACAGCGTCATAACACATGAAAAAGTTTAAACAACTTAATTAGCTTTAGTCAGGTCAAGAACCAAAGATTAAAACAGTAACGGTGGTAAAACTTACTTGGTTCACTGTGTCATACTTTTTTGAGAAACTGCTGGACCTGGAGATCCCAGGGATTAAAATGCACAATTCCATGAATGATCTAAGTCTGTTACCACATTAAAAGATGATAGTTAAAATAATAGGGTACATAAATTCAAAAGAATGAATAAATATCAAGTTCCCTTCATTACAATAAAGTCTTTAGAACAAAAATAACACGTTTAGATGTAAACTATTAATATTTAAAACTGGGATGCATGAGCAAGATTCAAATATACACCTGACTGCTTGCACATACCACCCTTGAAGGAGACAGTGACAGTAAACATTTTAGTTATCAACAGTCAAACCTACAAAATGTATGGGACTGTGGCAAACAAAATGCTTGGGAGGTTTTGCAATAATAAATACCTGATATAAATAAACAACTAAAATGCAATCATATAACAGAGACAAAGGCAATCAACTCCCAGATGCCCAGTGTTTTGAAATTTCGAAGCATTTGTTCTCCCCTGCTTCCTTAATATTTAATAAAGATAGGAAAATGCTAAAGAGCAAGCAAATTCTAAAAAGTTGAAATGAATGAAAGATTCTTAACTTCAAACTTAAACCAGAAAACTGAATATTGTTATTTGGGGTCCCAAGCTGATCCACAAAGGAATACACATCATTGAACATCAAAACTGTTGTCATCTATGCCAATAAATAATGGGGAAACTCCAATTCAATGAAGGACTTGTACTTGTGTAAAAAAAACTCCAGCCAAATATTAGGAACAACAAAACAGACACTGTAGCATTGAGATACTGATTAAGTTGAGTTTAAAAATAAATTCAATAAAACCCTAAAAGAGAAAGTAAATATAATATTAGACACTGAAAATCACACACGATACAGCCATAAACTAGTTATCCACAAACTACAAATAACTTCATAATTCCTAATTACACAACCAACTATTAGCCACACACTTTTGAAACATGACTCCCAAAAGTTATTTTCCATGCATAACTGCCACTATGCACTTCTAATACAGAACTATTTTCTAGTAATACAGTGCCAGTCATTTTCAACTCTTAACTGACATCCTACAACTTTTAATACAGAAATGCTTTAATGGATTTGTTACCATAGAACCAGTTATTTTCTATGGTATATACTCCTAATACTGAACTACCTCCAATCCATTAGTGGAACTAACTTGGATCTTAGTTCCCATCACACAATTTGGTGAATTGGTGAACAAGACATCTTCAGACACAGAACAACACCTAAAGGCTACATTCCTTTTGAACTAGCAAGAACTTACATCGCATAAACAAATTTTGGTTGCCTTTCTAGTTTAGATAGAGATAGGTACTATCATTGTGTCATCCTAATTTCTTGCTATCAAACAGAATTAAGATTAACACCATAAAAAATACATACTTATATGCCAGCTCCTTCACGCCCTCATTCCAGCCTTCTAGATGTTGATCTAATAGAGTCCGTGTTAAAGCATTTATCTGAAAAACATCTGGTGTCCCTAAGACCAACTCTAACATCACAACACCAACGCTCCACATGTCATATCTGTGAAAGCATAAAGGTTGCATCAAAAACATGCAGAATCAAAAGACCAAGCAACATCTTAAAAAGAAAAAAAAAAAAATGAATATGGATGCTAACTTCATGTAGAAATATCACATACTTCAAAGTCGAGCTTGTTGGCCCTTGATACCATGTAGCATTTAGTAAAGCTTCAGGAGGCGTATACTCATAGGTTTGCTCAGCTCTGAAGAAATATAGCAATTTTTTACCACAATAATCACTAGTAAATGATCAGTGTGTAAAGAGAAGCAAGATACCTCGAAGGCCCAGTAGAACCATACAAATTATTTAATGTGTATTCATCAAGTCCACTTCCAAAGTCAATAATACGCCTAAAAGAAACAGCAAAAAGGAACCAAACTCACTTCAAAACGCCTAGAAATTATGCACACATGAATGGAGACATATAGTTGGATAGACAACTCAAGTTTTAAAGGTAAGCACTAACCTAGTTTTATTGCTATCATTGCCAAAGACTCAACTATGACTATCAGGTAAATAATAATTTGAGAAAAAAATTTCCCAACGCAAGCAGGATATATAGCATATATAGATATCTAATAGACCTGTTTATAGATAGATTCACATTGTAATGATTTGAAGAGTTAATTAGGAAAAATTTTATGCATCATGTGATATAGCTGAATTTAAATTCCATAAGTACAGTACATGAAAGGCTTCATAAGAAAATCTCAACATTCATCATACTAAAAGGCATAGAATTCAGACACATAAGTAATAGTAGGTCCTCTCTAAACAAATAAATGGTAAGCAATCAAAAACAAAAACAGCTCAAATATAAAATTCTTATCAAAAGAGATGAACATCAGATTTCACAGTGAATGAATTTCTTTGCATATTATCTTTACTGAAATGTCAGTCACCATATATAGCTTACCTTTTTGGAACAGAATGAGTAAATGTGAATAGAAATAGCAGAGAATTTAATTTTGTAGATCAATTTTCAGAAAGTGTTAAGGAGTGAATTTTAAACCTAACTCAACTCTACAAAACCGGCTTGTATGGTGAGGTTTTCATCCACTTATATAAATGGATAGTCCGATAGCTAGTGGACCCATAGGCCGAACATCAAATTTCACTAGGATAGACTTTATAATCCATGACTCTGATACTATGTTAAGAAGTGAACTTTAAGCCTAACTCAACCTCACAAAACTAGCTTATAAGGTGAAATTTGCACCAACTTATGTATATATATAAATTATATACTATGAATTGATCTTATCTCTAGTCAATGTGAGACTTTCAACAAAAAGAAATGAAAAAACTATTTAAATGTTCCATACATAAGGAGATATAAAATTGGAAATAGATGGTAGATCAATCTTTGAAATGACATGAAATAGGCAGCCAAACTAAGAGGATCATTGCAATATATTATTGGCTTTAAAAATATTTATTCAAGTAGTTTTTGAAATAACTTGAATGTCAAACATTAGGAAGCGAAATTCTGCCTGTAACAAGACTCTTAGATGCACCAACACCATGATAGTAGAAGAGTTGCAAAAGTTAATCATTCAATAAGATGATATTAAAACCAAATACACAATGCTTAAGAAAAATACGGATTACACCACAGTTAAACTAATAATAAATAGATGTAACTAGGCATATCCATGGTTTAAATATAAGACAGATGTTAAAGTGTTTACAATAAAGTTTTTATTCCAAAATAAACAGTTTAAAACAAAAGGATGGTACTGAAATACAACCAGGATGCTTCACGTACATTTTGGTAGAAGAATTATTAACTTTAGTGGGAATCTCTTTCAAGCATCTCCCTGTTTCCTGATCTTCAAAGCACATCACCATATTCTCTTCAAAAGTAAAATACATTCAGTTAATTTTTTTAAAATAAATTCTTTCAATGGAGCATTGCATTATAAAAAAAGAAAAATCGATCAAATATGCATCAATGAATCACATATAGCAATCTTGTTATGAACTGTGGATAAGGGTAGTGTTTAAACAATTAGTCAAGTAAGCATTAAAATACACAGGTGAAACATTTTTGAGTAAACATAAGATCCAAAACCTTTAGAGAAATTTAGAGAGAGAATTAAACTGAAATTGAAAAGTTTTAGAGAGAGAATTAAACTTAGACTGAAGGTTTTCAATTGATTCAACCCACTGAAAACCGAATACAGAGTAAGCATTTATGGTAGCTGCCCTCAGTAATACAGCTGTACAATGGAGGATAACAGACTAACAAACTGGTACAACTGGTAAGACAAACGAAGAACATATTCTGTTTTATAACAGAATGAAAAATGCAATCTTTTTTATATTATACTCTAATAAAAAATCGCCCAGCTTGATTAAGTAAATCTATAATAAAGAAGAATAAAAGGTGAGTTTACTTAAAAAGGTAAAAATAGATATACTATTGATTCAGTAAATTGCCCTTTTATCCACAGTTCAAGAGCGTATCAATTAGTTGGTGCTTATGAATTTAAAGTCACTAATATTCTGTTCTTCTAAGAATCAGTATAGGCATACATCTCTCAGGAACAACAAATTACCCATGTCTTACCAGGTTTAATATCTCTGTGTGTGATGTTGCGATCATGACAGGACTTGAGAGCTAATAACTGAGGATTGTCAAGAATATGCAGCACAGGAAAAATCAATAATAAATTCTGGGAAATGTAATATTTGTCCGTCTTTGTTGACAGCAGCTATCAAATTTATTTAAGATATCAAAATACTGAACGGCAAAAACTCTTAAGATACTTGAATAATGAATGTTCTCTGTAGTAATTAGAGGAAATATGTTCTTAATTAAAGAAGATATCTATAGAATCTTCCTAATTAGAGAAAATAGATGTGTAATCTTCTAGATTATTTTGTTTCCCCATTTCCCTATTTTAGAAGATTAGATTGTTACAAATAGAGCAAAGGAGAATGTAATTCATATGATTGAGAATAATAAAATCATTAGCTCCTGATTTTGGGGGTTCTATTTCTGCTGCAGCAGTAGCCGCCGTTGTCCGACCACTACGGCTGCCACCGTAACCGACTGGTGTTGTTGATAGGGAAGAAAGGTGTGCCCAACTCCGGCTAACCCAACACCGGAGGTTAACAGTGCCGTCGCCGCTGTCCGACAACCACGACTGCCACAGTAGCTGACTGGGGTTGTTGATAGGGTAGAAGGGTGATCCCAACACCGGAAGTCACTCCAGGAAAGAAGCCGCCACGCGCCTCGATGCGCCGCCACCGTCGCCGGCGCATGTAGCCCACACACCTAGTTCCAACGAGACCCACTCGCTGCCGCTGCCACATACCGGGTCGCCAGAGCCTCCTGGTTCCATTCCAAGGGTCGGTGACGTCCCGTTTGGCCCATATTTGAGTAGATATGAGTTTTCAGTTCTTCTCCTTTTTCTCAGTGTGACACTCATGCTATCGATGTCTCGGAAAAGGTCACCAAAGACACCTGATTGCGTTCTACGTGATGTCTGAAGTAAAAATTGTCTTTGGGTCCTAATGACCTACCAAATATAATGGGTACCTATCGGTTGGATGGTTGGAATTACTTACAATGGAGCAAGTTTATTTGAAGGATTCTCAACGGTCGTTCAAGACTTGATCACATAGATGAAAGAGGACCAGGACCAGACGACACTCATTTTCCAATTTGGGACAATGAAGATTCACTAATTATGACTTGGATGTGGCAATCCATGATTTATGAGATACGTAGAAATTATATGTTTCATTCTTCTGCAAAAGAAATATGGGATGATTTACAGATTACTTTTTCATTGAAAAAGGATCGTACTGCTTTCTATGACATTGAAAGCAGGATATTTAATACAAAACATGGCTCCCTTTCCATATCAGAATAGCACAGGATTCTGAATGGACTTTGGATGGAATTTGATCAGAACCAAACAATAAAGATGTGTAAAACAGATGCTGCCGCACTTGCTGAATTCGTTGAAAAGGGAAGAATCTTTAAATTTCTCCATGGCCTGAATCATGAGTACGACGCAAGTTGGGTACAAATTTTTGGAAGAGAAAAATTACCATCCCTATCAGAAGTTTTTATTATGGTAAGAGGAGAAGAAGCTTGGAGAACTATCATGCTTAATAAGGGGATATTTTGAAGTTTTTAATGAGGCTACCATAGTCCACAGTGAGGAAGAAGACAAATATTTTGGCAAAATATATGAAAGAAGAAAACAACCCACTTCGACTCTCGAGAAAGAAAATTTGTCTAATCCGAAGGTGAGGATCCCTAAAGATATCAATGAAGAGGAGGTAAGTATTAATGAGGATTTACCCATTGCAATGAGAAAGGAAAGAAGATCATGTGCTAAATATCCTATTTCTCAGTATGTTTGCACTAACAATCTCTCTGGTAAGCACAAAAGTTTTACTATTGCCATTGATGCCACAGAAATTCCTATCTCAATCCAGGAGGCCATGAAACTTGAACATTGTAATCAAGCCATGAAAGAAAAGATTGTTGATAAGCCAAGAGACAAGAAGGCAGTAGAGTGTAGATGGATATTCACAGTGAAACATAAGGCAAATGGGACAATAGAAAGATATAAATCTAGATTGGTGGCAAAAGGATATACCCAAACATATGGGATTGACTAAGAGGAGACATTTGCCCCAGTGGCAAAGATGAATACAGTGAGTTATTCTCGCTTTGGCTGCTCATTTTGGATGGGACTTACACCAGTTGGATGTGAAGAATGCCTTTCTTCATGAAATCTAGAAGAGGAAGTGTACATGGAGATTTCCCCAGGTATTGAAGTGAAAAATGAAAGAAACAAGGTATGCCTCTTGAAGAAAGCATTGTATGGTCTTAAGCAATCCCCTAGAGCATGGTTTGGAAGATTTACAAAAGCAATGGTTTCCTTGGGATACAGACAAAGCAAGGAGATCATACTCTATTCATAAAGCACTCTTCTACAGGTAAACTCACTTTATTGCTTGTTTATGTGGATGATATGATTATTGCAGGAGATGATGAAACAGAAAAATTGACATTAAAAGATAAATTGGCTGCCCAATTTGAAATGAAAGACTTGGGAAAACTCAAATCTTTTCTTGGAATAGAGGTTGATTACTCCAAGAACGGAATTTTCATCTCCTAAAGGAAATATGTATTGGATCTCGTCAAAGAAACAGGAAAGTTGGGATGTAGAACCTCTACAGTTCCTATAGAACAGAATCACAGAATTGGAAGTGAGGAAAGTGCTCCTGTAGAGAAAGACCAATATCAGAGATTGGTAGGAAAATTGATCTATCTATCACACATAAGACTAGACATTGCTTATGTAGTTAGTGTAATGAGCCAATTTATGCATGATCCAAGAGAGAGACACATGCAAGTAGTTGACGAAACTCAACAATACTTGAAGTCAAGTCCAAGAAAGGGGCTATTATTCAAAAGGGAAGACACATTGACTATGAAAATATATATTGATGCTGACTGTGCAAGTTCTATTACTGACAGAAAACCTACTACTAGGTATTGTGTGTTTCTTAAAAATAGTCTGGTAACACAGAGAAGCAAAAAGCAAGATAGAGTATCTCGTTCTAGTGCATAAGAAGAATTTCGAGCTCTTGCTCAAGGAATGTGAAGGACTCTAGATGAAAATCATTTTGGATGATCTTAAAGTCAAGGTGGATAGCCCTGTGCAACTATACTGTGACAGTAAGTCTGCCATGAGCATAGCCAATAATCCAGTACAGCATGATAGAACCAAAATCATTGAGATTAACAGACATTTCATCAAAGATAATATAGACAGAGGCTTTGTGATTACAAAGCATGTTCCTACAGAATTTCAAATAGCAGATATTTTTACAAAAGGACTCCCTCCAGGTAGATTTCAAGATCTTATAACCAAGTTGGGAATGATTGATATTCATTTATGATTGATATTCATTTACCAGCTTGAGGGGGAGTGTTGTAATTAGAGGAAATATTTTCTTAATTAAAGAAGATATCTATAGAATCTTCTTAATTAGAGAAAATAGATATGTAATCTTCTAGATTATTTTGTTTCCCCATTTCCCTATTTTAGAAGATTAGATTGTTACAAATAGAGCAAAGGAGAATGTAATTCATATGATTGAGAATAATAAAATCATTCTTATTTTCAACTTTCTCCATGAGATCAAGATTTGGGATTGACGAATTATTAGAAAAACTAGGACAAAAACTTCTTAATAAGCCCTGGTTGCATTGAAACCAATTTATAATATTAGACACAAATTAAGCACCCAAGAACTTATGCACAGGTTTATAATGCACCATAAATAGAATGAAAGAAAAATGATGAGAAACCTAAGGACTTAAAAAGAAAGAAAAAAAAAAGAAAAAAGCTGTGCACCTAAGTAATAGTAATGGCTTTTTACTTTTTCCTGAAATAAATGCAATTTCTAATATCTACACAGATCTCAAAGTATATTATGAATACTAGGGAACTATAAAGGCTATCAGGGTAATACATTTATGTTTAAGACATACCAGCTGCCAGATAAGGTTACGCATTTCTGCCTGCCCTTCTTCTGTTGTTTTCAACCAATGCCACCACTTTGAGGGTCGTAGTATCTGAGCGTGTTTAGCTTGCTCAAGTCTTTCTTGCTCAGCAGTACCATATGCATCTTCCATGGAATATAGAAGTTTAGACAGTGACACACCTTCAAAACTAAATACAAGCCAAATTTCGTTTGCTTGAGACTCAAAAGATTCCACATATCTTGCAATATGATTCAAGCCTTCTTCATATAGGGTTCTTTGTGGTCGAAATTTGTTCGGAAATGAATTCTCATGTGATGATTCCAAGACACAGTTTGATTTTCCAGTCGATAGTGGATCTTCAAAGCATGTAGAGGCATTTAAAAAAACTTCTCCGAAGTACTTCTCCCTTAGACCACTTAAGTAAACAGCTGACCCCCTCTCCACCTGTTCAATTCATTTCAGATTTATTTCTGTTACATGGTTACGTGTGCATAATTAAAAATACAGTACCTCCTAAAAACATATTTTCCTATTAAAATCAAAGCAAAAAGTCCAAGCATGCATCTTCCCTTTTGATTGGGATTTATATTTATCATTAAAAGCTTTTGTTAACAAATTATTGTTAGAGAATGAAAGGTAAAAGGGGAGAGGCCCAAAATAACAAGCAATTGAAGCTTTGTTTGCAATAACGACAGGCATCATTCTTAAGTGAAAGAGATAGGTGTGAAAGGAGAGGAGTTCAGTAAGACGGAGGGGAGATGAGACAAGCTCCAATAGGGAGTATTAGAAACAATAGGGAGAATTAGATTTCTACTAATGAGAGGATAAAACAAAATACAGACTAAAGGACTATATAGAAAATCACACACATCAAATGTAAAAGATAATTTATCATAATTTTAGGCTTTCAACATTATTCCAGAAAACAATTACTAAAATTAATTTCTTCTTAGAAGGTTCAGTTTTCATTTTTACGGTGATAACTACGTAAGACTAAAATAAAACATCTAATTTAAATTATATTTAGTAAGAAAAAAAGCGCACCATGTAATATGTAGAAGCTGAATAGGAAAGTAGAACGATCTGACTAAAAGAATAAAACAAGCCGCTTCCTCTGAGGTCAAGTAATCAACATAAGGACACTGACTCATTTTCGAGAAATGTCTATCTATATTCCAAAATATATAAAAAATAGGGACTACAAGAATATACATTGTTGATATGATCATGAAAATGGGGTTTTCAATTAAAGAAGAGTTTGGTAAAGAAATAGCAAGACAAATCAAAAATACAAAAAATGTAAAAAACATAGTACAAAGTCCCACAAGGCAATATCCAGAAAAGAGGCATAGATTAGCTAGATTAATTAAATATTATAATAAAGCCAACCTAGGTTAGAATAGCTAACCCTAAAAAGTAGTATAAGATCTCCATTTAGACTAGATAGATCATGGCTCCTCGTCCTATAAAGGGAGACCATACATGCCTTGCAAAATCACTCATGGAATAGAAATCAAGAAAGAGTGCCTTTAAAGTTTTTTTGTGTTTCTTATGTGGGAGTGTTGCTTGCTTAGTTGACTTGTCCCAAGTGACCTCTCTTTTTCTTGCCTTCTTAGAGCCACCAAGAAGTGTGCCAAGGGACCTTCAAGGGTCATAGCCAACCTCCATGGTTGTGTACATTTGATGAGGTAATCATCACCCTACCTTATCCCTTTTCCATTCATCATGTGTCTATCTTCCATATTTTTTCTATTCCATTTCTTGTGTTGTTCAATTGTGTTCTTGCCAAGATTTCATTCCTTGCCTCTACATCCCTTCGGCTTGCCAATAACATTTGTTAGATATATTGTGTTTTATGTTAATTAGGGAAACGTAGACTTTTTATATTGTTTGATATTGGTAGATATTGTTTTTTAACAATATCTTCTATTTACCATATTTATGTTTGGTTGCCAAATATACTTGTATCATTCTTCATTATAAATATATTACTCTATGTGTGTTTTAGACACAAGGGAGATTAATCATATACCTAGTTTTATCATTTTCAATATTGTGTCTAGAGCTTAAAGCTTTTGATAGTCAATATTTTAATTTTGAATTCATTGAGAAAAGATTTTATTGGTTCTTATCCAAGATTGAGATCTTTGGGGCGAAATCATCATTGACTCATGAATATGCTAGATTGTGGTATCTCCATCTTTGTCTTATTTTTGCGTTTTTTAGATTTCCTTTGTTTATCTTATGGGAGGAATCAAATACAAAAACGATCGAACTCTTTCCTAGATAGGACGAACTCTTTCCTGGATAGGACCGCACCATCGGGGCAGCGATCAACTACGCTGAAGTCGCCTCCTTACCCTCTTTCAGGATCTGTGCTTATTACCTTGATTGGAGAACCTTGGTGTTTTAGGGTTTTTCTCTCTCTTCTTCAATGGCGTCTCCAAGTATCTCTTCTGCCACCAATGTGTCTGACTAGTAAGTCTTTACTAACTATGTCAATGTGCACTTGCCCATTGATAAGTTAGATGGTACTAATTATGTGACTTAGGCATCGGACATTAAACTTTGGCTTGAGTTAGGAGTATCTTGATCATCTTACTAAAGGTGATCAAGATATTGATGCTTAATTATGTATAGTTCTCAAAAATACCATCAAATCTTCTTTAAAACTTATTATCCATTAGTCGTCAAACTCATTCTCTTGATTGTGTTATTTTTTTTACTAAAACTTCTGTTTGTTTACATGACTAGAGTTCGAGATAGGTTATTGATAATAAATGTGAGTCTCATGGTCTTTATACACCTCAACAAGATGGGGTGACTGAGTGCAAGAATAGACATCTTATTGAAACAACTTGCACCCTTTTAATTCATGGTCAGGTTCCTTAACAATTTTTGTGGTGATACTATTCTTAATGCAAGTTATCTTATTAATCGTATGTCATCTTCGGTTTTAGATTACAAAATTCCTCATTCTATTTTATTTTCTCATGAACCTCTTCATCCCTTGCCTCTGAAAGTTTTTGGGTTTATATGTTTTGTTCATAATTTTGGTCCTAGACTTGGTAAGTTATCTCCTAGATCACACAAATGTGTGTTTTTAGGATTTACTCGATCCCAAAAAGGATACAAGTCTTTTTCTCCTTATTTTAACTGCTATTTTGTTTCCGTAGATGCCACCTTCAATGAATTTTTGATTTACTTTAAGGGTCTTTCTTCTTCTTATTTGTCTCCATCTGCTACTGTTATGTGATCCTCCTATTGTACATAGTCCACCATCAGATTCTCCTCCTCCACCACCTCTTCGGGTTTCTAGTCGAAGACATAGTCCCAACAACCACCAAGTGATTCAAGTGCCAACTATTTTGTCTACCCTAGCTCCTACAATTGAGTTTGACCTCCCAATTGCTCTTCGTAAAGGTATATTTTTGTATCCATTTCTAAATTTGTCAGTAATGCCTAGGTCGTCCTAGTTAGCATCAGACATGCTAGATGAACTTTGCTCATCAGAACAGTGGAACTTGAGAGCTCATCCCATGATCATATGGGAAATTTGTTTTTTGTTGCATATGGGTTTTTGCTATCAAAGTTGGTTTTAATGGTACTATTAATCGCCTCAAAGCTCAACTTGTAGCCAAAGGCTACACACATTTTTGGATTGGATTATAGAGATACATTTTCTCTAGTGGCAACGATAGTTTTTGTTTGTTTATTTCTAGCCATGGCTACTCTTCAATAATGGTCACTTTATCAAATGTATGTCAAAACACTTTCCTCAATGGAGATTTGCAAGAATAAATTTATATGAAGCAACCTCCCGAATTGGTTGCTTAGGGAAAGTCTTTTGGATTGGTATGTCATCTTCACAAATCTTTATATGGTCTAAAACAATCTCCTAAGGCTTGGTTTGACAAATTTAGCATTGTGGTTCAACAATTTGGTATGACTTGAAGTGAGGCGGATCATTCAGTCTTTTATCGTCACTCTAGTGCTAGATGTGCCTATTTGATACTATGTGCTGAGGACATTGTTCTCACTAGCAAGAACCACCATGGCATCTCCCAGATGAAACAATACCTGTCATCATTTTCAGACCAAAGATCTAGGCAAACTCAAATACTTCATAGGTATTGAGGTAGCACAATCCAACAATGGTATTGTTATATCTCAAAAGAAGTATCCATTGGATATTTTGGAAGAAATTGGGTTGATGAATTCAAAACCTATTCACACATGGATCCTAATACCAAAATCAAGGGGACCCTATTTTAGATCCTGAGCAGTATAGAAGATTAGTTAGGAAATTAAATTACATTACAATAACTCGTCTTGACATTTCCTTGGCAATTGCTTACAGAGTTACAATTTGAAGATGTCACTCAAATGTACTTATATCTGACAGCTAGTTGGAGGGAAGAACACATTATAAATAGAATAATTGTTAGTTGGTTAAGGAGGGAATAGTTTTACGTGTATAGTCAGGGAGGGGAATTAGGCTCCCGCATTTACCCATAAGTGTACATTGATTCTTGACATTGTTAGTGTGCAAATAAAGAAATACGATTCATTCTTCTGTTTTGGTATTCCTGTTGTGAATTGTGAGAGGAGAGAATTAGGTTTCCAATTATAGAAACCTAACAATTTCATTCGAGAGAAGATTGTAGCTAGAGACATCAAGAATGACTTTGTTAACTTAATCACTTCATTAGCAGATATTTTCGCTTAGTCTTTAAGGGGACCAATGATTATATTTGTAACAAGCTTGACACATACAATTTATATGCACCAGCTTGAGGGGAGTGTTAAATATATTGTGTTTTAAGTTAATTAGGAAAACATGGACTTTTGATATTGTTTGATATTAGTAAATATTGTTCATATTGTTTTTTAACAATATTTTCTATTTACCATATTGGTAGATATTGTTTATATTTGTGTTTGGTTTCCATATATAATTGTATCATTCTCATATAAATATATTACCCTATATGTATTTTAGACATAAGGGAGATTAATCCTATACCTAATTTTATTATATTCAATAACATCAAAAAAATCCTAAAGAGAACTCTCACAAAACTCGTCCAATCTTATGTTTCTCCAAGAAAACAAAGAAACACCTTCAAACCTTTCCCAACCATAGCTTCGACTATCCTCCCTTACACCACCCAAATCTCATAATTTACCTATCATAGCTTGTTGCAACCCTCTATACAACCACAACATCACCCAATGTTAGAATTTTAAAAAGACAATCAAAACCACCCTTCTATAATAAAGCTTCCACAAAATTATTTCAAGAAGCTCTCCAACATTCTAAACAAAATGCATCAAAAAACTTAAAAGAACCTCCCTAAGCTAGTATACAAATGGTAGTCATCTTGGGCACGGGAGAAAATGTGTCACAATAATCAAGGCCATACACCTGAGTGTACCCTTTTGCAACTAGCCGGGCTTTGAGCCATCAATGTCACCATTAGGGCCAACTTTAATTCCAAAGGCTCATCGACAACCAACAGCCTTTTTGCCCGGGGGAAGTGGCACAAGCTCCCAAGTATTACTGTGGTCAAAAGCCTGCATTTCAGCAATCATGGCCTGTCGCCATCCAGGATGATCAAGTGCTTCTTTCACATTTTTGGGTATAACCACAGAGGACACTGAGGATAAAAGGGAATAAAAGGAGGGCGACAATCTGTGATAGCTAAGAAAATTATAAATGGGATGAGGGTTTCGAGTGGAACGAGTACCTTTTCTGAGAGCAATGGGCCAACCAGAATCATCTTTACCAGGAGGCATGGCAGGAGGCGATGAGGGAGAAGAATCTGAAGGAGGAGATCCACCATTTTCTAGAAGAGGACTACCCATCGGGGTACTGTGTCGGCAGATATCAATATGTGGAGAGGAAACTTTAGGAGGACCTTGAGCATGACTTGGATTGACAGTGACATTAGAGATGTTGGACTCAACTACTGGAAGAGAAAGGACCTGTTGGAGGATATGGACATCTTGAACAGATGAAGAGAAGAAAGGTGTCCGTTCAAAGAATGTAACATTGGCAGACATGTAGTACTTCTTGGTTTCAGGAGAGTAACACCGGTACCCTTTTTGAAGCCGAGAATAGCCCAAAAAAACACATTTGATCGCACGAGCAGAGAGCTTGTCTAGCCCCGGAGACATGTCATGAACAAAACATACACAACCAAAAACTCGAGGAGGGGTGTGAAAGAGAGGATCATTGGGAAAGAGAATCGAGAAAGGGACTTTATTATTGAGAGAGGAGGAGGGCATCCTATTAATAAGAAAACAGACGGTTAAGATGGCATCCCCCAGTGATGGACAGGTATATGGGCACCAAGCAAAAGGATACGAGCAATTTCAACTAAGTGTCTATTTTTTCTTTCGACAATACCATTTTGCTGGGGTGTATGAGGACAAGTGGACTGATGCAAAATACCATGGGAGCTAAGGATTGCAGAAAAATTGGATGAGAACTACTCTTTAGCATTATCACTTCTTAAGATTTTAATCACTAGACCAAATTTGTTCTTTATTTCATTCAAAAAGGATGTGAAGATGGGTAACAATTCAGAGCGATCTTTCATTAGATAAACCCAAGTACATCTAGAATACTCATCAATAAAGGTAACAAAGTACCTAAACCAAAAGAAGAGACACGACTAGGTCCCCCAGACATCAGAATGAATAATAGAAAAACTAGAATTACACATTGACGGAGACTTTTTAGGAAAGACAGATCTAACATGTTTTCCTAGTTGACAAGACTCACATTCTGAAGTCTGAAGACGACTAAGTTCAGGACAAATCTTTTTTAACTTTGACAAGTGAGGGTGGCCAAATCGGTCATGTAACACTTTAGGGGGAAGAGCTGCAACACAGGATACCCGTGGACGAGATCCAAAATGGTACAAACCTCCAGCTTCATATCCTTCTCCAATCTGTCTCCCCGAGCCACGCTCCTGTATAACAAAAGATTTTGAATTGAAAGTTATTGAACAATGTAACATTTTGGTTAACTAACTTAAGGAAATTAAATTGAATGGACAATTAGGGACAAAAAGAACGGATTTCAGAGTTAGAGAGGGAGACAGGGAGACTTGACCGACTCCCTTTGAACAAGTTTTAAAGCCATTTGCAAGAGTAATGAAATGGGGTTTTTCTTGGAGGGAAAGGGTTGAGAACAATGAGGTATTACCAGAGATGTGATCAGAAGCACCCGAGTCAACTACCCATGAATTTTGACCTTCCATGAATTGAGAAAAGCAAGTTGTGGATGTACTTGGGGATTGAGATGATTGTGCGAAGCTGTTAGACGTTAATCGCAGATACTCTTGGAAGTGGGAGTTTCAGCCTTAGAGATATTGGCTGTTTTTGAAGGAAAACCATGCAAAGAGTAGCAGTTTTCTTGGGTGTGACCATCCTCTTACAGTAAGTGCACTGTGGACGTCCCCTACCTCCACGTCCTCCTCCTCTAGTGCTTCGTCCTCCTCTTCCCCGCGTAGCAACCATGACAGATGGTTCCATTGTTTCAGGAGCTTCCTGAGATTGAGGCACTGGAACACGAAGAAGACGTGTGGTCAAGGCTTCCAAGGAAGGGACCTCATGACTTGTCAGAAGTTGATCTCTGATATGATTCAAATCAGGGTGTAAAGCACGGAGGATCATCACCATATAATACTTGTCAAGCTTCTTCTTGATGTCTTCCGAAGATTCCACTTCCAAGAACATTCTCAACTCTTCCACAGCTGCTTGGGCTTCAGTCATGAAGGAGACCATATCATGGTCTATCATTTTGAGACATGCAAGCTTGTTTGCTGTATCATAAAGACGTTGAATATCATTAGCATAAATGCTTTGAGCTTTCTTCCAAAAAGAGTGACATGTTTTGAAGGCTCTAAGAGATATCAAAAGTCAGGATTCCACAGATTGCCACAATATGGCACACAATTGGAAATCTGCTTGTTTCCATTGTTCAGCTTTTTCGGAAGGTACTTGGCTTCCATCCTCTTCAAAGTGGTCATAATGTCCTTGACCGAGAAACCACATTTCCACGGCAGCAGACCAAGAGAGGTAATTATTTCCGTTAAGCTTTTCAGAAGTAATTGAGGGACCTCCAGAGAAAGAAAGAACACTTCCAGACGCCATTGTTGATAAAAATAGGAGAGGAACCAGAAAGGAGCCAGAAAACAGAGAGGAACTAGAAAACCCTAGGGGTTTCTTAGGGTTTTCTTCAAGGGGAGCTTCTGGACCTCACTGAAGCAGGGTTTTGAGGGGCAACGCAGAGAGAGGGGGTCCAGGCGACGGCTATGGAGGTGTCGTGGTGAGCTGCACGCGCCTGTTCGCAGCGCACAAAGAAGCGGCGCGTGGCAGAGCATGGGGAAGAATCAGACGCCAGCACCGGTGGGGTTGGTCGTCGCGTGAAGAGGCGAACCAGATCCAGTGGTCGCCGGACGGAACAGTGACAGCGGACGGTGGAGAACACATGCGAGATGGCAGAGAACCAAGTTAAAGAGCTTCAAATTGCAGTTGACAGCTGCAGACAGTGGCAAGACAACCGCGGACGGCAGCAATGGGCACCGGACAGATGCAAACAGCAATGACAATGCTGGTGGACCACTTTACGACAGAAACCAGAGTAGGATGAACCTACTCTGATACCAACTTAAGATAAAAATATGTTCTTGAGGGCTTGAAAGACACCTCTCATGTTCTGTTATTTATATAGATAAAGAGTTGATACAATAGAGAGATAGAAGGTCAAGTCACTGTCCTAGACTGCTAGGTACAATGATTAGAGATAACCCAACACACTACCCCCTATTTTAGTCCTACTGACTACACTAACAAGTAGACTTAGTAATTATTTTAACAACAAGTATACACCATCCTCCCTATAGAAACCAAAACGAACATAAAGAACCTAGGAACCATCCAATAAACCATTTTTTAGAAGCTTAGCTAGCTGTAATTTTTGTTGCATCTTAAAACCTGAATGTAAGATCCTCCCGTCTAAGAAACCTCTGACCAGATTTCCATCAATTGAATAAATAAGGCAGCAGAGTTATTGCTTGTTAATTATGTCAATTCACAAAAAGAAAAATAGGCATAAACTCCATTCTCACAATGCATAGGCACCAAGATCCTAATGCATTGAAGTCGATAAAAGTAGTTCAACATCACTCAAACTTATTACCATTATACGTTTCAAAATGTACAGGGTGTAATTAGAAGGACCATTCTGACAATCAGAAGTCGTTGTGCTGTTGGTTGTATTTGTATCATCCCTGTTCTCTTTTTCAACATTAGTATCTTGATAACAATTCCAATGAAAAGCCAACCACACTTCACCAAATGACCCACGTCCAAAACTCTTCTTCAACACATACCTATGCACCAAAACACAATTTCGATTAATTGTTGGGCTAAAGAAAAACATTGTCACCATCAACTTTCATAAGAACACAATACATGAATCATAATGGCCACTATGACAGTACACTGAAAAAATCGGTAGGAAAAGTTCTGAATGTTCTCGAGTATAAATTAGAAATTTTTTTTATTAATAATTACAATGATTATTGAAAGGAAAACCAATAAGCAGACTTATTATTATGAAAATGGTAAAAGATACAAGGTTGTTGAGATATTTTAGGAAGCTTTACATTTTATTCTGTCAATATCTTTTAGGATGTTTTAGATTTAAATCCTATTGGTTACAATTCTATATATTGGCTGTATTTGGGTTTTATTATTGCAATCACAAGGATTTGTTTCCTAGAATAGGCTATGCATTTTTCCTAAAGGTCCAACTATTCAGTTGGTTCTCGTATTTCTTTGAAAACCTTAAGTAGGTTCCCATATTTTGATTAGTCTCAATTGGGTTTGAAAATGTGTAAGAATTAAACCTGTTTTGTGAAATGACATTTGGACTTGGTGGGGCGGAAATATGTATGAAATGACATGTCATTTCTTCTTAAAAGGCAGTGTAGATGATGTGTTTGTTGTGCCTCTTTTAGGGATTGTGGTTGCCCTAACATTTGAAGGTGTAGGGTTTCAAAGAAGAGGTGTCTTCCCTGTTCTTGTTCCAAAAAAAAAACCCACTAACACAATAAAAAAACTCATCTTCCAGCACCTCCATAAATCATTTTTCTCTACACCATCTCACTCCATCACTCACCTCTCACACTACCCATACACATTGACCAACATTCAATACTCTTCATGAATAACCAAATCTGACTTGTAATGTGAGATTTATACCCTACCCCCTAGTCAATGTGGGATCTCCAACACATCCTCTCAATGTAAGAATCTAGAAATACCTAAGAGTAGAAATAGCTTTTAGAAATAACACCTGATTATTTTATTATTCAAAAGCTCGAGCTATAAATATAAAATTAGTAAGCTGAATGTAATTTTATAAAAGTTATAGTTAAAAATAAGACTGATTTATTATTCTCAAATCATAAAAAATACATTCTGATACTCTCTATTTGTAATAATTTAATTCTCCTAAAAAGGGAAATAGAGAAACTAGGAAAGCAAAATAAAATAAAAAATTATATATCTATTTCCTCTAATTAGGAAGATGCTAAAGATATTATCTCAAATTACAACACTTCCCCTCAAGCTGGATCATACAAGATTGAATGAACCAAGCTTGGAATAGACAAACCCAATCGAAGATATTGTTAATAAACCAAATTGCACACACAAACAAATGTAGCCCAAGAGACTCCTCAGCATCATATGGAGAATAATGGACAACCGTGAACTTGCACCATGAAACTTCAACTTGGACAACCATGGACAAGAGAGATTTCCATTAGCAATGGATGATGACTTGCAGCAGTAAACTGCAAGGATGGATGAAGGCTTGTAGTGGTGAATCGCAACAAACTACAGGACTAGATTGCCATCAATAGTGGTGAACAACAACAAAGCTTCAAGAACTTGATTTCCATGAGTAACATATGGGAGGCCTTTAAAGGCTAACAGTAATGAACCTTTAAGGACTTAACTGTCCTGAACAGCAACAAACCTTCAGGGACTTAACTGCCCTGAACAGCAACAAACCTTCAAAGACTTAACTGCCCTGAACAGCAACAAGCCTTCAGGAACTTAACTGCCCTGCAAAGGCTAACAGCAACAGACCTGCAGGGACTACACTACCTGCAGCGGCTCGAACTAAAAGGCTAATAGCCACAAACCTGTAGGGACTTATCTTCCATAAACAGCAACAAACCTTCAGGGACTTAACTGCTGTAAATAGCAACAAGCCTTCAGGAAACATCTGTCTTGCTAACAGCAGCAGACCTGCAGGGACTACACTACCCTACAGCAGTTGGAACTTTCTCCTCCTCACGGCTAAACAATAGAAAGTGTAGGTGGAAGAACTGGTGAGAACCGATCCGTACGAGGGACAAATCTGAATCCCATAACTTCGAAAGAGTCAATTCAGCTGGCAGTCTCAAAGAACAACTCTCAGTGAGCTGTTATAACAAAGCATTAACGGTGAAGAGAGTCTTTCACATTAGTGATGGTAGAAACCAAAAAACACCAAATATCAAAGACACTTTGGAGGTCCTAAGTTCTCTACTGGACTACTCCCAAATGATGATGATACTTACATTGTGTCACAAAAGTACGGGCTAAACTCTAGCCCAAGAAGAAAGCTCTCTGCAGGGACTGAAAAATATTTCCCCTCATGGCACATAGCGGAAACGACAGCTAATGCACTTCACGAGACTCTTAATCTTGACCAAAGAAAATGTGGCAGCTTATTGAGGCAGTAGCGACAAACTGCAGAGGTTACAACAATTGACTGCAGCAACAACGGCATTAAAGCACCCGCCAACAAGGCTGATGAATTGTTGACTGGAACATCACAGCTACAGAAATAGACTCCCCTTCATACCACAGGCCAACGGGGACATCACACTTGCAAGAGAGAATCACAGAATTGTAACCAAATGGTGGAGACATGTTTGGCCACAGGTGCCGGTGCATTCGGCACAAGCGGCAGAGACGTCGGCAAGAAGCACCAATCAATGTTGCACAAGAAAGGGAAGAAAAGGCAAGAACAACACAGCACGGCGCGAGGCGAAACTCATTGGTGGAGGCAGAGTGCCTTTCACAATGGAGAAGAAAGAAGTGCCGCAGTGGTGTCGAAAGCGGACTAGGAATCGAAAGAGGTCTCCCTGGTCATGAAACGTGAGGCGAACAGTAGATCACAAAGCGGAAGTCGCACAGAGAAGACGAAGATGTTGTGAAGACAACGAAAATGGCAACCATGGCTGCTATGGAGGGTTAGAACAGAGAGATGGAGGTCCAGCGACATGACTAGAAGCGACGTGGTGTGACTCCAACACAGGGACGGCAGCGCGTCATGAACATGCGCCCAAGATCTATTGGAGAGAGGAGGCGTGTGACGGCGCAAGCGGATGAGACAGAGACGTCGACCACCAGGGGTAGGTCGCGCTTGAAGAGACGATCCAGATCCGCTGGTCACCGGTCGAAACTATGGCGGTGGCTAGTGACGATCGGACAGATTTGGCACTCGTGGCGGCACGTGAATGACAGGTAGCCCTCGGAACCGACGTAGTTGGTCGTTGCTTAAGGAGGCAGTCCAGATCCGCTGGTCACCTGACGAAAGTGCGACGATGGCCGACGGCGTACAGAGGACAATGGTGGTCGATGGCGGAGGGCAGCGGTGCACAACGGAATAAACAGTGAAGGCAGTGGCCTTTCATGGGTTCTTCGAAGAAGAGACTTTCGATCTCTTTGATTGAACTGGCAGTCAATAAGAATGCCAAAAGGAGCCAAAATTGATTGGGCATCAACAGATCTAAAGCATCAGTTTCAACTACTAGTCCGAAAGGGAATGAGTTCGAATCCCATTCTGATCATACTCAAACAAACTTTGTATTTTGGTAATACTGGAACATAGGCCAGAATTCTAAGGCAGAACTTGACTAGGGCAATTGGAGTCCATTAAAAACACATGTTAAAGAAGAGACTTTTAGGGGACTGCCGACGTCCATGGGGGCCGGCCGCCTGCAGACAGCAAAGATAGCGGAAGCGGATCAAAGAAGCTCTAATACCAAGTTAAAAATAAGACTGATTTATTATTCTCAAATCATAAAAAATACATTATGATACTCTCTATTTGTAATACTTGAAGTTCAGAGAAGATGAATCTTATATTTTGATTAAGCAAAAGTGATACACTTTACTGTTGTTTTTATAGAAGCAGTAGTTCTGAAAGATAAAAAGGCGGGAAGCCCCTAACAAAACCCTAACATAAGTATTAATAATAAAATAATGACATTATACTTCAACACTCCCCCTCAAGCTGGAGCATATAGATCATATGCACCAAGCTTGGAACATATAAATTGAATTCTAGGCCCCCTTAGAGATTTGGTCAAAATGTCTGCGAGTTGTTCATTAGAGTTGACAAACTCAGTAACAAGATCCTTTGACAATAACTTCTCTCTGATAAAATGACAATCAATCTCTATGTGTTTTGTTCTTTCATGAAACACTGGATTAGAGGCAATGTGAAGTGCGGCTTGATTGTCACAGTACAACTTCATCTGTTCATTTTCACAAAATTTCAACTCTTGAAGGAGTTGTCTAATCCACACAAGTTCACATGTAGTTAGAGCCATAGATCGATACTCAGCTTCAGCACTAGATCGAGCAACAACACTTTGTTTCTTACTTTTCCAAGATACAAGGTTCCCTCCAAGTAAAACACAATATCCTGAGGTAGATCTTCTGTCAATTGGACAACCAACCCAATCTGCATCACAATATCCCTCAACACGAGTGCTTCCCTTGTCCTCATACAACAATCTGTGTCCTGGGTTCCTTTTTACATATCTGAGAATGCGAATCACTGCATTCCAATGATCAAATGTGGATTTTGCATAAATTGACTCACAACTCCCACTGGATAAGAAAGATCAGGTCTTGTTATGGTAAGATAGATGAGTTTTCCAACAAGCCTTCTATATCTCTCTGGGTCTGAGAAAAGTTCACCTTGGTCTTTCATTAACTTTTGATTTGAGTCCATAGGACTATCAATGGGCTTGCAATTTGTCAGGCCTGTTTCCTCCAAAATATCAAGAGCATATTTTCTTTCTGAAATGATGACACCTTCCTTTGATTGTGCCACTTCAATACCAAGGAAATATTTTAGCTGACCCAGATCTTTGGTTTGAAAGTGGTTGACCAAATGAATCTTTAATTGAGCAATTCCAGTGACGTCATTTCCTGTAATGACAATATTATCAATATAGACCATAAGATAAACACATTTATCAGGAGAAGAGTGACTATAAAATACTGAATGATCCGCCTCACATCGTTTCAATCCAAAATTCTGCACAACCCGATTAAATTTACCAAACCAAGCTCGAGGTGATTGCTTCAAACCATAAAGGGAACGATGTAATTTACAAACTAACCCAGACTCCCCCTGAGCAACAAACCCAAGAGGTTGCTCCATGTATATCTCTTCTTCTAAATCACCATAAAGAAAGGCATTTTTAATGTCCAACTGGTAAAGGGGCCAATGACGAATGGCAGCCATAGCAAGCAAAATACAAACAGTACTGGTTTTACCCACAGGAGAAAAGGTATCACAATAGTCGAGGCCATAGACTTGAGTATATCCCTTAGCTACCAGACGAGCTTTGAGACGATCAATTGCACCAGTAGGACCAACCTTAATAGCATAGACCCATCTACAACCAACAGGCTTCTTACCAAGAGGAAGAGGAACAAGGTCCCAAGTGCCATTGTGTTCAAGTGCCTGCATTTCATCAATCATGGCTTGTCGCTATCCAGGATGACCAAGTGCCTCATGAACATTATTAGGAACCTTAATGGAAGATAAGAAAGAAACAAAGGAGAAATATGGAGGAGACAAACGATGATAGAGGAAACATTTGTTGAACATTTGTTGAACCAAGGGATCACATGATGGTAGAGGAAACATTTGTTGAACAAATGAGCGGTCCTCCATGGAGGACAAGAAAAAAGGTGTATCTTCAAAGAATGTGACATCAGCAGACATATAATACCTCTTGGTTGAGGGAGAATAACATTTATACCCTTTCTAAAGGCGAGAGTATCCCAAAAAGACACACTTAATAGCTTTTGTAGAGAGTTTATCAAGACTTGGAGAAACATTATGAACAAAACAAGTACACCCAAATATACGAGGAGAGACATGGTAAAGAGGGTCATTTGGAAAAATGATAGAGTGAGGGACTTTATTTTCAAGAGAGGAAGAAGGCATCCTATTGATTAGAAAATATTGATTAGAAAACACGCAGTAAGAACTGCATCACCCCAATGATGAAAACATCAAGGAGCGTGCAGTTTCAATGAGATGCCTATTCTTTCTCTCTGCAATGCCATTTTGTTGTGGAGTGTGGGGACATGTTGACTGGTGTAAAATTCCTCGGGAAGATAAGAATGAAGAAAATGTTGCAGAAAAGTATTCCTTAGCATTATCACTTCTGAGGATTTTAATTGTCTTCCCAAATTGGTTCTTAATTTCATTAAAAAAAAGACACAAATATTGCCAAAAGTTCAGATCTCTCATTCATTAAACAAACCCAAGTACATCGAGAAAATTCATCAATGAAGGTTACAAAATAATTAAAACCCAAAGAAGTAACAAGACTCGGTCCCCAAATATCAGAGTAAATAATTGAAAAAGCAAAATTACATCGCGTCTCAGACTTCTTAGGATAGGAAGATCTAACATGTTTTCCTAAGTGGCAAGACTCACAATCTAAGACTTGAATGTGTTTGAGACTTGGAACCATCATCTTCAACTTGGATAAGCTTGGGTGACCCAACTGATCATGCAAAAGTTTTGGGGATGAAGTTGCAAAATAGGAAACTGAGGAGTTAGGTTTTAAGAAATAAAGTCCTCGTGACTCATGTCCTTCTCCAATCAGACGACCCGTACCATGTTCCTGTATAACAAAGGAATTAGCAGAAAAGGTTACAGAACAATTTAAAGAATGAGTCAATCGACTTAAAGAGATTAAATTGTAAGGACAATGAGGAATATACAAAACAGAATTCAATTTTAGTGAAGGAGATAGGGAAACTTTGCCAATCCCCTGAGATGAAACTTTGGATCCATTGGCAACAGTAATGAAATGAGGAGTTTTCTAAGAGGACATGGAAGAAAATGAAGGGATGTTACCAGAGATATGCTCTGAGGCACCTGAGTCACGAATCCATGGAATATGACCTTCCACAGATTGAGAGATGCAAGCAGTTGACACATTTGGCATTGAGGAGGATTGGCCAAGATTAGAAGATTTTTCAGACTTGTACCTCAAAAACTCTTGGTACTCTTCATCAGAAATTCTAGATTCTGAATACTCAGATTTAGACACATAAGTAGCTTTGTCTGGAAAGCCACGCAAGGAATAACATTTATCTTGGGTATGACCCATTCTCTTACAATATGAGCATTGAGGACGTCCACTACGACCACCACGTCCTCCTTGATTGCTCCTACCTCCTCCTCTTCCTCGCGGTGTCACCATTACTGATGTTTCAATAGCATCATTTAAATTCTCTTCCTTTACCAATGTAGGTACCCGAAGGAGTCGAGTAACTAAGCCATCCATCGAAGGGATTTGATCACCAGCTAAAACTTGATCACGTACATGATCAAAATCAGAGTGTAAACTTTTCAAAATTAGGACCATATAAAACTTGTCAAGCTTTTTGTTGAGATTTTCTAATGAATCAGCTACAAAGAAGTTCTTTAACTCTTCTACCGCAACCCGAGCTTTTGCTACATGGGAAACCATATTATGGTTGACTTGTTTGAGAGAAGTTGCTCTTTGGGTTGCATCAAAAAGACGTTGAACATCATTAGCAAAATTATCTTGGGCCCTTTTCCAAAAAGAGGAGCATGTCTTATAGGGTCTCAAGATATCTAAAACCTCTTGCTCAACTGATTGCCACAAGACATCACATAACTGAAAGTCTAATTTCTGCCACTGAGATTTTTCTTCGTCTGGGACCATAGAAATATATTGTTCAAGGTGATTATGGTGTCCTTGACCAAGAAACCACAATTCCACGGCTGAGGACCATGACAAATAATTTTTCCAATTCAATTTTGCAGATGTAATGATAGGGGTAGCAGCTAAAGAGGAATTACTTCCAGTAGAAGAAGCCATTTTAAACTTAGAGAAGAGATGGGACTCTAGGTATGAGCCCAAGCCAACTAAACGGAGAACCAGGAACCAAAACACACTCAAGAAGCCCCGGCGAGACGATCTGCAGTGACGCGGTGAAACTCTGACACCGGGAAGACGGCGCATGCAGAACACGCGGTCGAGACTGGTCGGAAAGAAGCGGCGCGTGGCGGTTGGTGTGGAGGCTTCGAAGGACGGGACCACTAGGGTTGGGTTGCGCTTCTCAAGGCGCACCTAACCCTCGACTTCGCCGGAGAAAACGACGTTCGGCGGCTGCGGACTTGCCGGAAAGAAGCAGCGTGTGGCGGCTGGTGCGGAGGCTTCAGAGGACGGGACCACCAGGGTTGGGTTGCGCTTCTCAAGGCGCACCTAACCCTTGACTTCGCCGGAGAAAGCGACTTTGGGCGGCGACGGAGGCGGCAGCGACGACGGCGGGCAGCGGAGCGAAAGGCAGAAATGACAGTGAGACGATGCCGCCGACTATAGACAAAGAGTCTGGCTCTTGATACCAACTTGAAGTTCAGAGAAGATGAATCTTATATTTTGATTAAGCAAAAGTGATACACTTTACTGCTGTTTTTATAGAATCAGTAGTTCTGAAAGATAAAAAGGCAAGAAGCCCCTAACAAAACCCTAACATAAGTATTAATAATAAAATAATGACATTATACTTCAACAGTGATAATTTATCTAATTCTCCTAAAAAGGGAAATAGGAAAACTAGGAAAGTAAAATAAAATAAAAGATTATATATCTATTTCCTCTAATTAGGAAGATTCTAAAAATATTATCTCAAATTACAACAGTTATTGTCACTCAAAAAGTGCTCCTTTTTTTTTTCTTCTACACTTTCTCTAACTTTCTAACAAATCTACATGTCTATTTGAAGATCAGACTGCACCATATGAATTTTGACATAGAGAACTACAATTATAGAAAATCAAAATTTCATTTTGAATAAGTTCATTTGTACTCCTTTTCTTGAGTCAATTTTTAGTAGTTTTGCATGCTAGCACTAGGAGGCTTTACATGTGATTCTAGGGGACTCAAAATAATCTTTGTTTGGCTACAATTGTTAGGATGTGTTTAGATATCAGTTTTCTATATTCAAGTAAAGCATCATGTGAGGTTTAGAGTCCTTAGAGCTTTGTTAGTGAGAAGTATAAGTTCAGGTAAAGGAAGCTAGCTATTTAATTTAATTGTTTTGCACTGTCATGACTGATTATTTGATGTGTAGTATATTTGTGATGAGGGAGAGCAAGTAGTATTCTTGGTTGTTTTGTTGAATATTTGTTTACGGTGTGAGTTGAATGAATGTGTTACTAAGGAACAATTTTAGGATATGTATATTAGTTTAGACTAATTGGCTCGTGATGATCTATGTTTGAGCTGATTTGTGCCTTTTATGGCTTGTAAAAGAGTTAAAAACACATGCAGGAACCAATTGAGACAACAAATATATCTATTAGATTTGTAATTTTGTGCAGACTCACTAGGAGCCAACAAACTGCTAGGAAAAAATGAAAAAACTGAGATTCCAAAGAGCTCAAGACATTTCACCCACTAGACAAGACAAAACTCATTGGGCGAGCCTAGTAAAATTGGCTCTAGGGGTTTTGGTCGTTGGGTGAGCAGAAAATAGCTAAGCAAAAATGTTCAAGAAAAATCCAAAGAGCTCAGGATCGTTGGATCATTGAGCGAGGACTAACTTCATTCAGTGAAAATGTGCCATTTCAGCTCTAACATGTAGTCGCTAGGTGAGTCAAGCAAGTTATTTAGAATAAACCCTATCATATGAAGAGGACTTAGTTCCATAGCTGTGAAACCGAGTAGAGTGTCACGTGGTTTTGTCAAAATTTACCATGACAGATACCAAATCTTTGAGTCCAATTCAATGCATGAGTTTTCCGAAAGTAGATGTATAGTGTTAGTAGAGATATACGTGATCCACATGATGATGTTGTGTTTTGCTGAGATGTACTCTAAAATGTTTGTTATAAATTGAACTCTAATCTTTTAAATATGCTAGTTTACCTTGTGTTTGAGAATGTGATATCCACCTACAATGATCGTGTTACACATAACACGGAAGCAGAAGATGTTTCAGGATGGAGTAGAAGTGAGGGGTTGAGAAAGATTCTTTGATGTAGATATTTTGTATATGTATAGTGATTAGTAGTAATGTAAATCCAAAGTAGGGTCATTACACTCGCACCTAAGAATGAACATCTATAACTTAAAATTAGATATTTGTAGATGATATCAAAATCATTTAAAGCCTACCCTAGTCAAATTCATTAAGGTTCATGTCCTACCCCCTGTTGGGCTCTTGTTATAACACCCACAAATATCAAATCTTATGTTCAAGATATCCATTCCTTGGCATGAGATTGTTGGACATTTCACATCAACTAAGGGTGGAGTGCAAACCTGGTGAGATTTGCAACCCACCTCTAGTTGATGTGGGATCTTCAACAATAATAAACATTAAATGCTATAATTTCCAACAATGACCATCCATGTACGACTAAAGCAAGGGCAATTCTAAAATTTTATGAATTTAAAATTGCACTTTTCACCAGACTAAGAAATATGTTGTCCTCTCGATTAATGAACATATAGGAATTCAAAGTAGATAAAATTACCTCAAATCAGGCATTGAATAATCAGAAGACCCATTACTAGAATCAGTATCATGCAAAGGAATTGATTCAAGAAGACCAATGAAACTAGCAAAGCCTTCAGGATTTATGCATCGGTCTTCAGGTTCATTAATAGTTGGACCATAGTCAAAGCAAAAGTTTTGGTTATTGTATAAATCGACAAGACCCCCTGAAGCTGAAAACGGACAAACCAACACATTTGATTGTCAACCGATAAACCAAAATTTAACTATAAGCAAATGCAACATAATAACATCTTTGCTTACTGGGATGCTGAGAAAGGGAATCGGGTGGAGGTGGAGGTAGTTCATACAAATAGTCATCCCAGTCAACTTTTTTGGCAATCTGCTTGGAGTCCTCTATTTCATCAAGATTTTCAGCTAAATAAAAGCAGCCAAAATCACCATCTTTCACTTCAACCTGTCATAAAAGTCCAGAGGTATTCAATTATATGGATTGGTTTTGATATGATATTTTTGTTTTAAAATGAAATAATGATTTATGTTGGAAAGCTGCCTTAACTATGGTCAAGCATGGCCCATCTTTAATACCAACCTCATTAGTCTTAAGGATGATACGCATCCAACAAAGATATAGCTAAGAAAGCTTGGATAGCAATCACTTACAAACTAGTTTTGATGGATTTAGATTGGATCTAAACCCCAATTTTGAAATAACTTTAAAACCTATCCTAGATTCATTGTAAGGCCACTATCATAGTCATTATGCTCTAGAATAGTAGTCCCATGCATGAAAGGGAGTTTTGAAAAATTTGTGGTCACCTACCCTGGGCAGCCTATATAGTCCCACATCAAATATATACTATTTATATATATATATATATATATATATATATATATATATATATTGTTAGAATTATTGCCTTATGTATAATCATTAAGCCTACTTAAGGGTAGTGTACTAGTCTAGTATAGTAGTATTACCTAGGTCTACACCTAAGTGTTTAGGGCAGACCCTTAATCTTCCATGTACTTTTGCATTTGAAATTTATTATATATAGAATGACAATGAGAGGGATCCCTTAAGCTCTCTAGAAAAAAAAATATATATATATATATATATATGATGTAAAGTAAGTTAGTTTTATGAGGTTGAAATAGACGTTAAACCCAAATTCTAGAAATGTTACTAGAAAGATATGGGTTAAATAGAATGCCTACATTACATGTCAATTGTGCAAGATTAAATTAGGCCTTAAGCCCAAATTCTAAAACTTTATTAAGATAATAAATCAGTATACCTAGTAGGAGGGAAACTTACTCTCAACGTGCATTTCAATACTAAGGATCAAACTTTAAAAGCAGAAAAAAAAATAGTAATGTATTCTTTAACTAGTATCACCCTTGTGTGACCGTGTGGGAGATATTATAGCATATCTCACCCCAAAAAAAAAAAAGGAGTGAGAAATTGATAAATCAACTTATGTCAATAAAAACTCCAGTCTCAGAAGGGTACAGAGCTTATATCTCCTCAGCCCAAGTAAAATACTATCAATTAACCATAAAAGTACTACACCTCCCTTTTAGTTGCAAGTTTTCCAATCTTTCGCAATACAGCATTCGGTGATCAGATTGGTGATAAGGCATGAGGATTGACGATTCAAGTCCCTCAGAACAAATAATGGCTGGAATTCCAAGAAATCCAGTAGAGCAAGTTGGTCCTCTTCATTCAATTCCAAGCATATAAACATTCCCATGTTTAACACAAAGTTCCCCATCCAACAACAATATCACAAAATCATAGCTCCACAATGGACTCAGTAACATTTTAAGAAACAGCACAAGAATCATCAAACTTTGACACACATCACAATTAACTTATAAATTGAAAATTCTATCAGTGTTTTCAGAATACTCAATTAATTCCATTAGGATACAATTTATGAGAAAACCAAACAAAATATGGAAGAAATTGACAATAATAAATTTCCATGGCTTTTGGCCATACCAATATTCGCTTCAACTTCGTATCTACCAGATGAGGGTGCTCCAAGTGCATAAGATTAGACAAGATGCCATTACCTGAGGAAGTTCCAAAATAATAAATTAGCGGAAGCTACATACAGGAATAACCAAATTTTATTCATCAATTGTTTAAGTTATCAGAGCAGAACATACATGAAAGAGCAAATTTTAAATTTATTCATTGAAATTATTAATGACACCAGCATTTGCTACATACAAATGCAAAGGAAACGATACTTTGTAAAACTTTACCTACAATTTAGCGCAAGCAAATATACCCAATACATGCTTTATGTATGTATCTTCATATGTTATTGCATGCCACTTAGACTTTCTTCAGACATTTAAACACAAACTAAAGATAACCAAAATATCAGAGCAGGGCAACTATACAAATCCAAACAAGAGAATTCAATTTTAGTGGTTAGCATTTAAACTTTTGATAAAATAAACAAGATTAGTGATTAGCAACTACAAAAGAATTACCTTACGAATTTTAAACCACATAAAAATATATAGCTAAAATCATATAAGTTCTCCCAAAAAGTGTCACTTCAATTGTCTTTCCTTACCTTTATTGTTTTTATTCTCCACATAATTCTTATATACAGTTATTAAAAAGTCCAAGTATTGTAATTTAAATCACAAAATTTTTTAAACTGGAATCCTTTTAGGCCTCCTTCACTTTGATTTGGTCTTACTTGAATAACTAAGATAAGAAAAATACAATGCATTCAACCTCCACTGATGTACTTGCATTAATATTGGTTACTTAACAAAAGTAAGGCACTTGTCTTAACCCTAACCCAAAAGCTAGGTACCTACAAAAGAAATAATACTAAATAACATTTCACTTTACACTCCCCTAAAGCTATAGCATGTAAATAACATGCACCAAGCTCAACCATATAAACTAAATCCTAGGTCCTCTTAGATATTTAGTTAGAATGTTTGTGAATTGTGCATTAGAACTGGCAAACTCTGAAATAAGATCCTTAGATAGCAACTTCTCTCTAACAAAATGACAATCAACCTCTATATGTTTAGTTTTCTCATGAGACTATGGATTAGAGGCTATATGAAGAGTTGTCTACTTGTCACAATACAACTTCATTTAATAATTTTCACAAAATTTCAACTCTTGAAGGGAATAGTTTAATCCACAAAAGTTCATGCATACGCAAAGCCATAGATATATATACGACTTCTGCACTAGATAAAGCAATAACTGCTTGTTTCTTAGGGATAACGGAAAACATTTGTTAAAAAGTGGACTTAAAGCCTAACTCAACCCCACAAAATTGGCTTGTAAGGTGAGGTTTGCACCCACTTATATATTACAAGTTGACCTTATCTCTAGTCGATGTGGGACTTCCAACACACCCCCCTCACGCCGAGGTATATACATCTCGCGCGTGAGACTAGACATTAATGGGTGGCCCTAGCAGGTAGAACAATGTGCCAACAAACAATAAATATCCTTAGGATAGGCTCCAACCATAGCTCTGATACCATGTTAAGAAGTGGACTTAAAGCCTAACTTAACCCCACAAAACCAGCTTGTAAGGTGAGGTTTGCATCCACTTATATATTACAAATTGACAAAATCTCTAGTCGATGTGGGACTTCCACCAACATCGGCAACCCAAAAATCATGTATAAAGTTATAATATAAACCACAATGGGTTATGGCGAAAATATTGCGGTCAGAAGAAATATAATACCACCACATATAATTCTAATGCAAAAGTAACGATATTATGTCTAAAAATTCAAATAATAATAACATCATATCAGAACACCACAAATTTAAAGTTCAAATTATCAAATTCATCTTCAATCCCAACATAATTGTCTTCAATACTATCATACAATGGGGCATATCCCACATCTTCCCCTTCTAAGAGACTCTAGTCAAACTACAATAATCTTTCAAACTCGAAATCAAAGCTATCATGCAATTCATTTTGAACCCCAATTTGAGCCTTCTCTTTACCGTTCCCTGTTGGTGTTGGAGTTGGCGTTGTACCAGAACATTTCTTATAAGCATGAGAAGATCCAATAACAATACCACTACTTGATGGTTGCTTTCTTTTATTGGTCACATGTCTCCTTGCATAAACTCTTGGTCCTCCAATATCTGAAGCTTCATAAACAATTGCCCTATTAAGAGGGGGATCATCATCAAAAACCAACTCATTTCCCTCCTCTTCATTATCGTTATCATCATCAACTTCTCCCACTAACCACTCATTACATTCATCAATGCCATTCAATACAATAGGGACCATTTCATTGGTAATATTGTATATTTGAGCAAGTTGTTGATTATACTTTATGTAAACCATGCACCGTGCACCCAATTTCCTCTATGCTCCAGAAATTGAATTGAAGTTTTGTTAATGGAGAACGACTTCCATTTTTCTTTTTGGTTGTTAGAAGTCGTGCACAAGAAACATAACTTCAATTAAACTATGTTTATATAGAAATCGTTTTGTCCCATAAGGACTTTCAATTGGGTGTATAAAATTAGAACTCGTACCCTCACAACACGACCTTGGTAGAAATATTTAGAAGTTTTGTTATGGGACCACGACTTTCAATTTGATGCACGATACCGCTTGATGCTCTTCACAGTGTTGCAATCCCTAGGTCTCATGCTCTCTGATCAGCTCACTCAACAACCAATATTTCTTCTATGAAGGAGTTGCCCACGACCACCCATGCATAGTGTGCCAAGCCGCCTTCCAAGACAATGACTAGCTACGCATGCTCCCCTTCCACCACATCTTCAACTGTTACTGCTTTGGTGGCTGGCTCCACCACTACAAGTTCAACTACCCTCTCTGCAACTCCCCTCTCCTTTCCAATGAGCATTGAATGCCGCCTTGGCCAACAATTCATCTCTTGGTTTTCCCTTCATTGAAATTTGAAAAGCAATATCAAAGAGTTGAAGAAATATCAAAGAGATCTCTTAGCTGGTGTGGAGAATGCAGACACAAGAAGAAGGAGAAAGAGAGCGTGATTTCTGATTGAGCACATCAAATTGAAAGTCGTGCTCCCAACACATGATTTTTTCTTCTCAATATTTCACTAAAGTCGTGTTGTGAGGGCACAAGTTCTAATTTTATACACCCAATTAAAAGTCATTATTAGACAAGACGGTTTCTATATCAACATAGTTTAACTAAAGTCGTCTTCCCTGTGCACTAGTTCTAACTACAAAAAAAAAATGGAAGTTGTTCTCCATTGACACGACTCAGTTCAGTTTCTGGAACACAGAGGAAACTGTGTTCATGGAGCACAACTTCTTCACCTAAAGTCGTTCCTTTTATGCATAACTTACCTAAAGCGTGTAATAATTTTGGAATCTACCCATTTATGTAATATGTAATTAAATGTGCACCCATCTAGTAAAAAAATACCCATCATCCATTCATTGCATAGGGATGCTTTTTTTATAAAGAAATTGAGTTGGAAATGCAAAGCTCTGTCTAAATTCAAAAACATTATTTATATACATACTTTGGAAACAAAAGATTAGTAGGAATAAGAGTATGTGCCTTGCAATTTTAGTGAGACAGCAGAAGATGACACGGATGTAAAAGCACGAGAAGATGTCATGCCACATGTTCTGAAGTTATAAATATTGGATATCATATTACAAAATGACGGGGCAAATGTAACATTCAAGATTCAACTGGTTAAAACAGAAAAAGACAATAGGGATTATTTGTGGTTGCCAAAACTTAACAAACTTGGAGAAGTTTTATTGTTGTACTGTAGCTCATGGCGAATAATATCTCCAATCTCTAATATTCAGTCTTTAATCAAGCCCAATGATAATATTTTATCAATGCAGTCAACTTCACTAAATGGAACAAGGCTTTATTGATACTATTACTAGCAGAAACAAAGGTGGTGGCGTGCCTTTGTGTCTGCATTTTGAGTTACATGTGGATTGAGATTGAATCTTTGTTAACATGGCATATTGAACTTGAACAGATCTCATTGCTGAAGATAAATAAAATAGGGTGTGCAGTTAATTGGTAAAAAATGAGATAAAGACAGCATGTATGATAATTTTGTAGATGTAACTACTTAAGATTGAAACTGTAAAATAATTCTAGAGGGCTTAATTGATCTCTCTCCCAATCTTCTATTTATAAGAATAAATTGATACACAAGTACATGATAAATAGGGTAACCCTAGACACAATATAATCATGATAAATAGGGTAATAGGGTAACCCTTGACACGCTATAATGATGATAAAATAGGATAAATATCCTAACACACCCCCCAAAAGCTGGAGCATACAAATTGTATGTACCAAGCTTGGAACAAATAAACTCAATCCGAGGACCCCTTAATGACTTGGTCAATACATCTGCGAGTTGATCGTTTGACCCAATAAACTTAGTACATATTTCTTTGGTCAACAACTTTTCACGAACAAATGACAATCAATTTCTATATGTTTAGTCCTCTCGTGAAACACTGGATTTGATGCAATGTGGAGAGCAGCTTGATTGTCGCAATACATCTTCATAGTATGGATGTCACAAAACTTAACCTCTTGAAGGAATTGTTTCACCCATATAAGTTCACGTTAGTGATGTCATTGCCCTATACTCGGCTTTCGCGGTTGATCGAGCTACTACATTTTGTTTCTTACTTTGTAGTAGACCGTCTATCAATAGGTGAACCTGCCCAATCTGCATCACAATACCCAGAGACCTGAATGCTTCCTTTATCTTCATATAACAATCCTTGCCCAGAAGCCTTCTTTACATACCTTAGAATGCAAATGAGAGCATTCCAATGGTCAACACATGGAGCCTCATGAACTGACTAACCACTCCAACTGCAAAGGATAGATCTGGCCTTGTAATAGTGAGATAAATCAGTTTTCCAACCAGCCTCCTATACCTCTCTGGATCGAAGAATAATTCACCTTCTTCTGTCTTTAATTTCTGGTTTTGATCCATGGGACTGTTTACCGGTCTACAATCAATCATGCCTGTTTCTTGTAATATATCAAGAGCATACTTCCTTTGGGAGATTACAACTCCATCTTTTGATTGCGCTACTTCAATGCCTAAGAAGTATGAGACTTCCAAGATCCTTGGTTTGAAAATGTCTACACAAGTACTCTTTTAGTTGAGATATTCCAACAGCATCATTTCTTGTAATGACAATATCATCAACATATACTATTAAGTAAACACATTTCTCGAGAGAAGAATGACAATAAAAAACTGAATGGTCTGCTTCACTGCGTTTTAGCCCAAATTTTTGAACAATGGAGCTTAACTTTCCAAACCAAGCACGTGGGGATTGCTTAAGGCCATATAGAGATCGATGCAATTTGCATACCATACCAGACTCCCCCTGAGCAACAAACCCAGGAGGTTGCTCCATATAAACTTCTTCCTCAAGATCACCATGTAGGAAGGCATTCTTGATATCCAATTGATGAAGTGGCCAGTGACGAATGGCTGCCATTGCAAAGAAAAGACGAATAGTAGTCATCTTGGCTACAGGATAGAAAATGTCACAATAATCAAGACCATAAACCTGAGTGTAACCTTTTGCAACAAGTCGAGCTTTGAGCCGATCAATTTCACCATCAAGGCCAACTTTAACTGCATACACCCATCGACAACCAACCGCCTTTTTTCCTGGGGGAAGGGGCACCAGCTCCCAAGTATTATTGTGGTCAAGAGCCTGCATTTCTGCAATCATAACTTGTCGCCATCCAGGATGATCAAGTGCTTCTTTCACATTCTTGGGTAACACTGAGGATAAAAGAGAAAAATAGGAGGGCGAAAATCGATGATAGCTTAGAAAATTATAAATGGGATGAGTGTTTCGAGTGGAACGAGTACCTTTCATGAGGGCAATAAGCCATGCTGAACCATTTGCACCAGTAGGCGTGGGAGGAGGTGACGAGGGAGAAGAATCTGAAGTAGGAGATTCACCATTGTCTTGGGGAGGTGGACTATCCATTAGGGCCCTGTGTGGGATGATCTCAGTATGTGGAGAAACAGGTGCAAAAGGATTGTGATCAAGACTTGGAATGACAGAGACAGTGGAGCTATTTGACTCAGCCATTAGAATAGGAAGAACCTGCTGGAGGATAGAAACATCCTGAACAGATGGAGAGAAGTAAGGAGTCTGTTCAAAGAATGTGACATTGGCAAACATGTAATACTTCTTAGTTTTAGGAGAGTAACACCGATATCCTTTTTGAAGTCGAGAATAGCCCAAGAAGAAACATTTGAGAGCGCGAGCGGAGAGTTTGTCTAGATCTGGAGAGATGTTATGAACAAAACATACACAGCCAAACACTCGGGGAGATGTATGAAAGAGAGGATCATTAGGAAACAAAATGGAGAAAGGGACTTTATTATCAAGAGAGGAGGAGGGCATCCTATTAATAAGATAACATGCAGTTAAGATGGCATCCCCTAGTGATGGACAGGAATATGGACACCAAGCAAAAGGGCACGAGTCGTTTCAACCAAGTGTCTATTTTTTCGTTCTGCTATACCATTTTGTTGTGGTGTATGAGGACAAGTAGACTGATGTAAGATACCATGGGAACTCAAGATGAGAAAAGGAGGATGAGAAATACTCTTTTGCATTATCACTTCTTAATATTTTGATTACTTGACCAAATTGAATCTTGATTTCATTCAAAAAGGATGTAAAGATAGCTAACAATTCAGAACGATTTTTCATAAGATAAACCCAAGTACATCTTAAATATTCATCAATAAAGGTAACAAAATATCTAAAACCAAAGGAGGAGATACGACTAAGTCCCCATATATCAGAATAGATGATGGAAAAACTAGAATTACATATTGATTGAGACCTTTTAGGAAAGGAAGATCTAACATGTTTTCCTAATTGACATGACTCGCATTCTAAGGTTTGGAGACCACTAAGTTCAGGACACATCTTTTTTAATTTGGACAAATGAGGATGGCCAAGTCGATCATGTAGCACTTTAGGATTAGGAGCAGCAACACAGGACACCCTTGGACGAGATCCAAAATGGTATAATCCGCCAGCTTCATATCCTTCTCCAATATGTCTCCCCGAACCACGCTCCTGTTTAACAAAAGATTTATGATCAAAGGTTATTGAACAATTTAACATTTTAGTCAACTGGCTTAAGGAAATTAAATTAAAAAGACAATTAGGGACAAAAAGGAATGAGTTGAGATTGAGGGAGGGAGACAAAGAAACATGACCGACTCCTTTGGAAGAAGTTTTAGATCCATTTGCAAGGGTTATGAAATGAGGTTTTTCTCGAAAGGAAATAGATGAGAACAAAAAAATATTACGAGAAAAATGTTATCAGAAGCACCTGAGTCAATTACCCATGAATTTTGACCTTCCATAGATTGAGAAACGCAGGCTGTTGATGTATTGGGAGATTGAGATGGTTGCGCCAAGCTGTTAGACTTTAACCTTAAATACTCTTGATATTCATCCTCAGAAAACATAGAAGTGGAAGTTTCAGTCTTCGAAATATTGGCGGTTTTGGAAGGAAAACCATGTAAGGAGTAGCAATTCTCTTGAGTATGACCCATCCTTTTACAATATGTGCATTGAGGACGTCCTCGACCTCCTCGTCCTCCTCGTCCTCGACCTCCTCGTCCTCGACCTCCTCGTCCTCGACCTCCTCGTCCTCCTCCTCTAGTGCCACGTCCTCCTCTTCCTCGTGTGGCAACCATGACAGATGGTTCCACTAGTTCATGCGCTTCTTGAGTTTGAGGTACCGGGACACGCAGAAGGCGAGTGGTCAATGTTTCCATAGAGGGGACCTCATGACTAGTTAGAAGTTGATCTCTGAGATGCAAGCAGAGTGGTCAATGTTTCCATATAAAATTTGTCTAGTTTCTTTTTGATATCCTCTAATGATCTACTTCCAAAAACATCCTAAGTTCTTCGACAGCAGATTGGGCTTCAGCCATGAAGGGCACCATATCATGGTCTGCCATTTTAAGAGATGCAAGCTTGCTCGTAGTGTCATAGAGACGTTGAATATCGTTGGCATAAATGCTTTGGGCTTTCTTCCAAAAGGAGTGACAAGTTTTGAAAGCCCTTAAAGATAGTAGGCACATGGCTTCCATCTCGCTCAAGGTGGTCATAATGCCCTTGGTCAAGGAACCACATTTCAACGGCAGCAGACCATGATAGATAATTTTTTCCATTTAGCTTCTCGGAGGTAATTGATGGACTTCCAAAGAAGGAAAGAGTACTGTCAGACGTCATTTCTGAAGAAGACGAATAGTACTAAGAAAACCCTAAGGGTTTAGACGAAGGAAACTGTGATAGCGATGGACGACGGTGGCCGGCGGTGGACGGTGGCCGGCGGTGGACTGTGGCCGGCGGCGGGCAGCAGCAGACGGTGGCAGGCGACAAAGAACTGTGGCGTCGGACAGATATATATTACGAGACAAAAACCAGAGCGGGATCGACCCGCTCTGATACCAACTTAAGATTGAAACTGTAAAATAATTCTAGAGGGCTTAATTGATCCCTCTCACAATCTTCTATTTATAAGAATAAATTGATACACAAGTACATCATAAATAGGGTAACCCTAGACACAATATAATCATGATAAATAGGGTAATCCTAAACACAATATAATCATGATAAATAGGGTAACCCTTGACACACTATAATGATGATAAAATAAGATAAATATCCTAACAAGGGTGTGCAGTTAATTGGTAAAAAATGAGATAAAGACAGCATGTATGATAATTTTGTAGATGTAACTATTTCTTTGAACAGTTGAATATCCATAGTTTTAAGATTAATGTTTACTGAAGGACAAAATAGACATACTAAATGTGTACAACCATATGGGAATATTCTTATTATATATTGTTAATGATTGTATATGAATGAATACTAAGAAAAGGGTGCCAAGCCAAAAGCAACATTAGGCTTTGTGTATGAATTATGCGTTGTTTGCTTACAATATGTTCCATGTATGTTCATATATTGTCTACTATGGTTTCAGTGTATCACTTTCTCGATGTTGGGTTTGTCCTAGCTCCCTAGACCACTTCTTTATGATTAGTTTATGTGCCTTTGACAAAATTAATCAATAAAGAGGCTAATATGTTTAGGGATGGTGGGTGATGTGCAATCCATGCTACAACATTTGTTTGGAGAGGACTCTCATACATACATCAATTCATTTGGGATTAGGTTTTGGCCTCCATTTGGTGTATAAATCTAGTGGCTTTCTAATTGGGTTTCACTAAAATGTGTTTAGAGATTAGGAACACTTCACTACATTAATTTCTCTTCCCCACTCAGTTATTTTCATTTTTTATTTTGGAGGTTACATTACCAGCTATGTTTTTTGTATCTTTTGTCCTCTTGTTTAAAAAAAAATCTTACTTCTCTTGTAATTCGTGAAATATAAAAACTCGTCCAAGAAATGTTGTAAAAAAGAGAGGGTGGGGGAAGGCATGTGAAAAGAAAAAACGTGGGACGATTTTTCTAGATAAAGGTAAAATATGAGCAAGGCCAATGAAATATTCAAAACATGAGACAGGAGACATAGATTTCAAAAACTGCAAAAAAAGGAAAGAAAATGCAACTATGTTTACATCCTTTTATCAAAATAGCAAGTAGTTGTCCATGTGGTTAAATTTGTCAACTTAACAAAAAGATAATTTTTGCAGACCCATCTATCTTCCTTCGATTTCCAAATTTTTTCCTTGAAAAAATGGTGGAAAATGCAGTTTCCTTCCTACTTCTCTCAACCAAACAATACAATATCGTTAAACTCACATAATAAAACGCCTTTTTATTACAATAGTGAGCAATTTAGTGTATGGGTAAATTTGTAGATCTAAAAAAAATATTTTGGCCCCATCTGTTTTATTTCCTTTCATTTCCAATTTTTTCCCAAACAAATGGTGGAAAATGCAGTTTTCCTTCATACGATACGACTAACCGAAACCCACATAATATGTACCTGAGCTTTTGAAGGAAGATTCTTGCACACCAAATGGGAAACCAGCATCCCTCTTTCCAATATAACTTCCCCTACGCGAGTTTACAGAGGATTTGATAGACTCCAGAGGAATGACAATGGCTGCCACATTGTCCATACTGCCCTTTTTTAAGGCATTATTAACAATTAAATCTGCTAACGAATAGGAAGAATGGGCGCACTCTGATCTCATGTTACTGTAACTGTGCAATTCCCACAACAAATCACAGACATCCTGCAAGCTTGTCTTCTCAAATACACCATCCGATGCTACCACCAAATAGCTATCATTAGCAGTCAGAGGCTGCCAATCAGTCACTTCTGGTGCAGATATAACGCCATAACTGCAAACAATTCATTACAAGAAACGCATTATTATTCCAAGTAATAATTTTATATTATGAAAAAACAGTCTTCCTGAAATTTCAATCACACAAGAAGATTTTCAATTTGGGTTACTTATCGATGAAGTATTTAATCTATAAAGCAGTAGTACTTTTATGATTACAATATTTTATAATTTTTTATGTTAACAACTTCAATATATATGATTTTAATTTGGATTCACATAATAACAATCATATATTTATCATCTTTTTAAGAATTATTGTACACTTTTCAATATGCATATATCACGTATTGTATCCTATTATTTTTAAAATAAACCGGCCGTATTGGATAGTATCCATACATCATAGCTTGAAGCCTATGAAAAGCATGGACCCACCACACTTGCTAAAATTTGAATTTTAATTTTTAATATAGAAAAAACAGTTGGTTTAAATGTTTTATTTACAATATGAACTATATATGCAATTTCAACAAGTTGTATGCTATGGATGACCTTGCAACATGGTCCTCCACCTTCACCTTCACCAAAGTTTCAGACTGGCTACGAAATCATAGGCAAAGTTATTTCCATAATATGAAGCATGGAACCAAAATCATTTGCACATGATTCAAAGCTGCTACCTATAATATGCACATGCTTTAGCAATAAGCTTGGGTTATATAAAGAATTTGCACTGAACCTACCTTTTAAAGGGTAGGTCACCGATAGCCCGTGTAATAGCCAGCTGACCATTTATGCGAGGCACACCACCCCAATTTTGAACTTGACCTCCAGCTGTTTCCACCCGATTTCTTTCATCATCTCTATCTGGATGATGATCACTGGTCAATTCCTTTACTGCAAAATGAGTGAGACCATGGGATGAAGCCATTTTGTACTTTTCACGATCCCACATAGAAACAGAACCATCATGCTCTTTCTGTCTATATAGCTTTAATAATAAATCTACAAATCACAAGGAACTATAATTAAAAACCTTTTAGTCATGTTTCACCAAAATGAAAAGTAACCTTGTTGCCCTGTAACAACCAACAAGCGCAACAGAATAATATATGATATTTCAATTATGCCATTATACCTTAAAAATTCTCACCTTTAGCCTCTTTGGGAGACTGAAAATTTTTAGAGCACAATATGGCCTTAGAGTCTCCAATATTGGCAACCAAAATTTTATCATCCGCTACCAAAACAATGGTAGCTGTTGATCCAGAGTGAAAATTATTTCTAGACGCTTCCTGCGTAGTTCAAATTCAAGATGTCAATACAACAATATGAAAAAGGATGTCTAAAGCTTTGCAAATGAGCAAATAGTCGAACTTACCTCAGAAAATTTAGCATCAATGTCATGGACTGCCCTCAATAATGCTTCCTTCAAAATTTCCAAGTGAAAAGAATCATCAAAATTTGGAGAAAATGTATTCTGAAACCTGGCAAATTGTTCCAAGTTGAGATTGGCATACAACTGACAGAAACAAAAAGGTAGGTAAAATTTTAAATGCGATTAAGAACACATGGCTTACTGACGTGTAAAACAAGGAAGCAACTCCAAAGCGCCAAACCAAATGTTAGAAGAGAATACTACTAACCGATGACTAAATTAGACATTTAGAATTATCCACAAGAATACTGGTATCTCAGTTTTAGTAACTTAAAACTGTTGATATAAGCAAAAATTAAAAACAAGACGTAAAGCACCTTTCAAAATGCAGTCCATGCCATTCTGAACCTAGAATCTCCTTCCATCTATGCAGTAAGTTTGCATGGTCACGGTCTCTCTTGTGAAGCCATGCTCCTGTTGATGTCTTTGAAATAACAGAAAAGGCAACATCGAGGAGAAAATAAGTATGCAGAACAAAATACTCCAACAAAAGTTTCGATGCCATCTCACTAGCTTCTGCACCGTTATGACCGTCAAAAACGGCCACAATGCCAACCGCAACCTCCTTGATCCCGTCCACACCTGTTCCGCGATAAATTAAAATTACAACTAATGCTTCAGAGAAGCTTCCGGAACACAAACCATACAAGAGAGAAGGCGGTTAGGACAGCGTACTGGGGAAGGGAATGCGAACATCGAGGACGCAGAGAGCGCGATCCTCTTGAGACTTTCTGTGGCCTTGGAGCATCGCAATCTGGCAACGTGCCGTGGTTTTGGGAGGTGAATCGTATTCGGAGAGCTTCCAGCGGGGGCATTTTGGAGACTGAAACACCGCCGGAGCACCGCCGTTCTTGTAGACTGTCAAGCACGTGGATGACTCCGCGTGAACGAAAGGGACTGTGGCACAAAGCAGAAACCCTAACGCGAACGATAGATACTCCGACGGAGTCTTCGGAATCATATTCAGCGATGATAGAGGTGATAGAGAGCCATAGGTCCGCTGTGAGACCTGAAAGATACAGTTGTTGAAAAAATAAAAGATAAAACGAGGTTAAACATTATAAAATTAAAAGACTTGGTTAATAATTATTTAATTAAGAAAATACTAAATATTATTAGATATTATTATGAAATATTTTAAGATATTGATATATATTAATAAGCGATAATAAAATATTTAAAGATTATAATAGAAGATAGGCTTAATACCTCTTTTTGTCCCTCTTTATAAGGGAAATGTTCAAGTTCGTCCTACCTTTTTTAAAAAGTTTAATGTGGTCTCAAGTTGTGAAAAAATTGTCCAATTAAATCATTTTTGGTCACGGCGTTAAATATTTAACGATCCAGCTGACAGCGTGGAGTGATCTGTGCAACGTGGCTGTTTACCTTCCTAACATGGCAGTTGACGTGGCAGTGGCAGTGATTAAAAAACTGGAACTGTTTGAAGGAGAACGGAGAGTGTAATTTTGCCGTCGAAGCCCCTGGTTGAAGAAGCATCAATGGAGAATCCTCCCACGGCCATTTTTTGCTGGCTCTGTTTTTCCTTTCTAAACACTGAAAACAAGTATATTGTTGTTAGGTGTAAGAATTACAAAGAACTTGACAATTAAATGTAGAATAGAGTAGTGTGGGGCTTCCTTTTTCTCTCTCAAAAAGGGTAAACGCACAATTTGCTCTGCAGATTTCATCACCCAATTTGTATTTCCAGTTCTTCCAAAATGTTGAAGGAAGGAATAGATCAGTGGTTAGGTTTCCTTTTAATAGTATTTAGAAATAAAGTAAGAATTAGGGTTTCCTTTTAATGTTAATTAAAATTAATTAGGGGTTGTTATATAAAGTAAGAATTTTTATTTCCTGTTAACGTTAATTAAAAATAATTTGGGGTTGTTAATTTCTCTGTTCGAGCTTGACGTTGCAGGAGATCCTCATCCTCTCTGTTCTGGTTCGCGGGCGCAGTGGTCATGACCGTAGCATCTCTAGCGACTACGCAGCACAGGGGTTTCTGTTCTCACATTTCTTTTGACTCACGATTGGTTTTTCGAGTTAGGGTTTTCTTTTTACAGGAACTCTTCTTCTTTCCAAAATTCCTTCTTTTGACTCTTCTTTTTACACTGTCACTGGCCACGTCAACTGCCACCTTACGAAGATAAACAGCCATGTTGCACAGTGTCAGCTGGATCGTTAAATATTTAACGCTGTGACCAAAAAGGATTTAATTGGACACTTTTTTCACAACTTGGGACTACATTGAACTTTTTAAAAAAGGTAGGACAAACTTGAACATTTCCCTTGTAAAAAGGGACAAAAAGAGGTATTAAGCCTAGAAGATATAATGATTTATAAAATTAAAATATTTATTTTATTTTTTAAAAAATGAAAAGTTCAGTGAATGATTTTAAGGGGATATTAAATTGATTTTTTATTAAATAAAGAGCTATAAACTAAATCAAATTTTTTGAATATAATAATATATTTTAATTAGTTATATTTTAATAAGTTTGTCGCCGGTGAGAGCGATGCTATCATCTTGCGCTGCTCTTTTCCCGTTCAGGAATCGCACAAAACACCTCTCTCACCATTCTTCAAATGCCCAATCGGAGAACCATGGCCCTTTCTGTTCGCCGGAATTAGAATTAGGTTGGCGCTTCGCCGCAAGTTTAGCGAGTGAAGAATAGCCCAGGCCACTGCAGCCGCAGCAATACCCGTTCTCGCCGCTGCGGCGCTCGGCGACGTCACCAGAAACGCTGGTATCTTCCTCTTCTCCAACACGGCTCTCCTCTCTTCCTTCCTCACGCGCCAAGTTCGAACAAAAACCACCGCTTGCCCATCGCCGTTATTCCAGTCGAAGCTACTTGATGACGCCGCTGCGGCTACCGTTAGGGTTCCGATTCTGAGTAAACGAGGTCGTCCTGTGAAGCTAAACGCGTGTTTCTCCTCTTCGAATCGCAAAGACAAATCGCAATTCGTCCTGAGCCCTAATTTCTCTGCTTCACTTCAGCCTCTGATAGCATCACCGTCAATACTGATCAGAATCACTGGCGGCATAGCCTTCGTTGTTGCGTGACAATCACTGTAACTCTGATCAAGATTCTAAACACCGCTGTCACTCTTCTTCTTCTTCCACTCAACTCAGCATTTTTACTCTATCCTATCTCTTTTTTATTTTAAATTTTTTTCTATTTCAAGATTTATTATATTATGTAGGCTTAAATGTTTACTTCGTCTCCACGTTAAGAGGTGAATTTATGTTTAGTACCCAATTTTAAAAATGAAGACATTGGATCCCGATGTTATGAAAAATATATGAATAAGGTTCGCAAAGAAAGAACAAGTTCAACAAATTATCAAAGAAAAAGCTGAACAAGAGATAGAAAAAACTGGACAGCAGAAGAGAGAAGAGAAAAAGTACGATCACATAAGAGATAGAAATTCACCTCTTAACATAAGGACGAAAAAACATTTAAGCCTATTATGTATTGGTCTGGATTTGCTTTCCGTGTAGAATTAAGAGAATAACATTTTGCTCTTCAATTGAACATTTGAGGTTTTGGAAATCAAATTTACAAAGTAGTGGTAACTCTCTTAGATAACATTTTTTCATTCCTTTTTTATTATGTTACTTGTTTAATGATTTATGGATTCATTACATCTCCTACACGGTTATTTTTATTGCTTATTTCACAATTTCTGAATTTTCTACAAAGATGAAATAGTGAAGAGGCATGATAGAGATGAACAAAAACACGTAGCAATGAAAAAAACATGTATATCCGAGTTGCGATAGAAACACAGCATATGAGAGATTAGCGAACCAGAAGGGATGAGATTTATCATCTATCAATCATTCAACCATGCAATGACTAATATAATCGCATCATTTAGAAAATGAGGTGATAAAACGAATAAAAACCTTCGATGTGTGATTTCGAGCGTAATCTTTCCTCTTCATTCGCTTCGACTCCTTCTATATCCAGAAACTCATCCGTTCTCCTTCTTTCGTTCGTTCTCTTTCACTCCTTTGATATGCATTCTTGTAATGATGGCCGCGAAGGGAGGAACATAAATGATAACAGAGGTGAGAAGGATGGTGGTTTTGTGAGAGGGAACCGACTCGGAGAAGAAGAAATGTGTATCAAAAGAAGATGATACTCCGTGATGGAGGAATGTGGAGAGGAGGTTGGCGATATTGAGTGATGAAGTGTAATGAATGTGAAAACGGAGTGGAAAATGGAATCGTCATTGAGAATGAAATTAAGTGGCACTCTATGAATGAAGAGTATTTTTCTAATATGTATGAAAAGAAAACATGGGAGTGAATGTGGAAGAAAACAGATGTGGGCTTTTTAACGTGAAAACAATGTGTGTAAAAAACCGAAAAATGGGGGAGAGCTTCTCCCTGCACCTCCAAATTCCATAAATGCCTTCCGGGAAACATTAAATGAATGTGGTTAAATTTGATTTACTATACACCAAATATCTATGTGCTTCATTTACTACTTGGTGTATAATTACACCCCTAGCCATTCGAGTTCATCTTCTCCAATCTACTTGGTCCATTCTTGTTCAATTTTCCAGTGATTATGTGGTCCTTGAGTGCTTGTGTGTTTTGTGGTCCGAGAGTGTGTGATTTGTTTTGGTTAGAACAAGGTTGGTGTAGATGGTCCCGACGGTCTCATGGTTACAGTGAAAGGTGTTGCATAGAAGAATATCAGTTACTTCTCTCTCAGGTGCATTATATAAACAAATGAAGGCCCTTAGATTGGAGAAGTTGCTGAAAAAGAAGTGTTACCTTTAAACCGAATGGTTTCTGAAGAAAAGTTGTTGTCTTCAGACCGAACGGTTGCTGAAGAAGAGATGTTGTCTTTAGACCGAACGATTTCTGAAGAAGAAGTGTTACCTTCAAACCGAACGGTTTTCTGAAGAAAAGTTGTTGTCCTTAGACCGAACGGTTGCTGAAGAAGAGATGTTGCCTTCAGACCGAACGGTTTCTGAAGAAAAGTTATTGTTTTCAAACCGAATGGTCACTGAAGAAGAAGTGTTACCTTCAAATCGAACGGGTGGTAATGAGGAAACCGAACGAGCGTTACCATCAGATGAAAGTGGGAATCGTGCACTGGACAGGTGTGGAAGATCTATATACCACGTGCTGCTTTCGAGTGAGATGAGTCATGTAGAGGATGAATCATCGTGGTACTTGGACACGGGGTGTTCTAACTACATGACAGGAAGGAGAGAGTGGTTGGTGAATCCTGATCCAAATATGAGAAGCAGTGTGAGATTCGTAGATGATAGCAAGGTTACAGCGGAAGGAATTGGCAGAGTCCTAATCGCAGACAAAAATGGCGGAGTTGCATATATGGATGATGTACTGTATGTTCCAACAATGAAAGCAATTTATTGAGTCTTGGACAGTTCCTAGAGAAGGGATACACTGTGATGATGCAGCAAGGACACACCGAAGTGTTTGATGAAAGGCAGCGGCTGATGCTCAAACACCTCTTGCCTGAAACCGAACCTTTAAGGTGAATCTGCAGGCCTCGATTGTTCAGTTTCTAGCTGTGATTGATACTAGGGATTATAGACGGAAGACGAAGAGGAGATCTAGAAAAGATGAGCATAGGCATGGTAAAAGGAGAAACAAACGTCGAAAGAAGAAACGAAGGAAACAAAAGAATGGAAACAGCCCGATGGTGAGAACTATGGTGTTCAAATGAAATATCAGGAGTAAAGGGAGGCAGGCTCATGTGATGGACGATGATCTTGGCAATGCTTGGAGTTAAATTTCTAGGGAGTTTAGTTTTAGAGGGGTGTGTTGTAAATGACAGTCTATCATTCTATGTATCTACTATACATATATACCCCACTGTGGTTGATGAGAATTAACTCTTGTTTTCTCTCTTTCTCTGCATTATGCTTCTCTCTCATCTCTGATATTTTCTTTCTACCACCTACCGGCGCTAACAGACCTCTTCACCACGTTCAGTTACGAAAAACTCATCCATAACGATGATTAAGATGTTGGCAACAAGAAGGCAAAAGTTGGCAGGTTTTAAAACTCTCTTTCTTTCTTTTGCATTCTTTCAAATGAATTCTTATAAGTATTTATCAGCAAAAAGTTTGCCTCTTCAAATGCCAGAAATAAATCATAATGCTTATTGAGTAGGTCTGCCACCTAAAACCATTAATACTAGGAATACCAAGCAACAAGAAATAAATTTCCTAATTTAAGTTTCATAACAAATCTCCCCGTTAAACTTAAATATTCTTCCCATTTCTCATTCCAATAAGCTTTTTACAATTCTCGAGCAGTGTGGTCGGTAGCGGCTTGGTGAATATGTCTGCGGCTTGAGCTCGGATTTTAACATGCTCCAGCTTGACCTTTCCTACTCTTACTTGTTCTCGGATGAAATGAAAACGGACGTCGATATGGTTGCTCCTTCCGTGATTAATTGGGTTCTTTGCCAACTCGATCGCCGACTTGTTACCAACTCGGATCACAGTCCATTCATCTTGGATCACTTCCAGATGCCTTAATAGATTTAAAAGCCAGACTGCATGACACACGCTCCAAGAGGCCGCCACATACTCTGCCTCGTAGGTAGACAAGGTTACAATGGGTTGCTTCTTAGACAGCCAAGTAAAACCCGTATTTCCAAGTAGGAATGCGTAACCCGAAGTACTTTTCCGGTCATCAACATCACCACACCAATCGCTATCCGAGTAACCCACTAGTCGATAGTCATATGATTTTGAATAGAAAAGACCAAGTGATAGGGTTCCTCGAATATATATCAGAATTCTCTTCAAGGCCTTCCAATGTTATAGCTTGGATCCTTCATGAATCTACTTATTATCCCAACACTCAACATTAAGTCGGGTCTCGTGCTTGTAAGGTACCTCAGACTTCCGATTAAACTTTGATATCTCCCATAATAAGCTCGTTTTCCTCCATCAAACTTCGAGAGTTTAGTGTCGAGTTCCATTGGAGTAGAAACCGAGTTGCAGTCCTCCATTTTAAACTTCTTTAAAATTTCAAGCGCGTACCTTTCTTGGGATATAAAAATCCCTTCCTCTGATTGCTTCACTTCCAGGCCAAGAAAATATTTCATCAGGCCTAAGTCTGTCATCTCGAACTTTTTTTCCATTACCTCCTTAAACTCCTTAATCAGCTCCGTGTTGCTTCCGGTGAATATGAGGTCGTCGACATAGAGAGCAACTACCATCATATCCTTCTCTGATTTGTTTGAGTACAAAGCATGTTCGTACGGACATTGCTCATACCCGCTTTTCTTGAAATACTCGTCAATTCTCTCATTCCAGGCACGGGGAGCCTGCTTCAGTCCATAAAGGGCTTTTCTCAATCTTAGCACTTTCTTCTCATCCCCTCTCTTCATGTACTCGAGTGGTTGCTCGACATACACCTCCTCTTTCAACACTCCATTTAGAAAGGCTGACTTCACATCCATCTGTAGAATTGGCCATTGGTTCTGAGCAACTAACGAGATCAGGAGTCGGATTTTCTCCATTCTCGTGACAGGAGCAAATACTTCATCATAGTTTATCCCCTCCTTTTGTCTATAGCCCTTTACCACGAGTCGAGCATTATAACGCTCAACCTCTCCCTCAACACTCATCTTTTTTTTGTACACCCATTTTACTCCAATGGGTCGAGCTCCTTCAGGAAGGTCAGTCAGTTCCCAAGTTTTGTTGCGTTCAATCGCTCCGATCTCCTCATCCATGGCTATTCTCCACTTCTCTTCTTGGACAACTTTCTCAAAACTCAAATCTTCAGAGTCGGCCAAATGACATACAACATGAACTTCATTTGTAGTGTCGTATATTTCCTGTAGACTTCTCATCCTAGGCTGTTGTGGCTCAGTTTCTTCATCTGAGGACTCGGTGGTTGTTGTTGTTGAAGGTACAACAATCTCCAAGCTAGTTTCTTTTTCGACCGGGTTACTCCAGCACCACTCCTTCGTTTCCTCCACGTGAACATCTCGGCTCACCACTACTTTCTTGTTAACAGGATCAAACAATTTATATGCTTTAGAATTTTTATCATACCCGATAAATATGTACTTTTTGCTCCGATCTTCTAATTTTGTCCTGTGCTGACTTGGTACTTGCCCATAGGCCAACTACCGAACACCTTTAGATGAGAGACACTCGGCTTCACACCACTCCAAATCTCCTAAGGCGTCTTCTCGCCCAAATTTGCATGTGGACATCTATTTTACACGTAGACTGCGCATTGTACCGCCTTTGCCCAAAACTTTTTCGGCATATTCTTCCCTTTCAACACAGATCGAACCATGTCGAGAATGCTTCGGTTCTTTCGTTCTACTACACCATTTTGTTGCGGAGAATATGGAGTCGTCAAGAAACGCTTGATTCCATGTTCCTCACAGTATTTGTTGAACTCGGCAGAAGTGAACTCGCCTCCTCTGTCAGATCAAACTGTTTTGATGACTTTGTTTGTTTCTTTCTCTACCATCACTTTGAATTTCTTGAAAGTTTCAAACACTTCTGACTCCTCCTTTAAAAAGTGAACCCACGTCTTCCTTGAGAAATCATCAATGAAAGAGACGAAGTATCTCCTACCACTAAATGATTCTACAGTTATTGGCCCACACAAGTTGGTATGGATTAGTTCGAGCTGCTCTTTTGCTCGGTACTCAGAGCTCCGTGGGAAAGAAGTCCTCACTTGCTTTTCGATCACACAATCTTCACAAAACCTCTTTTCGAATTCCATTTTAGGCAATCCGAGCACCATCTCCTTTTTCACCAGCTCGGTCAACCCTTCAAAGTGAAGATGACCGAATCGCAAATGCCACTTCATGGCCTCATCCTCCATATCAAGTAGCATGCATTTATCTTGAACTATTTCCAACTCAAGTTTGTACATGCGATTTATCTTCATTTCTACTTGGGCGATGAGCCTCCCGAGTTTATCCCTTAGTTGTAGTTCTCAGTCCTTCATCAGAACCGAGTACCCCTTCTCCATTATCTGTCCCATGCTCAGTATGTTGCTTTTGAGATCGGGTACGTAGTATACATCTCTGATCTCTCCGATTCGCCCATTTTTCTGTTGATACCATATCGTTCATCGACCTTTGACGGTTACTTTCGAAGCATCACCGAAAGAAACGGATCCAGACTCCTTCTTTGAAAGTACTTTGAATAAACTCTCGTCGCCACACATATGGTTACTTACGCCGGTGTCCAAGTACCAAAACCGAGTTATTAGAACAGCTCGGTTTGACCTTGGTTTTTGGAATGTTTGTCACTAGCAGCAATCCTTCTTCTTCTTTCTCGGTAAGGAAGTTTGTTGGCTCCTCTTTTTCTTTCTCTAACCTACAATCCTTGGAAATATGCCTATTGAGTAGGTCTGCCACTTAAAACCATTAATACTAAAAATACCAATCAACAAGAAATAAATTTCCTAATTTAAGTTTCATACATAAGAAAGTTGCATATATGCAAATGTCTTAAGGCAAAAGAAATAATTAGTATAGCTTATTGACCATTTGCTAAGACCATAAAAAATGTACAAATCCTAACACTGAAAAGTACAAATACTGAATCTTGTTAAGAGGGTATGCTGCAGAATACAAACATATATGGAGAGAGGTCACTTACCAGTATCAGAATATATCATTACCATAAACAATGCCTAACATTCATATTTAGGATTCAAATTATATTTAAATGATCTTTATACGTAACTTTTCATTCAATCATCTTCTTTACATACAAAAGAAACAACATTTAACCAAATAAAATGAGAATAATTACAAGTTATATATTCCCGTTGAAAAGGCACGGCGAGGAAAGTTTATCGATATTGTTACTTAGAATCGTGCGCCACATATGTAATATTTATTCTCATCCACTTACTCCTCCACTTCATGATCATCATTAATGAGTAAAAGAGCTGCAGTAACGTGCAAATGTTTTGTCATGGACAGGACAGCAGGGCCCAAACAGGATTATCGTTAAAATGACAAGGAGAACCAACTATAATTCTGTGCACAAATTTAAAACTATGGTTTCACAGAAACAGAAAATATAAAACCTGGTACATTCGAGAATGTTATAGAACTTTGATCTGATCAATATAGGTATATGCGTATGCAATTGTTTATTATTGTCACAATGCGTCATTATTAGGACTTGAACGTAGCTAACCAATTATTCTTATCGTTTCAAGATTAGAGAAATGCAAGTTGCCTATTCTAGTGGTGGTGGGACTCCTAATCTAAAATAAAGATGCTTCTAGTATAACATGATACGAGTATGGACATGCACTGTGATGCCATGTCACGCTAACACATGCTTCTTTCTTCAAAATAGTATTTTGTATTAATATGAAAAGTCTGGTTATATATGTCCCATATGTACACATTTCTTATATAATGCATCAAAAATCAATCCAAAGATGATTTTAACTATATATATATATATATATATATATATATATATATATATATATATATATATATATATATATATATATATATATATATCTGATCTGAGTTCGTTGTTTATGAGATTGATTGTACGGAAATACTAAGTAATGTTTTTCGTCCCACAAAATCATGAATTAGTTTACCTCCTACCGACCAGGCATATATAGAGAAGTCAGATCTACTCTTTCTTTCTTCTGCGGTGCTAATAATTGTTGTGATTTGTGGTTTTGAAAAGATGTAGTTCTAATCAAATATTTGTAAATAATGTTATCATATGCTGAATGTTTCAACCAAATCAAAATCCAAATACAATCGCTTATGCTTGCTTCCAGAATTTTCCAAACCAGTGGCCCACCAATTGCTTCATGAAGAAGGAGTCAAGACAAAGGAGCATCCTTCCAACATATCTAGAACTTTCTAATGCATTATTTTTTATGGATATGATCCAAAATTTTCTTCTATATAGTCCCTCTTATACGCTTCACTTTACGGTTCAGTTATATTCCTTGGTAGGATACAACCAACTCTTTCTAACTGCATAAACGACTTATTTTCTCAAAGGAGAAAGGGTTATCCCCAAAACAAAACTTAATCATTCATTTCTTCTTCATTTTCATTCATAACCTTTCTCTTGAACCCCTTTTGATTCTGCCGTATACTTTCTTCGTTCTAACATATTTTGTACTTTTTCCCCCTTTTCCTCCTCGTTATAGTTAGTCTCAATACACTTCTCCGTCTTCCCTTTTAATACTCATCAGTTTTATACTCTATGGTTAAGTGCAAATTTGCTTACTGGCCAAGTTACCAATCTGTTTTAGAACCATATAACGAATTCACAAAACCCATTAAGTTAATTAGAAAAATTGAAGAATGAATTATATATATCCAGTGAAAGAAGAATGCTTGGAATCAGCACTACCACCATCATCATCATATCAGTTGGAATCAGCACTACCACCATCATCATCATATCAGTTAGGTAATGAGTATCCACCAAAGCCAATCGAGGGACTTCATTACGCTGGACCACCACCATTCCTCACAAAAACTTTTGATGTTGTTGATGACCCAGTTACCAACCACGTAATTTCTTGGAGCAGAGACGGCACAAGCTTTGTGGTCTGGGATCCACATACCTTCTCTGCAAGTCTCCTTCCCAGATACTTCAAGCACAGCAATTTCTCAAGCTTTGTCAGGCAACTAAACACTTACGTATGTATTATCTAATCACAGTATCTCTTTAATTATTATTTTCTTCAAATTTTAATGCGTATGTGGTTTAAAATTTTGCTTGAGTACACAAATCTATAAATAACTCACGAAACCGGTTTTGTTTTCGATTTCGATGACTGTATACACCCTTCTGTTTGTTTTTTGTGAATTGTGTTGCACTTGATTTCTCTAATTCTCCTCGTAATCAAAGTCGCGTGTTTCAATGGAAAATAACTCTTTGGACATTGTTATGGAATGATTGAAGTAGTTTGTTATTGTGATTACAGTTCCAATTTATTATGATTTTGTTCAATTTTGATGGTTGGAAATATTGATAGTGGTGATCAATTTTACAGGGTTTTAGGAAAATTGATCCAGATAGATGGCAGTTTGCAAACGAAGGATTCATCAGAGGGCATAAGCATTTGTTGAAAAGCATAAGGAGAAGGAGGGCACCTTCCCAACTAACACAAAGTCACAGTGTTGAAGTTGGACGTTTTGAGTTAGACAAAGAGGTTGATCGTTTGAAGCACGAGAAGATAGTGTTGATGATGGAGCTTATGAATCTAAGACAGCAGCAGCAGAAAGCCAGAATGTGCATTAAGGAGATGGAGCAAAGGTTACAAGTGACTGAAATCAAGCAGAAACATATGATGGCTTTCTTAGCTAGAGCCATAAAAAATCCTGCCTTCATACACCAACTCCTAAAGAAAGAGAAGAGAAAGGATCTTGAAGAAGCCTTGACTAAAAAGAGAAGACAAATTAAGCAAGGAGTTAGAGGTATTGGAGAATCAAGTAGTAGGGGTGAAGGAAGGAGCAGTGTTAAAGTTGAGGCCTTGGAATTTGGGGAGTACGATTGTGATTTTGGAGTGTCAGAGTTGGAAAAGTTAGCTATGGAAATGCAGGGATGTGGAAAGGGTAGGATAGACCGGGAGGTAGAACCTGAGGCACTAGAATCACAAGAGAGACTGGATAGAGTACTTGATGAAGAGTTTTGGGAAGAACTGATGTTCAGTGAGAAATTTGATGGTCGATTTGACATTCCAACTACTGAAGATAACGATGAAGATGTTGTCAACATATTGGCCAATGAACTTGGTTGCTTGGATTCAAGTCATTAAATGAACCACTGAATCATTTAACCTTTTCATTTTGTTCACTATAGGTTCAAGACTTCAACTAAGTCTAGTATAAAGGAAGCGCATATGATGGAGCCTAATTGGCAAGACAGTAAATTACAAGAAGGGAAATAGATCTTTCGTGTTTCTATTCTAACTTCATTACATGTCCTTTTGTAGCACTTGGTAAAACCCCATATTCTCACTTTTCTCATTGTCATTGTTTGATGAGGTAGGTTGCTGATGGCGCTTGGACAAGAGTCTTTGGTAGTGATAGCAGTCACTACATATACCCAATTAAGGTTCAGTTTTTTAAACACCTTTCAGTAACTATGTATGTGTCAACCCAGATATGTCACTGCTTGTTGTAATTATTCTTCATCTCAATGAATGTAGATTCATCAGAAAATGTAGAATGGACAAGAAACAGCTGTTCTCCAACAATAGTAACTGAAGATCACGAAGCAGAGGTTAAGGTTGTCACTTTGATTTGGTTCTCCCTCCTAAAATTTTTGTGTATATCCTTAGAGGAAGAACACGTAATGGATGATGTCACTCATGTACTATCTACTTGGGTTTCATCATCATCACATGTTCATGATTTGCTGTCTTCAAGATGGGTAGTGTCAAACATGTTCAATATGTGGTCAAATTGTAAGAGGATCCTTCTTTATTTTTCTCTTTTGTTCTCGTTCCTATGGGGTGTGCATAACCATAGAACTCTAGAGAAGAGATTTCGAGCCTCAATGATGAGACATTGGTTTTTTCTCTCATTCACAATTAGCAAATGACGATTCCGAATAGTATATAGTTCACATCTTATCACAATAAATCGAATTTGAAGCATGCATTCGACATTTCAATTATTTCGTTATCATTATAGACCTATGCATACAAAACTGTAATAAATTATACAAATGTGCAAACGATTTCATTTTAGGAACTCTATCCTAAAATGTAGCTTAACTCGACCTGTTTGCATTGAGAAAATAACTATATTCTTTTTTCTCTTGTCAAAAAGAGAAACACAAGAATATTTTTTCTTTGCTTGTTTGAAAAAATATTTTCATTTTATTGTTGGAGGTATTTTTATGTCATTTTGTTAAAGAAAATGTTGGATATGGGTGTGAGTGCAGTTGGGGGAATAAGGAAGGGCTTGTGTGTGATTGCATGTGGAGGTGGAAAAGGGATACTAAGATGAAACTGGGAACTGATTAAATATTAACTAATTTAAATTATGATGATATTGAACTTTAAATATATAAAGCTTAAAATTAAATATATTAAAATAATGAATTTTCAAACTAAATAAAATATAAAAGATAAGTCGTCAAACTAAATAAAATATAAAAGATAAGAGACCAATTAAAATAGATTTAATTAAGTTTAAACTTCTCATAAATTTGGATACTTTTTCATTAAGATTTTATTATATTTTTTTAAATATACCGAATGTAACATTTCAATTAAGTAGATAACTATACAAATTTAAAATATAATAAATTAGTTATAAAGCAAAATTACTTTTACATGCATCATAGGAATTGACATAATTGATTTAAAATCAAATTAGTATTATCAGAATTAACAAGTGATTTGTTTTTAAACCTTATTCATGTGATCTCCAATCACAAAAGTTGGGTTACCATCACTTGTTTGTTTGCCAATGACTTAAGTCTCATTCCCCTCGATATTTCTAAGATCATATTTATTTCTAAGGGTTTTATTAGAGGATCTGCTAGATTTCGTTCTGACTTCACATAGTCAATGCAAATAGTTTCACTCTCTAGTAGCTGTTTCACCAAATTTTGTCTTAATTGAATATGTATGTTCTTTCCATTGTAATTATTGCTTTTAGTTATAGCTATTGTCGATTGACAATCACAGTGTGTTCACAATAATGTGGTTGGTTTCATTAGTAGTGGAATGTTTGCTAAGAAGTTTTTCAACCACTCAGCCTCACTACTAATCATCTCAAGAGTGACAAACTCAAATTCCATTGTTGATCTTGCAATAATTGTTTATCTGGTTGATCTTCATGTAATCGCATCACCCCAAGTATAAATACATAAGTACTACTGGATTTTGTCTCATCTGAAGCAGAGATTCAGTTAGCATCATTGTACTCTTCTAGTACAACGAGAAATCCACTATATTCAATAACATAATCCATTGAACCTCTTAAGTATCTCATAAGCTTAGAAAGTGCATCTCAATGTTCTTGATTTGGACATTGAGTGTACCTACTCAGTCTACCTACCGCCTTTACCCATGTGTTTCATTTCAAAGTTCGATCCTAGAAATAATTTAGTTCTAGCGACAATCTCATTGCATGTACTAAAAATTAACATGTTATCCACATACAAGCATATAATGACACAATCACCATTTTCATATTTAGAGTATACGCATTTATTAGCATGATTAGGTGAAAAACCATCACATAACACTACATTATAAAGTTTTTCATGTCATTATTTTGGTTCTCGTTTCAACCCATACAAAGATTTTAAAAGTTTACATACTTTATTCTCTTGACCAGGTACAACACACCCTTTAGGTTGAGTCATATAAATTTGCTCCTCCAAATCACCATTCAAAAATGCAGTTCCATTTGGTGTATCACTAGCTTATGCATAACTCCTAAAACAATACTCAAATTAAGGAAATCCTAATCATAGGAGCAAAAGTGTCAAAATAATCTATGTTGGTTTGAGTAAAGTTTTTTGCTATTAATCTTGCCTTATACTTCTCTATAGATCTATCAGGGTGATACTTTTTCTTAAAGATCCACTTACAACCAATGAGTTTTGCTCATTTAGGCAAATCTACTAAGGTCCAAATATTTTTTTTCTGAATTGATTCAGTTTCATTCCTAATGGCCCTATTCCACTGTTTTGCATTAGTAGAACTAATAGCTTCTATAAAGCTACTAGGATCATTATCAACAAGATAAGTATAAAAATCATTACTAAAGAAAGTTTCCTTCCTCTATCTTTTACTTCTTCTTAAATTCTCACACAAGACATCATTATTATTATTATCATCAACATGTTAAGACGTCTCACTAACCTTTAAGGGAAACACATGTTAAAAACATTTTTCGTCTCCATAATAGAATTACTCTAAAGTATATCAATTTTAAGAACCAAAAACCTATAGGAAGCACTATCTTCAGCATAACATAAGAACATGCAATCAGAAGTTTTAGAGCCTACTTTCCTTTTCTTAGGATCGAGTAACATTACCTTAGCTAGACACCCTCACACTCTTAGATATTTAAGGTTAAGTTGATAGCCACTCCACAACTCATGGAATGTTTTACCAGTTTTCTTATGAGGTATTCTATTTTGTGAAAAACATGCAGTAAGGCTTCTCCTCAAAGGTTATCAAGTACACTAGAACTATAATAAGCATAACAGTCATCATTTCCTTAAGAATTTTATTCTTTCTCCTGGCTACTCCATTAGACTCAGGTGAATATGGTGAAGTTATTTCATGGATAATACCTTCTCTAACACAAAAGTCATTAACCAATACATATTCATCACCTATATCTGATCTAATCCTTTTAATTTCTTATTTAGTTCATTTTATACTTCTGCTTTATAGGTTAGAAACACATGAAAGGTTTCATCTTTATGCTTGATTAAATACAATTTAGTATATCTAGCATAATCATCTATAAAAGTTACAAAATAATTTTTCCCGCCTCTAAACACGGTTTGTTTTAAATAAGCTAGCTTAATATGAATTAGCCCTAACAATTCAGTTTGACGATCTACAAGATAAATGTTTTCTTCGTTATTTTAGATTCTACACGTATATCACATTTACTACTCTATTTATCATGCATATTAATTAATCCTAGTCGTTGTACTTTCATAACATAGAAAGAATTAAAATGTCCTAATCTAGCATGTCATATATCACATGAATCAACAATATAAGCATAAGAAGATTCATTAATATTTTCAGAAATGTTGAGTACAAACAGACCTTGATCACAATATCCCTTTCCGATAAAAACATTATTTTTTGTCATTATAATTTTGTTAGACTCGAATGACACTTTAAGCCCCACTTTTCCGAGTAATGTTACAAAGATTAAATTAACTTTGATTGCTGGCACACATGCAGCACATCACCTCAAGGCTAGAGTCTTTCAAATTTTTCTAGAACAGGAGTGATCTTGGAATCATCAAGGTGGACGTGTTCTTCTCCATCCCCTACACTAGTGTAAGAGGTAAAGATACTTTTGTTTGCATTGATAGGCCTAGTAGCACCAAAGTCTACCACCCACTTGCTCACATTGGTCATCAGATTTACTTGAAAAACGACCACAACAATAATGTCATCTTTTTCGGCTATATGTCCTTGTCTTCAATCATTTCCCAACAATAATAATTCCCAATAATAAACCTTTGTTTGACAACATTTTTAGCAGTGTATTTGAGAATCAACGAATCCCAAATGTTTTTCATCTCCTTATAGGAACAATATAAAATTGAACAAATCGTTAGATAGTGCACTAAGTGTCAACACCCAATTTCGTCCGGGTGACTAAATAATATAGTTTTGATGAAATTTATTTTATTTTATTCTAATTTTATTTTATGATTATTTTACTTTGTTATTTTAAGTTATGGTATTTGAGTCTATTTTAATATACTGTATTTTATTTCATTTATTTTATTTTAATCTTATTTCGATTATTTTTTATTTTTTTTATTTATTTATTTAGAGTTATTTCATTATGTTTTATTTTAGTTTTTTTTTACGTCAACTTATTTTGTTTTTGTCTTCTTTTACTTTAATTTATTTGCCAAATGTTAAAACTAGACAAAAAAAAAATGGCAAAGGTCAACTTTCTCTCCTTTCTTTTTCCACGCCATCTCCCATTCTGGTGAAATCTTCTGCTCGCCATGCATGTTGCACCGAAACTGTCTTAGTGGAGCAGAACAGAGTCTGTGGCAGGAAGCAACCATTTGACAGGCCAGGCTTTTGACTCTAAGCGGGATATGAAGCATGTACAGGGGAAAGGGGAATCTCAACTCTTCTCACCTTCAAAACCAGCCACTATCGATCCAGCTCCATTTGATCAGGGGAACCGAGAGAAAACACAAGGTCTGAGAGCTAAAAAATTTGGCAAGAAATTACAACCGAGGGGGAGGCGCTCAGAGTTGAACAATAGAGAAAGGAGCTCCAAGAGGTAAGCAAGTAACGTCCAATTTACAATCGCTGTTAGAATAGCTTTATGCTTTGCTTGTGTGTGATTGTTGCTTGAGTATTCCAAACCGTGTATGTATACATCACGGTTATCTTCTCCACTATGTTCAACACCTGAAACACAGAATAAACCATTTACTCATCTTCCGATTTCTACAGTTTCTTCTATTCCCTCACACAATTCAATGCTAGATTAAGAAACAAATTTACCACTACTCTCTTCAGCCACCATTGACAATGAAGTTCTACTTTGTTGTAAACACCCAACCCATCGTTCAAGCTTCCTTTCATCTCCAATCAACACCGAAGAATTTGAATCCTTGAGCAGGAAACACATATACAACAGAAACCAGAAAACCCATACATAGAACCTTCAAACATTGTCTCCACAAGCCGGCCGTTTTGTATGATATACAAACTTTGGAACCACACTAGTGGTGGCCTCGGTAGCGGCAGTTTCCGCCTTTGTGGCGGCAGCGACTACGGTAGGAGAAGAGGGAGAAAAGGGTTACGTACGCCGGCAGTGAGTTGCGTCACCGGCGTGACCCTGGTTCGCGATTCGGAGGCGGCGGCGGCCCGTTCCGGTGGAGGCGATGTCCGGTGGCGACCTTGGCTGTGACCGGTGACGCCGGTGGTGTCTTGATTCGAGACGTCTGGGCTCGCTCAGGCGGTGTTCGACGGAGAAGGGGGAGAACTTCCCACGCGCGAGGAGAAGAGGAAAGGCGAACCCAGCGCCGTGGCTGACTGTGGCTCCGGTGACGCCATGGATCGCGGTTAGCGATGGCCGGTTCCGGTGGCGGCCCGTGGGCATGAGCCGGCGGACGGGATGAACCCCTCCCTGGGTTATCGATTTCAAAGGGAGACGAGAGAGGGGGAAGGCGGTGGCGCCACGGTCGGCAATGGTTCTGGTGATACTCGGGGTCACCGCCGACGTCGAGACTTGTAGAGGATGGTGGCGCGGTGGCCGTTTTGGCGGAGATGGCAGTGTGCGTGCAGGGAAGACGACCGAGAGAAGGAGACCCTGGGTCTCATTTCAGTGAAGGGGCGTGATGCAGAGAGAATGGGAGAACCCCTAAAGTTTTTCTGAGCCAATGAAAAGGCCTTGGGCCTGTTTTTGTTTTTTTTTCTCTGACCCAACTTTCCCTAAAACAAAAAATATGTAATAAGAATCTTTTCTCCTACGCGCACTCCCCATTTTTCACCCTTACACCCCTACGTCCATCCTCTGCCTTGGGCTCGGGCCCGTTCTGTTCCTAAAAAAAACAAAAAGACGAATTTCTTCCTTACGCCCCCTTATTCTCATTTTCACACCCCTCTCCGCCTGGGCTTTGCCCAGTTCGTTTTTTTAATTGTTTAGGCAACCAGTTGCTTATTTAACACCTCCTCACCCCTTTTTTATTTACTTATTATTTTACCTTTATTTTACTACTTATTTTTCTATCCTTTTATTTTATTTTTTATGTTTTTTTTCTTTCTTTTTTCTCTTTTGATTTTAAATATTTATCTACTTTTTTAAATGTACTTTTATAAAAAAAAATGATAAAAATATATTTTAAAGGTTTAGGCACATGTGTGACCGCACGCATCGTCCTTGTGCTAAAACTTTTTCTTCTTCTCTTCTAAAAAATAATAAAAATATTTTAAAGGTTTAGGCACATGTGTGATCGCAGCATCGTCCTTGTGCTAAAACTTTTTCTTCTTCTCTTCTAAAAAATATATAATAAAAATATTTTAAAGGTTTAGGCACATGTGTGATCGCACGCATCGTCCTTGTGCTAAAACTTTTTCTTCTTCTATTCTAAAAATAATAAATATATTTTAAAGGTTCAGGCACATGTGTGATCGCCCGCATCGTCCTTGTGCTGAAACCTTTGCTTCTTCTCTTCTAAAAAATAATAACAAATATTTTAAAGGTTTAGGCATATGTGTGATCGTTCACATCGTCCTTGTGCCAAAAAACCTTTTCTCTTTCTTTTATAAAAATATAAAAAAAATATATAAAATCTTTAAAAACTAAAAACATCAACAATTTCAAACAACAAACAATCTCTCGCCCAGAACTACGTGATCCTTGATTCTCCATCAAGAGTGGAGATACGTAGGAGCAATGTTAGTCCTTGTCAGGTTCACTTCCCAAAAATCCAAAAATCATTTCCAAACAAAATTCTCAAACAATTCTCCGAACAAACTTTCCAAATAGTTTCCAAAAGAACTACGTAACCCTGATTTCTCATTCTGAATGAGACTACGTAGGAGCAAGGTCAATCCTTTTCGGGCCCAAAAAACTAAAAAATATATTTTGTTTCTTTAGAGTCTTATTTTAGGGGATAATTAAACATTTTGAAAACCACATCATATTCGCACATTTAGTTAAAGGTACTGCCTTAGGGCAGGCGTTGTAGGGTGCTAACACCTTCCCTACGCGTAACCGACTCCTGAGCCCAGAATCTGGTTTCCGTGGACCGTGTCTTATCATTTTATGGGTTTTCCGTAGTTTTCCAGAATAAACTATGGTGGCGACTCCAAAATCTCTTTTCAAAACCCGTTATTCTTTTTTGGATCGTTGTCCCGTCACGATTTCGGTTGCGACACTAAGTAAAGTATGTCAACATACCTTGTTTACATGAATTCAATCTTTAATTTGTTTTGAATCTGGAGGGAGACTAGAGTCAAGTTTTGGGGATGCAAGAACATAGGCAACTCCATACATGTCTAAGAGGGCTGACACACGTTCCTACTAGCGCCAAAAATTCTAACCAGAAAATACTTCGATTTATCTAGGAAATGTTCTGTGAAGACTGTCTGAGTTCCAGAAACAATATTCTGATTCTCCAAGATTGAGTTGTTGATGTCAGCCATAAGTCCTTAAGATTGTTGTAGAAAAGTTGACAAAATCATGAATAGAACTTCCTGAGGCGTGTAGAACACATTAAGGACTTATTCATGGTGTCTTGCGCAAGCCTTCTAAGATACAACAATAAATTCTTACAAATTTCTGAGGATCTCAGAACTAGCAAGAAACTCTAAAGAGAGTAAAAGAATAAATCCAAAATTTTCTAAGTAGGAAATAGAAAAGGGAGAAAAAGGAGAGGGTAAAAGGATGAGAGAGTTGCTTTTGGTGTTGCTCTTGGAGTGAAAGATGTGATCTATTTATAGAGTTGGGAAGTAGTCCCAAGGCATAAAACTTGTACAAAAATACCGCAAGGGACGCTAGTTAAAACCATTTTAAGCAAATAAAAAAAATGTGAAGAAAACGGTGCCTTCACTTGTGGAAAAAGCTTTTGAAATCTCGAGCCTTTCGGTTTGACCTTGCAACGTTCAAAAAGTTGTTTTCTCTCGTAAAATTTTGTAATATATAGATTTTTTAACAACATTGAGGCCGAGAATGTAACTTGTTATCGATCAAAGACAACCGCTTAGAACTTGACCAAAAGGCCATCCACCTATACATAAAAGTCGACTTCAACTTGATCAAAATGGTTAATTATTGTCATTACAAAGTCTTATTTACCTGCACAAGTAAGTCAGATGAAGCCTAGTTAAAAGACTCGTTGTCATCCAACAAGATGAGATATTATATGTCTGTCAATTCAAACTTAGGAGGGGTTTGTGTATATATCCAATCCAAAAAGAGACTTTAATACATTTTTAAAGTTCGACAATTTTGTTCATAATGCACATTCAAATCATATAGCCAATGTGACTTCTCCTTTATGATGTAATTATTGGCCATGATTCCTCTATTACTTGGACACAACGATCATATCTCTTTAGTTCTATATAAAGTGTTGAACCAAGAAGTATAATTTAATTAAACATTTTCATGCTTTCTTATATACTCCTAAAAGATTGGTAGTTCTTTTATGGTATTAAGCATAGAACATTTTCATTCTTTCTTATATACTCTTAAGAAGATTATTAGTTCTCTCATAGACTTAAGGATTAGAAATTCTTTTGCATGTGAATTATTCTGTGTCCCTATTTGCCTGACAAAAGTTTTTCAGAATCTTTACATGTGTCTTATTGATACACATTCCAAATCCATTATGAACACAGAATAAATATTTTAGACACTTAAAAAAAATCTTTATAATTTGTGTTTTTTTTAGAATAATTTTATCATGAAGTGTCTAGAAGCGAAGTTATGAAGTAAAATTCCTTTATGTCTCGACTTAGACTTTAGCCATTATCCAAAACTCTCAATCTTTCGGTGTAAACTTCTCGTTAATCACTTAAACCTTATTCTGTTTATTCAGGCACCTAAATATTAAACACTATAAATTCACTATATCAGTAATCAAATAAACCTTTATTCATTACACTGTTAATCATATCTTCATCACAAACCCATACCCACTTGAATCACCAAAGCGTTTTCTGCATCAGTACCAAAGAGAAATTTAAATTTAAGGACAAAATTTTAATTTTGTCAATTATATTTTCTAAATTTAAAATTCAGTAAAAGGGTAATATACATGTCTTGGTGAATGTATGTTTTTCCCAATTATTAAGTTCCAATTCCAAATTTGGAAAGAACAGTGTTACGTATGTAGAAGTTTATTACATTCATTATTATCATTATTGCTTAGCAAAGTTCAATTTTTTGAGTTAGTTAAGGAGTCAAAGATGTCTATTGCTTAGTAAAGCTGAATTCTTTGAGCAAGTTAAGGAGTCAAAGATGTCATGCTAACTAGTTAAGACTAAATTGGATTTTGTGTGAAAACTAATGAAGCATAAACTCATATTTCATTAATTAAATTACTCTTTTCCCCTTTTGAATATTCAACCAATATGAGCCGATAATGTTGAAAAAGATAGCAAAACCAAGCTATTCACTCAAGTTTTATTCTCCGCAATGGTTTTACAGATATATTTATTTTATTGGAAAATCATGTGACCTTCATTTTCTTCCCACTGTCAATTATCCATCTCTGATTTTCCGTTTTGACAACATTTTATAGGTCATTGAAAAAGGCCACTAAACTTGGGACTGGCTTAAAACTTGGGACCCATAACCCTAATAGTCAATCATCTAGAGAAACAACTAGGCTTTTTGCAAACATTGACCAATTGGGCCTATTAAATGTCCTAACTTAGCCTCTACGATGACAGTGAAGGAACCAAGATAACCCATAAAAATGGGTAACTCAATATCTTCTTCTATATCTGTGTATAAAACAAAGTCTTCACTGTTAACGTGTCAACACTTTCTCAAAATTTCCCCCTCCTGAATTTGAACTATATGCACTTGGTTGCTATCACCATGTACTGCAAAACAAAAATTTTGCATTCAAAAATAAATCATGTGATCATTCTTTCTTTTCTTTAAAACCATCTTTCTTCCATTTCAAACTTCAAATATATTGATGGCAACACATGTTATTTCTCTCATTCTAAATTATCCTACTTACATGACAACACAAATTTATTGGATATGATAAAACAAAAATTGAAGCAAAATCCATTTCATCTCTTCTAAGTTAATTTTTGTTAGGAATGCATAGGAAGAATCTTTTTCAATATTGATATTAGTTTTAGTAGAGAATAAAATTTCTTTGTTTGTAGTAAATTCCAATTGTTCTTTGTTTGTAAGTTTTATGTTGTTTGTAAAGACTTATTTGGTTATAATTTTACAAAATGATTGTTTTCTAGTAGTTTTAGAATAGGTTTGTAAATTTTATTGAAAATAGATTTGTTGGATTAAAAAATAAGAATAAAACATGATATGGAGTGCACCGTTTTGAGATAGCCAATCAATTTTATCAAAGGTTGTTGCAAATCAAGCATAGAAAACACGAGTTTATTCTCAGCCAAATTAAGCAAAAAGAGAACATGAAGAAACAAGGAAAATATGTGCATTTCATGTAATGTAATTGTGATTAATTTTTGAATTTTAAAACTTTTGTGATTAAATTAAATAAGAAAATTTTGAATTAGATATGAAATTAAAGACATTTTTTAATCTTGCTTTAAAATAAAAAAAAATGGTATGTAAAAGTAAGAATGTTCTTTGTGAATTTGTGAGAGTTTTGTCTCTTAAGAAGTAATTTTATATTTATCTTAAAGTTATTAAGAATTTAAGAGGTGCCTATCTCTTATTTTAGGTTAAATCACCGAACGTACGTTTATTTGTTTAAATATTCCATTTTTTTTCATTTTTTAAAATTATTATATTGACACCTTCATCCTTAATTATTGACTCATATCTTAAAAATTAGTATTCTCATGTGACATAACAAAGGGGAGTTTTATTCCTTTGGTTCATCTTATTGGAATTTAATGGATTGTAATGAGTATTTTTGTGAAAGATCACTTTTCCATACGCTTTATTGATAAGATATTATTACAAATGTCTTCCCTTCTCCTTATATATCCCCTCCTCTTCCCATTATCATCCAAAATTTTCTTATTCTAAATTTTCTTGGCATTTTTTATTTTTTATTTTTTATTTTCTTAAAATTTCAATGTAATCTAACAAAGGATTTCTTTGTTTTGTTTTTCATTTTGTGGAGGTGTGATCTTGATTCGAATATGTGATCCAAACTTAATTTTATATATTTCTTGAAAATTTTCATGTATTTTAACAGAGGTTTTTTTTTTCATTCGTAGTATGAGTTAAAGGTTAAGAACTTGGTAAGTTATTTTCATCCCTCTTTACAATTACGTATATTTTTATTCTTTTTCAACAATTAAATACGTAATTGTGTTTTTATTATTTTGCTAAATTTTAATAAAAAATCAACCCAACACAAACAGAGGGAAATGCATTGAAAGATGTCAACTTGTTAAGTTGTATTAAATCACATGTTCTTTTTTATGTACCATAAACTGTATATAAACAAGTTCTTTTTTTTCCTTTTTTTTTTCATATAAACTATCTTATTGTATTAGAGTACTAAAACAATTTTGTCATCCCAAATTTAAACGAGGTTAATTTTGTCTTGCTTTTGAAAGTATAAAGTTAGATAAGGGTTTTTTCCTTATTTTTTAGGTTGTTTCCAATTCAATCTCCGTTTTATTAGAATCCCTAATTTAGTCCTAAAAAATGAAAAATTGAATCAATTAGGTCTCTGCCATTAAATTGGCTTAATAGAGTTAAGTTTTTTATGACCTGAGACTTTGACGTGACAAATTTTTTAAATGTGGCTTTCTCTACTATGTATACGTGCAATATATAATTAAAAAAAAATTCTGAAAACTAAAACCCAAATTAGGGCTCATCATCTTCAACATTACCTTTCATCATCTTCAACCTTAACAATTGATGTTCATTACGAAATTTGGTTTTCATGAAATTAAGCACCACTAGATTAAGGTTTAGTAAAATCAAATTAGGTTCGAGATTGGAGTTAAAGGCGTTAACAACATCTCCCGAAAACAATTCACCACCGTCGTTTTCTTATGAAGCGATGTGAGGGGTTTGGGGCTGCCGAGGTTGATTATTTAGGGTTTGAGTCAAATTCGAAAAAGGGTAATTGAATTTGAGGGTGGAAGAGCTCAATGAGGTAGTGATCGAAGGAGAGGCAAGAATCAGAGGAAGAAGATTGAGAAGGGCTTTGATTGGTTTGATTAAATTGGAAGCAAGGTTGTTTATTTTGGGGTGTCGCGAGTGGAGAGAGTTCACCTAAAAGATGCAACTTGTTGCGATTCAAAGCTGAAACTTCAGCTGCGTTGGCAATGCTTGGTCGAATTGGTCCAATGAAGTGGATTTGGGGTTCCTTACGATTAGAGATGGTGGCGTTTCGTAGGTTCCATGGAGATTCGAAAGTCTCGGGTTTTGTGTCCAGCGCAATTTAGGGTTCGTGGCTAATTTGGGGGTTTTCAAATTTGTGATTATGTTTTCTCTTTACAGGTTTCAAATGGTTTAATGAAGAAGAAAATAGATGATGATGAGTTCAATTGCAGCGCGAAAAGCTTGAGCGCTCGTTACGTTGGCCATGGTGGCGATTTTCCCTCGCGGTGCTGGATGGAAGGAGATGAATTAAAGCGAACATGGCGGAGTCACGATTTTGATTTTGTGGTTACCTGATTCCAGGTTGATGGTGCACGAGGAAGATGATGGTGGTTCTGAGGCGCGATTGGATTCTCTGATGATGGTTATTGTTGTGTAATGTGTAGGAATTACAGATGCTGGAATGAAAGTTATTGCTGAATTTAGGGTCTGGGTGGTGGACAAGAAGAGGATTTCTGGGTGGTGCTTGACTATAATGGAAGATGACTTTTTTTTAAAAAATTTTTAATCAAAATTAAAATGTTTTTAAATTCCACGTAGAGCTCTGTGAATGTCATCTTTAAAAAACTTGTCACGTCAATCTCCCACCTCATCAAAAACTTAACCCCATTAAGCCAATTTAACGGCAGAGGCCCAATTGACTCAAATTAGCATTTTTTTAGCACTAAATTGGGGATTTTAATTAAACGAGGATCAAATTAGGAAAAATCCACAAAAATAGGGACAACTAAAGGGGTTTAACCTTAGTTAAGATATCAAGTCTTACTTACAAATCTATTTAATTGATGAAGAAGTCACAATTAAGAAGATGAAACCTAACTTGAAATTCTTGTTACAAACATAAGTGTTAGATTTTTTCATATCACTTCATTATGATATTAATATATTAATCTATGCTTTTAATTAGAGTTGTGGGTAAACATAGAGCACAAAAAATTCAAATATTATATCCAAAGGTTAGAACTCAATGATCTTTAAGTTATTAATTTTTGTATGTGAACTTTAGTGTCTAACTATTTTGATTATTTTCTTTATCATGTTTAGTGTAACAAGCAGCCAAATTCATGAGCATCTGACTACTATGTCATGTCTTGGATCAAGACCATCCTTTGAGTAGGAATTAGAGATGATTGGACTGAAGTAATAATATATTTTTCACATATTACAAATCAAACTCAACTTTAAACATTTGGATGAAAAAAATAATAAAGTTGTCTTATTTTTGCAGCGCTTCAACAATCCATCACCAATAATAGAGGACACACAATGAAGAAAATAAATAGGAGCGGACATTGTATTTTTTGAGCGATGGAGTTAGGACATACATTAGTTTAATTTTAATACTTTGAGTTTTGATAGCTTTAGTTTTTAGTTTTATCTGTGATAACTTTAGTTTATAGTTTTGATTAGTTCACATACAAAGTTCAAAATGAGTTCTAGATATATGAATGTCAAAACTGTGTTGGATTTTTGCTTTTCAGGTTTGGTAAAACTTTAAAAATGAATGATTTATTAGAAAAAAACTAGGAGGGATGTCGGTTAGTGTATTTTTTTACGTCAATTGACATCGAAAATGGAAAATTTCGACATCAATTTGGCTGTTTTTCACAATTTCAGAAACTTTCGCTCAACGGTTAAGGTGTGATGATCAATGGTGATGGACGTCAGATCTCCTTACTTTTCGATGTCAATCAATGTCTTTTTTTTCTTTCGATGTTAAGTTGACGTCCCCGCTATGACATAAGAGTTTGGACACACATCAAAGGTCGAAAATAATGGATGTTAAAACTCGTTTTTTTAAGTAGTGATAAATAACTAAAAACTATATCCGAGTCTTATTTGTCCAAGTAATTTAGACATGGGTGGGTATACAAGTCTCTTAAGCTTGGAAGATGTAATTAAGCTAGTAATCTGATTTATATGATGAAGGAGTTTTATAATCTTTTTATTATAGATCGACTTTTTCAGGTTATTGATAAATTTGTCATTAAAGCATTCAAATTAATATTACTATACTCTAACAAGTTTAATATTGCTAAGTTAACTTTTGTTAAAGCTTTTACATTTAATCAAAGTATGGTCTCAATTATTGGCAAAAATTAATTCAATCATATGAAAGTTCCCACCTTTAATAAAAATATAATCTCAATTAAACTTAAAAACCTTTTGACGCATATGATTAATATATGTATGTAGATTAAACATTGTGAGAACTAGCTATAATGTAAAAATCTTATTTTTACTTGATTCGGAAACCAAAGACATAGATAAACATAAATAAGAACAAACAAATTTATTATATCTAACATCATAATCCAGTTAAGAAATTATAGAGAATAGAGGAGAGGACATGAAAGATGGTGAAGAAGACAAAATTAGGTCCCCAAATGGTTTAGAAACTCCTCTAATGTGTTTACTTAAGTCTCTTTATATAAAAATTGGATAGGACTTTGTATTGGGCTTTTCCGCTGCAATAATTTACTTTTTGATAATGTAATCTCTTCAATTATCTTCTAAATAAATCTAATATCTTCAAGATATATTTGGTTTTTGTCGAGATTTAAAAATATTTAAGAAGATCTTGCCAAATTCCAAAATATTTGGCAATTATTATCTTTTGATAATATAAGAAAGATAATTATTTAAACATATCAAATTAAATATCTAAAGATATATTTGTCCAAAATTATCTTTCATGATGCGGATTATTGTATTATAAAATCCTTTTTGTAGAAAATATAGCAGAAATCGCAAAGTCTAATTTTTGTTACCCGTTCCCTCTTTCTGGCTTAACCAAATTGAGTTTGACGAAGCCAAACTTCTTCACTTTTTCATTATTTTCTTGACTTCTTTATACAATGTTTAGTTTGGTTTTTGTGGTTTTGATTGTTTGATATTTTTGGCTTTATATTTAAGGTGTGAGGATAATTTAATCAAATTATTTGTACATTTTCATAAGTTCAACTTAGTTGCAATTGCATTAACACACCTCAAAATATTCAAAGAACATTTATACAACTAAAAAACTATTTTTAACACGTTTTGCATCTCATACTCAATAAATTCAAATATAACAAATCCTAACTAAAACAAATTTTTACAGTAAAAATATCAATTAAAAATTTAATATTAAATATACATTTATCAAAGGTTGAATTTTTATAACTAGTTTTTTTTGTAAATATGAACAACCATTTTATTGGAGTCAAGTTCGTGCGACTATTATTAAATGTTTATAAACCTATATTTTAAAGCAAATCATGTACAAGACGTTACACTAAATAAGCGGTTGTCACTTTGTTTATGTGAAACATTTTAAACCTTTATCATCCCTTATGTTCAGAATCCACTCAACTCCCTCCGCTCATAGTCTTTCTTCAAAGACCTTTTGAACTTTTGAGCTAGCATTATAGAGTTCTCCATATATTATCTTCCTTCAGTTTCCATTGTCATCCCTTCACTTTACATTCTCCCATTCATAACTTTTCTTTCTTTTATGATTCCTCTAACAGGGATAATACTATTGTAAGAAAGAAAGTTACAGGAGTTGGAGATAAATTGTCATTAGAATGTTGTACTGACTCATCTAGAGGGGTTGTATGGAGAAACTTCCACCCCCTTCCTTCGTACACACGTGTGCCCCCTACAAGACAATCACCACTTATTCTTTCGAGGAGGCCAAATAGAATTCTTAAGAGGTTGTGAAAACAATTGAGCCATGGAAGGAAAAACATCCTTTTATTTTCGATCCCGAGTAATCAGAGAAGTTATCTCGTATTCCTCTTAATTCACTTCAAGCGAGAACATTGAATTATTTGTTTCTTAGTTTCAATGTTATTGCCAAACATATTGTGGTCAAGGCTTTTGTTGCAGTCGAAATGATTTACATGAAACCACCCAAATTTTATTTTTGTCCTTGATGGATTGTTAATGATCATTTCAATGATGAGTGTGGATGAAGTACACCCTTCTTCTTAGTTAAAGGTTGCTGGAAATCAATCAAGAGATCATTTTCGAGGATGACTGCACCAACTTTGACACACAATCATTTATTTATAATAAAATATTTGCTCATAATGTTTGCACACTAGAAAAAATTAGTAATAAAAGGTTATCAAAGCTACATTCGAAAGCATAAAATGGAATAAGAGATGATAGTTTACGAATCACATATCAATAAAAATAAATAATGAACAATAAACTCTTATAACAAATCAATACTCAGTTCTCTTGAATAAAATATGGAAGTGTAACTCAAGGATTTAACATAGGAACAATTAATAATAAACTTTTAATTAGTCCGAACACTTTATGTTCTTTTTGTATTTTCTCTTTTGATGAGAATGAAAAGAAAGAAAAAAGAATTATAAGCGTGCTCACATGGGATATTATGACTTTTTTATGTAACTTATCTCGAGTACTTTTTCTAAGTTTCAATAATTTTAATTTAGCTCATTCAACAAACTGAAATTATAACGGGTCTCTACACAATAAATCTTTCATAACATATATGTCTGTAGTCACATCTACTTTATTAGATCACTTTATAATTAGATAATAAAATACAATGACCCTAACACATTTAATGATTTTGTTATATATATATATATATATATATATATATATATATATATATATATATATATATATATATATATAAATCCTTACAAATATTAGAATTTATGAGTTCAAAAAAATTGTCGTTATATCCGCATGTAGAACCAAAGCAGTTTTCATTGCATCAATCGCAATCAAACCTGAAAATGATAACTAATGTTAACAGAACCAAATGATATGAATTCATCATAAAATGTGTAGCATGAAAATTAGGTGAAGGTGCCTCGTACACGTCTATTTTCAACTGGTCCTTACTTTATCTTAATGAGATCAATACAATAACCTTAATATACAGAGTGTAATTTTTGAATAATAAACCAGAATGTATGCGTACATGAAAATCAAACATAGAACACAAACACACAAAAACGACTAACTCCCACTGAACTAAAGATTCCTCAAACTATAAAACACTCATATGAGTAATATATGCTCAAGAATAACCTTGGGTGTTAGAGCCCTATTAAGAGGATATACCATCAAGGAGTTTGTCCCTAAGTGTTTTATGGAAATTCATCCACTCTGTACTTTTTCTTTAACAATTGATTTGATGTCACAATATAACCTGAGTGGTCTTTCAATTCCTTTCTTAATACGCAGTCTTATGAAAAAAATCAGCCACATATACCTTGATTTGATGTCTCAAAGGATGCTACAAATTTTGCACTCATAGTGGATAAAACCATTAGGGTTTACTTGGTACTGGACCAAGAAACCACATCACCAGCTAGCATGGAAATGTAACTTGGAGTGGATCTTAAACAATCTTGGTATCCTGCATAATTGTGTCAGAATACTTAATGATCTCTAACTGGTCTAACCATATATATGTGAGTTTATAAACCTTTGTTCTCTTGAAAAGACCTCATAACTTTATTGGCTTCTTTCCAAAGATCCATTCTTAAATTACTTAAATATCTCTTAAAACCTTAACTATGTATGCTATATCTAGATGTACATACTTGGACATACATCAAACTCTCTACTACTGAAACATAGGAAATCTTCTACATTTCTTGAATTTCTAAATTTCCTTTTAGGCAAGGGTTGAGACTAAAGTCATCTCCATTAACAACTGGAGAATCCCTTGATTTACTATCTTCATGCTAAAAGCATTAATTATGTCATCAACATACAAACCCCATCCTTTTGAGTATAGCCCTTCATCACAAGACAAACTTTATACCTCTCCATATTACCATTAGATTCCCTCTTGATCTTAAACATTCATTTACTACCAATGGACTTCATACCTTCTGGTAATGGGACAAGTTTCCAAACCTTATTATCTTGAATAGATTTATACTCTTCATGAAGCACATGTTTCTAAGGATCTTGAGTTTGTTTTTATAGAGATTTTGAACTTGTTAGAGGTTCTGAACTTCCTTCATTATAAAAAAATTTATGAATCGGTTCACTTTCACGATTCTTCCTCTAAACTTTATTCTTCCCCCCAAACTCTATTGTAGTAAGATGCAAGGACTTAGTGAAAACATCTGCCATTTAATGTGAAGAAGGAGCATGAAGAAGGTGAATGAGCCTTTTTGAAATTTTTTGTCTAACAAGGTGACAATCAAGTTTAATATGCTTAATTTGCTCATGGAAAGTGGGATTTTTGAAAATCTCGATAGCATAATTACTATCACAAAACGTTGTGTAATGAGTGGAAACAAAGAGATGTAAACCTTGAAGAACAAAATGAATCCATTGTAGCTAACAAGTTAAAGAAGTTAAGGCATGATACTCGACTTCAAAGGAAAATCTTTAAATAGTAGTTTGCTCCTTGACCTTCCAAGAGACTAAAGAAGTGCCTAAAAACATACAATAACAAGAAACTAAATGTTTGGTAGTGGGACATGTTGCCCAATTAGAATCAGAGGAAGCCTAAATTTTGAGACAAGTATTTGAGTGATAAAGGCAAACAAAATACAAAGAAGAAACTAATCTCCTAACAAACTCAAGTGAAAAACAAAAAATATTATCTTATATTTCTTTATCAAATAGATATCTTTATTATAGGAATTAGAAAAGAAAGAAATAATCATAGATGAAAGGCAAGAGTCAAAAGTGAAAGAAAATAATAATGAAAAACTATAAAAATAATCACTCCAAAGTTTACAAGGTTTGTGAAAAAAATGGTTGAAGAAAATTTAAATGAATTTTAAATGTAAAGAAAATAAGCTATTAAAACAATTTACATTAACGATAAACCCTTAGTAATATAACCTCTGGAAAAAAAATATATTCTCATTGATATACATATAAAATCACCATTTTGATACATGAGTGATAAAATATAAGTTTATAAACATTCAATGCAAACTAATCATACAAATGCAGTTCCGATAAAATGTTCATAAAAAACCAACTTCAAAAAACTTGTTGTAAAAATTCAACCTCTAACATAACCATGAAAAGGTCATTTTATAATGAATCGATATAAAAGAAATCTATTCATGCAAAAAATCATTTCACCTGTTTAATTAAATCTATTATTCCAAACTTTTAGATTTATCTAGTCACCATACCTAAATAACTAAAATAAATAATTAGAACAAAATATAACACGTGTGCGTGTGTATATATATATATATATATATAATACATATACTGTCCAAAATAATTTTATAAAATAAAAATACAGTTTGTAATTTATTTTTAAAATATTATTCTTACGAATATTTCTAAAAGGTGATGATGAGTACAGAGCCAATTAAGAGCATGAGATAGTTGTCCTCTTGGTCCCTCCTTTTATCTTTCGTCATTCTTATCCTTATTCTCTCCATGTTAAGTGTACCTTCCCTTTATTTGTTTATTATTTTGGCTTCTTTTTTTTCTTAATGATATGTTCATCGTCCTTCTTAACTGAGTTTTTAATTAAGAAAATTAAGGAAAATGATTATTTCCTCGATAAATAAATTAATGTGTGAGAATATATATATATATATATAAAACTAAAGTTGACAATTGAATGATATTACTAAAATGAAATCATTAAATGGAGAAAATAAAAGAAAAAATTTGTTTGTAAACATTTTTAAGATAAAAAAAATTAACATTTAAAGAAAATAATTTTTTATATATTAAAATTAAAATTTATGTCAATAAGATAAAAATAAGGATTAAAAAAACTATATAAAAATAGTTTTTACATATAACTTTATGTATACACTAATTTTAACTCTTTCATATTTTTATTTCCTTAAAATCTTGACCTAAGATATAAACCATGTTTGGGTATGATAAGTTGGGTGGAAACGAATAATCCTTATTCAGAAAATTCAACTTATTATATGTTGGATATTTATTTAAAAAGTATATTTTTCTAAAATCTGTCATTAATATATTTTAAAAAATAATTCATAGATTTTTAAAATAAAATATAATGTAAATTAAATTAAATATAAATTAAATTTTAATTTTAAATTTAATAAAATATAATTTCAATTTTAGTTCTAATTATTTTATAAGTAATAGACATTTATAGTACGACTATTAGGATATCTTTGATCTATTTATAAGTTAATATTAAATTATTCATTACTTGTTATTTATTATATGTTGATATTTATTGTTTAGTAATATCAATTATTTACAACAAATTTTATTCATATATATACATACAAAAATGAGAATGGATTAATTAATATTTTTCAAATTTGTTTATATGAAATTCAACTTTTGATATAGCTCATATATGGTGAACATATTTTTACCTAATAATTTAGGAGTAGGATACTTGCAGATAAAACTCCACAGAGAGAAAATAAATTAGAGACATATACATTGATTTCCATCAACAGAAACATATATGAAAAAAAATATGCACAAAGATGTCTTTCTTACTGACAAAGTCTGAGAGAAAGTCAATAATTGAATCTACACAGTGTTTATTATTTTACTGTTGGATTTCTCGTTACGTGTGTATGAAAACGACAGTTAAGGGTTGTTTGGAGAGGCTTAAATTTCTACTGTTAGTAAATATGAAATAAGAAACACAAGAACATATTAAAATGAAAACTTTTTATAACTATAAATAATATTAAGACTCTTCAATGACTCTCCAATGATAATTATTAAGAATCTTCAATGACTCGTTATGCATTGTCTGTGTATAATTATTAAGACTCTTCAATAATAATTAAAATCAACTATAAATACAATAAATAAATTTATAACTACGTGTCCATATTTATATAATCCAATCTCCATGCAACCATACTAATTAAGATTTATTTGATTAGTAAAACCTTATCTATTACTAGTGATTTTATGCCTATTATTGATTGAGTCTAAATTCTCTCTCTATAGCCTTTCATTAAACGAGTTTTATATTCATGGCATGCATGCTAAATTAATTTCCCGTTTCACGTTTATAATTACTTATCCTAAACATTTGCATTTTCTTTTTTCTGAACCTAAATGATTGTAAAATTTTGTGCAGAGTTTCGAATACAGTGATTATTTTTAGTATTTAAAGAAAAACATTAAAACAGTTTTTTTTTTTTTTTACATTTTAGGAAAAGCAAATAGTTATACATTTTTTTTAAGACATTCTTAAGTAGAAAATACTTTTCTTTCACTTTTCAAAAAATACAAAGGGGCACTATATATATATATATATATATATATATATATATATATATATATATATATATATATATATATATATATATATATATATATATAACCTTATTTGATATGCGATGATGAGATGGAGAATCTAGTAATAGAAGAACCCGTGAACAATGTCTGGCCCGCATGGAGATAGATGAGGTTTTCTTTTCCACTCATCATCACTACTTTCTCTCTCTTTGTCTCTCTCTCTCTCTGCATGCAGAATATTGCAGAAGAACACAGTAACAGGAATATATATTGTGAGAGAATTGGATCAAATTAGAAAACCAAGAAGAAACACTGAAACACTATTATGAGATTGTTATCATCATAACCTCAAATGTGTGCATCAATCACTTAGGAAGGAAACAGAATATATATCCATTAACCGATCCACTTGGGAAGATTCATTCATACATATGCTCTCATCATCATCATCTAAAAACGTCATATTATTTGGAATCGTGCACCATTCATAAAGTAATTTTCAGCTTCTCTGGAATAAGTTATGTCCATAGCATGCATGTTCATACATGATTGAGTGTGTACTGTTCTTGGAATACGTGTGGTTTTACTTTTCAAATCTCTTTCTCTAAAACCAAACTTATATAATAAACATGGATATTCTCGATCGTGTTTGGTATACTACCCACAATTAACTAACCATGACAGATAAGGAAAATTAAATCATTTTTTTCTCTCTTTTCGTATTATAATTGGCGAGTCTTGTTCCTCAATTTTCTGCATAAACTGATAAAAAGTTAGGCGCCCACATCTCAAATGAATATGTATATATTTTAAGTAATGAGTCAAAATTGAAAGGCCATCCATACAGCCACGTCATTATTCATTAAGTATAAGAGTTCTCAATAAACTTAATAAACTAACTTCCAAAATGTTTAATCTGACAATTTCCTGCTAGAATTTTCAGGGATGGAAAACTATGTGCCAAATCAAATTGTGACATGCTTCTATGTAAATTAGGTTGTCGTCATTATCTAGAGATATAAACTTTATATATTTTTTATCAAATATTTCTAAGGTAAGAAAAAAAAAGCATAATTTTGAGCTGCTAATTCAAAGTGGAGTACTTCAGGATATGCAGCCTTCACATTCCTCAGAAACAGATTAACTAAGGCTAAGTAAGTATTGATCTAATCTCTATTCAGTGTTTGTTCCAAAAAGATTGGATGAATGTAAAGAAAGCACTAACGAGTGGTTGGTCCAAAAAGAATGGAATTCAGAGTCTTTAAAAGGTTTCGATTTAAATTGTATGAATGATGAAAATATGGTTAAAAGGGAGATCTGAGTAAACATGATTAGCTAACTTGGTTCACCTAATTAAGTGATTGACTAAAATGATTATATAAAATAAATGTAAAGAGAGCACATAGGATTCCAAATTAATTATATAATATAGAGGAAGAGAAAATGTGAAACTGGGTGGCTGTAGTCACAAAGATCTAATTTGTGATGGGTCCCTATTCCACACACGCCTATGGTTTATGAATGGCTTGCATGGCTGCTTCCACGGAAGTAGCCCACGCATGGCCCCTAAAGTTAGCGAATGCCAATGTTGATGTCCAAAATGACATGTTTGACCTTTGAAGCAATTCAAACCTTAGCTGATGCTGATTAGAGAAATGGCAAAATGGACAATGTATGCCATCCTTCCGTAGCTTTAGATTTGGGTTTGGAATAAAGAGCAAGGAAAGAAGAAAAGAAGAAACCTTTGCAAATTCTATCCTTAGTGGGGTTTTTTAAGCACTTTCTCTACAAACTAGGATGTAAGAGAATAACACTGAAAGATAGAGTGGCAGAAAATCCTAAAGGCTATTATGGAGAACAATTATTTGATATTACATTCCACGAACCAAATAATAAGCTTGTGGAAAGTGTATATACATACATGACCGAGAGAACATGCTACTTGACATGAGTTATGAATTATTGTATATATCATCGAAAAGGTTCAAGACCATGAGAACTTTAAAACCATTACTCAAACACTTTTCACATTTTATAGAGTGCAGTATTTTTATTTTTTTTCAGAGTCACATACATTTACATATACGGTGTTTAAATTTTATATTAAAGGAAAGGAATGACTGTATATTATTATTAACTTATGCAAACTACATGATTATGGTCAGATTATTACATTCACAGTAATGTCAATCAGTGAATCAATCATGTTAGTTGTGGGGTTATCTTTGCATGCCAACATATATGTACTTCACAAGCTTGAAATTTCTTAACATGAGCTATTCCTCTCTTTTAAGGCCCTTTTAAGATTTGGGTGTTTATTACATGTAACAAAAAGAAAACCATCAGACCTCGCTAAAAGAGAAAAACTCTTTATATACATAAGAAAAAGATAAAAAGAAAAGGATGGAAAATATAAAATGAAATAGTGATAAATAAATAAATAAAAATATATATATATAAGTATAAATAAAAAATTAAGTATTTGTTAATAAAATATAAAAGTAAAAGGGGAATTTAACGAGTCAAGTGGGTAGGAGATACTTCGTAGTCTTTGCCCGGTCAATTCCGTCATCCACATCCCTCTTTTTCTCTCTGCAGACTTCTTAACCTTTTTTAGTCCTCTTGCCTTTTCCTTCACCCTAATTTCTTTCTTTGTTCAGTTTTTTCTTAATGTGTTTTACAATTTTCCACTACTTCTGTTGTCATCATCACCTTCTCCTCTCTACAAATATGAACTTCTCTTAGCATAATATAGATATATTAAGAAAAACGAAGTCAGGTTATTGATTATATCTTCCTTTTTTCAATATGGTTTGTTGACTGCATATATAGAGGATTGTAGTGATGAGCATGTTTAATTTTACATATGGAAAGAGATATACATATATATCTAAAGTAGTTGTTCAGAGTTAGTTCAGACAAAGAATCCACATAGCTTAGACAGTGACTTGAAAAATAACCCACCACCATCATCATCATCATCACCTCCTCTCTTCACGAGATTAATTACTCATTTTACCTTTTTCTTTTTATTGTAATGTTTTACCACAAAGTAAATGATGTCTTTCTCTGTCTATGAGTCCCTGCCACCCCTTCACTAGCAAGGTTCTGCATATAATTATTAGTCGTGTCCCAACCCAAGCTAGGATTTTGCATTTCTTGGCTCAACAAGGAGCAAAAAGTAGCCATCACGAAACCAAGGTAATAAATACATAGCTACGGTTTGGAACAAACAAACAAACCAAGACATTAGAATATCGTATCTTGCTTTTCTTCTCTTTCTTTTTCCTCCAACTTGGAGTTTTTCTTCAAAGGCAATGTTCCCTTCAGTTATGTCCAATTCCAATTCCTTGTCTGAAGAGGCCACTGTCTCCTGTGGTACAAGAATCGGTGGACTCAATCACGTAGTCACAACAATCATTTCTCCACAAGAACCTCAAAAGATCAAGAAAAAGAGAAACCTCCCTGGAAACCCTGGTAATATTAACTAATTTATCATTATATGTATATAAGCTCTTTGGAGTTTGGATTATATGCATACGCATCATACATATATCCTTGCTATTGATGAGATGTGAATTATTATTATCAGATGACATGTGTGCTGGTTAATTAGGTTCGTTTTCTGATTTAAACTGTGCACGTTTCAGACCCGGATGCTGAAGTGATTGCTTTATCACCGAAGACTCTTCTAGCTACTAATAGATTTGTGTGTGAGATCTGCAACAAGGGTTTCCAGAGAGACCAGAACCTTCAGCTTCACAGGAGAGGGCATAACCTCCCATGGAAGCTGAAGCAAAGGAACAACAAAGAGGTGAAAAAGAAAGCCTACGTTTGCCCGGAACCTTCATGCGTTCATCACAACCCCTCAAGGGCTCTCGGGGACCTCACAGGAATTAAGAAACATTACTGCAGAAAACATGGAGAGAAGAAGTGGAAATGTGAAAAGTGCTCAAAGATCTATGCCGTTCAGTCCGATTGGAAAGCTCACTCCAAAACCTGTGGTACTAGAGAATATAGATGTGATTGTGGAACCCTTTTTTCCAGGTATATATATGTATACTCAACTTCTATTTATTTAGAAATTTTGAAGTGTGTTCATATGTTAGATTTAAATCAATTCATGTTTAACTATCAAAAGGGGTTCTCTTAAAAAATTTTGGATGATCTTTGCTCTTTATGGTAATGGAACTAAGCTTGATTTCACCCTTGTTTTAATTGCTCAAGTTCCATGGTAGGTTGCATGAAAGTGGACACAGCTAAAATACAAGTGTCAATTTGCAAGAGTGACTGAAACTTTACCTGTTTCTGAATCCTAAAACTGCCAAATGAATGCGCGGCAATTAACAACAAAAACAAAATCACAATCCATACATACATCTTTTGTTTTTATCTACTGTTTTATCTGTGACTCAATAGCATTTTTTTTATCATGATAATACATTCACATGCATGTCAGCATGAAGGGCATGATATGTACTATGTTTACATTATGTCAAAAAACAAGAGTGTTCAATTCATAGGGTTTAAGGCTACGAAAAAATTTCAAGGGTGTCAGAGAGTGATCAATTGTTTTCTAGACTTCTATTCTCTCTCTCATAACATATATGCACAAATGTGCGTATATGGAGTGGATGCAGTCTCTAAGAAAATGATGGGATCTATTTTTGTCTACTGAAAAAGTAAAAGAAGTATAATTAACATTGTTCAAAAATTTGTGATGATTTCTTACTTTTTCTTAAATTTTTTTAGTATAGCCATTTTTCTCTGAACTTTCATCATTGTGAAACCTGATAAATCTGCAAAAAAATCTGATATGCTAAGTTGCTTTCCTCTAGCATCATCAGTGCATATATGGGATTCATTTACATTTCTCACCACTGTGTCGTGCATGAGCTCTAGTTTCCCAAGACTTCCGCCATCATCACGAAATGCCGATTATTCTTTTACACTGTATATCAAATTTTGGACCAACTTTAGATATTTTCCAATTAAAATCTATATTAACCAAAATAAGATTTTCCAATATTTTTTTGTTATCTCCATGCATGAAGCACATGAGCATTCATCAATTTTCCACATTCATTTTGTTCTCTCTCCTACTTTAAATTTGACCCGGAGACACTATTCATGTCCCATTAGGTCTAAGCCTTTTACACTTCAATCCGTGTATGGATTACTCTCTCCCATGCATAATTTTCCCCATCTTTTTTGAAACGGGGCACATTCTACAAGGTTATGTAATAAGTCCTTCTTTCGGTTTTGCAAAAACTCCACATTCGCATGCATGATTCACTTCATTCGTTAACACACCCCCAAAAGAATAAGGAAAAAAAAATCCCTTGCTCCTATAATACTAAAGGTTATTAGTTTCTTAAAATGATATATCTAAAATGTGAAAAGAGAAGATTTTTACATCCAATAGTTCAGACATAATTGATACATGTTTTTATTATATAGTGTGATATGGGTGAAGGAATATCTGTAGGGTTGTTTTGTGCAGTGAAAGTAAAATTTGTATTATTTGTGTGAAAACTGCAGGAAGGACAGCTTCATAACTCACAGAGCATTCTGTGATGCATTGGCTGAAGAAAGTGCAAGACTGTCAGCAAACCAACTGGCCACAAGCACCACAAACCCTTTGGTCCAATCCCTATTCCTTTTCCCAACCCAACAACACAACAACAACAATATCAACACCACCAACTTCATCAATCCCTGGGACCCAAACCCTAACCCTAGCAACCTTCCAACCCTCCACAACGCCATCAAATCTGAATCTCACAACTTCCACACTCCAATCTTCAGCACCACCACCACCAACAACAACATCTCTTCTCCTTCATTGCTTCTTCATCATCCCCCCAAGACCATGATAACCTCACCCTACAGTGACCTCCACGTACGCCCCTCCAACGCTGCCACGTCAGCGCACCTCTCCGCCACTGCGCTGCTCCAGAAGGCTGCAACCTTTGGCGCCGCCGCTATAACGGGCCCCACTCACGTCACTCCGCTCAGCATGGCCGAGTTGGGAACCGGATCGACTCAGCTGGACTCGGTGCCACCCGAACGCTACATGAACATGAGGGGCCTCACGAATAGCGACGGTCTGACCAGGGACTTTCTTGGCCTCACCAATGGCGACGCGGTGAACGTTAGCATCGACGTCAAGGACATGCTAACGTTCACGGGAGGGAGCGTAGAGTACAACCATTACCACCACCAAGCCTACGATCACCATCATAATCATAGCAACTCGCTTTTCAAGCCACAGCATGGGTTTGGATTCCTTGGGACAACCACTGGACCCGAATCCTGGGGAAATTGTGAGTGAACTGCTTTAGTCTGTGAAAATTGTAAGCTTCGGTCACAAAATTTCGAAAAATGTTTACTACAATCCTTAATTTTACAAGAGTAAACGTTAACAACACACTCCTAGCATTCTCTTTTAATACACTCGTTTTTATAGATTAAAATTTATTGAAAACCACTTTTATTAATAAAAGTTTGTGAAGGGGTGTGCTGCTAACAGTGACCGTTTGTACTGAATGACCTTGTTTAAAATCAAGGACTGAAGTAAAAATCTTGAATCAAAGTTACTGAAGAGATTGTTGCTTACAATTTTAGGGACCAATGTGTTGTGTTGGGTGTAATTTCGAGATAATGTTCACACAAACTAGAGAGTGGAATACCCTTGCTTGCTGGAACTTGTATTTTTATTTTACCCCTTTGAATTACTACAGTTAATGCTTTGCCTCAGAGTTTGGTTGATGAATTAATTATTAAAAGGTGTTTTAGTTTTGTCCTGATTTTCTTTTTCTTGTGATGTTGTTTTCTTAAGGTACAATTCTTGTTTCTTTATAGTTTCAGTTATATATACATTAAATGTTTAATCAATTTAGCTACATATGGTACGATGCATGTGCTGATAATTTTGGAGTAGGCATAGAATTTGTTTGTGGAATATGTGTGGAAGGGTGTGTGTGACTGTTGCACACTGCACAGATGGAGTTAATAAGAGCAACGACGGTGGTCTTTCTTGTCAGTGTGGAAACAGAGAAAACGTCACATGAACAATTATAATGATTGGTCCTTTTGTTTTTATCACTACACACGTCCCATCTTTGTCTTTACAGCTTTTAATCTGCTGCTACTGCTACTAGCCAAACTAGTGTGTCTCATATTTTCTATTTCCCTCGGCTGAGGTATAATATCATATAAGAGAGAAATAAAAGGGCATCCCACTAATTTCTTACTTTTATCACATTTCTTATGTGTTTTTAATCATTTTTATTACTTTTACCCGTTCTTATATTTAAAGAAACAAAACAAAAACTTCATATTTATTACATCAAATATAAATAACTATTCATCATTTATTTCTTTAAGTAATCAAAAGTATTAATTAATAAGATATATGCAATGCTTCATAACACTCTTTAGGAACATTAAATATTGTTAAAAGAAGAACAATGAACTTACAGGTGATAATGCAGATATATATATATATATATATATATATATATATATATATATATATATATATATATATATATATATATATATATATATATATATATATATATATATATATATACACACACACACACACATTCACATATATATCCTACATAAATGTTCTACACAGTGGTTTTTAATTAAAATGGTCCCTCATTTTGTTTAAAACCCGAAGTCAAGCACTTTTCCATAACCTTTTCATATTAAAGAGTTCAACTTTGATTTGATTTTCATAATAATTATTATAAAGTAGTCAGTTTATGGAAATTACATTCTCAATGTATTTTGATTATATTTAATATCAAAAACTTGCTTAAAAATATCTACTCTCAACCCTTATTTTGGTTTTAATAAAGGCACATGATTGAACCTTTATTGGGAACAATATATTCAAACTGGGTATAAAAGACATTTTTTCTTAAGCCAAATAACATCACTAAATGATAAAAAATGAGGAAATAAATGACAAAAAATTTCTTTTAAATATTAAACACAACTACAAAATAATACCTAATTATGCTAAATGTTTTAGGTCATACATAAACTGTAGTTGCTGTCTCCATTCTAGAATTTCATGAACGACACAGTTGTATGCACCTCATATGATAATATTAAGAGAATGATAGATAAATGTGTATATATATATATATATATATATATATATATATATATATATATATATATATATATATATTATGTTTTTAAATCATAGATTAAATAAAGAAAAGATACGGCCTTCTTTTGAAATGAACACGGTGAATAGAAGTTAAATATATCAGAAAGTTTACGAGAAAGACAACTTGTACGAAAAATCAGAAGTATATATTTCACCTAAGAAAAGTTGTAGTCCCATGAGTTCAAAATTTTCTGATATATATTCAGAATTCATAATTCATAATTTTAACATGAAGTAATACGCGTAGGTTTCTCGAAATGATCGTGAGGTTATCACATGTCGGCAAGGGTTTAGCAGTCACAATTACCATGCAAGCTTTCCAATGACTGAAACACCCTTGTTGTGAAACCCTTGGATGAGAGCTAGAAACCACAAAATCTAATAAACAATAAATTATTACCCTATGACATGAATTTTGATATGTAAAAAAAAAATCATGGTGGTGGAAGATATGAAGTCCCTTCTGTAATTGGTGAAATAAATAATAACCACAATCTAAAATTATGCATAAAAATCTTCGTGACAGTGGAACTTGTCATGCGTGTTGAACATTATTTGCATAATAATTTAGTTTAAGTCTCTGTCGGATAGCGAATGATGCAGATTGTGAAGCTCGTGGATTAGAAGTGACACCATTTTTGGATTTAGCAGCTAAATGCCAAAGTTCTCCGTGTCGTAAGCTTTTGTCTCTGTTTGTGCCATGCAACACAAGACTCCAAAAGGGTCAAGTATACCCATTATTATTATTATTTCGATTAAATTTAACCAAAGAATTTTCGTGAACGATATTCAAACAGAAACAGCTCATGTATATGCTTTTTTGTGAAACCCAAATCCTAGTCCGTGAGTCAATGAGATCACTATGTAATTGTAATTACAACCATATACAAGATCCATGTGGGTCCCATCTACTAATTAATTCACGTACGGTGAAAAAGGTGCAAAGACATTGCAGGCTTTCATGTCAAGAAAGAAAGCATTAATTTCTACGGTTGTTCATATATAGAAAATTTTATTTTTCTTCGTTAATCCACTTCGGACGAAAATTGCAAATTCCAAAACCAACTTGGATTTAGCTACTTTGAGGGAAATGGGGCTGCCCACATTTATTGCCTAGAGCATTAACCAACTTCCAAGAAATTCTTTTTTTCTTTTGATATGATACAGTTTTGAAGAAATGGAGGCTTTTTTTGTAAAGGGACGCTCCAAAACATGCAAGTGAATGAGGTTATGAGCATGAGTGAAAAGGCAAGATAAATTTTACGGTGTATGTTTGTATATTTGTGCGGAGTGTTATGGTGGTCCGGTGGTAATCAATTAAAAGGAAAAGAGAAAAAGAAGAGTACAGAAAATAAAGGAAAAGGAGAGAAAAAATGTCAACGGTTATGAAAAAAATGGTTGATGCACGTTTGAAAGTTTAAATTGGCCTTCTTTTCAGTATATTCTTTATCAACTTTTGTGCCGCGTAGGCTTTGGCTGGCTACGTCCATAGATGTAATTCAACGTCATTTGCTGTCTACACCATTTGTATATATCATGTCAAGCTTTTTCATGAACCACCGTTTTGTCAACTTTAATTTAACTATCATCTTAAACACGACCAAACATGATAAAGCAGTTCATGATTTTTCTGTTATGTAATGAATATCTCAAGCATTAAGTTTTTAGTTGTTATTTATACCTTAAGTAATCTATTATGATTATTTGACATGCACATTCCGTCATGAGCATACAAGATAAAAAAAGGAATGAAGAAAGTTCTTTGCCACTAAAACTGAGTAAAATTCACTGCAAGAGCACGGAAGAGAAAGAGCATAGGGATTAACGAAAGAAGGTGGTGTCGGATTTTATGGTTTATTTAGGTGTGTGTGGGTGTTATGGTATATCCAAGCTTTTAGAAAGTATATTCATAAGTTGCAGGGTTAAGGTACAATCCATTCCATTTGCCTACTTAAAGAGACAACCTCTTTTCATGTCCCTCTGCTGTAAAAGAAGAAAAACCAAAAGCCTCTTCTATTCCCTCCATCCCCTTCTTTATCTCTCAACATTTTACATTTTTCATTCTTGCGTATGTCATCTTCCACCACAGATTCTCATCTCATTCACCTTTCTTTTTTTCATCTTTTTCTTCCCCACAGTACTAATTATTACCTCAGCTTTCTTTTCCCTGCCATTCTTAGATAGTGCAACAGACCTATTCTTGGACAGTCAGTGACATACATTGTTTGTCTACCCACTTCCAATATTTGATTTCTCTACACTTAATTTTATTTCGAACACGATTATACAGAGTTCATGCGCTAATAGTACCTGTCCCACTTTTTTCATGTGAAGAATGTTAAAGATCTATTATTTAGAAAAACTACGCTTCCTAATAAAGAAGTCATTAAGATGGTAATTAAGATAACAACGTGTTGTTACTAAATATTAATGACAGATTTTTAACTATAAAAATAACTGTTCTACGGAATACAGATTTTTTGAAAATGGTTGGGCACTCAACATTTTTTAGATAATAAACCATTAATAAAAGTGTACTAGAATAAAGCACTTTACTAAAAGAACAATGGTGCAGAATATTGTCAATAATAATTTGTCTACGTTGGGCTTTTAAAGCTGCTCACTTATCTGGTACCTGTACGCATTTTTTTATCCATATAGTCGTTTCTTACGCCAGTTCAAACATTCTGAATTTTAGGCAGAAACAACAACACAAATAAGGTAACGTTGTTTTAGTATTTGCCTAATCCATTGTCCAAACTGAGTTTTTTCATTTAAGGAAAAAAAGTGAATGACGGGGACAAAGAACTTTGGCATGTTAGTTCAACGTATATACACAAGTGTTGTAACTTGTACAAATACGAATACAGTTCAAATTAGTGATGATGGTCTACTGAACTAAAAACGACAAACAAAAGTACAGGCCCAGACGAACAGCTTCAGTCTCCTATATGCATCAGTTTGTGGACCAATTCATTCATATGTTTCACTTCACTTGGCATCTAGGGACCCAGACGAAGAAATGCTTCAAGCATCAATTTACTTTTTGGAGGTACTGGTGGGTCAATTCGTCCATGAAGTTTACTCCTTTTTGAATCTCTTCTAACACCCAGCTTTCAGTTTTCCAGATTCACTCCCACAAATTTATCCAATACGTTTTTAAACGCCTACAAGTAAAGAAAGGAAAATAATCAATACGTTTGAAACGCATAAGCCTATATGCATAACTTCTATGAGTTGTTCAAAGTTTAATAAAATTAGCTTCGATTAGTTTTATTAAAACGTTCCACGTTTGTATGACTAAGTAATTTTCTGAACACAAAAAACTCTTAACCCATTTGCATATTCTCTTTCATACATGAAAGTGAAACTAAAGTCTCAATGCACATGCAGTGCAACAAATGCAAGAATCATGCATAGCAATAATGATGAGGATAGAGACCATTGAAAAGAGAAAGATGCCACCATCAAAGTATATTTAGGAAATCTGTCACTCTCGGGCAAAAAAAAATACAGAACATGACAGTCAAACTTATCAAAATCAATTGATTCTGAGAAATAAAAAATAGTTTCTTTGGTCAGAAAATCATCGATTATTCAAATTGAAAATGACAGACAGAATATAAAGAATGTTATAAATGTTAAGGCAAAGCGTATGAAAATATAAAGGGATATGATAAAAGAGCCAAATGCAAAACAAAGATAGAATAGCGGAAATATGACATCAAATGCATATGGAGCTTGATATAGTGCAATTATTTAAGCACAGTTGAGTAATGACAAGCAGATAGCAACCTGTCACTTGCTCGTTAGGCATTGAAAGCGGCCAGAATGGAAACAAAATAGTGTAACTTTGAACTCAGTGAAAAAAACTCAAGGAGATTGGCAATCAACAAGCGTTCACTTTCTTTTACCCAAGTAAACTAATATTGTAATATTACATTAACCATGTGGGCAAAAAAAAGAAACAGATGTAATTCCTCAGTAAGCTTTTAAAGTCAGTTAGACGTTCATGGTTTCTATAGAGCATGGAAATACAAATGTTTGACTTGCTTATTGGCAAAAAGTCCTAATGAGCGAAATACCATCCTGCTGACGCTCACGACACAACAAACCAAATGGCTAAATATATAACTAAATTTTGCAAATATAAATTATAAACTAAATCCAGAATATTAAATTCCAAAAGATAAAGCTAGAGCACAGCTCAGCAATTACCTGTTGAGTGAACAACTCCTTCCCTTTTAGAATTGAATTCATTGCTGCAGATTGGTCATCAAATGCACTGTAGAAAGCCTCATAGAATCCATTCCTAAAATTACAGGGCCAAAAAAATGGATATTATCATTTTGACAACTACAAAAATAATGGATGTTATCTACATGAGTAAGTACCGATCTTCCTCAAGAGTATGTTGATCCATCTCATCAAATTTCCGAGTAAGGACTTCAGCTCCAACAGGCGAAAGTACATGCAGAACAAGAGCCTCTAAAGTTCTTGGGAAGTTGTGCTGAAAATAGTAAATAATCCAACATGCTTCAAATAATATATAAATGTATACAGCTTAAATAATCAAACAAACAACTAAACCCTACAAATAAAAATAAGATTAGTGTATAATTCAAGTTGCAGAAGTAGCAATAGCTCCAATATCATTGATAATTGAGAAAACGATGGAAAGCACAATATATAAAACTAAAAGAAGCGGTCACAGTGCCCTTATCCTAATACAACAAACAAAAATCTCAATCTCATTCAAACATGTTTGTCAACTCGCAAGGAAGGAATGAAAAATTTCATTGATATGACAAAGTAATAATATTGTATATCCAACCATAAGGAAAAACCCCCACCACAAGTTCAAAGTACCAAGAACTGCATAATATCAAACTTATTTGACATTTGCAAGTTTAGTAGGTTAATATAAACTAACCGCCATAGCAAGAAAGACAGCTTGGAGAGTTTGTGGATTGATGTCCCAGAGAAATTTAGCAACTGGATCATCTTTAAAGTCAGCACTCACTATTTTCTCAAATTTATCATTCACTACAAGCTCACAACCATTTGTAGAAGTTGACAGTGATTGCCGATCTTGGTTGGCATTGACAATGTTGTGAACTAAAGACACAAGTTCATGAAGCACCTGAACTGCAGCCGGTTCCAATTCTTGCAAGGTGTTCCTCTCTTTAACTCTTTTCTCTTTTAGATCCATCCCTTTCAACAACTTACCATCATTTACATCGCCATGATCTGACAATCAGATTTCAAGACTGGGTTAGACAACCACTGGCAAAATGATAGCAGGATAAATTTCTCACGAGAGACACTCATAAAAACAAACTTCATCAGCGCCTTCTTGTAATTTACCTACCTGCTTGTCCACTATTAGGCAACTCGCATACCCGCATCCTAGTTTTCAACCCCAATTTAAGCAGTAGTTGGTCCTGTCTATTGAAAAAGTAAACATGTTACAAGTTCAATACAATTACTTCGAATTTATGAAGACTAGGGAGAGAAGCACTAATAACCAGATGGTTTAACTTTATAATGAACTTAGCAATCCATTCCCTTCTCCAGACGTGAGAATAAAATTATAGAGAAAATGACAAGAGTTCATAAGTTTGTGCTTACTATCTAATCGTAGACTTGATAGAATGATAAGGACATGAAATTATTGATTAATAAGGAAATAAACTACTAGGAGTCCTACAATCAAGAACCCTAAGAAATAATCCGCCAAAGCTCCTACATGAAGACAACCTCCCTGCAACAGAAAAATACTAACCAATCTCCTCTCCACTATCCATACATGCTCCCTATAAACCATGACTCACCAACCAATCTCTCTCTCCTCACACTTGCTACATCAATAACTCCCAACCCACTCAGCCTTTTTCTTTCTTCTGGAATATACTTTCCAAGTAAATGACTTATTTGGGCTCATACCCAAAATTGATCCACTTCACCATTGTCTCAATGACCAATCTGAAACTTTTAAGCCAGTGAGTGATACTCTCAATAGAAAAAAGGAAACAAAAAATAGCACTAAAAGAAGAACATACACATCAGAAGATTTTTTAAAAAGGAATAACTTACATGTATACCTCTCTAGGTGTGTTCAAAAGTTAACAAAATAGATGTTAAAGTACCAATTTTTAGCTTTATGTCTTTATCCATCCTCCAATACTAACTACCCAGTACGTGAAAAGGAATAAAGAATGTGTTAGACCTCTTATAAGTAAGCACTATAAGAGGAGAAACCAGAAATAAAGACTCTTTAGGTTCTATAGTATAGGACAGTTATTGTAATAGTTAGGACAAGTATTGTAATAGTTAGGACAAGTATTGTAATAGTTAGGACAAGTATTGAAATAGTTAGGAAAGTTATTTTAATAGTTAGGACAGTTATTGTAATAGTTAGGACAGTTATTGTAATAGTTTTTAACAGTTCGGTGTGCAGTTTGACAGTTTTTCCATATTTTATTAGGGCCAAGCATAACTGCTTTCAGGTAGTTATCAAACTGGAGAGAAAATCTGGAAAGAGAGAGACCAAGCTCTCGGTAACTTCGAAGAAGCATACTGTCCTAAGTGTTGTTCTATTTCAGTTTGTGTTCTGTTGTGTTCTGTGTAATCTGGTAAACTATAGACCAGATCTTGTGACAGTAATTTAATACAATTTCTATACCAGTTGGTTTCTATCAGGATGAAGTAGAATGTACACTTTATTTGAAATTTCATCAATAATGGACACAATTTTAACAAGGCACGTACCATTTCTTTGTCAATCAATCTTCGTATGTGTCCATCCAATAGGTGAATTAAAATTGACAAGAAAAAGAATAACATTCAAAAGTCAGTATATCTCATAAGCATCTATTTGGGGATAAATTATGTACAAAAACTACCAATACCTTCTCAATATTCTGCGTAAATAATAAGCATCCATGTGTTCCAACATGCAAGACATCATGTTAGATCTCCACCAAAAGTTAACTGCAATGGTCAAATCATCACTATCTACCTGATGAAACCTATAACAAAAGGCATTAATGAGACCAATGAAATATAAATAAACAAATGCAGGACATTTTAAAAAGTTTATAGATATTTAGATAACAAAACAATAACCAAGCCTTTGCCCATTAGGTGGGGTCAGCTGCATACATCAAGCAAAACCATAATGATGCCATGAATCATATCAATAAAAAACTAATTGACATCTAAATCCTTCTTAATGATTTTGTTTATAATTTTTCTGAGTCAATTAGAGGAAATATCTATAGAATCTTCTTAATTAGAGAAAATATTTATAGAATCTTTCAAATTAAAAAAAATAGGTGAATGAGATCTTCTAGATTATTTTTTAGTACATTGTTTCCTTATTTCTATTTTTTAGAATATTAGATTGCTACAAATAGAGGTAAGGAGAATGTAATTGTAATGAATGAAAATAATAAAAATCATTCTCTTTTTCAAGATCTCCCAACCTCTAGCGATTGTTTTGCCCTACATTTGATCAACTCTCCACAATGAGGCTTCTATAATTATAATACAAGTCTTCTCCACACACCCAAACCATCTTACCCGATGCATGTTTCAACCACATATTCTACAATGCATTCCAATGTTCCCTCGCCAAATGCAGAATTCTCATATCTACTATGTTACGTATCCGTGTCGGAGACGTAACTAACCACGACCGTAGGTAGAAAGATAACCCTCAACTCTCACAGTAAATCAAAAGAACAGTAACTAAATAAACCTCTTTTATTGATAGAAATATTTGAATCAAAGAAAGCAAACAATAACTAGGAGCATAACCTCCTTCAGTCACTGGGGAGCATAACCTCCTTTACAAAACTCAATAATCAAAAGCATGCCCTAAACCATAGGGTTAGGACTTTATTTATAATTATTATTTTCCTAGGATATACTTTTAATTACTGTAATAAACTTATACTGAATAATTCCCTAGGATACTGCTCTAATTACCGTAATTAACAATATTTCTTGGAATACTGCTCTAATTATCGTAATTAACAATATTTCCCTAGGATACTGCTCTAATTACCGTAATTAACAATATTTTCCTAGGATATAGCTTTATTTACTATAATTACTTTCCGCCTATCCTAACTGTTGTTCCAGGTATCGACTCCTCCCTGTCTTCCATCGTTCGGTTTGGTCTTCCTTCCTCCACCGTTTGGTCTTCCCCTTCTCTTCTAAACCTTTTTCTATCATACACCTTCCAATCCCTATCATACTACGTTAATTATTGTCCTACTGGCTTTTTTACACCCAACATTCAATTCCATAAAATATCACAGAACTTCTTTCTGTTGTAATTTGAGATAATATCTTTAGAATCTTCCTAATTAGAGGAAATAGATATATAATCTTTTATTTTATTTTACTTTCCTAGTTTCCCTATTTCCTAGTTTAAGAGAATTAGATTATTACAAATAGAGGGTATCAGAATGTATTTTTTTTTATGATTAAGAATAATAAATCATTCTTATTTTCTACATGGTATCAGAGCTTGTCTGGTCTACTTCCATTGTCTTTGTTGTCCGCCGGCGGCCCCCTAAAATTCTTCGTTTTAACCTGTACCTTTGTACCTTCAATGGACAATCCTACTCCAGTTTCCGTAGCCAAGTTTATGCTTATGATCCTTAGATCAATTGAGTGTCTTTCACAAGAGCCATCTAGAATCTTCATGACCAACAACAAGTTGGTTTCCTCTGATAACAGCTAAAGCAGCTGTTCTTCCAGACTTTGGCCCAGTAAAATTAGAATGGGTCCTTCTCTAATGCCCAAACGTTGGCATTCTCATTGGCTTCCATTCATATGCACCCAGAATCAAAGAGACCTAAAGTCTTCTGGGAACCCTAGAAAGGCAACTGCCTCCTCTGAACTAGCTGTCGCCAACCGTCGCCAGCCATCGCCAGCCACAACCCAATCGATCTCCACTGCCGATCTCCGCCGGCCGTCGTCACAATTTCGACCGGTGACCAGCGGATCTGGATTGTCTCTTCGAGCGCGACCTAACCCGGGTGGTCAACGTGTCCGACTCCTCCGCACACGCCGTCACGCGCCTCCTCTCTCCGTCAGATCTCGTGTGCGTGTTTGTCACGCGCCGCTTCCGGTCGACTCGTCGGACCTCCTCCTCTCTGTTCTGACCCTCCATAGCTGCCATTGCTACCAACTTTGTTGCTTCACAGAATCTTCATCTTCCTCGCAACACACTTCCGCGACGGGTTGACGAGGATCCATCTCAGCCGCAAGGAGGAGGGTGTCACCTCGCGTTTCCACTTCGCAACTACTGCCCTTTGTTGTTCTCTCCGATGCAGTCAGCCGCCACCGCTGCAGTCAGCCATCGCCGCTGCCGTCACAGTCAGTTGTCATTCCTACCTCTACTGCTTCCGCTATTTTCTTCTCCATCCTGAAAGGTGCCATCCAGTTGCACCTGGAAATTTTTCGCTGAAAAATTGTGAAGAAGGCCTCCGATTCCAAATTTGTAGGGGGGTGGGGGCTTAGCCTTCCATTTTCCCTCATTGTCCGTTTCCCGGACGTTCTCATAAACCACTTAGCTCCAGAATTTCCTTCCTGACGTCCTCGAGCAATGGGCCACAGCTAACTCCATCGTAGTCGTCGTAGTCACCAGTAGCATCGTCGAAGCCGGCATCTTCAGCGTCGGGGAAGGAAACAGGGTTGTTGTCAACGCGGACGAAGACGCTGTTGGATTGGGAAAAAGATGGGTCAAAGGCGTCGCGAGCGATGAGCTGGAAAGTGGCAGAGTTCTTCTTGTCAATGAACTTCTTCCTCCCTCCCATTCAGCCTTCCAATTGTTTGACGAAAGGAAAGACTCTAAAAATTACAAAGTGTGTAGTGTTTCGGTAACTTCTTGGGCGGCAGTGTTTGTTGTGTTTCTTCTGGGAGAAGGGTTCTCTACCTTCACGGGCTTTCTGCCACCACCAATGGATTTCTTCTTCCTCTTTCTTGTGCGACACTGATTGGTGCTTCTTGCCCGCGTCTCCGTGGCTTGTGCCGTCGAATGCACTGACACCTATGGCCAAGCTTGTCTCCACCATCTGGTTACAATTCTGTGATTCTCTCTTGCAAGTGTGATGTCCCCGTTGGCCTGTGGCATGAAGGGGAGTCTTTTTTTGTAGCTGTAATGTTCCAGTCAACAAGTTGGTGTAACCTCTGCAGTTTGTCGTTGTTGCCTCCATAAGTTGCCATATTTTCTTTGGTCAAGATTAAGAGTGTCTTGTAAAGTGCACTAGCCGTCGTTCTCACTGTTTGCTGTGAGGGGAAATATTTTTCAGCCCCTGCAGAGAACTTTCTTTTTGGGCTAGAGTTTAGCCCGTACTTCTTGTGATACAGTGTTAAGTATCACCTTTTTGGAGTAGTCCAGTAGAGAACTTTGGACCTCCAACCTGTCTTTGGCCTGCTGATGCCATCATAAGTCCCAATCTTTGGTGTTTTTTGGTTTCTGCCAATGCCTTGTTGTAACAGCTCAGTGAGAGTTGTTCTATGAGACCACCCACTGATTTGACTCGTTCGATGTTAGGGGTTTCAGATTTGTCCCCAAGTACAAATCGGTTCTCACCAATTCTTCCACCTTCACGTTCTGTTATTGACGTCCATATGCCGTTCAGTCGTGAGGGGAAGAAAGCCGCAGGGTAGTTAGTCCCTGAAGGTTTGTTGTTGTTTCAGCCGTTGTAGGGTGGTTAAGTCCCTATAGGTTTGTTGTTGTTAGCCACTGCAAACAGTTCAGTTCCTGCAGATTTGTTGTTGTTCTGGGCAATTAAGTCCCTAAAGATTCGTTGTTGATAGGGCAGTTAAGTCCCTTAAGGTGTGTTGTTGTTCAGGGTGGTTAAAGTCCCTACAGGTTTGTGGTTGTTAGCCTTTTAGTGCCGCTGCAGGGTAGTGTAATCCCTGCAGGTCTATTGCTGTTTAGGGCAATTAAGTCCCTGCAGGTCTGTTGCTGTTTAGGACAGTTAAGTCCCTGAAGGTTTGTTGTTGTTTAGGGTAGTTAAGTCCCTAAGGTTTGTGGTTGTTAGCCTTTGAAGGCCTCGCATATGTTACTCATCGAAATCATGTTCTTGAAGTTTTGTTGTTGTTCGCCACTATTGATGGCAATCCAGTCCCTGCAGTTTGTTGTTGTTCGCCACTGGAGGCCCTTCATCTGTTTTTGTAGTTTGTTGTTGTTTGTTGTTGCAAGTCATCATCCATTTTTTATGGAAATCTCCCTCGTCCATTGTTGTCCAAGTTGAAGTTTCATGGTGATAGTTCGCCCTCGTCCATTGCTATCCAATTTGGTTTATTGACGTTCTCTACAATTGAGTTTGACTATTCCAAGCTTGGTTCATACAATCTTGTATGATCCATCTTGAGGGGGAGCGTTGTAATTTGAGATAATATCTTTAGAATCTTCCTAATTAAAGGAAATAGATATATAATCTTTTTATTTTATTTTACTTTCCTAGTTTCCCTATTTCCTTTTTTAGGAGAATTAGATTATTACAAATAGAGAGTATCAGAATGTATTTTTTATGTTTGAAAATTTTCCTTTAACCTTGACTTTGGGTGCCTTTCTATCACAGATAACACCAAAAGCATTCTTCCAATTCATCTATCTTGCTTAATTCCTATAGTTTACATCCCCCCTATTTTTTGGTCATTATGTACGAAGCTCTCTAAATACTTTAACCATGTGACCTGTTATATTCTTCAATCCTACTGAGTTGTGAGTAAATAAATTTATAGTCAGATGCGCATACCAACAATCTAAGAAGGGAAATACACTAATAGCATTTTAAGCACCAAATACACAGAAATTATGACAAATATGAACACGAAGCTTAAAGTGAAAAACGAAGCATGATGCGTTATCTCCAGATGTATAAATAACAAACAGAATTTTAAACTACATTCGGTATATCTTCATGCTTTCCATCCTACAGGAAATATTTGTACTCTCTTGGCACAACAACCTTTAACAAAGTGTTTTATGCCAATGAATAAAATATGGAAATCAATCAAACAAGGTCACATCATATAAAATAGTACACTTTCAAATGTAACTGTTCCAACCATAAATAATAAGATGGTCCTGGAATTGGGGAAAATATAATGCAACACAAAAATATAGAAAAGAGATGAGACAGTGGCCTTTAGAAATTTGTTAGTGTGAAGATTCGTTGGGCCTGTAAGGCTGTATGAATGGATACAAGTAGTTAAGACACATAGACACAAATATAAATTGAAAACAAAGCCCGCCTATATTTACAATTTGACAAGCATGAAAGAATTCAAAGATTAACAACCTTCCTTGAAAAGGTCAAAAATCTCAGAAGAAAATATTACATTTTCTTTCTATCTTATGAACTTTAAGGTGTATGAAGTGTCATTTCTTATATGCTATTTTAATTTTAGTCTACATCAAGATAATCCTTCTTTGAAACACTTTGGTAGTGCTCTTTGATTGTTATGCAGATAAAAAAGAAGAGCATAGGGAATCGTCTCTTTATTCTTTACTGTCAAAAAAAGATGGTGGACTCACTTTTCTTGGGTATATTTTACATGATTTTTTTTCTTCGTGATCAGCAATGGCTGCAAGAAAACAAAAGTGTGTGTGTGTGTGTGTATATAGCATAGATTGACAAAAATAAAATGACAACTTATACTATTATCATGCAACAATTTTCTCTGTCCAATCTAACCAGCCTGACCAATGTTCCCCTAATTCAGATGACAGACATTGAGAAAGTCATATCCTAAAGACATTGTCAAATTTTAGAGCTTACCAGCCTTCCGGAATGAAAAGTGCATCGCCTGCCTGAAGAACAACCTTTTGAGCAAACTCCATTGAACATTCTGACCTTGGATAAATTGAGTAGTCAGGATTTTCTAAAGATACAGAACTGCCACGTGGATTTTATTAGGAAAAACAATAGAACTGTCAGAATATAATGATGCCTTAGTGACAACTAACTAGAGAGTTGTGTTTTATGGACTGCACTTCTAAGACTTTGTTCACTTGACTGGATCTGAGGGAGAGTGATTGAGAGGATTTGAAGATAAATTTTTTTGTTGTTTATTTGAGTGGATTTGGAGGTAAGTGAGAGGGAATTTGGAAGTAAAGTTTGTGAGAATTAGTGTAAGATTTGATTGACGTGACAGATTAAAAAAATTTACTTCCAAATCCACTCTTACCTCCAAATCCACTAAAATAAATAACAAAAAAAATTATCTTCAAATCCTCTCAAATCCCCTCAATCACTCTCCCCCAAATCTATTCAAGTGAACAAAGTCTAAGAGTTGAATTTGTCTCATGCTAGTAATAGCGCAGTGTACAACAATCTATTCAACACATTGATAAAGAGATAGGAAACCTAACAATCACTGAGTGTATTTGGTCATACAGTAATTCTCTATTTATTCTCTCTCTCTCCTCTTAATATTCGTTTTAAATAATACCTGTGATTAGAAGCCTCCCCGTATATAGGCATTGGGTAGAGTGAGGGACTGGCAGAAGGAGGCCACAAAACAACTACAAAGAATTTGGTTGTTAGAGAAGGTTTGTAAAATAAATTGAATAGAGGAAAATAAGAAGACTCTTGGAAATAAAGTTTGAGGGAGAAGTAAATAAAGTTCCAAAACTCTATTGGGGGGTGATACATTATTTATCGGCATGTTACTTTAGACATTAAATAGACTAAAACATCAGTAAGCCATACCAATGTACAGAAATTTGTTAATAATTGATACCCTGAGGATGTGTAAAAACAAAAAAAAAAAAACACTGATACCCTGAGAAGTACCACATCCATCACTCAAAGGAAAAAATACACGCTGGCAAGGTCATCTGATACATCAATAAGAGGAAGACATACCTCGTTTGCAGCCAGAAACTATACAAAGAAGATTGTGGTGTGGATCATAGTGAGTACTTGATCTGGCTTCGGCATTGTTCATCCACAAATTTATAGAAGATAACTCTTTTGAAGCCAAAATCGAAGGCTGCAGAAAAAAAAAAAAAAGCCCAAATAAAACCTCCTATTACAGAGAACAACTAAATATACAGAGCTGTAGACTACAAAAAAATTACAGGGATAAATGCACCAACCGTCTGAATGTCTTCCTTTAGGGTTTCTAACTGAACGGTTTCCTGACGATCACTGTTCATTATTGGTACCTGAAATACACATCACCAACATTCATTTGAAAATATGCCACCATCACACTATCTAAAAAGCAAACAAAAGAACTCACCTTCTAGGGAATTTATTTTAGAAATTGTGAGGGTAAATTTTCTTACAGTGAAGACGAAATTATAAACACCCAAGGTAAGCAGATAGCACTCAGGTTAGATGGTATTCATGGGGATGAATGCCGATTCAGGTATGTTTATATCACTAACTATTATATAATTGCATTGATTTCACATGCTACACTTTATGCCTATGAATATTCTTCATTGTCATTTCATCAACTTAGGGACAGGGCCAACGCAGAGATGACAGCCAAAATAGTTCAATGAAATATTAAAAAAGCATAGAATCTTCATAAAAACAGTTCAAAAAAATCCTTTTGTAAACCAGTTCGCAAAATTACCGACTATCTAATAGACGTTGAACCTGTGCTAAATAAATTTGTTTGGGAGCATCTTCCAATGATAAACAAGCATGTTTTGTATCATTGTCAGTTTGTGAGGCAGCACGATGATCAAGACCCTGATGATGGCGCTTACTTTGCATCTGCGTCGGCTTCTTGCAAAAGTCAAGGAAGTTAGAAAATGGCAGAGGAACCTGCAAGGAAAGAAAAACAGATTAATCACGCATCATTTCATCAATAGGCCGAAAACCATATATAGATAGTTTTTAAGAAAAAAAAATACCCTCTGATGGCTTCCAAGATCACCATAAAAAACAGGTGCAGATTGAGATACCATGGCCTCCACCGTGCAAGAACCCACACGTGCCTAGGTTTCAACACATAGCACCAAATGAAAATGTTCAACAGACGGTTAACTTACTTCAATCAATGATACAAGACACAAGGAAATGAAGGATGCGGAGAAGAGAATGTGAGTAACGTGAAGAGGAACCTGCAAGTAGTCAAGGCCACCGTTGGATGGATTCCAGTGCGAGAATGCCTTCCAACTTTTGGTGCACCCGCGAAAAACCTTTTCCGGATTGAAAAAACCACCAATTAATTAACTGTAAATAATAAATTGCGCATAACAGAAAGAAGAGAAATAGAGTGTTGTGTGTTGTTCACATACAGCGGGAACGTTTGAAAGCTCTATCACAGAGTCGAAGTCTTTGGCCGTTGGAAGCTCATCGAATCTTCGGATTCGAATGGACGATGACGACGACGACTCCATTCAATTTGAAACCTCTTCTTTTTCTAATGTTTATTATTTGTTTCTTCAAGTTTACTCTTTGAAGCAGCTAGCAATAATTGAATTGAAAAATAAACGAACCAATTTTCTCGTTTCAGAATCTGAAAATTGAACTTGCTAGTATCATTTGTGTGACCTGTGACCAATGATAATGGTTTTTTTTCATGGATATTTTCATGGGCTGTGGGCTCTTCTCGTCCAGGTTCAAATGCTTGACAATTGTTTTAGGTTTTTGCTTCCTGCACTCATCATTATTATTTACACCATACCCTGACAGAAGTCTAAAATGTCCTCCCTCATTATACCAAACAAAAGTAAACAGCTTTGCAGAAAAAAGCTCATTCTAAAAATTCTTTTTAAAATACATTTTATGTATTCTACAAAATTTGTTTTAGAAAGTTCATTTTAAAAAGCTTATTACAAAATATTTCATGCGTTTTAGAAAAAAAAAAATTCCAAAATTTCTATTCAAAAAAGTCCCATTTTAAAAATTCTATTTCAAAAATTACATCCCAAAAGCTTCATTCTAAAAATCATGTTTTGAAAATTAAAAATTTTCAAAAATATGTAATCTAGAAGTCATGTTTACAAAAAGTAAAGTAATCATTTTAAAAATTGTGGTGATGCTAAAAAATTATAGGATGTGAAAGAAAAATCTAGTTTTCAGCACTATCTCTCAAAGTGAAAGACCAAAATACCCTTTTGCTTTATTTTAAAAACAAAACCTATATGAGATGTTTGTTGTTCCATTTGCTTTCTTTTCTTCGTAAAATAGTGACTCTATCCCCATATAAAAATCAAATACTTTGTGTACTTGGTTTGCTTTTATTTTAATATACAATTTGAAAATATATTCAATATATAATTTTAAAAGGTTTAATCATTCTTGTAGTCCTTATTTTTGTTGGATTTTTTCAAATAGGTCTCTTTTTTTCTCAATTGGGTCTCTAAAAGTGAAAAATATAAGCAATTGGGTCCTTGTTGTTAAATAGGATTAACGGGGTTAAATTTTTTGTGACTTGTCAATGAGAGCTGGAATCATTTAACGATGTGACATATACAGAGCCTCTTAGGTGAAAAATGTATAATTAAAAAAAATTGTTTCTGAAATGTGAATATCTTTCCTCACACAACCATGGCAGTCGTCAAATCGCCTTTCCTCACCCCAACCATCCATTAAAGAAGGCCACCATGCTCTCTTCCATCCACCATTGTGAGCGAAGCAGTTGCACTTCCTCATCATAAACCATCTTCATTATGCCACCTTCTTCGTCCTCCAATCTTAACCACAAAGCTCCACGCCTTCATTCAACCTTCATCACCAATCTTCTTCACCGCTGTCTATCGCGGAAACCCCAATCACAAGCTGCAAAAACCTAAATTCACAAAACCAGGACCAACCACCATAAGCAAACCCTAAATCCCCAAATTTTCAAAAACCTTAAGACGCGCTTCCTCCATCATCTTCGAACCCAACTTTCGGTCAACCACCACGAAACCTACAAATAGGAAAACAAAGAAACCAGATGCAGTGAACATCAACCCAATCGGAGCATAATTTCGAACTCAACCAAAATTGCGAAACAAAATAGAAGGACCCTTTGAGAAACCCCTCCATCGCCTCTAATCGCACCATCATAAGAGAAATCTCAAATCACACAACTACGACGGAGAAACCCTAACTTGTCTCGCACAGCAACACGCGTCATGGTGAAGTTGGTTCACGAATCGCAGCGATGCTAATGGGTTTGCGTCACAAAGATGGTGGAGGTGTGAATCGGTGAGGTTGAAGGCGAATGCGAATGTGGGTTTTCTGTTGGGAAATTCGCGATGGCTCGCGTTTAGGTTTCGCAATGGTAGCCATGGAGGTTCGAATTAGGCGATTTGGGGCAGATTGCGATTAGGGTTCCTGAGTTTGTGAAATTTGGGATTTCTCTGCAAGTTTGTTATGAGGTGCGATTCATCGTAATTTAGGGTTGATTTTTGGGTTTCCTTTCGTAGGCTTGATGCATAGGGAAGAAGATTTCTAGGTGGTGCTTAATTATGCAAGGTTGATGGTGTTTGGGTGAGGATATTACGATTGAAGCACGGAGGTGAAGGTTTGTGTGGTGGAGATTAGGCTGAGCGTGACGACATGTATGGTGGGGTGTTGGTGTTTTAGGTGGTTTGATTCGAGAATGGAGGATGACACTTTTTTTATTTTTTAATTACACATTTTCCACCTAATTAAGGCTCCGCGTTATTAAATTATTCCACCTCACACTCACAAGTCACCTGAAATTTAACATCGTCAACCCAATTTAACGGTAGGGACCCAATTGCTTATTTTTCACTTTTAGGAACCCAATTTAGAAAAAAAAATAAGAGGCTTAATACCATTGTTGGTCCCAATTTTTGTCATATTTGTTTGAAATGGTCCTCATTTTTTTAGAATGTTCAATGTAGTCCTTTATATCATAATTTATGTTCAATTTAGTCATTTTGGCAAACGACATTTAAATCGTTAACGACTAAATTTCCAGCCATGTCATGTATTGCATGATGTGGAAACTTTAAGGCATAGTGAGGTGGATTTATGTTTTTTGAAACTTATTTTCTAATATTTAATGACTCCCCCTTAATATTAGGGTTTTTATCGAATTGACGGCCACCGTGACATCCATAGCCACCTTCCTTGCCACCACTCGCGCAACCAGAAAAAAACCAATTCATAGATAAAGAACATGACTCCCAAAGTGTAGCCATCAACCTCAATCGCAAACGCTGAATGATTAAAAACATAAAATCTCCCAACCGAAAAACCCTAAATCCCCATTTCCAATTTCACAAACAAGATCAGTAAAACCCCAAAAAGAAAATCAAAATTCCTTTTTGCAAAGGAGAACCCTCTATAGAAAGGGTTGATGCATGAGCTTGAAGGCAGAGAAGAGAAGAATGGTTTCCTTGCCTCCACGCGAACTTAAATCAGAAGAAAGAAAACTAGAAGAAAACCCTTCCTAGATGAGAACTTTGCACGAGAGAAAAATGCCGCCCAAGACCAATTCATCCGCGAGAAAGGAAGGGAAATAAGCTTGAAGCTTCAGGGTTTTGCTTACAGTAAATAGAGAAAAGAAGAGATTGGGGAAGAATCTCTCTTGCGTGACCCCTGAGGTTGGGTTCCCAAATTCTAAAAGAACAAAGTCTTTACCCTTATTTGGGTTCTCTAATAAAATGTCCCCCATTGAAAAATTAAAATCATAAATGCAAGTGTTATGCTTGAGGTTGAAGAGGGAAGATGATGAAGTGGTCAGGATAAAGATGACAAAAGGCAGCCACGACAGATTAAATAGGTTACATCATTTACTGATTGCAAACTTTGACACTGTGTCATTAACAATTTAAACGTCGTTTGCCAAAAAGACTAAATTGAATATAAATTACGATATAAGGGACTATATTAAACATAATAAAAAAAAATGAGGACCATTTCGAATAAAGTTGACAAAAATTGGGACCAACAATGATATTAAGCCAAAATAAGAAAGAGACCTATTTGAGAAAACCCAACAGAAATATGGACTACAAGAATGATTAAACCATTTTAAAAAGAACCGTTAATCATTTTATCATAGAAAATTTTTAATTAAAGAGATATGTCATTATTCTTATTGTTGTTACATTTGTAATTTTAAATTTCTCTTATTCAAAAATAAATTCCATAATTTTATAATTAAAAATTACAATGCAAATGTTTTACTATATTTTAATGAGTATAAATGTATTTGATGTAAAATACAATTAAATCATGATAGATAATTTCCAAAGGAGTCTTATTGGCTCACAATTGGATGTAACTTATTGGTAATGAATTTGATATTGTCAACACCCAATTTCGTCCGGGTGACTAAATAATATAGTTTTGATGAAATTTATTTTATGTTATTCTAATTTTATTTTATGATTATTTTACTTTGTTATTTTAAGTTATTGTATTGGAGTCTATTGTAATATACTGTATTTTTTTATTTATTTTATTTTAATTTTATTTTCGTTATTTTTTTTATTTATGTCTTTTCAAAAATCAATTTCCTGTCAAAATTACAAAACATTTCACAAATTACAAGTTTCAAAATTTTCAAAATTTGAAAGCCCAGTTCCACACTGGCCCCCAAGCCCAGTTTTCACACTGGCCCCCAAAGCCCAGTTTCTACACTGGCCCACAAAGCCCAGTTTCCATACTGGCCCACAAAGCCCAGTTTCACCTGGCCCCAAAGCCCAGTTTCCATACTGGCCCACAAAGCCCAGCTCGCCTGGCCCCAAAGCCCAGTTTCTACACTGGCCCACAAAGCCCAGCTCGCCTAGCCCCAAAGCCCAGTTTCCATATTGGCCCACAAAGCCCAGCTCGCCTGGCCCCCAAAGCCCAGTTTCTACACTGGCCCCAAAGCCCAGTTTCTACACTGGCCCCCAAGCCCAGTTTCCACACTGGCCCATAAAGCCCAGCTCGCCTGGCCCCCAAGCCCAGTTTCAACACTGGCCCCCAAAAGCCCAATTTCCACACTGGCCCACAAATCCCAGCTCGCCTGGCCCCCCAAAGCCCAGTTTCTACACTGGCCCCCAAAGCCCAGTTTCTACATTGGCCCACAAAGCCCAGTTCGCCTGGCCCCAAAGCCCAGTTTCCATACTGGCCCACAAAGCTCAGCTCGCCTGGCCCCCAAAGCCCAGTTTCTGCACTGGCCCCAAAGCCCAGTTTCTACACTGGCCCCCAAGCCCAGTTTCCACACTGGCCCCCAAAGCCTAGTTTCTACACTGGTCCACAAAGCCCAGCTCGTCTGGCCCATAAAGCCCATTCCACACTGGCTCATAAAGCCCAGCTCGCCTGGCCCCCAAGCCCAGTTTCAACACTGGCCCCCAAAAGCCCAGTTTCCACACTGGCCCACAAAGCCCAGCTCACCTGGCCCCCAAAGCCCAGTTTTTCTTTGACACCCTAAGTTCAAGTGTTCCTTTCGTATTCCGACCTTCTGCTAGGCAATGGTCGAACTCTTGCTTTTTTTTTTTCCTTTTGAAACCCAGACGAAATTAGTGTTTCAGTCTTTACTTAGCTTTTACTCAAATAATACAAAAATATAAAATTTTCATATTATCCGGTAATATCTAAATAAAGAGGGGCAGCTGTCAACACCCAATTTCGTCCGGGTGACTAAATAATATAGTTTTGATGAAATTTATTTTATGTTATTCTAATTTTATTTTATGATTATTTTACTTTGTTATTTTAAGTTATTGTATTAGAGTCTATTGTAATATACTGTATTTTTTTATTTATTTTATTTTAATTTTATTTTGGTTATTTTTTTATTTATGTTTTTTTTAGAGTTATTTCATTATGTTAGTCTTTTTTTTTCTAGTCAATTTATTTTGTTTTTGTCTTTTTTACTTTAATTCTTTTTTGCTAAATGTACTAGAAAAAAAAAAAGAAACAAAAAAAGATGGCAAAGTTTAACTTTCTCGCTGCTTTCTTCTTTCTTTTTCCACGATATCTTCCATTCTTGTGCAAATCTTCTGTTGCACCATGCATGCATCTACACTGCCGTTAGCTAGCTTACCTTAAGAGGAAACACAGCAGAGCAGAGTAGGGGCGGTGACAGGAAGCAACCATTCGACAGGGCATGCTTTTGACTCTAAAGCTGGATTTGAAGTGTGAACAGGAGAAAGAGAGGGGATCTCCAACACCTCCACCTTCAACTATAATCCAGTCTCGACTCCCCTCACCCCCAATACCATTCATCATTCATCAGCTAACTGCACCCACAACAAAGAAGGAGTAGAGGCCATGTTCAGAGAGGAGGATAAGTAAGGAGCATTGATCGGCAACTACAAGCCATAGCACAAGTGCGAAATCAGTCCATAGAGGTAAGTCTTACTACTTCAGCTAGTAGGTGTTTCAGTTTAAGAGTTAGCATTTATGTGTCTGCTTGCTAGTCCCAATTGGTCTTGCACATGTGAATCGGTATTTCTTCCATGCTACTGTCATCCTCCCTAGCCATCACTGACCTCAATCTCTCTGCTCTTGAAACTCATTCCATTCATTCACCTCTACCTCACCTCCAACACCCATCATCCATATTCACCCACTGCCACAAGCCATATTGACACTCACGGCCAACACCCCATCTTCATCCTTACCTCCCAACCAACATCCATCTCGTCTTCGGATACCACCTCCAGCATCATCATCTTCACCCGTAACCATCTTCAACACGGCCAACATTCATCATCAACCCCAACAAACGTAACTCGTGTCACTCCCCCTCACCTGCAGTCAATCAAACTCAGAAACAAAAACAAAAACAAAACCCATTCTTCTCTTCTCTTTTTTCCCCCCTTTCAGGGAACCCTTCTAACGTTTCTGTTCATCTCCAATCCCCAGCAAAATTGAATCCTCAAGCAGCAAATACCACCTCTCCAAACACACACCCGGTCAGCCCCTCTCTCAATACTGTTATACTGCAACCATGACTATTCACTCCTCACACTCAGATGCACATAACACATACCCATCATTCCTAATCCCAGTAGGCAAAACACCAATGGAAGAATCAATCAACAACAAACCAATCAATAAACGATGAAAATGAGGGGAGGAAGAGAAGGAAAAATGGCGTTGCTGGAGACGTCGGAGTGGCGGTCGGTTCTGGCTGAGGCGTGAGCGCACCGGCAGCGAGAGGAGAGGGACCTTGGATCTCTGGAACTGAGTATGAGTGTTGGGAATGAAGGAGGAAATGTTGAAACCCATAGGGATTTCTGAACAAAAAATTGGGCCAAACCCTAAAACAAAAAATAGATATATTTTTCCTTGCACCCCCCTGCTTTCCTTTTCACACTCCTCTCTGCTTGGGTTTAGGCCCAGTCCGTTATTGGAAAGAAAAATGGTTTAGACACCACTTGCAACTCCACTTACACCCCCATTTCGTTCGGGTTTAAGCCCACTCTATTTTTGCGAACAAAAAACAAAGAAAAAATTGGGCCTGGGCACACATTCCGCGCACCCCCCATTTCTCACCTTTACACCCCTTATTCATTCCCTTGGTCTGGGCTCAGGCCCATTCTGTTCCTAAAAAATAAAAAAATGAATTTCTTCCCTGCGCCCCTTTATTCTCATTTTTGCACCCCTCCTCGCCTGGGCTTTGGCCCTTTTTTTTTGTTTAAGCACCCATGTTTCTTATTTAGCACCTCCACACCCTTTTTTATTTTATTATTCTACTTTTATTTTATCCTTTTACTTTTTACTTTATTTTCATTATTTATTTATTTATCCTTTTACTTTATTTTATTTTTATTTTTATTTTATTTTAATTTTAATTTTAATTTTAATTTTTTTTTCTTTCTCTCTCTTTTATTCTCATTTTAAATATTTATCTACTTTTTAAATGCACTTTTATAAAAAATGATAAAAAATATATTTTTAAAGGTTTAGGCACATGTGTGATCGTACGCATCGTCCTTGTGTTAGAACCTTTTCTTCTTCTCTTCTAAAAAACTAATAATAAATGTTTTAAAGTTTTAGACACATGTGTGATCGCACGCATCGCCCTTGTGTTAGAACCTTTTCTTCTTCTCTTCTAAAATACAAAAAAAAAATATTTTAAAGGTTAAGCACATGTGTGATCGCTCGCATCGTCCTTGTGCTAAAAAACATTTTCTCTTTCTTATATAAAAAGACTAAAAATATAAAATCTTCAAAAACCAAAAACATCCACATTTTCAAACAACAAACAATTTTTCTGCTAGAACTACGTGATCCTTGATTCTCCATCAAAAGTGGAGATACGTAGGAGCAAGGCTAGCCCTTGTCAGGTTCACTTTCCCAAAAATCCAAATTTATCCATAATCATTTTTCAAACAAATTTTCTAAACAATTTCTCAAACAAGCTTTCCAATTTCCAAAAGAACTACGTAACCCTGATTTCTCATTTTGAATGAGACTACGTAGGAGCAAGGTCAATCCTTGTCGGGCCCAAAAAACTAAAAAATATATTTTGTTTCTTTAAAGTTTTACTTTAGGGGATAGTTAAACATTTTGAAAACCACATCATATTCGCGCATTTAGTTAAAGGTACTGCCTTAGGGCAGGCGTTGTAGGGTGCTAATATCTTCCCTACACGTAACCGACTCCCGAACCCAGAATCTGGTTCTTGTGGACCATGCCTTATTATTTTATGGTTTTTCCGTAGTTTTCCATAATAAACTATGGTGGCGACTCCAAATCTCTTTTCAAAAACTCGTTTCTTTTTGGATCATCGTCCCGTCGCGATTCCGGTTGCAACAGATATGATTTAATATAAATTTTGTGTATTTTTGTATTCTTATTTAAGTTGTAATAAGTTACTAATTGAGTATATTTTGAAGATTTTTCTACCAAATAATAATTATGCATAATCTCATGTTTTATCTATATAAATCCAAAATGCATAATAGAGTGATATATTAATTCTTAACGAATTTTTATATTTTAATTCATGACAAAAATAAAATGTGAAAGCACACTTCAATTTATCATTAGGAGTAATGTGGATAATAATGTTAATGACAGTATGTATGTGATTTTTCATACGTAGAGGACCTTAGATAGTACTTTTATTTTCTCTCTTAATGGAACAAAGAGAAAATAAAATCCCTAATATAGTCCAAAACATTACCTTCTCTACAGATGATGATCATAACTCATTTTATAACTTCTGTCACTTTATAGATTTTGATAATTCTAATTTGGTCCCTCATTAAATCAAAATATTGTTTTAGATATCTACACAACAATCATTCATGACACTTATGTCCTTAGTCATAAACCTAATATTAATATATCACTTTATAATTTAAATTAACTAGATAATGACCTTAACATATTTAAATAATATATATGTGATCCAAAAATTCCAACATATTTATATGATCTTATTAAAGTTAGTATCCCATACGAAGAAGTTAGAGGTCCACACCACCAAATGGAGATAATTGTTACATTCGAGTTCGGGATCAATCACACTAGTAAGTATTGGTTCAATTGTAGTATTAAGTATCGTATCCACAACGATTTGATCAACTTTTATCAAAACTCGTGATACTATTTATAGCAAATAATTTAGTGGTATAAAACGTGTTGGGATTGAATTTTATTACTTTGTTCGTATACATAGTTGTTATTTCATTGGATTATCAAAGTTCATTCTTTGTTCTTTGAAGTATACTAATGTAATCTTAGACTCATGCTTACAACACTAGGAATTAAAGACATTCAAACTTAGTGTGATTTCTCTACTCCTAGTGAATGAACTCTTTGCATTAATGATTATTAAGACTCTTTAGACTAGTTAAGTTATATAAGGACATGTTTGTCAATTAATAGTCTTAGATGATTCAATTGGATCTATAACATGAATTACCTTTCACCTAACTTAAGTTATGTATGCGATAGATGATTAATCAATTCATCACACATGAAAAGCGAATCAAATCACTAACATAGGAAAGAACACTTGAATGAAACAATAAAATTGTACCAAGTATAAGTTTAGAGAGTTACATTCAATTCCCAACACTTGGAGGTTTAGTAGCTAATAATGATCCTAACATTTAATCCTAGGAGTTGTTGTTCATTCCTCATGTATTCTCTAAATCCTATGAAACTATTACAAGTGAAGAGAGAGACTAAGATCCTCTAATGGAATTCTACATATCAAGACATGGGGGTATGCCCCTTAATTTATAGAAACACGAGTTATATGATCATCACACAAACACAAATATAAACAAATAAAGGTGAGCTAACAAAATAAACAAGAAAACATCAATACAACGTATTAAACTCAATCATCAAGTCAATACAATGATTCTATCACACCCACCAAAGCCTATTCAAAAACATATTACACTAGTCAATTAGTCTCCAATCCAATCCTTCATTTCAAAAACAAACCACGTTAACCTCAAACAATCTTTAAGACCCTATGTCATCTCAAAGGTAAGTCACCCCAACAATAAACTATAGCCAAGCAATGCCAAAACAACTGTCTTTCTTTCGTACTCTATGATACAAAACCTGTTCACCAAAATCGGACACCTATTCACCAAAATAGGATAGTTCGAGTAGTCCTCCACTACAGCTTTAGACCTATCTCTCCTGCTCCTCAAGGACACATGAGTACAAATTCTAATGTTGCTCACAACGGACATTATACCTAGCACGAGCCGGAAACCTACATGCGAGACATTCATCCCTTTCTACCGACTTGAAAAATGAAAGGGAAATACTCGAACCTCACCTCTTCTATTTCCTCTCATAAACAAAGATATTCACCTTTCTACTCCTTTAAAAAAGGAAAGGTGACTATCTTTCTACCGTCTCGCAAGACGAAAGGTACAACCCAAAATTTACGAAGTACAACAAGGAGACACAATAACCACAGATCATCACAACATCTAATAACTCAGCCCACATACCTAAATAAGGTAGATAACTTGGCAAACACTCATAACACCTCGACCAACATCTATAGGACTTATAACACACAACAAGTAACTCTACCTTACACCCATCACCTTGGCCATCACGAGAAACCGCTCAACAACCTCCACCAACAACTTGGCTAGGGTCTAAAACAGACCAACCTATAAACCCCCAAATAACTTGAAAGATAACTCAATGCACAAACCAACTCAACCAATAGATTGAACAACTTGGCCAACATTGCCATTAGCTCGGTCAAGGTCAAAAACCCTCAAACTGACCTATAAAATGCCTAGAAATAAGTTTTGAAACCCTAAAACTAAGGTCTCAAACAACTTGGACAAAATGTCAGAACAATCGGTACCGTTATAGAGTCGCGCAGCGGAATAAAATACTCGGAAAGCGTGTTACGGTCACAAATCAAGTTTTGATAGTCCGTTTTAGAAAAACAATTTTCTTAGAGAAAATTTATCAAACAGTTGATATGCGTAAAATGTAAAGAGTATAGAGAGCAAGAAAATTCAACACAGAATTTTTATCCTGGTTCGATTCAAAAGAATCTACGTCAAGTTGTTAATCACTATAAAAAGTGATTAACGTTTTCACTAAAAACAGTTTTACAAATTACAATAAGAGTGAATAAAAACAAATAAAAAACCTTCCTTCGACGAACGAACCGGAAGATGACCACCTTGCCAACTCGAAGAGAACCGCTCCGACTATCGACACACGAAACGCGAGCTTCTCCTATTCACGAGACCAGGCAAAGCACTTGAACTAGCTTTTTAGAACTTCCTCAGATAACACTGTATTCTCAAAAGCTCAGAGTTTTTTCTAAGAGTTCTGGAACTCATCTATATAGCCCACTGGTCTAAAGTTTGCAAAGATGAATTATAACTGCCGCAGATAATCGATTATTGTTAGTGATAATCGATTATTCGAGTCCGTTACAGGGTTTTCAAAAAGTGATAATCGATTATCCTGAGGAATAATCGATTATTCCAGAGACTTTTGGCAGTTCTCATCAGAACTGTGATAATCGATTATTCGGAGTAATAATCGATTATTCCAGAGCAACGAGGTTTTTCAGAAGGGCTCAGGATAATCGATTATAGCTTCTAATAATCGATTAAATGCGTAGCAGTTCTAAAAATACGAATTTTTCTAAGTATTACATGTTGAAGACTTTTCCTAATACATTTATAATCTACAAATTGCTTTTAAAACAACAATAACAATGTATCATCTTTCAGCATCATCAAAATTGTTTATCTTCAAATTTACCAATGCTCTTCATTGGTAACACAAAATAGCCCATCTAGTCCAGGCCGACCATACTATAGTTCGACACCATGGAGCCCAGCCGACCTAGCCCGACACCTTAGAGCTCGACCAACCCAACCTAACACCTTAGAGCCCAGCCAACCCAACCCGGCCAAACCAGCCCGCCTAACACAGCCTAGATAGCCGAGCCCCGACACAACCAGACTAGACAACCTGACCAAATATAGCATGAACAACCCGACATTGACACTAACCAACCTAGATAATGTAGTCAAATGTAGCTCAAATAGTTCGGCCTTAACACTAACAACATAAGCAATCCACTCAAACAACACAAGTCTTGGCCGAAAAAACAACATCCAAAAATTAACCTTAATCACCTAACACTTGAAGTCAGTAGCAACTCCTTTTACGAGCAAAATTCAACACTCGATCCATGGACATAGTAATACAAATAACTAGAACATAATTATGAAAACAATTTGCATAATTTTAACAAAACAACTTATGGCATACCCCTAACCATGGCCCAAGCACATTTAAGAAGATCTAGAGTCATTTATGCAAGGTGGCAAAGCTCTTTCTCATGGGCCATCATGGAGGGTGAAAAGTAGTATAGGTTTCTTTAGGTCATGTATTTCAGCGAAGTAGTGTAGGTCTCTTTAGACCATGTATTTCAGCCAAGTAGTATAGGTTTCTTTAAGGTTTGTATTAAGGTCTAATTAGTATAGTGTTTTTCCTTAAGCTAGACATCCAAACCATGTGAAAAGTATGTGACATGTGTCATGCTTTCATTGGAGATGATTTTGTTTTATGAATGACAACATGTCCTTCCTTAATTGGAGGGAATTTGTGGACACTTGTATACTCCTTAAAGGGCCACAATTTTTGACCAAAAATCGCATGGTAAAGTTTTGGTTTAGGATTTTTAGGAGAAACCCTTAGTTTATACACAAAGCAAGAATTAAACACACGACCTCCAACCCATAACAAGGAGCTCTAACCAACTATGTTGCACTTCACTTCTGTAATACTTATATTTTATTATTTTAATTTATGATATCCATACCCACCGTCTTTCTAGATATTTAGTTCCTAAGTCTTACACCTTTAATGCTATTGTAATATTTGTATACTTCATCAAAACTTTTTATCATTTAAATAAACTTGGACTTCTCATTCGTTATTGGTTTACTTACATATGGCTAACAACATATATGCCTAAGTCTTAATAATTACTTTTGCAAAATAATTTTATATTTCATCCTTCATAATTAGTTGTTAGTTATACTTACAATATAAAATGACAACCACATTTTCTAATTTCACTAAAGGTTGTCTACAAATCCCTTTGACGACACCCTATATAATATTTGTATACTTCATCAAAACTTGTTATCATATAAATAAACTTGAACTTCTCATTATTTATTAGTCTATTGACATATGACTTGATTATCAACATACATGTAAAGTTTTAATTATTATTTTAGGAATTAACTTCTCATTTCATCATTCATAAGTAGTCAAGAGACAATCATATTTTCTAATTTCAGTAAGAGTTGTCTATAAATTTCTCTGGCACCACTATAATATTGGTATACTTCATCAAAACTCTTTATTATATAAATGAACTTTGGTTTCTCATTAGTGATTAGTCTATTGATATATAACTTACCTATCATAGTATTTATGAAATCTTAATTACCACTTTTTCAATCTAACTACTCATTTAATCTTTCATAATTAGTCATTAGTTATCCTAGTAATATAAAGTGACAATCACAATTCTTAATTTCACTAGAAATTGTCTATAAATCTTTACGATATTTTTTTTTAACAATCTAAAAGAAAATTTCTTTTTCATTGATCATTTATTTTATTTGACTCTAACACGTTATAATCAAATACAAATTTAAACTTAAAAGACAATATCTCGATTCGATTCAATAAATTATCCGCAAATACCTTAAATATTGTATTATAATATATGGTATGACTTTTTTAAACTAAGAAAATCAATTATAAAAAAAATATTTTTCATAACTTGTTGTGAAACCATCACTGCTACAATGTTGTGAACTATTTTATCTTTAGTTGAATCATAATAAACATAATAAATTTCACCGCCAACATCCACATATAAAATAAATATATTTTGTTCAATAATTTATTTCAAAATCCCACCTTCATTACAACTATAAAAAAAGGTTCGCGCTTTCTTGAATAGATAATCCATAACCTTTTTCTTTTGGGAGTTACTCCCTCCACCACCACACAGAGCTCTCTACACTTCTCCATTTCTTTTTTACCCTTCAGTTTAAACGTTTTTAAACGGATGTCAACATCACAAATATCAACATCCGAATATCAACATTCAAATATCAACATCCGGATATCAACATCCGAATATCAATATACGTTCACGAATATCGCATAGTTTTCAGCAGTAGCATGTGAATAGAACTCCACAAATTTGTAACTTTGTGTAGGCCAGCTTGCTTATTGTGAATAACCTTGATAGAAGAAATCTTGCCGGTGGAGGCGAAACAACGATGGAGATAGTTTTCGTCCATCCAGCGATGCAAATCGCCGATCCAGACAATTTTGTTTTCGTCGTTGGATCCGTTCTGATGCTGCTGGTGCGGGACGTGCGGCGACGCATATTGGTGGTGATGGAAAGGCATGTACGGTGGCGGCGTGTAGTGTTGCGGAGGCAGCATGTGGTGGGCATTACCATGGCCGCTGGATACTGCATTGGGAGCCACTACTGCGGCCGCACCCCTACCGACTGCCGTGTAACATTTTGCTCTGTGGACTGCAACTGCAACGAGGAATCAGAATCGTTCATTGTTGCATCGTAAATCACCGAATCAAAAAACCAATCAATCGATAAAATCAATAAACGGTGACTGAACACTTCTTCTTTGTCTCTCGCTCGCTCTCACTCTCTCTGTCTAATTTTTTTTCTATAAATGGATGTGAGTGAAGTGTCGAAGGCCAAATATGGAATAAGCTAAAAAAGAAAAAAAGGAGAAGAAGGAAGCGAGGGGTTTCTAGAGAGAGAAAAAACAATCTAGAATTACAAGGAGAGAGAACGGGTTTGATTGCGAGGAGAGAGAAACAATTTGTTTCAATGTCACGTTTATTTTGCACATAACTATTCCATTCTGCTAATCGGTGGAATGGGTATGATAAAACCTAATCTTAATGTTTTAGTACTCTATTCTTGATTTAATTCTTCGTGCAATTGAAGCGCTTTTTGTTTTGGATGATCATTCTTAGGAAATTTGCTCAAGTACAGAACTGTTTCAACTAACATGTAATCTACTTAAGTTCCTAGATAAAGTTCTCATTGCAAATATGTTGTCTGATGTTCTTCAGCATGTGGTTCTCTGGAATTACTATATGAATGCTCCATCAATGGGGAGAGAGAAAGAGAGAGATTGTCGAGGAAAAATGGAAGTGCTCAATAAGTGAATTAGAAAGAGATATAAAGGAAGACAAATATATGGGTTATGCCTATGCAGTGAAGGAAAGTCGTTGCAATAAGATAGTGGAGGAAGTGTAGGGAATTTTTGGAATAAAAAAATAGTGAGGAGGTGTAGAAAAGATTTGGGGTGGTGGACAGAGCAATACCCTAATAGGTATATGGTATTTTTGAAATAAAAAAAATAGTAAAGAGGTGTAGGAAACACTTGGGGTGGTGGAGGGAGCAACACCCTTTTCTTTTTACTTTATAAGAAAACCTTTTCAAAATAAAAATGAAGAACATAACGCTTTGCGAAACATATGATTCAAAATTATCAATGCATAATTTCATGTATATCTTCTATAGATGTTTTTCACAGTTCCATGACTGTTCCAAAATTGTGATCACTACGTACCTTCTGGGATTGGATATTCAAAATTGATTACAAGAATCCATTTTTCTTGAAAATCCAATCTAGTTAGAATTATATTATTCAGAATACATATTTTCCTTCCAAAAATTAAAAATTAGCACTTGAATAAAATATAACTCCCAGGGATATTATTGTCCTTTTCAATATATAGGGTGCTGGTGAACAAACATGAGTATAAGAAAGAAATTGCCCAAATAACTGTAACCCAATAATAAAGCCCAAATTGTTTAGTATCCTAATTACCATGGGCTGGCTACCTTCTAACGCCGCTTCTTTGTTTCTTGTTTACTGCTAATAATAATCTCCGTTTCAACATTTCAGAAAAAACAAATATTATTCACTCGTTAATTAATTATTAAAACATATATTTATTTTAAAAAATTTATTTTAATTTTTAAATATCCTTTAATTATCTTCGTTTATCTTTAAACCGATTTTTAAATAAAAATAATATTGTACGAATATATTAAAAACGTAAAATTTAGTACTTATAAAAGTATATATTTATAGTGCTCTTTAAGTTTATATGTGAATCTATGTCTCGACCATTTCTTTTGTTCCAACATTTTCCTGATAAAATGGAACACTTGATAAAGTTGTTTGACTGTTCCAACTTGTCGGTTTGAAACTAAATTTAATTTGTTTCACTCACATGTCCATTTCCCAGCTTACGAAGCTTAATGTTCACATCTTGACGTATGCATTATATACTAAACAACTTGCATTATAACTGCTAATTTATTAAACCATTGATCTGGTTATGCTTAAAATGTCAACCAAGCTTTATGACTCAATCCTCTATGGTAAAATGTCATGACTTTTTAAATAGTTATTATAAAAGTGTTGTACTATAATCAGATACTCATTGTATTTTAATTCAACTTTATGCTAAAATAAATCCTTGTCCCTATGTGGACCATTTTATATTCTTTTTATGAATACATGTAGGTTTTTTGGATAGAAGCAAAACACAAGAGATCGTCGACAACTTTAAGCAGTAGAATCATGTTGGAATTAAATTTATATTGAATAAAACATTTATTTATGTACTAAGTTGTATATCATTAGTCATATTAGTATATTTTCTGTTTATAACTAAATACATATCGGATTACTAAGTTTATACATATATATATATATATATATATATATATATATATATATATATATATATATATATTATAGATCATTTCTTATTCAATTAGCATGCCATCATTCAAGCCACCTATTCACAATAGTTTATGATTAATCGCAATAATATAAAAACAAATTGGTATTTAGGTCACTAAGCCCAATCCATTCCATAAATAATAGTATAAATAACACATCGTACGAGGTATGTTAATTATGTTTATTAACTATCGTATTTATTATTTGTTGATGCACTAAATTAATTTGGGTATCAGAGTATCTTTTGTAGGCAGAACTCCTACCCAACTCAGAACTCCTACCCAACTCAAGGAAGATGAGTACATAGAAAAAAGGACAAGTATTTTGGATATTAAAGACTTTAAGTGTTTGAAGTGACCTTTGAGTCTTTAAAGGATACACTTTCGACTCGGTAAGAATAATTAGCGTCCACTGTAGGACCAACTTGTATTTTGTGAAGAAAGCGTTTATAATGTCTACAAGAAGTAGAATGACTGGAATAAGGAAAGAAAAACCCTTATCATAAATGTCTTACAAAGCTGAAAGTGTATCCTTTAAAGACTCAAAGGTCACTCCAAACATTCTTAGTCTTCAATCTCCAAGATATTTGTCCTCTTTTTGGGTACTCGTCATCCTTGAGCTGAGTAGGAGTTGTGCCTGCATAAGACACTTTGATGTCCAAGTCAACTTAGTGTGTCAACAAGCAATAAATGCAATAACTAATTAATGTAATTAACATACCACATAAGATGTGTTATTTATATTATTATTCATGGAACCTTACCTGAATGAGCTTAGGACCAGTAGTCCAAATACCAATTAGTTTATGAATTATTGTGGTTAACCATAGACTATTGTGAATAGATGGCTTGTGTAATGTTATACTGATCGAGTAGGAAAATGTCAAATACATGTCAACTTAGTAGTTTAACATATTTTTTACCTGGAACGAAATCTATATTGATATGACCGAAAAATATTTGGTCATATACAATACATATCTTATTAAGATTTAATTAAATAAAAATAAAATAATCAAAATATTTGTGATGAAATAGATGAAATTTTCAAAAACAATAAAAAAATACATAAAAACAAACAAACAACGCAATAAATAAGAAATCAAGGGAGAGGAAGAGTTATAAAATACTAAACTTCGTGAAATTTTAGAATTTTTGCTAAAATTTTATAAAAAAATTTGAATTCATTATATCTACAAGTGGTTAGAAGGTTTAATTATACCTATATGAATAAAAGAAGGGCGTTGCTCCCTCCACCGCCATCATTTCTCCCTTCACCTCCACACAAATTTTTTAATTACGAAATTACTCTATAGTTTTTAATTATTTTACTTTTTACCTTCTTTATTTACCAAATCCTAAATCATTCTCACTTTCTCTCCCAGCCCCACCCCTCCCCCCAACTTTCTCTCACTTGTTCTTTCTTCTATGAGATCTGTTTCTTGTCACTCCAACTCTTCCTTTGCTTTCCGTTCGTGGTGGTGCGGTGGTGTGTAAAAATCTTGGCACTGCATGTAAAAATATTGAAAATGAAGAGAACAACCTATTTATGATAGAAATTCAAAACGTGGAAAGCACCGCAGAAAATGGTAAAGAACCACGTTTAATCAAACATCACATGCATAAAGTGAAAAACAGAAACAGAAGCAAACCAAGATTCCATCTTGATTTTCATTTTTTGTTGAGGATTCCCGGAATCGATATTGGTTGAAAAAAATATTTCTTTTTGGTAAAATAACAATAGCAGTAAAGGGTGCATGGTGATTTCCATGGAATTGGATCAAATTACGGAAACCACCAATACTTGCCCGATGGTGAATAAAAAAACAAGATTATAGAAAATTGGTCAAAGCTAAATTTGAAGAAGTGACAGCCATACTCCTAGAAAACTCAAATGGGTGTGCAGAAAAATTGAAAAAGTTAAGGAAGCACAACAATGGAGACACAAACAGAGAGAAAAAAATGCAACTTTGAGTTTTCACAGTGAGATGATGATTTATAGATCAGAGAATGAGAGAGAGAAAGTGAGTTGTAGTTTTTGTTTTTCTTCTCCCCGATGGAGGAACCACGACGACGATATCTTTTAATTAACTAATAGCTATCACTTTGTCATTTTTTTCCCTTGATTAAAAATTGTCAACGGATGTCAACACGTAAAAGGAATGTCGACGTCGTTTTACCTTAAAACGAATGTCGACATCCGTTTTACCTTAAAACGGATGTCGACATCCGTTTTCCCTTGAACGGATGTTGACATCCGTCCACAGGTGCTTATATCCGTTTAAGGTTTATACATTAATTTGAGGTTGATTAAGTACGTCGACGCAGTTAAAAAGAAAGAAAAGCTTGTATGTCACTGTACGCATAGGGGATTGGATTGGATTGGATAGAAGTTAAAAAGTATTAATAGTAAAAGTAAAATTTTACTCAAGGATAAAATAAGAATAGAGAAGTGAAAGGAGGGGTAAAAGTGGAATGGGGAGGTGGAGGGAGTAAGTGGTGGTGGTGGAGGGAGCAACACCCATAAAAGAAATACATGATATTTCTGGCACACCAATTTTTACTTTAGAATAAAGCCTTTTATTTGATCACTTTCTCCTATAATAATATTATTTATCATATTAAGTTACTTATATTAAAGTTGTCTTCCAATTTGGTTTACCCCTACATTCAAGACACTTTGTAATAGATTTTTTTTATTATTAAGTTAAATAATTTAATTACTTAATCCAATCTTAGATTTTTTTATTTATTTTAATCAAATTCAAACTCATCTTAGCTAACCCATTTTTTTATGAATTGAATGAGAAATTATGTGTGTAACCTCAGACTTAACCCAAATAAAATCATTATAAAAACACGTAGTATAGAAACAAATTAGTTTTTAATTTTTTTTTGTTTAGAAATTTAATTTGTAGTTATATTTTTATTTATTTATTTATTTATTTATATTTACTACAGTTATATAGTCTGCCTAGAAAATGTTATTAAAAAGTTTTAAAAAATATTGTTAAAAATTAAAAATTTTAATACAAAAAATTCAAAAATTGTCACCCAATTGATCTACTGTGATTATTGGTGAATTGAGTTAAATTAAGTCTAATAAAACTACATAGAAATATGACTTAGTCTACTTTTTTATTGAACTTACTTAAACTCAACTCATCCCTAACTTTACACCCTAATCAAATTAGATTATGTTAATAAGGATGAAATGTCATGTGATTTGTGATTTATAGTAACAATTTAGTAGAATTTCTTATACATGTTGTCTTATATAAAACAATCCAATTCTTTGGCTACAAGCATAATTTTAAATACTCACCCACCTCATATAGACATTGATTTTTGTCTGTCTTTAAAACTGACCATCATCACACGTCACCTTGTGTCTTATGATATCATCATGGAAGATTGATGATGTTTTTCGGAAAATATATCAGACTTAAAATTAGCATAAAAGGGTCATAAATAATTGCATCCACTCTTCATACTCTTTGAATTTTGAATGCACTTCATACATATTCAAAAAAAAAAAAAGAATTAAACAATGGTAATTTCGTAACGGTAAAACGATACAAATAATAAATTATTTTATAATAAACAATATAATATATTTAATAAATAAAAAATTTCAATATAATTTTTTTAATAAATAAAAACTTTTATTAAATAGTAAATTTTAAATTTAATTTAATTTTACAAAATCAATTATAAAGAAAAATTTATACCTATGTAATTTACTGTGAAAGTGACTTATGAGAAGGCAGTAACATTTTTCTTATCTAACCAAAACCAAAAGCCTTGAACAATTCATGAGAATGGTTTAGGATAGATATAACGGAGTCAATAAGGAAGGATTCAAATTTGATAAATTAGGTACGTAATTTAGGCTTACTGCTACCACGTGATTTGAAGTTCAAACATTGAACTTACTTTCGTGCTTGTTTTGCCGTTTACGAAGTCTTGTGCAGTTTTTCCTCTTGCAATATATACAAACACTAGCAACCCTATTTGCTATTTAGAACATGGATTTAGTAGTTCAAGAACTTTTCAAAAGTCGTAGCTCGAAACAAATCAGCATCGTATATAAAACATCAAGTGCAGTCATATTGGGACAAGTTAACAGCTTCATATAATTATACTTTTTTCCCTTTCATTCTACTTCCCTCCTGAACAAGTGGACGCTTTTTAATCAGCGGGAGATACTTTACAAAAACATACCTTTAACTCGGTAGAAAATAATGTCAAATTACTGTATATAACTGTGCTAATTTGATTTTATAATTTAATTTTGTAGAATTAAGTTAATTTTAATATTATTTTTAATATAATATTAAAGTCTATTTTAACAAAATTTATTAAATTTATTACGTAATTTATTATGAAGTTACTATCAAATCATTTACAAATGTTCATTTCTATATAAGATACGTCAATATTTCGGCATGAGAAAGAAATACTAAAATTTTTATTTTAACCAGTTTTATAAAGTTAAACTAAATTAAATTTTATTCTTAATAAATTAAAATATGAAAAGAAGTGAAGCATTGTGTAACATCCCAAAAATACAGTAATAAAACCATACAATAGAATAATCACATTAATTAATATATCAGTTCAGTCTTAACATTAAAGAAAACGTGCGGTTCTGACCGAACGTCCATAAACAGTAAGAGTTCAAATTTGACTTATACAACAATACAAAACTGACCGAACGGTTTACAAAAGGAATTACCGAACGGTTGTTCTTAACAAAAGAAAAGGTGACCGAACGACACCTTATACTAACTAAACTGTACTACTAACCGAACGTACTACGGTTCGGCCTTAACTTCAACTTCCACGAGGTTCTCTTCCTCCAAATATTGTTCTTCCAACGCCTCTTCCAGTAGCGCGTCTCCTTCTGCTCACATCCACACGGATGATCATTGCAAGGACAAGGACGGACGTACAAACGAGACAACACAAGGAAAAACACAGGATAAACTTATGTAATTTAATTCAAGCAATAACATACATTTATCACATTCAAATACATCAAATACATCTCAACGTACGATTCAAGCAAGGCCTACTACTAGACTGACCGTCCGGACTGTATGAATTCTGTGTAGCTACGACGTTCATGCACCTGGGTGATGTAGTAACTGGAATTCTCATCAGCTGCCACCCGAGGTTAGTCCGTTCCGTCCAAAGTACCCCTAAGGACTAGGACCTCCTGCCGTTCCCACACATGACCTACTATCCTCTACATGAGGACGAGTACTCACGGAACATCAGGATGAACCGCCAGCTAAGCTTTACCACATTCGTACTATACAAATTCCAATATTCATTCAAGAGTCGTTCCTCCCTGGAACGCTCGTCCAAAATCCACAACTTTTAATTTCTCTCAAATACTCTTCCTCCTTTATAATCTTTCTCTTTAGTGTTATTTTCATCATCAGTTCTAAGAACATAAAATACCGAACGTTCAACCCTCTTCAGAACGAGGACGAACGATAGGAACGAGACCGATAAATCTCCCGTTCCAGAACAGAATAAGACCGAGATAGTTACCTTTAGATTTAAGAATAAACCGAGTACAATGGTACAATATGCGACAAACATATTTTTTTTACCACGTGAGTCAGTTGAATGAACTGACTCTCTTGAGTTCAAACCAATACTCAAGGAATAAATCAAGTATGGAGGCCCTAGGCCGGATCCAATGAAGGAAGACTAGTCAAGATGTTTAAGGAACTAGATTTAGAATAGTTCACATACAGAAATCCAATGCCAGTAAATGACCGAACATGGTAAAGTAAAATATTACTGAAGTTGGACGAACGCTATTTTACCAAGATTGATTATACAAGAAATGAGTACGAGCACTTGGTATAAGACCGAGCACTAATAAACTTCTAATAAAAGGTTTGATAAATATATTAAAATACTATTGAAGTGGTGTTTACGAACAACAATAATATACAATTGCATAAATATATATTTTTGAGTTTATCACAATAGACTCAGGCACAACTATGCTCGGCCGAACGCTCAAGCATAATATTACCACACGAGGGCGCTCGTCCTACACTAGGATTCTCTCCAAATGAAAGAATCCCGTTTCCACTAGGTTTACTAGGAAAACCGAACGGTCAATGACCGTTCAGTAACGAACGTACTTTATCATAGTGAAATCTCATATACATAATCGATTTACATTCAAACTCATTTTTCTTAACTTATAACTTCATAACTTCTTAACTTTATAAAATTCACATCATAATCAACTTTCATACTTCATACAATCCATATCATACAAATTTCATATATTTCACACATTACAACCTAACTCAGCCATATTTCATTTCATCTCATTAAATAAACGAACGTTAAAACATTTTAACAGCATACAAATTAAATTAAATAAGCTTCCCTTACTTGGATACGTGGGTGAACGTCCTAAACGTAGGTTCTTGGTTTGCCCGACTACAGCTTTCTACCCTCAACGATCACTTTACTCTTCCAACTAAACCAACAACATCAAAATAACTTAGACTACACCCCTGCATGCAACCAGAACTTGGTTTTGCATGAAACAAAAGAACGAACGACTAAGGGAGAAAACTTACCAGCTCAAACTTGAAACTTGTTCGGTTCAAGATGAAGCTTGGGACGCTGGGAATGCTTCCACGGTGCCTAAACGTTGATCGGAGCAGAGAAAATGTGAGTTAACGTAGAGAGAAGGGAGAGTTTTCTAGAGAGAAGAAGGAGAAAATGAAAGATCAGATTTTTGGAAGACGAAGGGTGCATGCAGAGAGAGTGGGAAGGAGGTTTCAGAAAAATCATTTTTCTTCCCACGTAAAACGAGCGTCCGCTCTTCTGCTGACACCTGCATCCCACTATCTGATTTCAGATCCTCCTTTCTTGACACCTGGCGTCCGCACAGAGGGTTTTGGGTGCGTTTTAAATGAGCTGACAGGAGGGGTTTTGGGTGCATATTTACGAGGTCTGACACATTGTGAATTCAAAATGAAGTATTTTGGTTTATACGTGTAAATTTTGATTTTATAAATTACTTAGACTTAAATTCACTTCTTAGATTGATATTAAAATTCATTTTAACAAAATTTATTGGATTTATAATTTGAGAAACCCTCATTTTTTTTCTTCAGAAAATCCTTCTTCAATCATCTCCTTCCCCTAGATATCATCATCTTCTCCAACCATCTCACTAAGAGAGCACAACAACAAACCCCAACATTTCCAAAGTCGACTAGCTCTTAGTGAGACTCAATCACCATTTTCATCCTCACTAATATCCATCACTCTAGCCGATTTAGGGTCCTCTTGACAGGAACTTGTTGCGCATCAACAATGGCCATCAGCTTCCATCGCCACACTCATCGGATAGAGTCTTCTCTATTTTTTTCCTTGAAATCCTTTAACATCGAAGCTCGCACGTCTTGTTGTCTCTATCGCTGATGCCGCCACCATTAGAATTGTCATTAAGCGACAACTGAAACATCATATGACATTTTTTTTTCTATTTCAAATAATCGTTACAAAACATCATATGACATTTCACACATATTTAATCAAACATCTGAAACATGCCTTTGATCTAGACTTGACCATTTGGATATAGTATGAATGTCGAGCCATGATAGACTGCTCTATAGAGTCATTGCCAATGAGTTTCACCTTACCACACACACAAGGTTGGTCTATTCCGCGTCTTAGGCCATAAACCTCTTGCTACTCTCACCACATGCATAACTCCTCTCTAATTGAGAATGAATGACCATTAGAATGTCAGAATAACCCCAAAGACTGAACTTCCTACATTTATAGCAACAACACTTGATACAACCACTTAGAATTTCTCCTTAAAAACTTTTATTGCATCACACTTTAAAACATACATCAACCTCGTTCAAAACCATTAATAACATTCCATAAAACATATCAAAACATGTCATAAGATATTCATCAATGCTTAGAAGAAACCACAAAAGCCAAAGAAGAAGAAAACAGAAGGTGCAAACCATGAACATTGGCATTGAGCGGCATCTACCCGCCCCTGAGTGTCATTCCTCTCGTATTTTTGGCGCCTGAGCACCACCTCCTTATAGATGGGCATCAAACCTCTCGCAATTTGGCGCTCGGGCCCTGCTGACTGTCGTTGAGCACCATACTAGAACCTAAAAGACCTCTAGTTTGACCTTGGTTGTTCTCTACACATGTCTAACTGATTCATATGATCTCCTAGGCACTATGAATGATCTAAAACACGTTTCTAACTCAAAGTTGCTACCCCAAATCAACTTGACTACTCCAAACTACCTACTCTCATTCTACTCTTTCAAATCCATAAATTAACAGCCTAGGGGTTTAAGTAAGTTGACAATGATCCAACTACAGACCCAAACCTTCCTAAACCACCCCATTGACTCATACCTATTTTCATATCCTATTTCCATTAACTCAAGGTGCCAACAATTTCAATTAACCCTACAACATGTCCTATAATATAGTTTCTCCCCTTAGACCCTTACTTTTAAATCTCACCTATCAAAACCTCTATTTTAGACCAAAAATGACTCATAACTCCACATAATCCTTTCTCCTCAACATTACACTCAACTTGACACCATCAATTTCACAACACAGAATTCATGACTATATACCAAATCCAAACAAATAGTCAAATTACACCAATATCATTCAACCAAGTACATTCATTCATACACCCTCAATAATAAAAGTCATCATTTTAAGCATAACAATCAACATGCATTAATCTCACATACTATCAAATATCAATTCATACCTCATAATTCAATTAAAAGAAAACATTGACTTCCTTTACCTGAACAGGAATGCTACCATACTCTACACGGTGCACTACCCTTGCTTTGAGCTTAAGGAACTCCAGAAAAGGAAATCAAATGACACATGCGAAGGAACCCTTATGCATGACCTCAAACTAAGATGTAAAGGGAAAAGGAGAAGAAACTTACTTGCTCTACTAGGAAAAACTGATCAGTTAGGATTGGAGAGTTCACCCCGTGATCTCCTTGACACTTCTTGAATCACCAAACAGATAATTCAAGATAAAAAAATCTTAGAGATAAGGGAAAGACAACTCAGAGAAAGAGTTCTAGAGAAATGACGAGTAGTATAGATAATGAGACGAGTTTATGAAATTCTATTTATTTTATTGAATTATTTTAACATTAAAATACTGAGTCTCATTATTTTAAAATGTCTATGAACTCTAATATTCTATTTTCTAGGTTGTTATAATGTAAACTTTATTAAATGTTATATTGATTAATATTTTTCTTTTAAATCATTATCTTTTAAATTCATGCTTAAATTCAAATTTATTTTTACTAATATATATATATATATATATATATATATATATATATATAATTCAATATTTAATCTAAAATTATCTTATCTCTCATTTATATTAAAATATAAATTATTTAATCTTATTATGGTTGTTGTTAGCAAAATTTCATATGAATTATAATGATTACATAAAAGTTTTAGTGTAATAGATTTTATTGTTAAAATCTAGTTTTAATACAAAATTATTGACATTATAATTTTAGCTAAAGATTATATAACTATAATTGATTTCAACTCCTACATTCTCCTTTCCCTTACCCCTCACCCAGAGTTGCAACTTATTCTGTTCAAAACAATTACCATAAATAAATAAAAAAATAAAACATAAGTTAGAATAACTTAAATTTATATAAATTATAGAGTTAAGTATATATATAAAAAAATAAAACATAAGTTAGAATAACTTAAACTTATAATTTGTCTTATCTTTTCAATTTTGATATATTTTATTTTGAAACTTAAAAAATAATGAAGATAATTCTCTTAATCTATTTGCATTAAATTTTTTGACCAGACAAATGCGTTTTAAGATGATGTTTAACTTGTTTGTAATGTTTTGAGTTGTTTCAACATAAATGCCAGCCTAAAGCACTATTTAATAAGCCAAAAGAAGTATTGTCATTAACTTTAAAAGACTATATTTATTCATTTTTAAAGTTTGAGGACTAAAATGTATCAAAGTTTGAGACAGAGACGAATTCCATTTTAGCATCCAAGTTTAAGGACTAAAAACCTATTTAACCTAAATTATTATTAGATATAATATATTATGCATATTGGTAATCATTGTAAGTCCAAGATTTCGATTTATGTTGATTCTTAACTTTCATGATGTTATGTTTAAATGAGATAATTTAGAAAAGTAATTTATTTATTTGAAGAATTTAAATTCTTTATACTAAAACGACTTGTTTGAATGAAAGAAATAAAAGAAATTCAAAAAGTCTACAAAATATAAGAATTTCACAATTCCACTCATCTACACTAACGCAACACTCAGGCAAGCAATTGCATTATTTTCTCAGGCCTAGAGTCGTGATGAGTCGAGCAAAGGAAAAATTTGAAATAAGTTAGTCGGTCTTAAAGTCTAAGATGAGTTTGTCTAGGCGAAGGTCAAGTCGAGTTGGTTCAGGCCAAATGTTGAGATGAATCAGTTTTGCCAAAAGGTTGATATAAGTTGGCCCAAATTAAAGGCCAATACAAGTCATCCCATGTTTAGGGTCAAGATGAGTCAATTTAGGCCAAAGGTCAAGACAAGTTGGTATAAGCCGAAGGTTGAGACGAGTCGGCCCGACCCAAAGTTAAGTTTGAGATAAGTTACCCAAACTGAAGATCAAGATGAGTTGTCCCAAGCCCAAGGTTGGGACAAGTCAGCTGGGCCAAAATTTAAGATAGGTCAGCCTAGGCAACAAGTTGGTATGAATCAGTCTAGGCTGATGGAAAACACAAGTTGGCCCAAGTCGAAGGTCGAGACGATTCGGTCGGGTTGATGGTTGCATTAAGTTGACTTAGGTCAAAGATCAAAATGAGTCAATTTGGGTCGAAGATTGAGACGAGTCGACTCAAGTCAAAGATTGATATGAGTTTCCCTGTGTCAATGGACGGGATAAGTCAATTAGAGTCAAAGGTTGAAATGAGTCATCCGGGACTAATGGTCGAACTGAGTCGACCAAGGCCAAAGGTTGAGATGAATTAGTCTAGACCATTGGTCATGACTAGTTGACTTAGGTCAAGGGTTGAAATGAGTTGTCCTAGGTCGAGGGTCGAGATGAGTTGGCTTGGATCACGGGTTGAATTGAGTCGATATAGGTCGATGGTCGATACGAGACGCCTTGGGTCAATGGACGAGAAAAGTCAATCAAGGTCAAGGTTGAAACGAGTCATCTTGGACCAATGATCGAGTTGAGTCAACACGGGCCAAAAGTTGAGACGAGTTAGTGTAGACTAATGATTGTGACTAGTCAACTTAGTTCAAGGTTTGTGACGAGTTGTCTTAGGTCGAGCGTTGAGCTGAGTTGGCTCAGATTTTGGGTTGAACCTAGTTGATTTGGGCAAATGGTCGAGTTGAATCAGTCTAGGCCGATGGTCGAGCCTCAATTGATGGACCATACAATTCCACCTGAGATGAAGGTTGAGCCGAGTCAACCTAGATTAGTTGTCAAAATAAGTCAATATAAGTTGATAGTTGAAATGAGTCAGCATAGGTCGATGGTCGAGTCGAGTCAGCATATGCCAATGGTTGAGCTGAGTCAACTCGATCTAAAGGTCTAAGTGTGTCGGCTAGGGCAAAAGGTAGAGTAAAGCCAGCCTTAAGCGAATGTCAATACCAATTAATTCTGGTTAAAGGTTAAGATAAGTCAGTTTAGACTATAGGTCAAGATAAGGTAGTTATTGACAGCAAACATTAAATTTTTTTCAAATTGATTCATTATTTAAATGTCTAAATTTACACCGTCTAATATAACATCTAATAGTTACATTATTATTAAATATATGCCATCCAATAAAACACACACACACATATTTATTTGTGTGTGACTAAGATGCCTCCTCCAGAACCTATTCACTTTTGTCTTATTGTTTGAGGTGTTCCTTTCTTGCTCCTAGGTCTTGTTGATGAGAAACCAATGGAGATTGTTCTGATATTTAGTTTGTAGAAGGATATTGATGCCACACAAAAGAAATATGATAAGGCGAGTCATAAGTCATGGGGTTAATCAGTACTACAGGTTATCTTGATAAGATTAAAATTAAAGTTCTTATAACTAAGACCTCCATAAACTCTCATTAAGAGAAAACTCAATTTTCTGATAGAATTCATATATATCAATTGTATTACAAGTGTATCCTTTGATAAGATGAATTAGACAAGACCTTCTATATTCTAAATTAATTCTCAATAACCGATATTTAATATCAATTTATGTTGCATTTAATTCTCATTATATGAATCATTATTTCCTATATTTAATTAAAAGATAGAAATTACAAAGAAAACTCAAAAGATCCTTCAGAATCATATCATTCCCTCCTTCATTAAGTACATTCGTCCTCAAATGTCACAATTACACTTCTCAAAATAAAAAACATATAATATCAAGATCGAACATCATCATTTTATTAACTTTCCAATTTTGAATTAGAATCCATGTGTTTCGGTTGAATTGGTTCGAGGGTTGGTCGTTCTTCCTTGCTCTACTCTCTTTTGATCTTCAATCCTCTCCAAGAATGTAATCCACTTTGATGAGTTGTTGACCTGCAGAAGACACTCCGACGCCCAAGTCAGATATGTTTCATAAAGAGGTCTATATTTTATTAGGATAGAAAAAGATGTCTTTACCTGGGCCTTAACCCTATATTTATAGGGCTTATGGCAATCAAGCTCATTAATTCATATTTGATATGGCAATAAATTCAATAATACTTGCTAATATACCTACTAATTGTCCATTAATACCATACTCTTGTGCAATATGACCTGTCAATCACTCGTAAATAGTGTATATTTGCATTTAATATGGCCATTAAACGTATTAATTGGCCATTAATGATATTTACCTTTCCTGATTAGTTTGTCTGACAGTCGGTCGACTGCCAGGTATAGTACATCATGCATACACTATTAATTGATTTAGGCCAAATAATATATTGTTGCAACATCTCACTAAAACCATTTAGTGAGTCTATAAATTGTTTTGTAATGAACGCATATCCTCTTTGTGAGAATAATAGTCCAAACAACTTGTAAGCAATCAGTTGATTGAAATTCTGAAGAGAATAAAAAACACTTACTGTTTAACTCGGGAGAGTTAAAGAAATCTAGGCAGTGTAACAAAGGATACCAGGATTCTCTAGTACCGGGAGTGGTGTGAATACTCAACTAATCTAGGGTAACTAAATGTTATTCGCTAACTAGAGATACTAGGAGTGGTGAAGAATACTAAACAACTAGGAGTGGGTGAAACTTAATTAGGCAACGTATGGGGGATACCAGGAGTGCTTAGGAATACTAGGAGTGGTGCGAATACTCAACTAGTCTAGGGTAACTAAAGGTTATTCGCTGACTAGGGATACCGGGAGTGCTGAAGAATACTACACAACCAATAGTGGGTGAAACTCAACTAGGCAGTGTGTCGAGGGATACAGGAAGTGCCTAGGGATACCAGGAGTGGTGCAAATACTTAAGTAGTTTAGGGTAACTAAAGGTTATTTGCTGACTAGGAATACCAGGAGTGGTGAAGAATACTGCAAAACCAAGAGTGGGTGAAACTCAGACGAGGTCGCAGTAACGGGTGGACAAGGACAACCAAGAGTGGGTTAAACTCAACTAGACAGTGTATCAGAAGGAAACCAATAGCGTCTAGGGATACCGAGAATGGTGAAGAATTTTGCACAACCAAGAGTGGGTTAAACTCAACTAGTCTGAGTAATAGTGGTTACTCAGTTCGATTAGGGACACCAAGAGTGGTTAGAATATTAAAATGTAGTTCACTGAATATTTTAATGAAACCCTCTAAGTTAACTTGGAGAAGAACTATACGTAGCTTTAGCGAGTGAACCGATATAAAAATTGTTTATGTGTCATTGTTTATTTGATAAACGATTTATCACTAACGAAAGTGATCTCTCGACACTTAAGTCAACAACATGTCTTCAACGAGCATCATTATCCTCAATGGGTTACTACCTACAAATATATTGGGAATGAGTTTGAGTTAGTCTTATAAACGAACTCAACAAAATAATGTTTATGAAGGAAGTACAACTAACTCACAAGCATTACGTACATCATGATCAGATTTGTAGCCGCGAAAAGTGCTATGAAAACACTATTCAACCCCTCTTCCAGTGTTTTCTTGTAACCTTACCCATGATGCATGTCTCAGCCTTCGGCCCACAATTACTCTTCACGACCTTAGACCCAAGATTACCTATCTCGACCTTCATCTCGAGACAATTCATTTTGATCTTCGTCTAGACTTGTTAGTCTCGACTTTTGATCCGAGGTTGCCCATCTTAACCTACAACTCAGGTTGGTCTGTTTCGACATGTGACTTGAGACATCATATCTCAAATATTGGTCTGAAATGACTCATCTCGACTTTTGACTCAAGATTAATTGATTCAAACTTTGACTCTAGCTTAAGATGTAAGTTTTAAGAGTTAATTAAAATTTTATAACTAGAATAAACCTATCTTAACGTTAACTCTAATTCACTTTGAAAAAGAAACTTATTTAAAGGTTAAAACTTATTTAAAAGTTAAAACTTATTTAAAAGTTAAAACTTATTTAAAGCTTGAGTAAAACTTATGTATTAAATTGTGAACTCTAATAAAATCCCACAAATAACTTGGGTTTATTTAGTAGATTTTCTTAATCTGACTCTGACTCATCAAATGTTTGATTAATTTTATTCCTTTAATTGAACAAAAAGACACCTTAGGTGAAATTTATAGCATTTCAATATTCTTTCTTGTTTATCAATTGTTATTTCTTTCAAAATTAAAAGAAATATAATAAATGTTTATTGAATTAGAAACGAGACTTACAGAAGTTTGTAATTTTAATAAATTTCCATTAATTTTAAAGAGTGATTGTGAATATTGATTATGAATCTTTAAACGAGAGAAACTCAAACTTTATAAGTTTATATTAATGACTTACACATATGTTCTCTAAGAGGAGTAAATTACGATAACTTGAACATAACTTTTATTAGAGTAAATATTCAGTTTTTATTATTGTTTAACTACATCTTCTTCATTATGTTTTGGATTTTGATGATAGATTAAGGAGTAAATATTGAAAATTTTCCATGTGCAGAGGAAATGGTAAAATACGCATTCATAGAAAAAATATTGGCAAGATTACAATGTAAACAAACATTTATTTTTTATTTCTAAAATAAAGGTCAAGTCTAAAAAAGTAGTTACTTTTTTAGATAATTTTGTCATGAACTCTAATAAAAGTAGCTAGATTTTTGGATCATTTTATTATGCTAAATGCACATTATTCATATTTTAAATCAAACTAAAAAGTTGCATGTTCCCATCTCTAAAATTTAAAATGTGAAAAAAAAAAATCCCACTGTAATATATCTCTGATTCCCACCCTACAATTGATAATTAGTTTCTAAAAACAATATCATTAACTATTCATACACAAACTTTGTTAACCACATTTTACATTCATAAAGTTTGAACTTGAAATATTATTTAAAATATTAAAAGTTGATTTCATTCAATAAATAATATAATCAATCATAATTTGATATTATAATGAGCTAAAGTATAAATGAGTAAAAAAATAGAAGAGAAAATAAAGGAATGTGATTAAGAAAAGGTGTTATATAATTTTATTATTATATAATAAATAAGAATAAGTTATATGGGTAAGGGAAAAGTTACGACCCACCCACTTCCGAAAGTCGCGCGTTTTTTTCTCTTTGAAGTTTCAATGATCAACGGGGGCCACATTCACGCGCTTTGCCATGCTCTGTGGACCCCACCAAACCTATATATTTTCAAATGCCCTTTCTTTCCTTGAGTTTTCCTCTCATTTCCAAAAGTGTTTTCTATTATTCCACATTCTGTCACTCTCATCCGATTTTCTATTCTTCCACGCGCCACCACCACTAGTCCATTATCCATGCATCTTACAATAAAAAAAGTGAAAATACATTTCATAATTCAGGTTTAAATTCATTTTTAATTTTTATAAATAAGTTTGATTTAAGTTTAAAACAATATTTATTTTAGTCTCTTCAAAATTGCTAATCATTTTGTTTTCTACATACGAGGTAAATTCTTAGTGAACTTTATATTTATATATATATATATATATATATATATATATATATATATATATATATATATATATATATATAAGTAATGTAAGATTTTTTAACTTATCCTTTTATATTAAAGACATAGAAGACTAAACATGTGATAGAAATATGTATACACAATTATATATTATTATATTTTTTTTATTTTTAATTAATTTGAAAATTTTAAATTTATTTTTTCACGTCAAAAACTAAGAACGAGATTAAATATTTGTAAATGATTTAAAACGATTCAATAAGAAGTAACAAAAGAAACCCAAACAATTTCAATTAAATAAATTATGTTGTCATATTAAAAGTAAATTTTTAAACTTAATTCAATCTTAAAATATTTATACATATTTATATAATTTAACCAGTTTGCATTAGACATCTTGAATATATGAATTAGTATCAAATATATCAACTTTAATACTATATTAAAAAAAAGATAAATTTATATCCAACTTTATATTTAACTTAATTCGATAAAACTAAGTGCAATTTAAATGCGTATATGGAAAACAAAAAGCCTTGCTGATAAGTTAATGTGTTGCTTAATACTAGAAGCGTGATCATAAGAATAATAATAGGAACGGATCTCTTGCGAAATCAATATTCACATTAACTCTTCAGTAACTCAGAATAAAAGAATAACAATATTTTAGGATCTGCATGGGTTGCAATGTGTTGCAAGTAAACTGTTATGACTCGTTGTTACTGAACTTTTAATTTTCACAATATCTTAAATTCAAAGAAAAATAAAATAAAAAGAGGTTGTTGAAAGTGACAAAAGCCGTTAATTATTTGTCTGTTTTGAACTTGCAGCCAAACCACCATGTATCCTAAAACAACGTTACATTCTTTCTGTAGCTGTCTCTTGTTAGGTTTTGAGGTCAGTCTCTAACCAACCTTGGTCACATAACTGTGTAAACTAAAGACATTCTTTGTATATTATTATGAAGCCAATGATACAAATTTATATTCTCAAAAATGAAAAAAATTGAAAAATAATCTATCCTTATGCAAGAAAAGTGGGTTCAAATAACTACAAAGATTATCAGCTAAAAAATGGCTCTTTCCCCTAAATATTAATTCAGACCTTTTATTTAACAACCTAGAAACTGTAATTCAAAAATATAATATAAATAAATATCTATTAACATTTCCTTCCTCAAACTAAATGTTGAAAATACATTTAGTTTACTTCAGATGCTTCAACCACATGTAACATGTTTATGAGTTTTAGGAATTGTTCTAGCTTTAAAGGCTTAGTCATTATGTTAACTATTTGATTTTGTGTGTTGTAGTAACTTAGTTCAATGCTTCCATCTTTAACAAAATCTCCTAGAAAATGAAATTTATATCTATATGTTTACTCCTTCCTTGAAAGACTACATTTTTGGATAATTGGATTGCTGAATTATTATCACATAAAACTATAACTTTATCCTGATTTTTAATGTCGAGAGTCTCCATAATTCTCTTTATCCAAATACTCTGACAAGCACAAGAAGCAACTGCTATGTACTCAGTTTCGGTTGTAGATAATGTTACCACATGTTGTTTTTTCGGTGACCAAGAAATAACTCCATACCCTTAAGAAAAATACAAAACCAGATGTACTTTTTCTGTCATCAACATCTCCAGCAAAGCCACAATTTGTATAGCCAACTATGCTAGAACTCTCTCCTTTCTTGTAGTAGATTCGAAATTCTACAGTGCCTTTTAATTATCTCAATATTCTTTTAGCAGCTAACCAGTGATTCTCAATAGGATTTGTCATAAATCTACTAATTAGACTTACTCCATACATTAGATATAGTCTTGTAGCAATCAAGTACACGAGGCTTCCAACTACATGTTTAAATAGAGTGACATCCACTTTGGTTCCTTCATCATTTCTTGACATTTTGTACCTGATACAATAGGATTCTTCACTGCATTACATTCTTTCATACCGAAACTGTGATAGTACATCTTGGACATACTTCTTTTGACACATAAAGATTCATGTGTATGTTGCAAAATTTCTACTCTAAGGAAATATTTTTTTCTTCCTAAATCTGACATATCAAACTCTGACATCATAGAGCTTCTGAAATCATCACACGTGCTCTCATCATTTCCAGTGTATATTAAATCATCTACATATAAGCTCACAATTAAAATGTTACCTCCCTTTGATTTTGTAAACAATGTGTGTTCACAATAACACCATTCAAAGCCATTATGTATGAAGTATGTCTCTATCTTGTTGTACCAAGCTTTTGGTGCTTGTTTGAGTCCATACAATGCCTTTCACAGCTTGTATACATTTTCTTCTTCACCTTTCTTTACAAAACCAGTGGGCTATTGCACAAAAACTTCCTCTTTAAAATCCCCATGCAAAAAAAAAAAAACACTTTTCACATCTAATTGGAAAATATTTCAACCATATTGAGCTGTTGTTGATAGAATGATGTGTATGATATCCATCTTGGTCATTGGTGCAAATACTTATGTGTAGTCAACTCCATATTGTTATGCATATCCCTTAGCCACCAACCTAGCTTTGAACTTGTCAATATTTCTCATTTTCTTTGAGTTTGGTTTTGAATATCCATTTGACTCTGATTTGCTTAACTCTCATTGGCAGAGATATGTTAATTCCTATGTTTTGTTTTTTTTATGACCTTTATTTTTCTCTCCATTGCATCTATGACTCTTATTGATCGAACCATATTCATGATAGTTCTGTTTTTGCTTTCAACAACTCCATTCTGCAGAGAAGTATAAGTTATTACAATTGTCTTTGTATACCTTAGTTTTTGCAAAAATCACCAAAAATTTTAGAACTGAATTCACCTCCTCTATCTATCCGTAAACATATAATGTTTTCTCCACCTTCCTTTTCCACTAATGGCTTGAAACTTTTAAACAGAGAAAAAGTTTCCGCCTTCTCATTCAAAAAATATACCCAAGTCTTACAGGTCATATCGTTAATAAAACTAAGGAGGTACTTCTTATTGTTGTTGGATGCACGTTGAATACGACCGCATAAGTTAGCACGAACCAATTGTAATTTTTTTATGCTCTCCATAATCTTCTCTTTGACATAGCATTACAGTGTTTTTTTCCAGCAAGAAAATGTGTGCACAAATCATTGGGTGGAGTGATAGATGGCAACACGTTCACCAGTTGTTTATAAACAAGAATTTTTAAGCCATCATAACTTAAATGTCCCAAACCATTGTGCCATTGTTGCGAAATCTATTCTAGTATGGCTTGAAAACATGTAGTATTTTTCGAAGCCATGATAGTTGTCAGCACAAACATTATGTTATTGCTCATGTTAACCTTCATAATCTGCCCTCTTTTAGGATGCACAACAATGCACTTGTTGTTTTGAATATTTATAGACAAACCCTTCTCTTGAAGTTTTCCTAAACTCAATAAATTATTTTTGAGTTTAAAAACATAATAAACCTGTGATATCACACGTGTGACAACACCCACCACCAACCGAACACTACCTTTTTCCATCACAACAATCTGAGAACCACATTTTGTTACCACTCATGTGGTTACTACATCCTGAATCTAAAAACCACTCATTTTCCTTCCCCTCTTTAAACTTTATGGATATCATTAACAAGAACTCATTCTCTTGTCCCACCTTGTCTTTTACTTCAACATAATTTGCCTTCTTCTCCCACCAAGGACATTTATATTGAAAATGTCTTAATCTGTGATATTTGAAGCATTCAAGATCTGCTTTGTTGAATAACTATCTTCCTCTACCTTTTCCTCGAAAGAAACCCCCTTCCTCTTCCATTTTTCTCATATGTCACAGCCTACATTACTTGCTCTTCATCTACACCCAACATCATTCATTATTCATGAACCAAAAGGCTACTTTGGAGTTCATCAATGGTCATGGCTTCTATGTTGTACGATTCTTCAATAGAGCATATTATGTAATTCTTGGATGTTTTCACCACATGCTTTCATGCTCTTAACATTCTTCAGGGTTTGGGAAAAATATGAATTCACAGAGTCTTCATCCTTCATTTGTAGGAGTTCAAAATCCTTGCGTAGAGCTTGCAATTGTGCTCGTTTCAGTCGAGTTGATCCTTGAAACTTCTGTTTCGTTGAGTCCCATATATTCTTGGACGTCTCATCATTGAGAATAATGTATAGAATTTCCCCATCAATTGCATGATAGAGATAATTTTTTATTTTCAAATCTTTCAACTTTTGCTCCTCCATTAATCTATTTTCAGCTTCTGTTGCATTGACCTTGTTAGAAACATCCATAATACCATGTTCCATCAAATTCCAAAACTCTTTGGATTGGAGAAAGTTCTCCATCATCTTTGCCCAATGATCATAATGGCCATAAAACTTGAGAATTGATGGTTGCACATACTTGTTGGAATATGACATGCTCCAACCTTTTCTAACCACTCACACTCACGGTTTGCACCCTACTAGTGTTTACACTCACTCCTATCCTGGTTCAGACCCCTTGTAAATTTACTCTTACACAAAGAATATACGTTGTTGGTTCTGGCCCCTGTGAAGAAGCTCTGATACCTGATGTAAACTAAAGACAGATAATGAATATTGAATATTGTAAGTCTACACTCTTTGTATATTATTATGGAACCAATGATACACACTTATAGTCTAAAAAATGAAAAAACACTGAAATTCAAAACCAACAAAGATCATGAGCTAAAAAGTAGCTCTTTCCCCTAAATACTAGGTCAATAACAAACCTTTTATTTAACAACCTAGAAGCTGCAATTAAAAAACATAATATAAATAAATATCTACTATCATTTTGGACTCACACTACATCAATGTTATATATTTGTTTATAAATTTTTAGCTTTTGCTGTATTTCCATAAAGTAGAAACAAAACCTCCAAAATATAATTAGGTTGATTTAATTAATAGTGCTACATGGTTTTTGTATTTCTTTAACTAATTAATATAACCCATACATATTGTTGATGACATGCACAAATATATGGATGATATGATTTATAAGAATAATATACAATAGGTTATATATATATATATATATATATATATATATATATATATATATATATATATATTATGTCTTCTTTTTCTTTTAATTTGTTTTATCCAATTTGTGAGACATAAAAATTGATTAAGAGTAGAAAAAAGATTTTTATAAAATGACATCGATAAGAGCAACTTGCTTGAATAATTATGTAGATTCGTTGGACAAACAAATGACTAGTTGAGCGAGAGTGCATAATTTGTAAGTCAAAAAGCTCCAACGTTTCGAACACCCTGTGCAAATTTTTAAGGAATTTAGTCTCTTGGTACTCTCTCGCTTATTAGAATCGTGCAGCGGAATGTTTGGGTATAGACAAAATTAAGAGAAGAGTGAATTGGTTTACTTAATAAAACTATCTTTTAAATTTTGTTTCTTGTTATAAATTGATTTTATAACAAAAGTAGATTACTTTAAACAAGAATAATAAAGTTAAAGAGTGTAGGGAAAAAGGAAATTGCACAAACAGTTTTTAGACAAGAAAGTAGTATTAGATGGACTTTAGAAATATTTTCATTGCTTTAAAACTTAGCCTATTTCTCCCCCTTTTTTATCATAATAAAAAATAAATAATGCTACCCTAAAAAATATGAACCCAAGTAAAGTTAAGCAACCCTTCAAAATATGACCTCAAGTTAAGTGAAGCTCCCCATCAGATAATTTTGAACAAAATATATAAATAAATGTTTTATTTAAATTCTTCATTAACTTCATCATTAAACATGTAATCATCTAACTAAAGCTCTATATTATACATCTTATTGTCTAAGTTGTTAATGAGGTTACAAACTTCTTCATGCCTAGAGGCTTAAAGGAGGAATAACTCCTCCATCTTTCTATTGAGGTTTGTAATATTTTCTTCCATGGAAGATGAGTGATGAGTCACCATTTTTCACTATACACTTAGCTTCCTGCACCATACTTTGTTAGTGAATTATGCTTAATTATCAATTATTGTTGCATTTTCACTATTTGGGCCCAATTTCAAGACTAATTCTTATTTTAATTAATTTGAATTATTTGGGCTTAATTATTTCAATCATTATGTGCAGGACAATTACTGTTTGAGAGGTTGAGAAAAGGTCTGACTGGACTCTTGATCGAACGGTCTGTGAGAGACATGACCGAACGGTATACAATTTGTTTGAGCCCTTCATGGCCGAATGGTTTGACAATGTGCTAGACCGAGCGGTCTGTTGAAGCCCACACCAAACAGCTGCTGAGAACCTGCAATGAATGGCCGAGCACTACACTACCGATCGGTTAGATGAAGGAATTGTTGAACAGTCTGTGGAAACCCACCTCAACTGATTGAACCGTACGGAATAACATTTGTGCATGAGTTTCCCTGAACCGAACAGTCAGCTACCACCTAAGCATTGTTCAACATAATGGCCGAGAGCATGAGAATGGTTTTGTAGTGACCGAACGGTGAGTTAGAGCCTGAACAGAATGGACGAGCACCAAAGAACCGAACGGTCTCAGCAATTGCTCTTGACCGAACGGTCTTGTGAAGACTGCACTGCACACCATTTCCTGAGCCTGCAGACCATTGTTGACCGAACGGTGAGAGCCTTTAATGACCGAACAGTCAGATGAGATGACCAGAGAACTCAGCAGCAGTAGTATTGGAAGCACATTCTGGGACTTCAAGAGGGTGGCCAGATCAGTGTTAGAATGTAAATTCGTCATAGAATGTTATTGGGTCAACCTTAGGACCTTGGGGCCCAAATTTTAGGTCTTTTTTGTAGGACAAGCCCATTAGAAGGGTAGATTTGTCTTTTGGGGTCTATATACCCCAAAATCACCTTCACTTTACAAAAGTCTCCCGCCGCCACTTAGTTCTGGGGAGCATCTTCTTCCTCCTCCCCTCTTGGGAGGTTTAGGTTCTGTTTCTTTTTCATTTCCATGTATTGAATCTTGTTTACAGTGCAAATTAAGAGTTGAAATCATTGCTGCATCCACTTTTCCTTTTCATTTTACTGTTCATTGTCTTCTTTACTGTTGCATTTTACTGTTCATCATCTCTTTCCTTGCTGGTGCGTTTTACAGTTTTACGAGTTACTGTTAATCTAATTTGCAAGCATTGTTTCCATTCACGTTTTGCGTTTTTGGATTTGCGTTTTATGTTTAAGTTCATTTGGTGCATTTACATTCAGCTGCATTTACGTTTTCTGTATTCTGCGCGTTTACTGTTCCAACATTTTGTTTCTGCAATTTCGTTTCCGTTGTGCTGCTTTTTGATTATGCACATTTACTGTTTCTGCAATTTTTATAGACCGTTCGGTTTTAAATTAATACCGTTCGGTCTCTAACATGCTTCATTGTTAGAGACCGTTCGACCTTTTCCTTTGTTGTTCAAGTTACTTTTACCGTTCAGCTTTCATGTTTGTGCTCATTTCCATTTCCTTTTCCTTTCTTTAGAGACCGTTCGGTCTCAATGTTAGTACCGTTCGGATTCCTGTAAGACTGTTCGGCCTTTTCCTTTGCTGTTTAAGTTGCTTTTACCGTTCGGTTTCCAAATTTCCTGCACTTCCATTTCCTTTCTTTACGGACCGCTCGGTCTCCTCTTTACAACCGTTTGGTTTCACTTTAAGACCGTTCGATCTTCATACTTCCCACTTATCTTTTAGAGTTTTTAATTAAGTCTCTTATGTTTAATTTCATGCTTTAATTTAGTTCATTTCTAGTCACAAAAGCACTTTCAACCCCCCCCCCCCCCCACTGCGTTTTTGACCTAAGTCCTGAACCACATTTGGTCCTTGAGAGACGACCTAGGAGTCACTTCCTAGTTTATACTGCATTCTTATTTGCACATCAAATTTGTATGGGCCGCGACAACCCCATCAATGAGGATTCAACAACAACACTTGGAGATTTAGCAACATGAGGAGTGTAAGGCAGTTCCTCATCATCTTCATTTTCTTCAATAAGCACATCTCCTTTATGAATGAAGACATTTTCATGAGGAATGAACCTCATTTGCTTAAGTGCCCCTTGGCGAATTTCATTTGAGGCCAGAGTGTGGCTGACCTTTTCTCCTTTAGTGCTTACTCCTTTATAGTCACATATCCTTGAAATCAACAAGGAGTAAGAAAGAGGATAAACTGGAAACCTCTTTTCCTTGTGCATAGTGTCAACTATTAGGTTGGACCATTAAATAGTAACATGATTCAACAGTACATGAATAATGAGGAGGTCTGTTTCTGAGCATTATGCGTGGTTGATTGTTTGGGGAGAGGAATCCAGACAATGAGATAATGGATGAGACGTTCAACCATTTTCAATCCTTCTGCCAACATTTGTTTGTGAATGGTTGTTTAGGATTCTTCAAGAAGGACAAAAAAACTAATACTTTATTTGAAACCTTCAAACCCAACGTGTATGTTCACAACATCTTCACGAATTAGAAGAGGGCAACATTGGCACATATATCATCATATAGTATAATATCAACTCCTTTGACTCTTGAAGAGGCTACACCATCTCAGAGTTTAAAGTTGTAGTAGAATACACGAACCAGATTGAGGTAGTAGATCCTTTTAGATCTGCCAAGTGCTTCAACCCTTGATTGACCAAGAGTTGAGGGAACTGAAATTCAACAAAATTGAACCAATTTATATGGGTGCGATAAGCTTTTTGTTCTTCTAGAAAGTGATAAAAACTCTCTTCTCCTTTCAGGATCAGAAACCCATCTCTCTATGTTTGCAGGCCTAGTAGTTGGGGTAGGAACAATATGGCATCTTCTTCTCCTTGTAAGGATCTTCCTACGTGATGGTTATGCCATTTTTTATCAAGTGATTTGGATTTAAGTTGAGTGTAAAAGGTTTGAGAATTGTAAAAACTTAGAATTTGTTGAAAAGGGTAAAAATCCAAGGTGGTTGAGAAATAAGAGTGCTTAGGAGAAGATAATCAATTTTTAGAGCTCTTATTTATAAAATCTTGTTCCTAATGGTCATATTATGGATAATCTAGTTGTTTATAGTCGTTGTAACGACTAGTTTTTTACTTAAAGACGTTATGTAATAATCGATTATTATTTCTAAATTTTTTTATTCCAATACTTAAGATAATCGATTATTTATAACAGTTGAATTTACCGTTATTTGCGATGCTATTTTGATACTAAAATAACCCTTTTTGACTTTGAAGCTTGCTTAAACTCTTGTTTTAGTTGAATTTGGTAAATAAGTGAAGATAGGTTATACTTTATGAATTTGATCACTAATTTCCTCAATTTTGTAGGTTATTGGTATGATTGGGAGAGGAACAAATATATCAAGGAGTTGGAACCCAAGAGGGACAACAATTATCAATCTAGATTATCAATTATTCTAGTTGCAAATTTAAATAATATAACATACTTAGGATAATCGCTTATCACACTTGGTAATCAATTATTCTAAAGCCAAAATGACATATTTCAAGACTCAGGATAATCAATTATCATGTTTGATAATCAATTATCTACGCGTAAACTTTTAGAAAAACTCAATTATGAGTATTGAGTTTAATGGTCATATATAGTATTCCTAAGTCTTTTCTAAGCTCAAAGAATCTACCTTAGGCAATGCTTTAGTAAAGATATATACTAATTGGTTCTTAGTATATGTGTATTCCATTTCACAACACCCTTTTGGACGTGATCTATGAGAAAATTATGTGTTTAGTTCTAGAATGCATTATAGGATTCTTAATCAGATTTATGGCACTTGTATTATCAAATTTCAATGGAATATGATGTAGAAATATATTAAAATGTTCTAATTATTATTTCATCTAGATAGTTTGAGCACAACAATTTCTAGCAGCAATGTACTTAGCCTTTGTGGTTGATAGTGTCACACAAGCCTGTTTCTTAAAGTTCCCAGAGACTAAAGAGCATCCAAAGAAGTGTCAGGTTCCACTAATACTCTTTCTATCAATTTTACAACCCCTACAATTAGCATCAGAATAACCTATTCAACTATGAGAAACATTTGAAGGATACCATAATCCAAAAGAAATAGTTCCCTTAAGACACTTAAGAATTATCTTAATTGCTACAAGGTGTGATTCCTTAGGATTATATTGATATCTACCACAAACACACATACTTTGCATTATATCAGACCTACTAGCAGTAAGATATAAGAATCATCCAATCATGCCTCTAAAAATAGTTTGGTTTACTTTCGTACCTAATTCATCTTTATCCAAGTAACAAGAAGTCATCATAGGAGTATTTGCCTCCTTTGCAATATCCATTCCAAATTTCTTAAGTATCTCCTTACAATACTTGTTCTGAGATACGAAGGTTCCACCTTCCATTTGCTTAATTTGCAATCCCAGAAAGAATGTCAATTATCCCATCATTGACATCTCAATTTTTCCCTACATAATGCTTGCAAACCATTTACACTGATAACCATCAGTTGATACAAAAATAATCTTATATTTTATCTATTTACAGAAGGAATCCAAATTCATAAACTATCGCAATCTTTCTTGGATTGGATCATGTCATTTTGGTATCCAGAACAAGGTTCTGATTTGAGTTTCTTCTTAAATTCAAATTGGTATTTCCTTTTAAATATAATTTTGGATATATATAACGAGGTTCTTGTTTGATATTCTTCTTATATCTTTTTTTTTCATTTGAAAAAAAACTAATATTCTTGTATCTTTTACTTTTTCTATCATACGAAAAAAACCCTAAATTTTTTTAATACTTATGCTCTTCGTGTTTTTAATTTGAAAATGAGTATTTCTGCATTTAATTTGTGGAAATTATTTATTTTTATGTTTTTTGTTAATAGTAATTCCAATTAAATGTGTACAAGTGTAATTAAGTTGTTTTGGGGTTTTGAATGACATTTTGTTTGAAAATTAAGGTTTCTAATGGCGCACTTTCGTGTAACGAGCCATTAATCTTGTCCAACGAGAGAAGTCAGAGAATAATTCTTGCACACGTTAATAGGTGGACTTAAATGATTTTTTAATTTAAAAAAAAAGTCCCTGCCACGTCATCATCACCATCTCCAGACAAACCCTAATTTCTCTCCAAGAAACCCTAGCCGCCGCACCATCCAGCGTTGTCACCGCCATCCTCGCCGGCAGCCGTCCTCTCCAACACATCACGCGCCACCACCAAAGTGTCTTCTCCCTTTTGTTGCACCTCCATCACCTTCGCATCTCACCTTCGTTCTCGCGCCACCACCCAACGCGATCCCTTGCTATGTCGCGACCACCAATCTTCACCATTTTCACCCTCGCACCAGCCAAATCGTCGTCGCGCCAGTAGCACTGCCGTCCAATCTCCTCCAAAGAATTGTCCACCACTAACCACCAGCCAAATCAATAGCTGCTGCAGATCGCAAATCGCCACTCTTCTCCACCACTAATCGCGCCGCTGCTTGTCTCCACCTGCAACCACAATCAGACCTGCAAGCAAATCGTGGAGACCTAGGGTTTCTCGCGTTCTCGTCGCATAACTTTGGTGATGGCGTTTGATGCGTTGGAGAAGACGGTTGTCGGCGAGGATGGCAGTGACGACGCTGGATGGTGCGGCGGCTAAGGTTTCTTGGAGAGAAATTAGGGTTTATCTGGAGATGGTGATGATGACGTGGCAGTGACTTTTTTTTTAAATTAAAAAATCATTTAAGTCCACCTATTAACGTGTGCCACGTGCTTATGAGATGCCACGTAGGCATTTGCACTGTTATGTTTTTAACGACGTGAGTGAAAAGGACCGAATTGAACATTTTTTAACGAAATATGGGGTCTTACTGAACTTTTTTAAAAGGTAGGATTACTTTGAACCAAACCCCTAAAAGTAGGGACCAAATGATGTATTAAACCTTATTTTTACTAACCTTTCTTACAAGAATTAACAATATTCAATAATGCAACATTTTCGAATAAAGAGATCCTTCTAAAAGTGATTTTACATTACCTATCTTACTCCTCAAAGGGATCAATTAGTTAGATGACTTGAAAGTGTCAAGAGAGAGGCACAACAAGTTGCACTTAATGTTTGTTTGGTCTTGGTGGAGGATGTTAATGCAAAGAATATGAAGATCATAACTTATAGTTCACTTATAGAATAATTTTGAAATATTTTAAGTCAATGTAATTTTCTTTTAAGTCTTATAAGTTTGCTAGGAGAGCATTTAATTTAGGTTTTATAGATTGTAATTGTCATTGAGCAACAAATGTGTCCGTGGGTGACAAGTCCATTTTGTTTTTGTGTTTTTAATTTGAAGTTAGTTTTCAAGCTGATGTATTTTAACTTTTCTTTAGGGTTATTAGATATCTAAGTTGATTTATATATGTTTCTAAAAAAACATATGTAAATACATTTGGTTGGTCATTTATGTAATTGATTTTCATTTAAGAGAGAATTCTTAGTTTTTGTTATAAAACACTTGTTCTAATTGATATCTTTGTGGCGAATCTTCACTTACTTATCAATTGGTAAATTTTGGCATTTGCTATCTCTTCTTATTCCCCGTCTTCTTTGATTTTATTTTATCTCATATTTTATCCATTTACAAAATGAATCCATATTCAGAAATAATCGTAATATTTTTCGGATAAGATCCTATCAACTATAAAATCTACAATATCTCTTGTTGGAACTTCAATCACATTCACAAAAATTTACTTTCAACTATTGCAAATTGTTCTTCTTTAGTGCAAAAGATAACACTCACCAAAATGTTTTCTCTGTCTGAGAACGACGTTGAAGTTTTAGGTATTTCTCTTGTAGAAATAACTTTTTAGTTCGATACCTACCTATGTATTTTGCAACACACACTTACGAAATGTGAAAGATAGAGGTTTTGGATGTGAAAGAGAATCATATTGTTCACATATGGTTTCCCTTATGATTGACTAAGACAATAACATTATTTCTAGAAGCTTTTTTACCACTTCTATGTGGAGGAAAAGGTGGTCAAGAATTTTTTTTCATGAGAAAATTGTGGGTAAAGTTGAATATTGATGTTGTGATGTAAAAAAAAAATTATAGTAATTCAAATTGTTAATAATACTTAATAATAAAATTATTAAATAAAAAATTATAAATAGCATGTGATACAAATAAGTAAAGTGATGAGAAAACATTTCAACGTCACCTAGTTAAGATACACATTATACCCCACTATCTTAATAGAAAAATATAAGATGCTTGAGTACTAAATCATAAAAATCTAATAATGATTGAAGTAAATATATACAAAATTATAAAAGACTTAAAATTTATTTAATTTTTTAAATTTATTAAAGTTAGTCTAATTTATAGTACAGTTTTATTTTAAAATATCTTAAGTTGGTGCTAATAACACTTTAATGGTACATTGTTGCACTGGGTTTAGTGAACGCTAATCACCCTTAACATTTAATTGGTCTACTAGATCAGAGAAAGTTGCTCCAAGCTAACACTAGTTACTGTGCTTTCTTGTAAAATCACTGTCTAAAGATGCTACTAATAATTAGTCAGGGTCAAATTTTCTGCTTTTGCATGCATCACCACTAATTTTCAAATTTCTTAATGTTTCAAAAATAATAAAAATATTAAAATAAAAATTAAATTATCTTCCCGTGTAATTGAACTTCGCAAAAATAGTGCTCTAATAATAAAAAATAAAAAATTAATCAGGTGATCTCATCATGTGTGTTATTTTCTTAAAATTAATCATTTAAAACATATTTATAAAAAATCCTTTACATGATATAAGTTAGATACATTATTTTTAATTTGATCTAAAATTCCTTAGAAAAAGGATTAAATTTTGTCTGACCAGGATTGAAAGTTTAAATATATACAATACCTTTCATAAATGAATAAATAAATAACGAAACTATAGCGTGTTAAAGAACTTAAATTTCGTGGTACATCCAAATGGCACATATAATGTAAGACTGTTAGATTGGGTTGGTAAGGTGAAAAAGTAAAAATGAAATTGAGCAACAACTCTATTGCCATTTCTCCAACGCTAAGAAACCTAGGCTTTGTCATTAAGAAATGAAAAAAATATTATTATATATGTTAATTAAACACCCAAATAAAATGAAAAAATTAATTGAAATAATAAATAAATAAATAAATAAATTAATCACATGTAGCAAACAAATGAGAAATGAAAAGAAGATAACAGTGAAATTGAATTGAAGGGTGTTAAGCATAGCAGAGCGCAGGAAAAAGAATAAGAGAGAGTGGGAGGGACGAGGGTTTCACGTATTGGCCTTCAATCACGGGATTCCACGTGGGCTCTTCCTATTCGTGGACCCCACACTGACGCTGACGTGGCGCAGGTGTGTGCGCGAAAACTCAAAACTCAATAGATAGACTTCATAATATATTAGCAATTAGCAATAGAAAGAGGAAGAGAGAGAAACTTGATTTGTTGATGCAACGAGGTGCGAGTGGCCGTCCGAAAGATTTCCAAAATTTTCATTTTTTTTAAAATATTTGTAATATTTCTGTTTTGAAGAAACTTAGTAACTGGCATTTATTTTTCTTTCTCCTCCAAAACAACACTACTCATATTTTGTTCATCTTTCGTTACCTCCCCTGCTTTCTAGGGCTGCGAACAACCCAAACATTTTCTGAAAAGTTAGAAAAAATAGATTGATAGAAGGGAGTTAAAAAAAAATAAAAAAAAAATTTGGAAAAGGAAAGGAGGAGAAGAACTGAATTCACAAATCGGAAAGCATAACCTGGGAATCACAATCTGGTAGATCTTGCTGCCATTTTTGATCGGCAGGGAGGGAGCGCATTTGCTGCTGCTGGAATCGCAGATTGTTTGGTTTGGGTGATTGGTTTGAATGGTGTTTTGTTTTTTCCCTTTTCGGAGGGAAATAGGTAGTTGGTGGATCTGGTGAATGGTCATCGGATGATAGAGGTGTTTATATGTTTCAAGGATCCAAAGGGAAACGATGAAATGGGTAACATTGCTTAAGGACTTCAAAGAGAAGGTTGGCCTCACTCAATCGCCATCCTCTGCTGCTCCTTCTGCTTCTCCTCCCTCCTCTTCTTCTTCCCGCGACAACAATGTCTTTTCAGCTTTGCAATCCTCTTCTTCGTCCCCTACCAGGTCCTTATATTCATATATATATATATATATATATATATATATATATATATATATATATATTATTTATTTTTAATTTTCTCTTTTGGGTTTATGCTGCTCTTAGTTATGTGGTGAAGTTTGAACAATGAAAAATTGTTGTTCGAGTTGGATGATTTGAGTGTTGCATTGACTTTGATTTGCTCGTGAACAGAGATTAAAAGATATAATAGAAGGTAGAGAGAGGTGGTTGTAGTTTGTGTCTTTTCAACTGTGGAAGGATGGAATAGATTATGGTTAACGCGCAGCTTAGAGTTAGGTGCAGTTGTAAGATCCTATTACTTTCTGTTTGCTGCAGTTGTACTGTTTATGTGAGTTGTCGATGCTAAGTTGTAAGGAGCTAAGGATTGTTCTGAGGTCAGTTTTCGGTATATGAAAGGGACAGTGCTGGGCAGGAAAGAGCTTGGTTCTTGAAGTATGGTGCTCAAAATTGTGTGTTTTCCGTATCTTGTTAATTTCCTTGTAGAATTTGCAGTGGATTCACATGTGATAGTTGTATTTTTGTTGCACATGGATTGCCGTTTTTTATGATAAGTTTTAACTTGTCCGCATGGTTACTAAATCTATTTCCCTTTTTGGGAGTCTGCAACTAGCTCCATTTTGTTGACTTTTTTTCACTGCTAACGTTCCAGTTTTGTACTGGTGAATGTGGTTTATTCGTTAGTTATTGGAGCTTAACTGCTTGATAGGTCATTTCAGCATCATGGGTACCTTAATTACGAAATGGGAGTATGAATTTTTGGGCGTGTTTGCTTTTCTGCTTATTTAGCCATTTGCGGCTGCAAAACATTCATGTTTATTGATTGCAAGACTGAAGACTAGCTAATTGTTTAAATGATGAAAACATGTCAGTTCTTAGTTTCACACATTCATTGAGGATGTTAGTTGATGCATGATTTTGTTGCCAAATTGCAGCATTGACATATTTCAGCACATTTCCTGCATTAGATTATATCATGATTTGGTGAATTAGTGTATTAGTTGTACTGTATATTAAAATACCTTTATTTAATGCACCAAATTTCAAATTCTGTGTTTCATGATTGGTTAGAATGACTTTCATGGATTTCTTTTTATTATGACACACTCTCATTAAGATGTTAGACGATATTTTGACCTTTTATATCTTTAAATCAGGGACAAACATGAACTGGAATTGGACTTCAAGAGATTCTGGGAAGAGTTTCGATCGTCCAGCTCTGAGAAGGTTTTTGTCATTGCTTATTTTATTTGACAGTCTCATGCAAATTTCGCATGTTGTAGTTGATGATGATAAATCAGTAGTTGATTTTGTTTTCACATTTCCTTGCAGGAAAAAGAAGCGGCCTTGAATTTCAGCATAGATGCCTTTTGTAGATTAGTGAAGCAGCATGCTAATGTAGCTCAGTTAGTTACAATGTAACGAAATTTTTCCTTAGCTTTATTGCACTGCTACCCATAACGTAATCTATATGAGCATCATCGTTTTGATTAGGTGGTAGTAGGAAATGTTTTGTCCTCAAGAAAGAGTTATTGGATTTGTAGAATGATGAGCCTAAACCTACTTTGCATTGTCAGTTAGAAGTTGCAACATTCTTTTGCATGTATATTTGCTTTGGTTGTTTATGGTGCAGTAGCGTTACTCATGTGCTTAGCTATTTATTATGATCTAGTGCTTTGGAATGAATATATTGATGAGGGCGAAAAGAGTGATATTTAAGTTTTTTGTATCTTAAGTGGGCTTAAATTGGAAGTATTCTGGGTGATCAAGTGAACTTTAAATATCTAGTTGATGCACCTTGTGGTTCAGACGACTACAAGCTATTTTAAAACTATGGATGTTGTTTTTCAGTTGAAGGTGAAAACTTGTCTCATTCTGTTACCAACCAGCAAATTAGGAATAAGAAAGAAAAGAAAGATTTTATATATTGTAGGGTTAAAAGCAAGAGGAATAGAAGGGCAATCTCTCCTCTAAGGGTTTTCCCTTCACTAAGAGCTAATGCTCTATTTACAAATGATACAAACAAGCATTAATCCTTTCTCCTTACATCCTCCTATTTTTTTAACTCATTAGCCCCTTAACTAACTAATCAATATCCTAACTGTTTTAACAAATTGCCCTTTCCCAGTCTTAACAGCTTCTGGCATGAATATATGTCTGGATACCATTGTCATTAAATGAACTTGGGAGTTGGTTTATATCTTTACCATTTTCATTCTGAAGATTTTGAAAAATATAGATTGCATCTTCTTGGTTAGATATACATGCTATTCTTAAAAATGTTAAAATGTATTATTCATCTTGGTGATTGGAGTTTATTAACTGGCTTTTGTAATGTTAATGGTAAACAGGTTAGTTGAAACCCATATATTCTCATTTGTTGTGGGAAGAGCATTTGTGACAGATATAGAGAAGTTAAAAATCAGCAGTAAAACAAGATCTTTGAGTGCTGTTCAAGTTTTAAAGTTTTTCTCAGAAGTCACAAAGGTTTCTCTTAGTCATTTCTATATGTCTTTTTTGCATATTTTTTTTATTTGCTTTTTATATTTACAGAGATTCTTTTCCATGCAGGATGGAATCAGTCCTGGGGCAAATTTATTAACTTCAGTGGAAATCCTTGTCTCTGGGGTATGCTTCTGAGAAAGTTTTTTTGCCAAGTCAGTTTTTATTAGGAGATATAGAATACATGTTATTTGTTTACAGAAAAATATGCAATTGTGTTTCCGTCTGCTATTTGTTTGGATGGAAATATTTGTGTAATTAATGCAGGTAATTGTGTTAGGATTGTTACTTAGTGTGGTAATCTGGTGGTTGGTGTTACTGCGACTCATTGTGTTTGTGTAACCATACCTAAATTTTCTTGAGCTTTAAGCAGAAGTTTTTATGTATATGCTTTTTTTTGTAGCCCATTGACAAGCAATCTCTACTTGACTCTGGAATATTTTGCTGTCTCATTCAAGCTCTGAATGCCCTTCTTGATCCTGATGCAACCATTCAAAGGTCAAATAGTGCTATTGATCATGAAGAAAACCTCATGTTACAAAATGATTATGATGGTGAAGTTGGGAAAAACCGCCGGCTTGAGGTTCTGTTCTATGCGTGATCTACTTGCGTTGAATATGCATTTTTATTTCTTACACATGATTGTAGGCAAACCATTTATTTTTAAAGAGTTCACCTTATTTAGTCTAGTTGTGGTTTTGTAAACTCTATATTTCCTTAGCCTGAGAGCATAAACCATAAAAAATAACTTGGTGATGAGTAACTAGTTGGGATATTGTAAAATCACTTTTGTGCATTTTCTTAGTTTGCATTTTAAAGTATTTTTCTTATGCAGGTGGAAGGAAGTGTAGTGCATATCATGAAAGCTCTAGCAAGCCATCCATCAGCAGCACAGAGTTTGATAGAGGATGATTCACTTCAGCTTCTTTTTCAAATGGTTGCCAAGGGATCTCTGATTGTTTTCTCTCGTTATAAGGAAGGACTTGTTCCATTGCACAGCATACAACTTCATCGACATGCTATGCAGGTAAACTGCGGCACATTTGTCTGCAGTCAAATTAGTATTGGAATTGATGTAAATATTTCATATGATGAATATTTTGAACCGATAATGTTATTCTGATGGTTGAATATTGAATACTTATGTTTTTGCAATTCTAGATACTTAGTCTTCTTTTGGTAAATGACTATGGAAGCACGGCTAAGTACATCCGCAAGCATCATTTGGTATGTCATCTATCTTCCATAACTACACACTTTTTATGTCAAAGAAGTTGTCTCAGAACTGATATTGTATTTCTTGTTTACATATTATTACCATGCAGTTTTTGTTCATCTTTAGCACTTTGATGGCATATGTCAATGTTCAACAACATCTGTGGGGTGGTTTGCAATGATACATCATTATGTTATGTTTCCAAGAGTAGTAGAAGCTTAAATTATTTATTATTACTATTATTATTGTTGTTGTTGTTGTTATTTTGCTTTTAGTAATTGGTGAAGGGGAGGGTTGGTGTTAGTTTTAAGATTTCTTGTGACAAAAGGATCTCCTTTTGGTCTCTTGCAATCTCATGTAAATGAGGAGCAAACTGGTTTGCTATGCTATCAGATGTTCTACACTTTACAAAACATTATATCACATGATCCGTTGTACTAATTACATAATTGCAAAATATGTTGCGGGTTTGAGAAAAATGTGTTTTGTAGTAGAAATTCAGATTTGTTATCAACTGCAAAAAAATCTGTAAGGTCATGTCAGGCTCCTCCTTGCAGCGCTTAAGGGATGGACGTTGAAAAAAATTATAGACATGAGGCAGGGGTGCTAACACTTTAGCATGGGGGAGAAATTATGAACAAATTTAAGTAGTTGGATTTATAATAACAGTCAACACTGTTCTTGAATGGTTGATTTGGTTTCTTGTTCAGTTTGATTATTCATAGAAAATGGACAAGGGCATCAGTCTACTTACATTGACTTAGTTCTGCATTTGATGTGAAATATGTAACTGACCAGGTTAGAACTTGTAGAAACATATCTTCAGCAATCAACTGCCTAATTCTAGGTATTTCTACACAAATCTATCAATCTTAACATAATAATCATAACGTCAAAACATTAATACTGGATTTTTCTTCATTCAAACAAAATACTGTTCTGAAAGTTGTCATATAGTTCATGAAATTGTTGTATTGAACCAATAGTTCTGGTGTGCTAAAGTCTCATCTTTAGTAACCTAAATAAAATTATTAAAAAATCATGTCTGAATGTTTTAAATTTTAAAGTTTGTGGCCCCTGACTCTGTTGGATGATGCTTTAACTCACTTATCAATTATGAAGTTAGTGCATGTGGCTTTGGTGCAGTTTCATTTTTGTAGAATATTGCACTAATGTTGATCCATATTGTTCATAGGATTCATTATATGTTTTTGTAATTAATCCTGTGATTATTTTTCCTCCATGCAGATAAAAGTTCTTTTATTGGCTGTGAAAGATTTTGATCCTGATTGTGGAGATGCTGCATATACAGTAGGCATTGTTGATTTGTTACTCAAGTGTGTAGAGTTGTCGTATAGAGCTGGTAATTTTTAATTTTATCAGAAGAGCAGTGGATAATGTTCTTATACGCATAACAATATCATTGGCTAAAATGTGGTTAAAGATATTTTTTTACAGTTATTTTTTAAAGCATGCCAATGTTGTGTAGTTCTGATTTGTTATATGGGTTCTGCAGAGGCTGCTAATGTCAGACTTCGAGAGGATATACATAATGCCCATGGATATCAATTCCTAGTTCAATTTGCACTAACTCTGTCCAACATGACAAAGAATCAGGGATTTCAATCTGCTCATTCAGATACATTTGATGAGCAAAATATTGCTTCAGATGGATCCCAAAATAGCAGAGAGAAAAATTCCAATGAACAAGAACAGTCTTCCAGTGAATATCTTTCGCCCACATTGTCTAGGTTGCTAGATGTCCTTGTTTGTCTAGCTCAAACCGGACCAAATGAGTCTCCACGTGCTAATGTAGGCAAGGGTTCTAAATCTACTCAGAACAGGGATGGTGGTCACAGCAAAAGTCGTACCTTATCTTCTGATTGGCTTGGTGATGAACTTTGGGAGAAGGAAAATGATAAAATTAAAGACCTTGAAGCAGTACAGATGTTACAGGATATTCTCCTCAAAGCTAATAGCTGGAAGTTGCAGGCTGAAGTATTAAATAGACTTTTTAAATTATTTTCAGGCCACATAGAGAACTATAGCTTGTGTCAGCAATTACGAACTGTTCCACTTTTAATCCTAAATATGGCCGGTTTTCCTTCTCATTTGCAAGAGATAATCTTGAAAATTCTGGAGTATGCTGTGACTGTAGTAAATTGTGTTCCCGAGCAAGAGCTACTTTCACTTTGCTGTTTGTTGCAGCAACCAATAACCTCAGAGCTGAAGCAGACAATTCTTTCTTTCTTTGTAAAACTCTTGTCTTTTGACCAACAATACAAGAAAGTTTTGCGAGAAGTTGGTGTTTTGGAAGTTATGCTAGATGATCTGAAGCAACACAGGATTTTGGCTCCTGATCAACAGACTGTTAACTCAAGGCAGTTGGAGAGGAAAAATAGCTCAAACAATTTCCAGAAACATATGGACAATAAGGATGGTATTATTACATCACCCAAGCTTATGGAATCTGGTTCTGGCAAGTTTCCTATTTTTGATGTAGAGGATACAATTGCTATTGCCTGGGACTGTATGGTGTCTTTATTGAAGAAAGCAGAGGCTAATCAAGCTTCATTCCGCTCATCTGGTGGTGTGACTGTGATATTACCTTTTCTGGTGTCTGAGGTACATCGTTCAGGAGTCCTTAGGATATTGTCATGTCTTATAATTGAAGATACCTCTCAGGTTTGTTCATGTTCTCTAAAATAAATTCTATTCTCTATATTTGGAGTGGACTTTGCAGTTATTTGCTCATAATAAGTGTTGCTAATCACAAAACAGTAATTCTTGAATGTGTGCGGATGCATCCTACCTACAAAATTACTTAGGTGTTGTTTCACTTTAAATCATCATGATGACTTGATTGTAACTTTTTCCAGGCTCATCCTGATGAATTAGGCACGTTGATTGAAATTTTGAAAAGTGGAATGGTTAACAGTGCTTCAGGATCCCAATACCAGCTTTCCCTTGATGCAAAGTGTGACACTATGGGAGCACTATGGCGGATCCTGGGAGTTAATAATTCTGCTCAGAAGGTTTTTGGTGATGCCACTGGTTTTTCCCTTTTACTCACAACTCTACATGGGTTCCAAAGTGATGGAGGGGACTCAGATCAATCTTCATTGAATGTTTACATTAAGGTGTTTACGTATTTGTTGCGTGTTGTAACTGCTGGAGTATCTGACAATGCTGTTAATAGAATGAAGTTGCACACAATTATATCATCACAAACTTTCTTTGATCTTCTTAGTGAGTCTGGCTTATTGTGCGTGGAGCATGAAAAACAAGTCATCCAGTTGATGTTGGAACTTGCCCTTGAAATTGTTATTCCTCCTTTCTTAGCATCAGAGGGTTTAACAAAATCAAATGCAATTGAGAATGAGTCGTCTCATAATCTTTTATTGACTCCATCAGGCCCAATTAATCCTGAAAAAGAGCGGGTTTACAATGCTAGTGCTGTTAAGGTTCTGATTCGTTCATTATTGTTGCTTACTCCTATGGTGCAGTTAAAACTCTTAGACCTGATTGAAAAGTTAGCCCGTGCTGGTCCCTTTAATCAGGAAAGCCTCACGTCTACAGGTGTGTACTATATTGTTTGTTGTTATTTGTTATTCTTTAGTGCTCACTTGATTTTTTTATGTTATATTTAGGCTGTGTGGAACTTTTGCTGGATACAATCCAACCTTTTCTTTCGGGTTCGTCTTCTTTACTCACTTATGCGTTGAAAATTGTGGAAGTCCTTGGTTCTTACAGGTATGGAGAATATCCTTTCTGCCGTTTTTCTAAAATTATTCGTTTTAATCTACTATTGTACTTATATTTGAATAAAAATATGTTTTGTTGATTAGGCTATCTGCATCTGAACTTCGTATGCTCATTAGATATGTTCTGCAAATGAGGATGAAAAATTCAGGTCATATAATTGTTGAAATGATGGAAAAGTTAATTCTTATGGAAGACACGGCCTCAGAAAATATTTCTCTGGCACCATTTGTGGAGATGGATATGAGCAAGATTGGGCATGCTGCCATTCATGTTTCCTTGGGTGAAAGATCATGGCCTCCAGCTGCTGGTTATTCATTTGTTTGTTGGTTCCAGTTTCGTAATTTTTTAAAATCACAATCAAAAGACACTGACGTTTCAAAATTTGCATCTTCCAAGAAGCGCTCTGGTTCAAGTGGATTGCATGAGCGACATATCTTAAGGATTTTTTCTGTTGGTGCTACTAACAATGATACTGCAACCTATGCAGAATTATATCTCCAGGAGGATGGTGTTCTTACCCTTGCAACCAGCAACTCTTCTTTCTTATCATTTTCTGGTTTGGAACTTGAAGAGGGAAGGTGGCATCACCTTGCAGTCATTCACAGCAAACCCAATGCTCTTGCTGGGCTGTTCCAAGCTAGTTTTGCATATGTTTATCTGAATGGAAAGTTAAGACACACTGGGAAATTAGGATATTCACCATGTCCACCTGGTAAACAATTGCAGGTTACTATTGGGACATCAGTTGGAAATGCTAGAGTCAGTGACTTGGCATGGAAACTGCGCTCTTGCTATCTTTTTGAGGAAGTGCTTACCCCAGGATGTATTTGTTTTATGTACATACTTGGTAGAGGATACAGGGGACTATTCCAGGACACAGATCTTCTACAATTTGTACCTAACCAGGCCTGTGGTGGTGGTAGTATGGCCATATTAGATTCTTTAGATGCTGATTTAACTTTGGCTGCTAATGGTCAGAGACTGGATTCTACAAGCAAGCAGGGAGACTTAAAAGCAGATGGAAGTGGAATTGTCTGGGATTTGGAGAGACTTGGAAATCTTTCTTTACAGCTTTCTGGAAAGAAACTTATTTTTGCATTTGATGGAACTACCACGGAATTCATTCGTTCATCCGGTAGCTTTTCAATGCTTAATCTGGTAGATCCCATGTCTGCTGCTGCCTCTCCAATTGGAGGTGTGTAACTAAATTTAGAAAAGTTAGACATTATGTTTCTTTCTCTTATTTGATTTGTTTCTTCAATATCAGTTTTATTTTAATTTTGGAGATTGCAGGTATTCCACGTTTTGGACGTCTTGGTGGAGATATTTATATCTGTAAGCAAGGTGTGATTGGAGAGACAATCAGCCCTATTGGTGGGATGGAACTTGTTCTTGCTCTTGTTGAAGCAGCAGAAACTAGGGATATGCTGCATATGGCTCTAACTCTCCTTGCATGTGCACTTCATCAAAATCCTCAGAATCTTAGGGACATGCAAACTTATAGGGGATACCATCTACTTGCCCTTTTTCTGCGTCGTAAAATGACACTATTTGACATGCAATCTCTTGATATCTTCTTTCAAATTGCTGCATGTGAAGCTTCTTTTTCTGAACCAAAAAAGTTGGAGACTATTCAGACTATTCTGTCTCCTGCTTCATCTCTGCTGGAAACTGGTCTTGAGGATAATTTTTTGTCAAAGTTTCCAGATGAGAATTCTTCAGTTGGATCTCCTGGGGACATGGATGATTTTTCTGCACAAAAAGATTCATTTAGTCACATTTCAGAGCTGGAAAATACTGATGTTGCTGCTGAAACTTCAAATTGCATTGTCTTATCAAATGCAGACATGGTTGAACATGTTTTATTGGATTGGACATTGTGGGTAACGGCCTCAATTTCAATCCAAATTGCATTACTTGGATTTCTTGAAAATTTAGTGTCCATGCATTGGTACAGAAATCACAATCTTACAATTTTGAGGCGAATTAACCTTGTTCAGCATTTACTAGTGACGTTGCAAAGGGGTGATGTTGAAGTTCCCGTCCTTGAAAAATTGGTCGTACTGCTTGGGGTCATTTTGGAGGATGGCTTTCTATCTTCTGAGCTTGAAAACGTGGTTAGATTTGTGATTATGACATTTGATCCCCCAGGGTTGGTTCCACAGCGTCCAATTATGAGAGAATCAATGGGTAAACATGTAATTGTCAGAAATATGTTACTAGAGATGTTTATTGATCTACAAGTCACTATTAGATCAGAAGAGTTGCTTGAGCTGTGGCATAAACTTGTTTCCTCTAAGTTAATTACGTATTTTCTTGATGAAGCAGTTCATCCCACTAGTATGAGATGGGTCATGACTCTACTTGGTGTGTGTCTTACTTCCTCTCCAACATTTGCAATTAAATTTCGCACAGGTGGAGGTTATCAAGGTTTAGTTCGGGTGCTTCCCAGTTTCTATGATTCCCCAGACATCTACTATATTCTATTTTGTTTGATATTTGGCAAGCCAGTTTACCCAAGGTTACCAGAGGTCCGAATGCTGGACTTTCATGCCCTTATGCCAAATGATGGAAGTTTAACAGAACTGAAGTTTGTAGAGTTGTTGGATTCTGTAATTGCCATGGCAAAAACAACTTTTGATAGAGTAAGCATGCAAGCAATGCTTGCCCACCAAACTGGTAATCTTTCCCAGGTTGGTGCAAGCCTTGTGGCTGAACTTGTGGATGGAAATTCAGACATGGCTGGTGAGCTTCAGGGGGAAGCTCTGATGCACAAGACATATGCTGCTCGCCTTATGGGTGGGGAGGCATCAGCCCCTGCTGCTGCAACTGCTGTTCTAAGATTTATGGTTGATCTGGCTAAAATGTGTCCCCCTTTTACTGCTGTTTGTAGACGTGCAGAATTTCTTGAAAACTGCATAGATCTATATTTTTCTTGTGTGAGGTTTGTTATGAGATGACCTCTATATCTTTTATTTTCATGGCATTTATTTGTATTCTCTAATTTTTTTGTTTCCTCTTTAATCATATGTTGACTACTTAATCTGATGATCATCTTAATTGAATTGAGTCCTTGTTATTGAACTAAACCTTTTGCTTTTGCAGGGCTGCGCATGCTGTTAAAATGGCCAAAGAACTCTCGGCAGTGACAGAAGAGAAAACCTTAAATGACTGTGATGATACATGCAGTTCCCAAAATACATTTTCTAGCTTGCCTCTGGATCAAGACCAGTCTATCAAAACCTCCATCAGTGTTGGAAGTTTTCCTCGAGGACAGGTAAGTTCGAGTTCTGATGATATGACTGCACCACCAAACTCTATGGCTGGTGAGAAATCACCTAATAATATTACTGTCTCTGAGCTGGAGCCAAATAAATCTGTCCGTGAAGACATACAAACTGCTCAGAGCTTGGATGGTGACAATGCTGATCAAGGCTCTGTTGCTTCCAGTTCCCATGAATTCAGCTTTCACAGCATCAAAGGAAATTTGGACATACTCCAACCACCAGATTCCCAGAGTTCGGTCTCCTTTGCTGCGCTGGACTCTCCTGTATTTTCGGAAAAGTCCAGTTCAAAAGTTCCCCATACGCCTGCTTCAGCACCAGTTGTTGCATTGGCATCTTGGCTGGGAAGTGGAAGCCATAATGAAGCTAAGTCTCCCTTGACTGCCACTCCTTCTTTTGACTCTGCCATGTCTGCTACAGAGTTTGATTTATCTCCAAATCAAAAGTCTAGTTCTCAAGGGACATCTTCTGTGAATGCTCACTTTGTTATTACCTCAAAGCTGCTTTTGGACACAGACGATTCTGGATATGGCGGTGGTCCATGTTCTGCTGGGGCTACTGCTGTGTTGGATTTCATTGCAGAAGTTCTTTCTGATTTTGTGACTGAACAGATCAAAGCATCACAGCTCATAGAGAGCATCCTGGAAAGTGTTCATCTACATGTTGATGGTGAGTCTGTATTAGTTTTCCAAGGTCTATGCCTTAGTAGGTTTATGAACTTCCTTGAAAGGAGACTGTTACGTGATGATGAAGAAGATGAGAAAAAATTGGATAAGATTCGCTGGTCCTCAAATTTGGATGCTTTGTGCTCGATGATTGTGGACCGGGTATACATGGGTGCTTTCCCTCAGCCTTCAGCAGTAATGAAAACTCTTGAGTTCTTATTATCAATGCTGCAATTGGCAAACAAAGATGGTAGAATTGAAGAAGCTGCTCCTAGTGGAAAGAGGCTCTTATCAATATCAAGAGGAAGTAAGCAATTAGAGGCTTATATCCAATCAATTCTTAAGAACACTAATAGAATGATATTATATTGTTTTCTCCCGTCATTCTTAGTCAATATAGGGGAAGATGATCTTCTTCTGCGGTTGGGTTTGCTTAATGAACCAAGAAAGAGAGTGTCCTCTATTTCTCAAGATGAATCAGGAATTGACATTAGTACAGTCTTACAATTATTGGTTGCTCATAGAAGAATTATATTCTGTCCCAGCAACACCGATACAGATCTTAATTGCTGTCTATGTGTGAATCTGATATCTCTTCTCCGTGATAGAAGACAAATTGTACAAAATATTTCCATTGATGTGTTCAAGTATCTTCTGGTACATAGGAGAGCCGCTTTAGAAGACTTGCTTGTTTCTAGACCTAATCAAGGGCAGCAACTTGATGTGCTCCATGGTGGTTTTGATAAATTATTGACTAGAAGTTTATCTGAGTTTTTTGAGTGGTATCAAAACGTTGAACAAGTTGTTAATAAGGTATTGGAGCAGTGTGCTGGAATTATGTGGGTGCAGTATATTGCAGGATCGGCAAAGTTTCCAGGAGTTAGAATCAAAGGCATGGAAGGACGTCGTAAGAAAGAAATGGCAAGGAAGTCTCGAGAAGCTGCAAAATTGGATTTAAGGCACTGGGAGCAGGTAAATGAGAGAAGATATGCACTGGATTTAGTTCGTGATGCAATGTCTACTGAGTTGAGAGTTGTTAGGCAAGATAAGTATGGATGGATTCTACATGCAGAGAGTGAGTGGCAATGCCATCTACAGCAACTTGTGCATGAACGTGGGATTTTCCCATTAAGTAAATCTTTTTTCACAGAAGAGCCAGAATGGCAGCTTTGTCCCATTGAAGGTCCATACCGAATGAGGAAAAAACTTGAATGCTGCAAACTGAAAATTGATACCATACAGAATATTCTTGAGGGACAGTTTGAGTTAGAGAAAGCAGAATTTTCTAGAGGAAAAATTGAAAATGGTCCTGATGCATCAGACTCAAAACCTTATTTTCAACTTTTGACTGATGATAGCAAGCAGAATGGTTCTGACAGTGAGCAGTTTGATGAACCTTTCTTTGATAAGTTGGATAGTGTCAAAGATGGTGTTTATGATAAGAATGAGTGGAATGATGACAAGGCAAGCAGCATGAATGAAGCAAGCCTCCATTCTGCACTTGAGCATGGTGCTAAGTCTAGTGCAATATCTTTCCCAATAGAAGAAAGCACACACGGAAGATCTGAGATGGGTTCTCCAAGGCAATCCTCTTCAATGAGAATTGATGATGTTAAGATTGTCGATGATAAATCTGATAAAGAACTGCACGACAATGGTGAATACTTGATCAGACCTTTTCTGGAACCATTTGAGAAAATCCGATTTAAATACAACTGTGAACGGGTTATGGGTCTTGACAAACATGATGGCATTTTCCTGATAGGTGAATTCTGTTTGTATGTGATTGAAAACTTTTATATTGATGATTCTGGTTGCTTTTGTGAGAAGGAGTGTGAAGATGAGCTCTCAGTTATTGATCAGGCTTTGGGTGTCAAGAAAGACTTTACTGGCAGTGTGGATTTTCAATCCAAATCAACTTTGTCATGGAATACACCAGTTAAATCATTGGTTGGGGGAAGAGCATGGGCGTATAGTGGTGGTGCATGGGGTAAGGAGAAAGTACATACCAGTGGAAACTTACCTCATCCTTGGCGCATGTGGAAGTTTGACAGTGTTCATGAGATTTTGAAACGTGATTACCAACTTCGTCCTGTTGCTATTGAAATATTTAGTATGGATGGATGTAATGATCTCTTGGTCTTCCACAAAAAAGAGAGAGAAGAAGTTTTTAAAAATCTAGTTGCCTTAAATCTTCCTCGGAATAGCATGTAAGATTATGTCCTTGGCTTTAATAATTTGCTTGGTATTGGATTTTTTGTAGTTATATGTTTTTTCATAACGTATTAGCAATTGCAAGCAGCGTATCTTTGGAAATTTAGTTTTTTTTTTTTTTTTTTTTTTTTTTTTTTTTTTTTTTATCGTAGTTTTTTGCTACAATATTGATGAGTTGTAGCATAAGAAAAACCAAGGATTTAAAATATGTACCTTCATTCTGGTGCTTTATTTTAAGTTGTCTAATACTCTCTGTCCATAATTATAAGACATTGTTTTGAAATTTCCTGATCCCCTTTTTATAAGACCCTTCTAGAATTGTCCATTGCATTATTTATTTTTTGACCAAAATACCCTTGGTTATTTTAGTTAATAAATAATAAATGTTATGATTTGTTTCTTTCTCAAAGATTTGAGAATATTGAAAATTTCAGTTTTAAAACATCAAACTCCACTACTATCACTATCTCTATCTACACGGATTAATTTTTTAAGGGTAGTTTGGAAAAATATCGTAATTAAAGATAAATTTATTGTTATTAAATTAGCCAACTTTCTTAACAAGTGTGGAGTAGTTATGAATGCCTTATATCTAGAGACGGAAGGATTATTGAACCATATATTTTAGCTTTGCTTTTGTTTTCTAATTTGGTCCTCATAGTACATTTTTAGGTGTGTGGGTGCATGTCTTAGCCTGTTTCATGTTTTTTAATGTAATTTGTCTGCTTTATTTATCAGGTTGGACACAACTATTTCAGGATCATCAAAACAAGAAAGCAACGAGGGTGGCCGTCTTTTCAAGATAATGGCAAAATCATTTTCTAAAAGGTGGCAAAATGGTGAAATAAGTAATTTTCAGTACCTCATGCATCTAAACACCTTGGCAGGACGTGGATATAGTGATCTTACCCAATATCCAGTTTTTCCGTGGGTACTTGCAGATTATGAAAGTGAAAATCTTGATTTGTCCAATCCGAAAACATTTCGCAGGCTTGATAAACCAATGGGTTGCCAGACACCTGAAGGTGAAGATGAGTTCAGAAAAAGGTTGGTCTCTTTCAATGTTCTATGATTTTGTCGTATGTGCAATTTTTCTTTGATTATATATGTTGTATTGTAGTCATCCATTGCATGGGGATTTTTGCTAAATATTTTATGGGATTTCAAGAGCACGCAGACAAATTTATAACATTAAAAAAGAACTAGAAATATTGGGCTTATGCTAGAACTATAATACCAGGAAGGATATGCAAGACATTATTTGTATTTGCAAGAAAATTGTTTATAGTTGATAGACTTACCCTAAAGTAAGATATTATAATAATAATTAAATTGTACAAAAATAATATTGACCATGGAACATGATCACAGAGGTCAGTTTTTTCTCCTTCTGATGCCCATTAGCTTCATCACTGTGTTTTAGATACGAAAGCTGGGATGATCCGGAGGTCCCGAAGTTTCACTATGGATCTCATTATTCTAGTGCTGGAATTGTCCTATTCTATCTTCTCCGCTTGCCACCATTTAGTACAGAGAATCAAAAACTTCAGGGTGGTCAGTTTGACCATGCTGATCGTCTTTTCAATAGCATAAGGGACACTTGGCTAAGTGCTGCTGGAAAGGGAAACACATCTGATGTGAAGGAATTAATTCCAGAATTTTTCTACATGCCCGAGTTCTTGGAGAATCGGTTCAATCTTGACTTGGGAGAGAAACAATCTGGCGAGAAGGTTACCTATTGTGAATATATACTTTGCTATTTCTAAATTCTCCAAGAATAAAAAATGCAAGTGAACTGATTCGTAAATTTAATTATTATGGTGTTTTTTCAGGTTGGGGATGTTATCCTACCTCCGTGGGCCAAAGGTAGCACTCGAGAGTTCATCAGTAAGCATAGGGAAGCTCTTGAATCTGATTATGTCTCAGAAAATTTGCATCATTGGATGGACCTCATTTTTGGATATAAGCAAAGAGGGAAGGTGGGTGTCTTGTCTTGTTTTGCCGTATATATACTTGTACCTCTATGACTAATGTTTGTTCTTATAATTTTTAAATTGTGTTATTGCATTGTTAAAGGCTTAGTTCTAGAATCTAATGTCAGTTTCTTTAATTGTTCACATGTATTAAATTTCAGAGTTTAAGAGAATTTTCTGTGTGTGGTGAAAAATGAATTCTCTGCTCAAGTGTTTGAGTTACAATAGGTTTATATATTACTAAGGATATAGTCAATAGCTTCTAAAAGCTGTTATCAAACTCAGTCTAGGTTAGTTAGAGAAGTCAGCTGTGAAAGACCTTCTAAACTATCTACTTCTGTACAAGAAAAGTAATAAATGACAGTAAAACTATACTCCAATGACACGCATTCATGCATATGGAAGGGTGTGATCTGATAGTTGTAGGGCATGCCCATTATGGACTCCCAAACGATGTCTTATATTTTGTTTCGTTATGAAATGTATGGGAAAACAATGCTTTTATTTCTAGCACTTCACTACTTTCTGTATAATTCCAAGTCGTATTTGCCTCCATTCTGTTGACTGTCTTAATGTGCTATATTAAATGGGGTTACCTTAATTAGTGGCATTTAATTTGTGCAATATTATGCATTTACACTTGATTTGATAACAAGGATTTTATTGTGATCACCAATGTTTTTATTACTTTTTAATAGATTACAATCCTTCTCCCAAAACTTTTGGAAATTTCATTATGTGCCTTTTGACGTAGATTTACAATGGTTAAACTGAGACCTGACATCTCTTGATGATTGCGTCAATAAAAATGTTCTCAACAAATGTGTTATAAAGACATACTCCTTCATTTTATCTTTTTTTCTTAATATAATTTGTTTTTACTATGGCAGGCTGCCGAGGAATCAGTTAATGTCTTCTATCATTATACATATGAAGGAAGTGTAGACATAGACTCTGTTACAGATCCCGCTATGAAAGCATCCATTTTAGCCCAAATTAATCATTTTGGGCAGACCCCTAAACAATTGTTCCTCAAGCCCCATGTGAAAAGACGTACAGACAGAAAGCTTCCGCCCCATCCCCTTAAACATTCCAGTCATCTTGCTGCACATGAGATTCGCAAAAGCTCTTCCCCTATCACCCAAATCGTCACTCTTCATGATAAAATTCTCATAGCTGGAACTAATAATCTGCTTAAACCAAGAACATATACCAAATATGTTGCCTGGGGTTTTCCTGATCGTAGCTTGAGATTTATGAGCTATGAACAAGATAAGCTTCTTTCAACACATGAAAATTTACATGGAGGTAATCAAATTCAGTGCGTTAGTGCTAGTCATGATGGTCAAATTCTGGTTACTGGTGCTGATGACGGACTGGTTAATGTATGGAGAGTGAGCAAGTTTGGGGCCCGTGCACTTCGACGCTTGAAGTTGGAGAAGGCACTTTGTGGTCACACAGCCAAAATTACATGCCTCCAAGTTAGCCAGCCTTATATGCTTATTGTGAGCGGGTCAGATGATTGCACAGTTATAATATGGGATCTCAGCTCCATGTCATTTGTACGACAGCTCCCAGAATTTCCAGCACCAGTTTCAGCAATTTTTGTGAATGACTTGACTGGAGAGATTGTCACAGCAGCTGGTATTCTTCTGGCTGTTTGGAGCATAAATGGGGATTGCCTCGCACTGATAAAAACTTCACAACTGCCATCTGATTCTATTCTCTCTGTGACAAGCAGTACATTTTCTGATTGGTTGGACACAAAGTGGTATGCTACAGGTCATCAGAGTGGAGCTGTCAAGGTGTGGCAGATGGTTCACTGCTCCAACCCGGATAGCTCCCTTAGCAAATCAGGTTTTGGAGGGGCGGGAGTGTTAAATCTTGGTGGAAAAGAACCGGAATACAAGTTGATTTTGCGCAAAGTACTGAAGTTCCATAAGCATCCTGTTACAGCCCTCCACCTTACGACTGACCTAAAACAGTTACTGAGCGGGGATTCAGGTGGTCATTTGCTTTCCTGGACGTTGCCTGAAGAGAGTCTACGAGGTTCATTAAATCGGGGGTGAAACTGGTAAATGGTGGTTCATTCTGCCGACTTCAGCTTTTGGCCAGCCTTTAATTGTTGAATCCTAACGTTGGCTTCTTAGTGGATCTCAATTGTGGAAAGATGGATCGTGCTCATAATTTGAGAGAATTGCAAAAGAATGCTGGCCAGATTGAAAGAGAGCTAACAAGGTTGTAAAAGGAAAGATAAGAACACAGGGTATAGAGAGCTAGAACATAATTCGTGTAAGAGTACAATGTACTTGGTGGGTGATGCATCTGTGAAGAAAGATGGATTGCAGGTGGAAGAGGAGAAAGCAAATGTTGCCCGCGGTCTTGTATTTTGGATGACTGGCGGAGAATATTTTTGATTTTGCCAGAGGGGTCTACGCTTTTTTCTTTTATGTAAATATGTGATTGTAGTGTGTAATTAAGTTGTATAGTAAATGGCTAGTCGAGAAATGAATTGTGATTGCAATTATGACCCAATTTGAGGGTATGATTGTGGGTTGAGTGCAATCTTTCTCAGGAATTCTTTTTCCATGATATCATTGGGGATTTCTTTTATTGAGCCCCTGAAAGAAAACGAGGAAACTAAGGTCATTGCCTTACATTTGTACATTTTTTTTTTCTGAATATTCCTCCCATTTAATTATTTGCTTGTTGACTCACTTTTCACCTTTGCAGCTTCATAGTTTGTAATCTAATGCTTTCGTAATCATAATTTCCAGAGCTACTTTCTCAATTGCTGCTCTGCTCTCAATCATGTTAATATGCATTGGATACACTGACACAGTAAAATAATACAGTAAATGTAAACAAAATTATATATTTTCATCTGATAACATTTGGTAGAAACAACTATTATTTATCTTATCAGTACAACTTCTTGTACTAGCATAAAAAATATAACTAGGGATTGTCTGATTTTCCAATACTTGATTTAAGAAAATATCACGTACATTAGTTTGTTTGGTGCTGATATTTCATTCACTACTTTGTAACTTGACTGGGTATGGGTTACTAATTTACCCATTCAACATCAATCGTTGGCTGTTGGTTCCTGCATCTTATCAATTTTCTCTGTACCCTGTCATAATTTCAGAAAAAAATTTCCGGAATAAAATTGGGTGTAATTTCCAAAAAAAATTTCCAAAATTGTGAGTGTTTTCCGAAAATAAAATTCGGAATGATGGGTTGCAGGAAGGAGCAGTCTATTTGTTTATAGATTAGACTGTCAGGAATCACTTCTAATATGGAAAGAAAGATTCACTCTCTTACAGCATGTTCTAAAAGCATAAGCAAGTCTACATATATTATTTTTATTTTATAATTATTTTTTATTTTTAGTTAGTTTGTTATTATTTTTTATTTGTATTTTGGATTTAGTTTATATTTCTTTTATTATAAATAGAGGATTCTGTGTGTATATTCAACACAAGTGGGCTTTAGTGGTAGGAAAAATATTCTTGTTGTTTAAACCACTTTCTGATATAGTATTAGAGCTATGTTAGAGTCTATCCTAACGATATTTGTTGGTTTGTGGGGTTTAGTTAGAATTAAAATTCACTTCTTAACATGGTATCTAGAGCCAGGTTATTTTGAGGAAAAGTTTTTTGGTGCCTCTGCCACTACATCTGTTGCTGCCAGTGGTGGTGCCATCTACTGTCGCCAACGGCGCCGTCATCTACCGCTGCCACTATCAGAGTCCAAGTTTCGACTGACGATTACATGGTTTTGATCGTCTCGGTCAGACGACCACCATGTCATCAACAACGCCTTCATCAAATCTTCTACGCGCTCTCAACGCCTTTTGAAGTTGTGGATCTACTCCCTTTTTTCGTCGTGCATGATGGCATGTCTAGTAGCAATTTAGAGCGTCGATGTCACTTGTTTTCCTCTTTCAAGTTCATCATCGCACGTCTCGTCTCCTCTCAGACAACTATTTAGAGCATCGAGGTTGCTCTTTTCCTTTTTCGGGTACCTTGATTGGAGAATTTTGGATTTTTTATGATTTCTCTCTTGTTCATCCATGGATTCTTCCACTGGTGTCTTTTCTGACCTCCTTTTTTTGTCACCATTGCGTTTGACCCGTATATATGTTTTTTTTCCTATGGAAAATATGGGTTTTGTTAGTTTATTTATAGTTGTGATGACTCTCCAACAATTACCTCTTTATCCACTGGTGGCATTCCTCAACGGTGATTTGCAAGAAGAGATTTACATGGAGCAACCTCCCAAGTTTGTTGCTCAGGGGGAGTCTTTTGGGTTGGTATTTCGTCTTCTATGTCGTCTTGCAAATCATTAGCAATTTGGTGTCACTCGAGTGCAGAAGCAGGTACTTTCACTAAGTCTTTATGGATTATATTAGTAGTAACAAACTTGGTACATACGATTTGTATGCGCAAGCTTGAGAGATAGTGTTAAATATATTATTTTTATTTTATATTTGTCTTTTATCTTTAGTTAGTTTGTTATTATTTTTTATTTGTATTTTAGGCTTAACCCATATTTCTTCTATTATAAATAGAGAACCCTATAAGTATATTCAACACAAGGAAAATTATCTCATATATAATTTTTCACTACATTCAACAATAAGGATGATAAAAATATCCGCGAGTACGGATATTCGCGGGTAAAATCGCAGCAGGTAGTTATTACCCGCAGATATTTATTACCTGCGGGAATGGGTAGCGGATATTTTAATACCCGCTTCTAAAGGGGTCAGGTGCGGGTATTAAATTATCCGTCCGCGGGTACCCGCTACCCGTAAAAAATAATAAAAAAATATTATTTTTTTAAAATTAAATTTATTTAAAAATAAAATCAATTTATATTTTATTAGATTAAATTTAATTAAAATTAAAATTTAATTTATATTTAATTTACTTTATATCATATTTTATATATATATATATATATATATATATATATATATTTTATAATTTTATTTAAAAAATATATAAAATATATTTTTTTTAATTATTTACGGTATCCGTAGATATCTACGATTTTTTTTTTCATTACGAGTAGGTACGCATCTGACCCGACCCATTCCTATGTCTTCAATTTTTTGATCATGGAATTTCAGTAATTCGTGAAAGTAGAAAAAAAAAAGACTAACATTAAATAAAGGAAAACGGTATATTCAATTGAACATACTTACACTTTGTAATGGATGACAATTATAAAAGGACAAAAGACATAAGTACATTGCATTCATGGATAAGAGCAAGGAAAAAGAAGAGTGGAATTCAAAATAACAAATTCCAAATTGCACTACTATGTCTAGCAGACAAAATAATATATAGATGCATAGCGGAGAAAAACAAGAAGTAACACTGAAATTAAATTCCTAATTTCTTTCTCTTTAAAACTTTCTGTTCATTGATGATTTCATAACTCTATATACGACTACAAAGAGGTAGCTAAGATTCCATTATACCAAATCATATAATAATAAAAATAATATGGTTTAATTATTTTAATTATTTAAGATTTTATTAAAAGTCACATACAAGTTCTTTGATTTGCTTTGTCGGATTCTTATTTTAAAAAATTGAACCAATTAGATATTTACTGTTAGTTTGTATTTTTTTAAATATATTTTTATTTATTTTTATTCTTTTTAAATAATAAATAAATTGTCACGTGTCAAACTGACGTGTCACGTGACAATAAAAGTGTAGCGTGACACTAGCTGTATCACGTGTCATTGAGAATAATTTTATGATAAAGATAATTTCAATGAATTTTTTACTTGTAATAGTAATTAAGGTACTAATGTAGTTAATTAATCTTGGGAAAGGGTGATTTGGTTTGAATTGTGAAATTTTTATAAATGTGATGAGAAACTATTGATTTAGATAGATTGATTGCGGTTGGTATTGTTAGCCAAAATTAGTGTGGTTTCATGATGGTATGATGGAACTGTTAAGCAAAAAAAGCAAATGTGATTGATAATGTATTAATACGACAATTCTATGGATGTATGGAAGAGTTAGCCTATATGATGTGAAAGGAATGAGTGTGAAATTGATGTTAATATGTAAAGCTATTATTTGGAGTTATAGGATTTGATGTTTTGATATTATATAATAATTTTCTTTACAACCCTCAAAGTACTTGAATACCTTGGTTTAAAAAGATTAAAATCTCTAAATTTGAAATGTGGTTAAAAAAGTATGAACATATTTGATTTAATGGTTTATATCTTGCTAAATAGCTTCTATTGTCTGTTATCTTTTATAATTAGGATTTTGTTTCCCATTTTTGATAACGCATTAATATGTGTGAATGTTTTAGTGTTGGGATTGTAAATTTAGCTATTTCCAAGAGGAAATGCTAATCTAGGATGAGTAAGTGTATTACAATCGACTTGTGATATGGAACTATCATAAATCGACTATTATCTAATCACATAGAGGATGATAACTACGTGGTGAGAGTCAAATGAGGCTTCACGAGGCAAACAATATGATATGAAAGATGATCATATTTTAAGAGCTACTAAAGTTCACCTTGTCAATAACGAATGAGATTTTTGATGTTCACTTGAGTTATTATTGTATAAAAGGAGGAGAGAAGGGTCAGATGATAGATGTAGAGTCTCACGAGTCCATTCAACACACTAGCCTTCTAGAAGTATAGTCTAGATTCAATGTATTGTTTGAACCACTTAGCTAATATTTGTTTGAGCCATGAGGGCTAACACCTGTGTTTTTGATTTGATGAATGTGAATTGTTTACTCTTTGAAATGAATTATATAATGAATAAATTGTTGTTTGGGCCATTAGTAATTGAGTGATGTTATCGGGTAAAAGGAGGAAGACTAAGTTAATGATTGAATTTATGCCCTTGTAGTATATGCATTAACTTTAGTAAATTGAGTTTATTCTATTTTTAATTTGACAATTTTTGTGAAGAGATGTGATCTCTTTCTATTTGAGTTTGTTCTTGTGAAAAATTAGTTTATCTTTGTTTTTTTTTATTGTTTCTTGTTTCTTTTCTTAGCAATAATCATATATTTTATATATACGGGAGTAGAGATAGGAGTTAACGGGGATAGTAACTCTAGAGTTGAAACATGGAATTGAAGATTTAATTAGTATGAGAGTATTTTAGATCATGAATTTATCCTTTTGAAAAACTGTATTAAATATATAGTTAGAAATTGAAGTACTTCTAGTTTTATTTGAATGTATTTTGAAACAAAATATTATTTTAAACTATGAACTATAATGTGAATTAGTTTACTTTTAGTTACTAATGTTATTGATAACCTTTTTGTATTTAGTACTTGTTAAATTATATCTGTTAGAAAAATAGATTGTTACATTATGGTAACATAGTAGTTTGAACCTTGGGCGAACTGTGAGAAGTGGAGTGTTATATTCTTGTTAAGTAGGTTGTGTGCTCATCTTAGTGATAGTTATGTGAGAGTTTGGAGCATATCAATAATAGGATTGGACTAAGGATTGTAGGTTTGTTATGTTTTGTAGTGTGTATAATTGTGCAAGTCTAATTTGTGTGATTTGGTTGTTGAAAACAACAATTTTAAGGTAGAAAGAATCTTGAGTTAGTGATGAGAGTGCACACTAATAACTAAATCTAAGATTATTTTCTGTCTTAAATATGAATGTTTTAACTTGAAAGTGGTTTGACGATAGTCATATGTTTTAACTTAGGCAATATGTTTTGCATAATTATTATTTAAAGTATGTAAATTAGTGATGAACATATGTTTGGTTTTGGTAAAAGTATTTCAATTGTTAAACCTTTATTTGTAGAGTTGAAAGTTGTGTTTTAAGTTTGCAATTTAGTGCTATGAATGATTTTGGTGAAACATTGTATATGCTATAGGCATTTTGTTATTGTTGAGGGAAAAGAATTCTAAGTGATTTAAGATGCTAACATTTAGATGATTTAACCTATTCTTTAGGATGATTTGACTCTACGTGGGTTGCATTATTATAGTTATTGATGAAAATAAGGCAACACCTTTGAATAAGAAGGATATAGAATGAATATTTGTTTTTTTAGTGTAGGGTGAGTTACATGATTTATTTAATTGTTTCATGGTCTAGTTTCAAATAGAGGGTGACTAGGTGTTAGGAAAACAATATACTGAAGGTGTGTGCATAAGTGTTTTCATAGGAACGGTGAAGATGAAAGTAAAGTTTCTTTTTAGACCTAGCTATTGAGACAAAAATAGTGTAAAATAAATCCTTAAATAAGATACTTCCATGTGAGTAGTAAGATTTAAAAAAAAAACATTATGGATTGAGTGAAGAATTAATTTATCAAGTCACACTAGTGAAAATGACATTTTATAACGTATAAAATAATATATTATAACGTAATTAATGGAGACATAATTCTGGACGATATAGTATGCGCATTTTATAACATAACAGAAATTTACGTCATGATATGTTAAACATATTATAACGTAGTTTCTGAAGTCCGTCATAATATGCACAGTTTATTATGACACTTTCATTTATATGTGTTATAATAGAGTGGTATTATAACGTAAAAGTTTTTGTTCGTCATAATATGTGATCTATTATTACATATATATTTTTGTACATTATAACATGTGATCAACATATAATAACGTACATTGTTTAGTACGTCATAATATATGTTTTTTTTTAAAAAAAAAATTGATTATTACATTTGACATCCAATGAAATTATAATAATATTCTTGTATTATCATCTCATCCAATCAATTTTAATCAATATAATAACAAATTTAATGAAACTAACAAAATATAATTCATTTCAAACATTAAATTGTCTAATAATATTTAATACATCATTTATACATGAAACTATATATTAAATCCAAATATTACATTAATATACATACACTGTTGAATTGTATCCAAGTTTCTATTAACACTTAAAATAAAAGAAGCTCGGTTCCTTCTCTTACATTAGGTGTGATTATTTCCATCTTCTTCTTAGAAACGGATAGAAATGAGCTTCCAAAGACCTATACAAAAGGTAGACATCCATCACATCATAATAATAATATAGGAAGGAATCAAAATAGAAAGAAAAACTTACACCTCTAATATCTACAACCACCACTAGCAACATACATCTTTAATAGCCTCGTGGTGAATGGTGCTTCCCAAATTATATATTTTACCTAAGACACAAAAAAGATGACAATTGTTGAGTAAAATGGTATAAATGACTTACTTAACACATATATAGAGAGGCAACAAGTATAAAGAGACCACAAGTATCATTTCTTCTAAAAACTGGGCTAAAAACTCAAAAATCCGAAAATCACTTACCAAACCAAATTTGACAGCAAAGAGAACCAAAATAGCTTGTGACAGCAATCATGAACATGCAGAATTTTGGGTTTGATGCAATGGTATAAATCTAATCATGATCCTATATACCTAAGTATGTAAATTCAATGCTTAAACATAATGAAATATGCTGAAAATGCAAATTCACATATGTTCATTTTTCTTTGGTCTTGGTGAAATTGATTGTTGGGTTCTTAGGAATGAGTTATTTTTCATTCTAGGTAACTAAATGTCTATGTAAGAAGGAAGAAAACAAATAGTTAGTTGGTTAGGAGATTTTTGTTGTTGTGGGGGACGATTTTTGGTATGTTGAGAGTATAGACAGGATTCTTAGTGTCCTGTGAGAAGGGAAACATCACCAATTCTTAGTATAGACAGGATTCTTAGAGTATAGACAACATTGTGGTTCAAAGGCTAACACATAATACTAGTCACACGCTCAACTATAAAACAACCACCCTTATACTAACACATAATAATAATAAAAAGAATTTCTAATTTTACCTTAAATAGAAAATAAAATAACATAAAGTAAAATGAAATCCTAATTCAAACCTGAATATTCTTATCCTTATAATACTAAATAAAGACCCTTATTTTAGTTCTTAACATTTATTTTTGGTTCAGGCACTTAGTTGTGTAAATGTCCATCACTCAATATATATATCAGTTCCAATTCTTTACTCCTAACAGATGATTCACTCGTAGGCATTTAGCATTTTTTTTTAACATTAATTATTTCTCTTTAAATTTGCGTTTCATTTCTTGCAAAGAAAACCAAAATATCCTATTATAAGATGACTTTCAATTTCAGTAAACTATGCATCGTTTATTTATAAAAGTGATGAATGCTTTTAATATAAAAATAATCTGCACCACTTAAAAGTGATCCATGCATTAACGACCCTACCACCACAATCTTAATTTATTTATCATCCAAAAACAAACCATTTCACGTAGCAATCTTTTACTTTAAAGAAAACTTACAAAAGTCTAGCTCTACCCCATATACGTATATACGTATTTTCATGATTCATTCATAGAAATATAATCAGATTTCAGGATTTTAAATCAGAAAAGAAAATGGATGCACCATACTAGGCGTTAAAATATTTGAAGAAGGAGCATAGCCCACGGTTAGACTCCTTTCATGTATAATAAATATAAGCTAGGCCAAGAGATAAACTCAAGCCATCAACCAAACATATCTAGACAGAAACTCTAAAGACAGATTTTATAAACCAGATTTGAAAGGTCATTCATAGAGATTTTAATTCTATTTCAATCCTTTTAGCTTATGAGGCTTTACAAGCTGATTTCTTATTCAATTTTCAGTAGTGGAGGGCTTTCATACTGTACATTGTCACATGGCTAGACCTTTCTCATCAAGGAATAACAGAATAAAAATTTAGCACTAAGAGGAGAAGAATTTAAGAGGACAGAGTCACTCTAGGCTGTCAAAGATTGGTAATATCTTCTTGAAATTAACTGTATCATATTAGCTTTAATAACCATCAACTACACATTAGATTTGAGTAAAATTCAGTGAACAAAACTATCCATGGTGACAAATTGTTTTCAGCTTATAATATGACCATAATTTTCATACCTTACCTTTATTAAACCAAAAGGATAATCTTACACTTGAATGAAACAAAAACACCAATTCAAGTTATGCAGGAATAAGTGTTCGGTGGCCCATATATTAGCCAAACTAATGCCGTGAATAGTGATGGACAAACATGTACACTAAAAGATAAAGTTTATGGCAGTAGAAATGACTAAAGCTGTAACATCTAGAAAGAAGAGAATAGTACTCTATCAAGACACCTAAAGTTTTATAACTTGCGTGCAGTCATCATGAGCCATGGTTTATTCTCTTATTATAATTTAAAGGAAGTAACTATACATGGTCATCTCAAGTATATGATGTGTCCGTAAATTTTAAATAAGATGGCTAAACAAAAGAATATGATGCAGCAGAGTAGTAAATAGATATAAAAGAATTTAACCATATAAAACAGCATAGCATGGTAGATCAGCTTTAGTACAACATGGGCAAAGGAATAAAATAACGTGTACCAGGTAAACAACTAGTCATCCAAGAAACAAAATGAGTGTATGACCCTTCAACGGAATATCACACGCCCTTATGGAACACTTGCAAGGAAATTCAGTCTCATACTAACCTACTAAGGGAGTAAACAGAGAGCTCTACCAATTACACACGAATCATCAAAAAGTTTTGGAGAAAGCGTGTGGTCATAGAAGGGATTGCCATCCCAAGCTCTTCTTTCTTTCTAAACTCAGATTTACAAGACATTTAAGAGTTATACGGTTCAGTTATTCATCATCCTACTTCATTCATTTCAAAATCAAGTTGTGTATTTCAACTAATTTCATGAGATAAAACAGAATTATAAGTCAAACAATTACACTCTCATACAAGTTCTACACTAAATAAAGAAATTTGTTTAGCTCCCATACCTCGATTCCAGTAAGAAACCTTGACTTCAAAGGTTTTTCTCCAGCTCCCATGGTAGTTCCTACTTGTCAGATCTCACAGAATTCCCCCAATCCTCTTTACCCTTCCAGCTCTCTTAATCCCCTCTCCGACCTCTTTGGTCAGTAAATTTGATAGATAAAGTTTCCAACTACATCTCAATAGCAAAAGATTGTATGAGCCTTAAACAAAGGGGCAAAAACCATTAAAGGAGAAAAGTAGGGTTTCTGCATGAAAATCTCAATCTAACCTCGGTGAACCTGTTAAACTGCTCGTGTGACATGCCGAGTTTAAGATCCATTCGCAGCACGTGGATGATCTTCGCGAAATAGTGCAAGTAAATGATGAGCGCGGTGCCATGAGCCACGGCAGCAAGGGAGCCGACGGTCATGAGGAACCAATCGAAGCGGTCAACACATGCAAAGAGCTTCGAAAACGAAACCGCCACAGGCGACGGTTCGACTCCTGACGTCGTCCTGGCCTTCGCCGGCACTGCTGTCGCCGTCTCCTTTTACGGCCCCTCAGGTCAGAAATGGAGTTCGAAGTGAACCCTCTCCCGTTTTCTTGTTAGGGATAGAGAAGAGCGAAGAGTAAGGTCAAACAGAACGTGTGAAATTTGAAAATGGAATTAGAATTAAGAGATTTCATTACAGATTTATCTAGATACGTTACCGTATATGTTTAACAATTTTAAAATAATTTATTACGACAGATTTATCTAGATACGATACATTACATTCTAAACAAAATTTCAATTTCAATTTCGACACCGGATTATGTTATAACAGATTTTTAAAACTACATTATAATAACTCTCAATTTTATTACGAAAATGTCGTTAGCTAACTTATTATAACAGATAAATTTGGTCTGTTATAAAATCCCTTTTTCTCTACCGGTGTCAATGTGTCAGCATGAAAAAAGTAAAAACGTTGAGATTGTTATAAATAAGAAAGGTGAGGACTCTAAAATGTGGATAAATTATCAATAGTTAAACAAGAATTGTATGGTCTTCTTTCACTTGTCAATTTCAGATGACTATGATACATGATAATTGATATTAGAAGGGCTTTACCTTTTCTTATTGGTATTTACATTAAACTGTAATATTTGTTGCAAAACTAGAAACTTAAAAAAAAAAAATTGTTTGAATTGGGTACCATGTATTTCGGATTTTGGAATTCTCTTTTGCTAAGATATATTGAACGATACATAACATTGATCGGTGAAGACCAATTCATTGATCAATCGAATACCTGTCTCGGTATGACATTGATGAGTTGGATGAGATTATCTTGGAATGTTAGGTCTTCTTCTCCAGTTCCAGTTTGGATATGATAGATATAAAGAATTTGGAGCATGGTGTAGAGTGACAATGTAGCTTGTATATAATAATTATGTAATGTCCAACATAGAAAGTCCCATGACTGATGGACCTAGAAAATTTGGACAGTAGAAATTTCTTCTGTTTTAGATGAAAAGAAAAATATACAGTTTTGATGAAAATTAACACGGTGTCAAAGTTAAAAAAAAAAAAAAAAAAAAAAAAAAAAAAAAAAATGAGGCATACATGAAAAGCTAACTTTGTAGTAGATAATTGGAATTAAAAAGTATGGATATCATAGATTTGGTATCGATGCTCTCCTGTCTCCCTCTTTCATTAAATACTGTAATATTCTCGTTTTTTTTTTCTTGAATGCCAACGGCTAGATATGAAATTCAATAAAACCCATGAAGACCAAATACTCTAAAAAATTGATATGCTTATCTGATATTGATACATGAAATTCAATAAAACCCATGGAGACCAAATACTCCAAAATTGATTTGCTTATCTGATATTGATACGCATGTTATACCTTAATATCTATGGAATAGGACTTGTGTTATGATAACTTTGTTTCTTTTACGCTATAGTAAATATTATAGTAATCTTATTAAACCATTGGCTTCTTTTGATTATGACTAATAGGTTTTCCAAAACTCTTCCAAGTTCCTAATGCTATTATATTGTGGATAATAATGCACTGAAGTGGTCAGGGGTCAAATCAATTTACATGCTACAGTTAAGTCTTTGCATTTATGCAAGTTTGTGAGATTGATACCCAATCAGTTTAGTTGCCTTGCATAATCTTAGGATATAAAATATATTCCTTCATTAATATCTCGGTCATACAAAATTTTTATTCATTTGTATTTGGTTTGATTTGTTGATGATAATATTACAATGTATTTAAATATAGACTTGAAATACAAAGAAATTTGAATTGTATTTTTTATTTGTGTTTACATTCATATTTGTAGACTATATCTGACCTAGTTAAAGGAATAGAAAGTGAATAAAGGTATACAAATAAACTAAGAGAGTAGCCTGATGAATTAGTGGATGTTTTGTAAGAGAGATCCAAAGACATAATGAGCACAAATCAAAACAGTAAGAGAAAAACAATAATAAATCTGTTAACAAACAAAACCAGAGAATAGACATCTACGACATGAGATGAAATTGAAGTAAAACACCTTATACTATAGTTCTTGGAAGAAAAGTAGTCATGAGATAAGTCATGAAGGATGTCATCATTCTAATATCATGTAAAAGATAAGAACGGTGTCAAAGATAGGAACTAACAGGGATACTAACTCTGGAGCTATAACAGGGAATTGAAGAATATAGTATAAAAGTATTTTACATGAATTTATCCTTTTGAAAAATTGTATTAGGTCCATAGTTAAAAATATAAGTACTTATAACTTTATTTTGAATGAAAATTTTACCTTGATAACCTTCTTATATTTGTTAATTGATATTTATTAGAAAATGTGTTGTAACAAGATGTATTTGACTTGATTTGGCGTTACTCGTTACATTTATAATTGGAAGTGAAACCAAGCTAACTAAGTTTAATGTGGATGCAAAATAACTCAAACCAGTGTAGATTATATCCAACTTCACCATCTAACTCAACTTAACTTAAACCTCACTCGATTTGGTCTACCCAATTTGATTTGGTGTTGACCTACCCCCACTTGACCTGATTTGGGCCTAACCACCTCAGCCTAACCTTGACATGGTTCTTATTTAGGAGTGCTTCTCCCTACACCACACCCTTCTTCCTACGCCACTCCAATTTTTCGTAATTCCAAAAAAAAACCTTAAGTAAATATTATATACTTTTACTTTACTTTTCCACTTTTTCTTCAAACCCTAATATCTTTCCCTTTTCACTCCACGGTCGCACCCCACCCACACTCCCACATTTTATTTTATGGATTCTCTCTTTCCCTCTTCCTTCTCTACTCCTCTTCCTCTCTTTCTCCATTTACGTTTCTTCATTTCCGTTTGCTTTGCTTCATTTCTGTTGCTTCCCTTTTCATTGAAGTGGTTGGTTCGTTTGCAAAGAGGAGTGTGCTTCGTTTGGTGCTTGGTTTAGTCTCCTCAACATTTTGAAACACTTTGATCCAGGTTGGTTTATTGTTCCTTTGAAAATGCTTTGTTAATGCATGTTGTTGTTATGATGATTTAGGTTTTTTATTGTTAATGTATGTTTAATTTAGGTTTATTTTTTATGGGTATGTTATGATGATTTAGGTTTAATATATGCGTTGAATGTGTTGTGTGCCAAAATGAAAACGAAAGAGAGAAAACGTTGGAGGCCTCAACGAAAATGGGAGATTCGTTGGGTCTTCAACAAATACTGAGATTCGTCGCGGATATTAGTATCTGTTGAAGTCCAACGGATCCCCCATTTTAGTTGGCCTTTTGTATTGATTTTTTTCTTTTATTAATTAATTTTTTGTTAGATTTATTTAACTTATATTATATTTAGAATATATTCATTTGTAATTGATTTAATATTTTAAAAAAAATTATTTTGTTAAAAAAAGTAAAAAAAAAAATGGTTGAAGGCCTCAATGAAAATGGGAGATCCATTGAACCTTCAACGGATGTCCATATTCGTTAACTAATATCAACATCCTTTGAAGACCCAACAGATCTCCCATTTTCGTTGAGGCCTTCAACCATTTTTTTTTTATTGTGTAACTTTTTAGTTTCTTAATTTATTGTTTTATAAATTTTTCTATTTATAGTTTTTAATTGAATTCTTTAAACTATAATTAATTGCGTAATTATTTTATATAATTAATTTATTTATATTTATTGAATTAAATATTAATAATTTTGTTTTTATTTAATAAATATAGTTTTTATTGAATTTAATTATAGTTAGTTGAAATTATTTTTATTTTATTTTTTTAATTAATTACGTAATAGTTTAATTTATTTAATTTATTTGTAGTTGATAAATTAATTATTATTAGTTTTTATTTTATTTTTAATTGAAATTGTTTTTTGATAGTTTTTTAATTTATATAATTTAATTAAATTTAAAACAATATTTTATTTAATTTTGCTTTATTTAATAATTTATTTTTTATCAGAAATGACAAGAACACGCGGTCATCTAGTTATCGAGGTGAGAGTTCTTCCCGAGGTGAAACAAGGACTAGACCAACAGCTTCGCTTGGAGAAGGCGTCAAGCTCCTATGAATGATCATGTAGAGGATGACCCTGTAGTTGAGATGGAGGCGGTTGAGGAGGAGGCTTTTCAGGAGGAGGCAGTTGAGGCCCATGTTGATGAGGACAAACACCATGACGATGTTTCGAATATAGATGAGGTTGTTAGTGGATTTCCTGGAGGTCCACGTGATTCATCGTTATTGACGCACTATGTTCAACACGTTATATTATTTCCTAGGGTCGGGTGAGTGGAAAACTAAATTTATAATTTTTATTCTTTATGTTAAATACAATTTATATGAAATATTATTGTGTAGGATCGAGGGGAGATCCTGAAGGTGATCTCCCACAGGAAAAAGATAAATAAATTAGGATCGTGCCACGAGGAAATTCAACAAATTGTGTTGAATTCTACTTTGATGCCTCTCTCGCGCATTTCTTTTGAGTACGTTGATAATGGCTTATTGTTTGGATTCATTGAGAGATGGCATTTCGAGACGAGTAGTTTCATCTTCCTATAGGTGAGATGTATGTTACTCTTGACAATGTTTCAATGTTGCTTGACCTCCTAGTCTTGGGAAAGTTCTGCGATGTGGAGGAGTTGGAGTTTGAAGAAGCTCGTGCAACCTTTGTCGAGCTTCTTGGCGTTGATCGTGGCACGACTGGTGCTGAGATGGAAGAAGCAGGGGGGCTGCAAGTCAGGCTCAGCTGGCTTAGACAAATTTATCTTTAGTGGTGCGAGGCGGAGCAGTAGGAGCATGCTGCCAGAGCATATATATTGCATCTAGTTGGATGCACGATATTTGCAAATAAGAGTGTCACTTCTATTTGCGTGTTATATTTACTATTGTTTAGAGACATACACACATGTGACAGATATGTTTGGGGCGTTGCTGCACTCGCTTGTCGTACTTACTATTATGCACCCTTTGTCTTGACTTTATGTAATGGAGGCACCATGGATGTCATTGCAGGACAAGTAATGTCAAGTAACTTCTGCTTGATGGTGACTTTACCTCTAATATCATCCTCATTGAATCATTTTTGAACCATATTAAGCTCACATTCAATGGATAACTCGAGCTAGGTTTCATTTAATTCAACATTTAGAAAACTCAATCTCCTCCACACGATATGAATTTCACCCAAAGGGATCATCCCAAGGTCATAGTGTGCTAATTCACAGGCACAAGGAAGATCGAATGTATATCTCAATACGCATCCACACTTTGATGAATTCAATCCTATCTGTTGCACTTTTTCTAATTCCTCAATAATGAGATCCAATGCATATCGGGATACACGTCCAATAAGTTTTCTAAGTCTGTATCTTTTAAAACGGTCACTCGTGAGCAATAAATTTCTTTCAAATGACACCTTAATCTTGTTTTGTTGTAGGATAATGACGTTATGAATATCATCCCAACAAGAATAAATATCTCCCATACTAGTGCCCAAAACTCTCTTCAAGCTCCAATGAGCATACTCAACCCTGAAAGAAAAGAAAACTATTTATAGTAGCAAAAAATATTTATAAAAAACAACTAAATAAAAGAATATTAAAACATACATATTGGTGGTTATGTTCCCTAAATGTATTACTCTGTTCGTCTAGGCCTTTACAAAGTATGTACTGCATGAAATAATCCAAGTATGAGGCATGTATTCAAAGAATAAAGGCCATGACCTTGAGGTGTATTGAAGATGATTGACATATTCACCAAACATGTTCTGATCATCACAATCCATCACGTTTTCCCATGCCTCCATCAACACATCCCAAGCATTAGTAGAATCAACTAACATTTTTTAACATTTTTAAGGATGTGGAATCGACATAACATCTGATATGACTCAGGGAAAACATTTGCAATGACATTCATCAAAGCCAAGTCTCGGTCATTGACAATGACTTTAGGTTCGCCCTCAGATGTTAAAAATAAACCTTTAAGTCTTTCCAAAACCCAAGAGAAATTGTTTTGCCTTTCACTTGACAAGAATGAAAATGCGGCTGAGAAGGTTAACTCCGTGGACGTCATGCCGACAATCTCAAGCACCAAAAGTCTATATTTGTTTGTTTTATAGGTCGAATCCTTCAACAATACAATATTAAATGTGTTTAGCAATTTCACCGCATTTAGATTTGTCCAAAATAGGTCACTAACAACATCTGATTCGTCGAAACACCTACTCCAATGAATGTACTTATCTTGATCCAACAATATCATAAGCTGTCGTAGTTTAGTTTAGAACCCTCTTAATGATTGTTTATACACATGTCTTACGTTGTAGATTTGCTTAATCTTTGTGACATTATGATCATTATTTTCTTTCAGGGTTAATAAAATATTTGCATGTGTAGCTTGACTCTTTGTCATATCAACGAGTAATGACTGCTCAGACATATTTAACCTGCCGGCATAAGGGTGACCAAGTAAAGTTTCAGCCAACTCATGGTTGTGATGTCTACACATCACCTTCAACACCCATCCGTCGCCTTCTGAACATGGTTTACCCTTTAATCTAAACGGACACTCACATTTATGAGTGTGGTATACACTAGCCACCACATCGGCTTTGTATTTCCGATATTTCCCAATTCTTTCACATCCAAGTACGACAAACGTTTTTCTTCCCCGTACACCAATAATTATGTCAGATCTTACTATAATCACGACAAATCCTTAATTATAAGCGACCCCTCTTACCTATTCAATTAAGTGCTCCAAGAACGAAAGATTTCATTTATGATAAATTTATGTGTCAAATCTCCCTCTAAAACTTCGTTGATGAAAGAAGACAAATCTTATATTAAACTATAATCAAATTGAGAATCCATACGATGATATTAATCCATTTTATAATAACTCTCATTAACATAATTAATAATTAATCAGACAAATATAAAAATATTAATATAATTAAAATATAATTCATATAATTAAACTAATTCGTTACTTTTATATAATTATAAAATTGTTAAACAAATAAAAAATACGAAAATAATATATATCTACATAATAATGAAATTATTAAACTATCATCATAAATAACATTAAACTAATATATACTAACATTATAAAAAAACATTAAATTAATAAACTAACCATATATAAACAATTAACAACATGCTCGAAACGTGGACGCTTCAACGGATGTGCAAATCCGTTAACGGATATGAACATCCGTTGAAGGGGAAATGAATGCCCATATATGTTAGCCCTTCAACGGATGTTGATATCCCTTAAGGATTTGCACATCATTCTAAGGGTATAATTCAACTTAACTTTATTTTTTTATATAATTATAAAATTATTAAACAATTAAAAAAATAGGAAAAACATAAATATATATCTACATGATAATTAAATTATTAAACTAACTTCATAAATAATCTAAAATTAATAGCATTAAACTAATATATGGACAACCGTTTTCCCTTCAACGAATGTTGATATTCATTGACAAATTTTTTATATCCGTTGAAGGGTTCTCGATTTTGCTTTCGCACCTAAGACAACCCCCTCCTACTGCTGCCACCACCACCACCAGACCACCTTCTTGCACTAGTACCACTACCACTAGACCACCTTGTTGCACCACCAAACTCATCTAAGAAGATGCCACCTCCAAACAAACACAACACAATAACACACCACCGCAAAGAAGCACCACCATAAGATGCACAATAGCATAAGAAGGAGAAAGAAGAAGAAACGTGATTTCCATGGGTGTGGGGGTGCATGTATATATAGTGAGGACTGCTTTAAATGAGGTGGTTGAATATTGGTGAAAAATAATTTTTTATTTACCACCAACTTTAATTTTCTGCCAAGGGTAAATGGAGAATGGGTAGGTGCAAGAAGAAGGGTGTGTTGGATACAAACAAAGTCCCACATTGGATAAAATAAGAAGAGATGGACATGAGTTTATATACACATAAGATACCTCCATTGGTAAGAGACCTTTTGGAGTGGTACCAAAAGTAAATCCGTGAGAGCTTGGCTTAAAGCGGATAATATCTTACCAGTGTGGAGATATATGTGTGTGTGTTGTATCTCCCTACAAATGGTTTCAGAGCCCATGGTTCATGTCTGGTGACTGGCCTCAGACGAGTAAGTCCCTCCATGATCAGGTGAAGCCTTGGCAGGTGGCCGACAGATAGCCAGACAAGTCATGAGAGGTGGAGAGCAAGAAATGCTCAATTGTGACCATGGATCGTGAAAGAGGAAAAAGAAGATGTTCAATGCTGACCATGGTGTACTCGAGGATGAGAAAAGACTTCCGCTGTAGGGGAGGTAGAGGTAGGAGAACCATAGTCCTTTGTTTGAGGGGAGGATGTTGGGTACAAACAAAGTCCCACATCGAATAAAATAAGAGATGAACATGAGTTTATATACACATAAGATACCTCCATCAGTAAGAGGCTTTTTGGAGTGGTACCAAAAGTAAATCCGTGAGAGTTTGACCCAAAGTGGACATATCTTACTAGTGTAGAGATCTATGTGTGTGTGTTGTACCTCCCTACAGGGTGTGGTGGTGTAGAGAGAAGCACTTCTTATTTAGAGTTAACCTAGCACACCTTACCTTGGACTTGGCCCAACTTATGATTAAGTTAGTTTTTTTTCTAAACTCGCTAACCTAACTTAATTTAACTTTAGTGTGGTTCCAATCCAATCCAACTTTATATTATTTAAGTTCAACCCAATCTGACCTTACATGTGTTCAATCTAGCTCAATATGATAGTATTATACACTTAATTTACCTTTTCATACTTAAACTAATTCAAACTTTTCAAAAAACTATCTAATTTATATCCAATCCAAATTCAATTATTATATTAAATTTTAAATACAAAAGTATAATTTCAAATTTTAGATAAATATATTGAAACTAATTTTAAAATTATATATATTTAGATAATTATGAATTAGATATAAATTAAGTTTATCCTATTTTTCAATTATGCATCAATTTTTTTCACTAGTTGTCATTAATGGTGAAATTTCACTCCTTTTAGTTAATTGAAATAAAAAGAAAATGAAAATATGGTAAATAAATTTTCAGAATATTTTTTTAATTGAAACCCGAAATTAATTTCTGACTAATGTTTCATTAGAATATTAAATAATTTGTGGAATGATATTGAGAGTGAGAGTGAAGTTTGAAAAAAATACAAGGACAAATTGGTCATTTTATCTAAGAAAAGGTCACGACTAGTGCAATCCCCGAGGTGGGTCAATCCATTCCAAATTAAGGTCCTTTAAAAAAAAGCTCTTGAAATCTTTGAAGCTTCTGCCATAAGAAAGGCTTCACCATCAATTTGTTGGATGTTAAAGTAAAATATTGAAGAAATCATTTTTAAGGGTTATATAAAAATAGGATGAACATTTATGAACATTTCTCTAAAAATGATCATATTTGATAAGTTATTATTATTAAAAAAAACTTTTCCAAAGAACGTGATATATTTTTCAAAAGAATAATTACTATTATAAGTGTTGAGGATAAACTTTAGGGAAACAAATGTCAAAATAATAGATATAGGGTTAGAAAACAGTGTAAATATGTCACAATTCTTTAGTTTGACTGATAGAGTAAGAAATATATAAATAAGAGATAGTCAAATTCATTTAATTACAAACACTTATTACACTCGTCTTTCTAACACTCTCACCACATCTATGGATTAAAATATTAATTTGCACCAATCTTTTATATTAATGCAAGTGTTTTTTTTTTTCTTGTCATTTTTATTCTACTTTCACTGACTCAAGCTTTGTGAATAACAACTTGTTACCTATGACCTTATTCAACGAACTATCTTTACCTAATTATGGGTTTCCATCTATATAACACTTTCTACTTTTGATTAATCTATCTTTAGTTTAATCATGCTTTATAGTAAACATATTATTTAAAAAAATGAATTAAACTTAAATTTCTAGAAAAAATAATCGCTTTTATGAAAGGATGAAGAAGTGGTATTTATTATAATAAGAAGATGGATAGAAATTGAGATGTCCAAGAGAAACACAACACAGAAGACAGCGAAGTAGATAATTAATTGGATTGTCGATTTGTTACAGGTCTATGAAGCTATAACCAGATATAGATCAGAGTTCACAGAACGTAGCTGTCACAAACAAAACTCAAACACACTTCTTCAAATGAATTCACTTCACTGCATAACAACTACATAATGCAATCTCAATTCTTAAAAGCATTAAATAGGACCATTATAGTTACCACCATTATCATCATAGTAAAATACATTTTCTTTTTTATCTCTCCCACCAAATATCTGAACCCTGAACTCAAATAAAATATTAATTGAGAGAAAATGAAGGGGCGTGATGATGATGATGATGGTAGCAAAGGGATATGTGTATTAGGTTAGTTGCTTTTCTCGATTTATGAGAAGTGGAAACTGAAAAACGACATTGAATTGAAGTAACCCGAAACATGAATTGACAACTGAGGTTGATCACTCTACACTTGTTGAATAAACAGCGGGAGAGAGAAGAAGACACATTCAAACAAACCCAATTTTTGCATAGAAATTCTAAACCACACCATCTTTCTCTCTTCTCTTCCCAAACCCAATAATTGTTTTGTTTTTCTCTTGTAGGGGCTCTGCCCTTCTCTCTCTCCCCCAACACTCTATTTATTAGTCTGAATCTATATTCATAATTGCCTATGTCATGCACATCACCAATAACAATTTTATTCCATTCTTTCCGTACTCACAAAATATTCATCATATGTTAATGTTATACGTACCATTCTTCGCCACAAGACTCTTCTGCTGCGTTTATGTTCTAATTTCTAACGTGTTATATTATTATATACTTCACATTGTTTAGGTATCAGAGAAACAATGAAGAAATTTCTACATTCCACAGCTTTATATTATACTAAACCTATGTTATTGCTAAATTACCTATTGTCAACTTTGAATATGAGATATTAGTTATCTCCTTCTTACTTTTAACTTTCTAGAACTAGTCTTCATGCATATTATAGCATTTGTTGGACCACACAATGCAAAATTGAAAAACTTTTACCATTATATGCATTCATCACCAGGAGATATATTTAAACATTTCATTTCTGAATATTGTATTCTTTAGGGTTTCTTTTCCGAATATATTAGAGGATGATTTCACACCTCACACCACTTTTTCTTCTCTTTTTCTTCTCTTTTTCTTCTGTAATGTTTTCTAAAGTATCTCATATCCCTTAAAATATGTTTACATATTAAAGAACATTTTATATTGATTCGTTAATTGTTATTATTAATTTTTTTAATGCAGAAAACAAAATAATCTACCCCACACACATTGCGAAATTTAAAGTTACTTTTCTTATTAGTATAAAATAAATAGTTGTAAAATAATTATAAGAAGAAAAAACATAACTAAAGAAGAAAAAAATGGTTCGAAAAAAGGAAATAGTTATATAATATTGTTGGAGGTGGCAATTGGAATAGGTGCAACAGAGGAAGAAAAGGCTGATAGAGTCAGAATCCCTCCACTGCCATGCCGCCCTAATAGCTAACTAGCTATGCCTCTGACCCCATTAGCCAACCAAGACAACTCATCATGCATCTTCTCACTTCTTCTCTCTCTCTCTTAAATTTCCCTTCTTAATTTCACTGTGCATCTTTCATCCTTTCTTTTATTCACTGTTGCACAAGGTGGGTTATGTCTCTCACCCCACCTTCCTCTCTCTCCTTCTGCATTTTTCATTTCTCCTATATATAGCCTACCCTTTAGCTCATGCTTCTGTGTCTTTTCTACCATTTCATATTATTCATGTATATCTCAACTTTGGAAACAAATCTACTTGTTCAATCACCTCGAGGTGTTTTTTCCATTCCTCATATTCTTCTTCATACCTTGTTTTAATTGCATGTTACAGTTTCATTGTACATGTTCACTCCTCCGTGTTCCAAGCGTTTATCTGCATTCCTCCGTTTGTCTTTTGTGGTTCCGTATGTCTGTTACCTTGTTTTTTTCCTGTACAAGATAACCACATCTAACTGCTGAACTCGGAGAAATGGTGTGGTGAAAAAGATCACAAAGGAAAAAGTGAAGCTGCCAGCATGATCTAGCTTTGGTTAGTGAGGCAGTGAGTGCTAACCCTTACTAGGTCATGCTGTGCTGGCCTCACTCCTTCCTGTTTGGAGACCAATACCCTTTTGACAATCGAACACAAACATATCTAAAGGAATGAAGGTGAGTATATCTGTTTAACACTTTATTTACCTGTGTTGTCTACAATGGTGTATTTTTTGCGCGTTTCTGTTATGGCAGGCACGCACGTCACCCTTTTTACCTTTCATTTCTTTTTACTTTTTTATATCTCTTAATCTTTTCGTTGGTTGCAACGAGGGTAAGCTTTTTCTGCCTCGGCTACAGAAATTGTGATGGAGTTTTGGGTCGTAAGCATCACGGTTTAACATTAACTCAAATCTTGACAGTGATTAGGGAAACCTTTGAATTCCACCGAACGTTGTAGCGGTTGCAAATCTTAACAAAGAAATGATACGAAAAGCGTACGACAATTTATGTGACATCCTCGAACACTTTGACTTAGTAGTCCAGTCTATTATCAGTTAGAACATTCTTAAGCCCTTTCTGTAAGCGTGCATTCTTGAAAAGGCTGCTTCAGAAGGATATTTAAACGCCATTATTGTTGTGTAAGTTATTACATTTTTCCGTTCTTTGTGCTGTAAGTGATCTGAACCCTGCGTTGAATAAATAACTTTCCGTTATTTATGTATGCTGGAGTTTTGTCGGTGCGGTTTTTGGAAATACACGTTCAAGTGGAGAATCTGTTAGCTATTAAACAATGTTAACAGAATCTGTGCAATTTCAATTTTTCTGCGTTTCAGTGATTCTGCGAGTATACAATACGATAATATAATTAATTCAAAGCGTTTTGTGTTGTCCATTGGACAGACAGTTGCAAAGTTTATGGAAGTTAGACAAGATTCTTCATTTTTAGGATGTGACTGCTCTAAGTAAGATTTAGTGTCTTGAACTTAGCTTCCGTTTCTGAAATACTACTCTTCAGAATGCATTTTACTTGTCTCCAAGAAGTGGATTCTGATAAACATCTAAAATGAGAATGGTATATGGTATATAATATTTATTATGCATATGCACTTCTAACAACTATACTAAATCATTCCATTGGTTATCTGTGTAAGCATATGGGATATTTGCTGTACGACATACATGATTGTGTATGTAACACAGATTATGTATGCGAATCCATGATTGTGTACGGCATACATCTTTAATACAAGTGATATTTGCTGTTTAGCTGATGCTTCAGATTTGGTATTTGTCTGCACTTTTACATATGATGTTCTAGTAGATTATGAATGATATGTGATGGATTATGATCGGTATGTAAATATTGTATTAAAGGATGATGGTGATCTACATCTGGAAATGTTTTATTGAATATATAATTAAAGGAAGAATGTTTTAGAGATTTATGGTCACCTAATGTTGTCGAAAAATTGACACAATGAATAAAAAATTTATAAAGTGTATAATGCATTGTCTTTACAGATTTATTTTTGTTAGTGTTACACAAGTGAATATAATAGAAATTTTTCAGAAATTTATGAGGATATAATAGAAATTTTTTAGAATTTTTTCATGAGGATATTAATATTAATAACGAACACTAAAAGAGTAAAAGAATAAATCTATGATTTTATATAAAAGAAGGGAGAGAATGAAGAAATTAAGAGAGAATGAAGAAATGAAGAAGAGAGAATGAGAAGTGTTACAGTGTTTTGGAAGTGAACACAAGTTTTTATAAATATAGAATTTATGAACTACTTATATTGTCTATGATTCAAAGATTCCGTAAAAATAGATGTTGGGAGTGTGTCTTGCGGAGAACATGAAAATAAAAGCGTTTCTTGTGAAAAATTCGTTGGAAGCAGAACGAGAGTTGTGGAAAAAGCTCGGGCTCCATGTGTATCAGCTAAGATTCAAGTTGATTTTCCATTAATCTCAGGTATGGTAAAAGACAAGAAACAAAAGTTGAAATAAAAGAAAAACTTGTTTTTAATTTTATAAACCATAATATATCTTCATAATTTTTGTTATTGTTGTGTTTCTTAGGTCATGATTGTGTTTAGTTTTCATGATGAGAACATGCCAACATCTCACAGGGTGTCTTTACTTATGATTTTATCAATTGGATGTTGTAAATCATATATAAATATGAAGAGATATGATATCATTGAAAAGTTGGTTTAAACTAAAATTTTCATCAAACTTTAATTACAAAGTTTAATCTTTTAATAACGTAATTTTTAACACTTTTTATTTAAAATCAAATTAGTACTATCAATACTAATAAGTGATTTATTTTTACTCATAATCGTTTGTTTGTTTGAAAGTGGTGTAAATTTTATTACTTTCGATGTTTATAAAATTATATTTGTTTTCAAGGGTTTATTAAGAGATGTGTTAGATTCTATTTTGACTTTATTTAATTAACGAAAATAGTTTCACTTTTTGGCAATTATTTCATCAAATTGTGTTTCAATTTTCTGTTTTATTATTTCTATTGAAATTCATGTTTTTTGCTATTATTATTATTGCGGATTGATAACGAAAGTGTATTGACACCAACGAGGTTGGTTTTATTTTTAGTGGAATGTTTGCTAAGAAGCTTTTCAATCATTCAGTCTCATTACTAACTATCTTAGGAGCAACAAACTCAGATTCCATTATTGGTTTTGCAATAATTATTTATTTGACTAATCTTCATTTAATCGCACCACCCATAAGTGTTAATACATAATCATTAGTGAATTTTGTCTTATCTGATTAAGAGATTCGGTTAGCATCATTGTATCTTTTTAGTATTGCGGGAAAGTCACTATATTCAATGACATAATTCATTAAACCTCTTAAGTATCTCGTAAGCCTAAATGGTGTATCCTAATGTTCCTGATCTGGATATTGAGTTTACCTATTTAGTCCATTGCATAAGCAATATTAGGTCTAGAAAAGCTCATCAAGTACAGTAAGCTTGTAATTATTTAGGCATATTGAGATGGAGAGATAGATTTTCTTGTATTTTCCATTAATTTAAAGTTAACATCATAGGGGTATTCACAGGTTTGAAATTATAATACCCAAACTTTTTAAGAAGTTTTATTGTTTTTGGGATCATAACATACTATCTTCCTTTCTTATGATTCTAACACCTAAAATCACATTGGTTTCACCTCATGTATTTAATTTCAAAGTTTGATCATAAAAACAATTTAGTTATAGCGATAATCTCATTGCATGTATCAAAGATCACCATGTCATTCACATACAAGCATATAATGATATAATCACCATTTTCAGATTTAAAATACACACATTTATCACAATCATTAGGTGAAAAATCATCACTTAGCAATGCATTATCAAGTTTTTTCATGTCGTTGTTTTGGTACTTATTTCAACCCATACAAAAATTTTAAAAGTTTGCATACTTTATTCTCTTGACTAGGTACATCACGCCCTTCACGTTGAGTCATATAAATATTTTTCTTCAAATCACCATTTAAAAAGGCAGTTTTAACATCCATTTGGTGTGTCACTAGCTTATGAATATCTACTAAGGCTAACAATACTCGAATAGAGAAAATCCTAGTTACATGAACAAAAGTGTCAAAATAATCTATGTTGGGTTTTTTAATAAAACGTTTTACTACTAATCTTGCCTTATACTTCTTTATGATCTATTGGGATGATACTTTTCTTGAAGATTCACTTACAACTAATTAGTTTTGCTCCTTTAAGCAAATCTACTAAGGTCCAAGTATTATTTTTCTGAATTGATTCAATTTCAGTTCTAATGGCCTTATCCCATTATTTTGCGTCAGGAGCACTAATGGCTTCTATAAAGCTAGTTGGATCATTATCAACTAGATAAGTATACAAATCATTACCAATGGAAGTTTCCTTCCTCTATCATTTACTTCTTCTTAAATCCTCACATAAGACATCACTATTATTATTATCTACAGGTTGAGACGTCTAATTAACCTTTAAGGAAAACTCATGTTAAAAAAACTCAACATTTTTCGTCGCTATTGGATAATTACTCTCAAGTATATCATTTTTAAAAACAATAAACCTATAGGCAACACTATGTTCAACATAGCCTAAAAACATGTAATCAAAGGTTTTAGAGCCTATTTTACTTTTCTTATGATTAGATAACATTACCTTAGCTAGACACTCTCACACTCTTAGATATTTAAGGTTAGGTTGATAATCTTTCCAAAGGTTATAGGAAGTTTTAGCAGATTTCTTATGAGATATTCTATTTTGTAAGAAGCATGCAGTAAGTAGGACTTCTCTCCAAAGATTATCAAGTATACTAGAACTAATAAACATAACATTCATCCTTTTCTTAGGAGTTCTATTCTTTCTCTCAGCTACTCCATTAGACTCAGGTGAATATGGTGGGGTTACTTCATGGACAATATCTTCTCTAACACAAAATTCATTAAACAATACATATTCACCACCTTTATCTAATATAATCCTCTTAATTTTCTTATTTCATTGATTTTCCACTTATGTTTTATAGGTTAAAAACACATTAAAGACTTCATCTTTATGTTTGATTAAGTACACTTTGGTGTATCTAGAATAATAATCTATAAAAGTTACAAAATAATTTTTACCGCCTCTAGACATGATTTTTTCAAATTATCTAGATCAATATGAATTAGTCCTAACAATTCGGTTTCACGATCTACATGATAACATGTTTTATTTGTTATTTTATATTCTACACATATATCACATTTACTACTCTGCTTATCATACATATTAATTAATTCTAGTCGTTGTAATTTCATAACATAAGAATATTTCACATGTCCTAATGTAGCATGCCATGTATCATATAAATCAATAATATAAGAAGAAGAAGATTCATTAATATTTTCAGAAATGTTGAGTATAAAGAGACCTTGATCACAGTATCATTTTTTTCACAAAACATTATTTTTTATCATTGCAATCTTGTGAGACTCGAATGACACTTTAACACTCATTTTTCCTAGTAGTGCTAAAGAGATTAAATTAACTCTGATTGATGGCATGTATAACACATCACTTAAGACCAGAGTCTTTCCAGATTTGAGCTTGAGTAGAAGTTTCCCTTTTCTTAGAACTGGAGTTGTCCTAGAATCACCGAGGTAAACATGTTCTTTTTCATCCCCTACACTTGTGTAAGAGGTAAAGACACTTCTGTTTGCACAGATATGCCTGGTAGCACTAGAGTCTACCACTCACTTGCTCACATTTGTCACCAGATTTACTTGTGAAGCAATTGTAGCAATAATATAATCTCCTTTGGCTATATTTTCTCTAAGAGGATTTTCGTTTTTTTGAAAATTATTGTTTCTATTGTGATATGGTTTGTGTTCATACCTTTTTGGAGCAGGTTTGTTTTCTACATATTTGCTTTTGTAGGCAAGGCTTTGGCCTTTACAGTAGCACACTCATTCCTATTGGTATCTTTAATAATTATATGTGGGATGAGCTCTAAAGTGACATCTTCTTGTGTTTGTATTTCAGCAATCCAAGATGGTGACAATTTCTCGATTAGAAGTTCTGAAACAAATTCATCTGGTAGAAGAATGCTCTCTGCCTTGATATCTTCGAGTAGCTTGTGATACTCACTGATTTGAAACTTTATATCCTTATCTTCAATCATTTCCCAGCAGTAGTAGTTCTACATAATGAACATTTGTCTAACGACATCTTCAACAATGTATTTGAGAATCAACGAATCCCAAATGTCTTTCGCCTCCTTATAGGAACAATACGCATCAAATAAATCGTTAGAAAGTGCACAAAGTAAAGTATATGTTGACATATCTTGGAGGAAGACAAGAGTCTAGTTCTAAAAATGAAAGAGCAAAAGCGATCGTTTGAGTTGCGGAAACAATATTGTTGTTCTCCAGGTTTGAGTTGTTATTACCAGTCATAAGTCTTTAAGATTAAGATTGTTGTAGAAAAACTAATACAAAACATGAAAAAAAAATTTCTCAAGGCGTGTAGATCACTGACCTTAAGTATTTATCTGTTGTGTGTTGGACAAGTCCTTTAAAATACAATATGAACTTTCTATAAATTTTTGAAGATATCAAAACTTGCAAAGAACTCTAAAAAAAGTAAAAAAAGAAAACCCATGATTTTATATGAAAGAAGAGAGAATGAAGAAATTAAGAAAAGAAAATAAGATAAATGTTGTGTGTTTTGGAGGTGAGCACAATTATCTATTTATAGAGTTTCCCAACCAACCATAAAGCCCGTGATTCAAGGATTCTCCAAAAATATGCTAATGAATACGGTTTGAAAAAAAAGGTTGAAAACAAAATAATAAACATTGGGAACTTGCTTTGCGAGAATGACGTTGAAAGCAAAAACGTTCCTTGCGAAAAACAATAGAAGCAGAACAAGACTAAGGCTAGGGGCATGTACATCAATTAATTTTCATCCGCAACTAAGAGTAACTTTTGCAATATAAAGTTACTTTTACAACACCTAAGAGGTATTGGATACCATGATAAAATCTTCTCTTTTACACATAATATAAGTATCTTAATTTATCCCATTTTTATGTATTGTTTATTAAAATATTAGTTTAACAGGTATTTTTATTTTTATTTTGATACATTCGTAAAATTAGCAAAATAGGAATCAGATTAATTGGATTAGGTGATATATTACTGTATTTTGATGGTGAGGAATTTGGACTTCAATCTTATGGTTAAATGAATTTGAATAATACTCTCCCTGAATGCGACATATAAGAAACATAATAATCCCTGCAGGAGGTGATGTTTGCAGTGACGAAAAAGTTCAACTTTCAAATCTATTATCATAATAATTGAAATTTGAATGGTAAAAGTAAATTCACTGTAACGTGTGTCTTTCTTTCGGGACTAACGTATTGGGAAAACCCGTGAAGCTGTTTACGTTGCACAATTTTCTCTTATTGGTGGTAGATGTTTCTTGATAAGAATTAGTCATCATAAGTTAACAAATCATTCACTTTACATGTTATACAAATAACTTATTACCGATCACACTAATTACCCTGGAATTAAATGTGAGGTTTTCCGTGGGATGTTAGAGAGATTTGGAGTCTTGAATTTATACGTCAACAAATTGCATTTAATCTAAAATTTTATATATGTATTATATATTATTTATCTTAGTCATTTGATTTTTAACTTTTTTGAAATCTTAATAATCTATTTTTAATGTGTTACCTTTTATCACATTATTTGAACACACCTTCCTTTCTCATATAATTAAATTAAATAAAAATATTTATAAATTTGGAAAATCAATGTATATAAAAAAGTAAAGCATTGATTTTTATGAAATGAGGCCAACACCAATTTAATAGAAAGAACCACATCGATTCCTTTTAAATAAAATGAGGACTGAAGAGAGGAATTTTTTTTTTTGAGGCATTATGTTGAGTAAATTCTTCAAATATTAAGAGCCAAAAACCTATTAAGTCTTGGATTTTTTTAAAGTTTGTTAGTAAATTCATCCGTAATATAAATGCTAATTTTTTTGTCAAATTTGACAAAATATTTCTTATAAATTAATTGTAGAGTGTGAAAAATATGAAGAAAGAGGAGAAAGAAGACGAAGAGGATGAAAGGTGAAAGAAGAAGAGAAGAATAGAAATAGGAAAAAGAAGAATATGAAGAAGAAAAAGAAGAGGAATAAGTATAAGAAGTAGAAGAAGAAAAAAAAAATGAGATGATGGTGATAAAGAACTAATATCGAGATATTTACCGATAAATAATTATCAACTATCAAGATTCTTCAGTTTTTATTGACAAATTTTTCCTATCTAAATTTACCAAAGAATAATTTGTCGGTGAAATTTTTTCCTATTTTTTGGTGAAATTTTCCCTAAAGGACCTTTGGATGTTGATAATTTGTCAGTGATTTTGATTTAGCAATGGGTTTTTGTAATTACCAACAAATTGTCTCTTCAATAATTCTATTTTCTTGTGTAGTAATAATTGGAAATCAAGCTTGCTATTGGGTAGAATGACATCCAAAATTTTAAATTGAAAAGTTTATTAACATCTTAAAATTTAAACTAAGTGTATTTTTATCCTTATCAAAATATTGTTTTTACAAAGTTTATAACCATACAATATACTAATCCAAACTTCCTTAATATTAGTACAAATATTTACAATAGATAAAAATAAAATCAAATCTTTGTCTTCTTGCAAATCCTTTCTTGCATTAATACCTATATCTGCTCGTGTACATAGAAAAATCAGTGCAAGTAAAAACCATGTAACATCCCAAAAATATAGCTGTAAACTATACTTAAGAGTTCTTACATTTACAATAAAATAGAACAGTTGCAGGAAATAAATCTAACTTATATCCTAAAATAACCATAAATTAAAAACTTTAGAGAAACCTACACTGATACAAACCATAAGAGCATACCGATTGGTCATACAAGAAGTGTATCAACCAAACGGTCCTACACTGAGAACGAAAACAAGCACAAGACCGAACGGTCTTACCCTTAACGGAAACCATCCTCTTCTACCAGCGCCTGCTCCAGAGAACCCTCCTCACCTTCTGCTCACACCCACAGGGTGATCATTGCAATGACAAAGATGACCGAACGGACAACATGACCAGACAGGAAAATAAGGGTAAGCTAGTGTAATTTAATTAACTATGATAACATATCATTCAGACAAACATAAGAGTAAACAAAAACCAACATGTCAATCATGCAACAACCAAACATATATTTCCAGCAATGATCGAACATATAATACATGGAATGACCGACCACTTTTACTCTGACTGTCCGGACTGTATGAATTCTGTGTAGCTACGACGTTTTTGCACTCGGGTGATGTAATAGCTGGGATGCCCTCAATAGCTGCCACCCGAGGTTAGTCCGTTATACCTCGCCCAAGTTCACCTTATGGACTAGGACCTCCTGCTATTCTCACCCATGAGTTACTCTTCTTTACTTGAGAATGAGTAATCACAGAATATCAGGATAAACGCCAACTAAGCATAATCACATTCATACTTTACCATTCAATAACCAATCCTGAGATATGCCTCCTTGGAATACTCCTTCATATCCATATGAGACAAATCACATCATACTTTACTGCCATCATATTTCTTCATTCATAACACATTTAAGTAAAATCAAACCGAACGGTAAAACCACCGCTACACTTGAGCACAACCGAACGTGAAAGATCAACACAACCTATAGACAAGGCCGAACACCCTGTGAATGTTGGAGACCGAACGATTTCTCACTATCCTAGTATAGAACCGAACGGTAACGACTATCACCCATAAATATGACCAAACGGTCAATTTAAATAATAAGGCTCAAACATGAGCCAAATACAATTTGAGGGTCAAACACTATAACAACCGAACACTTAGAGCTTGGACCGAATACTAAGCACTTAGACCGAACACTTAGTGTTAGATCGAGCGGTCTTTCATTATCCACTGAACAGGACCGAACGATCCATACTAGATAAGGTTAAGGAAAAGGCTGAACACTATTAAGAACCAATCACCAGGGAAAGACAAAACACTAATACCAGTCCGAGCACTATCAAGACAAGTACCCTCCTAAAGTCGAACACTCTGAACTTAGACAATACTCTCTTAGGACTGAACACTCTAGCTTGACCGAACGGTCATTAACAGGTGAGGCCCATCAGAGGCCGAACACAGTTAGGACCGAACACCAATACCAGACCGAGTACTAGTGCAAGACCGTCCGGTCATTAACTGAGAACTCCACAAAACAGAACTCAGTTAAGACCGAACACAAGAGAAAGACCACCCACACCTAAAACCGAATGGTCATGAACTGGTAAGACTCTAAAGAGATCGACCCAGTTAATGACCGAGTACTTGAACACGGCCGAACGTCCAAATTAGCGTACGGTCGAGCGGTCAACAGCGCACCCTCAGCTTTCTTCATAATTCTGCAGAAACTACTGCAAAATTATGAACACATCAGACTTTACAAAACTAAACATTTTCAAAACTTCTAATCTTCTAAACACGAATCATATACACATTTACACCTATGCAAGAGTACCTAAATCTTTCTAACATAAATCCAAGGAATCCCATACCAGATTTCACTCCAAAATTCTGCATAAACAACAACCCAATAACCAAAAGATCTATTTTCCCACTTTTTCCACATTTTAAAGGTTCTAAGAATTCTAACAGGTCCAAAACAACTTGTCCAGACTCTTCCTATCAACCAACTCCATACTAAATCTCAATTCCCCAATTTCACTACTCAAATTCCTAGAAATTCACACGGTACAGTAACAAAGCACTACAGAAAACAAATCAACATGTTCACAGAATATGGCAGTTCACGAGACAATGTCGAGCACACCAAAAATCCAATTTCATACACATGCAAGATCATCAAACAACATTTTCATACTCAGAAGATCATAATTATATTAACTAACTTCCCTTACCTCTTAACCGGACCGAACAGCTCTACCACTTCATAAATTTGCTCTTAACACCAGAAAATCTCAAGAACCTTCAGTTCACCGATTTTTGGTAACGGACCAACCCAAAATACCAGAAAAGTGATCAGAAATAAGAAGAAGAAGCTGATGAACACATGCAACCAGAAACTTGGCTTGCATGTGCCAGGAAACAGAATTTCTAAGAAGAGGATGAACTTACCGACTCTAAGTTTGATTTTGATCGGTGGAAAAGAAAATCTTGACTCCCAAAATTTCTCATACTATGGCTGGTTGAAGAAAAGATGAAAGGAGATGAAGAATTTCTAGAGAGAAAGAGGAGAAAAGGTAGAGGCTTGAGTTTTAAAGAGATACAGATTCTGAGAAAATGAGATGAGCTACAGTTTGGAAAGTTCTATAAAATGCTCAATCTCTTTTATTGGAGACATCTGTCCCTCTCTTCCAAGTGTCATTTTCAGGAATTTGACAAATCACATATAGGAAATGAAAGTGTAAGCAATCAACGTTGAATTATAATACATGTAATTTTATTATCATCAATTTAATTTAAACAATTCGTATTATATCAAAACAATACAAAATATTCTTCGTAAATTCATTGATTTCGCTTTATTTTATAAGTATTTAAATTTTTTTTCTCAGTGGTTGATAAAGATAAATGAACCAATAATATACTCATTTAAATTCCCAAAGTTGCTTTATAACATCCTTATATTATTATTTTGATGTTAAACTACTATAAGTTCATGATGATAAATGAAAGTGAATTGTGAAAGCTAGAAAAAAACAATTCACACTTATGATTATCCATTATTTTATTTTTATTATCAATATATTGATATTTTTATTATGTTACAATTTGAAAATAAAGGATGTTATATGTAATAGTAAAGTCATCCTTTACTATTTAAATATTATAATAATGTTTTATATTTGACAACTTATGTAGTTGAGAGAAGAGTTGTTCTTTTTTCCAAATGCAAAAATTGTATTTTTTACTATATATTTTTAAATGTATATATTATTGAGATTACGGTCAAAAAGACAGTAATCGGCTATTTTAGTTTACCATTCTCGTTGTTCTCCCTTTTCTCAAAGAACTCTATAAATAGAGTTCTCCATTTTTCTTTTCAGTTGTAACAAGTAACTCATAATCAGTTTTTATTACTGTAAATAAAGCAAGAGCGTTTTCTTACCTCCGACGAAGCTTTTGTGCCGATTGCATCTTCCTTTCCCGGACGTCCATGTACTGGAGCACGACATTCCGATTTTCTCTTTAGCTACTGGAAGAGCCCTAGGCTCTGTCTCTCTCACGGCTGTCTGAACGAAGGATGTCTCTTCGTCAGTACGCATGTCCAAGAGAGACATTATGTTCTCACGGGCCTTTGCCACAATTGGGCCGCACAGTGCTCAGAGACATATTGGGCCATATTTTAATATGGTATCAGAGCAGGTTTTAAATCTACTCTGCTTCCGCTGCCCCTGTTTTCAAGTCTAGCATCTATTCTTGGACTGATTCTTGTTTTTACCTTTTGATTGATTTCTACTGTTATGGAGCACATAGATCAATCTGCTAATCCTACCAGCCCTTTCTACTTGCATCCTGGGGAGAATCCAGGACTCACTCTCATCTCTCAAGTTCTAAATGACAGCAATTACTCTTCTTGGAGCATAAGCATGAGAAGGGCTCTCCTTTCCAAGAATAAAATCAAGTTTATAGATGGGTCAATCAAGAAACCTCAAAGAAGTGAGGTTTTGTTTGATGATTGGGAGAGATGTAATATGATGGTTCTTTCTTGGATGATAAAGACTCTCTCTCCAGAGATTGCAGAAAGCGTAATATATGTAGAAGAAGCCAAGGAGCTATGGGAAGAGTTGAAAGAAAGATTCTCTAAAGGTGACTATTTCAAAATTTCTGATCTACTCCAAGACATCCACTCAATTAAACAGGGAGATAGAGGTGTTAGCCAATTCTTCACAGATTTAAAAATTCTTTGGGAAGAATTAGAATCCCTTAGACCTATACCCACTTGTACCTGTGATATTCCCTGCAGCTGTGAGCTTTCAAAGATTTCTCTGAAGTACAAAGAAATAAAACATGTAAATGCTTCTTGAAAGGGCTGAATGACACATACAATATTGTAAGAACCCAAATCCTTTTGATGGATCCTCTCCCTAACATCAATAGAGTTTTCTCCCTCATCATGCAACAAGAAAGGCAAGAGAGACAAGATTTGGCCACTGTCAGTCAGAGCCAAACTGCTGAAACCAAAGTTCTGGCCAGCACTGCTGAAAGAAACAACAACTGGAAAAGCCAAGGACGTGGTAATGGGCCACGTGGTCAAGGAAGGGGGAGAGGAAGGAACCCTAACTATGGAAAACAGTGCTCCTATAGCAATAAAATGAATCATACCATTGATGAGTGCTATTCCAAACACGGTTACCCCCCTTGGTACAAGAAACCAGACAACAATCCGGACAGGAAAGGAGACTGGAGCTCTGGCAATGTTTGTCAAAACAGTTCTGGTCTAGAGGGTGTTCAATCGGCACACCAGGTCAGCACCAACGCTGCCCTCAATTCCTTTACCCCTGAACAGATGCAGAAGCTCCTCAAAATGATAGAGAAGGTTGATGAACCCACTCACAAAATTAACCAGGTGCAGAGAGACAACACAGAGGTTAAACAAGGTATTTCTTCTTGGATTCTTGACACAGGGGCCACAGACCATGTGACCCATGATAAGAAAAACTTTGTTACTTTTTACAAAATTAAACCTATTTCTATTAGATTGCCAAACAACACTATTATCACTGCCGAACATGCAGGGACTGTGCAATTTTCTAAAGTTTTGGTTATTTTTAATGTCCTGTATATCCCAGATTTTTGTTTCAATCTGATTTCTGTCCAAAGTCTCATCAGAGGCTCAAATTGCAATCTAACCTTTTCTTTTGAGGTTTGTCAGATAAGGGAGAATTTTACATTGAAGATGATTGGGTATGCTAAACCGTCCAAAGGACTCTATTATCTACAAGCCATTCCTAACCCAGATCAGAATTACATTTCTAAATCTGTTTTCTCTTATGAACATGTTGATGTAAATTTGTGGCACTATAGGTTAGGCCACCCTGGACATAATACTATGAAACAGATATGTGCAAAGTTCCCTTATGTACAAATGAGTCCTGATATTGTTTGTGATGCTTGCCACTATGCTAAACAACATAAACTACCTTTTCCTAGAAGTAATTCTTTGACTACTGATTGTTTCCAAATTATCCACTGTGACATATGGGGCCCTCTTTCCACTTCTTCTGTCCATGGCCATAAGTATTTTCTCACTATAGTTGATGACTACAGTAGGCATACTTGGGTTTTCTTAATGAACAATAAAGGTCAGACAAGGGATTTATTGCAGAATTTTATTGTCAAAATTAAAAATCAATTTGATAAAATGGTCAAAACTGTTAGATCAGACAATGGCCCAAAATTTAACTGTGCTAATTTGTATGATTTATATGGCATTGATCACCAAAAGAGTTGTGTTGAGACCCCTTAACAGAACTCTGTTGTGGAGAGAAAACACCAACATATTCTTAATGTGACCCATACTCTTCTTTTTCAGTCTAATATGCCTAATGCCTATTGGTCCTATGCAGTTAGTCACGCTGTTTACCTGATAAATAGGTTGTCTTCTCCCATTCTTAATAACAAAACTCCCTATGATCTTGTTTATGATGCCCCCCTTACCTATTTGAATCTCAAAGTTTTTGGGTGTCTGTGCTTTGCTTCTACCCTTGAAAACAGCAGAAATAAGCTTGACCCAAGAGCTAGAAAAGGAGTTTTCCTTGGTTACAAAAGTGGTGTCAAAGGTTATGTTGTTCTTGATATGAACACTAAAGAGCTTTTTATAAGCATAAATGTTGCTTCTATGAAGACATTTTTTCCTACAAAGACCAGTGTAACAGCAGAGATGTTACTGACAAAGGAGAAGGTGGAGCCCCCTCTCTTAATGACCTCCTGGGCACTCATGACCTTATTGATGATGCAAGACATCCGGAGATGGATGCCACTGAGCAAATAGAGACGCAGCAGAATGTCACCGAGAACAACAACAGTGACCATGCTGCTCATGGTGAAGAGAATCATAGCTGCAGGAGATCTAATAGGGTTAGAAAAACCCCTGAATATCTCAATGACTATGTGCATCAGGTTAATCAATCCTTGTCTATGAAAAATAATTTTAAAACCCCTTATCCCATGTATGATCTATTGTCCTGTGAATTTTTTACAGTAATCTCAATATATATGAACGATGAGAGTGGATAATATTATCTCAAGAACATGTAAAATTTTGAGCTTGATCTAATGATTAATGAAGTGAGAATCAAATTATTATTGAAGTAACTCGAAATAGGAAATATGTAATGTTAGTTCAATTGCGAAAATTATATCTCTAACTACAAACCTCTAAGTGAAAATCTTGATGGTCAAAACAAAGTATTGGGTCTTAAGAAATTTTGATAAAATTTTCATCCTCATAGTGGTTAACGAATTGAAAATAAAACTTTTGTTAAGACAACTCAGAACTAAACATACGTGAAAACTTAATTTTTACACTAAAATAATCAAAATTATTTTTCTTAGCATAAACCTTCAATGATAAATCTGATCAGTTAAAAATTGCAACTTAATACAATAATTCATGATATTATAATCATAATTTTATTGACACAACTTAAAAATAGCAACCACCTGACACTTTAAAATCATTCTCTATATCTTTCAAAGCTCTTTCCATAATTTATCAATTTACTTATAAAACTAAATTTAAATAAAAAATTTAAATATAATTAACATAAAAATACTATTATAATTATATAAGATAACATTTTTTTTATATTATATATAAGATAACATTTTTTTTATATTATATATAAGATAACATTTTTTTCATATTATACATGAGATAACATTTTTTTAATAAAAATATTATCCATTTACATTGTAAATATTTGGATGTAACAAGTATTTAGAATAATAACACAATAACACACTACAAAAAAATTTGCATTTAATGGAAATTATTTGCTCAATGTTAATAATATATAACTCGACTAATGAATTTTACTATTGGAGGTTTTTAAACCTCTCTTAAGTTTCAAAGGTTTATTTATAAACCTTCGGAAAATAATCTAGGTTTATTTCAAATCCTAATAAATGTATATAATTATTTTGATTATTTTTATAATCAAATAATTAAAAAACTATAATTTTAATAAATTTTATTCTGCTTTTTTTTCTTCCAATTTTTTAGCTTATCCCTCCACTTTATCTTTTCAAATCCATAGTTTACTTTAGTTTAGCTCTCAGGGGAAATCCACCGCACTTAGCTCCCATCGCACTGCCTTGAACCGCACCATTGACCCTCTACTGCACTGTTGGCCCTGCACTACTTCATTGCATCTGCACTGCATCGTTGGGCCTGGTACTTTGTCGTTAAGCCTTGGTTTGCTTCAATAAAAAAGTAGGTTTCTTCTCCATCTCATTTGGATTCTTTAATCAATTTCTACTCTTTATTTATTTTATTTTTTTGGGTTAGATATTACCAACTCTGAATCTATCAGAACAGTATTCTAGTCCCTGAATTAGACCTTATTATAGTAGTTAAATAGAGATACATGATGCATGAAGAATGATTGATAAAATTTCATGCAGTTATTTTGGCTTCTTTCCATTAGATTTTGTGATTGAATTCTTGGTAAAGATCTTGATTATGCAGATTGTATTTACCCTGGACAAAGACAAATGCTTCCTCAGTGGTCAAGTGAGTCATGTTGCCGAGGAAATGGAAAAAGGAAGACACGAGACTCAAAAGAACATTTTATTTTATTTTTGTTAGGTCGAGGAGCTTTACCAAGGAGATATAAAATAAGACATGAATCCAATTGACACCATTCTTAATTAATTAGGGTTGCACAAAATTAATTAAAGTGCATTGAACTATAAATTAATTGTATTTAATTATATTTATAATAAAAATTGAATTGTACTATTTTATAGTTCATATAGAAAACTGAATTTGGACAATTTTTTGCTGGAGCTAACTTGACCAAATTCGATCGATTTTTGATTGGGACTGTCTCAACTATTTGTAGTCGTCTCCACCGAATTCTACTGATTTTCAAACAGTGCTGACTCGGTCAAATTTAGCCAATTTCGATTAGGACCAACTCGACTAAGTTTTGGTCATGGTCGTTCCACCCAAATTCGAACAGTTTTCGATCAGGATTGAATCAAGTGAGTTTCAATCGTGGCCGTTCAACCAAATTTGTCTGATTTTTGATCAGGGATGACTCGATCGAATTTTGGTTAAGATCGACTTGACTGAGTTTTTTTTGTGGCCTCCCTAATCTAATTCGGTCGATTTTAGGTGTAGGTTGACTCGATTGAATTCAACCAAATTTTGCTCTCTACCTGTTTCGACAATTTTGCGGAGTTGTCTTTTCTCAACTTTTGGTTCGACTCGACTCAAATAAACATTTTAATTATGTTGTTTATAGAAGAACCTATATTATGAATGAAGTAGGTAAATACTATTTTTTTTAGTTTAGTCAAAAATAGTTTATTTTGATTCAAAATTAGTGCAGTTCGATTCAAAAATTGTGTAGTTTAGCTCAATTCATAACAGTTCAACTCAATTCATATTATAGTTCAATGCAATTTAGTATAGTTCAGTGTAGTACATTTTGATAGAATAAAAACTATTTCAGTTCAGTTTGTCTAAACTAATTTTTAGTTAAATTCAATTCAGACAAACTAATTTTTAGTTCAGTGCAGTTCTTAATAGTGCAATTCAGTTCATTTTGTCCACCCCTACTTTCAACCTAAAATCTTAAGGTAATGGGTTAATAAGTCTTTATCTTTATATAGTGTTTCACTTTCTCATTTTTATCTAATGTGAGATTTAGACTCACTTGAATTTCCAACAATTTTGATTAAGTTTTTTTGGTGAATGTTATGCAATTCTCACTAGAAGCTCTCACTTACTAATGTTGTTTTTGTTCATGTAAGCATCATTCTTACAACATAGGCTTTACGGGAAAATTCCAAAAAAGCTAACACCCATGTAAGCTAGGGAGTTTATTTTCTATCAAATAACTTTTATACAAACTGAAATTTTCTCTAACAAAATTTACGATGCTTTTTTAAATCTCCCTTTTTAACTTTTTTTTTTCAAATCATTGGTTGGTTGTGATTTCTCTAGTTCGATTCCAGATTCAATAGGATCTCTAACGCAGCTGACCTTTCAGTAAGGACTCCATCTTAACAGTTCTTGATATAGTAACGTGACTTGTTCGACGAGACAAGTGTGTGTTTGTCTGACTTGTAAAAACCTTAACAGCCTGGAAGTATAAGTCTTGTTTAAAAATTATTATATAACTTTTTTTATTTATTTTTCACAATTTATATTTCTAATTATGCTACACATAAATTTATATCGTAGGTTTTCTTTATTATGAAAGCAAGTCAATAAACAAGATTTGGACACAAGTGATAGTTGAAGAATATAGTTTGCTGTGAAAATAATTTGTCCTATCAAGTCAACTAATAGAACAAGATTTGGACACAAGTGATAGTTGAAGAATATAGTTTGTTGTGAAAATAATTTGTCCTATTTTGTGTTTTGAGAAAAATATGACAGGTTTACATTTGTAGTACTTCGTATTCTTTTACCGTTTTGTGTTAGTTTTTCGTAATTAAAATTTTGTATTTGAATTTTAATATTTGTGTGTGTGTCCTATATATCAAGTCAACTAATAGAAGATTTGGACACAAGTGATAGTTGAAGAATATAGTTTGTTGTGAAAATAATTTATCCTATTTTGTGTTTTGAGAACAATATGATAGGTTTACATTTGTAGTACTTCGTATTCTTTTACCGTTTTGTGTTAGTTTTTCTTATTTCATATTTTGTATTTGAATTTTAATATTTGTGTGTGTGCGTATGCGTGTGTGCATGTGCGTGTAGGAGTGTGAGTATGCGAGTGTGTGTGTGTGTGTGTGTGAGAGAGAGAGAGAATATGTATGTGTGCGTGCGTGTGTGTGTTTGTGTGTTTGTATGTCTGTGTCTGTGTCTCTGTTTGTGTGTATTTGTGTATGTGTGTGTGAGTGTGTGTGTGTGTGTGAGTGTGTGTGTGAGTGTGTGTGTGTGTGTGAGTGTGTGTGTGTGTGTGAGTATGTATGTGCGCGCGCGTGTGTGTGGGTGTGTGTGTGTGTGTTTGTGTATGTGTATGTGTGTGTTTGTGTGTGTGTGTGTGTCTGTGTTTGTGTGTGTTTGTGTGTGTATGTGTGTGTGTCTGTGTTTGTGTGTGTGTGTCTATGTTTGTGTGTGTGTGTGTCTGTGTCTGTGTGTGTGTGTGTGTTTGTGCATGTGTCTGTGTCTGTGTTTGTGTGTGTTTGTCTCTCTGTGTGTCTCTATCTGTATTTGTGTGTCTGTGTTTGTTTATGTCTCTCTCGTTGTGTGTGTGTGTGTGTCTGTTTGTTTGTGTCTGTATCTGTGTGTTTGTGTGTTTGTGTGTGTGTCTGTTTGTGTGTGTGTGTCTGCCTGTGTGTGTGTGTGTATGTGTTTGTGTGTGTGTTTATGTGTGTGTGTGTCCGTGTCTGTGTGTCTGTGTCTGTGTCTTGTGTCTGTGTCTTGTGTCTGTGTCTTGTGTCTGTGTCTCTATATGTGTGTGTGTGTCTGTGTCTATGTTTGTGTCTGTGTCTGTGTCTGTGTGTATATCTATGTCTGTGTCTGTGTATGTGTGTGTTCGTGTGTGTGTGTTCGTGTGTATGTGTTCGTGTGTGTGTGTTTGTCCTTGTGTGTTCGTGTGTATCCTTAGATAAATGACGTAACAAAAGTTTTAATCTTTCATAATAGTAAAGTAAATCTTCCTTAAAATATTTTTTGCTTGTAGTGACAGCTAGAAAAAAAGGAACAAATCAACTAATAGACAATAATGTAAATTTACTATAAGGTAAGAAAATTATAATAACTGTAAGGAGATAAAAAAACAGAGTTTTATGAATGTTTTCCTAAAGGAACACTCTATTCCTTTTATAACATAAGAAGTAAACACCAAAGTAAATTTCCTTGTATACGAAACTTCTCTTCTCACATTAAAGCTGTACATTAACATTGTAAAGTGATTAATTGAAAAAAATAATGAGAGTTAATTAGAACCAGTTTGTAAGGAATTCCGACAAAGACACTTATTATCTTTTGGTGAAAATGGTAAACATGTATAAGAGAATTGAACATGTCATTTTACTAGTCAAGCGTTAATTCTTTCATCCAAAGTTATGTCACCTAATTAAGAAGTTATACCTTACTTTATATTTAATCGTTGAAAAAGTTACACGTGCCTCACATTTTTCTAAACTTTTGAAAAATACATTACATAGAGGCACGTGCTATTTAGATGACGGAGTCAACGTTGAAAGAGAGAGAGGATCAACGTTTGGCCGATATTAATTGTCATAATAAATACAAAAGAACATGGAATGGTCTAAAGAAAAGTCAATGGTGTCAGTTCCAAATTCAAAAGAAATGGATCAATTTAGTGACATAAATCTTGCAAATTCTTCATAGCTAACTCGACCATCTCCATCCAAATCTGCTTCTCTAATCATTTGTTCAACTTCTTCTTCGGTTAGCCTCTCTCCCAATTTCATCATCACATGTCGCAACTGTAAAAACAAAATGTCTCATTTTCACTCACAGTCTAATGGGTTTGGAAGTAAGAGAAAAACAAAAACTCTACGTGATTCTAATACGCAGGAAATGCAGATTGAGTTGCATGGCATGATATATATATATATATATATATGCTTACCTCAGTAGCTGATATGTACCCATCATTATCCCTGTCAAACACTTTGAACGCGTCTTTTAGCTCTTCGGTCAGATTTTCCTAACGAAAGGACAATTAAAATGTTTCATGATCTTTACTTATAGCACTCAATTATCATCAATAAACAAAGATTTTCCTCTCACTCCTATTTTTAAGAACAAACAATAGTTAACAATGGCAGATTTACCTTCATTCTTATTCCGATAACATTCAAGAACTCTTCAAAATTTACGCTTCCTTTTCCATCCATATCGACTTTACTAATCATTTCTTGAATTTCTTCTTTTGTTGTGTTTCCTTCTAATGACTGAACAATGGATATCAGTTCTTCCACAGTAATGAAACCTGGACATCATCACAGACATTGCAAATCAAAGTTAACTAAATATACTTTCATAAACATTTTACGTTAGAACTGACACACACACACATATGTATATATATAGGTTAATGATGCAAAAGAGCACACCGTCAGAATCCTTGTCAACAACATCAAAGGCTTCGTGGAATATAGCTATTTGATCTTCTGTCCATGCATTTGCCATTATTTTTCTGCAGCAGGCTAGGCTCAACTTAAGTGGAAATTAACCAGAAAGTTGTAACAGTACTTCGAATTTGCTTATTGGTTATTCGAAAATGGAGGGTGGTGGAAGAGCATGCAATATTTTTGTATTACATAAGGTTCCGTGATTTTCATTTTGTTTTATAGATGTGATGTGGGCCAGTTTTTTCTTCTGGATTGAAATAGTCAAAACACGTTGGATTTTCAAAAAGCTGGAATTATTCGAGAAGGGTGATAGAAATCGACTATTGAATGTATGAATGTTTCAAATGATGTTTTCTTTCTTTCGTTCTTGTTCCAACTCCCAACTACAGAAGGAATCATATTTGTGTACACTTGTTGGGGAATTGCACCACCTTCCAATTAATCCATGTCTACATAATTAGTAATTATCTACTCTAGGTCAACCTTTGATTAGTGTCATTATTTTAGAAGAAAGAATCCTCCTTTCTATAATAATGATCATTTTTTTTTACTTTTTTCACTTTTAAAAGAATAATTTTATTTCATTTTTTTTTCAACAATACTTGTTAAAAATAATTAAAATAAATTGATAGCATTATTTACACTAAAAGATAGACAAGAGTAAAAAAAATTAAAATATTTATTTTACATTTATTTATTGATTTTCTCAATCAATGCATCCTAGAGTTTTAAATTACTATTATAAACGATTTTTTCTTTTATAATTATGTATTGTCGGTTGTAATGAGCATCACCTTTAGGAACACAATTTTGATATTTTACTTTCAACCAAATTTATTTCGTATTCAAACTAACATTATTACAATTCAAACTCTAAAACATGAGACACAATTCAATCAATTTCCTCCTTAAATGCGTCAGACGATTTCATTAATTTAGTCTTCAAAAGAATAAAGAAATATTTAATGCCTCAAATATGCAAAATGACTCTTACGTAAAATGGGAATTTATATTATTTTCATTCATACATATATTTTAAAAATTTAATTTGAAATTATATAAGAAATAATTTTGTATGATGTGATATTCAGATAGTAATTTATACGTTTTACTAAATTGCAACTTTGGAGTAATTTGTTCTTATAAATAAATATTTTTTAGTTTCTAAATTTTTACTTAAAATTGAAATTACTCTACACTTAAGAATAAACACGTTATTATAAAATTTAACACTGTTAGATAATAATGACTATTCAACTTTAAATACGTGAAAGTTTAGAGATTAAAAATATTTTAAAATTTATTTTAAAAAACAACCAAATTAGTCCTTTCAAGAATTTTCATGACTAACTGACGAAATTTTATCGATCAAAATAAATTTGTTGGTAAAATCAAATTAACTAAAGGATTTTACCGATGCATTTTAGAATTTCAATTATCAACAAAAATATTTGTTCGTAATATATCCGTTATTAGGATTTGTTGATAAATTAAAATTTGTATTATCGAGAAATATTTTCGTCAATAATATATTTATTGGTAATTTTTATATTTAAATTTTTGTCAATATTTTACCGTTGATATTATCAAGAGATTTGTCCATCAATAAATTTTGTTGATAAAAGAAGTGACCAACTTTTCAATTTATATTTTGACAACTTCATATAAAAATTGTAGTAACATCTCCTAAAATCTGTCACTAATTTATAGTTTTATTATTATAAATTTTTTTTGTCAATAAATAATGTTAGTAAAAAATGATAATTTTTTTTGTGTCAAGTCTAATAAGATTTTTTATTAATCAAGTGAGTTTGGTGAGAAGAAAATAAGAGAAAGAGAAGAAAAAGAAGGAAGAACAAGAGAAAAATAAGGAGTCAACGTTAAATAAGGAGCAAGAGAAAAAGAAATAGAAGGAAAAGTAAAAGTAAGAGAAAGAGACGAAGATGGAGTTGATGTAAGATAGCAACTAAGAAGGATGGTTAGGAAGAGAGGAGAGAGGAAGAGAGGAAGAAGAAAAAAAAACAAAAAAAGAAGGAAAAAAACTAATAACAGTAATTATTAATTAATATTTAATAACAAATTTAGTTAAAAATAATTAACGAATGATATTTATTTATTAATAATTATTAATGAATTTTATAATCCTTTCATAAAATTTATTGACAAGAATTTTATTAATAAATTTTAACTATAGATAATCAGTCAATAAATTTAAATTATTAACTTTTTTATTCATAGATTTTATCCATCGATCAATCTTCTCGATGAATACTTACATTAGTTTTATTTCAAACATATAAATAAAATTTATGATATATAATATTATATATATATATATATCATAATTTTAGAATATTTGATTTTTCAGAGTTTACTGTGAATATAAATTACATGCAGTGTCTTTAATTTTTTATTTATTTAATATTTTACTTTCTTTTAAAGATTTCATGATGGAAATAATAATAATCTGTCTTCTGAAGTAAATGTCCAGTCTATTTAGTGAAAATAATTTTTCTTTTATATTTTTAAATAAAATATGATTATTACTTGTTTCTTATTTTTAATATTTTGTTTTATAATTATGTACTACTCTTATAAATTCCGTAAATGTTTGTATTTGTAAGTGTTTTTTATATTAGAATTCTGTTATAGTTTATTTTAAAATTAAAAACCATATTCTAACCCTCATCGGTTGGACACACAAAATTTCTATACAAGAGACTAACAATTTGAGTTATGATTCACTAACAAATTTATATATTCTCTTTTAACACTATATTCTCACAGGAGACTTTGAAAATACATTTTTCTTTAAAGGTGATGTGTACTTTTCAAAAAATTGATAGCAAATTGGTCTGAAATAGTTATTAATTATCATTGCGTAAAATGTATTATGATAAAAAAATAAATAAACTATGGTTTTACACTTTTTTTAGAGGCTGGATGAGATATAAAAATGGAGGAAGAAAAAGTCTTGTAGGACTTGAACTTTTTTATTTTTATTTATCTGAAACATTGTGTTCATTTAAACATTGAACTAAATAACTACTTTCACCAAATTAATAATCAATTTGGCTTTGAATACCTCGTATAAACATTTACTTATTTATAAGGATGTAGCTTCTAAAGTTGTTAATTATGTTACTTGGAATAGGAGTCATTTTCTGGAACATTGTACCTACTATTCTTATTCACACCTTCCCCATTATATTGTTTACGTTTTCTCAGACATATTATTCTTCTTTTTAATATTTTTTTATTTACAATATTATGAATACAGTGTTTGATGTTTAATGTGTTTTACATATTTATTAAATTTCAAATAATATTATTTAGCTATTACAAATTCAATACAATTGAACTATTTTATCCAAAAAAATCGACTCTACTGGATTTTAAAAACTTTATAGCATGCACAGACACTAATTTCCAGATTTACAATGAGTTACTCTAAATCACTTTTGTTTACAGTAAACGATGTTTATTAAGAAAGCATTCCAAAAACAGGTCACTTAGATATAACAAATTAATTTTGCACGTTTTGATTTTGGTTGACAAATTTAAATGACAACATTTTCAGATACTCTTCCTAAAAAATAAATTATTGATTTATATAATAAAAAAATAATTCGGGAGATTAATTTTAATGTACGAGAATTTCGTGAAGTTATTTTCGTGAGATCATAAAAGAGCATGAATTTATAGTTGTAGAAGGTTCAATTTTGGCATGCATTTTGTCTTTTTGTTGTTGTCAGCTTCATGTCAACAAAATTTCATTACGTCGTTATAATAATAACTGAAATTTGATTAGCAACAAAATTAAAATTTTACACACTGATTGCTTTTGATTTTTTAAGAACTGCAAAACTTTAATACTTCTAGTAGAAAAAAGAATCAAAATTTAATTTTTCACTTTTACAAAGTATAATTTTTAACTTTATAAATTAAAAAAAAATTAACACTATAAAAAAATCATTAAATAACAATTAATTTTAGAAAAATAAAATAATGATTAATTCATATATTAATTTATAAACTAAATTTTTTTATATTCAAAATAATCTCTATTATAAAAAAATTATATTTGATTTTTAAATTTGAATATAAATTTATTTCTAACATTAAATATCAAGTTTTTAGCTATTAAGAAATTAGTGTAAAAGTTAGTCTCTAACTGATACTTATACTTCACATTAGTGTAGTGTAACTTTTGTAAAATGTTGAATTTATCATTATCTTTATTGAATTTCATACCAATTCTAAGTAAAACGTATCAAAACAATTTTAGTTTCAATTATGATGAATGTATCTTATTGTTATGATGCTATTGAATTTGAATAATCAAATAGTTTTTGAGACACTAGTCATTTTCTAAATTTCTGTCTATATCATATATGAAAGTTAAAGTACGTGACTAATACCTTATAATATGTGCAAATTTTCATTAATCATTCCTCTACTTAGAAACCACTTAATTTTCACAATTGGTAAAATAACATGTCATAAACCTAAAAAATTGAAATGATTGTATAAAAAAATCATTTAATTAAATTTAATTTGAAATATTACACATTTTTAATACACTTTCATATTTTTATATTCATATGAAAGAAATACGTTTAACCTCATTGGTAATATATATATATATATATATATATATATATATATATATATATATATATATATATATATATATATATATATATATATAAATAAATTTTGCAATTACATGATTCTTTCGTAATTACTCATTATTCAAGCATAATATATATTTATTCTTAATAAAATATGAAATATTAATAATTTTTCTAATTAATATTATTTGTTTTCGTTTATGGTGTTGAAGTTAAGTTTGCTTCTTCTTCAAAGGGTTTTGATCTACAAGTTTAGGTTAAAGTTCTATCTTCAATCCTCTCTTTTGTCGTTCGGTTAAACTGGTGAACTACATGTAAAAAGAACTCAAATGTTAAAGTCAATCTTTGTACGAAAGTGCGAGTAATAAATGTGTAGTAAAAATAATTAATTACCTGAATATTAAACCTGTATTTATAGATTTTCGAATAAGCTTATAATTAGTGTTGGCCTAATCACGGTTCTAATGGTGATTATTTGATTTAGGGTTATTGTAAGTTGCAATCCGACCAACTGGTTCACCGACCGACTCATGTGGGATCGTTGCTTGTTGACTGTTCAGTCATACTATACAAAGGCCCCCCAAGCCCGGGCATGCATTAGTGAGATGTGTAGGGGTTTGTTTAAGGCAAGGAGATGACCGTGCATTTTATAGTGGAGTGAATTTCGTTGAACCGTTCATCCAAAAATAGTTGCTTGTGTGGGCAATTACCATGGCAGTTATTAGAAAATGTAATTGTGTGTCTGCTTGAAACGAAAGGTCACACCTTGTGGATCATTAGATCGTGGTAGTTTCAACGGTTGAGATTCGTTTGTCGAAACCCTTCTTTTGGCTATAAATAGGGGTGGGGTCGCGGTTATTTTTACACTTATTATTTTTCTCACTTCTTACGACTGATCATTTCATTCATTCTCTTATTCTAAGGTAATAATGTTGATTGTGGAGCTTTCTTCGTCTGAGGAGTCCATAGGGAGGGGAGGTCGGGGGTACGCTGATGGTGGATCAAAGTCATCATTGTCGTCCGTCGGCTCTTCCATCTTAGGGTCAACCGAGCGGTGCGAGGCCTCGGTTGACGGAGGAACAACCGTGCATATAAATAATAATGTTACTCTTGTCGAAGGGTGTGACGATTGCCATGGAATTAGATGTCGTTGGGGAGTGGACAGGGTCTTGTGCGTTGATACTACCTGTTCCTAAGTAAGGTTGGGTTCCCCACGAGGTCAGGAACTACATTTCTTACTTCAGTACTAGTTAGTCCTTGCAGGAACTTAAGAGCGTTATTAACTTGGTGGGGGAGGCTGCAGATGCTGAGTGTTTTAAGCTCTCTGTTTGCAAAACGGACCAAACGGGCATGTCATAGGAATGAGGGTTACGCATCAGACTTCTTCTACACATACTCAACGATATATCGCGACATGTCCGTTTAGCTACTGTTCTCCGAGTTTCAAATGGGCGTTATACGGGAATTAAAGGTGACACCTATCCAACTGCGCCCGAACGGGTGGGCCTTTATGTAGGCGTTTGTCATTGTCTGCAAGGCCTTTGACCTGACTCCTACGCCAGTGTCTTTCCTATATATTTTTCGGGCCCGGTCGAACCCTATAACAAGTTATGGGTGTCTCTCATTTCCAAGAAGGATCGGATTTATTTACTTTCTTCAATGCTTCCTATAAAGATGTAGGGAATCTTCTTCCATTTAAGATTCTTCGTATATTCTTTAATGGAAAACAATCGTTTCAACCTAGGTACTATAGGCAAGTACCACATCACCTTAGCAGATGGACCATCATTGTCTTCATCATCATTATTTTCATCAACTTTCTGCTTAAACTGTGATAAACCACATGTCGGATACACCTTCAGTGAAGTATAGAATTTTTTTCTCCTCGTAATTAAGGATAAGTAACGTGTTATTTTCTAGAAGCATCTCCTTCAGCAACTCCAACAATTCTGTGAAACTTTTATCAGTTCATCCATTTCTTGCTTTTTAAACAAAACAATTTCAAAATTGCCGACAACTGTTTAAAATAGGTGCATCCTAGATACAACTTTTGCTCTGGATCGTTCTTAAGAGAATCGTATAAATGAACTCTTCTAAAAATTTCTTCTCCAACATCTTGTACCATTCTGTGAAACTTTTATCAGTTAATCCATTCCGTGCTTTTAAACAAAACAATTTCAAAATTGCTGACAACTGTTTAAAGTAGGTGCATGCTAGATACAACTCTTGCTCTAGATCGTTCTTAAGAGAATCCTATAAATGAAGTTTTCTAAAACTTTCTTCTCCAACATCTCGTACCATATCCTCAAAATGATCATTCATCCATTCGTCCACATAATTTGTATCTCTTGACGTTGTTTGGGGTGTAGTATTTCTTCACGCAAAGTCCAAACTGTATATATAACTCCTCATTATTCCATAAATGATCACGAATATTGTCCAAGTCTTCCAATATTTTATCAAGACAATGACCACAAAGATAAAATATGTCTCATTCACTGGGTTTGCATGTTCTTGAACATATTGTAAGAACTCAAAAACTCATTTTTCATACTCTTAACGAATACGATGTTCATTCATCAATCTTTGATTCATACTTATAAAAAATAAAAAGGAAAAAAATCACACCAAAAAATAAATCTAACTTATGAAACACCAAATACAAAAATATAAACAAAATTATAACCACACCTTCAAAAACAAATACGTTTATGACAAATAACACAAAAATCAACCTTTGTTGTTCCTTGACTTTGTGAACAAAGCCGTTAGTTCTCACTTAAGGAATGGAGGTTGAACTCATGTACGCATGTAAATACTTCAAAAAATACAAAAACCAATCAGTCAACACATACAAAATACATAACCAAAGTACATGGAAGCACTTTCGCAAGAGTTAACTAAGTAAAAACTAATCTCTTTTCTTGCTCGCACTTGTCTTCAAAAACGAAAGTTCAAGTACAAATGAAAGCATGAAGAAACACTGAGAGTGGAATAAGTTTTTACAAGATATATGACATTGGAAAAGCACTAATTTTGACGTCTTATAGATATATGACGTCGAAATCTAGGGCATACGACGTATGATAGTAAATACTTAGACTTGCCTGCAAAAATTTCAACATTTTCAAGGGTATATGACGTCAAAATTTCCATCTTTCCGATGTCTAATTGGTGAGTGAAAAATCAAAAGGTCATCACTTAATCCTTACAACTTTCGAAGGATATATGACATCGAAAAATGGAGAATACCGACATCATATATCCCTCGAACTATGTAATGATAATTGTGATCATTATTAAATTATTGAGTCCAATGAGCAAATTGACGTCGAAAGTTTTTGTTGTTCCGATGTCGACTTGGTCTGTGGCAAACCAAAGGTTAGTTGTAAATTCTTGCAACTGCAAATACTCATTTCGAAGGGTATATGGCATCGCGAAATGGAGAATGTCGACGTCATATATCCCTCAAACTATGTAGTGACAGTTGTGATCATTTATAAAGTTGTTGAGAGTCCAATGAGAAAATTGATGTTGGAAGTTTTCGTTGTTCCGACGTCTACTTGGCCTGTGGGAAACCAAAGGTCAGTTGTAATTTCTTACAACTCTGCATTTACTCATTTTGAAGGGTATATGAGGTCGAAATATGAGAATTCTAATGTCATATACCATTTGTAGATGTAGTTTTAATGGTCTGTGAGACTACGCTGAGTGTGTACGCCTACGGTTCCCAGTGACCGCATGTAAATCTTCAATATTTGCATGCTTCACCAACTCCACTCAGACAATCCCCATTACCCAAATAATATGATTTTCTCAAAATGCAAATGCAAATGCAATCCCAATTCTCTTCGTAATAACAAAGAACCTAACTTTTTCAGTTTTTCCAACCACTGAGCGCAACCAAGATGACACAAGGCTTCTAATTTCTGATAGGATTGTGTTATTTACTCTCTTTTAATCTATGTCTGAAATGGGTTTTCTGATTCATGGAGTCTTTTGATTGTTGTGTGTGAGTTTGGTTTGTTTGTTTTTCGTTTTGTTTTTTTTGTTGTGTTCTGTCACTGGTTGTTGGTGTGTGAAAGCATTGAGATGGGGAAAGAGATGTTGGAGAATGTGAAAGACGATGGGGGCCTTGAGGAGCTTGAGATGTTGCTGAATGAGATCCCTCAGGCAACATCAAACAATCTTTACCACGGGAAATCATATGATGTTCGTGATGGTGATGATCATCATAATCATGGTTTTTTTGTGTCTAATGGAATGTGTGGTGTGTGTGATGATGACCCATTTAGTCAGATTCAGTATCCATGTGTCTCGTCTCCTGCGAGTGGTTTTTCTCTGCAATCTGATGGTTCTTCCTCAAGCTTGTTCTCTTCTGGACATGCTTTGTCTGACACTGGATCACCAACCCCTCCTCCATTGGAGGATCTTAAATCCACCATGCCTTCTGGAGGTTCTTCTTCTTACCCTAATAACCGTTTCATCACACCTGATTCAACTGTTTTTAATAATGCCAATGGAGGTTTGGTTGATGAATTTGACCTGTGTGCCAATTTGAGTCGAATGCACATCAGCAATCAACAAGAGAGGCCTTGTGATTTCAAGGAACATTCGATGGGCATGAATAGGCCACTGTTTCCAGAATGTTCGTTCACTGGAAATGGTCCCAGCAATGTTCACACAAACGGGGCACATTGCAGTTTCAGGAGAGGTTCTTTGGATTGTGTTGGGGTTCAAGCCCCTGTGCCATGGAGCCCTGTAAATCATGATGGTGAAATGAATATGGCCTTGTCCGGGTTGACCCGGGACTATAGAATGGCTAATTTATTTGGATCAAGACAGTGTGCTGAAAGGACTGAGACAATGCTTTCTCAATTAAATGACTTTAGTGGTTCATTGAAGTCTCCATGCCATCAGACAAGGCAGCTGATGAATAACTACTACAGTGGAGGAAGTCGAAGCCAGCCACCGGAGTACACTCCTTTGAGTATAAATCCAGTGGTTGATGCGTTACTCTATGCTCAGAATAATGGAATGCATCTAACTGAAGAAACAGGCATGCAAAGATGGCCTACCTCTCCTCAGTTTGTTAATTTAAGACCTTATTTGGGTGTTCAAGATTTACTGCAGTATAGCCGTTCTGTGCCTAATAATGCAAGAGCTGTCCCTCTATCAAATGCTAGAATCCCACAAGGAAATATAGATGCAATTGCAAGTGAGGGAAGCTTCATCATACAAGGTGAAGGTGTAAATTATGTTGCTGGCAGAGGTTCGGATTCTTCCATGTATCATAGTAAGTCTGCACTACGGGGCACTGGCTTTGATAAGCATTGCAAGAGATCAGAGCTAGGCATGCCTTACCAGGTTGTAGGAAATTTTGACAATCCTAGGGGTGCCAGGATAGGTTGCTCCTTACCTTTGGTGCCCAAATACAATTCTCTAGCTGAAGCCCAAGGTTATATATATTTAATGGCTAAAGATCAGCATGGCTGTAGGTTCTTGCAAAAAATGTTTGATGAGGGTACACGGGATGATGTTCAAGTGATATTTAACGAGATCATTGATCATGTAGTGGAACTTATGGTGAATCCTTTTGGAAATTACCTTATGCAGAAGTTATTAGATGTATGCAATGAAGAACAGAGGATGCAAATCCTTCTAATCCTTACTGAAGAACCTGGTCAGCTTGTCAGAATCTCTTTAAACACTCATGGCACTCGTGTGGTATCAGAGCTATGGTTAGAGCCTATCCTAGCATTATTGGTTGTTTGTTGGGCATATTGTTCCATCCATTATCGGGCCGCTATTGACCACCCATTAATGTCTAATCTCACGCTCGAGATGTATATACCTCGGCGTGAGGGGGGTGTGTTGGAAGTCCCACATCGACTAGAGATAAGGCCAAATTAAAGTATATAAGTGGATGCAGACCTCACCTTACAAGCCGGTTTTGTGGGGATGAGTTAGGCCTCCCCTTCTTCCGAGGATTTCAAAAGCACCTCCACTTTTACAAAACGTATGCACAACAATATAACGTCTCTAGTGGGGAAACCAACGTTAAATGACGTCGGGATTTCCCTTTTCTGACGTCAATTAGTATATACTTTAATTTGTATTAGTTTTAAGCGAGCTTTAACTTGTGCTAGACAGCCTTGGATGACCTTGGTAGGTTGATTTTGATCTTCCTTATTGCTTTTAAACATCATGCTCTTTGTTGATGAGTTTTGTGATTTTTATTGAGTTATTCTACGTTTGATAAATCCTTAGCTTGGCATTATTCCATCACTTTTTTTCAAAGTTAGTTAATGTGTCTATTGTAAGTTATTGTTTGTTTGAGTAGTCTGGTCGTTTCACCATAGATAAAAAAAACTGTTTGGATTAGGAGAAAAAATATTGCAAAAGTGAAGAAAAAATGGTGAGAAAAATTAAAATTTATTTGATTTGTTGTGATAAAATATTTTTTTTTCATATTAATATTTAGAAAATAATTATATGATTTTTTTAAAATAATTTGATATAAAAATTATTTTTAAAAATATGAATTAGAATGAAAATATATTATTATAAATTTCAATAAATAAAATGTATCTTTAAAATAATAATATATTAAAATAAATTATAATTAAATTTAATGAAATAAAAAAGGTTTTTAAAATAGTAACATATTAAAATAAATAACTTTAAAATTATTAAATTTAAATAATTTTTTGTAATATGTATATATGTTTTAATTATTTATCTAAAAGATATAATATTACCATAATCAATAGTGTACGTGCGTTTCCTTCCAAATCAGCTCATATGTGCAAGGAAATATTAGAGTTGTCGTTTCCTTATTTTTCATGATTATTACATTTGGCACTTTATATTTCCGATTTATTTCCTTATGCACAGCAAATGGTTGTTTTTCCATTATCAGAGAACGAACAGGTTAGTGAAAGGTGAAAAAAATACAAAAAAAAGTTTGCGAAAAATTGAGTGATTTGAGATATAATAATTTAAATATGTATATATATATATATATATATATATATATATATATATATATATATATATATAATGACTAAATTATCTTTGTTATTATAATTTCATTATTAATATTAATATTATTATAATTATTCTTAATACTTTTGTTGATATTTAATTTAAATACGATTATTATTTTTAAACACCTTTTTATTATTTTGTTTGAATCAACGATATTAACCACACGTCGTTAGCACACAAAAATTAACGTCGTCAATGAAAAACAAGCAGTCATTATGTAAGAGTCCTGGAACCAAATTGATAAAAAAAAGTTAAGTATGAGAACTAAAACCAAAACCAATAATTGTTGAAAGTTCAGGATTATCATACTAAAACCATTGTCATTATGTAGCCATGGTGGAATAACTGACCTCTCAAGATTAAATGGAGATTATGTTATGATTAAGATCATATAAAGCTCAAAACCTTAATTCTTGAGATTGTAATACATATAGTAGATACATGTGTGTGTGACTGAAAATAAGCAATAATCAAATCAAAATCAATCACTGGAAATGAAAAGTAAATGCCCTTTGATGAAGAAACGAAACGGAAACCAACACTAGGTCCCCCACCGCACAAACACAACACCCAAAATAGAACGAAGACCACGAGCAGTGTTGAAGATGAAAAAGGTGAAGACACAAACCATTTATTTGTATGTGAAGAAGAGGAAAACAAAAACCTTTGACCCAAAAATGAACTCCAAACAATTCTTTGTTTTTTCAAAATTTAGCCACGATCCCCCATATTTCAAACTGTTCCAATCATAACTTGCTGTGGAACGAACATAATTTTTGGAAACAGTGCAAACTTATGAGTCTGCCATCTAACTCTTAGATTTTGACTAATATGCTGACACCCAAAATTATCATATAGCTAAGAGCACCCATAAAAATTGAGCTCAATTCCATAATAAACTAATTGACGTTTGATAGATGTTTCTTAGTTGCACGTAAATTGGATGAAACTTTGAACTAGAAGTTGATTAAGTATCAAAAGGTTTAACTACCAATATCTCTTAGATTGGCTGACCTTTGGGAACAATTTGATCTTTGAGCCACATGTAAATAGGAACCAACACAAACCATGTAGCTGCCAAGGCACCCAAAAGAAAGCGCATTAAGAAGACAAATGGATTGACGGGCTTTTCAACATCTTCTTCCTTTGGACCAAGCTGCAGCAAATTGTAGAAACCCAGTCAAACATCATATTTTACATTTTACTCCTCTTGTTAAGCTACAATAAGGAAATATACTTTTGAAATATACTAATACATTACCATCTTGTAAAGTCAAGGGGATAATAATGTATACATTTTGAAAACAAATCGCATATTAAATCAAACCTTAAATCCTATAACTATATTATTTTGAATGGAAATTTTGCAGCTGAGCAAGAAAACTATGTCTTACATAGGCAAAAGGTAAAGTAGGTTAGCCCTTAATTGGAAATCCAGCCTCTAAACCAAATTATTCATGATATTTACTCAAAGAACATAAAATATAACATTCAGTTAAAGAAAACCAGAACATTTGCTTGCCTCTGTACAATAATTTTGTAAACAGAAACTATTATATTACACTTCAACTTATTCAATGAATGAGAGCCTTTATAAGTTGAAATGAAAGTGTGAAACTTGTTGACCTAACTAAGCATGTAAATCAAAACTGAAAGCAAGCAGTAAATTCAACCTTGTTAGTTTGATCATCATACTCAGCAAATGATTACATCTGCTAATTATTCATGTTAAGTGTCTACTTTGTTTATGATTACATCTGCACATCATCTAGGAGTTCAAGTTAATATATGACTAACAAATTGTTAGTCATATATAACAAATCCCCGAAGAAAACAGGGGCAAAAGAACAAAAATATAGATTGAAAACCTAAGAAGACAAATACCTGCAAAGGAGAATCCCCAGATGCAGGTTTAACACCGGTCACAGAACAACCCATAATCAAGCCATGCCGGCGAACTCCACGATACCATTTTGGACCAATCCTTTTCAGTTGGACATCCTTAAACCCTGCCTTTTGAAACCAGTCAATATACTCCTCCTCCTTGGGAAAGAGCATCCAAACATCTGCAAAGAAACGAGACAACCAAAATGTTGGGTACACAGGACCAATTAGACACGCCTTGCCTCCAAGTTTCAAAACTCTGTAAGCTTCCTTGATGCCTCGCTGCGGATCCGGCCAATACTCAATACTGAGAAACAAAAGCACGCAAATCACCTCTTTTACAGCTAACCACTATTGGAAATCCATTGAGAAGTAAAAATCACACTTGGAATGTGGAAGCTTTAACTATTTGCTTCTTAAAATCACATCCAAAAACATGAGAAATCACATCTGGGATGAGGAACCAAACGCAGTAATATACATCTATATACACATAAAATAACCAAAATGTAAATTAACTTCCAATCTAGGTCACTGAATGATCCGAACTCTTCAATAACGACAATGCAACTATAGCACAGCAATGAAAATTTGTCATCACACAATATCATCATATAAGAACAAATTAAAACATCATAGACAAGACAGGTAAAGACAAGATTTACCTTCCTGCTGATACATATCGATCAGCATAATCAGTTCGAAAGGGGAGATCCTCAGCATCCCCTTCGATTATCTTGCACTCCTTGAGTGGTTCCTTCTGCTTGGCCTTAGCAAGCTGGTGGGGTGACTGGTCAAGGATGGTGACATTTTTGGCATTCACGTGCTTGACAATTCCCAGAGTGGTGAAACCCGTGCCACCACCAACATCAACAACAAGCATATCCCTGGAACTGAGATCAGCGGGTTCAAGGGCTTCATCCCTCATGTCCTCGGTCCAATGGCCAGGGTTAATCACATGGTCATAAACAATAGAGAGAAACCTATAGAACCAAAACGCCTCTTTCTTGTGCTGAATGAACCTGGGCTGCGACGTTGGCCTGGAAGCCGAGACACTACACTTGGGCACCACCATGCTCCTAGAGTTGGGGATTCTAGCACTGCTAGTAGTAACAAAACTCACTCTGGGAAAAGCCTTACCATGAAAATCTGAAGCCGTGAAACCCAACCCGTTTCCGGTTAGGGTTCTCAGAGTTAGCTTTTCAGTTCCACTGAGCATTACCGAAGCCATTGAACCAATCTACACAGAAAAACCACAAAAAAAGTTCAATTGAAAAGAAGCATTAGTTTATCGTGGAAACAGAGATGTTATCCAGAAAAACGAAGGCGGAAAGTGGGAAATTATTAGGCTTAGGTAAGGAAGAAGAAGAAACAAAAAGGGGAAGCATAACCTTAAAGTGGCGGTTGAATTTGGTGTGGCTCACACAAAATAGTACTATTAATTCAGATTCATTTCTAACCACTCACTGCTACTACATAAGAAAACCAACACCAAATTATACGTTATTAAGATAGCGTTACACCAAATTGAGTTTTTTACACTTTTTATCCTCTCCAATTAGTAAGAATTCAGAACAATTAGTACACCAAAACCAAATCAGGGAAGATTATCAATACAGATGATTATTCAGTGAATACTTCTTTTTGCAACCATTTACATGCTGATGGGAGATACCTTGTTCAATGTCTCTGCTAAGCAAATGGTAAAAAGAAGTATTAAACAAAAAAATATTTTTAAACTTCTAAAGAAATACTAGTTGGTAAATAAAATAGTTTAGTTAAGATTATTTTTTATATTATTAACATTGAATGAGTTTATTGATTTTTAACTTTAATGAAAAATCTAACAATACGAGAATTAAACTTAAATTAAAAATATAATTAAAGATTCACGAAAATTTCCTAGAATTCTATAATCTTAATTTTGGAGAAAAACAAACATCTCCATACTTTTATTTTCTCTTCCATTCTTATCAAATATAAAATAATTTGTAAAATTAATTTTATTTAAAATATAAAATTATGAATTTAATAATATACCAAATATATATATATATATATATATATATATATATATATATATATTAGAACGATATATAGAATTATCACTGTGTATTTTTTTCATTAATAACACACATAGTGAGGCCTATTGAACAACGTAGAGTCATTGATTGGCTTTGGAAAATCGTTGAGGTCTTTAACGGGTTTCAAAAATCGTTGAGTCATACACCGAACTATTAATCAGTCTATCCACCTCACAACTTTTCCAATATCTCTCACATCAAAACACAGAACCCTTATCCCTCCTACTTTATAAGAAAATGAAATATTAGGTTTACCTTCATCATCATTAGATCCATTTAGTGAAGATGAAATTCTAAGCCAACACGATCATGATAAACAAAACTTAGATATCCCCTCAATACATCAACAACAACAACAACCTTTTACATCTATTCCATACAACCTACCTCAACACCTCTAATCCTATGAAGAATTTCCCTCGCATCTACAAAATATCCTCATGTATATGATCACCATTCGGTTTTGCATGGCACTTTTGACCATCAAGGAACATTGACTCAGGGAATGAGGTTCCAAACCAAGAAACAAGTCATTGATGCTCTAAACACATTTCACATACAAAACCATTGTACATACAAAACGACACATTCTAACACAACAATGTTGAGGGTGGAATGTGTTCATCAACAATATCCATGAAACTGTCAAGCCATCGTACACAAGATCAAGTCTGAAAAATAAGAAAAATTGATGGTGCCCACACATGTGCGACGTAACTCATCACACAAGAGATCACAACAGGCTGGGATCATGAATCATTTCTCATCACATACGTGAGATGGTCGAATCTGACCCATCCACACCAATTGCAATAATTATTGTTTCCATTAAGACCTCTGTGGGGGAACACTACATCCTATAGAAAGGCTTGGTTGGCTAAACAACATGCAATTGAACATGTGTATGGGTATTGGGAAGAATCGTTCAACAAATTGTTATGCCTACTACAATCCTTGCAAACTTTTCTTCCCAACTTTGTGTACAAATTGAAAACATAACCAATTATTGATGGCCAGGAGGTTCGACAAAACCAACAATATTTCAAAAGACTTTTCTGGACCTTCAAACCTTGTATTGATGGATTCCCATATTGCAAACCATTGGTGCAAGTGGACAGAACATTCTTGTACGAAAGATATAGGGGGACTCTTTTGGTGGATGTGGCATAAGATGGGAGAAACAACATACTCCCCATTGCTTTTGCTATAGTTGAGGGTGAAACAGTAGACGCTTTAGACACTAATATAATTAGTTATGTTCTTCATAGACAAACTTGGGATTTCCGATCTCAGGTAAGATCGGTTCAGGATCATGGGATCCTTTTCTATCAAATAGGAAGGGCTATTTCACAAAATGTACTTCTAAGTAGTTGCTCCATAGATCCTATATCTATCTATATGAAGAAGAAATCATGTGACGGGGGATTCTTATTTGTACAAGTGGTACTTCGAACTTGGAACGAGTATGAAGAAATTAACGATACTTCTTTACCTTTTGAGTTGTTCTGCCGGATCGGTGGCTCAAGACCTTTGGTCTCTACTCGAACCTGATGAAAAAAATGGGATCACATCTTATGGACTCGTTGAGAAGAATTCTGATCTAGTTCATGGCCTATTAGAAGTAGAAGGTGCTCTGGTGGGATCCTCACGTACAGAAAAAGATTGCAGTCAGGTTGTTTTTTCTAAAACACCTTAAGAGACATGTAACACCTCAACAAAACTTGTGCTTAATTTTGGATCGCCACAACTTCATTAGTGTAGCATTCAACAGACAAACCAATGGATGGCAATGTGTGCATGTGTATTGCATTCAACACATTGCACAAAATTTCATCCGAAGATTCATGGATACAAGTTTGAAGGACTTTATGAACCTTGGTAACTACTTCATTTTTAAAAAATTTAACCAATTGAATGTCGTCTTTATTATTCTTCGTTATCCGTAATCATTAATACTTTCTTAAATATTTTTGCAGCATACGCAATGATAAGCGTATGGTCATGTCTATTATGAAAATGTCACGAAGGTCCACAGGATGCTGATTCGAAATCAAACACCATAGTGTGGTTGAATTTGATAGAAATACAACAAGATTCAAAGTCGAGGAGATGGTAAACCCAAGAGAAATACAACTTGCAGGAAAATTTGTTGTCAGATTGGATGAACGATGATGTGATTGTGGCAAGTTTCAAAGATTCATCTACCGTGTTCACATGTCTTAGCAACTTCCAAACATGCTCAGTGAAAATTAAGAGAAAATTTATAACAAATAAAATAAATAAATTAAATATAAACAATTTTGAAATAAAGATGCTCTAATCTTAAGTGTCATCTTATATTTGAAAACTAAAATTTTGATTCTTTTACTATTTTAACGTACGTGAGTTATTATTAGAATAATTATATTACAAAATAAAAATAAATAATATAATTTGTACGTTCCTTAAAACAACTTAATTATTTTTCTCTGTATGAAACCCACAAGAGATAAAAGATACCAAGTTTAAGTTGCATTTAATGAAATAAAATATATTGGTGTGGAAATGCTTGTGCCTTCGTATATTGTTAAAAGTCATCATCGAACATTACAAAGATTCCAGCTACAAGAATCCACGGGGTTTCCAGTGGCATGACATATTAGGCGTTGGATTCTCCGTTGTAACAATGAACGCAGCAACATAGATACAATGAGAATATACAGATGGAAAGAGTGAGAAGAGTGGGTGTTAGGAAACGATGAATCACTTACCGTCGAACCTGTTGCCCGATGAAGGAAGCCCGGAGTGGATGAACAAGGGGGACAACATGTGGCAGTTAACGGCAGGCACTCTGGTGGGCCTGCAAAGTGTTCCGGGCCTGGTCATCCTCTACGGCAGCATAGTCAAGAAGAAATGGGCTTTGAACTCTGCGTTCATGGCCCTCTACGCTTTCGCGGTGGTTCTTGTTTGTTGGGTGGGGTGGTGCTACCAAATGTCCTTTGGTGAAAAGATTCTTCCATTTCTGGGACGTCCAAACGTGGCTTTAGACCAACAATTCCTTAGGGACAAAGCTTTTTCTGGAGATTTTCCCAACGCCACTATGATCTACTTTCAGCTCGTCTTTGCTGCCATCACGTTGATTCTCATCGCAGGGGCGTTGCTCGGGAGAATGAACTTCTACGCTTGGATGTTATTCGTTCCACTTTGGGTCACCTTCTCTTACACCATCTGCGCCTTCAGTATATGGAGCCCCGATGGATGGTTGTTCAAAATGGGCCTCATTGATTACTCCGGTGGCTTTGTTATTCACCTTTCTTCTGGGATTGCTGGTTTCATCGCAGCATCTTGGGTATGTATAAATAATTCATCTTTCATACATCATCTCCCTCGTAACTATATATGTAACATGAGTTTATTACAAGACATGAATGAAGTGGAGAACGTGATTCTGTATGCAGGTAGGGCCAAGGACAGTGAAGGATAGAGAGAGGTTTCCTCCAAACAACATACTTCTGATGCTGGCTGGGGCTGGCCTACTATGGATGGGGTGGACCGGATTCAACGGTGGAGATCCATACGCAGCCAGCATAGATGCATCTCTGGCCGTTCTGAACACCCATGTCTGCACGGCCATGAGTTTGTTGACTTGGCTTTTCCTTGATATCCTCTTCTTTGGAAAACCTTCAGTGATTGGTGCCACTCAAGGCATGATCACTGGTTTGGTTTGCATCACCCCTGCTGCCGGTACCAAACCAAACCTTCTTTAACCACATATTTTATGAAAGTTTGAACCTTGTGAGGAATCTGAAACTTGATTTATATGTTTGAGTTTAGGTGTGGTGCAAGGTTGGGCAGCAATGATAATGGGAATAATGTCAGGAAGCATCCCCTGGTACACAATGATGGTCCTCCACAAAGAGATTAGGCTCCTAAAACAGGTGGATGATACCATGGCAGTTTTCCACACTCATGCAGTGGCTGGATGCTTAGGTGGTATTTTGGCTGGTTTCTTTGCTGACCCTGACCTCTGCCGTCTCTTCTATGGGGTAGAGGATTCGGTGCACTATACGGGCCTTGTATACGGCATATTCAGAGGGAGGCCTAAGGCAGGGTGCAGGCAAATGGGGGTTCAGCTTCTTGGCATCGTGTTTGTAATAGTTCTGAATGTCACCACAACCAGCATTGTGTGCTTGGTTGTTAAGACCATTGTTCCACTTAGGCTGCAGGAAGATGAGTTGGAAGTTGGAGATGATGCAGTGCATGGTGAGGTTGCATATGCATTGTGGGGTGATGGAGAGAGGCTTGAGACTGCCACTCAGGCTTTGAGTTTTGGGATCAATCATGAATGGCCAACTGTTGATGTAAAAACTTCCACTGATGCAGAAATGGAGTGATTGTCATTGTTTGAGAGGGAAATGTTTAAAATAAGGTGTAGTGGTGTTAGGATGAGAATTTTCATTCCTCTCATGGTTGTTTTGTTGGAAGATCACTCCATTTTACATTTCCCTTTTATCAAATATCAAATAGTAATGTTGTTATAACTTAACAACTTTTTTTTAATAATTTTTTTTACATAATTACTATTTTATTCGTTTGTATGTTTTAAACGTATCAATCACTTGATTTATATATTTTAAACAGAACGAATCACGAAACATCACGGCTATTGTAAAAAATGTTATGTTAAAAAATCATTTTCCTATCAAATAATATATATTTTATCTATGTAGTTCAATCTTGTGACTTATATGATCCAGAAAGAGGATAATCATATACATCTATACTCATAAATATCTATTAAACATTTTTTTATTATATTATATATCTTATTTTATAAACTCGTGACTTTTATCTTTTCTTTTTTAAGTATTCATAAAGTGTTGATCAATACTTTATGTGTATAAATAACTTTTTTAGATAAATTCAATTCAATTCATGTTATCTTTAACCAACTCTATCAATTTAGAAATTATGAGGTATTCTTTTTACCAACTTCATCATAGACTTTCAATTATAATCATAACAAAGCTCAAAATATAGAATTAATTAGCAATTTGCTTTTAGGGATCAATTTTAAAACTTCTCCAAAATATCATAAATGTGTCTAGAAAAACGATTTTAAAATAAAGTAATAGAACTTTCAAACACTATTTTTTTTGTCAATCAAATTATCCATACACACTAGTGTGTAAAGGGAATTCCATGACATCAAATACAATAACACTATTGCAATTTTGGCAAAGTTTTTTACGAAAGTTCCTAGGCAACCTTCTTTAAAAGTTGCATAGTGGAGAAACGACAACAATACAACAATTATTTCAGAGGTATGTTTTTTATTTTATTTTACTATTTTTTATTTATTAAATTTTGAGTTTGAATTGAATTAGGATAAAAATAAGAATGAATTAATCTGGGACATCAATTATATATATATATATATATATATATATATATATATATATATATATATATATATATATATATATAAAGACATAACATTTTATTTTTAGATTTTAAAAATTAATTTTAGGTTTAATAGCCAATTTAGTCCTCACTTTGGTTGAAAAATCTCAATTTAGTCCCTCGTTATAAAAGTGTTTTGAATTAGTCCTAACTTTTAAAATAGTGGGTCAGATTGGTCCTTTCTGTTAAATATAAGTTAACAAAATTAATGGATGATGATGTGACACAACTTAAAGCTAACGAGGGACCAATCTAACACATCAGCTTTAAGCTGTGTCACATCATCATCCATTAATTTCGTTAACTTATATTTAACGAAAGTGACCAATCTGACCCACTATTTTAAAAGTTAGGACTAATGTAAAACACTTTTATAACGAGGGACTAAATTGAGATTTTTCAACCAAAGTGGGGACTAAATTGGCTATTAAACCTTAATTTTATTATAAATTCATTTTACTAAATTATAATTTTTTTACATTTTAAAAATCAATCTTATTAATTATTTTTAATTTTTTACTTTTTATAAATATTTTTACAATTAAATATAACCTTAACAATTATCATTTTATATTATTTTAATAACTAGGGGCATTTTGGTAATCTTTAATTTATACCAATTAAACAAATTTTTTTCATCTATCACATCAATCAAATCCTACATTAATTCTCATAAACTTTACTTCTATATTCATTCTCAATTACCTTCAAATCCACTCAAACAAACAACAAAAAATTTACCCTCAAATCCATTCAATCACTCTCTCCCAAATCATCTTTCACAAATCCTCACATGTGAGCAAAGCATAAAAGTCTAGCATTGAATAAATGACATTTTAATTAACTTTTTTTTTTCTAAGTTAGATTAGCTTTTTTATTTAATAAATGTTTATTTTGATTTTGAAAATATATATTATGTACTGAAAATTTATATTTGAATTGTATATGATGACTTCGAAAAAATTGACCACTTTCATGGAGGGACGACCACCGCAAGTGTTACTTCTTCCACAAGAATTGGTGTTGTTGAATCACAAATGGGTTGTGATGTGAGTTTGAACGGTGGAGTAAGAGATTTTATATTTTTCTAATCTTTCTTTTTTTGCAAGGAGTAAAGCTTTGATCTCTTCAACAGAATAAGGGTCAATACGTGAGAGGATGACAGTGATAAAAACATCATATTGGTTAGGTAAAATTGTTCAAGATGGCATCATTGTGTGTTGAAAGTCCCACATCGGTCTAACCTGGCTCTGATACCATGTTAAGAAGTAGACTTTAAGCCTAACTCAACCCCACAAAACTAGCTAGTCAGATGAGATTTGCACCCACTCATATATTATGAATTGACCTTATAACTAATCGATGTGAGACTTTCAACATTGTGATCATCTTCAAAGATTGGTGTGTCTATAGCTGCGAGAGAATCAATAGTGTGTTTAATATCAAGAACGTAGTCAGCAATTGAACAATCGTGTTTCTAGGTTTTGAGTTGGATCTTTAATTTTTTTTATCTTTACATGAGATTGACTTGTATAATAGTTTACAAGCTATTACCAGATCTGTGCAGATGTGGTTAGTCAAACCATTTTGGTGAGCATTTTTGAAGACAGATTAAAGCACTCAAGCAACTATTAATTGATCTTGCTTTTGAAAATGGAGAAGTTGAGGGTTGATGATCTTGTTTGTGCGATCTTCAATGGTGGCGAATTGTGGTGAAGGATTAGAACCATCAAGATGTTGAAAGAAAGATAAACCAATGATGGTGGTGAGATTTTTTGTTTCCAAACTAACAAAATTTCATCATCTAATTTGATGTTGATAGGATTGGAGAATGTATGGGGGTGTAAAAGATTGAACAAATGGGTTGGAGGTGGATGTGGAAATATTTGGACGTACATAAGTCATGGTTAATCCTTCATCTCTTATATAAACAATGGAGAGAAAATAAGAAAATAAATGTATTGATAGAAAGATTTATTACGTTGAACAACTAAAAGAGAGAAAAATATATACACGAAAGATAAACATGCAAAAGCATACACACGTGAGAAAATAGTAACAAATATAACGTAATTAATATAATTGATTCTCTTTAAGGTTTTAGTTAGAACATGGTTGATTTAGCTAAGATTGATATACATTATTTTTTGTCGAGATTTAAGTATCATGAACTCAACCAATAAATAATTTTTTTAAATAATGACCAATTTTAATAACTAAAAATAACTAGTTATTATAGTGAATAATTTATAAACTAAAAATTATTGATAATGAATAATTTTAAGGAAATGTGACATCACGCGCGCCGTTTGCTACCTTACTGAAAACTTAACGCAGTTACATTTTAAGGACTAAAAATACGAGTTTCAAAAGTAAGAGGACGAAAATGAACAAAGCGAGGGACAAAACCAATATCACTTGATAGTTTAGGGACTAAAAACATATTTAATCCTAAAATATTATAATCAGTTTCTAAATTAGTAACTAAAATAGTTTCTATTATGAATTGGTATTTAAATTGATCACTAACGTTAGCTACCAAAAGTTTTGACTACTAATAAAATTTATTTCTAAATTGATTTATAATCAAAAAAATTAGTCTTTAAATATATTTTTACTCATTATTTATAAATTTTCTTGTAACGAATATTTTTTTTTATAAATAATAAATACTTCCTTTAGTAAAGTCAATTATGTTTGTGTTTTACGTGACACCGGATTATTGATGTTATTTGTCAACCAACTTTAATTAGGATTTACTCATTTAATATCAATAATATTTTTCGACTTATGTCAAACACATTATTTTTAAAATTTATGTCAATTTAGATTTTTTTTAATTGACGTCACTCGAAGTTTTTTTTTTCTAATCAATAACAATTACAATTATTATTTTTGATAATGTAGATCATATTGTATTGTTCTCACTATATTAATAAAAAAAATCAAGTACTTTTAGGAAAACTATGTTTTGATAAATGTAAATTAAGTTTCATATTTGACTTCTTGTCACGGGATATATATATATATATATTGTCATGGTTATTTATTTTATTAACAACATAAATATTAGAGATTTTTTCCTACACTCCAAATTTTCTTTTTATTCCCATTTTATCCCTCATTATTGTATATTAAATAATTAAATAAATTAATACAGCTCTCTTCTTCCTTTCTCCATAAAACTCTTCTTCCTTAACCTAAATTCAGACATTCTTCCTCTTGCTCACAAAAATCTCGTTTTGCTTTACATTAAAGAACTAAGCATTTATTCAAAGAGGTTTGGTGGAAGATTATTTCAACAAAGTAATCTTCAACTTCAAATCCGGATAACATTTTGGTATGAAGTATTAAAGAAGAGGTTTCAGGTGTGATGATTTAGGGTATTTTGGATTTTGGTTGTGGAAGAATTTGATTATGGAATTCGGTTATAAGGAATTTTTTTCACCGGATTTCACATTCTGGTTTGGTTCACCAAATATGGATAACAAATCGAATCAGTGAAGAACGAAATCCAGAAAATGGATGTTGACCGGATTATGAAATTTGGTATGGATTTTTAGGGGGTGTACTCACTCGATTTCAAAATCTGGTATTTGAGAAAATTTAACTAGATTTTGATATCTAGTACGGTTTTCCCGAATCAAGTGTTGCACACTACATTCTGAAATCTATTGATTAGATTCCATAAGTTCATACTGAATTTCATAATCTAGTCCACATCAATTCACCCAAATTTTGTAATCTGGTTTTCTTTTCCCAGTCATATCGGATTTGTAATCCAGTACATAACACGAATATTGTAATATGGAAATGAGATGCATTGATGTGAAATTATGCAATTATGCTTGGAGAGAATTATGTATTCATTAGTTTGTGTTGTTTGTAGGTGATTATGCTAGGAATTTTATAATTGATGAGGTATTTTATACACATGATAAGTTATTTGAGTGGGTGCAAGGTATTTCTTTAGAGCTTAGGTTTGTTATTGTTATTATGAGATTTGATACAATTAATAGTCAATATGGGAGGAAGAGTTATGCGTTGTTCGGATGTGAAAAAGGTGAAAAATAGTGTTGTCAAAACGAGTTAGAACTCGTGAGTCCACTACAAAAAAGTAGGGTATTACCGAAGGCCAGAAGCCCTCGGAAAATGCCAAAGGCCGTCGATAATGGGTGTTTACCGAAGGCTTATCGACGGCCAAAAATCCTTCGGTAAATCTCTTGTCGCTAACAATTACCGAGGGCTTCTGCCCTTCGGTAATTACCGAAGGGCAGAAGCCCTCGGTAATTACCGAAGGGCAAAAGCCCTCGGTAATGGCCATTCGAGGGTATTTACCGAAGGGCAGAAGCCTTCGGTAATGACCTGCTGTGGGCATTTACCGAAGGGCAAAAGCCTTCGGTAAAATGCAGAGCAGGTTTCAGAGAAATGGTTTTTCTTTGCAACCCACACCTGTATATCAAATTTCAATTACAAACAGACCTGCATATCAGTTTTCAAGCACATACAAACATGCATAATGTGCATCTCAAAGATGCAATCAATTATCAATATCCATTGAACATCAATTAATCCATAGAACATCCATTAATGTATAGATTATGTAATTATAGTTCAAATATAAAACAATGTAACAAAAGGATGTTCTAACATCCAAAGTCTGGAAGTAGATCTAACTAACACTGAAATGATATCAAGTCTAAAATGTTCTAATATCTAAATGTTTGTCTAACAAAGTAAGAAGAAAATGAAACTAATAATGTACATAACTATCATCAGAATGATCTTCATCATCCTGCTCCTCTACTGATGGCTGGACTGGTGTGGGTTGGACTGATGAGGGTTAGACTGATGAGGGTTGGACTGATGAGGGTTGGACTGATGTGGGCTGCTGAGTGGCAGCAGGTGATGAGGAGGGTCGTGACTGGGTGGGAGGGATATTTTGTTCGTCCTGTGAGGTTTGAGGCAAGACTCTCATGACCAGGGCCTTAAAATTTGTAAACTCTGCTCTGAGATCAGTGATCTCCTGCTCACGTTGATGGAGTTCCTGCCTGAGTTGAAGAACCTCGTCAGGAGTACTGGTGGAAGAAGAAGGCTGGTGCTTCATAGTACCTCCTCTGGATGCTGTATAGTTTGCAGCAAGCTGTCCCGCACCATACACTTGTCCCTTTTTCTTCCCACCAACGATGTCGATCCAGCACTGTGTCCTACGGATGTCATCATCTGCATTACTGGCATCATCCGGTGTAGGAGCTGACTCATGTTCAGATCTAACCTGTGAAAGTCTCGTAGAAAAGTCTTCCTATTGAAACATTAAAAGCAATGTCAGGGAACGATAGTATAACATAAATGAACAATTAGTAATAGTAATAGTGTTATTTGCTTACATAAGTCTTTCGAGATCTTTCATCAACAAATTGATTAGTTCCCTTCCGAACATGAGTCTGTGCAAAGACCTCATCAACATGGACCGCCCGTCCTAGAGCCTGTGCCTGTAACATAATTAAGAATTACAAGCGTACATATGAAATAGAATATACATAACTTATGTATGAAAGAAAAAGTTATGTAATGAGATTATACCATACGAATGGCATGCTCATGAATAGTGATCGACCCACCAGTATGCAGGGTGCCACCCCTTTCAGACGCTCTGTTCCGCTGGGCTTTGGCACACTTATTGCGGAACTCTACTGTATTCCAATGGGCCAGTAAAGAGTTCCAAATGTGCTCACCCAGCCAGTTAGGGCGCTGTCCTGCATTCCGGGCATCCCTAAACATCTCTGACAGCCGATGAGATGCTTTCATGTGGAAATTTCTGTGTATCTGAGTTTCATGTTCAGGTTTCCACTGCACCTTCATCTGTAACATTAAAGAGAACAAACATTGATTACAGAACATACTAAAATAAGACGGACATTAGTGTAATAGATTGCTCACCTGAAAGCGTTGCCAGAATGGCTTTCTGTCGTCATGAGGTATTGCTCCCCAAGTAGGCCATGGAGTTAAAAACTGTTGCTTTATTGAACGTGTGATGGCCTGGGAAGCAACCCTAGATGGAATAAACCTGCATAACAAAACTCATTTCAATTACAATATGGTTTAAACATCAAATGATATCAACAGATTATAAACTTACCCTTTACCATAGGGCTCAATCCATGGTCGATCATGGAGGGGCAGGTCAAGATCTTCAGCATCACCACTTGAATCTGGATCACCAAGTGGTGTGACAGTCTCAGAAGGAGGTACAGAAGATGAGGAAGGTATAGAAGTAGGGTCAGGGAGAGGAGTGGGGGTAATAACAATAGGGGGAGGAGTGGGGGTGGCAATAATAGGAGGAGGAAGAGGGTCTGCTGTAGGGGTTGTAGAAGGGTGTGCTGCAGGAGGAGGAGAAGGGTCTACTGCAGTGGTAGTAGAAGGGTGTACTGCAGGAGGAGGAGTAGGGTCTACTACTGGTGTAGGAGTCTGTATACTAGGGGTAGGAGGAGGCCCCACAGATGATGAACTACCGGGAGCAGGGGTAGGTAGTCTAGCAGGCACCCTAAGTACATACTTTGGTGCCTGTCGTTGCCTCTTCGTAGGCCTTGCTACCCCTTTTCCTTTATCAGGACACTCTGAACCTTGTCCCGTCATTACTGCATTCAAATGGTTACAAATAAAGCGAAAAAATATAAATAAATAAAGAACGATCTATTGTTTTCAAAGTCAATGTATAAGTAATTGCATACAACTTAAAGATGGTATTTTAGATAATGGTAATGAAATGATAGTCCAATTTGCTACAATAGATGTTCAACATTCAATCATCGTCATCATGATCATCATCTTCATCTTCATCTTCATCATCGTCTTCTTCTTGTTGTTCTTCTTCTTCATCGTCATCATCATCATCATCTTCTTCTTCTTCATCTTCTTCTTCTTCTTCTTCTTCTTCTTCTTCTTCTTCCTCTTGTTCTTCATCACCTTGTACTGTTGCTTCTAATTCATCTCCATCACCATCAGGGTCGACCAATGCGGTTATACGTTCAACTTCGATAATTTCTTGTGGTTGTGACATTTGGTCAAGTTGGTAGGCTACATCTTCCTCAACTTCATTTGAGTCTATGCGACCTCTAGGCTTCGTTTGTATTGCTACGGCCCAACCACGCTTGTCAATATTGCGAAATGGTGGATATGGCACATAATAAACCTGTCTGACATTAGATGGTAGAATGAAAGGATCAAAAGGCCCATATCTTAATCTCTGGTTCAGTTCGACAATATTAAAGCGTGGATCGACTCTAGTACCAGCTCTAGAAGGATCAAACCATTCACAATAAAAGAGTACCACTCTGTTTGGAGAAGTAGTGCTGTTGTACTCTAACTCATATATTTTATGAATGATGCCGTAGAAATCATCATAAGACCCCTCTGTTAGGCCCTTGACATACACACCACAATTTGATGTTTTCTTTCCTTTAGACCATTCATGTGTATGGAATTTGTAACCATTGATGAAGTAAGTGTGCCATTCTTTGACACATCTCATTGGCCAATTGGAGAGATGTCTTAACTCTTGAACCGTGGGAGTTAATGCCTGATTAAAAACCTACAAAGGAACTAACAAAATTATAAAAGCAATAGTCAAATTAACCTTGCTTTAAACGTAGGGAAAACTACGGACCTGATTTCTAAACCAATGGGGAAACTCTGAGTGTATTCTAGCAGAAGTATTTCCTTCTGCGACTTGCTCAGCCACAACAAATGAGCTGGTACAAATGAAATTCATTAGTGTATAACAATTAAACCGTTTGATAGATTAGAGATGGATGATGACATACTCAAGGTACGGCTTTACTTCACTGCAATTGATCAAGACATGGACATGAGCAGAGTTGAATTCAGCATCAGTTAACCAATGAGTGAATTATTTCCCTGCGTGACGGCCTGATTGTCGGAAAACTGATAATGCACCTTCACGTGGTTCAACTTGCCATTGCATTTCATTTCTGACATGAGTGGGGGACAACATGAAGTTCTTGAAATAATGGGAACAAAAATAAGTTGTCTCTCTGTGCAAGTAAGCTGCACAAATTGAGCCTTCCATTCTAGCTTTATTTTTAACTGAGCGTTTGGATTCTCCCATAAACCTTTCAAAGGGATACATCCACCTGTACTGCACGGGTCCCCCGAGCCAAGCTTCATATGCAAGATGAATTGGAATGTGCTCCATTGAATCAAAGAATGCAGGAGGGAATATTCTTTCCAATTTGCAGAGAATAATCGGGATATTTTCATCCATCTTTTTAAGGGAATCTTCCTTTAGTGTCGTGCAGCACAAATCTTTAAAGAAGTTACTGATTTCTATCAGTGGATTTAACACGTGCATTGGCAAACAACTGAACGCAAGAGGGATGAAAGTCTCCATGGATACATGACAATCATGACTCTTCAACCCTTGAATAGTACCATTCTGAACATTGGCACATCTGGACAAGTTAGAAGCATATCCATCTGGCATTCTAAGCTCCTTGATCCATCCACACACTATTCTTGTCTCGTCTTTTGACATGGTGTAATTTGCTTTTGGTTTAAATAATCGGCCGTTACCTTGTGCCTTCAACTCTAAGTCTTTTCGTCCACAATACAAAGGTAAATCTTTTCTTGCTTTCTCATTATCTTTTGTCTTACCTTTAACATCCATGACTGTGTTGAAGACATTGTCAAAGAAATTTTTTTCTGTGTGCATGACATCGATGTTGTGTCTTAGCAAGTTGTCCTTCCAATAGGGAAGTTCCCAGAATATGCTTCTTTTAGTCCAATTATGCCATTCCCCAAACCCTTCTAGCCTATTCTGACCAGATTCAGTCACTTTTGGATAGTCTTTCACTCTTCTCCACACGTGTGATCCAGTCAACTTTGGCGGGGGCATATCCGTTTCAACTTGTCCTTTGCGAAATGCCTTTTTGTTTCTTCTAAAGGGGTGATCAATAGGCAAGAACTGTCGATGGCAGTCAAACCAACTACTTTTCCGGCCATGACTCAATTGGAATGACTTTGTATGTTCCATGCAATGTGGACAAGCTAATCGACCATGTGTGCTCCAACCAGATAACATGCCGTACGCTGGGAAGTCATTAATAGTCCACATCAAGGCTGCCCTCATAAGGAAATTTTGCCTCCTTGAAACGTCATACGTCCAAACACCATTCCACAACTTCTTCAAATCATCAATCAAAGGCTCCAAGTAAACATCAATCAATGATTTGGGATTAGATGGACCTGGTATTATACACGATAAAAACATGTAAGGCTTTGTCATGCACATCTCAGGTGGTAGATTGTATGGGGTAACTATCACGGGCCAACATGAATACGGTGATGCAGACGCCTGAATGTACGGGGTAAACCCATCAGAGCATAGACCAAGTCTGACGTTATGCGGTTCACTAGCAAAGGATGGATGTTTACGATTGAAGTGCTTCCAAGCTTCACCATCAGAAGGATGACGCAAAAGTCCCGGAGTTTTGTTACCATCATGCCATGTCATGTGTTCTGCTGTTTGCATTGAAGTAAACAATCTTTGTAATCTTGGAATTATAGGTAAGTAGAACATGGACTTTAATGGAATTGGTTTTTTTTGCCTCCGTCCAGCATGCATTGTCTGATATCGAGGTGAGCCACAAAACTTGCATTCAACCAACAGTGCATCATTTTTGCCACTGTCATTGTCATAGAATAACATACATCCATTAACACAACAATCAATCTTCTTCACATCCAATCCCAACTTTGAAACACATTTTTTGGCTTGGTAATAGTTCTTCGGCATGAAATTGTTTGGCGGTGTCAAATCTAACATCAATTTTGTATAGAAGTCCACTGCTTGAATGGGAACGTTCCAATTAGATTTCACAGCCATGAGTCTAATGCACACTGACAATTTTGACTCAGATGAACCTTCAAATACAGGTAGATTTGCCTCTGTCAGTAAATTGTAAAACCTCTGCGTCGTTTCATTTGGAGGCTCTTCATCATGACTATCGTCTGCTTCTTCAGCATGGTGACGAAGAGCATTGTCGACCATCTCTTGCATATAGGCAAATTGATCTGTCTCAGATGTATGTACAACAGTATTCGAACCTGATGCAAGCCGTGTTTCAGCTCCAGTGGAGGTTGAAGGAATTTCTTCACCATGAAATGTCCAAACCGTGTAATTAGGCATGAACCCTTTTTGGTAAAGGTGAACTTTGACGACTTCATCTTTCAAAATCCTTGTACATTCGCACTTGATGCATGGACATCGAATCCCTCCATCAAGGGCATAATATTGACATCGTCGGGCCGTCTCCACGAACTCTTCAACTCCGATGACAAAAGATTCCTTCAAACCTCTCCTTCCACTATAACAACGGTCGTACATCCATCCACGATGGTTGACAAAATGGGCCATGTTCTGTGACAAGCCAAACAAATAAAAACTTAGCCAAAACATACACACTCCATGCGATATAAGTAATAAACCTATTACTACTCAAGTCAAACATGGAAGACAATTTCAACACTATTGTCATAGGCATTCAATAAGGGCATCCAAAGAGAAGTCCTGAGTATTGAAATGCCCCTGACATTCTAAGTGATTATGTGTACAATTTGGGGGAGTCAATAATCTAACATCACTAAAGTTCTCTTGTATAGAGTACTTTTACATACTTTGTACATTGTAAGTGTTTAAGGTACTGTTACCCTTCTCATTCTATTGAGAATGTTTTTAGTACCATAAGAAATTAAATGACTACTTAACTTAATGAAGGAGTAGCCTAATACATGAACATACAATATACAGGAGCATACAATAAATACATCAATATACAGCATATAGATCAACATTCAGTGGTTTTAGGTTCTTAGTTGTCAAATTTTGAGTTTAAGCTACTACTTTTAGCTACTTCATCTATTGTCTATTCGGAATAATTAATAGCTATATTATGAGCATGGCTTTATCACTTTCCAAACATAAAAGTCAGACAAAACTCCTAAAAGTTCAAACAGAATTCATCATTACAAACTACACTTGTAATATATGAAGCAACTTCAATAAGTTGCTTCTGTCAGAGATGTTATAAATGGTAAAAACCCATATGGAGTTTCATCTTTAATAATTACCCATATTGTTCATAATATGCACTTTCATTTTCAATTATAATATGGTAGTTATTGACAACAAACACTGCATCTAGAGCATTTCCTAGATTATATTTCAGTGCCTACTTCGTTTATAAACTTTTCTTAATTGCCTATTCAATCTTTGGCCATCTAAGTTGTGAAATTGAAGTCTAAAATTTTTTGTTGTCCAGTAACCATTTATGGTGAGTTTATGATATACTTTGGTGCTAATCAAGTGTTCCTTAATGTTGTTTTAAACTTAGAATCAAAACCAACATAGGGCTGACCCAGATACAGATCATGAAGGTTAAGTAATGATTGACACAATCAAAATTCTACTGTGGACTGTTTAAGTAACCTCACATAAGTACAGGTCTTAATATTTCTCCTATGAAGTTTTCAAACAGCAAGCCAAAGCTGAAAAATTGCACCAGAAATGGCTAAAAAAATGGGACTACAGTGGTCAAAATGAATGCCACTGTTTGTTAGGCTCAATTGAGACTTCAAGCAAGTTTATATCATCTAATTGGATGTGTGCAAACACTTAAACAGCCAAGAAACAGATTACACCACAAAATCAGTGGTCCACTTCCAATTTTAGGCAAATTTAGTGGTTTAATGGGTGATTGTTCATAAACACGTTTGGAAATATAAATTGATGTTTTTACCAACTTTGTATCATCAATTTGAAGGTGTTTAGACACTGACCTAGCAAAGACACACATTGCACTCAAAATTCACTAGTTTACTTCCAAATTAAGGCAAAATGGATGGTTTAGGAAGTGATTTTGCATATGAGATCAAATTTTACCAAATAAACAGTGCATACATGTTTTAAAAGGTAAAATACACTTCCACAAATGTTGAAACTGCACTGAAATGGACAGATTTAAAAAAAGACCACTGTTGTAGCCAAATGTGCAACACTTTTTACACAAAATTTGCACCATAATCTAGAAATCAGTGGAATCAATACTCAACAGTACAATCATTGACTCAAGGAAGTCCTTATACACTACATCTAACTGTAGAGAATGAGTTACAAGAAATTTTAAGTACCTAAGACACAGGCAATGAAGTGAGCACGGTGAAAAACCCAAACTGAAACAGTGAACAGAAACATGCTATCATAATTCATATTATCACTAATGTCATCCTGCTAATGACTATCACCATTATTGTATACTTTTTTATGACAATACTCACTAAATAATTCATAAATTAATATTTATCTTACTTTCTTATACCATAGTTTTATCTACATCCTTATATTTTATCACATATTGAACAATAAAATCATCTAAACAATATATATAGTACACTTCATTGATTCAAATAACCCATTATTAGTTTGCTAAACTACAAACCAGTACTGCACCATTATATCATAAAACTGGTCTTATATCTATATACCAGTGGTTAACAGAGTGATTCACTTATGACTGGGGTTAAGAGAGGGTGAGGAAGAACACAACAATAATTAAATGGAGGAATGAGGGTGAAATTGGTATTGTCCATTCCTAATAAATGAGTGATGAATCATTATTTTCTTCACTTCACTTAGTTTACTGTACTAGAATTAATCAGGGAATTGTGCTTAAATATCCGATATTATTCCGTTTTCGTTAATTGTGCGTAATTTGATCAGAAATTCTTATTGTAATTAATTTGAATTATCTGAGCTTATTAGTTTCATTAATGATTGCAGGAAAATTATTGGGGATTAAATTTTGTGGGAAGAAATTAATTAGGAGCATTTCACGGCCACAACTTAAAAAGGTTTTTAAGCTTCTTGATTGGCTACAAGGAAGTACACCTCATGGTAGAAAATGCATTTGGAACATCCACATAAATACATGCCTTTCACGTAAATTGTCCATTAGCATTCAAATGGAAGCAAAGCTCTTGGTTATCTCACGGCCTCCTAAGACAAAATGGAGAAATCTTTTATTCTTTTTGGAAGGAAGTGGGAGACACCAAATTAGAGAAGGGAGCCACCACTCATGGTTTGGCAAAGTCACGTGCACATGAAAGACTTCCAAAATGCTGAATTCTAAAGAAGTGCTACACATGGCCCACATGGAAAATTTAGCAAAGCAATTGGCAAATCAAAGTAACATATGTGATTTTTCTATTGTGCAAAGGAGCTGCCATAATGCCTCACGGTAGTCATCTTCCAATTATAATGGGCCCACGAATAATTCATTTTACAAGCAAAGTTTTGGATGGAATCAAAGTGGGAGCTGCGAGAATTTTCTTTGGCTTAAGAAAGGATGTAGTAAACCGTGAAGCATAATGGAGAGGGCCACCACTTGGTTGATTGAAAACTCATAATGAATTCCAGAATGCTAAGGGGAATGCCACGGCACAAGAAGGGAACATCCAGCTTGAAGCCACCAAGAGGAAGGTCACGGTCTAGCTAAGAGGAGAGGCAGCAGCTCATGTTCCAGGAGGTGTACAAAGTGTGAAGACAAGTGTGCTTAGCTTGGGAAAACAACAGCTGGCTTCTTGGACACAACAAGCCAAGTCCAGCACCAACACTTCAACGTCCAGAATTGAAGGAGTGCAGTTCCAACGTCCAAGTCCAACATGCTACCTTAACACGTCCAGAAGAAAAAGAAGAGCACAAGGAGGATGGTGTCATGACAAGAGAGGAGCTCACGGTTTTGAGGCATGGTGCAGCAGCTGGTCCAGTTGGGGAAGATACTCCACGGTCTTGATAGTTGGAGAAGAAAATGTCCATGTTTGGAGTAGCCGTCTTCATAGTCTTGGCAGCAAGAGGAGACATGCATCCTGAAGGTGGTATTCTCGGCTAGCATATGATTGGAGAAGAGGACAAAAATTAGGTGGAGAATGGAGGGGCCCTACCTTATTTTCTCTTGGCACAACTAGGCAAGAAAGTCTTCATAGCTATTAGAGACAAAAACGAAAAGAAAGGTAGGGAACAACAGACAAATAACCAAGCTGAAATGCAGGAGTATTACACAGGAGTATGTCGGTTGATTGGCTATAAATTGGCAGCAGCAGACTTTGTAGTAGATTTTAGGAGGAATTAGGAGTAGTTTAGGACAGCCCTGGAAGAGGCTCTCGCCTCTTCCTCTTTCTCTTCCGCTCTATGAGTTTCCATTTCAAACAGTGCAATTGTAGTTTTAATTTCTGAAGCACTAGAAGTGTGTCACCTTTTGCTCGTTCATTTTTAGTTGTATTGTTCAAGAATTTTAATTTAAGTGTTGAAAGCCACAACACACTGTCACCGAGAAACACACAACACTCAAAGCACCAATGGATGATAATGGGAGACCAAAAACATGGGGAAGCTGGCTGGAACAAAGGAAAGAGTGCACTTCCAAGAATATAAGGAGGAAGCAGACCGTGAAAAAGGGGTTCCATAGAGAGTCACGGCCTGGGAGAGGTCTCTCTTCCAGGAGTCCAGAGCAGTAGTGTAGGATTCAGTCGTGTGATTTCCACTAGTGTAGTGTAGTTTTCTTTCATCACCAAAACTGTACTGTAGTGAGGAAGATCATGCAGGGAATAGGATTTGAGGCCATCTACAACGGAGAGCAGTTCAAGTAAGGGAAGAGTAGATAGGTTCATTGTAATCTAGTGGCCCTTGATCCACAAGGCAAATTGTCCTCCCTTATTGCAGTCCATATGATATGGATTTCGGGCAATTTGGCCTTTCACAAGTGACAAACAAGATTCACTATGGAAGCAAGATATTTGGAGCCTTCAACTGCTTGTTGATGGCATTGATCCTATAGTTTTAGAATGGGTAACAAAATACTCTGCCCATTTTATTTTATTTCTCACCGTTGTTAAACTTTTTCTTCCCAAACTATTTATCACTAAACCATACAAGAAGTATCAACTACTTCTTGCAGTAATATTGTCAAAACGCAGATACACAACTGGATATTTAACTACAACTATACAATACAACAACATAATTTGATGCAGTTGATCGAAGCAATAACTTACCTCCACAACAGCGACAACCTTAGGTATTGTACCACCTCCGACAGCTATCTCGCGAAGCCCTTCTCACCGACAGACCCTGGATTAGCCTCCTCACCAACTCCAACCTCTGCTCAAAACCGCGCCACAACCCACTGACCCGGCATGACGTACCTCCTCACGCTGCCAAAGGATCGTCGTCAACAAATCCTAAGACAACCACCGTCCACAACCGAAGGCGTCACGCCAATGCCTCCGTCCTTCAACCGTAGACGCTTTTCGACAATGGAGAGGAGCTCCAGAATCACCAATGGTGATGGCGGAAACGTAATGGACCTTGCTTTCGTAGGGATTACGGTTGGGGGACAAGGGAGAGGGGAGAGGGAACTCAGAAAAGGGGACCTTGCTTTCGTAGGGATTTTCAGAGAATGGAAGAGGGAAATCCCAAATTCAGATTTCATTAATTCAATGCCTATACCGACAGGCCAAAGCCTTCGATAAATTTGTTGTCCAATACCGAAGGGCTAAAGCCTTCGGTAAACACCAGCCCAATACCGAAGGGCAAAATCCTTCGATATGTGCTACTTACCGACGGTCCTGAAGGCCTTCGGTAATAGTCCTTCGGTAAACAGTGCGTTTATGGTAGTGGTCAATCCAGTCCACCACGGGTTCGGATCGGATTGTGTTGAAAAAAAATAACTTAAAATTTCAATACAGGTTAATTTTGAATCCGGCTCACTCGAGTTGAATCTGTGGTGAGTCAAGTTGGCTCACGAACCGATGTAATTTTTCTAATAAGTACTTTTTTTGTTAGGTTAGGCATTTTACAAAATCTTAAAACCGAGGCTGGGGTGGAATCATTTTTGTATAGAATAATTAGGCAACATGAAAAATATACAACTTTATACTTAGTAACTCAATTTTATGCAAAAACAAATCTAAATCGCTACGAAGCTACTCAAAATTTTGTTGAGAAGCTTTTGTTATTTTTTTGTGTGAATGAAATCATATGTTTAATTGATCCTAAATATAAATACTGTAATTAAGTGAGTCAGTATTTAACCCACTAACCTGTGGTGGTCTGGGTCAGATTTAATTTTTTTTTTCAATGATAAATAAACTAGGTTGGATTGGCCCCATAATGAGTCGAGCCAAGTTGGTCCGAATGACTCATTTTGAAAACCATAATAAAAACTATAAGAAATATAAATCTAACCTTCAACCTAGTATAATTGCATAAGAAAAAAATGTGTGTCATAACTATGTCCAACGTTAATCTATATTAAAACTATATTATTATGACATGACTAAGAATTGTTAAACCCCTTCGAAAGTCCCTATTTATGTTGGGTTTTCCCAGTTAGATCCCCGTCTTATGTTTCGCCAATTTGGTCCTTAATATTAAAAAATTGACTCAATTGGGTCCTTGCCGTTAAATTGTCTTAACGGGGTTAAGTTTTTGATGACCTGACACATTGACGTGGCCAGTTTTTGCCACATCACTCCTGTCATGTCAGCGTCATATTCCCCAACAGCAGAAACCCTAATTTCCCTCTTAGTAACCACATGGAAATAAGGAAATTCATATTATAACAACCCCAATATTAAACTAGAAAAGAAAATGAACAAAAGGAATGAGTAAATCAAATTTTGTGGGATCTCCTTATTCCTGAAAACATGTATTAAAATATTAAAAACTGATCCAAAATTTTGCAGTTTAGTTACACCCTTCATGGCCAATCTTTTGCAGAAATCATTTGCTGCATGATATATCAATGAAATTAGACAATAATTATTATGAAGTCAAATAATGAGAACCCAAAATTTGTTGGTTATACCATTTTTTTGAAAGCATCAATTGAACCAGAGAACTTCAAGTTTTTGTAATCTTTTGCATCGTAGAAGCCCATCATCCGCCACCATCACCAACGCAAGTTCGTCTCCGTCGTCGGGCAAGCAGCGCCTCCCTTGCAGCATCGTGACCTGCAAACACACTCAGAAACCAAGTGCGAGAACTTCATAATCAACCACATCGTTGCAATCGCTCCACCTTCAACTGCAACAAAACCCAGAATCGCGAGAAACCTCGGTTCGTCTTCTCCTCCTTCATCAATCGCCTCACACTTGCAAAGAAGAGGAGAACCCAAAAAAAAAAGAGAGAAAATCAAGAGAACGCCAATCTCGCGACTTCCATGCGTGAACACTGTGAAACCCCTCGTGTCTTCGTCTTCCTCGAACCTAGCTTCCGTAGAGCCACCAAACCTACAAATAGAAAATCCTAAAAACAGTAGCCACCCTAAATCGCGAACACCATCGAACCAAAGCGCCAGCCCCAATTCCCACAAAGCACCACTGAAACGATGAACCCTAATTACAAAGAAATTCATAAATCCAAATTTGGTGATAAACCCTGAGCATCAATCGCTAAAGTTGAAGATGGTGAAGGGAGGTTGAAGATGATGAAGGGAGGTTGAAGATGAACCCTAATTTGGGTTTCAATCATCAGAAACTTTATTTTTTTATTTCACATTCTATGTAATTTGCTTGAATGTGTCACGTATAAAAAACTTATTAAGTAAACGTGTGAGATCATAAAAAAACTTAATTCCGTTAAACCAATTTAACGCGACAGAACCCCAATTGAATCAATTTTTTAATATTAAAACCTAAATTGGAGAAATCTATAAGACGAATCTAATTAAAAAAAACCCATATAAATAAATTTTGGAAGGATTTAACTAGAAGAATTAAATTAACTCAACAAACAATCTACTTACTCTAAAAATAAAATAATAAAGATAATGTGAAAACAATAAATGTAAAATATAATTACAAAGGACTTGTAAAAATATACAGCACTGAATTGCAACAGTTTCAAAATTCGATAAAACGGATTTTGAAATTTCGGGTCTCCCATCTTCTAAATATTTCTTATAGTGAACTATTTTTTAAAATATGTTCATGCGTGGTGTTGTGATTTTAAAAACTCCACAACTCTCTCTAGCTTAAAAAATTTCCCATAAAAAAGTGATTTTCTCTGTCACTATAACCAAACACACATTACGAGACTCGCAATACATAATCTTCAGTTCCTGGTCCAACCAAAGCATCCTCCTGAATTTCCCACACAGGCATTCTAAATAACATAGCAGATTGAAGAAGTAACTCTTGTTCACGAAACTCCAAAGATGAAGCAAGATGCTGCAACCTTTATTTCCATTGCAGCGCACAGTTTCTCAGCAACAGAAGCTGAAGGAATTTGAAGTGGACCAAGTATGTTGTGAAACCATTGACCCATTCTCCATCAGAACCCACACCAAGCCTCCAAAGTTTTGTTTGGACTTCTCTTTATAACCATAGAAGACAAAAAAATTGTACTTCTATGCGTAGGGATAGAGAGGGTAGTTTTTTGAACAAAGAAAACAAAATAAAATTAAAGCATCACAGTCTGAACTCTGAACAGTTGCAGAATTAAGAAACTAATAATTAAAAAAAGGGAATAAAGAATAAATAGAAGGATGAACTTGTTCTTAATCATTATTATCCAAGTTGTGAAGAAAAAAAAAAAAAAAGAGAGCATCTTTGATTGCAACAGTGTCTTCCTAATGGTTATCACTTAAGCAGAGTTTAAGGGCATGAAAATGACAGGAAGAGAGAGAAAAAAAGGCTCGCTTTTTGATGGGTATATAATTTGGATTTTGAAGAGAGCGCGGTGCACATGTAGAAAGAGAAAGGGCTTTAGTGAGGAATAGGATTAGAGAAAAGCAGCATAAGCCCTTAAGAGTTAAGAGTTCCTTTTTCTCTGTAATAACAATAATGTGAATAATTGTTACTGTTAATATTGTTATTATTGCTTAGTGTTTCAGATCTGTGTCATATTAAGCACAGCCGAGGTTGCAAGCAAGGTGGGGTGTTTTGCTGAATGTGGTAGCCGACGCTTTCTTATGGCGTCTGAAACGGCGTCGTCCGCGGATGAAGAAACCGTTCCTGTTTCAGCTGCGGGTGCAGGAGGAATTGATAAGAGAGGCAGACACCGGATTCTTGCTGAATTGAAGCGTCTCGACCAAGACTCCAAATTTCTTCAAGTTAGTTCACTTTCTTCTCTCTTCTATTTCATAATTTTTCTTCAATTTTGGAAATGTAGTTAGTACTAGAAATGCTGTAGAATTAACAATTTCCTACTGCGGTTTGTTTATAGTGTGCATGCTAGTTCACTGCTGAAAAATTAAAAACAGAAAAAACAACACAGTGAAGAAAATTTTAAGAAATGATTTGCGCGTATTTTTCTGATTTTGTTTTCTCTTAGGGTCATAGGTATGTATTCGTTTAGTCCCAATTTGCTCCCTAGTTTGAGATTCTCTGTTTAGATATAAGGAATCTGCCTGTTGGTTTTTCTGTTCTATTTCATGCTTGATAAATTAGTGCAAAGGACTTTCAATTTTTATGCTTCTCTCTTGGTGATTCTAGTGTGTCAACTTTTCTGGTTAAGTTTTTTACATTGAGAGAAATTTTGATCCTCTGCAATGGCTGCAATGGCAACTGTCTATTTCTCTGGTTGAGCTGTTCCTAAATAACAATTCATTTGTTATTTACAGGTGAAGATTGCAATATAGCAATTATGAAATTAGTTTCACAAATCAACTAGTTCCAGATCTTTTATATTTTTTTCCTTATTCTTAAGCTCCTCAGTTTAATATATTTTGATGCAATGAAAAGTTGTTGCCCTATTTGAAATTATCTTCAGTTCTCCTTGATACCACGGTTCTATTGAAAATTGGAGGAGGTTGTTATGAGGGATCTCATGATAAATAATATTTGTGAAGATTTGGTCTCTAACCTAGACGAATGGTGTTATGTTACCCACATTACTTAGTGAGATAAGCTATAGTTGTTGTCTTTCTTGATCGCCAAACCTTTTTCCCCGGATCTTGAAACCATGCAATTTACTAATAACATCAGTTATTATGTATCGCATATTTTCTTGTATGATCATACATTCATCTTAACATTCTTACTTGTATTACTATCACTTTTTTCTTGTGTTACTCCTATGGAGTCTAATATTCTCTACAACTGAGTATTGCCAGTTGTATAATAGGAGAGAAAACTCCCCTTTGAGCTTGTGAATTATACTCCTAATAGTACAAGAAAACTTCAATGCCTTATTTCATTTCAACCACCTAACTTGCATCTTGCGTGTGACGTCTTGAATAATCTCCATATTATTTTGTGTATTATTGATTTTAGACATTTAAACTTAGAAACTTCTGATGTGACATCTCCCATTTTTACCTATAAATTATATTCGTCTTTTTTAAATTGCAATGCATGTAGTTTGTTTTACTCTTATTGTACTGAAAATCCTTATTTCCAAAGTATGTTCCAAAACCTCAAGTTTAGAGTTAGCATTTGATTCTAAAATTTGAACTATATCATCCATGAGCAGTATGTATTTAGGGATAATATTTTGTATGTTCCATGGTGAGCTCATCCTAGATTAGATTGAATACAGAAGGCTAAGCCTAATACAGACTTTGCAGGAACGTTCATAGTCTCTTCTCTGGGAGTTTTCAGGCTAGTTGTCTTATCATATATGTCTTGTATAATTTAGATATAAGCCGCAAACCCTTCTTTTCCAAAGCATTATACAAAACTTTCAGTAGCACTAGATCATTTATTTTCCCTATTTAATAAAATCAAGCATATGTATCTTTTTTTTTACTTTCATATCTTTTCATTAGCCTATGTAGATGACAAAATAGCTTCCTGACATAAAACTAAATTCATTCTCTGTAATCCTTACCTCTTTTCTTAATCTATGTACAATCATGTTGTTTTAATAAGGTTCCCATGACTTGTAAAAAATACATAAAAATTGGTCATTTAGGTCTGTTTGGCTTGAGAAAATATTTTTATTTTCATTTCTTATTTTCACAAATAGTTACAAAACATCACTTAATGTTCCCGTGAAAATGTTTATGAAAGAAAGCAAAGTTAAAATGAGGTAGGTAGAAGTTTTGTAATTATTTGTAAAAGGCACAAATGTTTTCTCAAACCAAACAAGCTCATGGTTCCCATCATTCTTGTTATATCCGTGAATGTTTCATAAGAGATCTATTAAATCAACGTTATGGCACATTACCAAGTTGAATGTTTTCTTTCAGTGGAAGCCAAAGCAAACAGTTAGCCCCTCTGAAAACATTTGTCATTTCATTTCATTTGGATTAATTCTCTTTCCTCGGATGTTAAACAGGAAGAACTGGAAGAGCTTGAGAAAACAGAAAATGTATCCACCATATGCACGGAGTAAGTAGTGTTTCATTACTTGTTAAAGGAGAAATAAGAATATCCTTCTAAAAGTTCATGGTAGTATATTTTTATTGTATGTAAATCTGAAACAGACTTATGTTAAAATATTTGTCTTATGTGTGGTTTGCTGCAATATGCTGAGCCTAAACAATTTCACTTGACGTAGTGCAGCTTGCTACAAAACATGGAAAGTAGGCCTGATCCACTACTCCCAGAGTAAATGGCTATATTACGTACATGTTTACTTTTAATTTCATTTTGGTGGTATAGTTGTAATTGAAGTGAGTTCTCATCATCAATTTCATCTCCTGACAGAGTCCATGGACCTGTAAACCTCTTATGGGATAGATGGTTTGAAGGGCCTCAAGATCCACAAGCATGTAGATGTTGGATACTTTGATTTAAAGCTGTGTCAATTGCCTTGCCTTGAAAATAGGATGCCATGCCATGCCACATGTAACTACATTAAAGTGACTCTGCAAGTGAACAAAATGCTTGATCACATCTTATACCACGCACACTAATTCTTTTACGGCTCCTTCCTTTCATTACATTACATTACATTATGATGAATACTGTTAATGTCTACTCACATTCATTAACTGTAATCAACGGAGAACTGTTATTATTATTGCTTGTAATAATCACTAGGAGAAAATTATAGCTAACCATCACGACTTGGTTGCTATTTGCCTTAATTGACCTATGTTACGGGATTGAGAAACGAACTTGGATTATAGCTAACAATTGTTGTAACTGAGATATGTTATAGACACGTATTTCAGCAGCATTTACCTCGAAGATAATCACTTTTGGAAAGGCCTAACATTGTTTGAAAAGAGTCATAAACCAGTCATGCATGAGTGCCAGATTTACTGGGCAAACCAATTGGAGGTTATGAAAGCAAAGAAAGTTTGCAATTTTCACAAAACCAAGTTCAGAGATTAACTTACCAAATACTTATACACTATCACAACATAATGACATCAAGTGTCAAATTTATTACACAAATCAATGAAATTTCATATATCTCATTTGTTATAAAAGGTCTACTCCTCAAATCAATTTGATTGCACTTGACACATAATTATTTTAAGCTCTTCCATATCTGACAACTTATCTACTTCATCAAACATTGTGATCTAATATTGAGATTTCATTAAATTTAACAATGACTTTTCATAAAAAGAAATAAAATCTTTGAAAATTAAAAAAAAAAAACTAAATTTGTATATCGAAATGCACAATTTCAAATACAAATTTTGCTTTTTGAAACGCATAATCCAAAACGTGTAAAAGAAAAAAAATACTCCCAAATTATATATAATATGAGAAGTATCTAGAAAGCATAATTTGAAACCACCACAAAACAGAAACCATCGCCAATGACCACAAGAACCAACACAAATTATCACTAGCAATCACCAGTCACCAACAACAACCACCACCATAAATTCTCCACTAACAACACTCAAACACTCCCATTCTATAAAACTATTACCATGGTGTAACTTGATAATAGTCGTGCATGTATAAAACATGAGGTGCATAAAGAAATTGTCCATCTTAAGCTAACAGCCCCGTTACTTTATCTCTTTTCCCGTTTATTTTTGTTGTTCCTCATTGATAATTTCTTCCTACACCCCCATAAAATTTGTAATTCCCAAGCTATCTTTTATTAAAAATATAATAAAAATCTCTGCATCTTTCTTTTTTAACCCTTTCAAATTAAATATTTCAGAAATTATTTTCAGATCCAAAAAAGCTTTTCATAAAATTCAATCTAAAATATATTTTTTACATATTCCAAAATGAGTATCCAATCAAAATACCTAATTAAATATTTCGAAAGATATTTTTAGATTCAGAAATATTTTTCTTAATATTTAATCCAGCATGCATAAAAAATATATTTCAGATTCTAATGATACTTTTGGATCTGAAAACATAGTTCGAAATTAAATATATTTTTTACACATTTTGGCTTAAATATTTTAAAAGATATTTCGAATATGATCTGAAAAAAATTAAATCTTAAAAGCTTTTTGTTTTTTATTTTAATTCACCCAAACAGCTTCTTCCTTTTTTTTCCAATTTTTCCTTCTCCTTCAATCCTACACCATCCATCATTTACCGTCCATCTCACCTTCTCAACAAAGGGGAGGCACGATGCAAGAACAAACGCGGTGCATATGATCGGAGGCAGGCGTATGGGGGTGAAAGAATAAAAGGTGCAGAGGGAATTAGGGTTTTTGACTAAATATTCACTCAAGGGTAAAAAAGGAATATGGTAATTGAGGGAGGTGCATGTAGAAAAAATAGAGGTTCAAGAAGAAAAGGCTCCCGTGCTCTTATGATCCAAATGTTAACCTTTTATTCGTTTGAGGGACAAGACAGTAAAATTGCAGGTGTTCTATTGGATAGTAATTATGAATGTTGAGTTCTGGTTTTGACTGGGAAGGAAATGAGAAAAAGAAAGTGATAAAATTGAAGGTAATGGCAGATATAATGAGATACAATCACATCACATAGAAGCGATGTGGATGTTGCAGAGGTGACATCATGTGATGGAAATGGGATTTAAGACAAATAGTAGCCACGGAATTGGACATATAGTCAATGACAGTGCCACTAATAGTAACAGTCCACACACAATTTTCTTACACAGAGAAAAGACATTTTTTTGAGCTCCATTGTTAAATTCTTTGCGTACTTCTGTTGTCTAAAACCAACCATCACATTTTCAATGCAATATAATCTAAAAGAGCTTTTATTTCACTTTATTGTCTGCCCGAGAAATGCTCATGTTTTGGGGAAAGGAGCTTCCATAATCTCTCATCTTCCATTTTTTAAACAAAGGTTTAGCACCAACTATTTCGGCTTTATTTCAACATGTTTAATATTTTGGATTAAATTTCTAAATTTATTTAACTTTTCTAATTTTAAAACTTTTCAATTGAATTTTTGTCATTAAGAATTATACAATATGATAGTTATCTTATATTATCATTCCATTAACATGTTGTCTCATTATTTAAAACGTAAATCATCTCTCTAAAAACTCTTCTCTTGAGTTTTCTACCTTTTCTAACTCTCGAGTTATTTTTTTGACGATCAGGAGGTGTCTAGCACAACAATGAAATCTACATTTCTATCCCATCAATTGCTTCTATAGAGCGAGTAAGTTTCTAGTCCTTTTTCCATTTGATGTTTTGTTTCTAAAATCTCTAATTTAGGGGTGACACATGTGTCATCCACCTTCCTTTTCTTGTTCCTTGTTGATCAGTGGTCTTAAGGACTCACTTTGATTTCAATTATGCAGGTTGTAGGCATTTTTAGAGTTTCTTGCGTTTGAAGCAATTGTTGAACGTTCTTAGAGCTGTGTAGTTCTCTTTAAGGTAAGAAGAGCTAATAACCTTTCTTATTGCTATTTCAATTTCATGAGTTTAGTTAAATTGTGTTGAATTTGGTTAAACTAGAATTTTGCATGCTAAAGTGTATATTGTGATTGGAATGGTTTAAAATAGTTAATTGATTACTTGTTACTATGATGAATTTGGTTGGAATGAATCTCATTGTGATTTTGGTTATGCTTGGAAAGTTAGTAATGATATTGGATTAAAATGTTGAGGAAGAGAAAGTTAAGCTAGGTGGTAAGTCAAATTTTGGTCTGAAAATGGAGTTTCACTAGGTGACTTTTTGAAATAATGGTCTAAATGAAGAGGGGGTGATTTATGAACTTGTGGTTAATTGAAACTTGGTTGGGTGATGAATGTGCAAAGAATTGGTTTAGAAATGTTAAAAAAGCAATATATAATGTCTTGAAATGGGTTTTTGGTGCATTGTAGAGATTTTGAATGGTGAGATTGTGAATTACAGGTTCTCTGTCAAAATGAAAGTTTTTGAGAGTATTGGTAAATCATTTCTGACTTGCTAGAGTCCCTAAGTTTCGTGCTACATAATTATGCAACAAGGCTAGGAGAGCAAGAGAAGCTCATTGCGCGAGTTTAAATGAGTTTTGGTAATAAGTTCTAGTGGTTAGGCGAGCCAACTCGCTGGGCTCATGGAGCTTGCTGGGCCTATGGAGCTTGCTGAGCTCATGGAGCTTGTTGTTTTGGCTCTCGTTGGACGAATGGGGTTTGCTTGCTAGGCGAGTTTTTGAGGTTTTTGGCAGTGAAGGTTAGGGGCTAAGCGAGCTCTCTCGCTGGGCGAGCAGTTCGAGTTGTTGTAGATATTTTGATTTCTCTTCTATTTTATTTTTAGTTCTAATGATGGAATGTTATGTCAATTGCTTAGTAATGTGATTTTAAATGATATGATGGTATGAATAGTACTCCATTTGGTTTGAAAAGAATTTCTAGGGTGAAATTCTTGGTGGTGATTTGAAGTAAGTGATGTATTGATGTAGGGACTCAGTCTTGGAAGTTATCCTGACGCTCCAATAATCGTGCCATCTCAGACAGAGAAGAGAATTATGTGGTAAGGAGTAACATGAGATCCTAATCTATGGTTTGATGTTGTTTGTTCATAAGTGGTAGACAGATTAACATTGTGTGGTAGCTTGGGGGGCAGTTGTTTCACTACCTAACCTTGACATAGTCTGACAACAATACATCTATCCGGATGCTTTTTCCTAGGTCAATAACATGATTAAGATGTTTGGTTTGTTTTGAATGAAATGGAATGTATAATATGAATCTAACTATGTAATGATTGTTTATTCTTTTATTACTAGTTCACCCTTCTTTTGTATTGCTTTTTGTTTAATTGGATTCGTTGATTTTATGTGACGATGGTGGGTGTGAACAGAGAGTGAAGATGTGTCTCTAGAGTAAACCTTAGGTGAAAATATTACTAATGTTTAGATAATATAATGCTTATGTTCTTTCTTTTAGTTGTATTTGAGATCCTTTTATATTAAAATTTTGTATATAAAATTTAATTTATTATTACATTTAGTATTTATACGTCATCTCTGGTTAAATATTCTATCATATTAAACTGTAATAATTCCTGAATAATATTTTAAACTATTTATTTAGAATTTATATTATAAAATATATAAAATTATAAATTATAGAACAAATATTATGATTTTATAATTTTAATTTTTTCACGAATAATTTTCATTAAATACAGCAAATTTTTGATGGAAATCTTCATCTCGTCCTCATAACTTGTTACAAACTTCTTGTAACAATGTATATCGTGATGACAGTGCAAGTACCTATCATATCATATCATATAGTTAACAAATAATTTAACAGTGGTTCAATTATAATCTTTTAAAATTTTAAAGATTTATTCACAAATTTAATAAAATTTCAATTGAAAGTTTCAAATTTATCAAGAATTTAAAACATAATTAAACTTCAGATTTATTTACAAATTTGATCAACTTTAAAGTTATGACTTTTTCTTTTCACCTAGGTATATATCTCGGTCCATTCTGTCAACCGAGTCAGTATGTCTTTTAGACACCGGTTGTTTAACAACTGAGACATATAATGATTTAAAAATTATAGTCCTGCCACCACGTCTGATACGCTTCTCGAAAAAATCGAAACATAATATACGATTTAAAAATACTAATTTTTTACTAGTGAAGATTAATTCAATTGAAAGCAGAACCCAGTTAGTAAGCATGTATTGGCTTGCTGATGAAAATGAGCAAATGCACATGCAAACCCACCACGGTAACAGGAGGCTTGCTTCTCATTTCGGTATTTGGGAAACGGGAACTACTAATATAAAGGGATTTGCTGAACTTTATCTTTTAAAAAAAAATTAAATATATTTTAAAACATTAAAATAAACTGTTTATCACTATATTTTAAATAAATAAATACTAAAAGTTTCTGTTCAGGTGAAAATAAATATCAAAAGGAAAAAATGAACGAATTTGAATGAATTTAAAAGTAAGAATTTTATATTTGTTTTAAAAAAATTGAAGGTAAAAATAAAAAATGGAAAATAAAATTTATAAAAGATTTGATAAATATGATTAAATAAAAAAATATTTTAATAGATTAAATCATAACCTTATAATTAAATTATTATTATTATAGTTAATTGATTCTTGACATATTAATGTCATTGGAGTTAATATCCAATGCAGTCTTAGGTTAGGTTGATTCATTCTAAAGCTCATAACAGAAAGAAAAAACAAAATATATTGGTGGATTTTTTGAAAAAAAAAAAAATTGGGTCGCATTAAATTCAAGATCTTTTCAAAAACATCCTAGGTTAGTTTAAAATTTGAAACGCCTGGACTATGTTGTTGTCTTCTCCTAGTGAGTTTATATATAGAAAAGTGTTATCTATTCAGCCAAATCATATTAAAGATGAACTGCGACGTAATTGCCAATGTCATATATTAATTCAGTCAGCAATTTAATTAGCAATAGGATTTAGGCAAATGTGGCCACAGAAAACATACATGAAATAAGAAAGAACCATTTTAACTTAATTAGAAGTTTTAAATTGAGAATCTCTAAAATACAACTGGGGTGAAAAATGAAAAAGAATTCGTGAATTTGTGAAAAAATGAGCAATAGTTGTGGAGTGCATAGTGTGCAAAGAGAAAGAACATCATCAAACTTTGTCCTTGGACCAAAACTATTGCTCCTTCTGCATTTCAATTATCTATACACTATAGTGCGTCTCGCCTGCATGTAACATAACACTACCAGACAAATAAATAAAGTTGCAGTTGCCGGCAACCACACCACCTAATTAGCCTTCAAATTTTCCATTTTAATCTAACCCTTCTACACATTTATCATCAAATCAAACACTCACAATTTAATAATCAAGTTTTGATGATCAAATAAATAAACAGAAGGTCTGCTAAATGGCACTTGCAGGTGATGATAACATTTTTTGTAGGCATTTCTTTGTATTTTGTTATTGTACAAGAAAAGAGTAAGAGGAGAATGAATATCCCATTTGGTACAAGAAACATGACCCATAAATAAAAAGACCGTTGCATCATGTTCGTCAGCATCTGTACATTGGAAGTAGAAAAAAATATGTCATTCTGAACTGAGAATACTTTAGAATAAAGTTTATGGAAAGCTTCAATGCATGATTATAGTAAGAGGGGAAGCACTTGACCATAATAGTGGTTGTATTGTATTGTATGAACATATAGAGAGAGAGAGAGTATGGAGTGTGCATGAAGCATGGAGCCATGTTTTGAATCCTCCAATGAAGTGGAATGGTGTTGCATGTGAGAATGGCTATGTTATCGATGAGAAAAGGCACTGCATTTGGCAAATGGGTACGCCTCCCAAGCAAATGAAGATGGAGACATACTCCCTCTCAGTAGCAACCAACAATCATCTATTCTACTCACAAAAAGAACCGTTATACATCATTTTCTTTTCATTTCCTCCAATCACTTTCACTTTCTCAACCCCCCATTTGGTTAATTAATTAATCCAACTTCACACTCTTTCTATATATCTTCATATTTTTAATGCACCAACTACTTCGAACAACGAGCCAACCCAATCCTTCTTCTTATTGGCTACTTCCCTTTCCTTCAAGGAAAACTAGAATATACACACATGTCAAGGTCTAATACAAAATACCCTTCTTAGATTACTGCATCATACTATAATTAAACCAAATTCTCTTCCATTATTACTCTCATACCTATACCTAAAACCCTACTATATGTGACCTCATCCACACCACAACAACATCCTCCTTTCTTCTTTTTTCTTAATCAATAACTGCTCTATCTACCCAACTAGACTAATCATAACATTCGTTTATAGCTACCTATTTTTTTTTTTTATCAAAAATCAAAACAAATTACCCGAGTTTATCATTTCTCTGAAATTTTTTCACTTTTTTTAATTTTTCTAACTTGGTTATAAGGCGTGACACGGTGAATTTGTGGGGAAATTATGTGTGAGAAGTAGCAGAAGCCACAAAACTGTTCCCCCTCATATCATGTGCATAGATTCATCTTTTCTTCTTTTCATCATTCATCATCTTCTTTTGGACTTGGGATCTTTGATTTCCCGTTTTATGGTCAGAGGTAAACAGAAAAGCAATGACATGTGAATGTGAGGGGAGCGGTCTCTTTTTTGGATATAAACAATTTGACCCTTGTTCTAGATTAGGTCGTGCTTATATTCCTCTCTCTCTCTATATGTGTGTGTTATAGCAGTCAGAACATGTATAGGGTAATTAATAGAATCAAATTCCACGGGCCAAAAAGATAACTAATCTTCCCACTACATGACAAGGGTGCAATGTATTCCAGCACATGAAGAAGAGCTTCTACACAAAAACACTTTTTGCTCTCTTGCATTACAACTTCTTTCACCTTAATTATTACACACAATAATTCTCCTCATTTTGTTTGTGGATTGACTGGATTCTCTGATCTGAAAAGACTTATCAGAAGTTGAATAATTGTTAAACTGACAAAGGGAAGTTATATATATAATTTAATATATCATGATCTCAACCAGTTAAAACTTAAAGGGATCGATGCACATTAATTCCACACAATGAAGTAGAATACATAGTTAACCTAATAAAACTAGTCTTATAGTTTAGGATGAAATGAATGTCTGTTTTTGAATGAAGATGGAGAATTTAGAATTGTGCTATATATAAGGGAAGAGAGGGTGTAGGTTGGTTGATGAATGAAAATGATATAGAACAAAAATGGAGAAGCATATATAGTAGATTAAAGAAAGAGAGAATCCATGTGGGAGGGGAGGGAATAACAGTGTTGGAAGTGGTCCAAGTACTGAGCCTAAGATTGAGGAATCACAATCACAATCTTCTCTTCATCATTCATTAGCCATTCCTATAATCCCTTTCTCCCAATAACTTTTTTCTATAATATTAATATATCACCATTCATCAACAACCTTGATGCAACCATTCATCCCTTCATATATCATATTCTTAACATTTATGTATTAATAATAAAACACACCCACACACCCTACCTCTTAAATGCATCACCCTTTAACACAATCAAACACTCTCAATCCTTGATTAGTATCATAACAAAGTTTAAACTTCTACTTTATTCTTATATTTTCATTTATCCTCAATTACTTCATTTAACACATACAAGTCCAAATTACGAATATTTTTTCATTCCATTTTCTTAAGTTTACCATGTGAAAAATTATTCCTTTAAAACTATTAAATTATCACTTTTTGGCCATCTTTGATATTTATTTAATTATCATAAAATTGTTTGATAAGTACATAGAAAACTCTTTGGATTTGACACTAAAGTGAGTGATAAGTGATGCCTTGAGAAACAATTTTTGAACAGGAATTAAAATATTTTTATATTTTTGTGCTTGAACATGATTTGGGATCCCCAAAGAGTAGTTTAAGCAGTTTAATTAACTAAAAGGATGATTTAGAAATGATAATCGAAAATAGAGGTTGAAAAGTGGTGAAGAAAGGTGGAAATGGGAAGAAGAGGATTTTGAAACGCTGGGAAATGTGTGCATTGGAAGTGAAACAGAAGATGGGAGTTTTATGATTGGGAAGTGAGCTCTCATAGCAGTTACCACATTCATATAACCATGGCATGGGAAATTGAGGATGATGGGGACCCCTCATTTTTTCTCTCTTCACTTCAAACTTGGAACCACTCTTCTTCCATCTTTTATTTCTCTTTTTTACAACCCTTTTTTCCCTTTTTGTGTTAAGTGGTCTAACACTCCAGTGACAGATATTTCTTTTACTTTGGCTAAAACACAGTTATGTTAGAGAGTCACGCGTTTCATTTGCAGGGTAACTTTCAGTCTGTGATTCCAATTCTGCATTTCTTCATACCACAACTCAGATAATAAAATGCTGTTTCAATGAGAGTTTTGAATGTGCTTTTGAAAAGACCAAAACTGAAGCAAAAGATATTAACACTGTCATTATAATAATAAGAGAAAAACAGACACTTGATGTCTTTTTCTACAATGTTTTATCAACATGAATAGAACAATGCAATTTAGTGTTTTGTTACTGTGAACCATAAATGTAACCAATAAGGGTGAAGGTGTGAAAGATAGGGGAACTTATATAGAGTCACATGGATCAATCAGAAAAGTTGCAATAGGACAAACCACATGGGATGGCAGCTTGACAGCATTTACTTGTAACAACAATAATAATAATATTAATAATATCTCCACTTTCACTTATCTTTATCAATATTTTAACACCATAGCACCATCAAGGTTTCTTCTTCCTCTCACCAGATAACATTTCCGTCATATCATAACTTGAGGATTCTAAAATATGTATAAAGTTTCTCTTTTCAGCAAACACCCGACCAACATCTCTAAATTTTATTTGCTAAAATCTGTGCGTGTGTACATAAAAACTGGAGTGAATGAATGCATATATTTTTTGGTTTCCTCAGTCAAATCAAATACAACCTTTTCACAGCAAACAAAAAATCATAGGTGGTGCTCAAGTTGAGGACTTAGTATCTCGAGCTTTGTATAGGTTTGCCGAATATTATTGATGTGCGCAACTTTCCCCTTCCCAAACAGGAATCCAATTTGCACAGCAATTTTAGATGTGATGGGTACTTAGATTTTGCCAGAATAACATCATGGTTAGATTGCATACGTTTTACTGAATTTCTTTTTACAAAAATTATGTGTACACAAGTTTTTATGTAAATTTAAAATTATTTAATGTTGGTAGATACAAGACATTGATTAGGAAATAGTTGAAACCCTCCAAAAACGGAAGCTGGTTAGATGAGAACTTAAATCACTGCTGTAAAACCATAAGAAAGAAAAACCAGTACTGATGATAGAATTGTGGGAAAGTAAGTCCAAAATTTTGGACTTGGGTACAAGACTACTCAATGGAGTGTCCACTGAGTTCAGAACATAATTTATTTTTCAGAAATGAAATTGAATTTGATAAGCAGCAGCATCAGAACTTGAACTATCACTTTCTAGTTGTAGCTGGATCAATTGTTATGAATAGGGCACAGGTCATAATTGTGATGAGGACAGAAGTGAAATAACTCATCCCACTTCACTTTGTTTTAATTGGATTACTCTCTCATTTCCTAACTTCATTCAATGGCCTGTACCTGCACCAGAACATCTCAACCCATTATTCCTTTTATTTTTTCTCCACCCATTAACATGTCCTCTTCTGATACATAAAAGAAAGTGTTTATCTTGAGTTTAGAGAGATATGATATCAGAGTATTTGAATATAGTAAAAGTACAAGCATTTCAGGTTTTGACACTAATGACAGATTTTATTAGGAAATTGAAGAATGGTGGAATATTCTTCAGACTGAAATGGAACAGTGTGAGTGATTGGTACTAGTTTTGAATTTGATTTGAGTATAATGTGATGGTTAAAAGGATATAGATTTGGTAATGGAGACAGAAGAAAAGAAAAGATGTATGTAAGAATGTGTTAAAGAGATTTTAGCAGTGTCGTTGGAGGTAGACATCTGTGTCCTATCAGGGTCTAGCCTTCCATAAAAGCCAGCTTAATTTAATTCCTTTTTTATTTTATTTTTCACAAGAATTGCCCTGAGTTTGGGGAGCATCATTTCTAATATGCAAAACGAGGTGTCTCCTTGCAATATTACTTCTATCGTTTTACAGAAAATGTAAACATGTCACTTTCTATCACTCCTTTAAATAGGAGTGTTAGGGAACCTGCAATTCAATGTTATGGAATTATTCATCTGGCATTTATAAGTATCATTCACAATATGACAAGTGTGTACTAATTATACATGTAATATAAAATATTATAATTTTCTTTTTCATCATTCCAAAAACATATCAATTATTTATCATGTTGGGAAACAAATTATTCATTTTGTCTGCTTTTTATTTAGCATAAAAGGAAAACAAACACAAGTAGTTAGCTAAGAGAAAATTCAAATAAGCTTCTTAATTCTTTTAGTGCAATTTCTTTCTCTTTTAAATTTCTTGAGTTTTGTAGTTGGCATCCAATTTTCTATTATAGTTCGTCTCTAATTTATTTATGGGTTAAGTCTTTGTTTCCAATTTATTAACCTTAGTTAGTTGGCCGAACACAAGTCTTACTATTAACAAGCATTGAAGTTGGAGAAAACAAATCACGGATTAGATTAAAAATTATTCTCAACCAATCCTAAGAAATTTAAAAGCTCATGTGTTCATGAGTTTGGTTAAAGATAAACAATTGTTAGACCTTGGTTTGTAGAAAATTGTGAAGCTGATTGGATATGAGTTGGCTAAAGATTTTGTGATAGGAAGTGATGGGATTTTGAAGTTTAAAAACAGATTTTGTATTCCTGACGATGTCGAATTGAAAGTTTTAGAAGAGGGTCATAGATGTCATCTGAGTATTCATCCTAGTATGAACAAGATGTATTATGATTTCAAGAATTCTTTCTTGTGGTCGGGTATGAAGCATGATGTGGTTCAGTTTGTAGCATCATGTTTGACGTGTCAAAAGACAAAAGTTGAACATCAAAGATCCGAAGGGATGTTGCAACAATTGGAGGTGCCACAGTGGAAATGGGATAACATAGCTATGGACTATGTTACCCATTTGCCACGGTTAGTGGGTGGTCATGATACAATTTAGGTGATAGTGGATCGATTAATAAAGAGTGCTCATTTTCTAGCGATTAATCTATGGATGTTAATGGTCAAATTGGCACAGTTGTACATTAAGAAAATAGTAAGGTTGCATGGTGTACCTTTAAGTATTGTGTCAAACAGAGACCCTAGATTTACTTCTAGGTTTTAGCAAACGCTGCAATAGTCTTTGGGTAGTAGACTGAGGATGAATTTTTCCTATCATCCTCAAACCGATGGATAATCAGAAAGAATGATTCATTCCCTAGAAGATTTGTTGAGAAGGTGTGTATTGGATCATTTGGGTGGATGGAATGAAGTGTTACCTTTGGTGGAGTTCACCTATAATAACAGTAATCATGCTAGCATCGGGATGGCTCCATATGAAGCATTGTATGGTAGAAGATGTAGAACCTCATTATGTTGGTTTAATGATGGTGAGATAGTTTTGGTCGAGCCAGAATTATTGAAGCAAACTATGGATAAGGTGAGGAAGATACAAGAGATAATGAAGGCATCTCAAAGTTGACAAAAGTCTTATGTTGATCAGAGGAGGAAACCTTTGGAGTTTGTAGTAGGGGAGCATGTATTTTTAAGGGTAACTCCAACCACTAGCGTGGGAAGGGTTATTCACTTGAGGAAACAATCTCCTAAGTTTATTGGTCCATATCTGGTTTTGAGAAGGATTGGACCAGTGGCTTATGAAATTGCTTTGCCTCCTCAACTAGTTAATCTTCATCCGATTTTCCACGTATCTCAATTGAGAAAGTACATGCCTCGTATATTGGAATAGTTGAGAATTTGCAAGTTAAGGAACACCTTTTGTTGGAGGTGTTGCCTATTAGTGTTGTGGGATGGGAGAATCAGTGACTCTACCTGGGATTGAGAGGAGGATATGAGGAAGTCATATCCACACCTATTTCCTGATAAATTCAATTTTTGAGGTCAAAAAATTTTGTTGTTGGAAAAAATGTAAGACCCTCAAAAATCTGATATTAGTGTGGTAGAGTGTTTTAAATAATGATACTCTATTATTTTATTTCAAAAATATCAAGAGAATAATAAATAAAATATACTAATTAGGAGTTTCATTATCTAAGAAACTTTATCTCTCTAACACTTTCTTCTCTAAATTTTCTTTGTTTTCTCTCTAGAAATCCTAACTACCTATCCATTTATTGAAAGATCAGAGACTGCTTGAGGATTTCTTAAGGCAAGATCTTCATTTCTAGCCAATTGATTTCAGCTATAGAGAGCAAGTAGAGATCTTAGAGCCGTAGAAGAAATTTTAGAGTTTTTAGCACCGTCGAAGCGTCAATTAGGTAAGGGAAGCTAGTTTATTTGGTTTGAATTTGGTATACATGTAATATTTGATGTTTGGATGATGATGTGATGATTGATTTGTGAACTTTGATTAAATTGTGAAATATGGTATGTTGGGTGTTTGAGAAAGGTGGTTTATTGAATTGAAAATTGTTGCATATTGGTGTGTCTGGTTGCTGCTGTTAAAATTTGTTTATTGAATGAATTTGTGAATGTGAATTTAGCGAGTTTCAACTGATGTATTTTTACAGAACTTTGGTATGGAATAAATTAGAAGAAGAGTGAGTTTGGGCATAAAAATGAGGGTTTTAACAAGTAAGATTCTAAGATCATGGTTTAAGGGAAAGTCTAAAGTTTTGGGAACTGTCTTGGGATCATTTAGGGCTTAGTTGGTTTCTTATTGTACAAAAATATGGTAGATCGTCTGGTAAGAGTCGTTTGGGTAAAAGTTATATGGTGAGGAGTAGTCTGGTGAGGGATCGTCTGGCAAAGAATCGTCTGGTAAGAAATCATTTGGGTAAGGGATTGTTTGGTAAAAGATTGTAAGAATTAAGTTGTGGGGAATCTCAAATTTGGGGTTCTGGACATTCGTTTTGGATGTTCTTTATGTTGTTTTTTTTTTTTGGGGGGGGGGGTTGGACCCTTCCAAGCTGTTTTCTTTGCCTAGAGTGTTTAATAAGCTAATATGAAGGAAAATTATGTTATAATGTGGTTGTGATTTCCATCTATTAAAAATGATTTTGTACTTGAAATACCTTAAGTATGTGATGATAATTATGATTGTTATGATGTGAGTAATGGAGATGTGTATAAGTATATTTATGATTTTTGAACATGTTAATGGTTGATGAACATGATGATGAGTATGTTTATGGTTGAAGAATATGATGATGATGAGTATGTTGTGGTAATGAAAGATGGGTGATGTGAGAAGAATCTCAAGGAGAAATTCTATGTTTAAGTCAGTTGTGGTGAATGTTTGATAATGAGACTTTGGAGAGAAGGTATCCTCATATTTTACCAACCATTCAACTCATGTCGAGTGAATTGGGGTGGTAGAGAGAATGGCAGAAGGTCTTATCCTGACCCTTTGGGTCGTGTAAAGGAAGATCAATCTCATGGGAAAGTAGGTCGTGTGACCCTTGTTTATGACTTTGTAAAGTATAAATACTATCATGGGTGCAAACTTTCAGCGAAGTCTATTGGATCCGGATCATTGAGTTGAGAGGTTAAATTGTTATATGATCATGTGTTTGATGGGTTGGTGTGGATGTGGAAATATGATTTCTTATATGAATTATAATATGTTGATTTCTTTGTATACTAGCTTACACTTGCTTTGTGTTATTTGTTTGTGTGTGTTTAACAATGATAACCATTTGGTGTGAGCAGAGGATGTTGTAGGTGTTAGCTCGCCGCTGATGGAGCTAGAGGATGCGGTCGAGTGATATTCGGAGTTTAGCATGTAGATATGTATATAAATGCAGATATATAATTGCTTAGACATTTTGTATAACGGTCTACCTCTTTTAAGATACTTTGTGTTTAGGAGGTTCTTAAAATATGTTTTTGTTGATATAGTTATTACTTTGGATAGTTGTAACATAAACTACATGTTTTCTTATCTATCTGCTATGTTATACCAAATATATAATATTTTGTTTAGTAGATTACTCTATTAAATGGGATGTTACAATGTCAACCGAAATTGGTATACATGTTTTTCACATGATTCTTCAATTTTAAACAATCATCCATTCACATCATAATACACCTAACACAACAGTAACAAAATTAGTAATTATCTTTCATTATCTCATCACATATATCATAAATCATTCAATTTTCTCATCACAGCAAAACCACACCATCAATTTAAATTAACTAACTTCCTTTACATAATTGTAAGCTATCAACGCTATAGTTCCACTATTTCCAAGGATCGCTTACTCACATAGAAAGCAATATCGTCACATAGAAAAATCAAATCAAATATGTGATCACATTCTCATAATCCTAATCAAACATAGATTCATCCTTAGAACTTAGATAACACATGCCAGCCTTCAACACCTCACATACAACATATATACTAAAAAGGACTTTAAAATATAAAAAATGAATTAAAAAACTGATATGATAACATTATAGACGTCAACCTCAGGAGTATATGATATTCAAGACAAATAAATTAGAATTAAAAAAAATTAAAGATGAAAAGAAAGATTATAGATTTTATAAAATAAAATTTGAATTGGTTATTTATAGCTTAAACTATGTAATAATAAACTAATCAATATATCTTATAAAAACTACTTATACTCTATAAAGTACTTTTTAATCCTTATATTGTTCACTTCAAATTCATACAATTTAGTTTCAAAAATATTTTATGTTTTCAATATGTAAGTTATTTTTATTTTAAGTCCTTAGTGAAATTTTCTTTGAAGTAATAAATTAAAAGTTTTGATTTATATGTTATCATGTGAGTACTCACTTTTAGGATTCATTTAAAGTTTGTTACTTTAAATAAAGGAATAAAATAAATTTTCATAAATTTAATGTATTTATAAGATTTTTATTATTTTTACGTTAGTTTTATATATATATATATAAATATATATATATATATATATATATATATATATATAATATATATATATATATATATATATATATATATATATATATATATATATATACACTAGTGAAAATACATGTGCTATGGACATTTGTGTTCATTTTTTTTCATGATTATAAAAAATAATAAAATTATTATTATTATAGTTATACTCCCTCCATCTTTATGTATAAAATCTTTTCAACTATTTTTTTTAAAAAACTTAGTTAGAAATAATTTGTCAATAATTTATATTATTTCAAAATTATTCTTACATATTTAAAATTAAAGTAGTTGAAAAAAAAGTTAATTTATTTTAAATATTTAGTTAATGATATTTTAAGAAAATAATAATAATGCATCGTTGAATTACAAAATGTAAAGTGATAACAAACAAAATGTGAGTGAGTATATATTTTGTTTGAGTGGATTATATAACAAATATTTTGAAGTTATTGTATGAAATTTCATATCTCCATAATTTTTGAAACTCTCGTCACAATTTATTTGTGTTTTGACCACGCGTTTGACTTAGTCAATGTCTTATAGAACTCCCATGATGAATTTATAATACAAACATGAATATTTGTAGATGCAAACGCTCTTTAAAATAGAATAAGCAATACATTATAAAAAAATTCAACAGTAAAAAAATTAAACAGACACAAATTCATAGAAATATATAATAGTGCCCATCAAACATTTAAGTACTTTAAGAGCTATCAAAATCATATTAACTAAAGCCTCAACTGTTTTTATTCAAATTAATGTCTAGAATTTACTTACTAACTAAAAATTAAAGGCATAGCTAATAAATATTTCACATTAAGTAATGTCATTCCTTTAAAAGCTACTCAACAAATAAGTAATACTTCAACTAGTTCATTCTTAAAGTTTTAAAGAGTTCCAAGAATATCTTTTCAAATTTGTTCCAAGAATATCTTTTTAAAGTTCATGTAAAGAGTCACAGGTATTGGAAATCACATAATAAAAATGCTAATCTGCAATTCTTTTTCCTACAAAATAAGAAGAAATTTTGAAATTGCAGAACATTTTCTAAGAATAGTTATCTGATAAGAAGATAAAAGAAGGGAATTAAGCATAAAATGGTGTAGTTGTGTATACTTTCAAAATGGTGCAAGTGCTCTTATGATGGCTTCATTCACCGCTTTTCTTTCTTGAAGTTTGGAAAAGAGTTTTCACCAACAATTTTATGAAAGCAAAAAGAAAATATAGAAAGAAGAAGAAACGGTTACACAAGAACAATTGCCGTAACCATAACCAGATGTTAGGTTCAGAACAGAACATTATCATGTCAAACTTTTCAAATAAAAAACACATAAATGGTTCAACTAACAATTTGCAGACAAATCCAACCTAATTAACTCTCTGTTCATGTGTATTTGTTAAGGTTAGAGGACAACATAGACAAATGTTATTCATGACTGATCATAAACACACACAAACAAAATGCTTCCATCTTAATGGAGACTAGAAAAATGGTTTAGAAAGCTTCCATCAAATTACTAAATTAATCTTGACATAGTGAAATATTGAAGCTTTGTTAAGTGTGGAGAAAGAAGAATTGAATTGAATGGTTAGAAGTGGTTGGGGGAGCATGGGGAAGAGAAAGAGGAGACAGGGTTGGAATTGAAAGAGAGTCTTTGGTCGAAAGGCGCAAAAAACAAGGGAGTTGGCACCTGACACGCAGGCAGAGAGCATTGCCCACGGTGGCTATGGTGCACTGCACCTGCTTCTTTGCAGTAAAAGCCCTCCTCCACTATCTAACTGTAAAAAACAAACCACTGTAAACTTTTCTGTCTTATGCTTACCTTATTCATACAATCAGATTTAACTATTAACTATCAACTCATCACAGTCAAAATAACTATTTTCACATCTTTTCTTTTGGAGATTCTGCTCACACTTAAAACATAATATTATTTTAAACAATCATATCAAGCAGATAGTATTGATGTGATAGAATTTACTTACTTTACTAGATGTTTTTTTTCTTATATTTAAGGTATAAAAAATTATTTTCCAAAATCTTCCTAAACTTCAATATAATACTAACAAACTAATATATTTATGATTGAGTCATGTGATATGTTTCACATAAGTAAATAAAAATGCACAAAAATATCCTGAGTTGTGTTATGTTTAAACTCTTTCTGTAATATATTATCCCTAACAAGTTATTTTACATAAGACTAAAACTAGTTTAAAATTATTGATTCTATTTTAATATTGTGAATTTATAAATATTCATAAAATAAGCATGAAAGAAAAACAAGTAAAATTAACTAGTCTCATGTATAATATTATTTAAAAACGGTTTTTGAAGAAACTAATATAAAAAGTATGGCCTACTATGCACACAGAAAATTAAAGTTTATAATATAGATACGATTTTTTTTTTTTTTAAGAAATCCTTGTTACAACATGCACAGAATCTTAATTTTTACACATTTATTTAAGTTTTGTTTCACATTTAAAAGCATTTAATAAAGTCTCTTTTAGGATAAGTGGAACATTTATTATTGTAAATAAATAAGATTCATCTATCACAATATAGAAGATTGATGGGAGCTTATAAAGCTTTCAGAGAGGAAATCACAGCAGATGAATCAATGATCTATATAGGTAAGGTGGATGGTAGAATTTTCTCTGTGAAATACATAAGATATATTAAAAAATATTACAATAATTTTGTTGGATTTTTGAAATTTTGTTTTTGAATTAAATAATAATAAATATAATATTATTTAGGATGATAATAATATAATTTGATTGAGATGTTGGAATGAAGAAAAAAGGCTAAGGACACGGTAGTCATTTGGGATAAAGTGGAAGGACAAAAATAGGCTTATGTCCTGTTCAGTGGCTTTTAATTGTGGCTACCCCGTTTTATAGAGCAGAAAAGCGCGAGGAAGGGAATGTGTGATGAAAATGGCATCCCATCTCATAACATGAGTAGGGAGACAGTAGTCGGAGTGGTAGCAAAAAAAAATAAGCATGGACTAAGTTTCGCAATCAACACAAAGCCACACCTATAGAGAGTGACATAGCAGTGCCAGAATCCAAGCAAAAGCACGGAACAAAGTAAAAGAAAAAAAATGACGACTGGTATAGTACGAGACCAGAACCTGGAGAAACACATTCACAAGCAGATGGGGTGCATGGCTGGCTTTCTTCAGATCTTTGACCGTCATCAGATACTCACTGGAAAACGCATCTATTCCCCCAAACGTCTACCTCCGGTAATGTTTTTCACTCTCTACCACACCTTCCTCTTTCATGCTGCCATTAAACTTTTTTCACTCTCTACCACACCTTCCTCTTTCGTGCTGCCAATAACTTAACTTTCTTTCTCTTGTCTTCTTTAGGCCTCACCGGAACCTGACAAAGTTACTGCCTCGCCGGCTCGTTCCACGCAGTCGCCGGCTAGGGAGGTGGTCCAATCCGAACCCAAGGCGAGTTCTCCTGTGCTCCCTGTTCTGGAATTCAAGGAAGGCACGCGTTCCTCTTGGAAGTTCTCGCGAGAGGCTCCGAGACTGTCTCTTGACAGCAGAGCCATGGTGGACGCAAAAGGAACTCTTCACCTTCACGCGCGAGAGATCCCCTCGGAGAACGATGGAGACAAGCAGCGTCGTTCCACCAGCGTCATTGCCAAGCTTATGGGCCTGGAGCCCCTGCCCGATTCAGAGCCCGGACCAGGGCCCATAGCAAAGCTGCAGAGATCCGCTTCGGAGTCCAGAGTGTCCAGAGATCTGTCTCTGCCTCTGCCACTGCCACAGTGTCGTTTTCTGGACACAAACAATTTCCCAAGCGCGGTTCAGGTCACCAATGTGGTCCTTGAGAATAATAATGCTGCCATCGATGCCCGATTGAGCAATGGCAGAGCTGCAGATCCACCCAGGCAGAGGGCCAAGAAGAGTTTCTATGACTCGGCGGATTTCTTCCCCGAGCCCAAACACACCGCTTCGGTGTACGGGGAGATTGAGAGGAGGTTGCGGATGCGAGGGATTAACGAGCCATCCAAGGATCTCCACACTCTCAAACACATCCTGGAGGCCTTGCAGCTCAAGGGGCTTTTGCATTCCAACGGCAAATCCAATCAATCTCCCATTGTCGTTATGAAACCTGTCCGATCGGTGAACCGGACCGGTAGCGATTCTCCTCCTCCTGCCCCTCTCCTCCGGTCCAGTCCTCGCCGGAACCTCCGTGTTGGGAACGAGAACAGGAGGATTGACCAAAACGAACGAGGTTCAATGAGTCAAAGCAACAGAGCACTAAGTTCGAGTCCAAACAGGAGAAAGCAACGAATAGTGGAACCTCAGAGGAAAGTGTGTGTTGATTCAAGAAGGGGGTCTGTGTCTGTCTCTCCGGTTCATTCTCCCAAGACGAGCCCAAGAAGGAATGCAGGCAATCAGCAGGTGTCATGTGGATCGCCTAGGATGAGAAGAAATGTGGAGCCTAAGTTGAAAATGCTGGGTGGGGCAGAGGATGAATCGTCCACAGTCTCAGAGAACAGCTTCAGCACCTCTTCATATCCCGATACAGAGGTAAAATACTAAACGAGTGCGTGCAGTGGTAATAGAAACTGTTGTTTCTGGTGGGTACATATGATTAAGCAGCTTTTTAATCAGTTAATGAATTAATTAATTAGTGGTGTTTGTGGGATTGGTGGCAATTGATTGAAGTGTGGTGCCTGTGGTGCAGAGGTACAGGTTGGAAGAGTACAAAGAAGGGAAAGATCTGCTGGATAGGTGTGATAAGCTGCTGAACAGCATAGCAGAAATAACAGCAGCCAACGAGTTGCAACCGAGTCCAGTATCGGTTCTGGACTCGTCGTTTGACAAGGACGACTGGTGTTCACCATCCCCTATAACCAAACGCTGCATTGATTACAAAGGTAAGTGGTTAGCTTAGCTTGTGTTGCAATTGGTTACAGAATGAAATTAGATTTTGTTGTGACGCATTATTTGTGTGTGCATATCCAAAGTTGGAGCATGTCATGATGTATCATGTATCATGTAGGAGGTCTAATGGCTAAGACCCTAGGGGAACTTAATGGAACAAAATATCTAACGTTAGTCAAGGGCTTTTACTTTGAAGCTGCTCCCGTTTTGTTTTTGCTTTGGTTTGTATCCAACTACAAGTACGGGAACAGTAGATGGTTTGTCCTCTCGCTCTCCCAAAATCCCAACCAATGTGGACCAATCATTTGATCCCAGGGATGTTGACATGGCATCACTCAGTTGGCTCAGTCACTTACCTCAAAACTGCACTGCGGTGCGGTGCGGTGCCTGTTTTTAATCGTACTATCACGTGGGAGGGACTGACTCACTTCGCGTCTTCAACACTCTCACCGTCCCAAAGAATCTTCCTAATTTTTTAATTCCACTAACATATACTGTGCACACTTTTATCCGTTTCATTTTTTTTTAAATTCATTAATATTGTGTTTGTTAGTTAACGAAGATAACAAATGCGGTGTAATTACATTACAGATCAAGCGGCGGAGTCAGAAGATGATATGTGGAGTGCGGCACTGTGCAGTAGCGAGGAGGCAGCGTCGGAGGATTGCGATTTCGTGTACGTATCGGAGATTCTTCGAGCGTGCAGTTACTTGCCGGAAGAGAGCGACATTTTTCTGTTACTGGAGAAGCAGCAATGCCTGAAAGGAAAGGATACCTCAAAGGCTTCGACGCTGCAGAGGCGGTTGATCTTCGACACTCTCCAGGAGATCCTGCAGCGGAACCAACAGTTGCCGCCGTGGAAGGCGGTGTCGTACGGCGAGCAGAGGCAGAAGATCTGGTCGGAGTTTCGGAGGATCCGAGAGAGGGAAGAATCGGAATCGGAGGACTTGTTCAAGGTTATATGCGGAGTGTTGAAGAAGGACATGGCGGAGGAAATGCGGGGGTGGGGAGAATGGGCGGTGGAGATGGGAGATGTGGTGTTAGACATTGAACGTCTGGTGTTTAAAGATCTGGTTGGCGAAACCATTAGAGAACTCGCTTCGTTTTCTCCTCATTGTAACAACGACAAGCTACCCGCGCTTCGTAGGAAACTCCTCTTTTGAATTCCATTCACAAACATGAAAAAAAAAAGAAAAAGCAAAGGAGTTGCACGCTTTGTTTAAATTTTTCGCGCGCTTGCATCTTTTTTCCTTTTGTAGCTTCGTTTTATATGATTTTACTTTTACTCACTGTCAATGACGAAATCAGGAATTTTAAATCTGAAATCTAGGCAAATCTGACCTTGGAATGAATTGTTGGATTGTTTTTTTATTATGTTATTATATGGTATGTTGTGCGGGCGGTCATGTGTAGTTGATCATCGAACACTTAACATTGAAGGATAGACACGCAGCATATCGGATAAGGATGTCAAACATAACGAAGCAAGAGAGAAAACCTGTTGAGCCTATGCATGTGGACTTGCTTATCGGGGAAGTTGTCTTACGATAAGCTAATTAATGATGACAACCGTTTCTTACCCTTAATTTGGTCCTACAACTACAAAGCAAGGTCGCCAAACGGTCTGTGGACCTTGAGCTGCACATTTGGACCGGACCTTCAGTTTTATTTTTGACAACTTTGTTACAAACAAGCCTATCACCACATTTAAATCCGAAATGGGAACAAGAACGAAAGGTGAGTTTAATCTATTAAGTTCCCCCTATGTAATACTAAGAAAAAGAATCTTTAAAATATTAAAAATGTTATAAAAAGAAAAGCATCGGCAGGTTTGAACGTTGTGAGTACCCCATTTGCTTTATCTTCTGACAAAGGATAGCGATAATTGAAAAATAGATTGCTGCTTGGAAGGACATTAGGGTGGTTTTGAAATCACAGAAGCAACCTACCTATAAGTTGGTTTTTTGTCCAGTTTCAGTACTTCTATGAAAATGGTTTGATGCTCATATTTCCGATTGGGAAATGGCATGACAAACCTGGATATATATATATAGAGGTATCAAGACTCTGGGGTCCTCTGTGTCTCAGTTTCAATACTCTCTACTCTTCCTGTCTTCCAAAGCTAAGTCAACCACGTGTATCAGAAGCACCCTATAAGAAGATGAGATATACATCACTGAAATCGCACATCACATGGTTATTAGGTTAGGTATTTATACTACTCTGTCCTCATCATCAATGAAAATATACATGTAACATCTGCAAACCAATAATGTTACATTCTCTGTGCTGCTGTTTTCACCTATCACTCTATTCTAACTCCATTTCCATCCTTAAGACGTGATGATTAATCAAATTGTTGGGCCATTTAAGAAAACGCGACCAAGTAACACTGCCCCACAATCGCTTAATCGGTTGGTTCCTTAATTAGTTACAGGATGGTTACATTAACTACTTGATGGCAACGCTTCATCCAACGTAACTTGTTGGATCTCAAATGTAGCATGACAACAAGGACATGTTGCAGATCCAATAATTCATACTCTCTCACACTGCTATACATCCCTTTCTTTTTTTCTTTTGCTTTTTTTCTTTCCTCAATTATAGGGCGATGGATAGCGGGTACAACTTTGAATCCATACGTTTCTGCAATAAGCATGTGCATTGCAAGCCCTTCACAGTGACCATCAAATGTCCATCATATTATATCAGACCTTAATTTCTACACAGTACAAAAAACTTACCATCAACTACTCAGGAATCATAGGTAATCAACAAACCATGATCAAATAATAATCATAAGCCCTTTACATGGTTTCTGTGCAGCAAAGGTTCAAACGATAAAACAACTCCAAGAGACTCCATCAAGAACATTTACATTTATTTTTTTTGCATAATGTTATGCACCTAATTAAGGTTTGGTGTTGGTGGGGTTGAGAGAAGTGGGGAGGTATCTAAGCAGAAGCAGCAGCAGCAGCAGCAGCAGCAGCAGCATATAGTACCACAGCTAGCAGAGTTTGGAAACTTTTTTGAATCGAAAGTGGGTCATAACCTTTTGTTTCAGTTTGTTTTTAATGAGGGTGATGGCCCATGTGTTATTCAGAGGTGTTTATATTCCACTGGCACATCTCACTGGTCTTAATTGGCCAACCCCCACCAAATGCAAGGATTAAGGTTCTTGGTCTTGACTTTGTTTTGGGAGTGAAAAGCTTTAAGCAATGGGGCTGTGTTTGTTGCCTCAAAAGGGCACAAACCTAACCACGTAGGGTTGTATGAAAAAGAAGTGAAGTGGGAGAGATAGAGGCACATGGAACTCATTAAACCTGTCCATTCCTTGTCTTGGATCGTTCTTTGTTATCACTTGTGACTACTGTTGTCTCCTCAGCCTTTGTCTCCTTCTTCGCCTAATCATAAATGATCATCCCAATGCCCAGCACCAAACCCCTTTGCTTTCTTTTTTCTAGCCATCCTCTTTCATATCTCCATTTATCTCTTCTAATGCAAATTTTACCTTCCCACCCACCCCACACAATGTCACATCATTATCATCGGACAACAATTCACGATCAAACTAACTTAATTACTGCTCCATTTTCATCAAATCTTTTTATCTTCCTTCTTTCTATCAATTTTTCACACTCCCTTCTCTCACAACCTTTGACTTTGGTCAAAGGGAATAATGAATGACCAAAGTTTATTTTCCTTATGGTTTATAGGAAAAAAAAAAGTGGTTATTTTTTTATTTGGTGATGTCAAAACATATCACCCTTTTTATAAAATGAAAAATGTTAAAGCTTTAACATGGGAGTCGGGTTTAAGAGTTAATTAAAAGAAAGAGGAAAGAAAAAAGAGAATGAAAAGAACAACATAGAAAAAAATTATATGTGTAAAAAGTAATATGTTTTCAAGTTATAATAGAAAAGAAATATATGAATATAAAAGTAAAATGCTTTTTAAAGTTTTTCAATAATAATTAAAAAACAAAAAACTTACGTGAGTGATTGTTTTAACATAATGTTAATTATGCATTTAATTGTAAATATATTTAAATGTTAGAATAACTGAAAAAAATTAGAGAAAAAGTTAATATATTTTGTAAATTTTACATAAATTTGAAAACATATTTCATCATCATTTATAACAAAAAAAATACATGATTTTAAAGTGAAATTTTTTTACAGTTTCTAAAATATTCTTTTGTCTTAGTTTCTAATCAATATAAGAGATTCTCTTGACAAATAACATCTAATATATAAGTTATTAGAAAAAGAAAATGTTAATTGTGGAGTAGTATAAACAATATGCATGTAATAATACTTCCTTTATCGTGTACTGCACTGCAAAAACAAACTATAGACTCTATTGGGCCAACTTATTTTTTCACCACATGCTTTCTTCCCCACCTCCATTAGTGATATTGGAAAAGTTTGAAAATTACATATTTTCCGGTTTAACTTGTTTTATAAATGCTTCCATTTAAAAAAACGAAGAATATAAAAAAGCGGTGACAATTTTAAAAATTTTAAAAATTTGAATTGAAACCATATATTTATTTAGGTTTCGATAATTAAAGAACATGAATTTTCAGATTATTTTAAAATTTTGATCATTTTTTTAATGATTTTAACTTAGAGAGAAGATTTGGCTCTAGTTCTCAAATAATTGATATCATATTCATATTTTAGTTATTATAAAATCGAAACTGAAATATGAGCTAAAATTTTAAAAAATCTCGTTATTTATTTTAAATAATTTATCTGATAAATAATCTCGACGATTTTTAGATAACCAATATCATATATTTTTATGACTTCGGATTTTCAAGACATGAGACCATAAAATTAAATAAATTTTCAATTTTGTCATTATAATTATTTAAGTATTTTATCTGAAAAAGGGAATATGATCTTCGTTTTCATAAAATCGAGACGGTATAAATCTATGGCTTTGATTTTTCCATATTCGATGCCATAAAATTGACTAAAATTTCAAAATTGTCACTCTTGTTATTGAACTATTTTACATGAGAAAATGGATATGACGTTGGTTTACAAACTTGACACCACAAAATTGAAAAACATTTCAAAATTACCAATAAATTAATATTTTTTTATTTTATTCCCAAGTATTAGACTTCAGTTTTTAATAGAACCGAAAGCATAGGATATTATTGTTTCGATTTTATAAATAACTTAAACCAAAAGTTTGCCTAAGGTAAATTAAGGTGAAATTTTTATGAAATTGTCACTATTCTTATGTCACTACAAAGTCATTTTCAAACGACCTATGTTTCATCACCATTTCAACTAATTTCCTCCCTTATTCCACCTGTGTTTTCTTTCTTTGCCACTCTCCGCCATTGTTGCTCCATTCTTGCCACTATAACTCCACTCATACACTTTCCTGTCACTATAGATCACCATTTTGGAAGTCAACACTCATGTTTATCCATTTCTACCTGTGTGAACTCCTCCCTACCAACACTATCATTCTTTCATTTCCCTCATTGTGAAGATGTTCCCATTTTCGTTATTGTCCTTCCTTTATTTCCACCATGTGAGGTTCATTCTCTTCCCTCATTACTTTTCTTTTTCATTAAGTTTTGTTATTGTCTTCCTAATTAAAGCATGTATTTTGTGTCGCCATTTGTGTTTAGGGTACTGCATTTTGGTTGCATTGTGTATGTCACGTTTCTTTGCTTCCAAAACGTGCTCCATTGTTGCGGTTCATGAAAAATTTAATGAAGTACATAATGCATTTAGGAAAGCATCCAAGAAAAAAATCATTATTCTTTGATCTTTCATATTGGTCAAAGTTAGAGGTTAGGCATTGCATAAATGTAATGCATATATAGAAGAATGTATGTGATAACTTGATTGATACACTACTCAACATTCAGGAAAAGATAAAAATGGAGTAAAGCAATTAAATAGAAGGTCCGATAAGACTTAGCGTACTTATTTGTCCCACATGTTACCTTATGTCCAATTAAGAGAAAGGACTAACAATGACAATCAAAACTAACCTTAATGTGAAAAGCAATTAAATAGAACAAACCGTTGAGAGAAAATGAACAATGAAATGGAAAAAATCAAGCTTTTCGTAGTGAAATGGAGAAACACTACCGTGTTTCGCTTCATTGTTGTAGTTGAGTTGAAACACCATTGTGGTTTGCATCATTGTTGCAATCAGGTGTGTTTGGGATTTTGAGTTTTTGTTGCAAATACAAGAAAACCAATATTGGAAGTAAAATGGAGAAACACCACTCGTCACCGCTATAGTTAAGTGTGAGTTTTTGTTTGAAATGCAGGAAAACCTATCGCACGCAATGTAGTGAGGAGTAAGACACTATTTTATGGTTTTAGAAAACTCAAAACCTCCGTCTAACCCCATACGTAAATTTTGAAATTTACATCTGACCAAAGGGCAACATGTGTAAATTTACTTCTAATCCCTTATTAACATGTAAATTTACATTTGTTGTACTCTGATCAGATGTAAATTTGAAAATTTAGGTTTGTTACTAGGGCATTAGATATAAATTGTGAACAATTAACTACAAGTACATTACTGATAATTTTTTACGTTTGTTCCCTATAGATCATATGTAAATATAAAGATGTGATCAGTCAATTTTATACTAGGGAGATAAAGAAGATTAACCACAAATGATTTGATTACTCAAAAATTAGAAGTAATTGATGTTCTTGATTTTGTAATTGTGTTTTTATTGATAAAAACTTTTAAACTAATTGCTTAAAAAATAATATGACATAATGATTATGATGAATTAATCTAATTATACAACAAAGACCATCTACGACTTTAATTCAACATCTTCTTCCAATTCTAAGGCCATTTAATCCAACATGATTTTGTTAAAATACAAGAAGATTGTATTTTTTTTAGAGTAAGATTTTCTTTCAAATTATTAAGAACTAAAAAATATGTAAAATTTTAATAACATACTTAAACTTTTTTTAATATCAGAAAAGAAAAAAGTGCATAATAAAAGTTAAATACAATTTTAATAGCGTTTCTATTTCTTTTTTTATTTCTTTTGCCCATTAGATTTTAAGAAGTTCACATAATTAATTCAAATTTTAATTTCACTACATGTATTTTTGTCCCTTTTAATTTGATTACAACCTAGTTTTGTAATATTTATTGAAATATTGGTAAAAAGTAGATTTGTGAAATAGACTGTACTATACATGGGGTTTATGGCGGATTGATAATGTAATGAGTCATTCCAACATAACCAACTTATTAGTGGATTTCAAAAAATTGAGTCCAATTTGCTCGTAGTAGATTGGTAAGTTAAACGGTCACTTTACTTAATTTTGAAAAATGAAATACAACTTTTTGTTTTCAATATATTTTTCTATGAATAAAAACTGGAATCAACTTATAAATTGCTGAAATAATCATTATATGTAGGGGCGGATCTGAGCGTAGATTGAGCCTCTCCAAATTATATATATATATATATATATATATATATATATATATATATATATATATATATATATATATGACCAAGACTTATTTTTTAAATTGTAATTGTTATGAGGTTATGTTAAGGTATTTTAAAGTAACTGCACATTATCGAGAGTAATAGATAAAATTTGTTGATAAATTATGTTTACCAATAAAAAATCAAATCTTTTTTAGTAAAATAGTCATTAATAAATTTATCAACAAATGCAGAAATTTGCATAAATTTATCGATAAATTTTACGGACAAATACAAACATTTATGGGTAAATATAGAAAACTATAAATTTTTTAATAAGTGTTTACTGGTAATATTCGTGATAAAATATGTGATTGAACCTTCTTTTTCCTTTTTTTTTGTTTTATTTTGTCATTTTTTTCCTTCTTTCCTCTTTAATTGTTGCCTTCAATTCATCTTTATCCCCCTTCTCCTATTTGTTCTTCTCTTTTCTCTTCCTCTTTCTTCACTTCTATCACTTCCTCCTCTTCTTCATTCTCTAGCTCGGACAACTACCGTCACCAGTATCCTCCACCTACATGTCACTACCATATCATCAACGCACCTTTTGTGTCACCAATAAATAAGCACCTAGTCATCACCTAGTCATCATTGTGTTACGTCTTCCTCCTCCTTTTTTCTTTTTTTTCTCTTCTTTTATTCTTCTTCTCACCTATTTCTCTTCAATATATAAAAAACTTCATTTGATTGGATGAGAAATTTGTCGTCCAATTTTTTGATAAATTTATCGACAAAATGAAACTGAGTAATTATATTCATACGAATATTTTCGTCAATGACAAAAAATATAATTTATTCACAAACGATGTCAATTTGGTAATCATGATAATAAATTACAAATAGAAATACCTTTTAATAATATATAATTTGCTAATGAATTTTTCAAACAAATTTTATAAACAAATTTCATATAGAAAATATCCATCGATAGATTGATTGTAAAATCTATCTATAATTAAAAAAAAAGTCTTGTAATGCCTATTTAATTTCATAATAAACTATATTAACTTAACAATTTCAACAAATTGAAAACTCAACTTAAAAACTAATGTAATCAATTAAAATATACCAATTACATAATCAACATAAACACAAATTAAACATATGCATACACACTGTAGAAAAAAAATAAGACATAATAACTTTTTTATCCCTATATTTACAATATTTATTTATTGAAAGGCACTTGATTTTTTTAAAAAAATATAAAAATTGCAATAAAGTATAAAACATTAAATCATTACTATAAATATATAAATAAAAGGCAAATAATTAAAAAGAAGATGAAAATTGCAATTTGTATGAAATGAAAAACCGCAATTGGTGAGCTGAAAAAGTAGCAGTTGAAGTAGTTGGAGAATCTAGGAAAGTATTAGAGGGTCTTGTCTTGTGGGTTGTGTGTGTTAGGTCATGTACTCCCACTTTGCATATGGAAATGTCCATCACAGTATGATTATTATATATAGATGCCAATTCCATCACTCTGATGCAACACACTAATTATCTGTCATTACATACTAATATTGGATTCTCCACTTACTACTATACTAGTACACACCATGTCCGATTAACAACTTCAATCTGTTCAAATGACGAAATCCACTTCAGGTCTGAGATGTTATTCGCTTAAAGTGCACTGCACCACTTACATAAAACTCATCGCTCATTACTCTCATGCTTTGTCATCTGGGCCACCCTTGTTCCCTCCTTGCTCACCTCAAACCCTACAATCAAAACTAGTTTCGTTTTAGAACACAAGAACCAAATGCCACCTCTCATGTCATTTCCCTATTCAATCATCACCACATACATGCACAACAATATTCTAAGCCTTCAGTTTCAAAAATTTTATCTCATCATCCCACTATCAAAAACCAATGCAAATTTAGCAGCTTTTCTGCTCTTCTCAATTTTCATGCGTCGATCTACTTTCATTCTTCCATTGGGTAGTTGCTCCTACTAATTCATACTGAAATGTGGCAAATGGGTACACTCATATCTCTCTCTCTTTTCTACTGCTGGAATTGCAGATGAACAAGTTAACGTGATCTTATAAGAAACAGATTAAATTCATTCAACTACCAGAGTTTAGTTTTTTGGAAATTATTACCCGTTTCTGTTAGGGCCTGGGGAGTGTATGAGAGGAAGAAATACAGGAGGGAGATGGTGGGCGAGGTCGAACGTCCTAACATGGACGAACGTTCGGAGCAAGGGGCGAGGACGAGCGAGGACGAGCAGAACATGGACGAACGTCCTAACAGGGACGAGAGGACGAGCGTCCCTACGATGGGCGAGGACGAGCGTCCTAACAGGAACGAGCGTCCATAATAAATAGCTGGCTAGCGGAAGGATAGGCAGAGTATTTTTGTAATTAAGGCAGTAATAAATAGAGTTAATAAGGACAGATTTATTCTTTCCAGATAATTATATTAATTAGGCAATTAAGTTTAATTATAATAAATTGGCAATTATGATTATTCCTTACCATTTCTGGAAGGAGTAATTAGTATTAATTAGGAGAGGCACCTAGGGTCAGGACATGTTTTTGATTATTTTGAATATTGTAAGAGAGGTTATGCTCTCGTGTGACTGAAGGAGAACCTGCTCCCAGTCATTAGTTGGTTCGTGATTTCCAGAATTTCAATAATAAAGCATTTTTATTCACGAGAGTTTCGTTCCATTCACGGTGTAAGGCAAGTTACGTGGTCAGGCACGTAACAAATTGGTCCGACCTGCCGGATCTTATTGAAGGGTGGAGAGCGTAATGGAAGGAAAAATGACTGCTATGGACGGGAGGATCGAGACCCTAGAAATCTCCATGGGCGGGCTGGAATCGGCAGTCCAGGAACTAGTAAGGATACTAGGCGAGCGAGGTCGACGGGAGGAGGGACGCCTGGATAGTAGCCAGGGGTCAGTAAATGGAAGAAGGAATGACGAGGATGAGAGAGCTGGAGGTGGCTTAGGAGGGGGACACCGAGAAGAGCAACCTTATTGGAGGAAGAAGGTTGAATTGCCCGTATTCGAAGGCAGCGAACCTATGAACTGGATTTATAGGGCGGACAAATTCTTCGAACTCCAAGGGGTGCCCGAGGACGAGAAGTTGCGGCTGGCGTACATCAGCATGGAGGGAATAGCAGGACACTGGTTCAGGTTTTGGAGGGAGAAAGCCCGAAACCGGTCATGGGCCGGGTTAAAGGAGGCATTAGTGGTTCGGTTTGGAGGCCGAAACCAAGGAACGGTCTTTGAGAGACTGGCAGCCTGCAGACAGTCGGGTTCCGTGGGAGACTACATCCAGGAATTCGAGGTATTGGCGAGTCAAGCAGAACAAATGCCCGAGGCACAATTAATGGGGTATTTCATGGCCGGCCTACAAGAGGGGATTCGTAACCAACTCAGGTTGCTAGACCCAAAGGACTTCATGGATGTCATGAGACTAGCCAGGGACGTAGAGACGTTCCAAGCAGGGACGCGGGTGAGTGGAGGAATCAGCAACAAGGGGCAGTCGTGGGGAAAGACGAGCGGGTCAGTGGCAAGGGTGGACCCTAGCCGCAACACCCAGAACCGGACGAACGCCGAAGGAGGCCCCAGGAGAGGGGATGAGCGTACGTTCTCCAACGCGCAAGGCAGGAACGTACGGGATTTACCGTACGCAGAGTACGTCAAGCGAAGGGAGGAGGGGAAGTGTTTCCGATGCGGAGGACCGTACAGTCCAGGCCACCGCTGTCCAGAAAGAGGAATTCGGACGCTGATATTGGCCGAAGAAGAGGAGCCAGGAGGGGAAGAAGAGGTGGAGGTAGAATGCGAACAACTGGAGCTGTCTGCTTTCTCAGCCGGAGGGCTCACCCAGCCCCAAACGATGAAGCTGCACGGCCAAATAGGGACGCATCAGGTGCTGATCCTGATTGACAGTGGCGCCAGCCACAACTTCATAAGCAGGGAGCTGGTGGAAGAACTATCCTTACCCGTAGTGGATACACCACCCTACCGGGTGAGCTTGGGGGATGGACGGAGGAAGGAGACGCGAGGCTGTTGTGAGTCAGTAACGATCCAGGTAGGGGAGATAGTGATCAACGAACGTTTTCACTTGTTCGAATTAGGCGGAGTGGATGTGATTCTGGGGGTCGAATGGTTGGCTAAGCTGGGCGAGGTAGTCATAAACTGGAGGCAGCTAACCATGGCGTACGTACAGGCAGGGAACAGGGTGATTATCAAGGGAGATCCAACGCTAACTAGGAGGTTGGTGGAACCGTCAGCTTTGCTTAAAATGACGGAAGTCGAGGTCTGGTTATTAGTGTGGGAGCTAGGAGAGGCAGAAAAGGAGAAGGAACCCAAACCGTACGTTCCGGAAGAAGAGACGTTCGGTCCAGAACTGACTCGGACGCAGACGCTCGACATGCAGCGAATACTGGAGCGATACGCTGAAGTGTTTCAGGAGCCGGAGGGACTTCCACCTGATAGAGGAATGGTTCATCGAATTCCCTTGAAGGAAGGTACAGACCCCGTAAATGTAAGGCCGTACAGGTACCCCCATGTAATGAAGGAGGAGATTGAGAAACAGGTGGCGGAAATGCTGGCGGCAGGCGTCATAAGATCAAGCACCAGCCCGTATTCCAGCCCTGTAATTTTGGTGAAAAAAAAAGATGGCAGCTGGCGGTTTTGTGTGGACTACAGGGCCCTAAACCGAGCCACCGTGCCGGACAAATTCCCTATTCCCTTGATAGAGGAGTTGTTGGACGAACTGCGGGGAGCCAAGTACTTCTCGAAGGTGGATTTAAAATCAGGCTATCATCAAATACGAATGGGAGCAGGTGACATAGAGAAGACGGCTTTCCGGACGCACCAGGGCCACTACGAATTCATGGTAATGCCGTTCGGCCTAACCAACGCGCCAGCCACTTTTCAGAGTGCCATGAACCAACTGTTACAGCCTTACTTGCGGAAGTTCGTACTGGTATTCTTTGATGACATACTGGTGTATAGCCGCACCTGGGACGAGCACTTGGAACAGGTGGCGACGGTGCTAAGGGAATTGGTGGCACATAGATGGGTGGCCAACCGGAAGAAGTGCGACTTCGGTAGAACTCAAATAGGGTATTTGGGCCATCGGATATCAGAGAAAGGGGTAGAGATGGACGAGGGCAAGGTGCGGGCAGTGATGGAGTGGGAGAAACCGAAGACAGTAAAGGCTTTGAGGGGTTTCCTAGGGCTGACAGGCTACTACAGGAGGTTCGTAAAGGACTATGGGAAGATTGCCCGGCCTTTGACCGACCTCCTCAAGAAAGGACAGTTCGCGTGGACGGAGCAAGCAGAGGACGCCATGCTTAAGTTGAAGAAGGCCATAACGACAGCACCGGTATTGATCCTTCCGGATTTTAATCAGCCATTCCACATTGAGTGTGACGCATCCGGAAGAGGGATAGGAGCGGTACTCATGCAAGGGAAGCAGCCCATAGCTTTCTTTAGCAAAGCGCTATCGGAGGGAACGTTAGGGAAGTCAATCTATGAGAAGGAACTCATGGCCCTGGTTTTGGCCATACAACATTGGAGGCCGTACCTATTGGGGCAACGGTTTGTGGTTCACACGGATCAGAGAAGTTTGAAGTATCTATTGGAGCAACGCATCACCACTCAAAATCAGCAGAATTGGCTGGCAAAGCTCCTGGGATACGACTTTGAGATCGTGTACAAATCCGGGGTGACCAACAAGGTGGCTGACGCCCTATCCCGCAAGGATGAGGATGACCTGCGAGACGAGAAGGAGTTGACGGTGGTGGTTCGGCCATATTGGCAAGATTTCAGAGAGATTTTGGAGGAAGTCGAGGCGGATGAGGAGCTACGGAAGGTGATTGAGGACTTAAAGAAAGACCCCAACTCCCACCCCTCGTTCACGCTGGAGAACGAGCGCCTGCACTATAAAGGGAGGCTCGTGCTGTCAGCGCGTTCGGCCTGGGTGCCCAAGCTGATAGCCGAATTTCATTCCACACACACAGGGGGCCATTCAGGGGTTTACCGGACGTACCGCAAGGTGGCACAATCACTTTATTGGGTGGGAATGAAGAAAGCAGTGACCGAATTCGTGGCCCACTGTCTAGTCTGTCAACAGCATAAATATCTAACCTCATCTCCGCAAGGACTGCTGCAGCCGTTACCCATTCCCAACGCCATTTGGGAGGAGATAAGTATGGACTTTATTGTCAAACTACCCAAGTCTAGAGGATATGATGCTGTATTAGTGGTGGTGGATCGACTCAGCAAATACGGTCACTTCATACCCCTAAAACACCCATATTCCGCTCGCACCATAGCCGAAATCTTCGTGAAAGAGGTTGTCCGCTTACATGGGGTACCACTCTCGATTGTAAGTGACCGGGATCCACTGTTCTTAAGTAATTTTTGGAAGGAGTTGTTCAAGTTACAAGGCACGCGACTGAAGATGAGCACAGCCTATCACCCGGAGACGGATGGACAGACGGAGGTCCTCAACAGGGTCCTGGAAGGGTATCTGAGATGTTTTTGTTCTGAGCAGCCCAAGGGCTGGAGCGCTGTGATTCCATGGGCGGAATACTGGTACAACACCAGCTATCAGGAATCAGCCAAATGCACGCCATTTGAAACTGTCTACGGACGACCGCCACCTTCCCTGCATAGGTTCGTCCCAGGAGAAACTTTAGTGGAGTCCGTCAGTCAGGAATTACAGACCAGAGACGAAGCCCTCCGACAGCTAAAGTTCCATCTAGCCAGGGCACAGGAATTAATGGTAAGGCAGGCAGATAAGGCAAGAAGACCGTCCCAAGTAGGAGTGGGAGATTGGGTCTATCTGAAGATTAGACCTCACCGTCAAACGACGATGTCGTCCCTGGTGCAGTCTAAGTTGGCCGCTCGCTATTTTGGTCCCTTCCTGGTTATTCAGCAGGTAGGAGCAGTCGCATTTAAGCTGCAATTACCAGAGACCGCCCGAATACATCCCGTGTTCCATGTGTCACAATTAAAGAAGGCAGCAGGGGACCACCAGGTCGAGTCAGAGTTACCCCAAGATCTGGAGGTGGAAGAACCGTCTCCACGTCCGGTCAGAGTGTTGGACAACAGGCAAGTGCACCAGGGGACGGACGCACGACAGGAAGTCTTGGTCGAATGGCAAGAGGGAGGACCTGACGAGGCTACATGGGAAGATGCCCTCACCATCCAAGACCAATATCCTGACTTCAACCTTGGGGACAAGGTTGATCTTCAGGGGGTGGGTAATGTTAGGGCCTGGCGAGTGTATGAGAGGAAGAAATACAGGAGGGAGATGGTGGGCGAGGTCGAACGTCCTAACATGGACGAACGTTCGGAGCAAGGGGCGAGGACGAGCGAGGACGAGCAGAACATGGACGAACGTCCTAACAGGGACGAGAGGACGAGCGTCCCTACGATGGGCGAGGACGAGCGTCCTAACAGGAACGAGCGTCCATAATAAATAGCTGGCTAGCGGAAGGATAGGCAGAGTATTTTTGTAATTAAGGCAGTAATAAATAGAGTTAATAAGGACAGATTTATTCTTTCCAGATAATTATATTAATTAGGCAATTAAGTTTAATTATAATAAATTGGCAATTATGATTATTCCTTACCATTTCTGGAAGGAGTAATTAGTATTAATTAGGAGAGGCACCTAGGGTCAGGACATGTTTTTGATTATTTTGAATATTGTAAGAGAGGTTATGCTCTCGTGTGACTGAAGGAGAACCTGCTCCCAGTCATTAGTTGGTTCGTGATTTCCAGAATTTCAATAATAAAGCATTTTTATTCACGAGAGTTTCGTTCCATTCACGGTGTAAGGCAAGTTACGTGGTCAGGCACGTAACAGTTTCTCACCTGCTGCATTAACGAGGCAATTCGTTCCATGGTTTTTTTTCGCCTTGCCTGCATAATAATATATATATACATGGACAAACAATATCAGTTTACATTTCTAATCATTTTGAGCTTCTTAATTAAACCACCCTCTTAGTTTTATTCACTTAATCAAATGCTTTGCTAATTAACCTCTTAATTCAGTACGAGTTGGTTTAACTTTTGGAGACATTTCTTTGTTCGTTTTTCAATTTTTGCTAGTTTTTTAGTTCCTAATAAGAGTTGTCATGTGAATCAATGTAAGAATAGGAACTTTCAATATAAATATGTTACATAGTTTATAGCAGGGTTGCTTGAGTGCAGGATCATCTGTTGATTCTGGTGGTTCCTGGCCAAATATCATCTCACAACTCATGTCATCAAAATCTGTGAATCAAAAGATACAAGTAACAATCAAAAACACTACGTATGAATATGAATATATATTCATTTAATAAGTTGATTAAATAGATTTAGTCAATCATGTATTCATGTACTTGTTGGAATGTTGCTTATTTGCTTATGCAGAATTGACTTGTGCATAATGCAGATTCTGTCCTTATGATCTATTTTTCAACGCTTTTGGTGAACTGAACTCATCAGAAATACGATGTTATGTCTAGAGTTCTACATACAGAAAAGTACGTGTAGATTCATTTTAAAATATAATATGATAGTGTAGTTAGAAATAGTATTTATGTGAAAAACTTTATTCTAAATCTTGATTACATAAACGACCTGAGAATCAAACCACTTGCAACGACTTTTTTTTCTAGAATTACAATTATTTTTAGTGGCATGATTAGGTGCTAATTTCTTAATGAAAAACATGCAAATGAGTGTGCATGTATCATTCGTCTGTGTTCTGGAATTCACAGAACCTTTAAATTTAGCAATGTGCCATTCTTAGTGACATGAATGGGACCCTTTTGTTGAATTGATGAGCCTTTCCCACTTACTTATAGATTTTAGGTTAAATGCGTTGCCCACTTATGGAACTTCTTTCATTTTCATTTTTTAGCGGCCCCCTTAAAAACCAAGAAATAAATTCACGGCCTTAAAAACATACCATTTCAAACGTGTTTTTAATTGGAAATGTCATTCTTTTTTAATTTTTATTTTATGGTTTAATGTTTTTTTAGGTTTCTATTTTCGTCCGAAATCTCAAATAGGTCCCTTTCTTTTTCGGCGTCTCAATTGGGTTCTTAATAGGGACTTTCCGTCAAATTGAGAAGACGCCGTTAAGAAGGGTGTTACGTGGCATGTTGACAGTGTCTTTTTAAATGATGTGACATTAAAAACGTGTCTCAATTGTATTTATTTTATTTTTGAATTAAAAAATGAAGTTTACAGAGTGAAAATATAATATAAGTAAGGGCAAAAGTTGAGAAATCAAATTAAATTAAGTATCCAATGCGGGCTTGCCACATGGAAGCCCCTTTCTCACCCAAATTAGGCTTTCAGAATTGGGATTTGGAAGGCTTGCTTCTGCCTCCTCTGCCTGCGCTGCGAAGTGTGCTGCTACCAATTGCCATGGAGATCTCTGTGCGCGAGAGAAAAATTTCTCCTGTGATTCCGTTTTGATTTTTGCAGGTGCTTCACGATTCCAATTATCTCTCGCGATGATGGTGGAAAACGAAGGAAATCACGCTCCTGAGTTTCGCCTCCTGAGTCTCGATCATGCTTGCGCGACTAGGGTTCGCTAATTTGGGGATTTTTTCTGCGTTTTAGGGTTCCTCTGTTGTTTCTGGTTTTTCTGCGTTTCAGGTTGCCAAGACAGTGGAGATCGAATCACGATTGGGGGTGGCCTAGCGAGTAGCTCGCGAAGAGGCGCTGGTGTGTTTGCGTGGTCTTTGCGACGGCATTGACGAGGTGGTCAGGTGAAGAGGCTTCACAGTGGTGGTTGATTTGGGAATTTTCACAAATTCAACTTTTTTTTGTCAATTTTTTTATCAGTTCACATACATCTTTTTTCTGGTTTTTGATTTAGGAATTTTCGGAGGTTCTGATTTTGTCTCACAGTGGTGAAAATGTTGGCCGAACTTGCGATTGGGTTCCTGTAATTTGCAGTTCTGTCTACAGTGGCTGCCATGGAAGCGTGATTTGGTTACCGGAGAAGATGAAGGATGACATTCCAGGAGCAATGTTGGTGCTAACCGTGCTTTTGGACCTTTCCATGTGTTCTATGAAATGAGATGACCACTTTGCCCTTATTTAAATTTTATTTTCCCTCTTTGCACTCCATTTTTTAATTCAAAAGTTAAAAAAATATACTTCACACACGTTTTTAATGCCACATCATTTAAAAAGACACTGTCACCATGTCACGTAACATCCTCCTTAACGGCGTCTTCTCAATTTGACGAAAAACCCCTAATTGCTTTAATTTTACAAAAACAAGGACCCAATTGAAACGCCGAAAAAGAAAGACATATTTGAGATTTCGGACGAAAATAAGGACCTAGAGACATTAAACCTTATTTTATTCATATTCTTATAATTTATCTCTCCAATTTTTCAAATAGAAAAAAAAGTTTCTCGTAAATTTGTAGATTTTGAATATAATATTCAAATAATACAGAAGAATTCCGAAAAAAAAAACTCTATACTCGTTCATTTTCATTCTGGTTGGATTTGATTGTTATATAAGGAAAAATAAAAGAAATAGTAAATGTCAATCACAACTGAAATTATTTGTTTTGATTAACTTTTTTTTCTTTAAAGGCCATAGATTTAATTTTTATTTTCATAAAAGTCGTAGAATCAAATTATTTATGCAATGGTAAAATTTAATACACCCCACGTCATCCAAGGAATTCCCTTAAAATGAATATAATTAATTTAAATTATTGATTGATCAATATCAATATGCATAGTGAGTGTCTCATTAATAAAGTTTACAATGAAGTGAACACACAGTGATCTTATATATTATTTTTATAGCTAAAAGAACCACGCTTTTATTTCATTATATAAGACAAAATATGTATTTTTTAAATTAATCTCTATTATATATTGTAAATGGAGTTTTACAGAGTTATGTGTAGGGATAGTGAACAGGGAAAAGTTATTACTACCAATAAATAAGTTATCATTGATTTGTGTAATACTATAATGTTGGAGGTGTTTAAGAATACACATGTTTGAAATCTTTTCTCCTGCAGGACATAGAAGGTAATGGTTTGACATAAGACAAAATACAAACAAGTGCAACATAGGATGGAAGAAGTTGACGTAGATGCAGGTAAGAAAAAAGGCAACTCTCATAGGGGTTGGATGTTGCATATGTTTGTATGATTGTTCCAAATAGAAACTATGTTTCAATAGTTTGTAATGTGTGCCAAGTGTGATGCTTTTTTTCCACTTAAATGGAAAATATGTCGTTATCTTAAATGGGAAGGGTTCGACCTTTATTGTTGTTTCGGTTTTCATGATTTAATGATTTATATATATATATATATATATATATTGAGACGCCACTTGGGTTTGTTGAATATAAAATTAATATATTTTTCTAATAAAAAACATAATAAAATAAATTCATCTAAAATCTGCATCTATTTTAACTAAACTAAATTAATTTGGAATTTCTTAATTAATTATAAATTCAAATTAAACTAAGTTTATCAATCACATTAGTTTAGATTAAATTTTTATAAATTAGATTTAAATTTATCTAACGTGTTCAGTTAGATTCAGCTTTATGCAAACTCAACCAAATATACTCAACTCAGTCTGACTTAACCTAATTTGATCATTCTAATTTAACTTGAACTTTACTCGTTTACATCAAACTTAACTTGAGATCGATCTAGTTTCATCCATCTTGATCTATGTTAGCCTAACTCAGATGAATTCAATCTAGCCCAACCTATATTGACTCAAACTCGACTTAACTCAATTCAAGTTTGACTTGAACCTGATCCAACCTAGTTCAACCTAAATTGAGCATGACCCCAACCCAAATTGTGTGGGTCCAAGTTGACTTATCTTGACTTAAGTTCAATCCAACCTAAACATACATGACTTGGGTCAACATGAAATATACCTCACATGATTTTGGCTACCTAACTTAAGCTCAACTTGAGTTGATCTAACATTGATCCGACTCAATTTGGAGCGACATATACTCAAACCAACTTAAACAATATTATATCAACCCAACTTAACCTAACATAGGAACAACTTGAGTGAGCTTAACCCACCATCATAGGTTGGACTCGACGTGAGTTAACTTGGCCTGATCTATCTTAGTTGTCTTTACTTGATCCAATCTAAATCGGTTATAACTCATTTAATTTGACCTAACTTAGATCCTGACTTAACTTGACTTGACATGAGATCAACCTAACTAAGCTTAATATGGGGCTTGACCCCATACAACCCAACATCGCATCAACTTTACCCGTCTCAATCACATATAAGCTTTAATTGACTTGGCGTACCCTAGCTTAAAATAATTTAACCTTATTTAGGCTTCATTCGACTTGTCATGAGTCTAGACCAACTCAATCGTACCTAGGCTCGACCTGATCAACTTGATTTGGCCTTATATGACACTAACCCAACGTAGTCTGAAATGGAGTCGACACAATATAGGTTCAACTATCACGATCCAACACAAGTTTGATTTGAACATCTTTGTTGACTTAGACTTCATATGAACTTTGGTCTATTTAGCTTGACTTGGGTTCAAATTCACTTAACCTAACATAGACTCAAGTTAAATCAGATTTATCTTATCCCGAGTTGACTTAGTTTGTCATGCACTTGGACCCACTCAACCCAAAATGGAATTAGGACTATACAATCCATATGGACTTGAGTTTAATTAACTTGAGTCATGCCCAATTTAACTCAACTTAGATTTGACCTATTTGGTCTCAACACAACATCATTGACTTCTTGGTCCGCAGTAATAATTTATGAACTAATCTTGAAAATTTATCAATTTCGCTTGTTGCATTGTATTATATTACAGTTATCATACTTTAAATATAATCATAAATATATAGTTATTGAGATACTTACTAGGGACCATGTTGACTGACATACCCAGAGAATCCTTAATGAATGATTGAGTCGGTAGTTTGCAAAGATTGATACACATCCCTACACAATTTGCCTCCTCTAAAAATCTGCACATATATATTCACTCTTAAATTGTAAAACTTCAACATTCACTCTTAAATAATATATTTTAAAAAACTCAAGTTATTTCTTATTAAGGCATTTTGTTTATTTTTTATCATAAAATATACTTTTTTTTTAGTTTAATAGTAATAGTATATAACATGAGTAAAATTAGTGTAATATATAAAAAAACATAAAAAAAACTTGCTAGGAATTGATAATTAACATTAAAAGACTTGTAATATTAGACTCTTTAACATATTTTATGTTGGTATTGGAGTTATTGGCAGAAGATAAAAGTTCAAAATAGATAATTGAAGCTAAACTGACCTGCACTTTTTTATGTGAACTACATTTTTTTCTCTTCTCCCCTCGTCCATGTCCGATTCTCTCACCTTCACATCACATAGTGAAACTAATAGATTTTTAGATTCACCAACATAACATACACATTATAATACAAAATAAAAGGATATGTTACTTGCATGCTTATTTATGTATGCAAAACCTGGGAAATTATTGCTTTACTACACTGTATATTGCATGGTTATAATCACTTCCAGATTTTACACTATCATGTTTTAAGGCTTAAAAAAGTTTAGTTATCTAAGTTCACTTTTTTTTAATCTAACACAACTAAAATGTAGCCTGAATTTAACTAATTAAAATATATTGATAATGTAATTTTTTTATATTATTACATAATCCAATTTTTCATACATTAGTTGTTGGCTTCTTTAACAAGTAATGTAGAAAACCATATATCACAAGATTTTATTTATGAAACTATGATACTTAGTGGGAGATTAAACACATTTTGCATTATTATTCTCCAAAAATGTAATGTTGATCAATTATATAGCTTGTAACAAGAGCTTATCATATATATATATATATATATATATATATATATATATATATATATATATATATATATATATATATATATATATATATATATATATATATATATATATATATATATATATATTAAGTGTTTGGTTGCTTACCTCGGAGGGGCCCACTAGCCATGCAAAGAACAAAGTGGTGAAGATGGCAAACAATGTCCTCGTGAATTTAGACGGTGGTAACACTTTCTTTATCTGTGTTCCTCATGCATAAAACCTTTTAGTCATTGCTTATAATTCTATATATATATATATATATATATATATATATATATATATATAGTCAATCGAAATAAAAATAAACTTAGAATTTGATAGAGCTAGAGTTGAAAAAGATGTTAACACTTTTATAGTTAAGCAAATAGTTGTGAATTTAGTAAAATAAAAATATTAATCTTTGAGTGGTGTAAGAGATTAAAGAGTTAGGTAAATAGTTAGTATAGACATGATGTAATGTGGAATTGGAAGAAGGAGAAGTGAAATGTAAGTACGGTCCTTGGTAGTCGAATGTACGCTGTTTCATTGTTCTTCAGTTCCATCATGCCAAGCAAATGTAAGTGGGAAGTGTCACAGTGAAAGACACCAACCATGTGAGAAGGAAAAGACTAGATCTCACAAAATAAATTCACAACACTGTCCCTTTGTTGTAAAGTAAAGAAACAGGAACATATGAAACTGAAAAGCTGAAAAATAAAACGAAAATGAAAGCTTTTTTTTTTATAGAAAAAAAAATAAAAAAGTGAACTTTAAGTGTAATTAACGTGAGATTCTAATGTTAAAATAGTTAATTTTGTTTGAATTTGTATTTGTTGAAGAAGGGATAAAGATAAAGAGCTGACCAATAAAAACAATGGGTTGGGGAAGGCTCTATGAAGTGCTTGAGTGACAAGTTGAGGTTGTTGAGTGGGACTGAAATTCTGTGAAGCCATGGTAGCTGCTTCTACTAGGCTCTCATACCCACTCTTATTGTTTTTGAGTCCTGCACGTACATATATAGAATGAAGAAGAAGAGTAAGAAGAAAATGAAAGAATATTAGAAATTCCTTGAAGGGTATGAATTGATGAACCTGTTGCCTCTTGAAGGCATTTTGACATGTGATTTATGGCTATGTGATCAAAAAAAGAATCTTTGTACACATTAGTTTTTCTTGTTTGTCCTGAAACGTCAGCAGCAGGCCTTGCCAGCACTGCAACTACACAAGGGCTTTTTGGTTTCCAATGAGGTGAAATTAGGGTTGGAGTCTTGCACTGCGCAACCAATTTTGCTTCCATTTGTGACTGTTAAGAAGAGAGAGAGAGAGAGAGAGAGAGAGAGAGAGAGAGAGAGAGAGAGAGAGAGAGAGAGAGGGTGGAAATGGAGGGGTGAGAAGGGTTTATATAATGAAAGAAAAGCATGAAAAGCATCTTCACACAAAGGTTATGCTCCTGATCAGGGGATAGTGGTATGGTGTGTGTTTCTTACTTTAAGGCTTACACGCAATTAGTGAAACCAGTTATGATATATGGGAATTTATATCTTACTTCACTTATATATCCTTTTATTATTTAATATTTATAACCCAAGATATTTTAGGTAAATAAAAAATAAAAAATAGGTCTTGGGTGGATATTTATTTATTTATTCCTTTTTTATATCTCTCTTTCTAATCAAATTTTAATTTTTTTTATTTTATAGGTAATTTCTTTAAGCATTTTAAAAATATTCCTATGAAAAGTCACATGTATTTCTGCTGAATTTTTTTTCATAGGGAAATATGCGTGAGTATTTTACTAGTACTGTATCATGTTTTTATATCTCTCTTCCTCCGAACCTCTGAACGTGTCGAAAAGCATAGGTGTTTATGGATTCACAACCCAGTCTGGTTCAAATATTTTCAGAAGATACTTTTCATATTTGATTTTACATATGAAATATGATACAATATATTACTCCAGAAACAAAAGAAAATTAAAATATATATATTATAACTAAAAAATATTAGGTTATGTATAAATTAATTTTTAAAAACTTATTATTTAACAATAACTACTTTTAACTTATACACTTAAAAAACCGTTATTTAGTGTAGTTTTTTTTAGTTTGTGATGGTTTTTATCTTTTACAAATTAATTTGCGAAAGTTTTTTAAATTTTTATAGTTAAAGTCACCGATTTGCAAAGGTTTTTACCAACGAAAATTTATCGAAAAAAAAATGCACGGGTAATATAATTATTAAGAAAAATTATTGACAGATTTTATATTTATTGATAGATGTTACTATGAATTTATAACTTACCGATTGGGTACAGTGACAAACTGGATGGAAATGACCGAGCGGTTGACATACCAGAAAGCACCTCAAGACAGTTCGGTTCCGACATCTGTTGAGCAAAGTTAAAGCGTAATTAATGTCACAATGATTACTATTAAGCGGTTAAGGTATGCATTAATGATCATTAAGAGGTAAATTAATTCGTCAAATTTTTATAAACTCTATAAACAGGGGATTAATTTTGAGGTAAACTCACTTTAACTCACTATTGAATTACAAAAGGTAGTGCCATCAAAATGGGTTGGAGAGGACGGCTACCAGCGAGGATGGCGATGACGACGCTGAATGGTGCTAGGGTTTCTTGGAGAGAAATTAGGGTTTGTCTGGAGATGGTGATGATGACGTGGTAGAAACTTTTTTTAAAAAAATTAAAAAATCATTTAAGTCTACCTATTAACTTGTGTCACATGCTTATAAGACTTTTTTAAAAGATATGATTACTTTGAACCAAATTCCTAAAAGTAGGAACCAAATGATGTATTAAACCATTAATTTAATTAAAGATTTCAAGCCTTCCAAAAATAATATAATCTCATGTGTCTCAAACAAAGTTAATTCAATATCTTATTTAGTACCAAAAGTATAGTTTAAAACAAAATATGTTGCTCCTATGAACGTGTCTAAATTAAGTTTGAGTTAAAATGTTATATGAACAATTCTATGGCAGTATCAAAATTTAGGATAGTGTTTTTTATAAACATTTCAACTTAAACTATATAATTAAAAAAAATGAATAAAAAAACATATCCATTAGTTCTTTCTTTTACATTATAGTTTTTAATATACTTTCTTTTTTATTTGACAGATCATTTTTTAATAGTGTAAGATGGATTCTGCTGCTCGGTGGGAACTTTTCTTATATGCTTATTTTAGCACACACAAACCTAATACCTCTCATCAGCACACAAATATAATACAATACTCAACAAACAATCAGTTCAATAGACAACAGATTAAAGGTTGCCATTGACAATCTCACTATATAAAGTTTAACAACATTTTACTCATCAATACAATGTATGTTACTGATTTTTTCTAGTATCTCAATATCTGGAGATTTTTATTCAAAGAATAGTGGGAAACATTGCTTTGGAAACTACGTTCCTCTGCTTAACACCAGAACAATCCTCAACTTATCCATACCATTACAGAATTGCATGAATTTTTAGAACAAATCCATCTTTTTTTAATGTATATGCTAGTTATTAGACAAATCAAATAACCAGGACGCAGTATTCATTCACAAATATTATTTTATTTCAGTGTCATCGTCCTTTTTCATAGAAAAACCAAATCATCGACAGTATAAAAGTAGCTGCCTGGTTTTCGCAAGTTTGATTTCGTATTTTGAAGATGATTTCAAAAAAACACAATTAAAACTTTCGTAGCCTTAAACACTTTTCTTCCATCCTAGAACAACTTTTAAAACACAACTAAAGGGGGTGAATCGGCCAACAGAGACATCAAATCACAGATTGTATCTAAAAGCAAATTGTCCAGCGATCCACCATGGTTAAAGCACTAACACAGACCAGCTAAAACAGTTGAAGAAAGCATTGTCTAGCAAAACATTTACACACTACCACCTCAGTTCTAAAACTATTCAAGAAATAATACTAGCCTAATGTGATGAATTCACAATAAACACATCCTAGTTTCAGTACAGGATAACATGCAAGGAGGATCCACAAGGCTTAGTCCTTTACGGTTTTGTTGATCAAGGACTTGTGAATGTGAGGAATGACACCACCACCAGCAATGGTCCCTTTGATAAGGGTATCCAGCTCCTCATCTCCCCTGATAGCCAGCTGCAAATGCCTTGGTGTTATCCTCTTCACCTTAAGATCCTTACTTGCATTCCCAGCCAGTTCAAGAACCTCAGCAGTCAGATACTCAAGAATTGAGGCCAAGTATACTGCAGCAGTGGCCCCAACACGTCCATTGGCCTGGACCCTTTGTTTCAGCTGTCTATGGATACGACCCACAGGAAACTATATTTCCAAACACATAAAAGAGTTACAAAAATATATAAAAACACATATGGGTACCCAGTATGAAATAATTACATTTTCAACTAATCAAATGTCATTATAAGTATGACTTTCAGATCTGTTACAGTAAAAGGTAACAAACTTTACATAACTTAATGTACAAAAAATAAAACTTTAAGAACACTTCAGATAAATCTAACCCAGAAACTTAAAAATCAAAAATAAGTTGCAGATTATGTATGTGTATGAATGAGTGAACAAGAATGGATAGATTATTCACTCAAAAATGAAACCATATACACTCATACAAAAGACAAATACCTAGCATCTAAAGCAACAAATCCATGGTCTGACAAACACAAAAGTATATATATTTTAAATGTATATACATATATGGTGCTTAAACCTTTTGTATAAAATGTTCCATAAGCATGTTCATACTTAATAATAGTTAAACTGCATGTGGGTGAATCAGAAAATTTCACATCTATCAACCCTAACCTTAGTTAGTGCTTTAAGGCAAAACAAAAGCAAACAAAGAGGGAAGAAATAGAGTGACGAAGGTTTCAAAATTGAAAATAGAGAAAGTAGAAGACTTTAAATAACATAGAGAAAAAGGAAAAGGGGTAAAAAACCTGGATTCCTGCACGAGATGAGCGAGAAATAGGTCGTTTCTTGTCTTTGTCTTTGTCCTTGTTGGCTGCCGTGGTTTTCGCTGCAAGAAGCCCCTTCCCTCCTTTTCCCGCCATTGTTTTTGCCTACACATCTCAAAGTTAAAATGGAAGAAACAAACAGAAGAACGAAAACAAAGAATGCATGCGAAGCTATGCCAAAAGACATGAAAGAACTTCGATAGTTGGCTGACGGGAATATTCGTAGCACTGAGAGAGATACCTGTGCGTGAGAGAGAAGAGAGAGAAGAGAGAGTTCAAGGTGAAGGAGGAGAAAACACAATCTGAAGAATAAGATCCAACTCTGCAGGGTGGGGTCGTATTCTTTATGGGTGGGTAAACAGGCTCGGGTCCTCGGAATATCCGTTTGGCCCGCGGATGTTATGTTTTAAAATCATGGAGGTAAAATTAAGCCCATTTGTCAGATCCACAGGATCCAATTTTTAAAACACGTATAAGACCGTACTGAAATGAATCCCACGGGTTAACGGGTTTAATCCGTGGGTTCGCGGATTTAACCACGAGTTCGGGTAAAACTTACCTAAACCTAACCCTAAAAGAAACTTGCGATGATTCGCGCTTCTCTTCTCCATTCTTTTTTTTTTCTCTTAATTTATTTTCCACCGTCCATCTTCTGTTCTCGGCACCTCGTCCTTCCACTCGCGCTATGCAGCCACCGCTACTAGTTCAGGATTCCGACATCACGGTGACAAGTGGAGGTTGGCCCTCCGTTTCCTTTTCTCCCATCAAATCGTTGAATTTCTTTTTTTCTTTTTTGGGGTTATTCATTGAACTACTTTGGTTACTCATTTGATTTTAATTTGGTATTATGATAAATTGGTTTTGAAATTTTGATTTGATTCTGATTTTGTTTGGTGACCGATCTATGTCAGCTTTGATTGTGGACTCTTTTCAGACTCTGTTAGCCGAAAATATTGAGACCAATCTATTGTTTCTTGAAGGCCTTAATTTTCAAGTTAGAAGGATTGAACTTTAATGTTTTTAAATCGATACACATTTTAGTTTAATTAATTTTAGCTTCAAACATGTAAGGAAAAAAATATTTCTTCTAGTATTATATATATATATATATATATATATATATGATTTTAATAAATATTTTTCGTACTATTGTTTGATCCAAGGGCTGGTTCGTTTATTCACGGATTTTTTTTGAATTGGAAACAGGTTCGGAAATTAATCCATTTATTCGAACATGAATCTTTTAATCAAATTAACAGGTTGGATCTATTCACAAGTTGAGGCTGTCAATCACAGATGTTTAATTAAAAATTATTATATCTAATGGTTTTTTATTAAATTAAACACCAATACAATGGTTTTAGGCCGTGTATGGTAAATATCATTACTTTGTAGACCTTCTATAAATAAATGTTTGACACTTTTTTTTAGAGGAATTCAAAATAATTTGAGGGGAAATGTTCACTTTAATTGTATTTAGTGAAGTATATTCCTCGTTTTTAAGTGTTTTTCTTCTTAGTTTCTTTTTTCATATGTATTGTTTACGTAAGTTGTTGTTTAAAGATGTGAAAATTCAAATTATAGTTCATTATGACTAATTATTTTTAGTATATTTAATCCTTGTTACTTCCATTTGTTAACCGTTTAAACAAGTTTTGGTCTTATTCTATTCTAATTTACTTCAACTTATTCAACAAGAATTTAGATAGAAACGAATACCCGTCATTAATGAAAATGAAATTTAAATACTCACTTGCTTGGATAATTATAGCATCATTATGATTAAATAGACAAACGTATATGATAATTTAGGCTTAAATAAGTTTTTGATCCTTAATAAATTGATAGTTTTATCCATTTTAAGGATTGTTTGTCGAATTTTTAGATACTTCTGTAAACCCTTTATCAAGTTGATCTATTTCTTTAGTTTATACGGTTTATAATCGAAAAAATTTTCCTAATGTCTTCTGTTTTTTATGTTCCTCATATATTCTTCCAAGTTGGAAGAAATTTTATTACTTTCTTATTACTTATTTAGTTGTTTTGATTCATCATTTATTGTAACTTCTGTTTTCCACGTATGGAGTTGCCAAAGTGGATCAACATTGTATTTTCGGAGAACAAATTTCAACAGATCTTTTTTTAAAGACTTTAAAATTGTGTTGTGAAGAGGAATAATATCTGTAAATTTGTTTTGAAGAACTACAAAAAACAGTTATATTAAATTGAATTGGGTGATCTCTTTGCTCTGACAAAGGAACATTCAGAAAAGGCCATAGAAAGGCAGTGTGCATTATTAATCATTACGCCTTCAATAAGCTGATTATGCCCCGGGTAGTGGTACTAGATTGCATATTTGTAAGCTGAAACCGTTTTGAATATTATCATAATTTGTTTCATGTTAATTTTCTTCAGTTTAATGTGTCTATGCTTGTAAGTAAATATCACTCTTTCCTCTTGTTTTGCACATGAATTGGTGTTTTCTTGCGATGTTGTCTGAACAGGGAAGAATGCAAGTTGCGCGAGCTATGACCACTAGCACATATAACATGTACATTCATGAAGGTGTTTCAACGAAGTTGAATCCTGCCGGGGGCTGGATTGTTATCACATTGGCGAAAATGGCTTTTCAATCACTCTTTTCCAAATACGAAACCGTGCCCTCTTTCTTTTGCACCCTTCTCCAAGACAAGCTCAACTACCACCACTTTCAATCTTTCCCAACCCCACAAGTCTCAACACCATTATTGCCAAAACTAGTAAATGAGATATCTGGTCCACTAAGTCACCACCGGTACCCTCACCATTAGAACTTAAACTCAATCCACTTTCCCGCCAAATACCCACTAAATTGGTGGAATAGGTCTTGAAGAGGTGCAAGAATCTTAGCTTCTCAGCCCAAAGATTCTTTCTTTGGGCTAAATCAATTCCAGGTTTTCGGATCAGTGATATGAGGTTCCACATTTTGGTGGAAATCTTGGGAAGTTGCAAACAGTTTGCCATTCTATGGGATTTTCTCATAGAAGTGAGAGACTCTAGTTCATATGACATCAACAGTGAGATTTTCTGGCTCATTTTCAAGGCAGGTGGTGCTATTCGGTCTTTCCATAGAATGTATGAGTTTGGAGTTTTGCCAACTGTTCATGATTTGGACAATCTTTTACTCTTTATGCAAAAGGAAGCATCTCAAGCAAGCTGAACAATTGTTTGACGAAGTGGATGGATCTAGGTACCACGTGACCTACTCCATCGTTGAGCTTGACAACGACACGATTGGCTTCCTTATCAGAATCGCACCTGTTATGCAATTCAAGAATTGGAAACTATTATAATTGGTGATAGAACAGCTAGAGGCATGATGAGACAGAGATAGAAAGTTACCGAGGAAGCGGATACATGTTTCTCATAATACTTTCTCATTATTCTCTTTGGACATCCTAGTAAACCATTTCATTATTCTGCTCCGTCATCTGGATGCTACAAAACTGTACCTGATATTTGTATGAAATAGACATGCAGAGGAAATGATGAAAGATGAAGGTGTACGTAGCTGATCAAATGGAAGGGGAACAAACATCCATTAAGAGTTATGATTGAAGAAAAGTATTACTCTATCGTGAGATATGCCTCATCCTCCACTCCGTCCTCCAAGGTATTTATTTCTTTCTTCTCTGCTTGATTTTTCTTTTTTTTTTTCATTGCATCTTAACATGTATTGTTCCCAGGAGGTTGGAAATGACGAAATGCAGTGGTTCCAAATCATGCTTGGTGCAAAATCTAAAACTACTTTCAGAGATTATTTTGTTATAAATTTATATAATTTCATCTTTCAATTCTTTCCTAGTTGTGTACGTACGAGGTACAAGTATTCACATTAATAAGCTCATAAAAATTAAATTAAAAGAGAAATTAAGTATTTACAAAATTCATAATTATGTGTGCTGAGATCAAAATTTTATTGACAGTCAATTACAGTGTAAACTTGCAATTCCCTCTAAATCCATAATTTCATTAAAAACTTAATCAAGCTATTTTCCCTTAACTTGAATTTTCTTAGTGTCGAAGAAACTTTGATTTCGAAGGAGATAAAGTAAAAACACCCAAAAAAAATTTGACAACTTCAAAAGTCGTACCTTTACAAACAAACATTATGTAACATCTCTTTTTGGCTACATTATATAAGAAATTATTATTACAATGGTAATTTCTCTATATCACCATTCAGTTAAAATAGATTTAGTGACTCTTTTATTTTTAAAAGTCACGATAATTTTAGTTAACTTTATTCAATTTTTAACTAGCTTCTTTTATTTATTTGTTTTTTAAAATTAAAGGTAATCATTCAACATATTAAAATTGTCTAAAATTACATGATTTTTTTCGAAAAAAGGTTACTTCAGTCTATCATTATTCAATTTTTCCATCTGAAATATTATCCATTCATTTAATGGATATCAATTACTCAGTAAAATCAATTAAACAAATTGTAAACATTTAGAATCAAATGTTTACACATTTTAATTCAAAAAATTATTACCTCTCAAACACTTTATTTTATTTTTATCAAAGTTATTTATTGAATTAGATTAAGAGATGTTGTACTTATCATATTATCTTCATTCTTATAGAATTACATGTAAGGAAACTAAGTCTTTATCATACGGTAGGATAAATTTCTTATAATCTACATATTTGCTTTTCATACCACAAAGTAGGTCATAGGAACCTTTGTCGATCTTTTTCACATACTATCTTTCTCTAGGTGAGCTAAATATTAGTAGAATCAAAATAATCTCTTTTTAAAATCTTTATTGAAAACAAATTGTAATCTCTCAAAATACTCTTTCCTCCTTGAGAATGATTATGTTTACATCATATCATATATCACATATGAAATTAAATCATTATGCATTCCATATTACATTTTATCTTAATCAAAACTCATCATATATCATCAATCATATATACTTCATCTCAATTTAAATGTTAATAAATCACAATTAATTTTTCAATTGCGTTATTATAAAATTCAGCATAATATATTACTCAAATATAACAAAATGTAGGAAGATAAATCAATTTTAGAATTTAAAAACATTTGAAAACTTATTTCTTTAAAGTTTATAAAACATTCTCTCGCTCAATCAACACTTCACTCATCTACTAAATTAAGTACATCTTGAAATTTGTTTAGTCAAAATTTCAATTTCTCAATAAAAGGTGTTGGTACAACAAGTGAATTTTGACTCTCGTATCAAAAATCTACTCTACCATTGAATGACTATTGGTAAATTTTATAAAAAAGTATTTTCGTTGAGCAAGAATTTACACACTTAGAGATAAATATTATTTAAACTCTTGAATTTTTCACATAACTAGTTTTGTTCAATAAGAGATTAGCTTGCTCAACAAACAAAAAACACTTGAACTCCTATTTAGAAACTTGGTCATTGAGTAATACTCTTTTAATTTTTTGGATTTTGAATTTTTGAATTTTTTTTTCTCATCAAAAGGATGACTCATCCAATGAATCTATATTATTTAAAAAACTCTAAAGACAGATCAATTGTTCAAATTGGCTCGATTTGACTTTTTCGCTTCATTTCTTGTGCCAAAACTCATATATTTAGTTCAAATAATATCACATTCAACCAAATTGACCAAAAACTAGAGTATCAAAGATACTGAGCATATCACACTCAAGCTAAACCATTAGTTTATCTTACTCTAAATCAAACTTCTCAATTCTAAAAGAGTCTCAAAAGCTATCATACATGTATACAAAAGAAACTCTTATAAATGATTTAAACATTCTTTAATAGTTTTAGATAAGTGGAGATTCATCTTGAGATCAATTTAGTCACATGTAAGCAAAATTTCATATATCTAAAAACTAACTCAAGAAAATGAATAAATATGAACTTACTCTGATTAAGATTTTAATTAGACAGAGTTATTGTAATTTATGTCAAGATTTTTGTAATAGAATATTAAAAAAAATAACATATCTTTAAACAATTTAGACAAAATCCAGAGGAAAAAGATAATGTTAAAGAGTTTTTTTTTTATTTGGAAATGAAACTTATAATCAATTTTTATATTCATAAATATTTCATCTTGATAATAAAATATTTAAACATCACATATAAGAAATATCTTTTATTTCTAAATCTTACAATATAAAGTCAACATTACATTAATTTTAATTTTTTCCGCAAACAAATCATAGATATACGATCTAGAATAAGAAAATATTTTTTTAAGAAAAAGATAGTAATCTAACACCAAAATCCTTATTGTTCATTGCCTTCTCCTAAAGCTAGATTTTGAATTCATTCCATACGGAATAAAAAAGCGGAGGAAGGAGACTTTCTTGTTAGCTTCTCCTATACACTTTTCTCACTCATTTATACTCAATCTCTCTGTTACAGCCCCAAACAAATCACTTAAGCTCATAAATAATTAATCCTAAATTTCATGTCTTAATTACATGAGATCATAAATAAAATTAAATTAAATCATCGATTTTTGAACTTATTCTTACACACTAAAATTAATAAACAAAATCAAATGCTCTTAAGAATGGTTTCAATTCATTTTCTTTCTTATGGGTTAATTCAGTATTTTTTTTAAAAAAATGGTAAGTAAAATGTAACAATATTATGGATGACGCAAGAGATGGGCATGGCACGATGTCCCATCAAGCATCAGATAAACTAGGGCATAGGGAAGTATATTCATGGGCCACACCATAACCATGTTAGCAGGTAGCAGTTGGGTTCCTTCCCGACATGATCAGCATCAGTATGAGGTCCACACCATCGCATGGACCATCATCATCTTTCCTTTTTCTTCATTCATGGACCACCATTTATTACCTTCTCCTCTATCCGATAACCTCATCATAAAAAACAAACTTTTATTTTTTATCATTAATTAATTATTATTAAATACCACTATTTTTATCATAATTTTAATTTATTTTATTTTTAAAAAGAAGAGTGCATTTAAATTATTAGTTGTCTCAGCTATCATACATTTTAAGTTGTCTCAACCATCCTTATAATTCATTGTCATTGTCTCCGACTATTTTACGATAATCATTGTCTGGAAATTTCCCCTTTCCTTTCTGTTATAAAAAAAGACACTTACCCGTGTTTCATAGAGAGAGAAACAACAACCGTTTAATTAAGCTTTTTCGCTAATTAATTATGCCTCCTTAACATATAATCACGACTTCCGTGATTTTCCTTTCCCAACAAACAATCCAACGGCTCAAAACTAGAATGTGATTCGTGGCGTCATTTAGAAGGACATGTCAACGTCGTGTTCAAACAAGGACCACTTTCTTGCCTCTAAAATAATGTAACCGCACTCTTCCAAAATAGCCCTCTAACCTTTCGAGTTTACTCATTTTTTCTTTTTTGTATTTACACATTCCTTTCAAAACCACTTTCAACTTTTTCATCAATATCTTCATAAACGGTACTCCTTTTAAATACCTTAATTATTTTATTTTCTTGCTAAAATATATTTAAAACTTAATTAAGCTAGAAAGAATAACTGAGGCTAAACATATTTATGTTGCACGTACCAAACACTGTTCAAGATCATTGAATGTAAAGGAGAAGAGTATTAAGTGATATCATAAATGTAAAGGGTTTTGAATTTCCACCATGGCCATGCCGCCGTCGAACCCGGTTCAGACCTCGATACTCACCGCACTCCGCCATAACAGTTATCGCATTTTGCCACGTAGGATTCCACGTGGCGTTTCCCTCCCAGCTCATCGCAGTTTTGTCTAACTTCCCTTTAAATACTCTTCTGCTTTCTCCTCCCTTCTTTATCCTCTCTCTCGCCGTCTCCTGCACGAAACCTATAACTTCACGCAACCACACACATACTTTCCCCTAACCTAACCTCCTCTCCGGTGACACATTAGTCTGAAAATTCAACCGCCGTAGAAATGCGGAGGCTCCGGCGATCGCTGGTGATCTTGGGATTCAATTGACATTGTATGGAAACTCTTACCGTATCTGTAGAAGTACAAATACAATTGCAAACCCAAAGCAAAAGCGACTTTACTTAGCATAGTTTTCAAGTTATTCCATGCCTCGTCTCGTAAGCCCGAGGCAGATTAGTATCCTTATATAATAATAGTAATAGGAGGGGAAAAGGGGAGAAAATCGAAGAGACTTGTTCTGATTTCAGCGTCTACAGTTTTACCAGAACATTTATTTTTATTTTTGCTTTTTCTGACTTTCTTCGTCTCCAAATTTTAAAATCGAAGGCGGAGAATCGATAAAGCTGGTTTCGCAGAGCTGCAGAGGGTTCATTACTCTTTACACAGTTCTGAGTTCTGATTCCGACTGAAAATTAAGCTCAGGAATCGGAAATGGAAAAGACGAACAAGTGAGAGAGCGTGAGATTCGTGATGCCTTTTCCGATGAAAATTCAACCAATCGATTCTCAGGTCCCTTCCGAAGGGCCTCGGCTTGAGCTGGCCAAGCCGGTTGTGAAGTCGCGCCTGAAGCGGCTCCTCGAGCGTCAATTCTCCGGCGTTCTGAGAAATTCAGCGCCGGAAAAGATCTCCGGTGGCGAGGAACCGCACAACGGCTCCAGTGATTTCGAGCCGAGTTCGGCTTGTTTGGCGAAAATGGTGCAGAATTTCATAGAGGAGAGTCACGAGAAGCACTCCGTGTCACACCGCAACCGCTGTAACTGCTTCAATAGCAACTACGACGATAGCTCTGACGAAGAATTAAACTCGCTGGGCGGTTACGGGGACTCGAATTACTCTTCCAGCGAGGCGTGCGAAACTCTCAAGGTAAAGTGTTGTTCGAGCGGGTTGTGTTAGAAAATGAAAGCATTCGAAAATAATGAAACGCCATTTTTTCTGTTTTGGACAGGGTTTGGTAGCGTGCGCGAGCGTGCACGAGAGGGATTTGCTGGCGGACACTGCAAAGATAGTTGAGAAGAATAAGATCTGCAAACGCAAGGACACCTTCTGCAGAAAAATTGTGACTGACGGATTGTTAGCCCTTGGATACGATGTGTCAATTTGCAAATCTCGCTGGGAAAAATCTCCCTCTTATCCCGCGGGTACTTTCTTTTTCTAATTCTGAAATTTAATAATGCGGAAATTAAGATCAGCTTAAAATTTTGTTATCTTTTGGATTTAAATTGATTGATGTATATGATTTGGTGCAGGAGAATATGAATACATAGATGTGACTATGGGGAAAGATAGGGTTGTAATTGATATTGACTTTAGGTCAGAATTCGAGATTGCTCGATCGACCAAGTCCTACAAGACTGTTCTGCAGAACCTTCCTTACATATTCGTTGGCACATGCGATCGGTTGCAGAGTATCGTGAGCATCGTGTCAGAGGCAGCAAAGCAGAGTATGAAGAAGAAGGGAATGCATGTGCCGCCATGGAGAAGAGTTGAATATGTGAAAGCCAAGTGGCTCTCCCCTTACACGCGAACCACTTCCTTCAAAGACGAGAAGAAGGAAGAACAACAGCTTTTGAAAGAAAAACCAGTCACGGCTGAAGAAGTAGAAACTTCCAGAGAAGAAAACGGCACTGTGATCGAATGGAAGCCCCCGGAGCTGAAGCCCAAAGGTTCGCTTTCTGGCGTGAAGATCGTGACAGGTTTGGCTGGAGTTTTTGATGAGGATGATAACCCATAAAATTTTGTTTTTCTTTTCGGCTTTTTTTTTTTCTCTTTAATTTGTCGAAGTGAGGATTAAAATCTTTATGACTATAACTGTAACTGTGGTTCTATCCCCTTCTGTGTTTTTTCTTAAGTGAGGGATGGATTTTACTAATATCAATCAATAAAATAAAGTTAGCAACTTTCTCTCATCTCCATTATTTAATTTCTGAGTTTGGTGACAAGTTGTTTGATTCTGTTAGTTTGGCTTGAATTCTGGTTTGTTTTCTTTCCTTCAAGAAGAAAAAATGTTAGTTGATGAAGAAATTTGTTGGTGCAGTTTTAGGTGTCTTGAGGAAGAAATAAAAATAATGGAATCATACCTTACCTCCCATTGAATCCTTCAACGTTTCAGTTTAACTTAGCTGGACTTTTCTTAGTGTTCTTCTGCTCCTGCCGTTTGCCAGGTTTAAAAAAAAGTAAAAAAAACTATATAACTATATATATAAAGTAATGTTTGTTTATGTTATAATATCAATTTTCTATTCAGTATTAATCATCCTTCAAGCTCATCATAATTAGCATACATGCATACAACTGTTTCTTTTTTTTTTAGAAAAAATGTTACATGAAATCATTTCAACATAAACATTGACACACAATCACTTTTTCATGATTAAAACCTTCTCCACGCACTTTGCATTTTTATTACTATAAAATTATACCATTTAAAAAAATTAAAAAGTAGGTAATATTCTTATACAAATAATGTTACTAGGTAACAGTCTTATACAAATAATGTTTAAAAGAGTTCTTGTGTTGAAGAAAATTATTTAATACTGTGACACAACAACTATCCAGCCTATATTAGTAATTTACTATGCTGTTACTTTTAAATAGAAATGTTATCAAATAAAAAAAACTGTTATTTAATAAGGATAAATTAGCTTATAAGAAATATTTATAAATCACTATAATTCCTTTTGATAATAAAATAGAAATGTGATAATATAATGTCTAGAATTATTATAAATCAAATTAAAAATATATATATAGACACAACTCTCAAAACCGTGGGTATGATTACATTAAATGTTATTATAATATAAGAATTTATACAATGTCATTATGACGTCAATTATTTTGTACTTTTACCTATTTTTTTATGTATGATGACACTAAAATATTAATAAACATTTTTTTTTTTTATAGCTTGAATTGTAATCATACTTTTTTTTGTTATATAGTAAATTATTTTAGTCTGAGAAGACTGCAGTTCCCATTTCCCACTGCAACACTTATTCTTTTAGCTGAGAAGCTTTTCTTTTCCTTTTCTTTTTATTTTTAAATACAATGTTGTCGTTTTGTGCTACTCATACCAAATCCACCGGATCCACGTATTGTTCCAGAATCATACTCTTCCTTTTATTCATTATTACATATACACTTCTGTACAATTGCAGACAAATTCTGTGCTTTGTATGTTTGCCGCGTAATAATAATTAATCTACTAGTAATTAATTTCAGATCCAAAACATAATAAACTCATTTTTCGTACAAAAAATTAAAAAAACTCTTCATATTCATATTTTTTTTCTTCAAAATTATAGATAGTTGTGCTATTCTGACACAAAAGTAATATACTACAATAAATTGACAATTCACACTTTATATGTATTTGGTTGACACTTCACATTATCCATCTTTATCTCTTTCCTTCACTATTTTCATATCACATTTTTTGAGTTTCTTCCTTTTTTTTTTAATAAAATTTCCTATGAAATTTGATATCGGTAATACTTTAACGAATACCTGTGTCTTAAGTTAAAAACAGAAAAAAAGAAAGAAAAATAATAGAGTGGTGTCATTAAAACAAAGAGACAAAATTAGAAATAGTTTTAAATGAATAAATAAACATTATTTTTGGATAATTTTGTCAACTAGTGGTGTACAATTATAGAGTTTGTTGAAGGTCACTGACCCTTATTAAGAATCATTAATTACTTTATGAAAGAAACATCCCACCTACCCTATTTAACACATTTAATTTTCTTTTATATAAGACAATAGAGATAAATAGTAATTTTTGTATTCATATCAGTTCATAATTTTTGTAAATAGTAATTTTTAATTTAAAAAGAAAATGTATTTATATAAATGAGACAAAATTCATGACACTATCCGTATACATTGTTCAATATTAATTGAACAAATATTTCTTTTTATATTTTGTTCATTTAATATATAAAAAAGTAAAATCTTAAATATAACTTAATAAACAATAAATTATTTCAACACATCGAAACTAAATCGAACGCAAAAATGTTGGTAGTTTCTCATTTTTGTTATTTATTTAGATTATATGTGTTGTTACACGTGGAAGTGAAATACATGATCAAACATAACTGTAAGATGATTTCTTAAATTTAAAAATATGACAAAATTAATAAAATTTCCATTGTATTAGGTAACTTATAGAAATGACTCGCTAGAATTCGGTTTTCAAATTTCACAAAATCATATTATGACTAATAAGTAGAAGTGGAAATAAATTCATTCAGATTTAAAAAAAACAAATCTAGTCTATATTATTGTATTTGTTTATTTTTTGAAATAGTTATATGGTGCATTTTAAAATTATAGATACAAAGTTAAATTGAGTACTTTAAGATTCTCTTGGCTGAGTCTTGTATTTAAATTTGAATTCAATGGTTAAGTACTTGCTAATTTTATAATACAAAAGATATATATAATTAAATGCTTTTTTATTATTTATATTTATGAAAGTTTGCAAGCTTGTGAATATGTTTTTAAAATATTATAAAATTAGTCAGAAAAATTAATGAAATTTTAGTTTGATTTTATATAAATGTTTGTAAGACACAAAGGAAGTGTGTTTTGTAAAATCAATAATTTGGCTATTAATTTATAACTTACTGTACCAGGAAGTGTCGGACGCCGTACGGAAGGACGCCCAAGTAGATGATCGTCCGCCCATTTTAGTGCTCCGAGTCAGCTAAGGGGTCAACGACCGAATAGAGTAAGGCGGACGCCCATATCACGTGGGCGGACGCCCGTACCTCATTGACCGGCCAAATCACTAATCATTGTGGCTTAGGTAAATTAACCTGGTTTGGAGGTAAGTGGAGATTAGAAGCTATTGGGCTATTTTGGGCCGTGATTAACTTTTCACTAATCCCAAGCCCATAGCAAAAACTATAAATACGGGTCCACGGTGAGTGGTAGAGAGGTTAGATTGAATGCACATTTATTGCTATCCCTAAGAAAAGCCATTGCTCTGAAACTGACTTTGGCATCGGAGAGTCTTTTGCAGGTCTCCGCCCCTCAGGATTGGAAGGAGAGCTAAGACGTGAAGAGAAGATCCGCCGCTGAGACAAGAGGGCAGGAGAATTTGGAGGTTTGGAACAGCACAACCCTACACATCCGAAACATTTGGCGCCCACGTGGGGCCGTGTGATTTCAAAAACCCAATGGTGATCACGAGAAACATGAGCATGGACGACCCCGTTGAGATGATCTGAGTCTTGCAGCAAAAAATGGATGAGATGCAGCAGCGTCACGAGGGCGAACTGGCGGCCGTAAAGGCCGACTGTGAAGCAAGAATAGCCCGGGAGGTTGAAAGGGCGGATGGAGGAGAGACGCGGGCGAAGGATAAGGGGAAGACAGTGGCGGAAGAGCGTACGCCTCAGGATACCGAGTGCGACAAAACCTGGAGGCCCACCGGATCTGAGGCGGAGGGAAGTAAGGCTAAATCGGTGCAGGCGGAGAGCGCTGCCGAGGACGGGCAGATGGTAGTGAAGTCGGAGCCCTCGTCCACCTTGTTACTTCCGTTCACCCAAAACATAATGAATGTCCGAATTTCGGAGCAATTTGTGGCTCCGCAATTTAAAATGTATAACGGGACAACGGACCCCGCATCCCATATTCAGACGTTCTCAAACGCAATGGCGTTCCGAACAGGCAATGATGCCATTTGGTGCCGAGCGTTCTCGCTTTCGTTAGAGGACGAAGCATTGGAATGGTTCAACACCCTCCCTCCTAATTCCATAGAAAACTTTGCTGGGTTAAAACAGCCATTCATCAAACAATTCGCGGCCAGTAGTACCCAAGACTTGACTGTATTTGAGTTAATGACCCTCAAGCAAGGGAAGGATGAAACGTTGCGGACGTTTATGGACAGGTATCAGAAGACCGTCCGGCGCGTGAAAAGCCTGACGCCAGAGCTCGCCCTTCACTACATCCTACCGGCCCTCAAGCCGGGGCCGTTTAAGGATAGCATCTGCAGGCGAGCGCCCAAAACGATGGAAGAACTGAGAGAACGGGCGACAGATGAGATAAGGGTGGAGGAGATGAAGCTCTCGTACAAGAGGGAGAGTCAGGAGGCCAGGGGAGAAAGGACGGACGGTAATAAGCCCGGTTCGTCAACGGGAAAGTCGTCCGGTCCTAGGCACAGGGAGCAGAAAAAGGGACCTCGCTTCCAGCAGTATACACCCCTGAACGCCCCGAGGGAGAAAATCCTCCGAGAGGCCTTGAGCGCAGAGTTGATATCGGAGCCGGAAGGGATCCCGACTCCGAAGAACGCCGACTGGAGTAAGCACTGCGCCTACCATAAAAATATGGGTCATAACACCGAGGAATGCTGGACCCTCAGGGATAAAATAGAGGAACTCATCCAGGCGGGAAAGCTCAAGAAATACGTTCGTGACGAGCGCTCGCCAAAATCAACCGACCGCCCGGCTCAGAGATCGACCTATCGTAAGGATAAGTCGAGGAATTCAAGAGCGGAGCGGCCTCGCTCAGAGAGGAGACATAGTCGAAGTCGCAGCCGCAGTCGAGAACGCCCCCTGAGGGGGCACATCAACACTATTTCTGGAGGATTCGCGGGAGGAGGATTATCTTCCTCCGCCCGTAAGCGCCATGTTCGAGCCCTCCAGTCCGTACATTTGGTTGACAAGCCACGCCACTCCATGCCGCCCATTACCTTTTCAGATGAAGATTTTCACGCGCCCGACCCTGACCAGGACGACCCTATGGTCATAACCGCAGAGATAGCGCGGTACGGAGTCAGCAAAGTTCTAGTCGACCAGGGGAGTTCGGTCAACATCCTCTACTGGAAGACCTTCCTGCAAATGGACATCTCAGAGGATCTTATCGTCCCTTATGATGGGCAGATAGTGGGGTTCGTAGGAGAGAGAGTTGATACAAGGGGATATGTGGAGCTGAGGACAAGGTTGGGGACCGGTCGCTCTAGCGAGGAAAAGAGGATTCGATACCTGCTAGTAGAGGCAAACACCTCGTACAACGTACTGCTCGGGAGGCCGTGCTTAAACGCGTTCGGAGCGATCGTCTCTACACCCCACCTCACGATGAAGTACCCTTGTGAGAAGGGAACTATATGCACGATCCGGGCGGACCAGAAGACGGCACGGGAGTGTTACGCGGCGGGTTTGAAGCTGCAAATCTGACCGATGAAGAGACGGGCGGCCGGCTCTGAGGTGGCCATGGCGGACCTCGACCCAAGAACGAATACTGAGGACCGTCTGGAACCTATTGGAGAAACCCAACCTATCTTGATAGGGAGGGAACCCACTCAGACTACCCTCATCGCAAGGGAGCTGAACCCAGAGATGGAAAAGGGGTTAAGGGCACTTTTGTGGAAGAACCGGGACCTATTCGCGTGGACGGCGACTGATATGCCGGGCATCCATCCCGCGGTAATGTGCCATAAGCTCTCGCTCTTCCAAAACGCCCGCCCGGTGGCCCAAAGAAAGCGAAGGATGGGCGAGGAGAAGCGAAAGGCTGTGGAGGAGGAGGTAGAGAAACTGAAGAAAGCTGGGTTTGTTCGGGAGGTCACTTACACCACGTGGTTGGCTAACGTGGTCATGGTGAAGAAGGCCAGCGGAAAATGGCGCATGTGTACTAACTACACCGACCTGAACAAAGCATGTCCCAAAGATTCGCACCCCCTACCCAGCATAGACGCCCTGGTGGACGGCGCCTCCGGGCATCAAGTACTAAGTTTCCTGGATGCGTATTCTGGGTACAACCAAATACCCATGTACGGGCCGGACGTCGAGAAGACGGCATTCATTACGGAGAAGGCCAACTTTTGTTATGAGGTTATGCCGTTCGGCCTGAAGAATGCGGGGGCGACATACCAGCGCTTAATGGACAGGATCTTCCGGGAGCAGATAGGCCGGTGCATGGACGTGTATGTGGATGATATGGTGGTCCAATCCGCGAATGGAGATGGACACATTAAAGACCTGGAGGAGGTTTTTCGCCAAGTAAGAAAGTTCGGCATGCGCCTAAACCCCGCTAAGTGTACATTTGGGGTAGCGGCCGGAAAGTTCTTGGGCTTCATGTTGACTGCCAAGGGGATCGAGGCCAACCCGGACAAGTGTGAAGCGATACTACAAATGCAAAGTTCGGCCAACCTGAAGGAAATCCAAAGATTGGTCGGACGCCTCACCGCCTTGTCCCGATTTATCCCCAAGCTAGCGGAAAGAATGAGGCCGGTCCTGCGTAAGCTGAAGAAGGGGGCCGGCCCGGTGTGGGACGACGAGTGCGAACAAGCGTTTCAGGACGTCAAAACCATCCTTGTCAACCCGCCGGTCATGAACCGCCCAGTTCCAGGAGGAGATTTGCACGTTTTCCTGGGAGTGTCAGAAACGGCCGTTAGTGCCGTGCTAATGCAAGAACGACCTCAGGCAAGAATAATTTATTTCGTGAGCCGCACGCTCCTGGACGCTGAAACCCGATACCAGCGGGTAGAGAAAGTGGCCTTGGCTTTGTTGCACGCATCAAGAAGGCTTCGTCCTTACTTCCAGAGTCATCAGGTGATAATTAGAACCGACTTCCCCATCTCCAAGATCCTCAGAAAGCCAGACTTAGCCGGACGGATGGTGGCATGGGCGGTAGAGCTCTCAGAATTTGGCTTACGATATGAGCCAAGAGGGTCGGTCAAAGGCCAACACTTAGCAGATTTCGCGGCCAACAATCAAGCCAAGAGGGTCAGAATTCGGCTTCCTGATCTTCAAGTTCAAAGTATCCAACAATCAAGCCGAATATGAGGCTCTGGTGGTCGGCCTCGAGTTGGCAAAAGACATGGGGGCAACAAGGATAACCTGCCGGACGGACTCAGAACTAGTAGTGGGCCAAATGAATGGCAACTTCCAAGTCCGGGAGGAGCGTCTGTTGCGGTATTTCCAACGAGCAACGGAGCTCGCAAAAGCGTTCGATAAGGTTGACATACAGCACATCCCCAGGGAACAAAACACGAGGGCGGACATACTGTCTAAACTCAGTTCGGAAAAGGAAAAGGGACAGTTAACTACTGTCGTGCGACAGGTTCTACTTCAGCCTTCAGTGGAGTGTTCGGCAGTGTCCGTTGGAGGACAAGATTGGCGCACAGAAATCAGAGAAGTCATGACCCGCCAGGACGAAGGACGGACGGTAGGCCCGAGCGAAGCCAAGAAGGTCGCCCGTTACCTTGTGGTGGGGGACGATCTGTATCGAAGAGGATTCTCATCCCCCCTCCTTAAATGCTTTGGAGAGGCAGAGGCACATTACGTCATGGACGAGCTCCACAATGGCATTTGTGGTCTTCATACAGGATGGCGGACGCTAAGAGCCGGGCTACTGAGAGCCGGATATTACTGGCCTACCATGGAAGTAGACATATGGGCGTTCGTCCAAAAATGCATTCGTTGCCAAGAGCACTCCAACAACTCCCACTTACCTCCGCACGCCCTACATTCAATATCATCCCCCTGGCCGTTCGCCCAATGGGGCATGGACATTGTAGGACCGTTCCCAGTAGGACGGGCCCAGAAGAAGTTCCTCCTGGTGGCAGTAGATTACTTCACCAAGTGGGTAGAGGCCGAGCCCCTCGCAACCATCACGGCCGCCCAGGTCCAGAAGTTCTACTGGAAGTTAATATGTCGTTTCGGCCTCCCTTCATCCATCGTTACGGATAACGGCCGGCAGTTTATTGACAAGAAACTTGCCGAATTCTTCAAAAGATTGGGGATCAAGCATGTCACCAGCTCCGTAGAGCACCCCCAGACAAACGGACAAGCATAAGCAATGAACAAGACCATAGTCTCGGAGCTTAAGCGACGCTTAGGAGAAAGGAAGGGGGCGTGGGTGGACGAATTACCCGAAGTCCTATGGGCATATAGATGCACACCTCATGGGACCACAGGCGAAACCCCTTTCAACTTGACTTATGGTATTGATGCCATGTTGCCGGTCGAACTGGGTGAACCATCACTGAGGAGGCAGGTCGAAGACCTGAACCTCAACGACCAAGAACTGAGGATCGAGTTAGACTCCCTGGACGAACGGCGAGACTGAGCAGCGTTAAGGGCCGAAGCATGCAAACGCATGGTGGAAAGAAAATACAACTCCAAAGTCCGGCCAAGGAGCTTCCAGGAGGGGGACCTAGTGTGGAGGAAAGCTGGTGACGCCCGCCGAAACCCAGCACATGGAAAGTTGGTTGCCAAGTGGGAAGGGTCGTTCCGAGTAATGGAGGCCCTAGGAAACGGGGCGTATAGGCTGGAGCGCATGGACGGACGTCCCATCCCCAACACTTGGAACGCCACGCGTCTAAAATTTTACTTTAGTTAATCACCTGTACTCTTATTTCCAAAAATGAATGACAGGATATTCCTCTTCTACAAACGTTACTTTATTTTGAAGAGACCAGAAACCATTCTCAACTTACGACCAAGTTGGTGAAAAAGAGCGTTCCAAAGAGAACGACTCTCAGCTTGGCTGGGCAACGAAGCGAAGGATCGTCCGCCCCATTAAGACCAAGCTGGTGAAAAAGAGCGTTCCAAAGAGAACGACTCTCAGCTTGGCTGGGCAACGAAGAGAAGGACCGTCCGCCCCATTAAGACCAAGCTGGTGAAAAAGAGCGTTCCAAAGAGAACGACTCTCAGCTTGGTTGGGCAACGAAACGAAGGACCGTCCGCCCCATTAAGACCAAGCTGGTGAAAAAGAGCGTTCCAAAGAGAACGACTCTCAGCTTGGCTGGGCAACGAAGTGAAGGACCGTCCGCCCCATTAAGACCAAGCTGGTGAAAAAGAGCGTTCCAAAGAGAACGACTCTCAGCTTGGTTGGGCAACGAAGCGAAGGACCGTCCGCCCCATTAAGACCAAGCTGGTGAAAAAGAGCGTTCCAAAGAGAACGACTCTCAGCTTGGCTGGGCAACGAAGCGAAGGACCGTCCACCCCATTAAGACCAAGCTGGTGAAAAAGAGCGTTCCAAAGAGAACGACTCTCAGCTTGGCCGGGCAACAAAGCGAAGGACCGTCCGCCCCATTAAGACCAAGCTGGTGAAAAAGAGCGTTCCAAAGAGAACGACTCTCAGCTTGGTTGGGCAACGAAGCGAAGGACCGTCCGCCCCATTACGACCAAGCTGGTGAAAAAGAGCGTTCCAAAGAGAACGACTCTCAGCTCGGTTGAGCAACAAAGCGAAGGGCCGTCTGCTCCAGTAAGACCATGTTAGCGAAAGAATGTTCTCTCAGGAACCACTCTCAACGCGATTGAGCAACGAAGCGAAGGTTAAACATCCAAAAGCTAAGCGTTACCGTCCGCCCGGATAAGGGAAGTGCAAGCCCCACCCAGGCCGGACCATTACTAAAGTCAGTTTCAGAGCAATGGCTTTTCTTAGGGATAGCAATAAATGTGCATTCAATCTAACCTCTCTACCACTCACCGTGGACCCGTATTTATAGTTTTTGCTATGGGCTTGGGATTAGTGAAAAGTTAATCACGGCCCAAAATAGCCCAATAGCTTCTAATCTCCACTTACCTCCAAACCAGGTTAATTTACCTAAGCCACAATGATTAGTGATTTGGCCGGTCAATGAGGTACGGGCGTCCGCCCACGTGATATGGGCGTCCGCCTTACTCTATTCGGTCGTTGACCCCTTAGCTGACTCGGAGCACTAAAATGGGCGGACGCTCATCTACTTGGGCGTCCTTCCGTACGGCGTCCGACACTTCCTGGTACATAAACCCCCCAAGTCCTAGTGCACGTAGTGGACGTAGGATTTTGAATAACATCTAAAACAAGAAAAGATTTGACGCAGTGGCCATACATACTTTCCAGACGTTTCATCTCTCGGGATTTTCTTGAAGAACACTTTTTGTGAGTGTAGAGAGTGCGGGGCTATCCTGTGGTGATAGAATTCCCTGTGAGTTCTTCAAAGTTTCACTTACAAACAGAGGTTCTATCCGGTTGGGCGGACGGGCATTTAGCCCTTTGGGTGACGTGGGCACCGGAATATTTTGAACTGTCAAAATTAGGTCCAAATATTTGTAAAATTGAGCCAATGTTGCCTTGTCCGTTAAGTGTTGACAAACGATGTTAAAATTTGCTGACGTGGTGCACATTTAAAATGATGATGTATGTATTTTATATTACGTGGAATTTATTATTTAATTGTTCAAGATTAGGAATTTCTTCGTATCTAGAGATTTTTAATAAGCAGGAAGGATCATTGGATGATCAGGTTGGAAAGTTCAAAAGGCCGGAAGCTATGGCGCGTCGCGGTCGGAAAAGATCCCTCGGCCAATGGCGTCGGTGATGGTTGTTAATGGTGGTGAGCGACAACGACGGTTCATTTCGGAGGAGAGACTTTTTTCTCTCTGTTCTTGCTTTGATTCGCGTCGCAAGGGAGAGAGCTTCTTCCCTCTTTACTTTGGTCCTAGCAAGGGTTTGTAGGAAGGGGTTATGCGTTCAGGTGCAACGAAGGCACGACGAGGGTGCGGCTTGGCTTCTGCGTTTTGCGGCGAAGGTTTCGTTTGAGATTTTGAGTTTCCTATTCTCGCGTAAGGCTTGCAATTTGGGTGGATGCGTTTGGTTTCCTTTTCTGCAGTTTCTAAAACGCGATTTGGAGTTCTACCGTTACGACACTGGGTTGGGTTTTTTCTGAAATTGAATTGGGGATTCCTGCTCGCCTTATCAAAATGTGGGAAATCTTTACCTTAGCTTTCTTGGAGATCCAAGCACTTCCCTGTCATATAAAAAATGATTGATTCCCAACTTAAATGTAACATCTGACAGAGTCCCGTGTTTAAATATTTTTTATCAAACATTTGGATATAATTTAATCCATACCTCAAATTATTAGACTTTATAAACAATTTCTATGAATTTTAATAGGTTTGATTAAATTTAAGTTCCTGATAATTTTTTAGTATTTTCATCCTGTGCGAGGAGAGGCCTTTATTAAGTTGAGCTTGGGAAGAGATAAGGAAAGAAAAGAAGCCATGGAGAAGTTGAAAAAAGCTAGCTACCTCATTTAACAGCTTCCACACAGACAAGTGATGAACTATCTATTTGAATTTTTATGTTGGATAAAAATGCGTTTTTTGCTTACTCTAAAATGGGGCATTGTGTTACCAAGTGAAAAATCTTGAAAGGGTCAATCCAATAATGAGTTTAAGGTAATCACAAAATAAGCCTTTCATCATTTGTGCTGTCACATAATCATGTTCAATTTTTGCCAGAAGATGCCTTCTTTGAATTGAAAACTGATATTTTAACTCATGAGAATACAAGACTATTTTTCTGTCATCTCTTGTAAAACATGACTTGTGGAAAGGTGAAAATTTTCTTAATAGGAATCATTATACATGAATTTAATGTAGAGTATTCAAAATTTTAGAGAACACATATCTCCATTTGAACTGAATCATGGTTCAATGGCAAGTGACGGTTAACATTTAACTTCATTTAAACAGTTACACATCCAAAATAACAAATCTATTTTGGATCAGATTTGCCAATTCCTTAAAAGTAAGAACTTCGGAGAAGATAAAGCGGAAACACGTGCCAGACATAACAATTTTGGAGCATGATTAAAGCTTTTAAAAACCCATTATTACAAAGTCGTCGTCATTGCTAAGAAAAAGGTGATATGAGGTTGTTTCCGCACTCAATCTGATGACCCTGAACAAGGATGATCGAAAAAGGTGGATAGAACTCACAGGGTAAGATCTGAATTTCACAATCCCACCATGTATGAGCACATCTCGAAAACCTTTCATCAAGAGACAAGACAGGACAAGGCGAACCCTTGGACCGCGACCCGCGGTGGCCGGTTGGGTGGAGGCTAAGGCGGATGCCATGAGCGGAGGAGATGAGCGCTTCTGGGGTTCCTCTGGTTCCCTTTGGATTTAAGTGGAGGATGCATAGACCAATTGGTCTAGTGGGAGAGGCGAAAAACCCTAATGGGTTTCACACCGGTAGAATGCAGCTGATTGTCTTCTCTCCTCTTGGATTCCAATTCCCCACTGACCAAATCCCTAATTCTCTTTTTCTAATTTTATTTCAGTAAAAATGGTTTGAACAAATATCTAAATAAACAATTACATTTGGTGCCACCTCAAACATTCTGTATTTAAATAATAAATTCCACGTAATATAAAATACATACATCATCATTTTAAATGTGCACCACGTCAGCAAATTTTAACGCCGTTTGTCAACACTTAACGGACAGGGCAAAATTGACTCAATTTTACAAATATTTGGACCCAATTTTGACAGTTCAAAACACGAGGACCCACTTGAGATTCCCCAACAAATAAGAGGACGATCCGAGGGTTTAAACCTATATAATACTATACGAAAATTGTAAGAACCTAGAAAGTAAAGTATTAGAGTACATATGTATTTTAAAATAATAAGACCAAGTGTTTTAAAAAGTTAAAATATTTCAGTAAAATAAATATAATTTCTTAAACTCGTCTCATTACTTAAAACATCAATCATCTCTCTACAACCCTTTCTCTTAACTTCTTTCCCCTTCGTTCTAAGATTTCTAACTCCTCAATCATCTCTTTGACGATCAGGAAGCTCCTAGGAGATCATGGTGAAGTAATCTACACATTTATTCGATCAATTTCTAGAATAGAGCAAGTAAGTTTCTACCCTTGTTTTTTTTCATTCACGGTCTATGATTATGTCCAAGAATCTTGCATGTAGCAAATATGTTTCTTCTTTGCTTCTTTAGTAAATCAAGGTCCTAAGGACTTTTTTCTGCTTTCAATTTGGTGATTCATAGGTGTTTCCAGAACATTCCTTGTGCAAGAAGTAATAGGGATGTTCTTAGAGCTTTGTAGCATCGGTGTAAGGTAAGGGAAGCTAGAGGTTTACTTTAATTGATGTAAGTTTAGGGTTTGTATGTATGTTAACTTGACTAATGGTGATTTTTGTTTTAAGGTACTATTAGTTCATCTAAACATGTGAATTTGGTTATGTAACAATGAAATTCTGATGTGATGTAATTATGATGATATTGTGATAATGAATTGCATGTGAATATGTTGTATTAATTATTAGAATGTGCATTTAAAAGCTTGTGAAGTAATGAGTTGAAATCTATTGGGTCTTGGTATTTGAAATTGAGGTTTTGATAAGCTATTTGATGAGATAGTGTTTGGAGTATGAAATATGTCATTGTAGGTCTGGTTATGGGTTATTCAAGACTTGTTAATACCATAAGAAAGGCATAAATTTGATGCAAGAGTGTTTAGTAGTTGATGGTTAGAGTTTAGCTTGGTTGGAGTTAGTTTTAGAGGTTTGGAATGGTAAGATTTCAAATTAGAAGGTCTGGGACATAAAGGATGATTTTGGGTCTATCATAGAGTCATTTATGACTTGTTAGGACTCGTAGTTTACATAAATTTGAGTTAGAAGGTGTTGTTTTGAGTTTAGGTCTTTTGGAGTTGTCAAATGGTTGAGCACACCTAATTTCGAGTCTAATGATCAATGGAGTACTTTGGTTTAATTCTAAATATGATTTTCCATCAATTATAAGGTGTAAGAAACTCATTTGATCATTAGAACAAAGCTCAAGCGCATCAAAGACCAGTTTTGGAAGTGTGCAGTTGGTTGTCATGGGGCTCGAGCACCCCTTAGCTAGTTTTTGGGTTTTTAGGTTTTAGGTTGTCCTGTGTTTTCTGAATCACTGTTTTGGGTTCTTGGATGCATGTGTGATAATTTATTATGAGTTTTATGGTGATATATGAAGTGGTATGTTTACTTGTTTATTGAATGGAAAAGTTATGGAAATGAGTTCAAAGGTGGAACCTCTTGGTGTAGTTTCAAGTATCATTAGTATGAATGCAGGAAGCTCGATCTTGGGGGTTATCTTGACACTCTGATGGTCATTCATTCTCAAGTAGAGAGGTTTGACATATATGGTGATAGTAGTAGGATGTCTTAGTCTTGAGCGCTTCCAGTATGATCCAAGACATGGAACAAACTAATCTTGTGAGTGTGGTAGGGTGAAACCTGTTGGCAATAGCTTTGTAAAGCAGTAGAGGCCACCATAAGTTCACAACCCGCCATTACTCGACATTCATTCTAAATATGGATAGTCCAGTCTAAGTCTTGGCATGTTTTAGGATGTTTGATTTAATTGTTCTATGTGATTTAAGTATGATGCTTTATATATTAATGTATTATATGATTTGTCTTAGTATCTAGCTTACTCTTTTTGTTTGTGTTTGTAGTTATGTTTTCTTGTTCTGGTTTTGGCTATGATCATCTGGTGCATGTGAGCAAAGGGTGATGATGTTTTCCTGGAGCAGACTTAGATAGAGGGGTTGCTAATGTCTAGTAGTTGTAGTTAGTTACCTTGTATATAATTTTGATTAGTTAGTTTGTATATAAAGTTTTTTTATGATTATTTTGATGACTGTATAACTTTATAGTTCTTGTCTTTGTTGACGGTTTTTGTTTTTATTAAAAATTATAATGTTTAGGATGTTACAAAAGCTATACACTATGAAATTATAAAAAATAGATGGAAGAGAACTTAAAATGAAAAATAAAAATAATTAAATTTATGAAAATAAATAAAGCTAAATTTGATTAATGTTTATTATATCAACTAGTTTGAATATAATGCTAGTTCAAATGAAAAAAAAAACACATACAACTTTTAAAAACAAATAAAAGTATGGCTTAATACCATTGTTGGTCCCAATTTTTTTCAGCTTTATTCGAAATGGTCCTAATTTTTTTTTACGTTCAATGTAGTCCTAAAGATCGTAATTTGTGTTCAATTTAGTCCTTTTTACAAACGTCGTTTAAATAGTTAACGACCAAATTTCCAGCTCTCAATCAGTTAATGACATGTCATTTAACTGCTGACATGGACAACACCTCACCACCATCAAACCCCACCCGACCCGTCGTCGTGAAGCCCAAATACGCCACCACTCTCCCTTCATTGCGGAGCGCCGTCGCGACACTACCTCACCGCCATCAACACGCAACACAAATTTATTATTTAAAAAGATATAAATATAATTACATGATAATATTTCTTCTTGTAAAGAAAATAATTTTCATTTATATAATAAACATTGTGTCAGTAATATTCTTTTATAACATCTTATATTTATATTTAGTATTTAAGCCACTCCCTCCTTTATTTTTTTTTTCTTTTTTCTATTTTATTTCTCTCTCCCTCTGTTAAATCTCTCTTTTCTTTTTTTATTTTTGAAAAAAATCTTCATATTTCATCACTTTTATTTATTTTAAGAATATTTGTTTTCATCAAGTCATCACATCAATTAAATTTTTAAATAGAATAATTTTTTTTATTTTAAGAATTTAGTTTTTTTTTTTGTTTTTTATGGTTTAAACTCTCGTTTGGTCCTTGTATTTGTGTGTTAATCTCAAGTGGGTCATCTTTTTTTTTTCGGTCTCAATCGGGTCCATAAACTTGTAAAAATGAACCAATTAAGCCATCTTCGTTAAGTTATCATTGGCGCCGTCTAACTTTGCTTACATGTTATATTAACGGAGAGGGCTTAATTGGCTCATTTTTACAAGTTTACGGACCCGATTGAGACCGAAAAAAAAACGATGACCCACTTGAGATTGACACACAAATACGAGGACTAAACGACAGTTTAAACCTTTTTTATTTTTTCATCCATTTCAATATAGTCAATTGGAAAAACATAATTATCTTGGTTTAGCAGGTATTGAAATTTGATTATATTTAGATATTTTAATCTAAGTTTCTAAATTTTGAAATAATTTTATTATTAGGAGTTTTAGAAATTACTTTAAAGATTAATATTTTAGATAAAAATTTGTGTAATGTTTCGAGTGTGAGGTTGGAGATCACAATCAAACACCCATTCACACTTTATTTTAGCCACTTAACGTTATCTTGGGTATTCTTAATCAAATTCTTCTATGTTTTTTATGTCTGGCGAGTATCTGTTAAAGGCACTCTGACACTCAAGTAAGTAATCTAGTCGATCGGTTATCACAATAAAGTCATAAATTCACAATAAATACAAACACATACATCCTCACCTCAGACTTGTTTATAGGTTTTGAGATAAACTTATGATTAGCATAACTATAATTACGGTTACCAACGATTTATGAAGGTCTTGAACCGAGATTGTAGTCGGTATCTAACATTAAGTATTGATGATTACTGGTGTGTTTGTCTTTATTGTCCGGTACTTTTATTACGTTTTTTAGTCATATAGGTATTGGTCGTCACTTGCTTGAGATCGAACGAGTGCATGACGTAGGTGTTCGGTTTGTGTTTGTTGTAGGTCACCATGTTGTGTTATAGATTGAACGAGTTATGTCAATTTTCGGAATGTTTATGTTATGTTATTTTCTCTTATTTTTTAGGTCGTCAAGGTCTTTCATTCGTTCAGAATCGCTTAAATGGCATCTACAAAAGGTATTATAATTCTAAAGTTAGTAGATGACCGATCGGTTAGCAATGAATATTGTTATGCATGTTATATGCATGTATATGAAAGTCATACCTTAAACATTCATTTATAGTGGTTGTTATGTGCTTTTACCTTTTTGTTGGCCTAATCATGATCCAATCATAACTTTATTGGCATTAAGAGATTGATTCTTAATTACCAGTTAATCTGACCATTTTATAAGTGGTTGATAATGTCATTCAGTCAGGGTCGATTGACCACAAGGAGATGCCTAAGAGGTTGGCCTCGGGTAGTTGACCAAGAGTAGTTGGCTCGGAGGAACTCGGCCTAGAGTGCTTGGTCCAAAGGAGCTCAACCAAGAGGAACTCAATCCAAAGTGGTCAGTCCAAAAGAGCTTAGCCCAGACGAACTTGGCCAAGAGGAGTTCGGCCTAGAGGAGCTCAACCTAGGGGAGCTTGGCCTAAAAGGTTATATCGACCTCAGAGTTAGACCGTTCAGGTGATGGCTATGCGTCCAAAGTTGATCGAACGGACATATGGTACACCAACTAATTATAATTCAAAATGTTCTGATTTCAATACATATCAATTAACATTGATAAAGAGATAGAGATAAAGAAAGTGAGAGAATGATAAAAGGTTAACGTAATATCTTTCTAGACATACAAAAGACAATGTCAAATTGGATGCAATCGGGGAACAATATCTTTCTATAATATAAACACATTCATTAGAATATAAATATGGTCTGATGCACATAACTATGCACATCGAAAAATTTCTCACCAGAGTTCACTCGACAACATTAACCGGCCTTCATCTTCTTCGAAACTCATCAATGTTAGATTTGGATAAAAAATTAAACAAAAAGTGTGAAAAATGAGTGAGAGTGAGAAAGGAGTGAGAACAAGAAAGGACTTAGAACGAAAAAGGAGTGAAGTCATAGCGAGAAATATTACACGATAGAATATGTTTTTAAAATTTCATGTTGTTAATTATGTATTAAAATTATTACTAAAAATTATGAAGACTTGTAGGAATATGTAATTACATATTTGAGATAATATGTGCACTATTGTTTAATTTAATTATGAAACTTATGTTCTAATAGATATCTCCTTACTTCATTAATGGTTTAATTCTTCATCTTTATGATGTCAATATTTTATATTTTAATAAAGATGTATTATACATGATATATAATAATAAGCTTAGCCCACTAAGCATTTATCATTTATTAAATACGTCTAACAATTGGATTGTGGTGATTATATTTTAATACAACTAACGAATTAAATTAAAATTTGATAATTTACTGGGAAGAACGAGGTAGAAGGTTTATAGATATTCTTATAAAAAAGCATAGGATCTGAAACGCCAACTTTGTCGTTCCAATGCTGCAGGCATGAAACCTTGTTTTTTAGTATAATCTCTTAAACAAATAATATTTATAATATTTGTTTATTTGCATAGAGATTTGAGAAGGGACTATGAGATGGAAAGACGGGCCACAAAAGATAACGTGCAATACAATCAATTAACACCATCATTTCTCATCAAATAATAATAATCATGATGATTTATTTATAATACATCAAATTTTAAATTATTTTTAAGAAATATAATTTTACTTTTTAAAAATAATATTTTATATATTATAAAATTATATTTTATAATCAAGGATTAAAGTATGGTGTTTAAATATTATTTTTCTTTTTAATTTTGAAAGACGCAAATAGTTATTTTAATTTAAAAGTTAAAATGGAAAACTATATTCGATTTGACAGGGTAAAAATGTAACTGAACCCACAAGATTTTATTTAAAAATATACTTTTCTTTCTATCAATTTAAATATTAAACCGTGAGACATTAGCTCTGTTTTTATATCAATTAAAATACTGAGACAGCTGTATCTATAAATATTAATGTAGATAAATTTTTTTCAATTATTTTTAGCTATTTTTTAATGTATATAATTAACTTTTTATTTTATTTTTATTAATATATTTATTTTATTATTTTACTGTTTAAGCTTTTTACTGTTTTTAAATTCAATTAGTCATTTATAATAACTACTATAAAATTTAATTAATAAAATAAAATTATAAAAAATATTTATTTTATAATTATTTTTTCTAATTTTAATAATATTTTTTATTATAATAAATTATAATATGAGATGTTTTTATTTTTTCATTAAAAAAGAGTTGACACACATACATTTAAATGCACGTTTTTCTACTAATATATAATAAATCAAAATAACGATTTAAAGTGATAATTATTTTTTATGTAAAATTTATAAACCTAATTTATCTTAGGATAACTTTGAATATAGTCCTATGAATTTTGTTAGTCCTATGCGTGAAGGGAATTAGCCTTGTGTGTGGTTTGTGATAAACCCTTGAGGCTCTGACTCTATATAATCTAGAAACCACCACAAGACATGTATTTGGATAATTGAATCTAGTGTCAACTATTTTGTATATCTATATGATTTATTGTATTTAATTCATGCTTAACTTATATGTGATATGATTTAATTGTTTTAGAATAATTCTTTTGCATATTAGCTTACCCTATTGTTTCTTTTGTATTTCTTGTGTGTTTTTTTTTTTTGTTTCTTTGTGATGATTACTTAACAATATGAGTAGATGAGGAATTAAGTGATGATAAGTCTATGGTGAAAATAAGTGATAATGCGAAGTAGTCTTCTTTGACTTCTAGTAGTTATCTTGTATAGGAGTTTACACAATTCTAATTTATCCTAAGTTGTTTTATATATATTTATTATTATAGTTAATTATTTTTAAATAATTATATTAACATTATATATATTTTGAGATAATTTTTTTTATCGATTTTATAATGTTTTATATTATGTTTGTAAAAATGAAATGTTATATATATATATATATATATATATATATATATATATATATATATATATGTGTGTGTGTGTGTGTGTATTTTATTTAAAATTTTACCTATAGCATGTAAGTCTTTCTTGTTTGAAATCGAGAGGATAATATATTAATTGTTAAATCTTAATAAGAATTTGTAAGATTAAACAATAAAAATAACGTGATTTTAAGAAAGTTGTTTTAATTTTTGTTAGACATGGATTGTAATTTTATAACTTACTAATCTCACTCGCATGTATATTTTTTTTCATTATACACATAAGTGCTTATATATACAGGTATAAACCCAAATTCACAATAAAATGTAAATTGAAAATTGAGTTAGAAACTAAACCGAAATCGAAAGGCTCTGCCATAAAACCATGATACAGTGACGAAAGAAGCAAATATAAGATGTATAGAAAGGGGTAACTTTAAGTTGATTATCTTATATTTTTTTGACTTTAGTAAAAAGGGAAAATGCATTCATTGAGCATCCGAATATGACATAAAAAACTGAAAGAGAGGAAGAGAAGCAAAGAATCATTTACTTTTTTTGATAGTGTTAATTTAATGTGATGATGGTTTAAGAGAGAGTGAATTATTGTGAAATGTAACAGAATTAAGAGAGAGGATTAATGAAGTGAAGGGGAGCAGAGGACCACAGAAGAAAAAGAGAGCCTACCGAATCTACAACAGAATGAGTAGTTACAAGAGTTTGAATGAGTAAGGAGTTGATTTTTTTTGAAGGAAAAAAAAGAAAAGCAAAGGAAGAGCACAAAAGAGGAAAAAAAGTTACAAGGGATTGTTTCCCGTGAGTTCAGAGTTTCAAAGGTTTCTGCGTAAGCAAGATTGCAATTATAAGTTTTTGTCGGTGCAAAAGCCACACGAGACTTGTACCGTTTCCTCTTTCATCATCTTCATCATACCCTCACCTTTTCACTTTTTTCTCCTCTCACACCCCTCTCATATAATCTATAAATCTCTCATCAATTTTCCAAACTAAAATAAATAAACCTACTTTTCATATATAACATATTATCGCTACTTTCTATTTCTATCATACACAATTCTTGGGCCAACTTTTAAGGAAGGTAGTTAGAAGAAAGTTTTTTCCTCGACTTATAACCTAAGTTGAGTAATATGATACAAATTTGACAGCATGATAATACTTAATTCAAAAGTAATTTATACGGGAAAACGCCTCTATTTATAAACTTAGATAATCCTAAAGATTTTCCAAATTGTAAAAACAAAATTCTAATACTCTAACTTGGAGTTCAAAATGAAATCCTCTCCATTAGTAGCGTGACACATTATCATTATCAACGAAAAATTTTCTCTATTAAGAGCATGACACATGACTATTATACTAAGGAGAAATTCTCTCTATTAGGAACATGATACATAGTCACTATTAAGGAGTATTTTCCTCCGTTAGGAACATACAACATGGTCACTACTCTCTCAAGGGTTAAAAACCAAGAAGAGCAAGTCACTCTAGTGCATGTTGACTATGAAGTCAACTACAAAATCGCTCAAAGCTATGTCATCTTCAAGTCCAAAAATCCTACATTACTTGGCCCAAATGAAAACCTAGACTACTTGACCCATTATAAAGACCTAAGAAAATCCTATACTATTAGGTCCAAAATACAAGGTCCAAATAAACAAAAACTCATTGATGACCTGTGATTGTATGAGCTTGGGTTCACCTTCCACAAATTACTTCAACTTTTCTTGTATGTGTTTGGCCATGGTTGGGAAGTTTGCAATCATTGATGCTACCTCCACTTCAATAAAGCTCAATCATTACTTGTCTATACTCTTAAAAGAAGAAACGCCAAAAAAAATTGACAATGGGATCGGGAGGTTGAAATTACTCAATCTTATTAAAATTTGCAAACTTATATGGATTATAAATGTTGAAACTCTTAAATTGATTAGAGATAATGCTAATTTAGAGTATATAAATGGTACAAATCTCGTCTTATAGGTCATTTTTGTAAGGTTGAGTTAGGCTTAAAGTTTACTTCTTAATAAGATAGTAGAATAAATCTCAATATATTTTATTGTTTGTTAGGTTTATTTTTCCACTTGCTATTCGACCATTATTATATCACCTATTAATGTCTAGTTTCATGTTCGAGTCCCAACAAACAATACCAGCTTTGTAAGTTGAGTTAGACTTAAAGTCTACTAATTAACATGATATCAGAACATGTGTTAAAGTTTGTCCTAGTGTTGTTTGTTGTTTATATGGTTCCATCCGTTATTAAGTCACTACCAAACCATATATTAATGTATAGTTCTACGTTCGAAATGTATATATATCAATATAAAAAAAGTGTGTTGAAAACTACAAATTAACTAAAAATAAACTCAATTTATAATATATAAATGAATACAAATGTATCATATTATTTTTTATAAAATTGAATTAGATTTAAAATTTAAATCTTAACTATAATACACAAAATTAATAAACAATAGTCATAAAAAAGCGAATAATGTGAAAGAAATCCTTTAATATTCATCGGTGACTTGACATCATATTATTCATCAGTGATATCACATTATATTATATTATTAACAAAGAAAGAAAACGATAGAAATGTTGAAAAAAATTCTACTTGGGAGTACTCAGTTTGGGAGCACTTTTAGTTCCAAGCAGACACTTGGTAACTTTTTCAATTCGCGTACTTAGGTACACAACTATAATACAATCTTCATACACCAATTTCAATTGGACTGTACTCATATTTTCAAAACACAATTTAACAGATACTATTTTAAAGTTTTTCAATGAATTTTGAGGACCTTCAATTCAAATCTACAATGTCACCATCGGGTACTTCTGCCCTGAATCTGTATTTAAACGTTGCAGAAAAAAATTATATATTTTTTCATTTTTTAAAATACGAGAATATATACATATAATATTCTGTAGACTGTTTTGTAAATGATTAATTTCATAGAATGATAATTAAAAAAAACACACATTGTTTTTAACATTACTTCATGTTAATGTATAAACAAATGAATGGCCTGACCCAATGAATTTATTGATGGACTGGTCAGTTGAAGCTGTAAACTTTTAGGGTAGTTTCTTCTCGCACCTCCATAAATGTTTTCCTACACTCTCACATTAAGAAATTTTTGTTTTTTTCTAATTCATAAGTTAAAATGAATTTTGGATTGTATAATTTAAAAGTCAAAAATACTTTCATATTGTGAAATTCAAAAACCAAAAGTAATTTTCAGATTAATTTATAAGCCATATGACTTCGGAATCATAATACAATGCGAAAGTTATTTTTTTAAAACTTTTTTTCAACTTTTAAATTGTATATTCTATAATTTTATTTTAAAAAAAAACTTTGAGATTACATAATAAAAAAAAAAGATAAAAGTGAAATTTTCGTATATTGAGGTGTCGGTAAAATTTATGGAGGTACAAGAAGAAGGTAGAAACTGTTGGAGAAAGTTGATCGAAAAGAGTGTGGGATAAGCTATTTCTTTCTTCTTTTTTTGGAGGGGCTTTTGAAAATCTGAATCATGAAGTGGGGTGTTTCTTTCTAGGTTATCTAAATATTTTTTAATATAAATGTTACATCTCCATAAGCTCCATCATTTATTTCACTATGTTAGTTAGAGTAAATACGCTAATTACTAAGATTATATTGATTTTTACAAAAGTATTTAATAAAAATTCTTAAAATAGTTTATTTTATGAGTTTTTAATTTAGAAACTACACGTTATGCTGACTAGGTTTTTATTTGTTTAACTTTTTTATTACTTATTATATTTTGATATTTTTAATTCTTAATTTTTTTGTCAATGTCATAAATAATGTTCAACACCTTCATTCAACAACTTTTCATTTAAGTAACAAAAGGCTTCAATTCAATGCACTTCAAACCAATGCACCTTCATTTCAAAAGATTTTAATTCATTACACATTTTTTTTATTTGGATTACTAACCAATAACCACGTAGAAAAACATATATTGTGACACCTCGATTTTTGGGATGTCATCGTGTAAATCCTTTAAGACCATCAAACTTTATTTGATTAAAATGCAGAAACAAAACATAATGATAACATTGTCGGTTCAAAATGAAAATCTCAAGTGATCTCTTTTACAATAAAATATCAAGTCTGAAAACTTTTAAATAGAATAAATCATCATTCTCGAAATAAAAGATCTCAACTCTCACGTCAGCTACTTCAATCCAATCTTATTTGCAATGTCATCTACTCCCGTACAAGTATGATCATCGTAGGTGGAAACCATAACCACAACATTTCAAGGTGAGCAACCAGAATTATCATAACACAATATGCAATAACAATTTAAACACATAGTAACTAAATCGTAAACATATATCATCACAACATTAACATCCCAACATTATCATCATAACACACTAGTACAGTCAGGAGAAATGACAGCGGTTGTTTTTTCTTATAGGCAACGGTTCTCGAACTGATGCATATTCAGGCGAGGAAAAAAGTGTAATACTTTTGGCCTCGGGTGTGAACCGAGGCATAAAAGGAGAGGATTTGACATCGGTTCAACCATAACCGAAGCAGTAGAGTTTTTGGTTTTTTTATTTTTTTTTTCGTAGGACTATCTGCCTCGGTTCAGGGGAACCGAGGCCGTATTTCCCACCCTACTGCCTCGGTTGTAGCTTGAACCGAGGCAGTAGAGTCCTTTTTTTTTCAGATTCGCAAAACTTTCTGCTTCTGGTGTGGTTATAAAAATGAGGCATATATCCTTGTTTTTTTTAAAAAAATGAGGTCTGTTTCTGCAACATTCTCAACAACAGAAACAGACCTGCATATATATTTACATCCATAACAGTCCAGAATAATCCAGAAACGTATATTTTGAATGAAAATTATAATAAAACATAAATACATTCAATTGAATCATAAATCAACTTCTTAGAAGCATAAATCAATCAAATGTAATCATAAGTCAAGTTTGAAGCATAAATCAATGTAATGTACAAAGTTAAACGAATAATAATGTAGAAAAGCATCAAACAACTTAGAAACATAGACTTAGAACTTACTATATCCTAATATCTACTACGTACTATTATATAAATGAATTACATATTTAGTCAGTGCTTTTGCTCACAAGTTGAAGTGACTTATCTGGAATTGGAGCAATCCTATTGAATCTCTGCATAAAATAAAATGATTTCAATTAGTGTATTTGAAATCTAAACTATAGGGAAAATAAAATTCAAACCTAAATAATACCGTTTCCCATCCACTAGTGTAATGTGCACGAATAATGGTCATCATCCAAAACATGACGTAGTAACCACATTCATATGACCTCGTTTGTCTATTACACTACAATATATCATCATAATTATAAAATGTTAAGTAACATCATTTGAATGGAACCAAATGTAACAAAGTATGGACTAAAATACCAAACCTTAAGGGCAACCCATGCAAGCTTTTTAGCTGTAGTAGTAGATCTCCCAAATAACATCATATGTGTTGCAAGGGAGCTATTAAAAAAAATTCCTTTAGCATACATTTATATAACAAAAAAAGTCGAAACATTGAGATTCTTACCAATCTACTACATGTCTAAGAGGGCTGGGAGGAGACTTCTGCAATGAACAAAACCAGACAACAGTGTTCTCCGGTATGGAGATCACAAGTAGCTGCCAATGACACCTGAAATTGGTAATAACTTATGAATCATATACCAAAATTAATAAATGAATGTGTTGAAGTTAACAAACTTCACTTACCCATGTATATAAGGGAGAAAATATATCTCCTTCCCCATTCCAAAGCAGGTGGTGATGTATGTTTGGATATCATCAAATTTATTTCTTTCATGAGTCATAGAGGGGTCAGTGAACCCATATACATCGTTGAACCCCTACTTGTTACTAACATCAAACATATACCTAAAATGAGGAAATAATCTGATATAAGTAAGTTGATAAAATATAATTATATAAAAAAGTTTTCATAAACTTACATCATCCACAACTGAATGAGTGTAATATTAATTTCTTCTCTACCTGACGCAAGCTCCCTAACATCTTGATGATGCAAGTACAATGGGATCTGAGCTTCTCTTCCAAATGTAGTAGAATCCCAATGTACATTCATCGGCACATCTGAAATGATTTTAGCAAGCTCGTCTAACGCACCAAGAGGGTCATCCTCAGATAAATGAGTCTTCTTCGGTGTAGGACTTCCCTCTTGACCTATCTGCTGTTAAATGCAAAAATGGTTATGTTATAACGTCAATTAGAAGTAAATATTAAAATTGAGAAGTATATAGTACGAGTGTTTACCAGGGGATTAGATAGATCACCAACCAAATGTCTAGGCCAGGCGACAAAGGACTTAAATGCTTCTTCCACAGTGAAGAACTCATCTGTAGGCACAGGAAGAATGACATCTGCTATGACAACTTCATCCACCGTGACCTTCAACTCATCTTCTGAAAGTTGTACACCATGCACTACAGTGACTGTCTCATAAACTGTACCACGAGCCACTAGCATGGTCCCAGTATCAGAAAGAATATATAACTGACATGGACGAGTTTCATCCATGTTGTCCCCTGGGGCACCGGCAGCTGAACAACTTCCTTTACCGCTTCTACCTGTCAAATTAAATGTTAGGTTATGCAACAAGTAAATTAGTAACCAAAAATAAATAAGTTTACCTGTAGGGGGCACAACATGTTCCGCTACAGGAGATGGCGGAGGACGATTGCCATAATCCTCATAATGCTGCTAGAACTGACGCGCAACCATTTCAACAACTTCATCATACAACTCTGCCCGAACCTTCTTTGTGATCTCCTGCGTTATCTCTTTTCTTATGTCCTCCTTCATCTTTTCGTATGAATATGGACGCGAGGAAGACCCAAAAAACTGTCATATGCCTATGCCAGTCCCGGCACCACGCACCCGTCCTGGGTGCTCAGGTCGTCCAATAGCTGTGGCAAGAATATCCTGACGACCTTCTTGTGTGAATTGACCTTGGGAGCTCTGCTCAACCAAGGAGTCCTATCACATAACAAAAGTTCAAAATCATTAGAAAGATCTATGTAATATATATAACAAAATTAATGTAAAAATATAAGAAATTACATCTTACAATTCTTTCAGATATTTCTCTGGCAAACTCGGAAGTGTAGGAGCCCGATGGTCTTATACGGGCTAACTTCCACTTCTCGTGCCGAGATGGTGGTGAAGGAGGAGGAGGAGGGTCACCACCCTCAGAAAGTGGAAGTCTACTATCTGACTTCTGCTTCATTATTTTTTCTTCAAGCTTCCTATATCCACCACGAGACAGTAGGTGTGGATTTTTATTCTGAGCGCTTATTCCCTGTGCTTTCGACCTTTTTTCCTGTGACAAAATGAAACAATTGTCATAGTAGAGAATTATGAATGATGAATTGAATGATTTTACTGCACTTACCTGCCACGCCTCGGATGAACGAAGCTCTACAAACTGACGCCATGTTTCTTCGTCAATTGCTGAATATTTGGAACATGGATTTTCATTACTTTTTGGTCCAAATATATATCTAGACGTCAATTTTGTCTTAAACCCTCGAAATCTTTCTGCAATTGCAAATAAACACTTATTCCTTAAGCTCTCGACGTTTGGCATATCAAATGTTATCTACAACAAAGAAAGTAATAACCTTATATTAATACAGATTTATCAATATAATGAATATAGAATTTGGAGCAATATTGCTTAACTTACCAATAGATCTTGCCAGATGAGATTCCGACCAGCCTTAGAAACATAGTCAAAGGATGGAGTAAGTATAGAGATACGATCACGTGCTAGTACTCCAAGGTAAGACCTAAATACATCTGCATTTGGGCCAAATGCAACTCCAGTGACCACGTCAATAATGACAGGTGTCCTCTCACCTGCATTTCTTCTAAGTATAAGTTGTCGTAACCTCGGTTCTCCTCTCGTCCGTCTAGAAGTGGTGAGGACTTCATCGCCTGACAAAAGAGGTGACTTAGCCATATATCTGTCACAATAAATAAGATGAAAGATAAATAAAACACTTATAAAATAACATATATTATTTAACAAAAGCCATAAATATTTACACAAACATGAAATTCATACATAATCATATGGATTGGTCATATATATATTCCATCATTGTGATCTTCTCATATTGCTTGTATATCATCAATTAGAGGGTCGTCATCCAAATTTATTCTCGTTTTAAATGGATGGTTGTCAGCGATATGAAGATTACTTAGATTCTCTACTTTATCTTCAATTTGCCTTTTTCCTTGGAGAGCAACATACCAATGGTCAGACGCAGGATCTTTGACATAAAAAACCTGACTTGCTTGATATGCCATGATGAACGGTTCGTCTCCATAACCAACCTTTCGAAAATCAACAAGTGTCATACCATATTCATCTATTTTGACACCACTCATATTGTCTACCCACTTACATTTGAAGAGTGCAACGAAAAACTTAATGTAATTAACTTCCCATATCTCTTCAATTCTACCATAATATCTCATGGATCCAACTACAGGATTTTGATCCTTGGATGTGGAAAATTGTAGCGACTCAGCTTCTAGCGACTCAACTTCTAAACTGACGCCACTATTTTGTACTGTGCTTTTATCATCCAAAGTCTTTGTATAGAATGTGCAATTATTAGTTTCGTAGCCTGTACAACATACAACATCAAACTTCAAGCCATTTGCTAACCACAACAAAGTCTCAAAGGACCGTGATTCTTTTTAAACTTCAGATTTGAACTAGGACAAGAATGTTCTGTTATGCTCCATCAACTGCCATTTCTCTGATTGTCGTGGATAGTTGTCCTTTACAACGGCTTTGTGTGCTTCCAAATATGGGATCACTTCATCTGTGTTGTTTAATATGTACAGATGTGCTTGCATCAATTCTTCACGACTTTTCGTCACCACATTCACACCTCGGATGTTTTTACTTGTAGAATATCTATTCAACCATGATGTTCGAGGGACTCCTATCGGATTTGCTTTAGTCATATACTCAGAGCAAAACTTAATACTTTCTTCAGCAATATATCTTTCAATCATTGAACCTTCTGGACGAAATTGATTTTTGACGTACCCTTTCAAAATCTTCATATAACGCTCAATAGGGTACATCCATCTTAAGTATACTGGTCCACACAACTTTATCTCTAACCAAATGAACAAGTAAATGCACCATGATGTCAAAAAAGGATGGAGGGAAAAACATTTCTAGCTGACACAAGATGATGATAATGTCGCTTTGAAGTTCATCTAACTTTGTAGGATCGATGACTTTACTATAAATTGACGAGAAAAATGAGCACAATTGAGTTATGGTCTGCCTAACTTTTTTGGGCAAAATTCCACGAATTGCCACTGGTAACAACTGTTGCATTAAGATGTGACAATCGTGAGACTTCAGTCCAACAAGCTTTAAGTCCTGCATTGACACTAAGCTCTTGATATTTGAAGAGTATCCTTGTGGTACCTTGATACTCTTTAAAAAAAGACAAAAACTTATCTTCTCTTGTTTGGACATTGTGTAACATGCAGGGGGCAAATAAGTATGTATACCAATCTCTCTTGGTGCCAACTCTTCTCGAATCTTCATATCAACCAAATCCAAGCACGTATTCACTCCATCTTTTGTTTTTCCCTGGATGTTTAGTAGTGTACCAATCAAGCTATCACAAACATTTTTCTCAACATGCATGAAATCTATGCAATGTCTAACATCTAACTTTGACCAATATGGAAGATCAAAGAATATTGATTTCTTCTTCCAAGGGGTCGTTACAGAAGACTTCTTCGTCGTTTTCCCAAATATATGATGTATTCTATTAACTTTCTCAACAACTTCAAGTCCAGTAAGTGGAATGGGTGCATTGTCTTTCTCTTGTTCTCCATTGAATGCTTTCTTTAACCTTCGATATGGATGATTAGATTGTAAAAATCGTCGATGACGCATATACACTGTCTTTCTTCTGTGTTTTAATTGTTGAGCTGCAGTGTTTTCTTCACATATAGGACATGCTTTATGACCCTTCACACTGTACCCCGACAAATTACCGTAAGTTGGGAAGTCATTAATGGTGCAAAATAACATGGCATGCATCAAGAAAGTTTCTGAAGCAAAGGCATCATCAACCCACAAAACTTCAAGTCTTCAACTAGTGGCCTTAGATAAACATCGATGTCATTTCCAGGATGCTTTGGACCAGATATCAACATTGAAAACATCATGTACTTTCTTTTCATGCACAATCCAGGAGATAAGTTGTAAATTATCAGTATAACGGGCCAACAACTGTGATTGGTACTTAAATTACCAAATGGATTCATTCCATCAGTAGCTAAGCCAAACCTAAGATTTCTACATTCTTCACCAAATTGGGGGAATTCTTGATCAATAATTTTCCATTGCTTTGAATCAGCTGGATGACGAAGCAGCCCATCAGTTGTTCTATCATCTGCATGCCATCTTAGGTTTTTAGCGTCTTTGGGATTCGTGAACAAACGCTTAAGTCTGACAACTAGTGGAAGGTACCAAACTACTTTCAAAGCAAAACCATTCTTTTTTGTGTGACCACCATCTTCACCGTTGTTTTTTGACTTGTATCGTGATAACCCACATTTTGGACACTTTATCAAAACTTCATTCTCATTCCTATATAATATGCAATCAATCGGACATGCATGTATCCATTTATATTCCATACCCATCGGACAAAGAATTTTTTTTGCATCATAATTACGATTAGGTAACGTATTTTCATCTGGCAGCATTTCATTCAACAACGACAACAATTCTGTAAAACTCTTATCACTCCATCCATTGCTCGCCTTTAAATTCATGAGCCTTAACACTGCTGACAACCGTGTGAACTTAGTTGAACCCGCATACAAAGGAGTTTTCGCATCAGTGGACATCGTTTCATACACATGCGCTTGGGCAAAAGCTTCTGCGCCAACGTCGCGGATCATGTCCTCTAAGTTGTCTTCTTCTGCTTGGTCTTCCATATCCATTGTGGAATCATAAACATTTTCAGTTGGAGAGACAGTTGGAAAGTCTGTTAATTCGCCGTGCCATATCCATGTTGTATAACTTCGTATGAAACCATCACAAATAAGATGTTCCTTAATATCAGTTGCGTTCAACTTCCTCCCATTCAAACAGTTCACACAGGGACATCTGAACTTGACTTCATCATCACCACTTGTACTCGCATTACGTTGCGCAAACTCTATAAATGCTTCTACCCCTCTCTCCTACTCAGTGCTGATGCGTGGTAAATTAATCCACCCTCTATCCGTACGCATGTTTACTGAAATTGTTTACACAATTTCAATAATCTTGAATGATCACTTTGATCGTGTTTGTATTCAAGGTGTGATCCTATCCCATTCAAGAAGATTCACTTTTTTTAGTTTATTAAACATATCAATTTTACACAACATATCTTAAATTTCACGAAATTTTGCTAGCATTTCGCATTGGTCTTCAGGTTACACAAAATGAAAGTGATTATAAATCAGCAAAAGAAGATTCCTGCAAAGGTGTTAAGGTATTTTCCTTTGAAGCCTCGATTACAGAGGATGTTTTATCATCTAAAATAGCTGAACATATGAGATGGCATGCATCAGAAAGTACGAATGAAGGCATGTTAAGACATCCAAGAGATTCTGAAGCATGGAAGAAATTTGACTTGATGCACCCTCAATTTGCCTTAGACCCTCAAAATGTGAGACTCGGTTTAGATACTGATGGGTGATGAGTCAATATTTTCGTCACTTCACTTAGTTTATTGTACTAGAATTAATCGGGGAATTGTGCTTAAATGTCCGGTATTTTTCCGTTTTTGCTAATTGTGCTTAATTTGACCAGAAATTATAATTTTAATTAATTTGAATTATCTGAGCTAATTATTTGCATTAGTAATTGCAGGAAAATTTTGGAAATACAAATTGGGACATTTGGAAGAATATTCGTTTATACTGTGTTATTTAATTTGAAAGAAGCACCATTATTGGCTTTGAACCAACACACCACACGGCCTAGGAAAAGCATAGGCATGTTGGTTATGTGAATGATATGCGTGGTGGATGTCTTCAATCAGCAATTCATTTATTTAGCAAGAGGTTCATTTTAATTGGTGAAGAATGAAGTGCAATTCTGCTGGAAGGTGCTGCCACATGTTATATTATTTTATATTCACTTTGAGGAAGGAGCACACGTACAGGGACAATCCATCCAGCAACTTGAAAAGAAGATGCACACAACATTGCTGGCTGGAAGGAAAGAGCTGAATCACGTCCAGCAGCAACATTTCACGTTCCCAACTGTTAAGGAAAAAGAAAACAGCAGCAAGTGGTAAGCATCCAGGAAGCATCCAGCAAAGAAGGAGAGCATAGCTCTCGGTCATGGCCTGGCTGGAGAGAAAAGAGAAGCAAGCAGATTTTCATTTGGAAGCAGCTGCACGTGGTGATTAATTTGGCTGGAAGGGACCTTGATTCAAAAAGCGGAAATTGATAGGCTTGCTTTTAGAATAGGAAGAGTTATTTTCATTTAGGAGCAATGCACATGATGAGAATGGAGGGCCCTTTGCTTACTTTTGGTACGTCCAGGAGGTGTATTCTTGTGGTGATTAATTAATTGAAGGAAGTCAAGAGTGCTAGGGGACAAAACTTTATGGAATGAGAAGTGGGGCTGAGCACCATGTTTTCTTTCTTTTAAAATATTGGAGCTTGGCACAAAGAGGGAGGCTTCAATGGACAGCAGCAACACAGCCCACACCTTCTTCCACGGTCCAGCAAGCAGTAGGCCTAACAGTTTGGAGGTGTATGAAGAAGCGTCCAGCAGCTGCCACGTCCACAAGTCCAGCAGCACACGGCCTGCACCATTCAAGTAATCACACGTGGACAACAGCTGGTTCAAAAAAAGGAAGTGGCCTTCATTCGGAGATCCAGCAGCCTAAAGATACCACGGTCCAGCAAGGGATGTAGCGCGGAAGGAGGTCCAGCACGTAGAGGATGGTCCAGCCGCCACCTAAGTTGGAGGATTTTCTTTAGCTTAAAAAGAGGGGAGAGCTGGAAAAAAGGAGGCGACCTAGAGGGGAGCTGGAGAAAGAAAAGCACACATGGAGGGCTACGGGTAGCAGAGGAAAGCATTTGATTGATTTTGGAAGTGATATTTACTCTTTGCATGCTGAAAGTACACTTCAATTAGATGAAAAAGGGTGCTGGATGTGTGAAGGGGCGTGCGCCAGCTGCCACACACAAAGACATCTTTTATCACATTCATTTTTCCTGGGGAGAAGAGAAGCACAGTGGTGGTGATTCATTTCTCTTTCCATTTGTTTTGAAGTGCTGCATATTTCTTTACTGTTTGCCATTGAAAAGAGTTTTTATTTATTGTTGAAAAGAGAGCACACTCTCACGACCAAAAGGGAGAGCACTAGGGAATTTGTTTTTCTTTTCTTTCTTTAGGAGATATATGGCTGATTTTATTTAGCAAGGGTGTGACGGCCAGTGAGAGAGAAAAAGGCCACACACGGTGTCATTTGGCCTTTTAAAGAAGAGAAAGCAATTATTGATTGTAACAACTCTCGGTGGTTCATTTTGTTGTTATGGAGAAAAGTGGTCACGCTTCCAACCTTTGTCACTTTCATTGGTTTTATTACTTTATACATTAGAATGCAAAGCAGCTGACTTGTTCCCTTTACTGTTATTGTTTCTTCTTAGTGCTATTTCCGTTGTGAATTGCATTTAAATGCTTGGTTTACTTGTTGCATTTTTTTTTATTTTACTCCCGCCTTTTTGCATTGAATGTTTGATTTCAGCTGCGTGGTGTTTCTATTGGCGTGTTGCATCTCCACAACATTAATGTGCATTTCCTTATTAGCCAAGAGTTTAAGTGTTTCTTTCCGACACCTTGCTTTAGTATAATTCAGTTACTGTTTTTGTTCACTTTGTTGTCTATTCCGTTCAGTTTCTTTATTTTTCTGCATTTCCAATTTCAGCACTTGCTTTAGAGACCGTTCGATCTCAATGTATAAACGTTCGGTCATCTGTAGGAACATTCGGTCTATATGCTTTGTTCATTTAATTCAGTGTTTTCAATTACGTTTGGATGTATTTAATTTCTAATTTTAATTTAAGTTCTTCCGCAAACAAAAACAAACCTTTCAAAAAAAAACCCCCACTACGTGTTTGACCTGAGACTCGAACCACATTTGGTCCTTGAGAGACGACCTAGGAGTCACTTCCTAGTTTATACTGCATTATTTCTTGCAATCAACTTTTGTGTGAGGTGCGACCCTCTCAACAATGGGTTCAATCCATATGGGAACTTGAGCACCAATCACAGTATTTGGCCAGTTGTTCTCATACCGTACAACCTTCCTCCTTGGATGTGTATGAAACAAAGTTCATTCATTCTATCCATGATCATTCCTGGAAAACGAGCACTGGGCAATGATATTGATGTTTACTTACAACCATTAATAGAAGAGTTGAAGGAGTTGTGGAACACTGGCATTAAAACTTTTGATTCATATGGGAATAAAGTATTTGATATGCTTACAACCATATTGTGGACTATTAGTGACTTTCCAAGACTTGGAACCTTATCTGGGTGGAACACACATACAGGATTGGCATGCCCGAGATGTAATTTTGACACTACTCCTAAGAAGCTTGTCAAAGGTGGGAAATTTTGTTTTATAAGTCATCGTCGGTGGTTAGATGGAAGACATAAGTTTAGATTGGCTCATAGCAGGTTTGATGGAACTATTGAAAATAGAAGCCAACCAATGGCAATCTCAGGACATGATATCCTACAACAACTTGGGAATGTTCACGTTGAATTTGGGAAAGAACCTATAGTTGAAGAAAGGTCAAAAAGACAATGCATAGTTGATCCTCATAAGGTAGATACTCTACAATGGCGAAAGAAAAGTATATTTTTTGACCTTCCTTATTGGGTAGATAACTTATTACACCACAATCTGGATGTTATGCACATTGAAAAAAATGTTTGTGACAATTTATTGTTTACATTGTTGAATGATAGTACAAATAATAAATGCAAGGACAATCTAAAGGCAAGAAAGGACTTACAACTTTGGGGTATTAGACCAGATCTGTGGCCTGATGAGAATGATAGATATCTTCCTGCTATATATACATTGTCAAATGTAAATAAGGATATATTTCTAAAAACTTTGAAGAATATAATTGTACCTGATGGTTACTCAAGTAACATCAATAGATGTGTTGATGTCAAACAACGTAAGATTGAAGGACTAAAAAGTCATGACTCAGATGTGTTGATGGAGCAACTTCTCCCTTTAGCAATAAGAAAGACACTCCCTAAAGAAGTGTCCTCTATTTTGATTGATCTATGCTCTTTTTTTAAACAATTATGTAATAAAGTTTTGAAGATAGATCAACTTGTCCAATTACAAGATAGAGTTGTCCTCACATTATGTCACATGGAGATGTTATTCCCTCCTTTTTTCACAGTGATGGTTCATTTGATTGTGCATTTAGTTGAAGATGTCAAGCGTGGAGGACCTGTCCAATATCATGGATGTATCCTATTGAGAGGTACTTGGGAAAATTGAAGTCTTATGTGTGTAATAAGGCACAAGCTGAAGGCTCAATAGCTGAAGGGTACATGGCTTAAGAGTGCTTAACTTTTTGTTCTAGATACTTAGATGGAATTGAGATTGTGTTCAATAGATTGCGTCGTGTTAATGATGAACCGAGCATTGCCTCTTGTACTGTAAGCACTTTATTCCCATCGATCGGAAAAGCAGTTGGAGGTTTCACTTATTTCACTTTATCTAAAAAGGAAAAGGTACAGACACATCGTCATATCCTAACAAACAGTGCCATAGTTGACCCATTTCTTCAGTAAGTATTTTCACTTGATTAATTGTATTAATAAGTCTTTTATTAGAAAGTAACTATGTATAATTTGGACACTTTGTGTAGGGAATTTAGAGACACTATACGGAGACAATTGAGAAATCAGAGTCGACAACCATCTTTGATAGACAAGAAAGTTCATACGGAATTTGTAGATTGGTTTTCACGTCGTGTACGTATATTGGGTCCATTGCTGACTGGTTTCATTCTATGTTATAATTAATAATTGACTTGGACATGTTATTTTATTTTTCCTTTTAGATAAGGAATGACTCAACTAGCCTTCACTCAACTGATTTCAAATTCTTAGCCATGAGTCCAATTGATATTGCAAAGCGATATAATGCCTACAATGTTAACGAATTCAAGTTTAGGATCTTGGAGCGTGACATATGGCTTAAAACACAAAATAGTGGAGTGTTTGGTACATTTGGGACAAGGATTTATGCAAGTACTAGTGATAGTCAAATGCAATTTGGAGGTGTGCCTTATTATGGTCGATTAGTGGACATAATTGAAATAAACTACCATGGTCGTTTCTCAGTTGTGTTGTTCAAATGTATGTGGGATAATACGACTACTTCTAGGGGGATTGTGACTGATGAGTTGGGATTTACAAGTGTATGTTTTGGACGCTTGATTCATATCGGTGATAATGATGATGATGAACCATACATTCAGGCATCAGAAGCATAAATGGTATATTATATAGATGATGAGTTTGATAAAAATTGGTGCCTCCCTGTACATATAAAGCCTAGAGACTTGTACAACATGGGTGAAGATGATGTTGAAAACTTTCATGAATGTGAACCATTTCAACAACAAAACTTAGAAACATTATTTCCCGATGATGAAAGAAATATACCATTAACAAGGTTTTAATTTTAATTTTAATTTAGTTATTCTATTTATTTTCTTCTTTATTATATCTTATATAAGTGGTTTAATTTTTATTTATGTAATTGTTTGTAAACCACTTGAAGATGAAGAAAATGACATTTAAGAAGAAGGAGATAAAACATCATATAGAGCAAAGTGCCTCTCATACATGGGTCACACAACTAATCATCCACCAGCTCCTCAAGTCCAATCCTCTCCCTCTCTTTCTGCCCTTCAAAGAAGTAAGTTCCCTTTTGTTAAATGTCTAATACTTGTTTTATTCATGTTGTTATCATTTTTTGACATTCATTTATTTGTAGGAACATACAAACAAAAGATACCTTCCACAAGCCAAAGCACATGCACTCCTACTCATATTCAATCCCCAAATACATTTGTTTTTCAATCAGCATGGACTCCTGCACCTATTCAGTCCCCAGATGCATTTTTTTAGTCATCAGTTCAAGTTAATGTAAGTGTTTTGTTTCCTTCAATAATTAATTTATTGTTCCCTTTTCATCACTATGTATGTTTCCTCATCTTTTGTTTGCTTATGTTCTTCCAAAACTGTATTAAACATGTTGCCAATTTATTTTCCTTCTAGTGTTATTATTAAATGATATTTCCCTTTTAACTTTGTTAATTTGTGTGAAGTTATTAAATGAATTAATACAAAGATTCCTCTTACAGTAGAAAAGAAATAATTTTTAATAAAACTGTAAACAGAAAAGGATAAAATAATTAGAATGACAGAAGACAACTAAGCAAAATAGGATTGTGAGGAAAGAAAGGAGTGTGAGGGCAAAGTATATAAATAGTAATTATTGGTAGCTTCACTATACAAATATCAGTTTATAAACTTTAGGGGATGTCAGAGGATGGAAGCCATTCATTTCCACCACTCTTCTTTTCTCACTTCTAAAAGAACTTCAAAATTTAAATCCTCACTCCATAACATTTTTAAGAGATCGTGATGTAAAAATGAACTTTACAAGATATTCTTAGTAGATGTGGGATGAAGACATTATCTACAATAGAGTAAATACAATAGAGACAAATTGATATCATTAGTCACTCTAAAAGTGAGACGCACTAGTCAAGATAAAACACTTAAACCATTAGACAATCTTGATATATCCAACAATATTAGATGATTTCAAAACTTTAATAACATTTTTAGTGAGTTAATCCTCACAAATACTCTTCCGTGATTGCATACTATGAAATTGTAAAAGAATGTTTTTTTTTGGCTGAATTAGGGTAACAAGATAAAGTTTATTTCTACTAAATCCTCACAAAATTAATATAAAGTTTATTCATTGGAATCCAAACTTCACTGTACATAGGACAAGTTTAAGTCAATGTTGATCTGATGTACTGATTTTAAATGCGAATTTAAAGAAGTAGGCCACTATAATTAATATATCTTCATTTGTGTAGCCCTCAAATGAAGATGCTCTTCATTCACCACCTCAAGTAGGAGGAAATTCTCATGTACAAGATGAACATGAATAAGATGAAAATTAGGATACTTTGTTGGAAGTTGAACAAGAAAGGCCACCAACACACAAGGAAGCATGGTTGGTTGATGTTATTGGTAAGACACAAGTTCAACATATTAATGCTTTCATTATGTTACTTATATGAATAGTTACTGTTGAAGTTGTTTGACATAAGAGTATTTGACACAAATTTTCTTTCTTCACAGATGACCAATGTAAGATGACTACCAAACACTTAAAAACAAATGATGTTTGGAATTTGCCTCAAAATGAAAGGATTATTGTACATTGGAATGAGGAATATCAACCAATTGGAGATGGTGGCGCATTATTGAATCAATTCTTGGGAAGTATCGCTAGAAACTTAAAGGTATTCCCTATTTGTTATTCTACTTGGAAGAAGATTCCTAAAAATTGCAAAGAAGACATAATTCAAAATACCATTCAAGTAAGTAATGTAAATTCAAAATACCATTACAAAGAAGTCATCCAAAATTTATTTATCGGGTAATTGTTGTTAATTTTTTATTAAAATTTGTTTTGAAGGTAAAGTTTGTAGTGAATTTCGATATTCAAATCAATTACATCTTGAAAGCGCTTAATCATAAATGGAGAGATTGTCGGCAAGAATTGTGGCAACAAAGAGATGATGGCACGCGTACTAGAGATGAATTGATTGCCATGGCTTCAGAAGGCATAGATAGAGATTATTGGGCTTCTTTTGTTGACTATCGACTTGATGAAAGAACAAAAGTGAAACCTATATTTCTTTTCATAAAATTTTGTTATGATTTAATAACTTTTTTTTATCACAATGTTAGGAGATTGCCCTGAAAAATAAGCACAACAGGACAAAACAAACTCTTGCTCACACAGGGGGATCCAAGAGCATTGCAAGGAAGAGGGAAGAAATGGTGAAGTGTTATTTATCTTCAATTTTCTGTTTCTGATAATATTTATGACATACCTAATAAGCATTTGTTAATTTTCATAGGAAAAAGAGTGTGGGCACAAAGTTAGCAGAGAGAAGTTTGGATAGCTACTCATAAGAAGACCAATGGAGCTTTTGTCAGTGATGAGGCAAGGAAAATTGGTGTAAGTTCAATCTTTGTTTTGTGATTGTTTTACCCATATCATGTGATTGTATTCATATATATGGTGGAACTATAAATATTTTTAATTCTGATATATGGTGGAACTATAAATATTTTTAATTCAGATATATGGTGGGACTATAAACATTAAGAGAGAAAGAACATTAAGATCTAACTCTAATAAAAAAAATTATAATCCACCTTAGAGCTCGTGATGTGGACAGAAAGGCATAACATGGATCTACAATTTCTTAGATTATGACAGTGAAATAAAATATCTTAAATATGACGAAACCTAGCAACACTACCTTGCAAGAGGCACATCCTAAGTCTAATATAATAATTAATTCTGAGATTCATTATCACAGTGATCCAGTTGTTGAGAAATAGAAAGGCTTTAATGTAGAGACCACATAGCACTCAAACATACCCTTCCTTCAATGAGATCTTGAGTTCCAATGTTGACTACTGTACATCCAATTGCTTTAGCTAAGTTCAGGAAAAACATGTGGTTTTCATTCCTTTCCCATGGATTAAGTAATCCTTTTGTATTGATTGCCCTTTCATCAATGGTCTGTGAAACAGCCACATTAATCAGCTTACTGCAACAAATATAATTCTTATTAAAGGATGAAAATCTGAGTTATATTGAGCAACATAAGAAGATAAAAAATAAAAGTATAGTACCAAAGAAGAACACCATCTTTTGCTATCTCAAATAGGTCATTGGTTGAAGAATCAATAGGAAGGCATTTATGATGTTGCAACATATGATGCCTTCTCAGATTCACTTATTCTATGAAGCAATGTGGTTGTTGCAGCCTTGAGGAACGCTGATGAGTTTTTTTGCATTACTCCCCATCCTAGAACTTTCAAAACTTTGTAGTTTTAAGTAAACCTGTCATCATTATAGCACCATTATTAAAATCACTCAAATTAACTTTGATTTGGACACAACTACTAAAACTGTTTCACTTTTTAAAAGGTGAACCATGTTCCACCATAATCTAAGAAAATGTAGATCCATGTTCTTTCTCTCTTAATGTTTATTTATTAGAAACTTGTTCTCTTATTTCATTGTTTGCATTTCTAGATGTAACCATGATTAAGGTGGTTAACCGTGAGCTTAGCTACAGACTTGGTTGACAATTCATGGTGTATCTCTTTAGTGATATAATTATTGGTTGACAATTCTTGCTACTGTTTTTGCACACATCTTAAGTTTAAATATAAGTATACTGTTGCCAACTCAATAGTTTGTCTCTTTATACAAATGCAATGTTTTTAATGTTGGCATCATTGATTACGTTGTATGTAGGAAAAAATTCAAACATATGAATCTACAACATCGTCTCAATTAAAAGAAATATCAAGTTTAGATTCATTGGCTCATGTTTTAGGAAGCCAAGAGCATTGTGGACGTGTTCGCGGTCTAGGTTTGGGTCCTTGCCCATCTAAAGTCTTTGGAGTCCATGCTCGTTCTCATATTGGATCATCTTCATCTACTTCTTCTAATGTTGAATTACAATCTCAGGTTAATGAGATTAACATGTTAGGTATCATATTTCTCACTTTTTAAATAAATTTTTTTGTTATAGGTATCTTCATTGACTTCTTCTAAGGTTAAATTAGAATCTCAGGTTAATGAATATTTAATAAATATTTACTTGGTTTGTTCCTTTTAAGATTAACATGTTAGGTATCATATTTCTCACTTTTTAAATAATTTTTTTTGTTATAGGTATCTTCATTGACATCACAAGTCAATGAAATGAAGGCAATGATGACACTTTTGTTGCAAAATCATCAAGGTCCATTGCCTTCACAATTTGTAGTATTTCAACGATCATCGGTAATAACTGTTAAATTTATTTGTATGATTTTTTTATTAAATATATTATCGACTAACTATTATGTTATATTATACGTATCTGATCAAGGGAGTGGACCAAATAATGGATGTAATGAAGAAGAAAATTAGATATTGTTATTGAATATCTTTATGAGTCATACTTTTAGTATTGAACATTTGTATTGAACATCTATATTGAACATATGTAATGAACATCTTTATTTTTAATTTTTATGTATGAACAATTAGTTGTATGAATGATATTAGGTTGAACAATGTAGTTTATTTTATACAATATTATTCAATTTTAGTTCATATTAATTTATTATTTGTTTTGTCAATAAAACCATTTTTATCATAATCTAATTTATCACAACAACAAAAAATGAACTGTATAAATTCTCGGTGATTTTAAAACCCCGGTAAACTAAACCATGCAAAATAAGGGCGGTTTTGAGATCACCCCAGCTAATTCTGGCGATTTTTGAGTAACCCGCTATTCCCGACGGTTTTCACAAAACCCTCGATATTCCCGACAGTTTTCACAAAACTTCCGCTAATACTGGCAGTTTTTTTCAGAACCGCCAGTACTTATTTGGCGACGGGCGTTTTCCAACCACGTGAAATGTGATTTGCGGGGGTTAAAACCGTCAGTAATATTGAAAAAACCCCGGGTAAAATTACATATTTTTGTAGTGACAAATGGAGTAATTGGTAGGAAAAAGATGATAATTTTCTATACAATCATTTAACTACACAATTTTTACTTTTATTATGTCACATTTTCATAAAAAAAAACATTTTCCATTATTGTTGGGTCAAGAGAAAAATCGTTATTACATTAATTTAAAATAAATCAATAGAAAGTAATTGTATTATAGGTTAAACAATTTTCTTTTAAATGAAGGACTCGTTCCTTTCAAACAATCAAATTCAACATTGTTATAATACATCACTTATTAATTATACAAGTCTCAAGTTTCTTATAAGCATGACCAAATCAATTGCAAAAATTAATGTGGATAACACTTGGCAAATTTGATCAGCCTTACTTCTTGAAGGTCCATATCATAAAAGTATAAAATATCTCAACATGTCATTTAATACGTTTCAAAACGTAAACGTATTGCCAAAATAAATACGAATTTGTAAACATGTCATTTAATACGCTTCAAAAACGTCAACGTATTACCAGAATAAATCCGGTAATTTGTAGAGAAAGAATATTAACAAAAATAGGGTGTGAACTTAGATATATGAGTTTGGGAATAGCAACCCCGATTGGGCCTTTCCTTTTACACGGTCTTCGTTTTACCGGTGAGAACGAAAACGTTCCCCCTTCAGCAGGTCTTGCTTCAGATCCCAATTTTCCAACACATTCTTCCCTTGGTCATGAATAATACCATTGCTTCAACCCTCCAACTTCATTCTCCTTCACCTTCCTTCAGATTCCGCAGATAGAGGCTCACGAAGAGACACCTCTCTCTCTCTCTCTCTCTCTCTCTCTCTCTCTGCATTATGGACTCTCCGTTTCCGCTTCTGCTTCTGCTCTTCCTCTGCCTCTCTCCCATTCCCTCATTCTCCATTGACAATTTCCACCAAGCGTGAGTATTGCTAAATTCTCCATTTCTTTCGCTTTCTTCTGTATTCAACTTCTATTCAGCTCTCTTTCCTATTTCCGAGATCTGAGCCTTCAATACTTTGCTTTTCTTCACCTTTTAGATCCTCGATACGCGTGCATTGTTTTCCGCAATGCTAAAACTGTTTCACACAAACGGGAAGGGTGATGGGATGGATTTTTGCCAGTAACGTGTGAGATATGTTTATTGTACGTTGACTTGTAGGCTTATTGAATAATTCAGAACACGAATATAGGCAAAAGAGACACTACAGACTTGTGGCCACAACGAGAGAGAGAACATTTTCGAATTTGTGCTTTCCCTCAGATGTGTGTTGATATGTGTAGATTTAGTGCGGTGTTATTTTCGCATTAGAGTTGTGCCGACGATAGCGTTCACTGTGTGCGTATATCTGTTTGGAGTATGGGATTCGTTTGTTGTTGTTATTAATGATTTATGCATGTAGTGAACAACTTTCTGTGATGTATTGTTATTCTTTGTCTGTTCCCTATCGTGGTTTTAGTGACCTTCTTTAGGGCGTTGTACCGCCGAGTTTCATTGTTTTCTTTATGTGAAGTGAGTTTTCCTTTTGGTTTCAAGTTGTGGGGAATTTTACTTATTCTTGCCATTTTTTGTATGCGCAGCTTTCCCATTGTGGAACCTGATCCTGGTCACACGAAACTTCGTCTTTCAAGAGAAGGTTTGGAGGCTATCGAGAGAATAACCAACCCCATTGCTGCAGTGGCGGTATGTTTGACTGAAACTTTAAAGCTTGCTTTATCTGTTTTGGACTTCCGCCTGCTGTTTATGCGGATTAGTGGGAGTATTTAATCCATTTTGTTTGTTCTAACACTTGATAGGCAGCAGTAGGCTGTAGATTCTACTTGAAACATGAATATAATGTTAAAGGCATTTGACCTTCTGCTACAAAGTGTGGTCATATATATTTGAATGAATTAATCTTTTTAGAATTGTTCGTGTGCAAGTGTTTTCCTAAGTGTGGATCTTTTGATATTTCATAAATTAAGATGATCATTTCCATCCCTATAAGATGAGACAAAATAACTTCTTAAGAGATTAAAACTTATTGGAGGTTCAAAAACTACACATGTTGATGATCCTGTCTCTCCCCGCCTCCATATACTGAGTATTGATTTTCGTTCCCTAAACTATTTTCAGTTTTAGTCTTTAAATCTGGACCATCAGGTCATATTAGGAGAGGAAATGACACGATCAATTATGTTAAGATCCTCTGTCATTTATGTAGGGACCATTAATTTTGCTAGTGTGTCTCTCTTATGACATGGACATGAGTACCTTACATACCCTCCCATCTTTTAGTAAGTAATGTGGGAGAATTCTAATCATTTATCTTTTCCAGAGTGTTTAAATAGTTTAAATGCTAGGTTGTGTAAGTCTACCAGTTCATGAGTGAAATCTTGTTTTGTGAAGATGAGTTTTTCATTTTTCATTCCTTTCCCCTCATTGTATTTTTTTCTGTGATTGAATTGTTTTATTGTGCTGTAGTTTCATTATAGGAACCTATATAACTGCTTTCATAATTGATGTTATTTTAATGTTATTGGTTATCCCACAAAATCAATTTGATTTGTGATTCATATTGAAAAAAACTTGTGCAGTATTGAAGAAATGTTGTTCATTCACTGTCTACCTCTTTATGGGCTCTGCTTTTATCTTTTTATGGTTCTTTTTATCAGGTGATTGGGCCGTATCGTTCTGGAAAATCTTTTTTGCTTAATCAACTTCTCTCTCTTTCTTGTTACGAAGGTGTATCTTTTATAGCTACTAGATTTTTCCCACAATACCCATATTTTGGGATTGTTTTGGAATATATGTTTGGTTGAAAGGTTTAACGTGATATTTTTTGTTTGCTAGGATTTGGTGTTGGGCACATGCGTGACACTAAGACAAAAGGTAGGTAGAGATTGCCATTTTTCGTATGATATACTTAATTGGATATAATATTTTAAAATATATTTTTAATCTTTTGGTTCACTTCTTCAGGAATATGGGTTTGGGGAACACCTATAGATTTGGACATTAATGGAGTAAGAACTTCTGTCTTTTACCTTGACACCGAAGGATTTGAAAGTGTGGGGAAGTCCAATGTATATGATGATCGGTAATTGCTTTTTGAGCATGCATGCTGTTTTCTGTGTTGAATGCTATGTGTGATTTTTTTGTTGGCTTTCTTTTGTATTTTCTTTTGCAGGATATTTGCTCTGGCAACTGTCTTGAGTTCTGTACTTATATATAATTTGCCTGAGACGGTTAGTAATTGCTGTCATCTCCCAATTTATTTTTTATTGCTGGTGTTTATCTTGTAATGTCAAATGCACAAAAGAATTGGTATCAGGGATGCTTTCAAAGCGAGGATACTGAGTATGGGTTGGAGAGAGGATTTGCGAACCCATGAAATTGAAGCATGTACACTCATTAAATAAATTGTGAAAAATAGAATAGTGGACAACTTACCTCACTATTAATAATTTGATGACTCGTTCTAATATTATAAATTCTCCTATGATGTGCTAGATTGGTTATTGCTAGGGTTTTACACTGTTTAGACTTCAGTAGATTTGCTAGGATTTCTAGTCACCTAATAAAAACTAAAGCTAGAAATTACCCAATTCCCAAATATCAGCTGTTATTTTGAATATATACTCAACGTGTTGAGAACTATATTGATCATTAGTTAGTTAGAACTTTGGGCAATGTACATTTAAGTACAAGAGGGAAACACTTTGAAATACCAGAGAGAGAGCGAGAGAGAGGTGTCATTCTCTCCTTTCTTCTTGGCTTCTGGTTTTGTGACTTCTAACCAGTACCTCTGTTCACCCATTTTTCGGCCCACTTTCATCTACAAATTACCGTAGTCCAATGTGGGCAGAATAAATATACCTACCTGGTATTTACAATTCTAAATTTGTCACAAATTATGGATTGCCTTTTGTCTTTGAACCATTGAGCACAGATCAGTTTTCTTTTGAAGAAAATTTTCTGGTATCAAGTTTCAACTTGTTAGAACTGAATAGTCTTAAACTCCTCAATTTTAGGTCAGACTGAAATGTTAATTTTGTGTGTTCAGATACGTGAAGCTGACATCTCTCGACTCTCTTTTGCGGTTGAGCTAGCTGAAGAATTTTATGGGAGGTCTGCATCTTGATAAACTTTTTGTTTGTTATTGATAATTTTATTTTTAATTATCAATGCTGCTCTCCCTATCCCTTTAATATTTCAATGTAAAACCACTTCTTTTGGGGTTAAGTCATAGTTACTAATTTCTTTGTTTAATTTGCAAATTTTTCTCATCCTAAATTGGCAACTCCGGTGTGTTGAACAGAGTGAAGGTACGCCAAGGCCTTAGAGTTGTTATCTAATATTCCTTTCTTTATATTTTTTTTTAATGCAAACTTTGTCATTGGTAAATTGATTATATTTGAATGTTTGGATATTTTATAGGGTCAAGATGTTGCATTTGAACCTGCTAAGCTCTTATGGCTCATCCAACGTGATTTTTTACGTAAGTTAACTTGGTACAGAAATTAGAGACTTAGAATTGAGGGAAAAACTTGCTTGAGTCAGCAAGTCAAGCTTGTAATTATATAAATACACTAAGACAAGATAGATCCCAAAAAGTATGGAAAGAGTCATACATAATCTGGAAAATATTCAAGCCTAATAATGTATATAATGAACAAATAATTAAAGGAGATATTTACAGCAACCAACAAATATTCTAACATCTCAGTATTCTCAGCCTTTATCAATCAAATTTACAAAGAAACTTGGTCCAATCTCGTTATCTACATATAATCTCAAGATAGTCCTTTAAGTTGGTGCATGTAAGTCACATACATCTAACTTGCTATGCATGTAAGACACCTTTCCTGTGAAGAAATTGGCAGTTTAAGCAGGTTGATAATTGGAACTAATAAAAGACGTAATAATTTCTCTAGAAAAAATTCTCTCATGAACAAAATAGCAATTAATCCAATTTTGTTTTATTTTGCTTGTGAAAAAATAGGAGTAGAAGCAATTTGCATTGTGAAAGGAACTTGGGTATTATAGGTTGTTCAAGTCCCACATTGAGTTGTATGGGATGCTCGGTAGAGTATTTAAGTGTTTGGTTCTTCTCTCGTTATAACTAGCTTTTGAGGGTGAGTTGCCCTAGTGCTTGGGTACTTGCTGTTAGGATATTTATCCTATTTTATCATCATTATAGTGTGTCAAGGGTTACCCTATTTATCATGATTATATTGTGTCTAGGATTACCCTATTTATCATGATTATATTGTGTCTAGGGTTACCCTATTTATCATGTATTTGTGTATCAATTTATTCTTATAAATAGAAGATTGTGAGAGGGATCAATTAAGCCCTCAAGAATTATTTCTTTTCAATCTTAAGTTGGTATCAGAGCGGGTCGATCCCGCTCTGGTTTCTGTCTCGTAATATATATCTGTCCGGCGCCACAGTTCTTCGTCGCCCGCCACCGCCGCCGCCGGCCACCGTCGTCCGTCGCCGGCTGCCGTTCACCGCCGGCCGTTGCCGGCCACCGCCGCCGCCGGCCACCGTCGTCCGTCGCCGGCTGCCGTTCACCGCCGGCCGTTGCCGGCCACCGGTCGTCCATCACTGTCACAGTTTCCTTCGTCTAAACCCTTAGGGTTTTCTTGTTCCTCGCTAGTACTATTTGTCTTCTTCAGAGATGGCGTCTGGTAGTACTCTTTCCTTCTCTGGAAGTCCATCAATTACCTCCGAGAAGCTAAATGGAAAAAATTATCTATCATGGTCTGCTGCGGTTGAAATGTGGTTCCTCGGCCATGGGCATTATGACCACCTTGAGCGAGATGGAAGCCATGTGCCTATTGAAAAAGCTGCTCAGTGGAAACAAGCAGATTTCCAGTTGTGTACCCTGTTATGGCAATCAGTGGAACCCAAACTTCTTGTATCTTTGAGGGCTTTCAAAACTTGTCACTCCTTTTGGAAGAAAGCCCAAAACATTTATGCCAACGATATTCAACGTCTCTATGACACTACGAACAAGCTTGCATCTCTTAAAATGGCTGACCATGATATGGTGTCCTTCATGGCTGAAGCCCAATCTGCTGTCGAAGAACTTAGGATGTTTTTGGAAGTAGATCCATTAGAGGATATCAAAAAGAAACTAGACAAATTTTACATGGTGTTGATCCTTCGTGCCCTACATCCCGATTTTGATCATCTCAGAGATCAACTTCTAACTAGTCATGAGGTCCCCTCTATGGAAACATTGACCACTCGCCTTCTGCGTGTCCCGGTATCTCAAACTCAAGAAGCGCATGAACTAGTGGAACCATCTGTCATGGTTGCCACACGAGGAAGAGGAAGACGTGGCACTAGAGGAGGAGGACGAGGAGGTCGGGGACGTACTCAATGCACATATTGTAAAAGGATGGGTCATACTCAAGAGAATTGCTACTCCTTACATGGTTTCCCTTCCAAAACCGCCAATATTTCGAAGACTGAAACTTCCACTTCGAAAACTGAAACCTCCACTTCTATGTTTTCTGAGGATGAATATCAAGAGTATTTAAGGTTAAAGTCTAACAGCTTGGCACAACCATCTCAATCTCCCAATACATCAACAGCCTGCGTTTCTCAATCTATGGAATGTCAAAATTCATGGGTAATTGACTCAGGTGCTTCTGATCACATTTCTGGTAATAGCTCTTTGTTCTCATCTATTTCCTTTCGAGAAAAACCTCATTTCATAACCCTTGCAAATGGATCTAAAACTTCTTCCAAAGGAGTCGGTCATGTTTCTTTGTCTCCCTCCCTCAATCTCAACTCAGTCCTTTTTGTCCCTAATTGTCCTTTTAATTTAATTTCCTTAAGCCAGTTGACTAAAATGTTAAATTGTTCAATAACCTTTGATCATAAATCTTTTGTTATACAGGAGCGTGGTTCGGGGAGACAGATTGGAGAAGGATATGAAGCTGGCGGATTATACCATTTTGGATCTCGTCCAAGGGTGTCTTGTGTTGCTGCTCCTAATCCTAAAGTGCTACATGATCGACTTGGTCATCCTCATTTGTCCAAATTAAAAAAGATGTGTCCTGAACTTAGTGGTCTCCAAACCTTAGAATGTGAGTCATGTCAATTAGGAAAACATGTTAGATCTTCCTTTCCTAAAAGGTCTCAATCAATATGTAATTCTAGTTTTTCCATCATCCATTCTGATATATGGGGACCTAGTCGTATCTCCTCCTTTGGTTTTAGATATTTTGTTACCTTTATTGATGAATATTCAAGATGTACTTGGGTTTATCTTATGAAAAATCGTTCTGAATTGTTAGCTATCTTTACATCCTTTTTGAATGAAATCAAGAATCAATTTGGTCAAGTAATCAAAATATTAAGAACTGATAATGCAAAAGAGTATTTCTCATCCTCCTTTTCTGCCATCTTGAGTTCCCATGGTATCTTACATCAGTCTACTTGTCCTCATACACCACAACAAAATGGTATAGCAGAACGAAAAAATAGACACTTGGTTGAAACTCCAGGGATGAATCGAAAAAGCACTCTTTATTGGTTCTACCTCCTCTTTTTTATGAAGAGAATGAATCTTTTTATCGAAGGATCATAAAAAAATGGGTCCAGACCTCTTGCGGAAATAATGTGGAAGATCCAAAACCTAAAATAGTTGTATTTGCTAGCAACAACATAATGGAGGCAGTCAATCAATATAGATTATATAGCACCCATGGTTACATAAGAAATGTATTGAATCGATTCAATTGCAACTTCGAATATGGAATTCAAAGGTATCAAATAGGAAATGATACTCTGAATCATCGAACTAGAATGAAATACACGATCAACCAACATTTATCAAATTTGAAAAAGAGTCAGAAGAAATGGTTCGATCCTCTTATTTTGATTTCTCGAACGGAGAGATCTATGAATTGGGATCCTAATGTATATAGATACAAATGGTCCAATGGGAGCAAGAATTTCCAGGAACATTTGGACTATTTCATTTCTGAGCAGAATAGCCGTTTTCAAGTAGTGTTCGATCGATTACATATTAATCAATATTCGATTGATTGGTCTGAGGTTATCGACAAAAAAGATTTGTCTAAGTCACTTTGTTTATTTTTGTCCAAGTTACTTCTTTTTTTGCCCAAGTTTCTTCTCTTTTTGTCTAACTCACTTCCTTCTTTTTTCTTTGTGAGTTTTGGGGGTATCCCCATTCATAGGTCCGAGATCCACATCTATGAATTGAAAGGTCCGAATGATCCACTCTGTAATCAGTTATTAGAATCAATAGGTCTTCAAATCTTTCATTTGAAAAAAAGGAAACCCTTCTTATTGGATGACCAAGATACTTCCCAAAAATCGAAATTCTTGATCAATGGAGGAACAATATCACCATTTTTGTTCAATAAGATACCAAAGTGGATTGCTCGTACCCTTTTGCTTGGTGCCCATATTCCTGTCCATCACTGGGGGATGCCATCTTAACTGCATGTTATCTTATTAATAGGATGCCCTCCTCCTCTCTTGATAATAAAGTCCCTTTCTCCATTTTGTTTCCTAATGATCCTCTCTTTCATACATCTCCCCGAGTGTTTGGCTGTGTATGTTTTGTTCATGACATGTCTCCAGGTCTAGACAAACTCTCCGCTCGCTCTCTCAAATGTGTCTTCTTAGGCTATTCTCGACTTCAAAAAGGATATCGGTGTTACTCTCCTGAAACTAAGAAGTATTACATGTCTGCCAATGTCACATTCTTTGAACAGACTCCTTACTTCTCTCCATCTGTTCAGGATGTTTCTATCCTCCAGCAAGTCCTTCCTATTCCAATGGCTGAGTCGAATAGCTCCACTGTCTCTGTCATTCCAAGTCTTGATCACAATCCTTCTACACCTGTTTCTCCATATACTGAGATCATCCCACACAGGGCCTCAATGGATAGTCCACCTCCCCAAGACAATGGTGAATCTCCTACTTCAGATTCTTCTCCCTCGTCACCTCCTCCCACGCCTCCTGGTGCAAATGATTCAGCATGGTCTATTGCCCTCAGAAAAGGTACTCGTTCCACTCGGAACCCTCATCCCATTTATAATTTTCTAAGCTATCATCGATTGTCGCCCTCCTATTTTTCTCTTTTATCCTCAGTGTCCTCTGTTGTTATACCCAAGAATGTGAAAGAAGCACTTGATCATCCTGGATGGCGACAAGCTATGATTGCAGAAATGCAGGCTCTTGACCACAGTAATACTTGGGAGCTGGTGCCCCTTCCCCCAGGAAAGAAGGCGGTTGGTTGTCGATGGGTGTATGCAGTTAAAGTTGGCCCTGATGGTGAAATTGATCGGCTCAAAGCTCGGCTTGTTGCAAAAGGTTACACTCAGGTTTATGGTCTTGATTATTGTGACACTTTCTCTCCTGTTGCCAAGATGACTACTATTCGTCTCTTCTTTGCCATGGCAGCCATTCGTCACTGGCCACTTCATCAATTGGATATCAAGAATGCCTTCCTACATGGTGATCTTGAGGAAGAAGTTTATATGGAGCAACCTCCTGGGTTTGTTGCTCAGGGGGAGTCTGGTATGGTATGCAAATTGCATCGATCTCTATATGGCCTCAACCAATCCCCACGTGCTTGGTTTGGAAAGTTTAGCTCCATTGTTCAAAAATTTGGGCTAAAACGCAGTGAAGCAGACCATTCAGTTTTTTATTGTCATTCTTCTCTCGGGAAATGTGTTTACTTAATAGTATATGTTGATGATATTGTCATTACAGGAAATGATGCTGTTGGAATATCTCCACTAAAAGAGTACTTGTGTAGACATTTTCAAACCAAGGATCTTGGAAGTCTCAAATACTTCTTAGGCATTGAAGTAGCGCAATCAAAAGATGGAGTTGTAATCTCCCAAAGGAAGTATGCTCTTGATATATTACAAGAAACAGGCATGATTGATTGTAGACCGGTAGACAGTCCCATGGACCCAAACCAGAAATTAAGGACAGAAGAAGGTGAATTATTCTCTGATCCAGAGAGGTATAGGAGGCTGGTTGGCAAACTGATTTATCTCACTATTACAAGGCCAGATCTATCCTTTGCAGTTGGAGTGGTTAGTCAGTTCATGCAGGCTCCATGTGTTGACCATTGGAATGCTCTCATTCGCATTCTAAGGTATGTAAAGAAGGCTCCCGGGCAAGGATTGTTATATGAAGATAAAGGAAGCATTCATGTATCTGGGTATTGTGATGCAGATTGGGCAGGTTCACCTATTGATAGACGGTCTACAACAGGATATTGTGTTTTTCTGGGAGGAAACATTATTTCATGGAAAAGTAAGAAACAGAATGTAGTAGCTCGATCAACCGCGGAAGCCGAGTATAGGGCAATGGCATCATTAACATGTGAACTTATATGGGTGAAACAATTCCTTCAAGAGCTTAAATTTTGTGACATCCATACTATGAAGATGTATTGCGACAATCAAGCTGCTCTCCACATTGCATCAAATCCAGTGTTTCACGAGAGGACTAAACATATAGAAATTGATTGTCATTTTGTTCGTGAAAAGTTGTTGACCAAAGAAATATGTACTGAGTTTATTGGGTCAAACGATCAACTCGCAGATGTATTGACTAAGTCATTAAGGGGTCCTCGGATTGAGTTTATTTGTTCCAAGCTTGGTACATACAATTTGTATGCTCCAGCTTGAGGGGGAGTGTTAGGATATTTATCCTATTTTATCATCATTATAGTGTGTCAAGGGTTACCCTATTTATCATGATTATATTGTGTCTAGGATTACCCTATTTATCATGATTATATTGTGTCTAGGGTTACCCTATTTATCATGTATTTGTGTATCAATTTATTCTTATAAATAGAAGATTGTGAGAGGGATCAATTAAGCCCTCAAGAATTATTTCTTTTCAATCTTAAGTCTTGGGTATTGGAGCTGGTTGTCGGTGTCTAGCAAAAGGCTGTCGAGATGTCAGCTCTTTATGGGTGATGCTATGATAGGAACTTGGGTATTATGGAGGCCCAAGTCACTGCTGGCAAAGCTAAAGACAAGTTGAGGATTCTGCTCTTTCTTGTGAAACTAAACCAAAGGAATTAGTTGTTAGAATTTGGTTTTTGGTTTTGGATGGTTCATAGTTCTTATGATAGCCATGAAAAAAGTGTAGATAATGCAAATATTGTCGAGCTTGTCCACAATCTTAGATAGTTTGGGGGTGATGCTATGATAGGAACTTGGGTATTATGGAGGTCCAAGTCACTACTGGCAAAGCTAAAGAGAAATTGAGGATTCTGGTCTTGTGAAACTAAACCATAGAAAAATTAGTTGTTAGAATTTGGTTTTGGATGGTTCATAATTCTTATGATAGCCATGAAAAGTGTAGATCATGCAATAATTGTCGAGCTTGTGCACAATCTTAGATAGTTTATGGGTGTTGCTATGATAGGATATTGGGTATTATGGAGGCCCAAGTCACTACTGGCAAAGCTAAAGAGTAGTTGAGGATTCTGGTCTTTCTTGTGAAACTAATCCGAAGGAAAATTAGTTGTTAGAATTTGGTTTTGGATGGTTCATAATTCTTATGATAGCCATGAAATGTGTAGATCATGCAAATATTGTCGAGCTTGTCCACAGTCTTCGATAGTTGATAATTGGCATAATGGGTACTTGCTAATGGGTATTGGAGCTGGTTGTAGGTGTCTTGCAAAAGGTATTTATCAAGGGTTTTTATTGGTGTCATACAGTGAAAGCTGTCGAGATGTCAGCTCTTTACGAGTGATGCTATGATAGGAACTTGAGTGTTATGGAGGACCAAGTCCCTACTGGCAAAGCTAAAGAGAAGTTGAGGATTCTGCTCTTTCTTGTGAAACTAAACCGAAGGAAAATTTGTTGTTAGAATTTGGTTTTGGATGGTTCATAATTCTTATGATAGCCATGAGAAGTGTACATCATGCAAATATTGTCGAGCTTGTCCACAATCTTAGATAGTTGATAATTGGTCATAAGGAATTTATATTCACCAATTACATACCGAGTCTATTGAGAACAAGAACACAACTTGTCCACAACGAAATATGATGTAAAGATAACAAATGAGATTATTAGTGGCAATCAATGAATAGTCGAACATAACCTCAGCTTATATAATCATGTCCACAACGAAATCTCAGAGGCAATGTCACATAATTTAGACAGAATCTGAACAAGTTCATTAATAATTTTGTTGCTCGTGTTTTATTTTCTATGCCAAGTCTTTTATCCCTCTTGTTCACGGTCACCAATCTGCCATCTCATTAAATGCTTGAGTTAGTAATGAATTGTAGGCATCACATCCCTTGTTACTGCACTTGTCAATTATTAGACATAATAAAATCATTCACAAGTCTTCACCTCATAGATTAAGCTTTAGGATGGTTGGTCCTTCGCATGATGTTAGAGCTTTTGATTCAGTAGCCAAAAGTTTGATCCTTGCAATCCATTTTTCTTTGAAATAAAATTTGAGTTTCAACATATTGTAAAAATAGCTTGTGCATTGACTTCTTCTAGCTAAAAGAGCTTGCGTAAGCAGCCAGTTATATTGTGAATGGACAAGAAATGTGATATTTTCCTTAATTGTCTACAGAAGGGAAATCGGTGCAAGAAATGGTGAATGAAGCTCTCAGACGAGTCCCCAATATTGATGGTTTGTTTACACCACCGCTTGTTTGTATAAAATTTACTTTTTCCATGGCTTGGGTTTCCATTTGTTTTAAATTCAATGATCTGATGGAAGGTTTTCTTACTACTCAATTGCAGGGAACAAAAATATTGATGTGGTATTTTATCTTCTAAATTCAATTTCCAATTTTCAGTAAAATAGTACCACTCTAGGATTGAATATTTTCTATAACACTAAAAGTCAACTCCATCAGGTCAATCAAATCCGAGATTCATTGGCTGTTATGGGTGACAACAGCACTGCCTTTAGCTTACCGCAAGTATGTCTGGTCCCTTTGTTCAACTTTTCTTTGATTCCCTACTTTTTCAACTCAAATATGGTGTTCCTTTTGATTTCTGTTATATGGAGCTTTGAGTGTAAGTAAAATGGTATGAAGATGGAAACTATTGTAGTTATATATTGATTTCCATGGGAGAGTGAGTGATTTTAACTGTTATCATGGCTACCCTATTGTATATCATATATGTGGCAAAGAAAAATAACAATGTTGTAAGTTTATCTGACATTAACATTTGCCTGTGTGGTTTTCTTCGAGCTAACACAAGAAAAAATTTGCGTCTTCTGCTGGTGGACGCTGTTGTCTTCTCATTCCAATGTCTTTATTTAGGATTTAGAAGATAAACTTATAAATAATATTAGTGTCCAAACTTGGATCATTAGGCACATAACCATTTTTCATCCCTATTGTGTTAGTTGTCTCCTACTTAGTTCTGAAATGTATTTGAGGAACACCAATGGCAGGTTAAACCTACAAGGCATAAAGGCTGAGTTATTTATTTGTATTGTTGTTTTATTGCTCTCTTTATTAGGATTATGTCACTGGGAAAAACCTTTGACTTTTTTGGTCATGAAGAAGGATATTGTAGTATGGGAAGTAGTTTATTTCTGACAAACGAGTTTAGGTGTTTTTTCAAATAATAATTATGTATAGTTTTCTTTTTATTTTTTATTCACCTGCCTGGCATAGTAGTTGCCATCTGTGTTTACATATTTCTTGATAGAAAGTTTATCAATATTTTATGTTTAATTTTTGATAAAACCATTTGTGAGTTGATATTTCTAATTGTCGAGACTTGATGTTAACAGCCACATCTTCAGCGGACAAAGCTTTGTGATATGAAGGATGTGGAGCTTGATCAATTATATGTTAAGAGAAGGGAGCAATTGAAAGAGCTTGTTGCTAGCATAATCTCTCCAAAGATTGTACAGGGAAGGACTCTTACTGGAAAGGAGTTTGTCTCCTTTTTGGAGCAGGTACTTTCATTTTGGATGTTCCTTTTTTGGAGCAGGTACTTTCATTTTGGATGTTCCTATTAGAGGAGAGACCAATTACAAATTGATCATAATTGTGTATGGAGTGAAATATCAAAATATTTACGGAGTGTACACGTTTCTTTTAGTAATAATCAATGGAGAACCTTTAAAGAAGACTCTGCATGTTATCCGATCTTATAACTATTGTACAATAGAATTTGCAGATCAATTACGTAGGACAAATGATTTCTGAATCATTCATAGTGATGTACTTCTCTTACGTCCTTTATGTAATTGTTGGTTTTCTTAAAGAGAAGTAAGTTATACTTTTGGATTCAAGTTTTTGTGGAGACAATTTAATTATGAATAATTTAAACTATCGGAAACGGAATTTTTGAATTTGTCTTCTGCAATTGTTTTCGTTGGTGAGAGTATAATTAATTTATTCCTAATATTTTTCTAAACATGACACTTAACGAGGTGCTCATATTTTACCATTTTTGCTTTGTCATACAAGAATCTTCTTTTTGCGAGTATTTTACTCGTCAGTTCTCATATGGTCAGATTTAGACTAACGATTAAATGAATTAAGGCTTTTGATGTGACTTCACTCTGTGAATCTCCATTACACGACTTATTTTCTCCTTTCAAATCTAGATACTTGAAGCCTTGAACAAAGGAGAAATTCCATCAACAGGCTCTCTCGTTGAGGTTTTCAACAAGAATATTCTTGAGAAATGTCTGAAGTTATACAGTGAAAATATGGCAACGTTAGTTCTACCTCTTACTGAGGAATCTCTGCAAGGGGCCCATAATAGGACTAAAGATAAAGTCATGCAAGTTTTTGATCAGCAGCATTTTGGTCGTCACCATGCAAAGAAATCAGTTGTGCAGCTGGATGAAGAAATCCAACAGGTAGCGTTTGAATTATTATAGTAGGCTGAAGGCTCAAAATATCCTTGGTTTATTTCTGTTAGCAATTAAAGTTATATTAGCAAAAGCTAGTTCAGTAGTTTTCTATGTCAAATGTATTTTATGTTTTTAGTTTAAAAAGGTTCTCTCCAAAATTAAATGAATTAAGTTAATAAATAAATTCTCTTTACTGGTATTTTATATGTTTGGAAAGATCCTGTATATGATATTTCATCTTGGAGTTTTCAATAAATCAAATAGAGCAGCATGTCTGTCCGGAAAATAACAAAGACCATGTGGGCTAATTGAATCTTATCATAGTGTGCACAGTGGTAGAGTCAGAACAGTGAGATTATGAGGAATTGTACCTAGTAAAATATACCATTTGGTGATCTTTGGGTTATATTTGTAGATTTGGTAATCTTTGGAAATTTGCTCTGCTCTTCCCTGGTCGTGGAATTTGAATCTGATGATTTAAACTTAAAATTTGTTGGGGATAATTATGCAGGTGTATAAGAATATTGTTGTGCAAAACGAGCTTCAATCTTCAAAGCTGTGTGAGGGTCTGTACACCAGATGTGAGGACAAAATGGATCAACTTCAAGTTCTCAAACTTCCTTCCTTGGCAAAATTTAATGCAGGTTTCCTGCAATGCAATAATAGTTTTGGGCATGAATGTGTTGGACCTTCAAAACCAAAATATGAGCAACGCATGATGAAGGTCTGATATATTAACAGTGTGTTCTTTTTTTCCTAATTTATTTCTTGCGGGGATCATCTTTGTTATTATTACCTTTTGTATTTAATTGAACATTGGAGTTTAAGGCGTCTTATCTCAGTATGCAAAAATAATTAATTTCATGTGTCTGTCTGTGTCACTCTATTACTTGTGAGGCTTATTCATTGTTATTATTACCTTTTGTGTTTACCTTAACGTTGGAGTTCATAGCGCCTCATCTCAGTACATAAAAATTATTAATTTCATATTTTCTGTGTCAGTCTGTATCTCTATTCTTAGTGTAGGTGTGACAGTATTCCTTACATATTTCAAGTTGACCATTTTGGCCATATTTGGCTTACTTAACATTAAAAATGGAACTATTGCAATTCTCCACGGAGTATCTAAATTTTGCTAATTCATAATTTCCCTGAATGAGAGATTGGTTTGAATTCTTACTGCTTTTTGTTGTAACTAATTGCTATGCAGATGTTGGGGAAGTCTCGGTCTCTGTTTATAAAGGATTATAACCAAAGACTCTTCAATTGGTTGGTGGCCTTCTCTCTAGTTATGGTAGTGATTGGCCGCTTTTTTATAAAATTCATTTTGATTGAAATTGGAGCGTGGGCACTCTTCATATTTTTGGAGACATACACAAGAATGTTTTGGTCAGCAGAGGCACTTTACTATAACCCAGTTTGGCATTTTATAGTTGCAACTTGGGAAACTGTGGTTTACAGCCCTGTTCTGGATCTTGACAGGTAATTTGAACCTTTTCCTTTGGCTCCTTGAACTGAATTTATGTCAAAACCTTTCTATCAGTTGCTATTAAAATCCACTTTAGATATGATTGGTTAGTGTCACATTTCTGCATTTGATTCATGGTAATGAAAAGTTGAAGCCAAGAAAACTAGGTGTGATAAAAAAAACATGTAAATGCATTAGTTTCACTTTCTTGTCTGAGTTCCACCTTAGTTCGATTTTTCTATTCATGATAATTGTCATTAAAATTCAGTTTGTAATCTGTTCCATGCTTGTCTTTATGAGTTTTTGTGCAATGCTGGTATTTTTATATTGATATATAATACTTTTGGTGCTAAAAACAGATGGGCTATTCCTATCGGTGCAGTGCTATTATTGTTTATTCTTTATTGGCGGTGTTATGGGAAAAGGAAACATGGTTCCCACTGGCTATTACCTTTATACAGAACCAATAAAAATGGTTCTAATCGACCACGAACGGACTAAATCTGTGATAATGGTTGCAGTTGCCGGCGAGTTTCAAGAGTTTGGCATGCTGCTCCGCAATTTGTCTTATATGGCGAGCTTTTTATTTTATTTTTTACTTGGAGCTCGCTGGCCCCTTCATCTTCAAAAGGATCTTCTGCCGAGTGTATAAAATGGTGAACTGAGGGTGACTGACCAAGTAACTTCTACAACTTTGGCCCCTCAAAGATGTTCTTTGTTGCCACAATGGCACTGTATCTGATTTTATTTGTGTATCATTTACCAATTGCTTATATAGGATTTTAGAGTAAATTACATGTTATATATCCTCCGCTGTGCCACAGTCATGTGTGGACTTGTAAACTGGTAAATTTAAAGTAGAAAGGAAAAAATGTTTATTCTTTTTTCTTGTTTGCACTCGGTAAGTAAGAGCGACCCCTGATATCACAACTTAATTTGGGGTTTATCCACGTTGCGGGATGGGGAATATCTCCACACTTATGATTACTCTAATTTCTCTAAAACTAGCATCATCACTGAGTACTGAGAAATATAGGAATAAACCACAATTTTTTCATTAATGGAACATGTGGATTAGTTGTATACAATTTACAACAAACTGCAACATTTAAGTATACGATGAAAATTAAATACAACTAATAACTAAGGATATTTTTTAGGATAATATATGATGTGATGAAAATTAAATATAGCTAATCATTGAAAATGTTATTTTTTATGACAATTTATGATAACAAAAATAGTCATAAATGTTAGAACCAAAAGTAAGTTTGTAATAAATGTAAATGAATAATTATATACAATGAAAACATACTAACATCACAAACATTACACGAAATTAAGTTGTTGCTTAAGTGCTTAATTTTTTTATTTAAACAACAAAAATTCAGTGGTCGCTATTTTCGTTGTGCACTGTTCAAATTGAAATGTATTGCTCAAGGGGGTTTGAAGGACGCTTTGAAGATAATATATGCATGCTTAAGTGAATGTATGTAAATTGAAGAACTTTGTATTGCTTAAAATGCTTGAGTGCTTATACACAACTTAAAATTTTCTATGTATTTCGTTTCGAACATTTATGGCTAAGTGGATACCCATAGGTGCTGAAGCAAATGCATGCTAGCTCACATTGCAAAATAACCTCTTAGAGTGATCCTTAGACACATAAGCGACAACAACTATATACTTAAATTTTTCCAATTGCTTCTCTTTGATCATTCATGCTTAAGCAAATATTAATGTGCTTAAGCAAATTTATGTAAGTTGATGAAGTTCATATTATTAAGTATTTGTTTGAGTGAAATTGTGTAGCATTTAAGCGATATCATCTTAGCATGATGTCAATGGTTATCATATTTATTTCGTCCATTTTATTTAACTTAAAAGTTAAGGTTTAAGATTTAAAATTGTTGTGTAATAGTTAATTTTATGAAGCGGTGTTGGCTTATTTCATATGTACTAATAATATTAATTAAAATGTTTAAAAAAATTATGTAGGAGTTACTTTTAGGTAATGATGTTGACTTATTGTTGATTTGCATTTGTTACACACATACATTTAAAGGTGTTATATGATATTTTATGCACAATGTAATTAACTTTTAAATTTTCATTACTTTGAACATTAAAATAAGAAATTTGTAAATTAAGTTAAAAAAATTCAAGAGTCTATTATGCCTCATCAATTACCTCATCTTCTTTAGAGTTAAAGGTAGAGTTAGTCTCTTTAGAGCTTAGGGAAGAAAATTGGAGATTGTCCTAAATCTGGTTGACCAACCAACATAAGCAACATATTATTGTATGAGATATGAAAATGACCTAGGAACATGAACATGCAAAAAAATCAATCCATGTAATGTTTTCGTAACCATGATGATACCTTTTTTGTTTTTCTAAAATTGCAACTACAACTTGTTGCACGTCTTATAGAGGTGGTGTTGTTTGTAGTTGGATCATTTTTTTTTCTCAACATGTATACTTTACAAGTCAGTTTTATGGTATTGAGTTAGACTTAAAGTCTACTTCTTAACATACACAATAATGACTTATTAAAGAACAAATGATCAAGAACCAAAATTTGTCCATATCCATGATTCAAACTCCTCATCTTATTTGGTCACCTTCTTGTAATATGCATTGGCATATTGTTCTCTAACTATACTTTCACCGAAATTCGTGTCAAGATTTAACTCAAATTCATTAATATTGTGATTCATCCATTCTCTTTAAAATGGATTTTTTCTTCCTTATTTGCTTATATAGTTGTGTAGGGTAGTAAAAGATTTGGTTGTCCACATGAGAAACTACCTCTTAGAGAAGAGTTTTTTTTCTTTCTTTTTTTTTTTTGCAACTTACTAACTCAATCACTTATGTAATATAGGAAAGAAATAACGAGAATCACCATTTGATTTGAGAAAAATGATTGAAGTGCTTCTCACCTAAAAGAGACAAATGCATCATTTATTCGAGAAAAATCTTAAATTAAATTGAATTTCATTTAAAGCATCACTCGCTTAAGACTCATGAAACTTACATAAGTGATAGATATTTAAGCAAATGATTCCATTGAAATCATCATCTCTTTAAATGAAATATTGATTACGCTTAAGCAACAAAAGACTTGTCTATGCTAGTAAAAGTAAGAGATAAAAAGATAAAGAATTAATTATTATAAAAAATAACAAGAGTAAACATAATTTTTACTCTTAATGGTTATAAAGAGTTAAACATTTACTCTTTATATATATATATATATATATATATATATATATATATATATATATATATATATATATATATATTATAACACAAATTACATCATTACAAATTAATAAATAAATTATAGTCAATATTAAATTATATATTATATATTTTATTTAATAACATAATAACAAGTATGATATACAAATATTAAAAATTATAACATATTAGATTATCTAATAAAATACATAATTTTATATGTATATATAAGGTTTAAATTCTAGGATGGTCCTCGTATTTGTTGAAGAATCTCAAGTGGGTCCTCTGGTTGAAAATGATCTCAAGTGGATCCTAAATTTTAAAAAATTGTATGCTGATGTTAATTATTTTATTATGTGATTTTTATTTAAATTAAGGGATTTTGACGTGACAAAATTTAATTGGTTTTTTGCCTACGATGAAACCCATTCGGGTAATTCATACTGAGCTCTAAACACTATTCTATAGATTCTCATAACTTTCTCACCTTGGAAGGGTAAATAGCTGTAAAGCAAGGCGTAAAGAATTACCCCACAAGACCATATATCAACCTTTGAACCATCGTAGCCCTTTTTCTTTAGAACATATGGTGCCACGTAAGCAGGGGTCCAACACAACATTACAAGCATGTCCTTCGTGCGGCGTTGCTTTGGCAGCGCTGAGAGTTTAAAGTCAGAGAGTTTGAAGTCCTCGTTCTGGTCCAAGAGGAGATTCTCCGGCCTGAGGTCGCGGTGGGTGACGCCGCGACTGTGGCAGTAGTCGACGATGTTGATGAGTTGTTGGAAGTACGTTCTGGCAAGGTCTTCAGAGAGTTTTCCTTTGTTGACTTTTGTGAAGAGCTCACTACCCTCAACGTATTCCATGACGAGGAATATTTCTCCTTTTGTGGCCATGACTTCCTTGAGTTGAACGATGTGGGGATGCCATACCAGTTTCATGATCGAAACGTCGCGCTTGATCTGCTTCACCAGTCACTCTTTCTTTAGCTTCTCTTTCTTTATGACCTTGACGGTGACATTGTCGTTGGTGACGAGGTTTCTGCCGTAGTAGACCTTGGCGAAGTTTCCTTGCCCTAGGACCTGCCCCATCCCGTATTTACTGAATATTATGTTTTTGGGTTTGCTTGGTCAGATTTGTTCAACAAATCCATGGGAGGAATTAGTGGAGATGGGAAGAACCTAGATGGGAAAGATTGATGCTTTTGATGAATATGGTGTCCAAGGGACATACCACCAAAGAAAACATTAAGAGGGGTTGAAAATCTTCATGGTGCAAGTATGATGAAGAAGAAGAATACCTAGTGTAGTGACAAATGAACCGTGAAGGAGAAGAAGAAAACAAAATCTGTAATCTATTATTTTAACATAAACCAATTAAATTTTGTCATGTCAAAATCTCTTAATTTAAATAAAAATTCCGCATAATAAAACAATTAACATCAGCATATTAACTATGCAACATGTTAGCATCAGTTAACGTCGTCTGTCAACACTTAACGAAAAAAACTTAATTGTTACGATTTTTCAAAATTTAGGACTCAATTGAGACGATTTTCAACAAGAGAACCCATTTGAGATTCCTAAATATGAGGATCATCCGAATATTTAAACCTATATATAAATGATATTGTTTGTAAAAGTTAATTAAAATATTATAATAGAATCAAACTCACCTTAATTCTAATCCTAACTCACTTGAGTTTTGAAAAATGAAGTTTTCTTTGATCTCCTTTATTAGGATTAACTCATGATTCGTTTATCAAGATGTGGAGGGTAAATTGAATTTAGGAAACAAGGAGTGTAAACAACAAAAAGACATAAAACAATTCCTAATTTATTTAGTGGGTTGTTTAATTACCAGATTTGCTACTTTGTTGGGAAAACTAATCAAAACCCGAATGTGTTTCTTCCCTTTGTTTTATGGGTGTTGCTCCCTACACCACCACCCCGTACTTCCTCCACCTCCCCATTACTGTTTTGCCCTTCAGTAAAATTTTATTTTTAGGGTTAATATTTTTGAATTTTTTCCCACTCCCAACCCATTTCAGTGACATATACCTGGTACCCTACATGCAGTGGCAAACACACAATCTCTTCTTTCTCTTTAAAGTTGAACTTCTTCCTCTCATTCGTTGTGCTATGTGAGACTGCGGTAGAATTTCATTACGTGGTGTGCGTGGGAGATTACAAAGGTTAGTGGTGGTGGAAGGAATTGATCCAGTGCCAAGAGTCAGTCTTGGTGGTGTGGTGGTGCTCAAAGGTTGTAGAGGTGCTTCGTTCAGGTGCGTAATCAAATAAACCCTAAAATAAATATTTAAGCTTTAAACAGTTGTCATCTTTCAACGGATGTCAACATCCGTTTAAGGTGAAACGGATGTCGACATCCGTTTAAGGCCGAACAAATATCCCACATTTGTTTTGGCCTTCGCAGCTCTCAGAGACAACCAAACACAACAACACATGATAAACAAATATACATATTTAAACTAACTTGAGATGGAAATATAAAACCAGATCTACCGCTAGATCTACGCTCCTCCTCTATGCTTCTCCACACTAGGAATCAACACCAACAACGGAAAGAAGCAAAGGGAAAGGAAAGTTGAGAAGAGAATGTTGAAAAAAAAAGAAAAAGAAAAAGAAAGAAAAGGAAGAAGAAAACCTTGAACGAAGATGGGAAGAGAAGAAGAGTGAAAGATGTGGTGTGGTGGTAGGGTGGAGCTGCCACATGAATGAAATTGAGAGATAAATTAGAGTTTTGAAATATGTTAAAAGAATCCCAAAAGATAAAAAATAAAAAAAAGGTAAATTAGAGTTTTGAAATATGTTAAAAGAATTCCAAAAGATAAAAAATAAAAAAGTTAACATAGAAGGATAGTTTTGAAAATAAAATAGATTTAACAGGTGGGAGGGAATAAGGGGGGTGGTGGAGCAACACGATTATTTTACCAATGGTCATTCATTGGGGGAAACACCAAAATTGTAACAATGCCATGCTAATTCTATTCTTTTCAATTTATGCTTTCAGGTTAGTTACCATTTGACTATAATTTCCATTTTGCCCTTTGATAATTCTTTAGGGTTTCGAATGAATTCGGTTTTTCTGCAAGAGGACAGTAAGCAATATTGGGCTTTTCATATGGAGAAATTGCTCTATTGCTTGGAGCCACTCTGCTCTGATTCTTACATCTGTTTATCATATAGAGGAATATTTTCCCACTTGCTGTTCTTGCATATGAATTTGTTTTTTGTCTAAACAGGGAAGAGTGCAAATTGTGCTTGCCATGGCCTTGTGCACGCACATCCATGATGACTTTCACAGAAACCCAGATTTTGAGCAATGAAAAATGTTGGATTGAAGGTGCTTTAACGAAGTTGAATCCTTCCCGGTGCTGGAATTGATATCACATTGTCCCATATGGCTTTTCAGTCATTTTTTTCAAAGTATAAAACCTTACCCTCTTTCTTCTGCACCCTTGTCCAACACAAACCCAATTACCACATTCATTCTTTCCCAAACCCTCAAGTCTTAGGGCCATCATTACCAGACCTTGTCAATGAGATATCCCGTGTACTCAGTGACCATCGATACCCTCACCATGATCTAGAACTCTCTCTCAAGCCATTTTCTCCACAAATATCCACTAATTTGGTCGAACAGGTCTTGAAAAGGTGCAAGAATCTTGGCTTCTCAGCCCATAGATTCTTTCTTTGGGCTAAATCAATTCCAGGTTTTCAGCACAATGATGTGAGCTTCCACATTTTGGTGGAGATATTAGGAAGTTGCAAACAGTTTGCCATACTATGGGATTTTCTCATAGAAATGAGAGACTCTCGTTCATATGTAATCAACGGTGAGATTTTCTGGCTCATCTTCAAGGCATATAGCCGGGCTAATTTACCAGATGGTGCAATTCGGTCTTTCAATAGAATGGATGAGTTTGGAGTTATGCCAACTGTTCATGATTTGGATAAGTTGTTGTACTTTTTATGCAAAAGGAAGCATCTCCAGCAGGCTCAACAATTTTTTGACAAAGCTAAGAATCGTTTCTCTTTATCTGCTAAAACTTACAGCATTTTGATAAGTGGATGGGGTGAGATTGGTGATTCAGATAAAGCCCGCGAACTGTTTGAAGCAATGCTTGAACAAGGATGTCCAGTGGATTTGCTTGCGTATAACAATTTGTTGGGCGCTCTTTGCAAAGGTGGTTGTGTGGATGAAGCTAAGAATGTTTTTCACGATATGTTGTCAAAAAGAGTTGAGCCAGATGCTTTTACTTATTCAATATTTATTCATTCGTATTGCAGTGCAAATGATGAGCAATCAGCTTTCAGGGTTCTTGATAAAATGAGAAGGTACAACCTTTTGCCTAACGTTTTTACATACAATTGTATTATAAAACGACTATGTAAGAATGAACTTGTGGAAGAAGCTTATCAATTGTTGGATGAAATGATTTCAAGAGGAGTTAAACCAGACATTTGGAGCTATAATGCAATACAAGCTTACCATTGTGATCATTGTGAGGTCAATAGGGCCCTGAGGTTAATGTTTAAAATGGAAAAAGATAAATGTCTTCCTGATCGCCATACATATAACATGGTCCTCAAATTGTTGATCAGGATAGGGAGGTTTGATAGGGTAGCTGAAGTTTGGGAGAACATGGTGGACAAAAAATTTTTTCCATCTGTCTCAACATATTCTGTCTTGATTCATGGTTTTTGTAAGAAGAAAGGAAAACTAGAGGAGGCATGTAAGTATTTTGAAATGATGATTGATGAAGGAATACCACCTTATGTTACTACTGTTGAGCTACTGAGGAATCGACTCTTGGGTTTAGGGCTTTTAGATCACATTGGAATACTGGTTGATAAAATGAGGCAGAGCACTTCCCATGCAATTCAAGAATTGGCAAATATTATGATTGGTAATAGAGCAGCTCATAATACTTTGAGATGTGATGAGACAGATATAGAAAGTGACTGAGGAAGTGGCTATTTGTTTCTCATACTACTTTCTCCTTATTCTATTTTGATGAATATGTCGAGGAAACCATTTCATTGCTGCAGAGCACATAATGGAGATGTTAAATCTGTAGGCTATGGTTAACTGACGCATTTTGAGGTTCTAACTGTTACTATAATCCTTCAATGTAGCTTGTATGATGCAAGTTAATCTAAATTTTAACCCTTGGAAATTTTACATGAAACACCTTAGTTTCTGTATCATGAAGAAATGATTGCCAGCTCAGTTCATTCATTACGGCAGAGATTATGAATTTTATACCTTTAGTCATTATGGGTGTGGCTGAGATTTAGCATTATGCAACTTCTTTTCGGGCATGTGAATTTTGTAAACTTTTCATTTCTCATAATGTTATGGATGAGAAGTTGCTCCCGCATTTGGATGCTACCAAACTGGTCCTGATATTTGTATAAAATAGGCATCAAAAGAATAAGAGGAAAGTTAAAAGCGTGTGTAGCTGATCAAATGGAAGGGGAACAAACATGCATTAAGAGTTACGATACTCTACTGCATGGGATATGATTGAAGAAAATTATTACTATAACTTGGGATATACCTCCTCTTCCTCCTAAGGTTTTTTATTTCTTTCTTCTCTGCATGATTTGTTTCCCTTGCATTTTAACACGGAATTCATGAATGATCCTTACCTTCTTTGCATAAGTGGACTTGTGTGTTCGTAATTCAATGCTATGTGAATTGATTAATATGTGGACGAATGATAAAGCTTGGTGGATTTCAACGGTAAGCCTTTTTTGTTCTAAAAAATAAATTAAATTAAATTGAGGTTAGTCATATTGAAACAGGTACACTGTCTAGATTTATAAATACAATGAGGTTACCGTGTATGCATTTGTTGTTATTTTGGTTTGTACCTTAGGCAATGGAAACATTTTGCTTGAGTTTTGAAATGTTAATTTGTGAGGGGTTGCAGTTGCATCTTCTTCCTACTACCCAGGAGGTTGAAAATGACGAAATATAGTGGTTCCACATCATGCTTATCTATCTGTATTTTATAGGAGATAACTTGCAATGAATCACTACTGGAGGCCTGCTGATAAAGACAGTCCCTATACTTTTGCTATTGACGAAAATTTAACTCTTAGATAATGATAATTCATCATCATTTGAAGTTTATCGGGTCCAGTGTACGCCCTCCCCTGTTTACTCGCGCTTAAAATGGTTGCATTGCATATGAATATAAATGGTTGTTTCCAACAATTGAATGTGTTAGTTTGGATTAGTTTGTCTTACATGTTTGCATAGCTGCATTAGTTACGTGCTTATTTTATGAATGCAATTCTTCTTAAAATTGTTATCTTTGTTGTTTTTGTAGACAGAGTTCTTAGTAAAATGGGTGAAGGGACATAATGATTGGTTTCTAATAGTTTTAATTCAATATTCTGCATTTTCTAGATCAATTACATCAATATGTATTCTTAGAGCATTGGCCTAAGGCTGTTGTCTAAAATTATGCAGGAGCTTTTGGTCAAGAATTGGAATGTTTTTCCAATGAAAAGAAAGAAATTGTGGCAAGTAAAACAGATTGCTACATAAATTAGTACCGTGAGGCTGCATGACCGAAATCCATGTCTTGCTGAGGCTTGCCAGATATGATGTTGATGGTTCACGTTTCTGGTTGTATTTTAGTATTGGTTGTATGCTAAAAGAGATTGAGGTATAAGTTGGTTTCATTTTTTACAGATGTGTACAAATACGGAGTTGGGTTTACTATTGTTAACATATTTGTATTGTAAGTATTTATTGATATTTGTTTTTGGATTAAATGACAAGAATGTCTATTCAATCATTCTTAAAATGGTTGGTTAAAAATATTTCTGGATGGATTTAAATGGTTTCAATATGTATTTGAGAAATTTGAACCAAGATTATGCGATTTTCTCCACAAAAATAGTTGTCGTTCTTTTCCTATTGATTTTGTTAACCATGATGAACTGACACATCAGATGATTTTAACCAATTGTATCTTCCAAGTCATTTATTGTGTCTCATATCAACAATTATGCATGCTTTATGTTTGATCAATACTGATTTTAAAATTATTCTTCCTATGTCGCCAGAATTCATTGAAGTGTCAGACTATAAGGTATCATCTTAATTATTCTCCCACTTTCCTGATTCGATTTCATTTATCACTTATCAGCTAGTGAAACTAATGGTTAGCACTAGTGGAGGGTGTATGTAAGTAACTTTTGGATCACAAATTTTTACTCTAAATAAAAAAGAATAATATGGACCTATGAACTCGTTTAGTAGATAGACAGATACTTTTCTTTGATTAACAATGTTATCTTCATAAACATGGCGGTGGCAATGTGGAGTTTTTAACATGGTGGCCGCTTTGGGTGTTACATAATAGCGTTGCATAATGGACGTGGCAAAAGGAACAGCAACAAGTGTGCAACTCTTACATCATATTTTGTTGTATTTTAATTTTGAATCTGAAATTTGTGATGTTTTAACTTGATTTTATTTTTATTTAAATTTCTTAGACATAATATTATTATTAGTTATTTATATTTATATTTTTCATTTTAAAGTATTTATATCCGTATATTTTACCTTTTTAGATCATCTATATGTATATATTCTATTTTATTTTTATCCGTAATGCTTTCATATAACCCATTACGATTTTTGATATATTTGCATATAAAGGAATTTTAGGTTTCGATATTTTTCGTACCCGATGCCCATGACATTGCTAATTAATTGTTTGATGTAACTTTAAGATAATATTTCTTCTTTATCATTTTGCCTATAATATCTTGTCAATGCAGTATATTCTTTTTATCTTAAAGAAGAAAATTTAGTTAAAAGATAATAAGGTATAAAATATCTTATCTTACTCTTACTCTTTTTAATATTTGATTATGATTATTATTACTCTCATCACGTCATCATCGTTTAAGATTATCTTTATGCCGTTATCACGTCAAATGCAATGCTTTTACAATCATTTTCATTACTATAATATCAATTATTAATGCTATGAGAGTTCTAAATTTTACCATTACTTTCATTATTATTATTGTCAAAATTTCTTATCATCCATTTCATCATCATTATTATTATGGTTAAATATGTTTTTAGTCCTTAAACTATCAAACGATTTTGTTTTTAGTTTCTCTTTCAAATTAAGGTACTTTTTTATCCTTCTCCTTTAAGAAAACATAATTTTCGTCCTAAAAAACCAACAACCTTAAATAGAAGGTGAGCTGGCTGGCTAACGGTGGAGTGTCATGCTGTTATCTTTGAAACTCTCTCTCTCCACAACCATCACCATCTTCGCTTCTTTTCATCCTCCGTCAGCAACGACGTCATCAGTTCTTTTCTCCCTCCCTCCGCCACCAAACTTCTTTTCTCTTCCTTCCACAGGAAAAAGTGTCACTACGTCGGTGTCGCTGCTGATGGAGGATGAAAACAAGCGAAGGTGGTGATGGTTGTGGAGAGAGGGAGAGTTTCAAAGATTACAGCGTGATACTCCACCGTTAGCCAGCTCACCTTCTATTTAACGCCGTTGGGTTTTGAGGACGAAAAATTATGTTTTCCTAAAAGAGAAGGACCAAAAAATACCTTAATTTGAAAGAGGGACTAAAATCAAAATCGTCGGATAGTTTAGGGACTAAAAACATATTTAACCCTTATTATTATTAAATAATATTTATGCCATCTTCAACATCATTATATCCTTGTTATATTTATTGAAATGTGTTAAGCTGAAACTTGTAAAAAGGAAAAAGTTTGTTTGACATTCTCTTTAAAAAATGTTTGACATTCGTTTGTCTTTTGTAATGTCAAAATATCACCTCTCTTGTATAAATAATGAATGGTGGTTTGGTCTGTTGCTATGAAATAAATGATTTTGATTTTTTTTCATCTCATGACGCTTTTTAAAAGACTAAAATGCTCCTAATAGTAATCAGTTCCCATTTCCGTGTCGAACCATGAAATCTTGCTTTTTAACTAATAAAAGGTTTAAAGAATAATTCTGATATATTATTTCAAAGAGTAGAGTAGCATATATATACATTTAAGGATCCTATAATCCTTCATCTATTAAAGAAATGACAGGTGCACAAATCTGCACAAATTATAATAATATCTAAATTATAACTAACACAATATTTGATTGCCTAATATCCTTTAATAAAATATTTGGCATATCTTAACACCCCCACTCAAGTTGGTGCATGGATATCACACATTCCCAACTTGAATAGAGACTCACTAAACAATCTTCTTGATACTCCTTTGGTGAGAAGATCAGTCAACTGCAATTCTAATTTTACAAAAGGAAATGAAATTATTTCAGCTTCAACCTTCTCTTTGATGAAATGTCTATCAATCTCCACATGCTTTGTTCTATCATGTTGCACAGGATTGTGAGCAATTGTTATAGCCGAAGTATTGTCACAGTACAAACTCATAGCTTCATTTTGTGTAAAGCCCAAATCTGATAGCACATTTTTAATCCACAAAAGTTCACATACACCTAGTGCCATGCCTCTGAATTCTGCTTCAGCACTAGATCTTGCTACTACAGGTTGTTTTTTACTCCTCCAAGTTACAAGATTTCCTCCTACAAAAGTAAAGTATCCAGAGGTAGATCTTCTATCATCTTTTGAACCTGCCCAATCTGCATCAGTGTACCTTTCTACCTTTAAGTTTTCATGATTTGAGAACAAAATTCCTTTTCCAGGAGCGGACTTCAAATATCTCAAAATCCTTTCAACAGCATCCATATGAAGCTTCCATGGGTCATGCATAAATTGACTAACAACATTCACTGCATAGGTAATATCTGGACGTGTATGGCACAAATAAATTAATTTTCCTACCAGCCTTTGGTATCTTCCTCTGTCTATGCTTGCTGAATTTGAGCATTGAAAAAGTTTATGATTTTGTTCAATTGGTGTATCAGCTGGTTTACTCCCAAGCAACCCAGTTTCCGATAATAAATCAATAGTATATTTTCTTTGGCATAGAAAAATACCATGTTTTGATCTAGCTACTTCAATACCTAAAAAATATTTAAGATTTCCAAGTTGTTTCATCTCAAATTCAGATGCAAGGTATTGTTGTAAACTAGAAATCTCATCTTGGTCATTTCCTGTAACAATCATGTCATCTACATATATAATCAAAGCTGTAATTTTTCCTTTTCCTCTCTTAAAAAATAAGGTGTGATCAGAGTTACTTGCTCTATAGCCAAAAACCTTCATAGACTTGGTAAACCTTCCAAACCATGCTCTTGGGGATTGTTTTAATCCATATAGAGCCTTCTTTAATTTCCAAACCTTCATTCCAATTGTCAGTCATGCATGGTGGAGAATCCATATAAATTTCTTCTGAAATTTCTCCGTGTAGGAAAGCGTTTTTCACATCAAATTGTAGAAGAGGCCAATCTTGGTTTGCAGCTAGCGACAAAAGTATTCTCACAGTATTGAGTTTGGCTACTGGTGCGAACGTCTCTTGGTAATCTACACCATAAGACTGAGTGTAACCTTTAGACACAAGTCGTGCTTTATACCTCTCAATAGTTTCATCAGCTTTATGCTTAATTGTAAAGACCCATTTGCAGCCCACAGTTTTCTTCCCTTTTGGTAAGGACACAAGATCCCAAGTGTTGTTTTTTTCTAAAGTTGTCATCTCCTCAACCATTGCTTCGGTCCATCTAGGATCTTCCAAAGCTTCCTGTACATTACTAGGAATAGAAATTGAAGATAATTGAGATATAAATGATGCATATGACTGAGATAACTCGTGAGATGACACATATTTACTAATGGGATATTTAACTTTGGCTTGGAGGTCTGGTTCATATTTAACTGGAGGTTGACCACGGTTAGAACGAGGTGGAAGAATATATTGAACAGTAGTAGACTCAGTGTTTGGTGTGCTGGTGGTCTCACGCAGACAAGAATCAATTCCATGATCAATTTCATTAGTATTATCAGAGATAGTATCAAAAGGTACCTCTGAAGAGTCAAGTTGAACCTGTGGAGAAGATTGAGTCAATTGGTTATGATCAGAAGACACTATATTATCCAGAAAAGAAGGGTCCATATTTAGGATTGGCTCACTTCCTGCAGAATGATCCTCACACAATAATTTATCTTCACAATCAAACATACCAACATCATGATTATGCACTTCACTTTCATTGCCTCCCTGAAGTGGAGAATCAACATAAAAAAATTCATGCTCATTAAATGTCACATCCATAGAAATATAAAATTTCCTTGATGGTGGATGGTAAGCACGATAACCTTTTTGAGTTGATCCATACCCAACAAAAACACATTTGATCGCTCGTTCTTCAAGCTTTGTACGTTGATGTGGGTGTAAGTGAACATATATAACACATCCAAAAATATGAGGTGGTAAATAAACTATGGGAGGAAGGATACAATGATCAGACAACACATCAAAAGGCCTTCAAAAGTTAAGCACACTAGAAGGAGTTCGATTAATTAAATAAACGGCAGAGCTCACAGCCTCACCCCATAAATGAGATGAGACATTACCATCTATCAAAAGTGATCTTATCACCTCTAATATATGTCTATTTTTCCTCTCAGCCACTCCATTTTGTTGTGGTGAATAAGGACATGTAGTTTGATGCAAGATGCCTTTAGAGTTCATGAACTCTATTAATTCAGTCTTAAAATATTCTCCTCCATTGTCTGATCGAATGACCTTAATAGATGTGTTAAATTGTGTAACAAGCAAATGATAGAAGGAACGAACCACATCACACACATCACTTTTATATTTAAGCAAATATACCCAGGTTACCCGAGTACAATCATCAACAAAACTGATAAACCATTTTTTTCCATTATGTGTAGATTGCGGGGCAGGGCCCCAAACATCTGTGTGAATTAATGGAAAAGGAAAATTAGTTTTGTTATTGCTTAAAGGAAACACAACACGATGATTTTTTGCCAAAACACAAGTTTCACAAAAAAAATCAGAAATATTGCATTTATGAAATAGTGATGGAAATAGTTTTTTTAAATAACCAAAAGAGGGATGTCCCAACCGTCTATGCCACAACCAAATTTCTTTTTTGTTTTTATCTTGTATGTGATCGTTCGCAAGACAAGTCAATCCTTTTTTATGGTTTGATTGTGAGACATTTTCAAGATAATACAGTCTTTCACTCTCTCTACCACTAGCAATCTTCTCCTTGGAATAGATGTTCTGAAAAAGACAATGGGTTGGGTAAAATAAGGCAACACAAGAATGTGATTTGGTTAACTTGCTGACGGAGATAAGATTACAGTTTAATGTAGGAACAAATAAAACATCAGGAATCGAGAAGGAGGGTGAGAGGGATATAGTACCTATACCTTCAATAGGAGATGAGACCCCATTGGCATTAATAATAACAGTTTTAGAACAATTAGAGGAAAAATTAGTAAATATATGAGGATCACAAGTCATATGATCAGTAGCACTCGAATCACTTATCCAATTACTATCCTTAGTAACAACAGAAAGATTAAGGGCAAAGTTAGATACACCTGACTTGGTCACAAATCCGACAGCAGTAGAAATATAACTCTTGGAAGCAGCAGAAATTCCAGAATCATGTTTCTCCGATTGATTGTCATCGGAAAAAGCCATCAGAAATATTCAATGAAAAAAGGCACTGATTCCTATATCTTAGAGGATATCAGTGTTAGCTCTTGATACCATAATAAAAGATTTAAAGAATAATTCTGATATATTATTTCAAAGAGTAGAGTACCATATATACATTTAAGATCGTATAATTCTTCATCTATTAAAGGAATAACAGGTGCACAAATATACACAAATTATAATAATATCTAAATTATAACTAACACAATATTTAATTGCTTAATATCCTTTAATAGAATATTTAGCGTATCTTAACGTTAACTGCCACTAAGGTTGTAGTAGAATTATGTCGCTTTCTGTGTGTTCATGATTTCGGCTACGGGCAAGGAAAAATGTCAACAAACGAGGAGAATAATAGTGTAAACTCCAACTGCAACATGAATGAGAACAGAAAGATAAAATGAATTAAAATATCTGTGTACAGAGTGGGAAAAGGCAGAAACAAAGTAATAGGAGCATAAACAGAATGGAGTCAACGCGAGAATTGGAGACAGAGAAAAGCGATTCAGAAGAAGCAGTGAGAGGTAAAGGAACATGGAAGCAAGCAGCTTTCCATGTTGCAACCACCGTTGCCACCCCTGCTGCTTATGCCCCTTTGCCCTTTGCTATTGCTTCTCTCGGTTGGCCTCTTGGTAATTTCTTATTTATTTATTCATTCCTGAATTGCTCTTAACGGAAATTTCATAATCAGACAATTTATAATTAAATTCTACAGTAGTGGCGTTTTGTCTCCACCAGGGTGGTGATCAAATTTTATATATTTTATTCATTTCAAATGAGGTCACTTTCGTATGTTTTGTTCGACTTATGTTGGATAATTAGTTAACTGGTTTTTTTTGGTGTTTCTCTCTATGAATGGTTTCAGGTGTGAGTAGTCTGGTGAGTGCAACACTAGCCACCTGGTACTCTAGCTTTTTGATCGCTTCTCTGTGGAAATGGAACGGGGAGAAGCACTTTACCTACAGACATCTGGCACATAGTATTTTCGGTTGGTTTTACTGCAAATAGTTTCCTTTTACCACCTTATCCTTATGTTAGTCCTATAATATGTACATGTTATTTAATTTCTCTGCTTGTGGCATTAATAGCTATGATCATTGTCAAATTCAATAGTCTAATTTCTTGTTTATTGATTCCTGAAGGATTGTGGGGGTACTGGTCTATTGCCATTTTTCAGCAGGTAGCTTCTCTGGGAAATAACATTGCCATTCAAATTGCAGCTGGCAGCAGCCTTAAGGTTATGCATCTACCCAGAGTTTAATAACTTCAACTCTTTTTATATAAATCTTCTTATGGACAATAAAAACCATTTGTTTCCATTTTTGGGGATGTGGATATGTTCTTTTTATACAGGCAGTTTACAAGCACTATCATGATAATGGAACATTGACCCTGCAGCATTTTATTATTTTCTTTGGAATCTTTGAACTACTTCTCTCCCAGCTCCCGGATATTCACTCACTGCGATGGGTAAATGCACTCTGTACTTTCAGCACAATAGGCTTTGCTGGTACAACCATTGGTGTTACCATTTACAATGGTAAGCTGGTGATGGATCTTTTTCTTCTTGTCTATCAAAGCCTCAACACCTGATTGATTCCTCCTCTTTATTTCACGGACATAAACTGTTTGAATATTTGATTTCCAACATGTCTTAGGGAAGAAGATTGATAGGACTTCAGTAAGTTATAGTTTGCACGGTAGCTCTGCTTCTAAGTTCTTCAAAGCCTTCAATGCGCTTGGGACCATTGCCTTTTCATTTGGTGATGCAATGCTTCCAGAAATACAGGTACCTATTAGTTCTAAGTCTCTTACATTGTTATACGTGTTCTTTTTGCCTTGATATTGTAAACAAGGTTTTAGTTTGCGGTCCTGGTATCACCATGATCCCTGATGTTGTTGCGGAAAATTATAGATAAATGTGGCCAACAACAATTGTGATCATTGACTCCAAAAAACCTTGATGTTGTAAATGGTCACTGGGCCTTTTGTGACAGTGTATTCCTTTTGCAGAATACGGTGAGAGAGCCTGCTGAGAGGAATATGTACAAAAGCATATCAGCAGCATATACTGTCATTGTATTGACTTACTGGCAATTGGCCTTCTCTGGATACTGGGCATTTGGATCAGAAGTCCAACCTTATATTTTAGCTTCACTGTCTATTCCAAAATGGACTGTTGTTATGGCAAATTTGTTTGCAGCAATTCAAATATGTGGATGCTTTCAGGTACCTCTCTTGCACTTCAATATAAGCATATATCATAACATTTGTAATGTCAATCAATCTTTATGTCACTAGTGTTCTTTTTTAACTTACCAGAACGAATGAATAATGTTATGATGTATGAGATGACCTAATAATTTTTTGTTATTCCGAATACGAAACTTATATCTATCATGGTTCAAGTTCCTTTGCTAATGGAGTTCCTTGCTTGCATCATTTGTCAGATATACTGCAGGCCAACATATGCCTATTTTGAGGAAGGAACGGGATTCAAGTCTAACAAACGTACTAGCTATTTTCCCTTCAGAAATCGGCTGACACGACTTATTTTTACTTCCATATACATGGTTCTTGTTACTCTTATTGCTACCGCAATGCCCTTCTTTGGAGATTTTGTGTCCATCTGTGGGGCAATTGGGTTTACTCCTTTGGACTTTGTGTTCCCTGCTTTAGCATACCTTAAGGCTGGAAAAACGCCCAATAACTCCAAACTCGGCCCTTTCCTGCGACCATTAAATATTTTAATAGCTACCTGGTTTTCATTAGTTGCTATCTTGGGTTGCATTGGTGCAGTCAGATTCATAGTGGAAGATATCAAGACCTACAAGTTCTTCCATGATATGTGAGGATTTTGGACTAAGTTGTACTTTTATCATACATTTTTTTCCCAAATCAGCAGCTTCATAGTCTTGATCCCGCTATAAATATTAAGAAACATCATGGTTGGTGATAATTTCATTATACAATATACCACTATGCATTTAGGTAGTGATCAATTTCTTGTTAGAAAAGGCATGAAAAGGTATATGAAAAGGTTTTTATTTATTTATAGATAGCGGAAACAATAGTCAAATGAAAGTCCCATTATTGTTTTGATTTTTTGGCGCCTTTATAGATGGCAAAACCCCGTAACCGACGTGCTTCGCTTCGCACTGAATAGTTGATAAGTACTTAACAGAGCTTCGTCACAATCACAAAATAACACTTTTATTACACTGAAACGACACGAAGTACCTTTTCTTCAAACACGTTCCTCCTCAACAGAACACCAACTTCTTCTTCGCGTTCCGGTTAGGGTTAGGGTTTCCAACTTCCACCCAATGTCGTCTATTAATCTCTCGCCCCTTTCCTCTGGTTACAATTCAATCCCTTCCATCTCACGCGCCACGCCTCCTTCCGCCTTTTACACGCGGCGTCCATGGCAGGAGTTTCTTGCACTGCGCTCTTTCACGCTCCCCTACTCCCTCGGCGAAGCCACACTTCGTGTCAAGCGCAATCTTGGATACTTTCGTGTGAATTACGTCATGATCGCGCTCTTCGTCCTGTTCCTCAGCCTCCTCTTTCAACCGATTTCACTCATCGTGTTCATCGCCGTGTTCATCGCGTGGTTCTTTCTCTATTTCTTTCGTGACGGCCCTGTGGTCGTGCTCCACCGCACGCTCGACGACCGCCTCGTCCTTGCCGCGCTCACTGCCCTCACTGTGACGGCGCTCGTCCTCACCGGCGTCTGGCTGAACGTGGTTTCAGCTCTGCTCGTTGCGGCGGCGGCGGTGGCGCTGCATGCGGCGTTTCGGAACACCGATGATTTGTATATGGATGAATTGGAAGTTTCTGATGGGGGTTTGGTCTCGGTTGTTGGCGGTAGCCCAACGAAACGAACAGGGCAAACTAGAATATAGTTGGCTGTGGTATATACAACAATTTGTTTCGTTTAATCGTTGTTGTATTTCTTGCATTGCATCTATTCGAAGAATATAGAGGCTCCAGTTTAGGTTTTGGTCACTTGGAAATGTGAATTGTGTCAATATGATAGTTTTACGTACCGTGTTGTTAGCATGGAATGGGTTCGATGGTGGCCCTTTCTTTTTTCGTGTTCACTGAATTCGTGTAAATTCTTGAAGAAGTACTCATAGGTTGAAGCAATCGCATTCAATTTCTGTATTTTGAGTTCCAATTTGGTTTATGGTCTGGTTTGGTGTGCTTTTTGCATTTATAATAGGTTAGTAATAATGGATAAAAATTGATTTTTTTGTCTAGTGTAAGTATAGATAGATTTTGGTTGCTTTGAAGAGTGGACCATTTTGGTTACTCATTTGTTGTTTTTACTTTCATTTTGTTATTCTTGCTCTTTTTGTGAGTATATAATATGATTAAATTAAGAACATATATTCTATAGTGGCTTCCTTTTGTGTAATGTTATGCTTTTTGGAGTGGCTTGATTGCAGTTGTTTTGAGATTTGATTTTGTTGATAGACATGCTTTTGTTATATTGTGAAGACAATGCGCTACAGAGCGTCTTCTAGTTCCCTGTGTGAATCAAGTATTGAGAGAATTGAAAAGAAAACCACAGAATTGCCAACTTATTATGGTCTAGTTAAACAATATGTCAAAGTAACTGCCTGACTGTTTAGCTGACGCCTAATTTAATCAATGCCAGTTGCCTCCTTTTGGTTACCTAGTTTAACTGTTGGGTGGAAGTTGAGATCTAATCTCACAAACATGGAAGGGAAGAATGTAAAGGTTACGCAACCAGACTGAGGGTTGAAACTCTTCCCTCATCCATTCTTGAGTACTCTTGTGGGTTCTTTTCTGGAATGATGGAAATGGGTTTCCTGATGTTTCACATCATAAGATTGGATCTGTAGTTCTTAGGGTCATGGGTAAATTGGATATGTAAAAGAATATGTTTTCATTTCTTGTTTTACCAATAACTATAAATTTTTCACTTTGTTTTAAAATATGTGTCTATAGGAAGTGGTGCAAACAGCTTTTTATTGTTTTTACTATTTCTTGTGCAATTATTCTAAAACAGGAAATTGTTGAGAATGATATAGCACTTTTGTATTGATGAGTGAAAACAGGAAATGAAATATAACATTTTTGCCCGCAAACTGAATCTGGTTCTTAAATTACCAAATATTTGTTGGTTATTAAGATATAAAATATATGTAATCTGTCCATGTTTCATCACTTACCTCCATACTAGACTGTTCTGCTTGGAAAAATTGATTTTTTTCGCCTGAAAATTATTCCTTAAGAGTGATTCCTTGACAGATTTCTTACTATCATGTTAAAATATAGTCATAAAATCAATCATGGTAATTTATATTCGTTGGACATGCTTAGTTGTGCTGAAATTCTACTTAATAGTTGTATATTTGATAAAGATTGTTGATCTATGTATTATTTTCTAAATTCTATTTGAAGCTATTGTGTGAAGAAAGAAGTTATGTTGTAGACGTACCAAGAGGACAAATAGGATAGGAGTTTCTGTGTATAAGTACTGCCTTGTATGTACTTCGTATGTGCAGGACATGTGATGGAAATAAATAAATAATTTTGAACATAATTGCTAGAAATAGGAGACTGTCACTCTGGGCTTTAGGACAAAAAATCGTTGTTTGGCAATTACTTGGGCATTAAATGTTTATAAATGGCAATTACCCATATTTTGATAAATCAACCCATCTCGACAGATATTATGTGAATTTTATCCTTAATTCTTTAACTTATTTTTTAGATATATTTAATTATTTTTAATTTTTATTTTATTAAATTCTTTTATTTAATCTTCTTATTTATTATCACTATAATTAAGTATGATTAACTAATACAGAATTAACTGAGTACTAGCAATTACAAACAAGTGTAATTATTTTTCTGTTTTTTTATAATTGTTTATCTCATTGACTATATCAATTATTTTACCGTCAAACTAAATGTTTCTTATTTCCAATTATTACGATTACTTTATGTTGACTTTTATACATATGTTGCAAATTTTATATTTAACTACAAATTCTTTATCTCGTACCTTCCTTGTTATTATTCTCATCTTCATATTATTTTTCATCTGTGATCATGTTCTTTTCAATTTTGAAGACTGGAATAGTTGAAGTAATATACAACATCAAACTTTTACCAAATCCAAAAAGATTGTTTTATGCGTGCAATTGTTATTATTTTCATGCTCTATCATTCATCATTAATATATTTTTTTTGTCCATTTCATCGTGTTTTCTTATTTAACTTTACAATTTTTTTTACTTCATTTTGTGGACTTTTATATTTTACAAAATTAAAATGATAGAAATGTCAAATAGAAATATGAATATGGTTTCAGAAACTAAAGAAAAAGAAGAATAGATAATCAATTAAGCCTGAAGCTCTGGATGAATTTGCTATTGTTCATAAAAAGATAAAACAAATCCAAATGATAAAAAAAATTATAGCACAATTCAGCTATCGATAATTTTCAAAATATTGATAGTACTAATTATAATCAAGAGCAAGAAAAAAAAATATTCAAACAAAATATATTGTTTGAAGTATTGTACATGAGAACACTTAAGTGAAATTCTGAGAAAATATTTATGATTCATGATAATAAACAAATATTAATGAAAAATTTAGAAATCTAATAATAAAAAACACTTCAATTAGACATGACAATTTGCAAACTCTTATAGACACTTTTTCATCATTTTATCAATACATGTGTATAACAATAATTAAATAGATTTAATTAATATAAATATTTCCAAAAGTATATAGCCGTAGAAAAAGTTGCGTGTATGAATAGTTAGTATCAATAGACATTCTTATGAATATTTATGTAAAACATCTGCAGACAGGTAAATCATGAACAAAAAGGAGAAATGATAAATTATTTTGTAGAACGAGCTGAATATTTTGTTTCATTTGTCTATTTAGTTTTATTATGCATGACTCGCAGCTCACATAAATCAATAACGGTACAGGACATTCCAATCTCACAATTTACATTATATAAATTATTATATAAATTTGTCTCAAAATATTTTAATAGCTTATGATATTTCCGCTATACTATTGCCTGAATTTGTCATTATTTAAGTTTATTTATTTATTATTTTTATTTGACAATTTTAATTATTTAAAATTTAATTTTCATTATTATTTTAGTTATAACATCGATTACAAAAATTTTAATAGATTTATACTTAAAAATTAAAAATTATAAAATCAGGAATATTACTTATTTTAAAAAAAACTTATAAAATTTATTAGTTTTACTAATTTTATTAAATAAAAATAAAATTATTAAAATCCTACATCATATATTTATAACTTATAATTTAGGGATAACATTGTAAAACAAATAATTGCTTATGCAGGGTGGATTATAGAAATTATGGTGGATTGCCTTTGCTTAATTTGTAGACACTGCACTGCTTTAACAAGAAGATATAATGTGATTTTGTGGCAAATATCCAAGAAAGAAACCATCTGTGGCAGCCAGTGTGCAAATGAAAAGGCATGCTCTATAAAAATCAATCACTACCATAACTAACTCAACATCATCCTCTGCTACTCCACATTTAGCATTCTACAAGGAGAGGAGATTCCTCATAATTATTCAGCCTATTATCCTGCTACATGGTACTGTAGCTATTGGCAACTCATGGTCAAGGTTGTTGGACCTTCCGACCATAGGTTAGGATCATCACAAAATCTTTCCCTGAGGATCCTATGGTTGCAGGAATTCTGTGGCCTGTAGATGCCGTATCAAGCCACAATTCAACTAAATTCTGTACCTGTAGTGAAGGAAGCACAGGATGTCCCATGCATTTGATCTCAACCTGCAACAAAAGTAACTTCAGACTATAAGCTACAAGTGCTCGTCTTTAAAGATAGAATACTGCAACATGTCATGCACTTTAATGATAACAAAATGCAAATGCTAAAACTCCAGAACCCTTTGCCTGAATATGAATCTATTTTACATATCCAACAAAGACTTACCTCATCCTCACTTTTCAGGCCCAGTTTCTTCATTAACAGTTTTTGGATAAATGAGACAGGTATGCTTCCGTCCCTTGAGCAAAATGAATAGACAGACATGAGAAATCAGAGCTCGGTTAGTTCTATATTTGAAAGCATAACCAGTTTCTCAAGCATTCTTCCAGATGGAAAAGTAGAAACTTGTACAAAAAGAGAAAAATACATTATACACTAATAGTGCTACTACAGTTATTGATAAGAGGGGAGGGAGGGATGCATCCCTGCATGACAGTAGAATTGTTCAAAGAATTCTTTAATTTTGAAGTGGTCAATCATTTCGTGCATCCATGGCCTCTTTCCATCCTTGGGACAGTCACAGATTTTTATCAAGCTTGTCCTTTTGCTATTTCCTTTTTCCAGTATCATGCTTAAATAGCTAACGTATTACCTTGATATGAATATGTTCCTACTAGTTCAATTCTCCTCTTTCTAATTGATGGAGTAATAGATCATTGACTACTGAGGCATAATCAGCCAAAGGTCAAACCAATCACTTCCTTTGGTGTTATTTGATAAGTTGCATGAAAGTTTACTATGAGTCTATTTGGGCAAACTTCTAACATGATCTCATGATAAAAGAGGAAAAACTAAAATTAACTTCTTCATAACTAAAACTAGCTTATGTATTAACTAACATGTAGAAGTTCTCTCATAACTTTTTTAAATTTTTTTTTTAACTTGTGCATAAGTTAATTTGAGCTTATGAAGAAATTAATTTCAGTTTTTTCTTTTCCTTTTGGCTTCTTAAAAGGGCTTACGAAAAAGTTTGTTCAAACAAATCCGTACCCTGCTGTGGATGGGCTTATATAAATATTAATGAATAGCAAAGTAGGATATTTTCATTTAAAAGATATAATTAACTTGTAACACTGTCTACATTGGTCCAGAAAATGACAAGGAACTTACTTTATTCTTACATAACTTGAAGGAATTTGGGGTAAAGGTGCATCTCCTTCCCTGAAACATTAGTGGGAACTAAGTACAAGTAGAAATATTCAAAAGATGATTTACGAAACATATATAATAATTACTGGATGCCAAGATAGAATTTGTTAATTCAAGTTTCAAAGCTATGTTTTCTCACTGATTTTCAGAAGCTGCTAAGGAGAACCAAATTGAGTCATTCCATAAGAGGTTACTATCATTAGCATCCAGAACAGCCTGAGGGGATATTCTAGATTCTCCAAAAACAGGTTCCTTTTTTGGGCGAACTCTTCGCAGTTTGTTGGGTTTTGCTGTATCTGGAGAGACATGATCAGTGCTAATCTTTTCATCTTCAACTTTTGCCTTGCGCTTATTTTCCTCATGTTTGCCTTTCAGCACTTTATTATCGCTGTCATTTACTTTCACGGATTCTGGTTTAGCATTAGACGATTGCACATTAGACTTGAAAGACTTACTCCTACTTGCAGCCTCTGCTAAATAATTCAAAGTTTTCCAAAGATCCCATTTTGCTTCCTGTGTTTCAGCACCATTCTGCAGTCCTCTATTGCATATGGATTGACTATTTTTACAAGGTGACAAACTCTAAACCAATAAGAAAAACACATTGTAAACTTAGGCAGGTGCCATCAGGGAAAACAAATAAACCAAAAAAAAAAACAGTCAACAGAAACATATATGGTGAGCACAACGAGAAGAGCATGATCGTCTTTCCTACCTGTCCCGCACTCTTTGCAGACTTGTTTGAAGTGTCAGGTGAGCACGAACTATCTTGGCGATCTTCCAGTAATTCCTCTTCTTTTTTAATGAGCTTTTCAACAGAGAAACCAGAGCCCTGCAGGCCTAGTGCCTTTCTTGTAGGTTTTGTTCTTCTCCCTGTCATGGTTGATTGTGTAGATACCCTTGGAGTGTTGACAACCAAAGATGACAGTGATCTTTCCTTTCTTCTAGCTGGTAATAGTACTGAAGGGATGGCTACAGGTGCCTTCTGCTTTCTTTTATTGAAAGGGAAAATTTTGTTCCTTAAATCCTGCAAACTGTTATCTGGCCTGGGAATAGGAAAGACGTGCAACATATTAAAAGAGAAAAGCTATTTAAAAAAAAAAAAAACTTAGTTGTGTGCTTCCATGCATATAAAGAATAGTGATGAAGGCAATTAATATAAAGCATATATTATTAAGTTTTGCAAGTTTTTCACATCTGGTTGAGACTTGAGACAGTTTGCAAAACTATCTATGTATTGTCTCTAACTAATTCACCAATACTAATGCCTCCAATGTTTGATCCAGTATTGCCAATATATTAACATTATATGCTCTTATAGTCCAAAAACTTTGCTAATAGGATAAATCCACCAATTTTGGGCAAGGACTAAAACCAATAGCAACTGCCTCGGAATGAAATCTTCTACAGACAAAGCAAAACTAATAAATTGAACTTAAAGATACTCAGCTAAAGAATATTCTAAACCCCAAATAATGGGGTCAATTATGTCAGCCGTTCCATCTATTAATGGGATCACAACTATTTTTATGATTAGTCCTTATCTGATTCAAGCTAATACTTCAGATGAAAAATTATTAAATCCATCTGATGGAGTTAAAGCACAATGGTTAAAAATTTTTCTTGCTTTAAGTTTTGGTTTTATGCATCTTAAATGCTTTGATATTTTCTATGCCAAACATCAGACGCGTAAAATGTATACATGAATGGAAAACTTCAGAAAATAAACTGCAAGCATACTATGAAAATAGTAGGCTATGTTATCAATGGATGACAAGATGAATGTATTTTATTCCCTTGGATGTCATAGTTCACTTGCATGAACATTACAACGAGTTATTATGATGCCACAAGTGGATTTCGGGAGCAAGTTCCCAAAAAAATTAAGAAATGAATGACTTTATGTGATGACCACATCACATCAACAGTTCTCTTTCTTGCGTGATGTTGCAACGTAATACCAACCTAGAGGAAGATCTGATTGCAGCATGATTGTTTCCTTTTTCTTTCCATAATGTTTGAGCAACTTAGCAGTATTAGACAGCTTTTAAGTGCAAATTTAGACACGTCAACAATAAATTAAATTTTTAAATGAAACGGTGTATCTTGCATCTCTATTTTAGCAGCTTTCAAAAATTGACATGCAGAACAGAATCTCTTGCCGGAACAATAGAACAAGGTAAATCAACACCTTCCATTTTTGTAGTTACTCCCCCCCTCCCCCTCCACTTCCTTTTGAAGAAAAAGTACAACAAAAGAGGGATTAGTCACAATTATCTGAAGGGACTGACCTCATTTTCTCCAGCGGAACAATGCCCAAATCAATGTTGCATACTGGACAATTTTCCAATTCTTCATCTGTAATTTTATCATAAATGCACTTCCTGCAAACTGCATAAATTCTACGGGATCAGTTTGTCCTTCATCCATGAAGCATCCATAATAAACACAAATTTCACATCACAATGTCCATGAGAATCGAGAAAAACCATCAGGCATAGTTACTTACCGTATAAACCTCCCCAATTAACAACATAAGAAATGAAGCCAAGTAAATTAAGAAAGACTATTGTTGAATGGTTTATAGAGTTGGATACGATTTTCCTAAATATATAGGCATTAAAAAAAAACAAGAAAGTTTATTAGCTAAAAAAAAACACCAGAAAAGTACAGACGCAAGAAAAGTTCCTATCACGGAAAAGAAAAAACTAGCTGTTGACACAGTGGGCCAAATCGAAGCACAGAACTTCCTATTGTGTAACAACCACGTTCTGAATGGTGTGTAACATGGGTATACTCACAGCAGTAAAAATAGAATTTTCAAAAGTATTTACTTACAAAACACCCATATCTGTAATTAAGCAAATACCAAATACTCCCCATCTTGAGTATAACAAGCAACAAACCCAAATGAACAACGCAGAAACCGGGACAAACCCCATGAATGGAAAACGCGGAAAGAATAAAAATTTGAGAAAATTGAGATGACAAGTGAATAAAAAGGCAAAAGGGAAGGAATAATAGAAGGGATACTGAGAAGAGATTAAGAAGGAAGCGATTAATTACACGTATGAAGGCAAAGAGAAATGGCAGTGGCCTCCTTGAGGAACTTGTTGCAAAGCGGGCAAGTCATGCATGCTGCAATCGCATCCCTCTTCACTCTCACCAGCCTCTTCATCGTCATGGATCACCCAACCTTAACTCTCACACCTCACGTATGTATGTATATGAGTGTGTGTCTGTGTGTATTCTATGCTATCCACCAGAGTGCATGCAAATTTACGTCCACTTCGGCAGAATCACCTGCATTAACACCACCATGACAAAGAAGCATAGATATAACACTCCGAAATCAAGAATCAAAGGCCGAATAATAAGATATTATGAGCAGAGAAAGAAGGAGCGAAAGGGACCTAGGTAGTGTGGATCGGTGAAGAATGCTATAGAAAGGAGATGGGTCGGTGAGATTGGACGTGGATTTAGGGGTAGCTTGTTGGATTCGAACAGCGTTGGTGTTGTTGAGGTTGATCTCAATCGAAAGGAGAAAAGCCTTTAACCAACGCTCCAAACTGGTTTTCTCTCTTTTGTCTTTTTATTCTTTTTTTTTTCCTTTTCTCAATCAAACTTTGCATTTATTTTGTTCGATTTCTTCGAGCAGATAGATTGTGATGTCGGATGCAAAGATAACGTGCACCTTTGCGCTATCCTACCTTATGCTGCGCACTCTAGATTAACAGACTATTACGTGTAATCGCTTTGTTGGCGGGGATTTCTCTTCTCTGCGCTCGCCTGCACCCCAAGGTCAATGTACTCGCACCTCAACTGAATTTTTTTAGCTTCACATTTAGTTGTTAGTATTTATGGTTCTTTATATTTTTAATTATTCCATTTTGATTTTTAACTTCAAATGAACAGTTTTTATTTTTCTTTTATTTGTGTGACTTCAAAACCTATTATATATATATATATATATATATATATATATATATATATATATATATATATATATAAAGGAAGTATTTGAAGTGTTTTAATCATCATATTATATATTGATTTTTTAATAACATGTTTATACTAATTTCTCACTCAAATCAAATTAGGCTTTATAATACATCAAGTTTGTTTATAAGACTATAATTCCAACTTTTATGTTATATTTATGCCATCTTTGTAGTTGACTATTGAATTAGGTAAAATTGTTTTTAATTTTATATTTAACTTTATATCTTTTGAATATGTTGCTAGTTTTATATGTTCATTTTTTTTTCTTTACTATTCCATTTTGCTCAATTTTTGAAAATATGAGATTAATTTTGTCATTTAGCGACAATTTCCTCTTTCTTCTCACAAAGGCATCTACCACTTATATAAGGTTATATCTTAGATTATTATTTGTGATCACACTATTTAACAAAACTTGTTAAGCAAAAAAATTATATCCATAAAATTGCTCTCACTCCTCAAAATTCAATGAACATATATGAACACCTTTTGTCATTTTTATTTTTCATTCAAGTGTCTTCTTTTTCCTGACTAATAACTTCATGTTATTTTCTCTAGTGTAAAATTTTGATTTTTTTAATTTGATTTTAATATTTAAAAAAAAGTTAGTAATTTTTTTATAAATTTGGCTTCACAACATTATATAGACAATGTTATATAAAGAAGTGCACCTCTTCCTTTTTCTCTTTATCGTGAAAATTCTATCAATTTTTTCTCGCGAAATCACATGTTTTATCTTAAGTAAATAATTTTAAAATTTATATTTGATTACAAATATTTGTATAATGATGTTATATTGTTTGATGTAATACAAATATTGTTATATTTTGTCTTGTATGAGAAATGTAAAAAAGTAAAGTAACAAATAAATGTAACTTCTGAACATCTATTTTAAAAAAATAATATTACATATAGGAAGATGAGATATTGCATTGACCTACAACCAATATAGAAAATGAAGATATTACATTGGTTGGATACACAATTAACATAGTATGTAAAATTTTTACATGGTTATCAATTAAGGTAAAAGGTCTTTCATTTTTTACCTCAGTGAGATCTACATCAATTCTAAAAATTGATGTAGAATGTCGAAAACAATCAATATTTTCTAGTACTGTTTCAAACAATAAATTTGCTTGAGACTTTTTTCAATTAAACCACTCTTTTTTAAAATAATGGTTCATTTCCACATATTATCCTTCCATTGTGCATGCTTATTTAGTGTTACATGTTTCATATTTGAATTAGCATACCATCTAGGATATATGTGCCATGTAGTTTGTCTTTAACCTATATATCTTATTAGAATTGTATGTGTACCATATAACCGGTTGGTCAACATACTCCTCTATGTTGATCAACCGGTCAACTTTCTCCCAACTGCGAACATCTGCCCAAACAGGCTTGGGGCCTTGTTTCATATAATTGGTCGGTCTTCGTTACGGAACTGACTAATCGGTAAGTATAAGGTAAATTGCTCTTCATAAATCCAGCATGATTAACAAGGCAAAACATACTTATGAACTATTGGCTCGTGATTGGGTTGACTCTAATCAAAAGTTTATTTAGAAACCTATAAATACAAAGGTAAGGTAAGAAAGTAGATGATTACATTTATTGAACATTTAAAACTTAAATGTGACAACCGATCGATATAAATTATTAACTTGAGAGTCAAAGTGCCTTTTACAGGTACTCACCACTCAGCTTGAATTTAACTGAAGAAAACTAAAAAATATTATGAAAGAGACCTTAAATAAGACGAAAAGAAGTAGTAGAAAGTGTGAAGGAGCTATTATAGACTCCTACATCCAAAATAATATGTTATTTTCTTGTCTTACATTTCCTTCTATTATGTCTTCAAACCATGTATTCCTTATACTAGCTTCACATATTTAACTATCTTCACATATTCAACTATCTTCACATATTCAACTATCTTCACATATTCAACGTAAGTCTCTTTATTTCCTCACATTTTTTATTCCAAAATTTCTTTCTAAAGCCCTTGCTTTTTGGTGCCTAATCTTCAATTTCATCTTGCCTTTTATATCTTTAAAACCAAGACTTTTTTCATCATTTAATTTACATAAACTATGTTAAACCTATCCTCAGAAAATCATGTCTCTAAAATTTAGCCATATAAATAAGCTCGTATATAATTAAAATTTAAGAAATTATTGTGATGTTAGGAATGCTGATATTGATGCATAAGAATGAAATAGATGGAAGAAGAAAACTTATATTGTCGTGTGGAATATGGAAACTTTCACAGAAATTGAAATGAAAGAGTCAAAAAGCTGACAGCAAAAATAACAGAATGGCTAGAGAATATCCTAAAAAGGGTCAAGAGAGAGAAAGAGACAATTCCAATCTTCTACCCCCTCCTCTATAGCAATATCCTCTCTTATACTCACGTAGTGCTCCACAAAAAATCCTTCAGTGCAGAATTGGTTATTCTTTTCTTGACACTTTTGCGGTTGCTCTTGTTTTTCTCCTTCTTTGCCATGTGTCCATTGGGTTCTGCGTTCTTCACCTGCTCATTGCCCGTGCCATTCATAAAATTGCTTTCTCCATGGAGATCAACCTTGTCCTCAAGGTTGAAGTTAGGATGTTCCATTTGCAAAGTACTCACATCTTCCCAAGTAGCTCTGGAGATATCAAATCCTTCCCATTGGATCAATACTTGAGGTATATGTTGATTTGCGCGTAAGATGACTTTGGATTGTAACACCTTGAGCGGTTGAATGACAGGGTCATGTTCATCGGTGATAAAAGGCAAGGTCATATATGGTTGTTGATTTTCTCCTTTGAATGGATTAAATAAGGACACATGGAAAATTGGATGAATCTTTGATGTGGGAGGCAATGATAATTTGTAAGCAACAAGTCCAATTCGTTGCATTACTGGGAAGGGACCAAAGTAACGAAGGCCAAGTTTCTGGTTTTTGCGAAGGGTGACTGAATGTTGCCGATAAGGTTGGAGTTTCACAAGCACAAGGTCTCCCACTTGGAACTCCACATGAACTCGTTTATTGTCCGCATATTTCTTCATTAGATTTTGCGCTTTTGCCAATTTTTGCTTGAGACAGAGTAGTGTGTGATCACGATACATCAACATTTCCTGTAAAGAAGGGGGTTCTGTAGCATCCTTCACATGATTAGGAAGAGTAGGGGGGTCTCTCCCATAAACTTCTTTGAAGGGTGTCATGCCAATGTTAGTTTGGAAGGAAGTATTATACCAGTATTCTGCCCATGACAACATCTTACTCCAGCCTTTCGGGTCATCAATGGTGAAACATCTTAAATACATTTCCAAGCATCGCTTAAGAGCTTCAGATTGACCATCAGATTGAGGATGGTAGGTGGTGCTCATCGCTAATGAAGTGCCACTGAGTTTACAAAGTTGTTGTCAAACATTACTTGTAAAGACTTTGTCACGGTCGGAAACTATGAATTTTGGTATCTCGTGCAACTTCACAATGTATCGCATGAAAACTTCAGCTACTTGCTATCTTGAATAATCTGCCTTAAGCGTGCAAAAATGTGCATACTTAGAGAGACAATTAGTGACGACCATAATCATAGAGAAACCATGTGATGGGGGAAGGCCAAGAATAAAACCCATGGCCAAGTCTTCCCAAATTTGGTGGGGGATAGGGAAGGGCTGTAAGAGTCCCGCTGGCAAAGTAGTGGAGGATTTGGCTTGTTAGCATATCAAACATTGTTGTACATAAGATTTAATATCCTTGTGCAAATCTTGCCAGTAAAACTGAGAAGAAACCTTAGCCGATGTGCGCGCAATACCCAAGTGGCCACCTATGGGAGAGCTATGGAACTCCTGTAAGATATTTGTAATCAAGGGATGTTGAGCTGGTACCACCAGTCTGTTCTTCTAGAACAATAACTGATTATGAATGGAGTAATAAGGACTTGGGGGTTTGCCTGCGTTGCAAAGTCTGATAATATCAAAGAGTTGTGAATATGAAACAACTGCATCACGTAGGTTTGTGATGAGATCCCACTTAGGCCTAGAAAAAGCCATGAAACAGGATCTAGACAAAGCATATGCAGCTAGGTTCTCCTTGTCAAGCTTATACTCAATGGTAAAATCATACCCCCAATAACTTGTGTAGCCAAGCTTGTTGTTCTAGAGTATGAATGGTTTGTTCCATGAGACATTTTAAGCTTTTCTGATTGGTGCGTATGACGAACTTATGGCTAAGTAAATAATGCCGAAATTTCGCTATAGCCTTAGTGACTACATTAAATTCTTGCGTATAGGCATATTGCTTCTGCATGTGTGGTGACAATTTCTTGGACAAGAAAGCAATTGGGTGTTGGGATTGACTAAGAACAACATTGATGTTTGTCCCTGATGCATCAGTTGACAATATGAATGGCTTTGGAGTAGTTCGGCAATGCCAATACAAGAGCCTTGGTGATAGTTGTCTTGAGGTTATCAAAAGCAAGATTGGCTTGAGAATCCCAATGGAAATTAGACTTTTTAAGCAAATTGGTTAAGGGAGCAGCGATGGAAGCATAACCCTTTATAAATCAACGATAGTACCCGGTCAAGCCCAAAAATCCTCGTAATTGCTTCACTGTTGTTGGGATTTGCCAACCCAAAATTGCCTTCACCTTATTGTGGTCCATCGAGACACCCTTACTCGAGACAATATGACCAAGGTATTCCACCTCTTGTATATCAAAATGACACTTGGACAATTTGGCAAATAGCTGGTGTTGTTGTAAAATTCGAAGTACAGCTTCCAAGTGGTGTAAATGAAGTGGCCATGATGCACTATAGATCAATATATCATAAAAAAAACTAACATTGATTTTATCAACAACCCGTGAAAAATTGAATTCATTAAGCTTTGGAAGGTAGATGGGGCATTGGTGAGCCCAAACGACATAACTAGCCATTTGTAATGGCCTTGATGAGTTCGAAAAGCAGTTTTGAATCTATCCTCTGGTGCCACAGAAAATTAATGATAGCCTGAGTGAAGATCAAGCTTGAAAAAATATTGAGCACCCCCCAATTCATCAAGTAATTCATCAACCATAGGGATGGGAAAGCTGTCCTTAACAGTGATGGTGCTTAGAGCCCTATAATCGGTACAAAATCGCCATGTACCATCTTTTTTCTTTAATAATAGTATTGGTGAAGAGAATGGGTTGTTGCTAGGAGAAATGATGCCTTCATTCAACATCTCAGCAACCATGTGTTCAATCTGCGCCTTATGGTTGTGGGGATACCGATAAGGTCAAACTTGCACAGGATTAGTACCTGGCAACAAGGGAATCCGGTGATTATGAGACCGATCAGGTGGTAAGCCCGAAGGTTTGTCGAAAACAGATCTATAATTATATAGGAGAAGGGCTAGATCCGGTTGTAAGTCAGTAGAGAAATCAACCCCTTGATCCTTTTGCCTCCTCTTAAGAACATGAAGTTGTAAAGTATAACATTCATCAAGAGCATAGGTGTGAAACATTCTCCGTATATGATGGAATTGTGCTGGGGTTGGAGTCATAGAGTTATCACCATGTAGAGTAACAAATTCGCCATTTAAGTAAAATTTCAGAGTCAAAACACTGTAATTTGAAATATGAGGGCCTAATGTCGTCAGCCAGGATGCACCCAAAACCAAATATGCTCCAGAAATCAGTAATAAATAGATTGGAAGAGTGAGTGTATGACCTTGTACTGCCACCTTGAGTTCTCGAATCAGGCCTTCCACTATCAAGGAGTTTCCATTGCCCACCATAATAGGAAAGGTACCTTGAATAGAGCCCTGGAAGTGCATGGTACCCACGCCGTGAGAGCCTTTAAAAGCGTTGAAGGAGAGATGATGGTCCAAAAGAGGTTCAGTGTTGGCATCAGTAAGTTGCGGAGATGGGTTTGTTTCATCTAAAGGTTCCTCATCCTTCTCATATTGCAACAAAAGGTATTGTTTATTAGGACATCTATGGTTAGGGGTGAATTTTTCATCGCAAGTATAACACAATCCTTTCTCTCTGCGACTTTGCATTTCAGCTAGTGTGATGTTTTTAAAAGTGGGTGGTTTGAAAGGTTGGCTAAATGGTTTCATGTTCGATGGGGTAACAGGAGTGGTAAGACATTTGGTTTCAATTGTTGGCTTGTGATTGGTTTTGTGTTGGAGGGTTTGGGGTAGCTAGAGGGAAAGTAAGATTTCAATTGAGGAGTGTATTTTTCTTCAAAAAGTTTGGCTAAGGACACAACTTTAAGAATAGAATTAGGTGACTGAGCCAACACATATCTTCTTATTTCAAGTTTGAGGCCACTCAAGAAACAATCCAATATGGCATCGACTGTAAGTCCTGTAACACGATTAGCCAAAGCAGTGAACTCTACATAATAATCATTTACAGATTCCAGTTGTGATAGTTTAAATAGAGCAGAGCATGGGCATGCATAAGGAGAAGAACCAAATTATAGTTCTAATGCCTTAGTAAAACCTTCCCAGAATTAGAAGGGGTTGTTTTTTGCATCATTTGAAACCAAGGTACAACATCCTTCTCGAAATAAATCGCAACAATAGTGAACCATTGGAGCTAAGGAGTGGAGTAATACTCAAAAAATTGTCCAGCCTTAAAAATCCACTGCAGCACATTTGTACCATCAAATTTAGGAAAATTAAGTTTAATATTCCTGACTTGAAACAACGGTTTACTTCTAGAGTTCAAACCACCAGGGTTATTCTACTTGGAAACGTCCTCGAGTGCCAACTCAAGCTTCTCAAAGTGTCGGAGTGTCTAAATACATGCATTACTTACCGCTCAGTTACATTAGTAACTTGAGAGTCGGAGTGTCTTTGACAGGTACCCGCCTGTCCGGCTCGGAGGAGGAGGGAGAATGAACAACTTGGAACATGGGAAGATCAAGGTGGTCGTCCGGCCTTCAACGAATCCGTCTATTCCTCAACGTGTCCGTCCAGTTATCAAGAACCGTCCGATCTCGAAACCATCTCGAAATGTTTTAAGGGGTCTTCAACGTTCGTCCAGCTCCCAATGGTAGCCCGCTTTGAGCAAAGCCCGCTTGGTCTTCATCTTACAGTACGTTGAACAGTGTTCGTCCGTCCAGTCTCTAGCATCCACCCAGTCTTCAACACAATTAAGAGTGTTTTAGTAGGGTCACACCAAACCCGACCGAAGTCTCGTTAAAAATAAGAACATATTAATTATTTTAAAAATTAAACTATTATGAATTTATTCTTCTAAAAACATAAATGGTTGTTTGGAAACTTTTGTATATATAAATAATAATTTTCGCAGTCAATTATACTTGACTTTGCTCGTTCTCACCGACTGTCACTCACAGGTAGCCGTGTCGGAACTATAACCACAGTCAAAGCTAAGCTTCTGCTTCTTTTTTCTCTATCTCGCTGACACTAACTATCATCGGAAACGGTAAGTGAAACCCTACGTGCGTGTTTCTTCGGGTTGAAACATCATATCCCCTCCAAGATCTGAATCTACGCAATGTAATGTAACGCACTACTTCTCCAGTAGGATCCAGAAGAACCAAACTCATCAATGAGCAAAATCCGTCGCTGCCAGAGGATTTTCATCCTCTCTCTTCTCTCTCTCTCCGTCGTCGCTCCCCTCGTCTTCGTCTCTCACCGCCTCAACCTTCTCACTCCTCTCGGTAAGTTCAATTCCTCTATCTTTCTCTCTCATCACGTGCTTCTTTGCTACTTGTTATTTTGCAATGTCGTTTTGCTTTCACCATTTTTTGTGACTCTTTCGATTGATTCTGCGCCTTTATGTTGCCGTCGTTTCAGGAAGAAGAGAGTTTCTCGAAGAGTTATATCGCGCTGTAAGACTCCGGATTCCTGTTTTTTTTTTTTTTGAAATCTGTTTCTAGCTCTTCTTGCTTTTGGTTGCCACGAAAGAGTTTGAGCCGGAGGATATGTTGCTTGCCTTGGTTTTTAGTACTGGATTTTAAAATGTAGTGTCGGTGAGTGGAGTTGTCAACGGAATTTCTCGCACTTTCCCGGAATTTATAGCGGAGAATCGTATTACTTCGGATTTGTTTGTTTTAAGTGGAGGAAACATTTGTGTTCCTTTCAAAGCAGCTAGTTGAACTATACCAGCTTTTATGCTCCGCTTTGGAACTTGAATTTATTTTAGGATAAAACTTAGATGCAGTTTGATACGTGCTACTGGTGTATTTTTCCAGTTAGAACTATAATTTTATATCTGTTTTTTTGTGTCATCAAGGTTTTTCATTCTCGATGTAAAACTTCAATTTTTATTTAATAACAATACCAAACACCTATGGATTGTTTTAAACGATCTTTGCTATTAATTTATTTTTGTTGTAGGCATACAGGACGGATACTTTGAAGTTAAATGCTGTAGAACAGGTAATAAGGGTTTTGATAATGAATTTTCCTCATTGCGTTAAGTACTTGTTTTCTTTTCCGAGTGAATTGACATATAATACTTTTAAATTTTCTGCCTGTTTTTGAGTTTCAGGAAGCTGCTGAAGAATTAGATGAACCAAATCAAGTTGTTTATACGGAAAAAGATTTTGTTTCAACAATTGGTTACGATTCAGAAAACAATCATGATTCTAACGAATCTAGAAATGCGGGATACAGAGGCGCCACTTTGGAAATAAATGGTTGGTATATATGAGTTTATGTTTTATTATTTAATTTTGGGCTTGCATATGGCCACTTAAGTGATAAAGTATATGGGACTGTCTGAAATTTGTACTATTGTCGAGTTCAGGTTTCAATCAACACGGAAAAGAACACCAGGGAACTCAGCAGAATGATTTATCCTTCACGTCTCAAGGTAGGAATATACATGATTCACAGAGACTGTTAGAGAAGAATATTGAAGTAACAACCAAGAAGGTTCAAGAGATTAAGAATCAACTTAATTTAGCCAAGGCATACTTGAAAATTGCACCACCAAGCAGCAATTTGCGCTTGAGAGATTTGGAGCGGCTATCAAGAGAGATGGAATTAGTAGTTGGTGAAGCCACCCAGGATTCAGATCTGTCAATGAGGTAAAATTTCCCATGTAAGTCTATGCTTGCATCTAGAACTTTCAAGTGAAAACTGCTAATGTTTTGATCCTTGAAGAGAGTAAATATGAAACTTGAATTTGTCCCACAATCACTATGGTTAATTGCTAATTTTTTAACTGAATACAGCAACAACAAAAGCCTTATTCCGCTAGGTGAGATCAGTTACATAGATCACAGTGTCACTGGTTTGATTAAAGATCAAATCATCAAATCTGAAATGAGTTATCTTTGATCCATGTTTGTATATTGATGGGTTTTACGTTGTTTGTGAATAGCCTAACGCACTCATTTACCTGGGTTTAGGATTGGCTATAACACATTCATTTTTTGTTTGATAAGAATTGTTAACAAAATTTGACAATTTTTTTCAATCTGAAAACAAGTGAAGTTCACAGTGCTTTGCAGAAAATGAGACACATGGAAGCTTCACTGTCTAAAGTCTACCGTGCTTTTCCTGACTGTTCTAATATGGCTGCCAAGCTCAATACAATGAAGCGTCAGGTTGAAGAGCAAGTCCGTTCTCAGCGACATCAAGCAACATATCTTGTACATCTTGCTGCAAGGACTGCTCCAAAAGGCATTCATTGTCTTTCTATGCAGTTGACTGCAGAGTACTTTGCATTGAGGCCAGAGGAGAGAAAACTTCCAAATGAAAATAATATTCATCGCACAGAACTTTATCATTATGCTGTCTTCTCTGACAATGTTCTGGCATGTGCAGCAGTTGTTAACTCTACTATCTCATCTGCCAAGGTAAAATAACTTACTTTTTTTTTTGGATTAACTTTTATCTTGTTTTTTCTTTCAACACAGATACTCTCTAATATTTTTTGAGCTAATGTTTCTGTTGTGACTCCAATGTGCTGAAAAAGCTGAAAAAGAAAAAGAGATACTAACTCATACTAATAAGTTTAGCTGTCACGTTATTTCAAAGTAGACAAGTCCCTAGTGGTTAGTGGTTGCTTTGGTGGTTGATGACTTGATGTCCCTCTCTCCAATATTACTCGAAAATGCTTGTTTGACATTTGAGAGGGTGAAAATAGGAACTTGGGGGAAGAACCTGATCTATGATTATAATCCCTCCCCCTAACCTTGGGGAGTTAATTACAGGACAAATTGTACACAATGTTATTTGAAGTTGACCCTGACTACTTGAAAATTAGAATAGTTATTCTAGTTGCAGCTTTCAATGTTACAGAACTTATTTCAGAATCAAGAAGCCAAATCAGCAAATACCTAAGATGATTTATGATCTATCTCAATGTAGTTTGTTAGAAAATAAAATTCTCCTTTCACTTTCTTTCTACAGTATGTCGCCTTTCATTATTTAATTGGGTTGATATATATATTCCAAAAGAAAATTATTGTTAGTCACTCCCTGATAAACAGTCATTTCCAGTTAGTGGGAGCTCGTTTTACCTCGTCAGATTTCTCAGCATCTGTATTAAAGTGTCTAAATAAGTTTTTTTTTTTTTTTTTTTCAGAAGAATGTTGTCTCTCTGCATCAATTCATGTCACTTTATCTTGTAAAGTTGTGGATTCATTATAATTTAGTTGCAGTTGTGGGAATCTCTGAGAAAATTATTGTTAAAAGTATGCTAACTTAACATATCTTTATATTAGTTTCTAAAGTACTTAGAAAATATTATAAAATCAATTAATCATCTAATTAAGAAAGCAATATTAGGAGTTGTTTTCCTGATTTTTCAATATTTCACGTTTTGTTTCCTTATTTAGTTTGGTTTGTTAATGGGCTGGTTTCGTACTAGTAATACAAGTACCTGGCCGATTTATTAGTATAAATAGGAGTATGAGATGAAGGTACTGCAACAAATTATAGATTATCAACAATATACTTTGTGTTATCATTTGCTTTACTTTCTCTTCTCTCATTACTCCATAAACATACTATTTTTAATAGTTCTCATTAAGTGTGTATATATATTGTGGTTAGAAAGCTTGACAATGAACTCCAAATTGCAGGAACAGGGGAAACTTGTTTTCCATGTATTGACCAAATCACTCAACTTACCAGCAATCTCAATGTGGTTCTTGATAAATCCTCCTGGGAAAGCTACAGTCCACGTACAGAGCATAGACAACTTTGAATGGTTGTCCAAGGACAATTCCTTCCTGGAAAGTAACTCCAGCGATCCAAGATACACCTCTGAATTGAACTACCTACGTTTCTATCTTCCGGACATTTTTCCTGCTCTAAATAGGGTTGTGCTCTTTGATCATGATGTGGTGGTACAACAAGATCTCAGTGCACTGTGGAATATGGATATGAAGGGAAACGTAATTGGAGCAGTTGGAACTTGTCAAGAAGGAAAAATCCCATTTCATAGGATTGACATGTTCTTAAACTTTTCAGATCCATTAATTGGAAAGAGGTTTGATATCAATGCTTGCACATGGGCATTTGGGATGAATTTGTTTGATTTGCAACAGTGGAGGAGACACAATTTAACTGCTGTCTATCACAATTATTTGCAAATGGTACGATTAAAAAATGTCTTTATTTAGTTTTGTGCACTTCAATATTTTACACTAAAGGTTGTCATGGATTGGATTTTTCAAAATCTAGTCTAGATCCAATCTAGATCTAGTAAAATAGATTGGATCTATAATCCAGATCCATTTTAACTAGATCAACTACATATGATTTTTTTCGGTCTAATTTAAATTGGATTAAATCTAGATTAATCCACTTTGTCAATTAGATTAAATCCTGTAAGATCAATCTAATACACTTGACTATAAGGCCTATTAAGACTTGGGTGGGACTAACTCAATTTGACGTGAACCCAAGCTGATTCATGTTGACCTAGGTTTGGCTCGACTTGGGTTTGAGCCTAATCATCTTGACCTTTATATTGGGTCAATTAATCTTGATTCTTCGGTTTGGGCTGATTGGGCTTGACCTACGGTCATGACCGATTCAGTTTGACCTTTGACCGAGGCCAACATGGCTTGATTTTTTGTCTTAGGCCAACTTAACTTGACTTTTGGTGTGGACGAACTCATCTCAAATTTCGGCCTATATTGACTTGGCTTGACCTTCGACCTTGTTCTACTACGCTCAATTCTTTCGTCCAGACCAACTCATCTCGATTCTTCGACTCGACTGATTCGACTCAATCTTGGGTTTTTGATGACTCGACTCCACCCTTTGGCCCAGGCCAACTTGCCTGGACCTTCAGTCTAGGCAGACTCAATTTGACCTTCGAACCAGACTAACTCTCCCCAATCTTCGAGTTGGTAGACATGCCTCGACCTTTGACTTGGGTTGACTCATCTTGACCTTTAGCCCGAGCTAATTTGACTTCACTTCCTAGGTCAACTTGGCTCGACCTTTGACCGGGATGACTCGAATCTACCTAGGCCGATTTGGCTTTACCTTTGTCTTAGGCTAACTTGACTCAACTTTCAGCTTGGGCTAACTCCTCAACCTTGGATTGAGCTGACGTGGCTAAACCTTTATCTCAACTTAGAACCCCCTTGATTTTGGATTTTCAAAATCCAAAATATGATCCAATCTAAATTTAATTAAGTGGATTGGACTTAAAATACAAAAGTATGGATTTGAATTGGAAAAAATCCATTTAAATAGACTTGAAGTAATATGGATTTGGATTATTCTGGATTGGATTTCATAATTTGGATCTTTTGTCCACCCTTATTTTACCCCAACCAAATTTCTCCGATGTAAATTTCATTAGATTTTCGGTTAGACTCTTGACATTAATGAGGTAATGGTAATTTGAAGAACAATGTTTGGCATCCAAGTTCTTGAACCTCAATTGTATTGATCATCACTTGCGATTATCTTTTTTGCATTTTAGCATCCTTAACCAAGTAGTTTGAGTTTTGATTCTGAATTACCTGAATCGGATGCTATTATCAGGCAAAGATTTGATATCACCAAGGCATTTTTTAGATTTGTATTCAAAATTGGCGTTTTCTTCTTGTATCTAATTTTGGTGGTTGAATCATAATGGGAGTACGTCTCATCATTCAAATTACTGTTTTAGATGGAGCACAAATGTTAATTTGTTTGAGCAACTTTTCATTTCTTTCCCCCGATATTGTTTGAAAATAAAATTATAATGGAATAATTGTCTTGTGTATTTGTCTGGGATAATGTTTGCAGGGGTTGTCGAGCGTTGGAAGTCTACCTTTAGGCTGGCTCACTTTCTATAACAAGACAGAGTTGTTGAATAGACAGTGGCATATTCTTGGCCTTGGTTATAGTTCAGATGTCGATCGAAATGAGATTGAGCGGGCTGCCGTTATACACTATGATGGTCTTAGGAAGCCGTGGTTGGATATTGCCATGGGCAGATACAAAAGTTTTTGGACCAAATATGTGAATTATGACAACCATTTTTTGCAACGGTGCAATCTCCAGGCATAGTTCAAAATTTAAAGTTCCCTCGACCCGATTTGAGTGGGCTTCGGTTGTTGACAGGCTCGAGGGTTCATTCACGGATTGCTTCACGTTATTATTTCTTCAATTCTTCTTTAGAGTTTTCCACATCTCTGACTACCCCAAATTTCCTTGCATTTATTTCTGGAACTTTGGCAAATTATAGTCAAGATGAAGATTCAGTAGCTGCTTGCAGATGCAATTGGTTGTATATATAAATATTTAGTGTCTCTTAATTTATACCGACATTCTCTGCTATTCGGTGTGTATTTGGTTGGGCGACACAAGGCCTGAATGTGATTCATGTTGAAGCAACTCATACTTGCTTTCCTGTTAGAAGAGATTTTAATGTGAATTTGGAGCAAATGTGGGTCTTGCCCAGTTCCATGATGCATCGACTGGGAGCTGGTTTATTTACTTAGAAGAACACAATTGCAAATTGGGATGACGGCTGTGTTTTGAATTGTTCCGTGCGGATGATTTGATCTCTAGTCTTTACAAAGTGGAAAGGAGTGACGTCTTCATAGTGTTTATGATGGTTTTTTTTTTTCTCATTCTCTTTCCTATGGTGTGGCTATGAAATATCAGAAGTTATATTGGTCACGAGGGTATTACTAGGAAGGTTTGGAAATCATACTGCACGAAAGGCAGCAGGCCTATTATTAGTAATTGAAGTTACATTTTGAGTGATTTGTTTGAAATGCTGATTTTTTTTTTTTTTTTATATTTCATTTTCATGTGGCTGTGTAACGATCCCTCTAGTTTTGTAATCCTGGGAAATTTTTCCGAGGGCAATGTTAATTATACTTTTTTAATATATTTTAGACATATTTTCATCATTATCTGAAATTTATTAGTAATATATTATACAACAATGTGTGAGAATTGTGCTCTGTCTGTAAAAATCTGATTTTCTCTATGAATTTTTAAGTTATCGCAATCGAAATTAACAAATTTATTATATATAAATAGTTGTTATTGGATGATAATTACTGCTTGATCATTTTTCTCTTATTAAATAATTAGTTCAATTAACAAAAAAAAAGTTTGCTCCAACTTCCTAAAATCAGCTTAGATGAATGAGGAGAAAGTTGATCGTCAAATGGATTAATTGACACATGGCTGGAAATGATTGGATTGCTAAAGATAAGGATATCTAACAAGGGGCCACAAATCTATCCATGTTTTGTGGTGTATAGGACTCTCTTTGGATCGGTGATATTAACTTGAACATTAGGTTTGGTACTAAGCTGGTACCCTTACTCTTTACAGCCAGATCATACTCTACCACTTCAGTTCCACACTCTGATCATTCGTAGTTACTGAAAAAGATGGCAACCATCTCCGCTGCTACCACCACCCCCTCGATCACATGTCTTGTGCAAAAGCGGCCTCTTGGGGTCTCATCTTCTGTTCTTGGTTTGTCTTTTCTCATCCTAATTTGCCATTGTAAATAACGACTTTAAGCTCTTTCATGTCTGATTTCTTCAACATGCCATGCAACCAGAAAGTAAATAAGTAAAGCTTGAGAGTTTTGGTTATCTTATCTGGATGGATGAGAATTTTAAGATACATGTTTCAATTGATTGTTTGGTTTAGAATAATGATTTCTGATGCAGCAACCCTTTTCTTAAGCATTAAATTATTTTATGTAGGATTGCCAACAATGGGTAAGGTGGGAAGAGTGAGGTGCTCCATGGAGGAAAAACCTTCTGTAAAGGAAGCAAGCAGCTCAAGCATGGTGATGGGAGCATCTTTGATGGCAGCCACCTGTGCTGCAGTCATGTCTGGCCCAGCCATGGCCTTGGTGGATGAGAGACTAAGCACTGAAGGAACCGGGCTTCCCTTTGGGCTTAGCAACAACCTTCTTGGTTGGATCCTGTTGGGTGTCTTTGCTCTTGTATGGGCTCTCTTCTTTGTCTACACTTCAACTCTTGAAGAGGATGAAGAGTCGGGATTGTCCCTTTAAATTCTGGATTCATCTTCTGTTGTGTTAAAACAAACTTGTGTGCTTAATTTCTTCTTCTTTCTTTCAACTTCAACACAATCTTCACCACTCCTACTTCTTTCTGTTGTCTGTTCAATTCTTCACACACTAAATAACATGAACAGCTACTCCACGGTGGAAGTGTAAAGTGGACGAGTAGAAGAAGAAGCATTTGTGGCGCTTAAAGAATCAATTTAAGAAATGCTAGAACCAATGTTTTCAATTAATTTTCCAAATCGCAATTAACCAAGAACCAAATTGCAATAACTACACCTATTACTTATATTTCTTTCGACCATAGAGTGCAGATCTGGTTAATTGTAATAATTTAAAATAAAATTATACAACTACGATAGGTTTATCTAGCTTTGGCAACATTAAATAGCGTATCTGATCCATCATCTAAATTGCAGAAGTTATTTATCTGCCCATTTTAGTTATGTTTTTACCAAAGTGGTTTTATCAGTCTAAATAATCAACCTTGATATTATTTGGATAGTGATACTTTTAGACAAAATTTTTTTATAATATTTTAATATTATTTATGTATGATTGGTACAAAATTATTTTATAATTAATAATAATAATTATAAATATTAATGTGGATCAATTAATCATAAAATGATATGTATACGATGTTAAAATGTTGTAAAAAAGAATATTGTTAAAGTATAATATCCATATTTTGATTATGGGTATGTTCGAAATAAACAAGGTTTAAGTTTGAGTAGAAAATCTTAAGATGGGTAGATCTGAACAAGAAGAAAAAGTTCCTGGTCTTGGGTTAACTTCTCTATTGCAAAGGAGACAATTTAGGCTCTACAAATAGGAACTTCGTTGCAACAACCAACGTCGTCGAGGGAGAAGCTGTAGGAGTAGAAAAATTAAAAAAATGTTAATGCTCTTTGTAAGACCCATGAAAAATATTTATAATAGTAAATTTTTTTTTACTATAAATAGCCATGGGAGGGAAGGTTATTCTGCACCAAGAGAAGAGAAATCAAGTGAGAGCTTGAGAAATAGAGAAGAAAGAGTTAGGGAGAAATTTTTAGTTGCAAGAAGAGTAGAGGTTCTGAAGGGTTTCGGGGAAACAAATTCGGAGCAGGAGATTAAGTCTGGAATAGAGGTAGGGGAGCTAACCTTTCTATGTTTTTTTTATGATTTAATAGTTCTATGCTTTTATATTATGATTTAGTATTATTTTATTACTATTCATATATTGAAATTCTGTGTGAATATTGTTAATGTTTACTGTATGTTTATCTATGTTGAAATTCGGTATAAATATTATATGCTGTTGTTTTGAATCTGTAAATAAGAAATTTGTTAAAAACTAGTTGAGGAACACTTTGGCTAAGGAAAGACTTGGTACTTAAGTTGTCCATTGTGACGCACCTCTCTTTCTTGGAAGTCTACTCGACAAGTTTTTAACTTAAATCCTATTGAACAGATTGAGTACTGTTAAATTATTATGCAATATATTGAGTTTGTGTGATTTATGCGATGATTGTATTTTATTATATTGCATTTAAATTTATGCATCTGAACATGTTATGAGTATTATGGGGAGATTTTGTAGGGGTATAATGTGAGTTGAGGAAAATGAGTATGGCATGAGTCTCGTGGAGAGATTCAGTAATATTATGGTATTTGTGTATATGTTGATGTTGAGGGTCCCATAGTTGGAGGTTATCCTGATACTCTAATAATCATCTAGTCTCAAGTAGAGAGGGATGAATTATGTGGTGAGAGGAGCAGGAGGTTCTGATCTATGTGCCGGTTTTGGACATAGTGAGGGGATTAACCTTGTGAATGGTATGAAGTATTTTGAAAGTGTATTTGTAAAAAGAAGTAGAAGTCATTACAAGTGCATAACCTCCCGTGACCGCTCATCAACGTATCATCCGGATGAGTGTCTATTGGGTATTGTGGTGTCTATTGGGTATTGTGAGATGAGTGTCTATTAGGTATTGTGGTGTCTATTGGGTATTGTGAGACGAGTGTCTAATAGGAATTGTGGTATGAGGGTGTCGAACATAATTATTATATGATGTTTATATCAAGGTAATTATACATGTTTTATAAATGATTTGTTGCATGTTAGCTCACCCTACTTGTTTGTGTTTGTTTTGTTTGGGTATGTGCGATGATCGTATAATTCGTTATACGGGAGCAGATGAAGGAATGTCGTCTGATCCAGTGCCAATGAAGAGAGAGACAGAAGAATAAGTTAGAAGAATTCGAATTATATTTATGAGTTTATAGTTGAAATTTGAGTTTAAAACATGTGTAGACATATATTAACTATGAATTTATAAGTGTGAGATTACGGGATATTACCGTAAATGTAATGTTACAATATATAAATTATGAATTATCCAGTGTGAGATATTGGGATGTTACACTCTTAGTGTTGAAAACTTTTTTGTCTTAGAAATGGAATAAAGTGGTTCTTTGATATGAAATATTATTCTCCTTCCTCAAGTGCTACACAGTTGTATCAACATTGCAGATTTTTATTTTGATATGAACTTCACTATCCTATAATCTAAAATTATAACTATTTTAAAAAATCAAAATAATATAAATTTAAATACATTAAATATATAAAAAAAGTTTAAAATATAAAAAACAAACTTATATAATAAGGACCAGACATTTATGTTCTGTATAAATGAATGTTTTTCACATAAATTGTGCTATTTCTCTTATTTTTTACTTTGATGGTGTAGTTCATTATTATTGTTATTTTAATTTAGAGTTCATTCAATTTCATGTCTTTATTTAACAGATGACTTATTAGTACATTAACATTTTTTATTCGAAATATTTTATTTATAGGCTGATTGCATTAGTTGATTGATAGGCAATTGAAACACTTTGAATATTTAGGACACTTATTTTATTTTATTGATTTTTAATTAAAAATAATCACTTTATTTTTAATCTATTTCATGTTTTTAAAGAAAGCTAAAGTTTAATACACTTATTAACCCTTATACATATGACATTTTTTTAAAATATTTTCTTAAAAATAATTCTTACTACTTATAAATTAAATTATAATATAGTATTTTAAATATGATATTTGTTTGGAAGAAAAAAGAAATACTATCTTCTTATTTTCTTGTTTGAATCTTTTGTATTGGCATATACGTATATTATTTTATGGAATATATTTGATGATTCTAAAATTACATAATTAGGGTTTTCTATTTTAGAAGTGAAAAGGAGTATAAAGCAATATTGCGACAAGTAAATTTGCATTAGCAAGCAAAAGGAGTCCACAAAGAGAGAAGTGAAAAAAACAGAAATACAAAAGCAATGGCAACTTCGCTCTCTTTTTCGCCATCGCTCTCTCTCAACACTCTCTTCTTCAACAAAACGCTTCCATTTCCTCGCTCTTCTTTACTCCGCCGCCCTTTCTCCAAATCCCTAATTCCAATTTTCACGCGCCGCTGCACCTTCGCCGTGCGCGCCCAATCTCAAAACGGAGCTGATGCTGTCGCCGTCCACTACGACTTTGACCTCTTCACCATCGGCGCAGGAAGCGGCGGCGTCCGAGCCGCTCGCTTCGCCGCGAATAACGGTGCTTCTGTTGCTATCTGCGAGCTCCCTTTCTCCACCGTCGCTTCCGAAACCACTGGAGGCGTCGGCGGAACGTGAGTTTCTCGTTTTCCCTCTGTTTTTACATTTGCGATTTGTTAAACTAGGGTTTCTTGTTGTGGAGGACAGGGATTAGTGGATTTCAGGCTAACAGGCTCTTTTGACAAGTCACACAGTGTTAAATATGGAATTGCTTTTTTGATGCAACGTAATGAAAATATTTAAATACTGGTATTACTGTAATTCCTTTCCGTCCTTAAATTACAATAGATTTAAAATGTTTAGTGTAGGTATTAAAAAAAATTTAAGTATGGATACTAATTTTCTTTTTGGAAGTACAAAATAGTAATTAATCAATTATAGATAATAAAAAATAAAAAAGAGTTAAGCTTTTCTCATATTACTTTCATAATCTCATTTGTAGAAGTTCTATCTATATCTATTAGCTTCTTCAAAACTTTATTTAAAGTGTTGCATACAGCTAGTTTTAACCAATTGGAGAAACTTAGTTCATTTTTTTAAATATACAATTGCAATTTATCCAAACCGGCTTATTTTCTTTACGATATCACAATAATGACTGAGCCTTAAACTCAACTGGTGGTGGTTTTTGTATGAATAAGTGTTTACAACTTAGCTATTTCAATTAATTATCCCTCTATTATGGCCTTCTCACTGTGTTCATTGATTGTGCTATTCAGTTTTTGTTCCTTTGTAAAAGAATTCAAATGCTTATTTTTTATGTTTCCTTTTTGTCTTCTCCTTGTAGCTGTGTAATACGGGGATGCGTGCCAAAGAAGTTGCTTGTTTATGCATCAAAATTTTCTCATGAGTTTGAAGAAAGTCATGGTTTTGGCTGGAGTTATGACAGTGAGCCCAAGCATGATTGGAGTAGTTTGATAGCTAATAAAAATGCTGAGTTGCAGCGTCTTACTGGCATCTACAAGAATATCTTGAACAATGCTGGGGTCAAGCTGATCGAAGGGCATGGAAAGGTAGGATAATGCTATGGTTTGGTTTTGAAGTTCTTTATAGCTTTCTATATATTAATCAATGAATGAAGATTTTGTTTTTATTTTATGGTAATGTTGCTTTTGGAATCCGCAGATTATAGATGCTCACACGGTTGACGTTAATGGTAAGCAATATTCAGCCAAACACATTTTAGTTGCCTCTGGAGGTCGTCCCTTCATTCCTGATATTCCTGGGAAGGAATACGCAATAGATTCAGATATTGCCCTTGATTTACCATCACAACCTGGGAAAATAGCTATTGTTGGCGGTGGTTACATTGCCTTGGAGTTTGCTGGTATCTTCAATGGTTTGAAAAGCGACGTTCATCTCTTTATACGGCAAAAGAAGGTTCTGAGGGGATTTGATGAAGAGGTATGCACTCATGAATGATATATAATTGGAGAATTGGTACTGCGTAGTAAACTGTCCTATTCAAATTGTGAACTGTCTGCAGATTAGAGATTTTATTGGAGAACAAATATCTCTGAGAGGTATTGAAATCCATCCTGAGGAGTCTCCCCAAGCTATTACGAAGTCAGCTGATGGTTCATTCACTTTAAAAACCAACAAAGGTACAATGAATGGTTTCTCACATATTATGTTTGCTACTGGACGAAGACCTAATACTAAGGTATTATTTCCAGTTGTATAGTTTTACTTTTTAGTAGCTACCGTTTGAAATTTACATACGTGCCTATATTTTTTAGCTTAGAAAATGATTTAGAGGCAAGGAGTTTGATTGACCTTACCTATATTAACAACTTACATCATTAAATATATCAATAGAAACAAGTGTTTAACTATTGTTTTAGTTCGTTATGTGGCAATATTTTCCCTAAGTTATGTGCTTAATTTTCTTTGAATGATTCTATGCTGATGCTTCATGCTAATTTCTGTCTTTATTGAAGTTCAAAGGTCTGGAACTTTTGAACTATGGTGTATTTTCTCTTGTTCCATAGTTGGCCTAGTTTCCTTAATAGTTGAGTTACATGTTTCAAATTTTAATATTTAAATTTTTACTTTGCAAGCATCTTATTTTTACACATTGAACAGAAAGAGACAAAAACATAGAGAATATGTATGAACTTTGATTTCACTGCAGAACATAGGGCTGGAGTCTGCTGGTGTGAAACTAGCTAAAGATGGAGCAATAGAGGTAATTTAAGCTTTATCATTGGTTCTATTTGGTGTATATTGATATGATCTTGGTCTCACACTTCTTCATTCCAGGTTGATGAATACTCTCAAACATCAGTTCCTTCAATCTGGGCAGTTGGAGATGTTACAAACAGAATAAATCTGACCCCAGTTGCTTTGATGGAGGCAGGGGCATTAGTTAAAACACTGTTTCAGGATAGCCCAACAAAACCTGATTATAGGTATTATATACGTAATGCATCATGTTTAGTTATAGGTTTTTATTTGCATTTTGCTGGAGGTCACATGGATTTTTAAACAAAATATCATTGATTATAAATTGGTAAAAGAACTGATAGAGTGTAAAAGTAGTCCTGTGACAATAACGGTTGCTTATAAAGTTTGTGTAAAATATAGCTTGACTTTTTGTATTATTACTATTCCTTCATACCTATAAAATATAATTTTTCCATTTATTGCAATTCAATCCTGGATAATCATTTTAACTGCTTGTTTTTATTGTTAAAAACACAATGAAATATCCTGGTCGCTGGACTCCAGAAAACATTTATTTGAGATGTCAAATGTGGCAATTATGTAATATAATTATTAACCTTAAACATATGCTAAAAGATAGAATCCATATTCTAATATTTTTAATCTTCATGAATTGCTCATACATTTTAAGACACCAGTGTTAGGATTAAGAAATTCAAATATAACCTTCAATGTTGACTTAGTGGCTGGTCTGGGACTCAGTTATATCCTCAAATGACATCACTATTTACAGAGAATATCATTATACAAATCCAACTGTTGAATCATCGGTATCTCTATTCTGCCAATCTTGCACACCCAATGATTACAATTTTGAAATATTTTTATTTGTTTGAAAGCTTGTTCATAAATCTTTGATGATTAAAGAAGTAATAGACAATGTATCTCAATTCACATTTGTGATGGAATTAATGAAACTATTTGTTAAAATGTCAAATTACTTGGAATTCCGTTACCTTATTTGCAAATATTGAGAACAGAGCTGAGTAGTTCAGCAAAGGTGAAGAAACGAAAATCTTTATTGTATTTCAAACAGTTTGAAATTTTAGTTCCTGAGCTTAGTTCCTATTTGTTGGGACCCAACCAAATAGAATTTCACCCAATAGTTAATAATAGAGAAACGGTTGAAAAAAATGCCAAACAGTGTCTTGCTAGTAAATCTTCTGTTCAATCATTCATTAGTGCATACGTAATGTTCTAGCTTTTCGTTGCCATAATGTGTTTCATCATTCCTAAACGTGCAGGTAATATCGGAAGCTAATCTTGGTAACTTGTACACACTATGTTTTAGTAAATTCATAGCTTACCAACTGATTCTGTTACTTTCCTCTTTATCTAGAGCTGTTCCTGCCGCTGTATTTTCTCAACCACCAATTGGACAAGTTGGTCTTACTGAAGAACAGGTGAGAGAATTATGCAGTGTCTGATTCTCATACATGCAAATGGTCTTGTGCATATTTTAATCGGTTGTGCAGATTAATGTTTTATGACGTTTTTTGTGATTTTCCAGGCTGTACAACAGTATGGAGATATTGACATCTTCACTGCAGATTTTAGGCCACTGAAATCTACTCTCTCTGGGCTTCCTGACCGGGTGTTTATGAAAGTAGTAGTCTCTGCAAAAACAAATGAAGTTTTGGGTCTGCATATGTGTGGAGAAGATGCTCCTGAAATTATACAGGTTTTTAGAGTTGCTACTGCTGCTCTGTATTGCCTTGTTAACGATACGTGAAATTTCAATTCACTTGATATGCATTCGCTTGATGCCCAGGGGTTTGCAATTGCTATTAAAGCTGGCTTAACCAAGGCTGACTTTGATGCCACAGTAGGCGTTCACCCAAGTGCAGCTGAGGAATTTGTTACCATGAGGATTCCTACTAGGAGGATTCGAAAGAGTCAATCATCTGAGGTAAGTCGATGACTCTTAGCTTGTCTTCCATTGATTTCTTGTCTAGAATTTTGGTCAACAAAATGAATACCTTGGTGATTTAAGTGGTAATGAATAATACACCAATTATAGATTTTTGGAACTGAAGGCCACTACATTTATTGAAAAATAACAATAAAACAGAGCTGCGGCTGCCCTATTTGTTTTCTCTGACTGGCTATCGAAGGTCTGGCAATGTGATTTTCATTTGGGCTTTAAAGTCTGTAATTTTCAATACTATTGATGCATTCTTCTAAAAATTTTGAATTGGTAGTTTTGCAACTTTCTATAATATAATGTTGCGAATGAGTAATGGTTGTTCCGTTTAATACCAGGGAAAGTCAGGTTCTGTAAAAGCTGCAGCAGGAGTTTAACAATATTGCTGTGCTTAATTGTTATACTCGAAGAAACCAGTCGGTGCCTCAAGGTATCAATGAATTTCTGTTTGCTGAAAGAATACATATTTTTTCGTAGGGACTTGCTGCGTTAAATTTCTTAATGGTGAGTTTGGACTTCAATATTTTAATTTCAGTGGATATTAGTATCTTGTTCGTGCAGTGGTGCCATATGACACGTGGACAAGTAAAATTACGAAATGATATGTTCTTTCAGTAACTGACTGGGTTAGTTGTCTATTTTCTGATTCTTAACCAGATTGGTTATCACTGAAATTATCGTGATTGTCAAATTGTTGGACGAAATTCAGGACAATCTTCAGCGACTGAGTTTTCAGCACAGTGCATGGAATGTTAAAGTGACCCCGGAGAAGGCGAGTGAAGTTTTCGTTGCCATTTTATTTAATTATTTTCATTTTTCTTTCGCCAGTCCTTTCATGTATAAAAATAATAGGAAAATCCTTGTGGGAGTTTGATTTAAAATAGTCTTTTTGTATCGAATTTGTAGTGGGGATCAAGACAAAAGTCAATGGTCATAATGAATAATGGTTTTCTTTTGTGTAATATACATGGCGTTATTCACTGGAAAATTTATCCATTCTTGTGGACTAATGATAGGACGAGCGGAGTTAGGCTTAAGAAATAAAATTTAGTGGTCAAATTATATGAGAGTTATGAATGTTATAATATGTTTATTGGTTAAAGGATTTATAGGATGCGTTTAGGATAACTGTAATTTGCTGATTAGATAAATAAAAGGGTAGCTTGGGGATAGCCACCCAATTCTTCTTGCAACCCTGTCCAGACTTTGACACCCATGGATTCATCTCAATAACGTCTGTCTCCTCATGCTAAATATATTAATAAAGATTAAAACATTTTATACTATTTTGTTTCTTTCTAAGTTGGTTCTTCTCGGGCTAGAAAAATATGGAAAGGAAAAATGAAGCATATCCAGAATAACTACATAACCATGCCTACAAGTATTTATTCTTTTGGTCAGTAGCATTAATTGATGAAAGCCGCATATGTCGTTTTCATAATGATAGAAAAAGAAAAACACAGGATAAATATGCGGTCTAACTTTTTTTCATCTCTCTCTCTCTTTCTATATATATATAATTTTTTTAATTTATGTTTTTACATTTTTTTTATTCAACTGAATTATTATTTTTTTTAAGTAGAATAAGTGTGATTTTTTTTTTCATTAAATCAATTTAATGCAGTGTGAGATATTAGGTGTCACAATGAATACTAGATTATTTTCTATCTCTATAATTTTATTTATAACTTTTTTTTTGTAATTTTTTTTTCACCTTCTTCCATCTTTTATCATTTTTTTCTATTTTCTTTTATTATGTACTTGTATGTTTTTGTTGTTTGGTATAAACTTGTATCATTTTTGACATTGTTGATGAATATATGACTGTGTGAAAATATATATATATATATATATATATATATATATATATATATATATATAATTATGTTGATGTGTGATTTGGTTATTGAGAGAATTTTAAAGAGAAATTTTATGTTTTGGTGATTGTTTAATGTATGTTTGACATATGAAATTTCATAAATGAGATATCGTGATATATTATTAATCATTCAACTCATATAAAGATGAACGAGGTAGGGGAGAAAATGGTGGGAGGTCATACTTTTGATTTTAGGTGTGAAAGATTAACATCGTGAGTACTAGGATAATAACTCTTATGTTTATGATTATGTAGAGTATAAATACTACTACGAATGCACATATATAATGAGATCTTATGTTAAAGCATGTATATTGATAATTGAGTCTAAATTCAAGTGTATATATGTTTTTAGTTTCTAATACTTTATAAATATTTATCTAGTATTTGATATGATTAAATGAGCTAATTAAAGTACCTGAAAACACTAGAAAGGGGTTGAATAGTATTAATGAAAACTTTTCGCAACCCTTTTGATATAGCATGTAATCGAGTTATTGAAATCTTCTTTTAAATAATCGTAGGCTCGATTTAATAGGATTTTTCAATAACTGCTTTTAGCGTGCTATTCAGAATATATATTGCAGCATTTTGTTAAGAACTTCCTTTATGAAATAAATCGTTTAGCTTAGAAGATTCTTGTATTTAGAAATAAAGCACAACTGCAGGTTTTTACAAGATGATTCTTTAAGTAAGAGAAGATATAATTGCACAAGAGATTTGATACTAGTTCACTTTAACTGAGCTATGTCTAGTCTCCTCTGTAGAGGGTTCCACTATAATCTTCACCCGATTACAAATGAGTATTAGCATTACTCCTGGTATACTCAGCAACCTTGCCGAGATTTTCTTTAAGTATTCATACCAATTTTGGTACTCAACAACCTTGTTAAGATTCCTTAACTTAAACATAGTTCAGTTAACGATTGCTTACAAGTAGTTCAGACTATATCTCTCACAGAGAGGATTTGATTACAATACAAAACAGTCTAAATACTCGCAAGTGTTTTCTCTCTTCTCTCTTACAATCGTAAGCAATATGACTATGAAGCTTAAGAGTATTTCTTTCTCTTTTTCTCTTCTTTTATCTTTTCTTCAGCTTAGATGTACTCTTTTTCTTGAGTTCTTTCTCCTCTCTTTTTCAGGTTGAATATGTCGTTGTAAGTTTTTCTTTTCTTATGCTCTTTTATTATTCTCTTGATTTTGTTTTTGAGAGATCTTTTATTTATAGGCTTCATGGTTATATGTCTGTGAGATTGAGTTTGTAGTTTAAAGTCTTGATTCTTGTGTTTTCTCTTTCTTCTTTTTACAGCAGTCGTTGTGTAAGTCAATTTTGTCAGAGCATACGTTCTTTTTCAGTCCTTTGCTTGAAGTAGGTTGTATGATCTTTTTAGACTTTGCTTCAAGTGATGAACATTTTGTGAATATCTTCTTTGTCTCTAACGTTCACTTTTTTATATTTGATCTGTAGCACCATGAATGCTTGTAGTATAGCTTATCTACAAAATTAGAGTAAACTGTGCATGCAACATATATGTCTTTTCTTATCATTTTTGTTGTTTTTGAATGTTGAACATTTAATGTCATTTAATGTTTGCTCGAAACAATAAAGTGTTTTTTGATTTTCTATAGTTGGGTAACATTTTTTGATTAAGTGTTTTTCTCTAAGGATACCAAGCATAGATATATACTTCATCATAAGATGAGATATTTGTTAAACTCATGACATCGTTTAGTCAAGTAAACACTTCTTTGGCTTTTGTATCTTTTTAGATAGATATCGTTTAGCTTGCTTAAGCTTTCTTACACATTTTAATCATTAAGTTTTTTTAATATATTTTGTCAGAGACATTGTCTCGATTTATTTTGTTTTCGAGAGAGGTTGTATACCTGTTCAAGGTATTACAATCATTGAGCGTTTAACTTAATCTCTCTTGGACACTTTTAGGCAGAACATCATTAAGTCATGCGTCTGAGTGTTTTAACATAGATGCTTTTCTATTTCCTATGACCTAAGTGTTTACCTAAGTTTCCTATGTTTTCTATGTTTGGGATTCAAGCTCTAAGTCTTGTGTTTTCATCCTAAGTTGTTTTTTGATTATTATCCCGTTTTAATGTTATTTCATTAAACTTCAAAACATGAAAGCTTTTGGGCACATAGGCGATTTTATCTTTAACACTAATGATGTTTTCTTTTGAACACTAACTTATCATGTTGTCACTTTTGTTGTCTTTTGTGTATTCTTTATTTCTTTTACGATGATCATGTTATTGACATGAGCATATGAGGGATAGGTGTTGAAGCATCTTTGATGGAAAACGATGACATTGTAGAGTTTTTTTTTGGTTGTCTTATGGTTATATTTAGTTATTTTAGATATACTTATTATTATAGTTATTTTGAAGGATTATTTTTGTTAAACATGAAATTTCGCATCAAACTTTTTATGATGGGACACCTCAACAAAATTAAACATCATCATATTTTTAATTTAGCAAGAGCTTTATGCTTTCAAGCAAACTTACCTATTAAGGTTTTGGGTAAATATGTTTTTACAATTGGATATTTGACTAATAGCTCTCTTGGATGAAAACATAATTTAGATGTTATAAGGATAGATACCTTCTTATGAATATATTGAAAAAAAATATGTTTATGCTATATGTCCATTGCAAGAATTGGAACAAAAACAAATTTACCAACTTGAGTCAAAAATGTATTTTTTATGGATTATATGTTCATAAATAAAGGATGAAAGTTGTATGATTTGTAGAATGGAGAACATTTTATTTCAAAGGATGTGTCTTCATCAAAACATTATAAGGACCCGAAAAATATTAAGTAAAATAGTAGACTAAGTGCTAGAGCTTAGTAAAAACTACGAAGTATGAGTGAGGCGCTAGGTGTAGTTACATATAGTTAAGATATTTTGATGATGACAAAAATAAGTTCAAGAACGCAAACATACAAAAGATATTGGAAGACTTGTGATTTAGTATGTTTGGAAATTAAACTTTTGTAATACGTCTTGTCATGAACAAAATTGTGTGTAAGAGTTAGTTTAAAGAGTCACAAAGCAGCCTTGCACAATATCACTCAGGAAAGCTTTAAATAATTTAAAAAATCTCTTTGATAATCAATTAACTATAGTGGTAATCGATTATTCAAATGAATTTTGATTTCCTAGAAAAGTCTCTATGATAATCGATTATCACCTTATGGTAATTAATTATCACATTAGAAAAAAGTATTTTGAAAAGTTTCTATGATAATCGATTATCTCTTGAAATAATTGATTATCAGCGACAATTACAACTTGACTCTTCAGTTTCTTGACCTAATTTTCAAAAGAGAGAGTCTATATATTTTTCCTAAACCTAGTTTCTAAAATAAATTTTCTTTCAGAAGTTTAAAACTGAGACTGCGAAAGAAACTCTTTGTGTTTGTCAAAAGAGACTTTGTAAGACCTAGTGTTGGTAGAGCAATAACTTTCACTAAGTGTGTTCTTGAGTGTTGTTATAGTTACTAGAAAAAAATGTTCAGCTTTTGTGTAACTCAAAGGAGATATTTCATTTCTTGTGTGATTCAAGGAAGATGTTGTTTATCTCTTAGTGTCTTCAAAAGAGGTGTTTTCTAAACCAAAATTATCATTACAAGAAAAAAAACTCATTATCTATAACAAAAATTCGTAGGTAACGCAAAAAATTCGTAAGTAATATTATGTTACTTATGAATTACCTACAAATAAAAATGTATAAATAAAATGATCGTAACAACCGTTATCACAAATTTATCAGTAAATAAATTATCTACGAAAAAATTCGTAAGTAACTACATACAAAGTTATCCATAGATAATTATATATAAATAGATAATTCGTAATTAATTATTTACATATCAATTTGTATGTAATTATTTATGAATAAATTCATATGTAATTACTTACGAATACATAATTATTTATAGATAAATCCATAACTAACGTGCTCAGTTTATATATAATGTTTCACTGGTAAGATCATTACAAACATAATAAATAGCATCAAGTAATTAACATAAAATATTCTTTATCTAAATTTAACTCTCTCGTAAAACCAAACATTATAAAATCAAACTATATTAGATAAACAAAATCCAACCTTACGAGAAAGTTACTAATGTAACATAGTCTAATCTCTAACAATATTCAAACAAAAGTTTCTAACACAGTAACAATAATGATTAAAGTTCCTGTAAGTACAAAATAATTTATGTTGTTTTTCATCTTCTTTCTACTCTTCATTTCAAAATCTTTTATCATCTTCTTCATCATGATGAAAAGCAACAAAAATAAAATAAAATAAAAGCAATAGAGTAGAGGGAAAACGCCTTTTAGAATTACAGACCTCCCTAACCTGAATATTGGAAAAATATTGGTTTCCAACTATATCTTTGTTGGATTCTTCGTAGGTTTATCAACCCATCCTTGAGACAACACTCGATGATTACGCACTAATTTTTCATCTCCAGTACCATTCGAATGACTGAGTAAAACTCTGTGCAAGAGTAAATTGCAAAAGTTAAGCAACAATCGTCTATACTACAATGTGAACTAAATGGACATCATGCAACATCTAATTTGAACATCTCTCTCAAATTCCTGGAAATATATGCTAATGTAATCATGCAAAGAAAGCACAAGAAAAAAAATATGGGAAAACATACATAGATCAAGCACGTGAAACCTTCAATTCATTAGTGGTCAAAGTGCAAATTACAAAATAAGGGGTTGCTTATGTTTTACTTACCTATGGATCGTATCTTTAGAAAAATTTCCACTATAGAACCCCAATATTACATATGGAAAATCGGTAGATAATTTTTTTACTATTACCTACAAAAAAATTCATATAACTCAAATTTTAACACTACTTTACTTACAAATTCAAATATGTATATAATAATTTGTAGTTAAACTATATCTTATTTGGGAATGCAAGTTATAATTTATTTTAGTAATTTGTTAATCTTCTTTAGTGGTTAACAACTAGATATTGAGTCTTTTAATCTACGCGAGTATAAAATTACTTGTGTAAATCTCATTTTCCTATACTCTTTACTTTTTTGTTATTATTTAAGGAATCATTTTTAATTATGAGGTCACTTTATAAAAAAGTAAAAAAATAAAATAAAAGCATAATTTTATTAAAAAAATCAATTCAATTCCCTTCTTTATTTTATCCTAACGCAATTATTCTGTTGGGTGATTCTAACACACATTTATAATTTTAAGACAAATGTATTACATACAATATTATTAAAAAAGAAAATAATAACTAGTAGCCCTGCTTGTCAAGTTGTTCCTACAAGGATAATTTAATTAATCTTTATACTCCGTGGGTTGTTGTTTAGGCAATGAGTGAAAAATTAACTTTTCTTTTAATATTACATCAAATGTATTTTTAGTCCTTTTAATTACAGAGTCACTTGGTAACAAGGTCGTCTCTTTAAATTAATAATTAACATGTTCTTAAATTGAATGTATCTTATAGAAACTTTTTTTAGAGTTAAATAAATAAAAATAGATTAATATCTTGAAGCATTTAATTTTATAGTATGAAATTGATAATTATATATGTAAGAACCTAGAAAATAGAGTATTAGAGTTGATAGATATTTAAAATAATGAGACCAAGTAGTTTAAATATTAAAATAATTCAATAATATAATTAAAAATTCATAAACTCGTCTCATTATTTAAAACACGTACCACATCTCTAGAACTCTTTCTCTAAGTTCCATTTTTCTTCTTTCTACGATTTCTTACTCCTTGATCAATTGGTTGACGATCAGAAAAATCCTAAGAGATCACAACAATATATTCTCCATCATCATCCGATCAGTTTTCTTTCTAGAACAAATAATTTTCTACTAATTTTCTTAAATTTGTAGTTTAGATGCAGGCGACAAAAGTTTCTCGCATGTGTCGTTCATCCCTCCTTTCTAGTTCTTTATTGATCAAAGCTCCTAAGGACCCACTTTGATCAAAATTCGATGATTTGTATGTGTTCCTAGGATTCCTTGGACTCGAAGCAAGGGTAGAGCACTGTGTAGAGCTTGGTAGATATTCTGATAAGGTAAGGGAAGTTAGTGTTTTCTTTTAATTGAATTATTAAGTATGAAATGATATTTGGTAGTATATGAAACTAATGCATGTTGTTTTTATGTTAAAAATTGATTGTTATTAAGTATTAAGTATTTTGGAATGATGCTACTTGGTTGAATGATGTTGGTGTATTTTTATGATTTGTTTGGATTTGAGTGATTGTCATGAATTCTGTTATTGTGAGGTTAGTGGTGTCAAGTGGATGAGATGTTGAGAAGAAAGGTTTATGTGAAATCATAGGCCATCTTGGTCTAAAATAAAGGTTTTGATAGGTGAAATTTTTTAACAGTGGTCAAAGAGGGAGAACTAGACTTTAGGGCCTGTCTTGTAGTCATTTGGAACTTGTTTGAGTTATGAGTAGGTAGATATATAAGTTAGGACAAAGTGATAATCAATTAGTTGCAATTTGAATGGTTTTAGAGGTATTTTAGAGGTTTTGAGTAGTGAGTTTTAGAAGTAAAAGATCTGAGGCAAAGTGGAGAACTTGAGGTTTGTTTTTAGGTCATTTTGGACTTGTTCAGACTCCTAACTAGCTTACTTATGAGTAAGAATTGGTAGAAATGATTTATGGTTGTTAAAGTAACATTTTAGTTGATTTTGAATGGAAGTTCTATGGTAGAATGAGTTAAAATTTGTTTGGATTAGATTATATATATTTGAATAGGTTTATTGTAGCTTAGAATACCAATTAGAAGTTGGTAGAAGGGCATAGGATAGGAGATGTGAGGTTGAAGGAGTGTTATTTTGGCATATTTGGAGTGTTGCAAAATTATGCAAAGTGGGTGAACGAGCAAACAGCTCGCTGGGCGAGTAAATAGGATTTTGACAGTGAGTTTCAGGGGCTGAGCGAGCTCCTTCGATGGGCTGTGGGAGCTCCTTGTTTTCACTTTCGTCGGGCGAGTGAAATTGCTCGCTGGGTGAGCTAGGGCTCGCTGGGTGCCAGGATTTCAGGCGTTGGGCGACTAGTTGTTCTGCCTAGGTGGATTCTACTTTCATTTCTCTTATGAATCTGAATGTATATGGTATGATATCAGTCTTATGTGCAGTAATGCAACTTCAACTATATGATGGTATGGAATAAATCTATGTAAAGGATGTGAAATATGGTTATAGGGATTTCAAAGAGAAGTCCTTAAAATGATTTTGTGTAAGTGTATGTATTGATATGGGATGCTATTAATTAGAGTTATTTTGACGCTTTCAATAACTTCTAGTCTTAAGAAGATAATGATAGTTATGTGGTGGAGAGTAGCAGAAGGTCCTTAGTCTATTGGTTAATTGTTTGGTCATAGATGCTTGAAAGGATTAACCTTGGAGTGTGGTGATTGTTGTTGAGGAAGTTTTTGTTGTTCCACCTCAAAGGCATAACTTCTATAGTTTGAAATCAATACATGTATCTGGATGGTCAGTCTAGAGTTAGAGGAAGAAGTGTGTATGAATATTGTTAGTGGTTTATAATTGACTTATAAACCATTGTTGTAATTGATTATATGTTCATTCTTTAATAACAATAGCTTACCATGTTTTTTGTGTTTGTGTTTGCTTATTTCACATGATTGCCATAATTATCTTTATGATGCAAGCATATGAGGAGCTTTCGTTAAATCAATTGTTAGGTGGTAGAGATGCAGCAAAAGAGTAGATTTAGTTTCTTATCTTGTTAATCTTGTAATTATATATGTATATATATTTCCTTTTGGATAACATTTAGCTACACTTATCTTTCTAGTGTAAAGTTATCTTGTTGATTTCAGATTTATTTGACTTTTTTTAGTACATGTTATACTTTATAATTATACCTAGATAGCGGTAATAGTTCATATATACTTTTATTTAGAGTGTTCTAATTTCATTGATGTGTGATCAATTCTATAATAATATTAATACTATTAAAAATTTGGAATGTTTTATAGTAATTACAATTGTATAATTAATTGCTATATATATATATATATATATATATATATATATATATATATATATATATATAAATCTAATTTATATATTACTTTTAGTAATTAATTAATTAATCGCCATTAATAACTTCCTCAAAATAGCATTAAAAATAAATAAATAAAAACGATATGAAACTTAAAAAGAAAAATTAGTTCAATAAAAATTTCAAACCTTCCCTAAAATTTTTGTGGACAAAATTATAAACCATTTTTATGTAAATTTTTGTGAAATTTAATATATTGGATGCACGATCAATCATATTTATAAAATGCCCAAGAAAAAAAATATAATTTTGCAATTTTTTTGATTCGTCTAAAGAATTAAAACAGCGTAATGAACTTATTCATCACATTTAATCATCATTACATCTATATTGAATTAAAAAACAATAACAAATCAGCAGCATAAAATTACCAAAAAAAACTGATTTTGATAAGAATTGAAGGTTAAAAAGTGCATTTTTAACATGCACAACGAAAAAATGGATCTATTGTAGATAAATTATGCATACCAGAAAATAATGTTTAATTTTCTTTAATAATATTTTGTCTTTAATAATCCAATGATCCAATGATGAAGAACAAGTCTTTAATTTGAATGAAGAATCTTATCCTATAATATGAATGACAATAAAATAAATAAACAAAAAAATAGTAAATAATTTAATTACTACTAACATAACATAACCTAATAGATACCTCAAATCCAACATGAATTTGGATGGTTGGGAGCTAAAGCAATTAGGATTCCTGGATATATATAACACTTTTTATGAGTTATGAGATCTACCTGATCCTTAACAATACACACCCTTCATAAATGAGACTAAACAAAATGATGAACATTGCAAACCAACTTTGAGAAGTGTTCAGTATTTGAAGAAAAACTAGGACAAGGTATCTTACAAGGTGGTAATTAATTATGATCTTGTGTTTATTTTAAGTGAGAGTTTTATATATATGATGAATGATTAATGATGAATGATGAGGATATGCATGGAAGCATCATGCATGAGATGAATTGGTGAGACCGAGTTGGGTGAGATGGTGATGCATATCTTGAGGATGAAGGTCAAGGTTTGGTCGTTCAGGCTGAATCCAGCGTCCATCATTGCTCCTCATCATGCCCTTGTTCGCATCTTGCCTCCAGTTTGGTGGAATCATGTGATGGTCTTTCAGGAAGTCACATCCTTTATTCACCAGTGCTGGATCTCTTCCACTCGCTAGCACGAATCTTTCACCCTTTCCATGGTATCTGCACATCATCAACCATTTCACTTGCTTCATGGTTGTAAGAATACATGTTTCTTAGGTTTGACCAAACAACTATTACTGGCAATGTAAACACGAAATTAACAACTTATACCGAGCTTCCAAGAAAGCAGTCAAATAAAAAAAAAAACAAGTATTTTGTCCTTGCTAGTATATATTCAATATAGCTTCAACTTCTCCAATAATGAAATTCATGGATGGCAATGCCACTATCTAGTAATTTATGATGCATATGGTCCCATTCTTATCTAATTTATTACCATAATACATATCTATATGAAGACCAACAAAAATGTTCATCACTAATTAATTCAAATATTGATCCAGTCCTTTTATAATACCAATATATCCCTTTCCCTCAACTGAATCACTATTAATTCTTGTCACTGACGTTATGTATTAGGTTGTTCATATCATCATCATCATCAGTTATTGCTTCTTAAAATAATCAATGCCCTCTAAAATCTCTCCCTATCTCACCTAATAGCGACGTAAGTTACAACTAATATATTATGTTATTTATTCTTCTTCACAAAACGTGCTATATCATACTATATTGCCAACTATACCTTCTTTCTCAACCGACAACACAAGTTTTCAATACAAATATTTGCAATCGTACCATGTGCTTTGATTTTATTTCAATGTAATCTCAAATTAAAACTAATATATTTTATTTTTAATTTTTTGTTTCTTAAATATGGTTTTAGTTTCTAAAGCAAAATTAAAATTTACTATTATTCTAAATTTTGATACAGTATAAATATCAAACTTTAAAAATAAATAAATATAATTTTTTCACCTAATTGCATTAAATTATTTTATGTGTCAAATCATGTTTTAGGTTGACTTTTGTACTATATAAGGTGGACGATCGGTACTGGGCGTTGAGGACGATCCACTGGAGGTGATCAATGCAGCAGTAAATAACCGATCGGAAGGCGATTAATGGCATTAATGTGTATTAATGGTGAGTAACTCCTATATCGTGCGAAAGACATTTATAGCCAATTAATGGGTAATATCGGGCACATTATGCCGGATATAAAGACGTTAGCGAATGATTAGACACAAGATTTATTGCATTAAAGGGCATTAAATGACGTCCAATGGGCCGGATGATTACAAAGCCTATAAATACAGCACTAATGATCAGGTACATTTGATTTGATTGGAGACCTTGGAAGACACCCCACTAACTTGAGCGTTTACATAGGAAGAGAGGAAGCAAGTGGAGTAAAGACCTCGGATCCGCTTTAAACATAAACAACTTTTAAATTGGTTCTACAATTTCACTCATTTCTAAATCAAATATGAATATGAAACACTATTTAACATTAAAAAATTTTAAGATTATTAGACTGAGAAAATTATATTAATTGATTTTTTAAGTTTAACATCAAAATATATCAAAATTTTGATACTAATTTTCCGTCTCAGTTAAAAGATTACAAATATATTTAACTCTAAAAATTTTATTTAGATTTTAATTTGATAATTTAATAAACAAATTCAATTAATTGATTTAAAAAAACATTTAGATAGATATAAGGGCAACCAAAAAATTGCACATAAAATATGACTATATTCCAAATAGTTCATAATCAATAATAATAATAATAATAATAATAATAATAATAATATAAATAAATAAAAAAACTAGCAAAAGACACGCATATGATATGATGTCGTCTACCACCCCCGTTGCAGATTACATATGCAACATAACTCGCATGATTTATTCTACCCTTATAGGTTGGTTCAGGAAAACAGCACAGAAATCATAGCAGAAGAGCTTATAATGCAGAAAAGGGTTTGAAAGATGAAACTGACCCGTCCAGAAGATGCAGAAGAGCTTCCAAGTTATGGGCACAGACTGCATCACCGTTGGGATTCAGAAACGGCGATTTCATGTGGTCAAGCGCCAGCTCCACCCCAACGTGCGAGTAGCTCCACGGCAGCCCCTCAGCCACCTTCATCACCGCCGCCGGCAAGTTCTCGTTAAACAAAACTCCGGGAACCTTCGGCACCACATCATGCACGTTCACCACCCTCAACACCTTCACCCCCAGCCTCTCCAACCTCTCCTTAAACCTCACGTTCCCCACCCGCGGCCCCGAAAACGACATCACCGTAACCGCCACACCCCTACTATCCCTCATAACATTCACTCCCGTCTCCACAATATCATACGCGCTCAAAATCGCCAACGCACTCCCCAAACTATGCCCTGTTATCGTAATGCTCACTTCCTCCTCGCTATGAATCTCCAGCAATCTCTTCACCTCCGTCAAAACCTGTTCCCGCGCCGAGAACTTGCAGTAACCGCAACTCTCTTCTTTATCCGTGTAAAGATCTACAAATCCTGACTCCACCTTCACCGTCTCATCAGGACACGAGATCCCGTTTGAGGAGATTGGTTTCAGGAAATCCATGAGGTCCGCCACCCACTCGAGGCACGTGACTGTGCCGCGCCACGCTATGACGATGTCGCGTCTGCCGAGACGGCTGGTCATGGCGTCGTCGGAAACTGCGACGTAGCCCGCCCAATTGGCGTGCTTGCTCCACATCTTAGACCAGCGCGAGTGCTTGAAGAAGTTAGGGAGGTTGATGTTGGCGGTTGCGTAAAGGTAGCGCGTGACGGTGTAGCCGACGCGTGGCATTTCGAGGGAGGAGAAGAAGTTGTGGGGCGTGAACCTGCAGCTGCCGCAGTACTTGGAGAAGGGGTCGAAGTCGAAGGCGTCGTAGCAGGCCTGAGCCATCTCGCCGTAGCGGATCATTTCCATCCGCATGAGCGGGTCCATGGGCTCCAGAAGCCCGGCCCAGTCGTCCTCTCCTTGGATTTGGCGCCAGGCTTCAGGGAGGCGATTGAGGTGTTCCTCTAGCTTTGGTTTGTAGTTGTGGTTATGCGTGTGACGCGATGTTGCTTCCTCCTGTTCTTGGTCTCTAACGGTGGAGCTTGAGGAGTTCTCACGTGTGGCTAGTTTGATTGAGTTTTGGGTTCGTGTGAGAGGTGTTTGGAATTTGGATCGGGGTAATGGGAAAGTAAGTTGGCGCGTTTTGGGGAAGGGAAAGAACATGTTTGAGAGTGAAGGACCAGCCATGGCCATGTTCTTGAGGAAGAAGCCTTCTGTCAACAAAGAAAATTATACCTCCTGCTTTTATATAATAAGAAAAATGTTTTTAACAACTTTATATAAACTATTCATACCCTAGAAATATTTTCAATAAAATATTATTAATATAGGTGTGTACAACCTCGTGGATTTGGAGAATATTGGATTGGAAAGTGGGTTTTATTATTAAAACATGTATATAGTTATTTGTGAGTTTATTTAAAGAGATTTAGAGGTTGAAAAAAAATATTTTTAAGTTATGAATAGAATTAATATGAAAAATTATTTATAGATTAAAAAGTCAATATGTTTCTAAAATTATAAATAGTACACTTTGTAAAAATATAAAAGAAAAAATAAGCGTAAAAATATAGATTAAATTTTAAAATATAAAGGACATATAGATAAATATGTAAAGTAGACTTTCTAAAAATATAAATAAAGTAGTATAATGTGTATTATTGGACCAGAGTATTGACAAACTTGTTTAATACATATTAAATGATTTGTAAGGATAGAATAATCTAATGTTTATTAATAAACTCATATAATGTGTAAAAATAAACATGTATCATCCTCTAATTAATGTACAAACAAACTTGTCTAATGTATATTCTTAGACTCATCTAATCAATGTATAAAATGACTCATCTATATCAATATATGGAAACACTCATCTAAATTTTTTTGCTATACATGGCTATCAATGTATGGAAACACTCATCTAATGTGTATTTATACTCATATAATATTTTTCGCTATACTAATATAACCAGAATATGAACAATTTAACTAATGTGTATTAATAAACTCATATTATTTGTGAGTGGAAATAATTGTCTAATGTTGTCTAATCAATATATGAATTATTCATCTAATCTGTATTATTAAACTTGTCTAATTAATATATCGAAAAATTTGTCTAATATTTTTTCCTTTAGTTATCTAATTAATGTATTCTTAGACTGGTTAACAAAATAAAGAGAAATAGTAAGGTAAATTTTCTAGTATCTTATTTTCTTATATTATAATATATTATTTTTTTCTAATGTTTTGTCTAGTTTTTATTGTTAAATCCATCTAATAAATATTCTTTAATAATTTATTACATGATAAAGTAATTGAAAATTAAAAAAGAATAAATTAAAGGAAAGAAATAGTATACAAATATTAAGAATGTAAAGAATATAATATAAAGATATTTCTAGTTTTAGCGTAAATCAATTTAAAAATGAAATAAATCAATAAAAAAAGTAAATATCTGCATGTGAAAAAAAATTAATATAAAAAAAAATTAATTTAATAATGTACTTAAAAATTATACTTGCCAACAAAATAAAAATTGATAATAAGGTAAATTTTATAATATCTTTTTTTCTTATATTATAATAGATAGATTATAATAAATTATTTTTGTTTAATGTTCATATAGTTGATAGACTTATCTAATAAATATTCTTTAATAATTTATTATATGACCAAAAATAGAAATTATAAAAGCATAAAATGAAGAATAAAAAAATAATATAGAAATATTCAAAATAAAAAATAGTATAAAAATATTTTTTAATTTTTAAGATAAATAAATTTAAAAATAAAACAAATGGATAAAAGAGTAAATAATTTCTATGCTAATGTGACAAAAAAATAAATATAAATAAAAAGCAATTTAGTAAGGTACTAAAAACACAACTTTTAGGATACTCATCAACAAAAATAAAGATGAGTAATAAGGTAAATTATCTAATCTTCTTTTCATAAATTATAATAGATTATTTTAGTCCATTGTTATATCTCTGGTTAGACTCATTTATTTAAAAATAAATCCTAAATCAATTTTAAAAAAATGGTAAAAAAGTAAATAATATTTATGCACATATGACAAAAAAAATAAATGTAAATAAAAAAATAATTTCGTAATGTTCTAAAAAAACCAACTTTTAAAACACTGGTCAACAAAATAAAAATGAGTAATAAGGTAAGTTTCTTAATATCTTCTTTTCTTAAATTATAATAGATTATAACATTCTTTTTGTCTAGTATTAGCATTGTGTTTGTTTATCTAATGAATATTTTTTAATAATTTATTAAATGACCAAATAATTAGAAACTATAAAAACATAAAATTAAGAATGAATAAAAAATAGTATAGAAATATTAAGAATGAAAAAAATAGTGTAAATATATATTTCAATTTTTAGTATAAATCAATTTAAAATTAAAACAAATTGATAAAAGAGTAAATAAATTTTATGCACATGTCATGACAAAAAATAAACGTAAATAAATTTAGTAATATTTTAAAAAACCAACTTTCATAACACTCGTCAACAAAATAAAAATGAGTAATAAAATAAGTTTACTAATATCTTCTTTTCTTAAATTATAATAGATTATAATAATTCTTTTTGTCTAACGTTAATTTAGTATCTATTGTTAGACTCAGCTAGTAAATATTTTTTTAATAATTTATTAAATGATCAAGTAATTAGAAATTATAAAAACATAAAATTATAAGAATGAAAAAAGTATTATAGAAATATTAAGAATGAAAAAATAGTATATGTAACACCCCAAAATATAAAACATCTCACACCCAAATTTATTTCATTAATAAAGAAAACATCGTACAATATTACAATCCTCCATTTAGGAGTAACATAGTTCACACTAGAAATACATTATAATTTCACACATAAATAAAACACTCTTAATTTTATTTATGTTTTATTTTTTTTTTCTTAAAATATTCTTCATTTTTCTGCTGCTTCCTCCTTCACTTGAATTGGTTCAGACGTCGTTCCCTCATCTGCTCCCGTAACAAAAACATTATACGATCATCGCAAAAATAAGATTTTTCCGGCACAAACAAACAAGTAAGGGTGAGCTACCATGCAACATTCAAAGAAAAACATTACACTATTGCTATACGTAATACATTCACCATAAATTCATGTAAAATGCAATTATCATTCTAGACTCTATTATCCGGATATAATGTTGATGGAAGTCTCGGGTGGTCATGCACTTGTGGTGATTTCAACAACAAAAATTTTGGCCAAATATAATATATCATATCACCCACAAGGTTAATCCATTAATGTCTATAAACATAGACTAGAACCTCCTACTACTCTCACCACATAACACATCCTTCTCTAATTGATACTGGAAGATTATTAGAGTTTTAGGATAACCACCAACAACAGGACCCTCAACATCAACATATACACTAATACCATACCAATATAGAATCTCTCCATGAGACTCATATCATGCTCATTTTCCTCAACTCATGTCATACTATTACAAAATCTCCTCATAAAACTCATATCATGTTCAGATTCATAATTTCATATCAACATCATAAAATACATTCAACACAGAAATCATACAAGATAAATATATTACAAACAAATTAACAATAATAAAATCTTACTATAAATAGTCAACGGAGAAGAATCAAATGTTTGACAATCATTAAAATAAACTTAATAAAAACTCTTGGGGAAACAAGAAGTTGAATCTGGCAGAGCCGGTTAGACAACTTCTCATCCTTCCAAGAATACAACGTAATTAAATAATAAGAATAATGACAGGTTTGGGGAAATAAGAAGTTGAATCTGGCAGAGCCGGTTAGACAACTTCTAATCCTTCCAAAAATAAAAACGAATAAGGAAAACAATATAAAGTATGGGGAAACAAGAAGTTGAATCTGGCAGAGCCGGTTAGACAACTTCTCATCCTTCCAAGAATACAATGTAATTAAATAATAAGAATAATAACAGGTTTGGGGAAATAAGAAGTTGAATCTGGCAGAGCCGGTTAGACAACTTCTAATCCTTCCAAAAATAAAAACGAAAAAGGAAAACAATATAAAGTATGGGGAAACAAGAAGTTGAATCTGGCAGAGCCGGTTAGACAACTTCTAATCCATCCATAGGCAATTAATAGCATACATATGCATAACATAATCAACATCACATTTTACAACTATCACACTTGGATCTAAGCACAAAAGCAAGTTCTCATCAAAAATTCAAAATCATACAGAAACAAAATACTTCACACTCAAGATTTAAGATCAACCAAAAGCAACATATACAAGACTCAAAATAATACCAAACAAAATGTAACTCCCCTTACCTCTATTCCAGACTTAGGTTCCTCTTCTCAAACCGTTCTCCAGAAACTTCCAGAATTTCCCCTCTTCAACTAGAATTTCCTCCAACTCTCTCCTCTCACAATTTCCCTAGAATTTTGGTGCAAATCTTCATCCTCCCCCTCTTGGCTATTTATAGCCAAAAAATTTTTACTATTCATTTTTACTATTCATTTTTACTATTCACTTTTACTATTCATTTTTACTATTCAAAAATTATTTTTTATTCACCATTCTTATCTCTAATTAATTGATTCTACGTGGAGTGTCCTCTTCCACAATTTATTTTAATATATTTTTTTTTAACTATTCACTATTCACTATTCACTATTCACTATTTACTATTTACTATTTACTATTCATTCATTTTTTTTAACTTTTAAAATAAATTCTCAAATTTTTAAACTCCTTCCTTTGAAATTATTATTATTGTTACCTATCATAAATTTTAATTTATTTTTTTTTTACCATACTTTTATTAACTTTGAAAAAAACTATTTATTAAATTTAAATATTTTTCATGGGTCTTACATTCTCCCCAACAACAAAAATTTTCGACCTCGAAAATTCGACACTTCACAAAAAAAGATGGGGATAAGAATGTTTTACATCATCTTCTAATTCCCAGGTAGAGTCACCTGTTTTTCTATCCCAAACTACTCTCACTAAGTTGATAGTTTTCCCTCTAAGCTCTTTGGTTTTAGTGTCTTCTATACAAACAGGTTGCACTTCTACAGATAGATCCTCTCTGATTTCAATATCTTCTACTTCTAAAATGTGAGAAGGATCATGAACATATTTTCTTAGTTGAGAAACGTGAAAAACTGGATGGAGTTTGGCTAACTGAGGAGGTAACGCCATCTCGTAAGCGACTGGCCCAATTCTTCTCAAAATTTGATATGGACCAATGAACTTAGGAGAAAGTTTCTTCGAACGAAGAGCCCTTCCTACTCCTGTAGTTGAAGTCACCTGCAAAAAGACATGATCTCCGACTGCAAACTCCAATGGTCTCCTTCTTTGATCAGCATAGGACTTTTGTCTGCTCTGCGAAGCCTTCATTCTTTCTCGTATCAACTTTACTTTGTCTGTGGTCTGTTGTAGTAATTCAGGTCCTATCAGAGCCTTTTCACCGTCCTGGTACCAGCATAAAGGAGTTCGACATCGTCTTCCATACAGAGTCTCGTAAGGTGCCATTCCAATACTAGCATGAAAGCTATTGTTGTAGGTGAATTCCACTAGAGGAAGTACTTCATCCCAGCTACCCAGATGATCCAATACACACGTTCTGAGTAGGTCTTCTAACGATTGGATGGTTCTTTCAGATTGTCCATCGGTTTGGGGATGATACGCAGAACTCATTCGTAACTTGCTGCCCATAGCTTCCTGTAGAGTTTGCCAGAATCTAGAAGTGAATCTTGGGTCTCGATCTGACACAATGCTTGAAGGGACGCCGTGCAATCTTACTATCTCTTTTATGTACAGTTGTGCCAACTTAGCCATCGACATTCTCAGATTTATTGCTAAAAAGTGAGCAGTTTTTGTCAATCGGTCAATGATAACCCAGATAGAATCATTACCTCTTATTGTCCGTGGTAAATGGGTGACGAAATCCATAGCAATGCTATCCCATTTCCATTCTGGTATGTCTAATTGTTGTAGCAATCCTCCAGGTCTCTGATGTTCCACTTTTGCCTTCTGACAAATTAAACAAGTCGCTACAAATTGTGCTACTTCCTTCTTCATTCCTGGCCACCAAAAGGACTCCTTGAGATCTTGATACATTTTAGTCATACCGGGATGTATGCTAAAACGACTTTTGTGTCCTTCTTCAAAGATTAGTCTTTTTATATCTGCATTGTCTGGTACACATATTCTACTTCTGAATCTTAATACATCATCAGATCCTAGCCTAAATTCTTTCGCCTTTTCTGTACCGATCATTTTTGTTATCTTTTTCAAGCCAGGATCCGACAATTGCTTCTCTTTAATTAAAATAAGAAAATCACTAGATATAGTCAGACTACTACATCTAATGAAATCTTCTCCAAACTCCATCTGTAACTTCAGATCTCTGAACTTCTCCACCAACTCTTGTTCTTTGATCATCAAATGAGAAACATGAATTGCCTTTCTACTCAAAGCATCGGCTACCACGTTTGCTTTTCCTGGATGATATAGGAGTTCAAAATCATAATCCTTCAAGAATTCCATCCACCGTCTTTGCCTCATATTCAGCTCCTTTTGGTCGAATAAGTACTTCAAGCTTTTGTGATCGCTGAATACTTGAAATTGAGCTCCATAGAGATAGTGCCGCCAAATCTTCAAGGAAAATACCACTGCTGCCAATTCCAAATCATGAGTAGGGTAGTTCTTCTCATGAGTTTTTAATTGTCTTGAAGCGTATGCCACCACTTTTCTTTCTTGCATGAGCACACAACCTAATCCCTGATGAGAAGCATCACAATAAACTTCAAACTTTTTACTTGGTTCAGGGATTACCAAAACCGGTGCACTAGTCAGCTTCTGCTTCAGCTCCAAAAAACTCTTCTCACACTTATCCGTCCAGACAAAAGGTTGATCTTTACGAGTTAGTTGTGTTAAAGGCGCTACTATTCTAGAGAAATTCTCTATAAACCTTCTATAGTAGCCAGCTAATCCCACAAAACTCCTTATTTCTGTTATAGTCTTCGGTCTTTCCCATTGCAACACTGCTTCAACTTTTGTTGGATCCACCGCTATGCCTTGAGATGATATAACATGTCCTAAGAATTTCACTTCTTGCATCCAAAACTCGCATTTTGACATCTTTGCATACAATTTCTTCTCCCTCAAGATCCCAAGGATGGTTCTTAAGTGTTCAACATGTTCTGCTTGAGTCTTAGAATAGATAAGTATGTCATCTATAAAGACTACGACAAACTTATCTAGGAATGGTTGAAAGATTCTGTTCATGAAATCCATGAATAGAGCTGGAGCATTAGTTACACCGAATGGCATAACTACATACTCGTAGTGTCCGTATCTGGATCTAAAAGCGGTCTTCTGTACATCTTCTGGCTTCACCAAAATTTGATGATATCCAGACCTGAGATCTATCTTTGAAAACACCTGAGCTCCATGCAACTGGTCCAGCAGATCATCAATCCTAGGTAGAGGATATTTGTTCTTGATGGTTAGCTTGTTCAACTGTCTGTAGTCGATACACAATCTAGAGCTTCCATCCTTCTTCTTTACCAAGAGTACAGGTGCTCCCCAAGGTGACACACTTGGTCGAATAAATTGCTTCTCCATTAGTTCTTCAATTTGCTTCTTCAATTCAATTAACTCCGCCGGAGCCATTCGATATGGGGCTACTGATACTGGTCCAGCTCCGGGTATTAAATCAATGGAGAATTCTATTTCTCGTTGAGGAGGCAGTCCTGATACTTCTTCTGGGAACACATCACTAAACTCATTAACTATAGGAACATCGAGATTTTGTTCATTTTTCTCGACTTCCACATGAGTCAAGATAACGAAACACGAAGATCCTTCTTTGACTTCCTTTAACACTTGTTGCACTGACAACAACTCCGCTTCTTCAGGATTAGGGAAAATCAACTCCTTTTTGCTACAATCAATAAGGATACGATTGGCAGATAACCAATCCATTCCTAAGATTACATCTAAACCTTGTAAGGGTAAAGATATAAGATGTACTTTGAACCTACGTCCTTCTATAACTATTGGACATTGAGGACACATCCTCGATGTTTTTATCAGTTTAGAGGCTGGTGCAGATACCATGAGATCATATTGTAACTCTCTCACGGGTAGGTTCAACTCTTGAATAAGAGTTTCAGACAAAAAGGAATGTGTCGCTCCAGAATCAAATAGCACATTCAACTCTCTACTAGCTATCATACAACATCCAATGATGAGATTACCTGATTTTGCAGCTTCTGCTCCAGTCAAAGCATAGACCCTTCCAGTTGCTTGGGGCCTATTGTCCGTCCTTCTCTGTTGAATCGGTTGTTGAGGTTGAGTTGCTTCTCTTTTAGAGGGACAATTTCTAGCAAAATGTCCTTCTGCTCCGCAAAGGAAACATTTGATGTGTGAATTAACTTGTGGACAAACGTTCTTCAGATGAGGTCCTCCGCAAACGTAACATTGGATTGTTTTATGTTGGGATTGCATTTGATGAGGATTCCTTTGAGGTTGCGGTCTTTCATAAGGACGGATCCTTATGTTCTGTCCAACTCGTGACCCAGATGGTCCTCCTACCCTTGGTAACTTCTGAGCTTCAACCTCACTTATTAACCTTTCCACAGCTTTGGCATGTTCCACTAAAGCAGCAAACTCCTTAATAGCTAAAGGATTCACAGCTAGTTGAATGTTTGCTCTTAATCCATTTTTGAATTTCCTGCACCTCCATTCTTCATTTGACGGTTGGGTGTAGAAACGAACCAAGTGTTTGAACCTGTCGGCATATTCAGCTACAGATTTGTTGCCTTGCACCAGCTGCAAGAACTCCACCTCTTTCAAATGTCTCACACTGTCCGGAAAGTACTCAGCATAAAATTTACTCTTAAAAATTTCCCAAGTGATAATCTCACCGCTTTCCTCTAATACTAGCTTCGTGTTGTTCCACCAGTGTACTGCTTCCCCAGATAGCTGATACTCAGAGTATGCCAACCTAGTTTCGGGTGGACACCTTTTCGCTTCAAAAATCTTTTCCATGTTCCTTATCCAGAGATCAGCCTCATCCGGACTTGTTTTCCCATTAAAAATAGCTGGACGATGTTGCAGAAAATTTTCTAAGGTCCATTCCTGAACTCTTTGAGGTTGAGTTTCCACATGGGTGCCATTCTCGGCTAGTTGTCTTAAGGTTTCCACATGTTGTCTTTGGCTTGCTTCAGAATTTAGTCTGGCCGTTTCTAACTGTTGTAGGGCCGTTGTGTGCTGTTGCATTAAAGCAGCTCCTTGTTGTTGAAGAGCGGATGCGATAGATTCTAAAGCCCTTGCAAGGCTGGGTACCTCAGGGGTTTCACGGTTGGGTTGTCTACGAGCCATTTCTCTCTGTTCACACAGAGAATTATTGTTATTATGAGTTATAATATGAGTTTGTAGGATTAATCCACAACTCTTAGGTCGTCTGTAGGACGAACCGCTCTGATACCACTAAATGTAACACCCCAAAATATAAAACATCTCACACCCAAATTTATTTCATTAATAAAGAAAACATCGTACAATATTACAATCCTCCATTTAGGAGTAACATAGTTCACACTAGAAATACATTATAATTTCACACATAAATAAAACACTCTTAATTTTATTTATGTTTTATTTTTTTTTTCTTAAAATATTCTTCATTTTTCTGCTGCTTCCTCCTTCACTTGAATTGGTTCAGACGTCGTTCCCTCATCTGCTCCCGTAACAAAAACATTATACGATCATCGCAAAAATAAGATTTTTCCGGCACAAACAAACAAGTAAGGGTGAGCTACCATGCAACATTCAAAGAAAAACATTACACTATTGCTATACGTAATACATTCACCATAAATTCATGTAAAATGCAATTATCATTCTAGACTCTATTATCCGGATATAATGTTGATGGAAGTCTCGGGTGGTCATGCACTTGTGGTGATTTCAACAACAAAAATTTTGGCCAAATATAATATATCATATCACCCACAAGGTTAATCCATTAATGTCTATAAACATAGACTAGGACCTCCTACTACTCTCACCACATAACACATCCTTCTCTAATTGATACTGGAAGATTATTAGAGTTTTAGGATAACCACCAACAACAGGACCCTCAACATCAACATATACACTAATACCATACCAATATAGAATCTCTCCATGAGACTCATATCATGCTCATTTTCCTCAACTCATGTCATACTATTACAAAATCTCCTCATAAAACTCATATCATGTTCAGATTCATAATTTCATATCAACATCATAAAATACATTCAACACAGAAATCATACAAGATAAATATATTACAAACAAATTAACAATAATAAAATCTTACTATAAATAGTCAACGGAGAAGAATCAAATGTTTGACAATCATTAAAATAAACTTAATAAAAACTCTTGGGGAAACAAGAAGTTGAATCTGGCAGAGCCGGTTAGACAACTTCTCATCCTTCCAAGAATACAACGTAATTAAATAATAAGAATAATGACAGGTTTGGGGAAATAAGAAGTTGAATCTGGCAGAGCCGGTTAGACAACTTCTAATCCTTCCAAAAATAAAAACGAATAAGGAAAACAATATAAAGTATGGGGAAACAAGAAGTTGAATCTGGCAGAGCCGGTTAGACAACTTCTCATCCTTCCAAGAATACAATGTAATTAAATAATAAGAATAATAACAGGTTTGGGGAAATAAGAAGTTGAATCTGGCAGAGCCGGTTAGACAACTTCTAATCCTTCCAAAAATAAAAACGAAAAAGGAAAACAATATAAAGTATGGGGAAACAAGAAGTTGAATCTGGCAGAGCCGGTTAGACAACTTCTAATCCATCCATAGGCAATTAATAGCATACATATGCATAACATAATCAACATCACATTTTACAACTATCACACTTGGATCTAAGCACAAAAGCAAGTTCTCATCAAAAATTCAAAATCATACAGAAACAAAATACTTCACACTCAAGATTTAAGATCAACCAAAAGCAACATATACAAGACTCAAAATAATACCAAACAAAATGTAACTCCCCTTACCTCTATTCCAGACTTAGGTTCCTCTTCTCAAACCGTTCTCCAGAAACTTCCAGAATTTCCCCTCTTCAACTAGAATTTCCTCCAACTCTCTCCTCTCACAATTTCCCTAGAATTTTGGTGCAAATCTTCATCCTCCCCCTCTTGGCTATTTATAGCCAAAAAATTTTTACTATTCATTTTTACTATTCATTTTTACTATTCACTTTTACTATTCATTTTTACTATTCAAAAATTATTTTTTATTCACCATTCTTATCTCTAATTAATTGATTCTACGTGGAGTGTCCTCTTCCACAATTTATTTTAATATATTTTTTTTTAACTATTCACTATTCACTATTCACTATTCACTATTTACTATTTACTATTTACTATTCATTCATTTTTTTTTAACTTTTAAAATAAATTCTCAAATTTTTAAACTCCTTCCTTTGAAATTATTATTATTGTTACCTATCATAAATTTTAATTTATTTTTTTTTTTACCATACTTTTATTAACTTTAAAAAAAACTATTTATTAAATTTAAATATTTTTCATGGGTCTTACAGTATAGAAGTATATTTTAATTTTTAGGATAAATCAATGTAAAAATAAAAAAAATGGATAAAAGAATAAATAACTTTTATGCACATGTGACAAAAATATAAATGTAAATAACAAAATAATTAGTGATGTTTAAAAAAAATCAACTTTTGGTTAACAAAATAAAAATGAGTAATAAGATATGTTTCCTAATCTTTTCTTTTCTTCAATTATAATAGATTATAATACATTTAGTTTATCTAGTGTTAGCTTTTCTTTTCTTTAATTATAATAGATTATAATATATTTAGTTTATCTAGTGTTAGTTTAGTATGTTGCTTGACTTAATGTAATGTATATTCTTTAATAATTTATTAAATTATTAAGTAATTAGAAATTATAAAAAGCATAAATTTAAAAATTAAAAAAATAATATAGAAATATTAAGAATGAAAAAAAAATAGAAACATGTTTCTATTTTTAGGATAAATCAATTTAAAAACAAAATAAATGGATAAAATATTAAATAACTTCTATACACACGTGTTAAAAAAATAAAAAATAAATAAAAAACAATTTAATAATATACTAAAAAATTAACTTTTAGGACACTCATAAAAAACAAAGATGGGTAATAAGCTAAATTTTCTAATATTTTTTTTATATTACTGCCAAAAAGTTATAATATTGATGATAGTTTAAATTGTAAATTTTAACCATTAAAAACCATTGGAATTTGTAACAGTTAAAATAACCACCAAAATTACACATATCAAATACAATTTGTGACAAAAATATTTAACGGGTGGTATTTTTGTTAGAAAAAGGGAAAAAAATTCTACCAGTTCAGAACAGCCACAAATTATATTCTTTTTTTTTATAATCTTTTATCATATTCTAATAATTAAAAACTGATATAAAATATATTATATTTTTTTATTATTTGACACTTATTAACAATCTGGAATCACCACAAATTATTTAAAACATGTTTTAAAATTTTCAATTTTTTAATTATTAATTATTTTCACTAATTTTATAGTAAATAATTAAATTATCTATTTTATCTAAAGTTATTCAAGAGTCAAAATGGCAAAAGCTAAGAAATGAAATAGACTATCAAATGACAAACTCTACATGTTTTACATTCAAGTTTTACATTTAGAGGAATTAAATTAAGATGGAAAAACTTAACTAGAGCAAATTGAAAAACTTAAGGAAAATATTGCTATAGTCTAAAAGCTTAAGTAAATGTAGGTCTGAAATAAAAGTCTTACTCGAATATTATAAAATAGGAGTAAAATCTTTGAATTGTGGCCTCCTTCTCTTATTAACCATGAATGTTGTGGCCAGGTATAGTAAAAGGTGTGGAGCACTCGTTTGGATAGCATTTAGATACCTTAATATTGCATTATATTTAGAGGAAGCAACATTGCAAATATTAAACAAAGAAGAGATAACTCGTCCCAAAGAGAGGAAATAATTGATTAGTTTGACGATCATTAATAGTTAAAGGGTTTAATTATTTAATTGGTCTTTTTTTTTTAAGTTGATTCAATTTTTATTCTAAATACATTTTAGTTTAATTTAATCCTTTTTTTTTTTAAATGTTCAATTTAATCTTCATCGTGGACGACGTTAAAATTGCTAACATCAAAGTGAGTTTTAGTGATTAGGTGATATCTATGTGAAATATGGGTACAATATGTTGGTTGATGTGATTTATAGTGTAAATTTTTTATTTAGGTTTAACATGAATGAAAAAGGGTACAGAGATTGGAAACCTAAATTTGGGGATTTGTTTATTCCGTTCTCATTTATGGAGAAGAACCTACTGCATTTGGTAATTGGAGTCTTCTTCTTTGTCAAAGGTGAGTTTGAACTATTACTTTGGTTAGTGGTTTCCAATTGTACGTTTGTGGGTTTTAATTTAGAGTTTTATAGTGCTTAACTACGTGACAAAAAAAATTCGATTGCTGCTTTCACATTTGTTGTGAAGTGTATTTTATAGTGTTTACCTTGTATTGTGTCAATTGTGTATGTAGTAGGTGGGTTGAACTTGTAGACCCCTTTAAAAGATATTACGATTTTGTGTTTGTTTTGGGGTATCAGTTGTAATTTGTGTTCTTTTTGTGGCATTGGTATTTGACATTGTAAGTGGTTATATTATATAGGTGTGGATGTGTGATGATTTCTTTAAAGTTGTGATCTACCATGGTGGGCATTTTGTAGATAATGGGACTCTCAAATATAGTAATGGGAAAATAGGTATATCGGTTTATAACCCTAATTGGTAGAGTTATTTTGAGATAATGGAGAAACTTAAAAAGATGGGTTATAATGTCGTGAATGAGTTATGGTATAGTTTTGGAATCGGTTTTGTGTTGCTTAAAAAGTTGAAGCTCTTGTGTGATGATAACGCGAGAAATGTATATGACCAATATTTTGAGAAGAAATGGTGAGGTGTACTTGTGTAGTATACATAATGACTGAAGTTGAAGTAGAAGATAATTTTTGAAATCTTACCTTGCGAGTGATGAACCTAATGTTGAAGTGGAGTGTGAGATGGATGATTATAGTCGTTGTGAGGCTAGGGATCACATGGATCTTGATGTTAACATTGTGGACCAGGATGGTGGGGCTGGTGAGGCGACATGTAGGATGAGGTTGATCTTAGTGTAAGCAAGAGGTGCAGGGTGAGTGATAATAAGGTTGACTCTAAACTAGAGGATGATATTGATAATCATCATGAGGAGGGAATGGGGGTTGAGTGCGAGGTTGAGGATGATTTACGGGTGAAGGCTTAGTCTGAGGTTGAGGCTGATTTTGGGGTAAAAGGTGAGTGTGGGGTTGAGGCTAATGAAGAAGGGGGATAAGTTTGCACATGAAGGTGTTGACAATGTAGAAGAACTATAGTTCATGTTAGTGTTGATTATGATCAAGATAATATAGTTAACCAAAATTTCTGGAGGGTAGTGTTGAAGTAGAAGTTGCATTTAGTGAGGTAAGTATAAGTCGAAATACCAAATTGGGGGATGATGAGGCTAAAGGTTTGGGATGTGATGAAAGTGGTAATATGAAGATGCATGATAGAGGATTATTTGATAACGAGTGGGAATCATGCCACTTTGACAATGGTGAAGATAGTGATCAATCATTGGGTTTAGAAAGCAACAGTAAATAAAGATTTGTGACATTTTCAATGTCTAAAAACCTGACTGAATACAAGTGGGAAATTGACACATTTTTCATAAATAAGGCATAGTTTGTAGAAGTCAAAGGACATATGAAGTGTATTATGAAAGGAAATTAAAATTACAAAAGAATGATAAATGCAGAGTTAAAGTGATATGTTTGGGGGCAAAATGAAAGTATAATTTCGTTTGCATATTGTGGGTACGTGCTTACAACAAAGATATGTCAATTAAGGAGAATATATGACAATCAAACATGTACAAGAGAATTCCATATTAATATATTGAATGTTAAGTGGTTAAGTGGAGAGTTAAGGAATACAATAAGAGACAATCCAAGTATAAGGGTAGTCGATATTCGTAACAAAATAACCAAGAAGTGGAATGTTGCAATCACTAAGTTAATGGCACATAGAGAGAAGGGATTAACCACTAAGCATGTTGAAGGTTCTTTTAAGGATCAATTTAAAAAAATATATTATTATGCCCATGAGATCATTAAATTAAATTTGGGATCTACTACAAATGTTAAAGTGAAAACAAATGTAGGGGAAACATATTTCATGAGATTTTATGTGTTTGAAAGCATGCAAAGATAGTTTTACCTCTTGTTACCCTATAATTAGTTTGGATGAGTTATTTTTTTCAAAGGAAAATATGGAGGTGAATTGTTTGGTAGCTATTGGAATGGATGATAATGATCAGATGTTGCCAATAACATGGGTTGTTGTTGTAGTAGAAAATAAAGATACATGGACTTGGTTTTTGGACTTGGTAGTTGAGAATCTTGGTGGTCATGATGTTTATGCCTCAATGACTTTCATGTCAGATGAACAAAAGGTATATATTACAATTTTTGTTTTTGGTTTAACTTTAATGGACATGCAAGTGTCTTCTTGTGATAGAGTTTGTTGTCTACTATACAATTATATTTGTTTGGAGTTGATCAAAGATTTTGTATGTGTCATTTATATGTAAACTTTAGGAAGAAATTTTAAAAAATAAATAAATGTTTGATGGGAAGGCATAAGAATAAATATTAAGAATGAAATGAATAATTTAGAAATATATTTCTATTTTGAGGATAAATTAATTTAAAAATAAAACAAATTGATGAAAGAGTATATGAAAGTGACACAAAAATAAATAAATAAAATATTTAGTGATGTACTAAAAATATAAATATTTAGGACACTTGTCAACAAAATAAAGATGAATAATAAAATAAATTTCTTAACAGTATTTGTTGTTAAACTCATCTAATAAATATTTTTTTAATAATTTATTACATGACCAAATAATTAGAAATTATAAAAACATAAAGATAAATAATTTATACGAACAAATAAAATTGAAATTAAAAACATTTTAGTGATGCACTAAAAATATAAACATTTAGGACACTTGTCAACAAAATAAAGATGAATAATAAGGTAAATTTTCTAACATCTTATTTTCTTATATTAAAATAAATTATAATAGATTATTTTTTCAATTGTTAGACTCATCTAATAAAATTTTTAATGATTTATTATATGACTAAATAATTATAAATTATAAAAACATAAAGATAAATAATTTATTTGCACATGCGAAAAAAATAAATATAAATAAAAAAATTATAATATACTAAAGAAAACAACTTTTAAGAGAAGATAAATTTCCTAGTATTTTCTTTTTATTTTTTTATATTATAATAAATTAATTTGCATTGACGATATTGTTTTTGTTTTTGTTTTTCTAATTTATTAATTTGTGTCATTCATATAAGTAAGTCATTTAATGGAAATGGGAAATAATTAACTTCTCAACTAGGCAAGACTACTGTAATCATGACTTTAAATCTATCTTCTAAATCATTTTAAATTAACAAGTGGAAGATTAATTAGATTTAGAAATGGAGAGCAATCACGAACTTTAAGCATTTATAAAAGAATTAACCAATAACTTTCGTTGATCTAAAAGGAGTTAATCTAGAAAACATAAAATATTATTAATAAATAACTTTCTTTGAAGCTTTCAAACCCTTTATCTTAAGTTATCATCTAATTTATCAAACTTTTAATGACTTAGTTCTTAACTATTAGCATGTCATCCTATTAGAAAAAACCATTGTTACAAATAAAAAAACAACCTCGACTTCTTAGAGCATGAGCATTATTATTGCAGTAACTCATTAAATTCGTCACTAATAAACCCATATATACCCGTCATTCACTTTTACTTTTTTTTCTTAATTAATTTTAAAAAAGGCTTACAAAAAGAAAACTAAAAACAAAACAAAAATTACGAATTGACAGTATCTTTAATCCTGTTGGTAAAATATTAACAAAAAAAAAATCTAATTTAATAAAATTTTCAAATATTAAAATTAAATTTAAAAAAAAACAAAAACAAAGACCTATTACAACATGTCAACTAAAATGGGGTTAAATATGTTTTTAGTCCCTAAACTATTGACCGTTTCTGGTTTTCGTCCCTCTTCCAAAGTAAGGTACAATTTAGTCCTCAATCTTTAAAAAACGTTCGTTTTAGTCGAAAAAACGAACGTTTTGAGGACTAAAACGAGGACTAAAAACAAAATTTTGAGGACTAAAACGAACGTTTTTCTAAAGAATGAGGACCAAATTGTACCTTACTTTGGAAGAGGGACGAAAACCAGAAACGGCCAATAGTTTAGGGACTAAAAACATATTTAACCCACTAAAATGGATAGAAAATAAACAATTTAGTTTTTTTTTTCTCAATACAAACAACTTTAATTATTAAAAACTTGCTTCAAATATCCCGTGTAACATCCCAAAAATATAGTATAAAACTATATAATAGAATAATCACATGTTAATAATACTACATATCAGTCTTACAAAAGATATGATGTGCGCTTATGGCCGAACGACCTTACAGAAAACAAGACAGTTAAAATTGTACAAATAAGCAGTCCAGACCGAACGGTTTACAAAAGGCCTATACCGAACGGTCATGGCACAAAAAAACTAACTATTGACCGAACGGTTCTACTGTTCGGTCTTAACTTCTACCTCGACTAAACTTTCTTCTTCCAGCGCTTCTTCCAACAACTTTTCTCCTTCTGCTCACATCCACACGGATGATCATTGCGACAGGATAACAACCGAACGTACAAAACAGACAAGACAGAAAAAAATAGGGTAAGGTTATGTAATTCAATTCAAGTATCAACATAGATTTCATACAATTCAAATAAACGAGATAGTTCATTCACTTTTTCATGCAAAGCCTAATACTAGACTCTGACTGTCCGGACTGTATGAATTTTGTGTAGCTACGACGTTCGTGCACCCGAGTGATGTAGTAACTGGGATACCCTCAACAGTTGCCACCCGAGGTTAGTCCTATCTGTCCAAATTAACCATAAGGACTAGGACCTCCTGCCATGCCCACACATGACTTACCCTTCTCTACGTGAGAACGAGTAATCACGGAATATCATGATGAACCGCCAGCTTAGCGTGCCCACATTCATACTTTACAAATTCCAATAACCATTCATGAGATATTCCTCCCCGGAATACTCTTTCATAATCAAAGACGTTTCATCCATATCATATTCCATCATCTTTCATTATTAAACCTCAATTGAACCAATTTGAACAAAGATCCCTTAGGATACCAAATACCGAACGTAAATCTTCAACCCCGAACGAGACCGAACACTTAGAGTGAGACCGAGAGGTTTCCAGTTCCAAAACAGATCAAAACCGAGAGAGAGAGTTACTATCGGGGTTGGGAAGAGAACGATTACAATAATATTTCACAAGGACTAATAGAAGTGAATGTTATTTACAAAGTGAGCCAATTTAATGAACTGACTCATGAGCGTTTAGACCGAACATTGTAAAGCCTAGGCCGAGTACTAAGACTTTAGGCCGAAACCAATGAAGACAGACACTATAAGACATCAATTGATAGTACTTGAAGAAATCATATGAAGAAACCGAACGCTATAAATACTTAGCTTATTTATGAGTTTAACATCAAGAAAACCGAATACCAGTCGAAGACCGAGCACGATAGAGGGCGAACTCTATGGAGTTTGGACGAACGCTCTTATTATCAAGATAGATTACGGAAAGGAGAACAAGCGTTTGGTGTAAGACCTAGCACTTACTTAGTACAAGTACTTGGTGTAAGACCGAGCACTACTTAGTACGATCGCTTGGTGTAAGACCGAGCACTACTTAATTTATAGAATAAAGACTTGATAAATATACGATATCAATTAACTAATGTTCAAGAACGAACGAAATATAAAAATACATATAGATATACTTAAATTTATAACAGAATACCAAGGAACGAATATCCTTGGTTGAATGCTTATATACAAATTTTACTAAACGAAGACGCTCGGTCCTCAACTGGAATTCCAAATGAAAGAATCCAGTTCCAAACGAGTCCACGAGAAAACCGAACGGTCAAAGACCATTCAGTAACGAACATAAATTTTCATATGGAATTTCATACTTAGAATTATTTATATCAATTCATTTCTCAACATCTATATTCATAATTTCATACATCCATATAATAGTAAATTTTCATACTTCATACAGTCGAAACATAGTAACAATCATATTTCATATTAATTCAACAATTCAACGAACATACATACATTCAAAACGAACATAAAAATCAAATTATATAAGCTTCCCTTACCTCTAACGTGACCGAACGCTCACAGCTTGTATAGAATAGCTCACCACCAGAAATCTTAGAATCCTACGGTCACGCTTTATGAAACTAAACCAAACAAAAGGCCAAAAATGTGCTCAGAATGAGATGATAAACTCATGCAACCAGAACTTGGCTTGCATGTGTCAGAAAAGGAACGTTCTAAGAAGAGAAGGAACTCACCAGCTTAAAACCACAACTTGATCGGTGCAAAGTGAACCCCTTGACACCAAGAAGACTCAGGCACTGCCTGAATGATGATCGGATGAAAGAAAAGGTAAGAATTTGTAGAGAGAAGAATGAGATTTGTAGAGAGAAGGAGGAGAGAATGAAAGTTTCAGAAATCTGGGAAAGAAGGATGCATGCAGAAAGTGGCGTGAAAATTTGAAAACTTAGAGTTTTCCTCCCACCATCATTAGCCAAACGGCCACTCAGCTGCTCACACATGTCTTCCACTATCTGATTTCCAGCTTCCCTTCCTCGACACTTGTCTTCCATTAAGAAGGGTTTTGAGTGGATTTTAATGGGTCTGACATCCCGCAAAAAATTTTACATCATTATATTTATTAATAATTTATTTATTTTATTATTTTATTTATAATTTAATGATTTTTTAAAATTAAGATTTTTTTATAAAATTATTATTACATAATTGTTTTCTCACAATACCAAATTTTGAAAAATTAAACGTGAATTAAAGTTGCATAGCAAAAATAATAACTAAATTTTTTTTATTATAGCTTTCAAAACATTTTGAACATGTTCCACCATATTTGTTTGTAGTTGATGATATCTCAAATCACGAACTTTTCAAGTTGATGGAATCCCATTGAAGGTACAAACTTGGTATGGTTCATATTCCAGAATCATGTTATGTAATAATAGACAAATGCACATAATATATACTTGATTGTATTCATAGCACTTCAAATGTAAGATTCAAACACTTCAAATGTGTAACTTCTTGATGATAAGAAACAAATTTGTTGTTATCTCCTCCTTGCCTAGTAATGGTCTTCACAAGTGTCACCTATTTTAGATTGATATATCATCCATTAGATAGTGTTTAAAAATACAATATATATATATATATATATATATATATATATATATATATATATATATATATATGTATGTACTACTATATATACATAAATAAAATTTAAAATAATTGCTTATGAATACAATATATAGAAATGATATAAATATAACTATTTTAATTACTTACTTATTATCAAAGCAATGTATATTTAAACCTATGTATATCTACTACTTGTTACTAGTAATTTATATTTGGATTTTTTTAATAACAAGTAATAAAAATAAAATTATTGGTGGTAAGAATATATGTTATATTATTTTTGGTTGCATATATTTATGGTTTTATTTAAATTATGAAATTGAAATTATTCTTAAAGAGATTAAAATTTTAAAACTTATACTTTTCAGTGAAACTTGTATGAATTATTTTTTAGAAACACTAAATTTGTTTGTAGTAATATGTTATTAAGCAGATTTATTTTATTATACTTTAATATAAATATTTAATTTGAATTTATGCTTTAAATCATATTTTCACAAATTATTTTGAATCAATAATTAAATAATTTATTGATACTTAAGGGTAAAAGAAAAATTAACATATAATTTTAGTGCAAAAATAAGTATATTAGATCGGTTCTGGAGTGTAAGTGATTAATATCTGTCAATGTAATATGGTGAAGATATTAGATCGATTCTGAAACAATGGATCTAATATCTTTAAATGAAAAAAAATGAAAACATTTTCAAAAGTGGTTTATGCACACTTGTTGCATTGTTGGCAAATCTACTGCAATGGTTGACGATAGTGCTCACGTATGCTCTGTTGAAGGTTAACAATGGTGCGGCTCTGGTTTATTGCGTTCTAGCTCCAAGTTTGTCATTGGCGAGGTGGTGTTCGAATAGTGTTGCATGGCTCATTGCAAATCTGGTTTGCGAGCTTATTTTTTCGATGCTACTGGTGCGTGGAGCTCTGGGGATGTTCGTGGTTGTAAGGCGCATTGGCTGACGGTGACAACAATGTTGATGACGACGCTAATGTCATTGCAATGGTGGAGCTCTGGTAGACCAAAATTGTGATGAATGAGAAAAATATTGCATTGGAAGAGAAGGTTTTGAGGCTTTGAAAATGAGAGAGAAAAGAATTGAAAAGTAAAGAAAAACCGAAGGTTGTGTTATGGGTGGTGAGAAGAGAAGAAACTTTGCAAAAAGTGAGAAAAGAGTTTCGCATCAAGACAAAGTCCTATTAGATTGATTCTTTCTTTAAATGATCTAATAGACACATATTAGATTAGTTACATTTATAACTAATTTAATATGTACATATATTATATCGGTTCCTACTACAATAGGTCTAATATAACTCCTAGTAATAAGTCTAACATAAAAGAGTAATATTTTACCATAAGAAAAATTAATATTACCGATGGTCTAAATTCTTCCGTAATACATAAAATTTGTTGGTAAATCAAAACTATTGACGGGCTACTAATGATAAAATATTTGTCGATAAAATATTCACTAATAAATTTTATTGATGGATAAAAAATCTTATCAATAATTACTGATGACCACAAACTCGTCGATAATTATCTGTTAGTAATTATCGATGGAAGAAATTGGTTAGTAAATATCATAATTTGATTCTTCTTCTTCCTCTTCCTCCTTATTTTCTTCATCTTTCTTTTATTTATTTTTTCTTTACTTCTTTTTTTCCTCCTTCGGCTCAACTGTTGCCACTATTGGCTCCTTCAGCTCTGTCGTTGTTGATAGCTCCACCTCCTCCTCTTCTTCCTTTTCATTCTCTTCTTTCTCTTCCTTTCCTCCCACTCTTCCTTTTTCTCCTCTAATACCACCACTGCCTTCATACTATTGTCGTTCCATTGTCGCTCTGCTGCTATATCATTTTTGACTCCTTCCCCTCCTTATCCTTCTTCTTCATTTTCTTTTCTTATTTTTCTCACATATCTCTAATTAATTTATAAACATATCTCATCAAATTTAATAGGAATTTTGACACTTATTTTACCAACGAGTTTATTAACGAAAAAATTCATTAATGATCAAACTTCTAGATTATAGAGAGATTTTTAAAAAATTCGATTTCTAACAATATTTTGCATGAAATGGTCAAAAATCCAAAATGAGAAATTTAATGTCATTTAACAATGAAATTTACTAACAAAAAAATCCATCATTCTAGGTTATCAACGCCTTTTTACCATAAATATTTTATCAGTAATTCAAATTACAAACCAACATATTTATTTCTATTGATAAAATTTGTCAATAAATTTTATTTTATTAATAAATTTATTTTTATCAATTGTTGGTAATAATTTTTTTATAGTGTTTAAACTTAATGCAACCATATTTATGAAAGGAAATTATTTAAAAGGAGAAAATAATAATGTTTATGAAAGGCAATTATTTAAGGAGAGAAAATAATAGTGTTTAAATAATTGTTCAATATATACACATGCCAAAATTAACAAATTATTTGGCAGAATTTATGGTGTGTGTAGAGGTGAGGAAATCATAAATGAATTGGGATATGATTGGCTTCATTGGATTGAAACAACACGGTTGCTCTGCCAGCTATGATGATACAACATTCCCTCGGTTTTTTGTAACTGGAGAACAACTTTTAAAGAAAGAATAAAATATAAAAATATTCAAAAACATCTTAATATAAGCATATATGTGTTCTGGACATTGAAAAATGAGATTTAGATACTGAGAGTTGTCTTAGCATTGAAGGCTAATAAGGAAAATTATACGTAGATACTCAAGAGTCAAGTTCTATGTCTAATTTTATGAAAATTAAGAAACTAAGCCTCATTACACATAAAATCTACAAACACACTTGATACGTACTAGGAATGCGATACCTTTTTTATAATAAAAAAATGATAGATTTTTACAATAACAATTACTGAAATAAAAAATATTATTAATTTCCAAACACTAATGATAAAACTAGTGGAAACACATGTTATTTCTTTTAATAACAAAAAATAATAAAATTATAATTATTATAAAAGTAAATATAAATAAAATTTTCAGTATAAAGTTTGTATTTATTTTTTAAGTAACTATTTTTTATTATAGATGGTTATTTTAGTTTTAAAATGGTTAAGTAAAATAAAACGGTCAAAATGAAAAAATAAATAAATTTTAAAAGATTTCCTTCACAAATAAAATTAGTAAAGTAATTATTTTAATTTATGAAAAAAATATTTATTAAGAATAGAAAACAGTATCTTACACAAGCTAATTTCTTTTATATAACGTGTAGATGAATATTGTAAGAACTTGTGAAGATGATGATTTTGAACTTAACTGAATATGGTGCAAAGTTGTTTTGATCATAATGGATGAGAGTAATATGTCATAAGGATAACTAAATAGAAGGTTAAGTGAATTATGCATGTTTTGAGTTATTTTGGAGGAAGTGAGGTAGTGAAAATGAGAACTAGAGGTCAAGGACTCAATTGGTCTGTTGGGACAGTCTAGGTAAGTCATTTGTGACTTGTTTGAGTCATTCAAATGGTCAAAAACATGTGCAAAGTGGTATATTTGAATTTGGGTCCTTAAGCTGATGAATTTGATGTTTTAGAATGGAAATTGGTTCATAAACACTTTAATTTGAGGTTATGAAGGTTTAGAATCACTTAGACAAGTCTAAATAGGTATATAATACAATCTAGGAGTGTTAGAAGTTGGGAAAAATAGTTAGAATTGGTATTTTGTGGTTGACTTGCATAATTCTGCAGAATTTCGTTCTGTAGATTATGCAGACTCGCTGAGCGAATGGATTCGCACAGCGAGTCACCCTAGCGAGATGCTCTCTGTCAGGGCATTCGCACAACGAATTGGTGCGCTGTGCGAATGACTGTAGAGAGTTGCTCTCTGCCTAGGCACTCGCACGATGACTTGGTGTGCTTTGCGAGTGGTTGGAGAGGGTTCCTCTCTGTCTGGTGATTGGCATGGCGAATCTAGGCGTTGTGCGACTGGTGGTGGTCTGAGATAAATGCTAGTTTAATTCAAATAGTGAATGGGTGCACTTTGCGAGTGTTTGGGGAGTTTGAGCCACTGCTTGGGGGCTCTCGCATAGCGATTTGGGGCGCTATGCGAGGAAGAGAGGTCTGGAACCTTTGAGAGTTTATTCGCACAACGAGTTTAGTCGTTGTGCGAATGGTTGTGAAGGGTAGGTCTCTGTTTGAGGATTCACATAATGAGTTGGGGTTGCTATGCGAAAACCCTCTGGTTTCGCTCAGCGATTGTGTGCGTTGTGCGACTGGTCCAGGTTTAGTTTACTCTTTTCTTCCTCTGTTCTTGAGTGGTTGAATGATGTTTAATTCATTGAATGTTATGTATAAGATGTATGAAATCATATGAATATCTGAGGTATAAATGGTGATTCAAAGTGAAGAAATGTATGATTCAATGTGGTGTAATTGAGTATCAAAGTAGTATCTCTTGGTGAGATACTTGTATTGTTTAGAATGAATACAGGGAGCTCAGTCTTGGGGGTTATCCTAACACTCTAATGATCTTTCATTCTCATTTAGAGAGGATTGATGCATTTGGTGAGAGTAGTAGGAGGTCCTAGTGTAGGCGCTACTTTGAGGCCTATTGCGCGGTAATGGACTAACCTTGTCTGTGGTAGGGTGAAATCCATTGGCAATGGCTTTGCAAAGCAGTAGAGGCCACCACAAGTGCATAACCTATCATAGCTCGATATTCATTCTAAGTCCGAACATGTCAAGCCTAGGTTGTAACATATTAGGATGTTTTGAATTGGTTATTTTGTATGAATGCTCGTATGTTATATATATATATATATATATATATATATATATATATATATATATATATATGTCATTTGATAAATGTTTTTATATTTAGCTTACCATTTTTGCTTGTGTTGTGTTTTGTATGTGCCTTGTTATTTCTTTTGCAATGATCATCATATGGATGTGAGCAGAGGGAGAGAAGCTTTCAGTGGAGCAGGTCTTGGGTGGAGATGATGCTTTGGCTTAGACTAGTTTTCTTCTAGTATTGTATATAGTTTTGGATTAGTTGCTTATATAAAGTTTTAAATTTTATGGTTATTTTGGGATAACTGTAACGTATACTACTTTATGTATTTTGTTGGATAACTGTATTACTTTATCATGCATGTGACTTCTCTTTAATATAATTTATAATATATATATTTTGGGATGTCACAAATCTAAATAATTCTTATAATTTTATTTTAGATATTTTCATTAGTTTTGTTATTCATAACTGTAATTATTTTTATTTTAGAAGTGTTTATTTAAAAGATAAAATGATAAAAGTTTATATATATATATATATATATATATATGTATATGTGTATATATATATATATATATATATGTATATAAATTTAATTTTATTAATATTATAGACAAGAGAGAATAGCATGTAATAGAGTTAGCCGTCCACTTTAATAAAAGGTAATGATAAAGTAAATTTTAATATAATAAAATACTTAATATGTATATATAAATTTTAAAAAATAATATCTGTGGTAACGTACTATTGTTAGAATTAATGTGAAGAATGTGGCCAATGTGACACCCAATATATATATACTAAAAAAAGAACAGCGATCTTCTTAGCTATAAAGTTTGTTCCCTTTCACTATCAAAATAAACACCCAATATAGCCATTAGTGTATGGTGTGGTTATTAGCTTCCATCAATTAACACCCAATATAATATCTTTTAATTACGAGTTATACAAAACAATATTAAAAATAAACTAATAATTATATAAAACATATACAGAGAATATCTGTAAGACCCGTATTTTTGATGGTGGGGGACATGGTGGTTGTAAGGACCGGTATTTTAAGAAGGGTGGGGACATGGTTGCATTATTAGAATGCAATTATTGGAATGCATGATTGGGGGGGGGGGGGGGGGGGGGGGGTGCAATTATAGGAATGGGAGAAAGAGGGGGGGGGGTCTGGGGGGGGCATCTACTCTCTGCTGCCATGGCCGTGTGCTTCCTCTTCCAACTCAAGCTGTTGTGTCCTTATGTGGGTTTCTCATGAGCTACACTTCTCCAAGTTGGATCTCCTTCACACGCTGCTGGAATGGAGTTGCTGCTATAGCCGTGTGCTTCTTCTTCATTCACACGCGACCAAACCAGTATTATGTAGATACTTCAAGGTAGGCGGCGGCCGTATGCAGGTGTGGCGGAGGTGAAACCCCTCTCTGGGTTGCCGTAACAGGATCGAAGAAGCAGTGACGCGGAGGCCGGATCGCGGTGGTGAACAGCAGCCAGTTAGTCAGACACGGCACAGAGACGCCGGAGAGAGAGCAGACAGGATCGGAGGCTGGGTCACGGTGGCTGGTTCAGTAGCGCGGTGGTCGGTTTGGCGGAGATGGAGCAAAAGGGGGTGGATATGGTGGTGGTGGAGAAACGGTGCGGGGTGTGACTTTGCTTCCAGCATAGGTGAAGACGCCGACGACTTTCTCGGCCGGCCACGGGGACGCACGACGGGCTGGTCTCGTCGAGGGCTGATAGCTGCCACGGATGGTGAAGAAGCAACTCCCAGCTTTCCTGTTTCTGATTAGATGAAGAAGAAACCCCACTTTGATCTGAAAAAGTTTGGACCTGGACCAAAACTTGCGTGATACACCCTTGGGAGAGTAGCCCAGAGGTAAGGGGAGCTAGATATTTTGTTTGATTGATTTTATATGCTTTGTATGATGCAAATATGGGAAGAAGGGGATGAAAATTTGAGGTTGTTCTTGGTTTCTGGGTTTTCTGGAAAACTTGCAGAATTTCTGCAGAAACGCCGTTCGTCCAACTTGATTTCAAATTGGACGTTCGTCCAAAATGGCTGAACGTTCGTCCAAGTGAAATTGGACGTTCGTCAAAATTGTTCGGTGGTCGTGAGCGTTCGTCCTAAACTTAGTATTTTAGTGGGACGTTCTTGAACGTTCGGCCTTGGTATCAAGACGAACGTCCATAGGTTGTAAGTATAGTGTTCGGCCTTGATTATTTTAGCATTCGGTCTTAATTGAGCAAAGTGATTTTAGAATGTTCATACGATGGGCTTTGAGCGTTCGTTGTTAAATTGGTATGCATAGGTTTCAATTTTGAGCGTTCGTTGGTAATTTGGTAACTGTAGCGTTCGGCTTAATTCGGTATAATCAGGCTTGAATCTTAAAACGTCCGCTGTGTTGAAATAGTGATCATAGGCGTTCGTCCTCCAAATGGTGTCCGTCCTGATGTTGAACGATAGGTATTGGTTTAAGTTAGATTTTTGAACGTTCGGCCTGATATTTGGAGATAACGTTCGTCCAGTTTATTTGGTGACGTTCGGTCAAATGGTGTTCGGCCATTTGGAAATGGCGTTCGTTCGTTTTGGTGAATAAGTAATTTTAGACGTTCGTTCTTATCTTGGTAGTTCAGGAAGCGAGCGTTCGATCTGGATAATAATTATTTTAAGTTTGTGATCGTTCATAACGAACGTTCGGATTTCATGACGTTATGTTCAGATAGAATTCTTCATAAGCAGCGTTCGTCCTTAAGTGCTAAATGAGCGTTCGTTCTTAAGTGCTAAATGAGCGTTCGTCCTTAAATGTGATAGTAGCGTTCGTCCCTCATTGTGAGTGTAAGTTCGACCTTTGTTTAATATAAGCTGGTATTCTTAGGTTTGAATCTGGAACGTTCGGTTTTGATGTATTAGTATACGTTCGACCTTAGTGATTTATAGCGTTCGATCTGGATCAGGTGTTCTGAGGTTTAGATTATTAGCGTTCGGTCAATATGGAATTATATTCAGCGTTCGACCTATAGAGTATGATTTTCTAGCGTTCACGCAAATAGTATCCAGTCAAATGATGTTCAGAAAAATACGTTCGTTCTTGGTTTAGCGTTCGGTCTAAGTACTCAATTATAGCGTTCGACTGATTAGTGTTTGATCAAGTGAGACGTTCGGTAGTAGCGTTCGGCCGAATTGTGGGTACTCGGTTTAGCGTTCAACCTATTGAATCTCATAACGTCCTTCCAATTAGTATAGTAGTGTTCGACAGTTGTATTTGGTGAATGGTGTTCGTCCAAATAGTGGTCTACAAATGGTAATGGGTTCTAAGTTCACTTTGCTGTTGTTTGGGTTGAATTAATTGTGCAAAATGGTTGATGTGATTTATGTGAAAAGTATGTGAATGCATGAGATATGATAAGATTACTGTGATGAATGTATTGTATGATGTTGACATGAAATTTTGCATCTGATAATGGAATGAGTATTATGGGGAGATTTTGTATTGGTGTAATGTGAGTTGAGGAATATGAGTATAGTATGAATCTCATGGAGAGGTTCTGAAATGTTATGATTTTAGTGTGTATGTTGATGTTGAGGGTCCCGTAGTTGGAGGTTATCCTGATACTCTAATAATTCATCCAGTCTCAAGTAGAGAAGGATGAATTATGTGGTGAGAGGAGCAGGAGGTCCTGGTCTATGTGCCGGTTTTGGACATAGTGAGGGGACTAACCTTGTGAATGGTATGAAGTATTTTGGAAGTGTATTTGTAAGAAAAAGTAGAAGTCATCACAAGTGCATAACCTCCCGTGACCGCTCATCAACGTATCATCCGGATGAGTGTCTTTTGGGTATTGTGGTGTTCATTGGGTATTGTGGGATGAGTGTCTAGTAAGAATTGTGGTATGATGGTATATGAGGATGTCTGTCGTAATTTTTATATGATGCCTATATTAAAGCAATTTTTCATGTTTTATTAAAGTTGTGTTGTATGTTAGCTCACCCTTACTTATTTGTGCATGTATCGGAAAAATCATATTTTTGCGATGATCGTATAACGTATTTGTTATACGGGAGCAGATGAAGGATTGTCGTGTGATCCTGTGCAATTGAAGAAAGAGATGGAAGACCAAATTAGAGAGATTCAATGTTATAGTTTCAATTAAAGTCTGATGCATAAAATTTTTGTATAGATTTATGTATGAGGTTACGGGGGTTACCGTAAATGTATTATTACCATATTCAAATTCTGAATTTTTAAGGGCGAATTTATGGGATGTTACAATATCACATATTAGGTATTCTACAAAAAATTACCTATAAAATACAACATTCATAAATGATGATATAAAAAAATATATTATATATTTGAAAGAAGATTACTTGACACCAGTTTATACTAAAGTTTTTTATAGGAGTAAAATAGTTTTAATAAGAGTACCATTATTTTATGTATTTATATTTTTAACATGAGAGTAACTTTGTTTTTATATTTTAACAACTTAAGGGTAATTTTGTAAATTAAAAATATTTTAAAACTTTTTAGAGGTGTTAAGTTTATACTAAGCTTCATAGTTTAATATAAAACGTAGAGTAGAGTAAATACTCACATTTCTTCGTAAAGGAGAATGCAATTTATTTTAGCGATGTTGAGTAATAGACTAAGGTATATGTTTTAACGTAATAGGATAGGTGGTGCAATTAGAATTTTTAAAATGGGCAATTTGATTTTAACATGGGCCAGTTATTATCCGATGCTGCCTCCACCACCCCATCTTCTCTCTAGACCTTTCTTATTTCTTTAAAATTCTAAATTTATCCTTTTTACTTTTTACTTTTACCAATTTTATTTTCTAGTTTTTAAAATCCTAATCTCAATCCCCTCTCACTTTTATTCTCAGCAGCAAGCCCCTGATTGTCACTTTTTCTATTTCTCTTAATTTTTACTTTTGTTAACACAAATTTTGACAGAAAAAGCAAACCCCACTGTTACTTTCTCTCTTTCTCTTAATTTTCACTTTCATTAACACAAAAATTTGACAGAAAAAACAAATTTTGCATGGTATAAATTTAAAAACATTTATAACTTCTGATGAGTTTTGAAGTATTATGATTCCATAATATAATTTGCTAAAAATTTCTTCCCCACTTCCTTGTCTTTAAATAACCAAACTTGAAAATCTATGCTTAAACTTGAAATTATGAACCACCAAGAGATAACCCTTGCCATTGTAAATCAAATCGTTTAGGCTGCAGGAGCTTAACTTCTCTTCGATGATCACTAGGTGTTCAGTGAATCTCGGGGAATTTAAAAGAAAATGGAAAATGTTGTGTTAACGGAAATGAAAATTAAAAGAAAGTGAGAAAGTGACAGTGGGGGAGGGGTTGCTAGTGAAAAGGGAAAGTGAAAGTGAGAGGGGATTGAGATTTTTAAAAAATAAAATGTAAAATTGGTAAAAGTAAAAAATAAAAAAAGAAAATTTGGAATTTTAAAAAAATTGGGGAGGTGTAAGGAGAAGATAGGGTGGTGGAGGGAGCATCACTCATATATTTCACTCAATATATTAGCTTGGTTCTTTTCTACAAACTAACTGACTCAAATAATCTATGTTGTCACTTTATAAGCAGGTCTACTTTACTCACTAAAATTAAAATTTAACATAATTGTAATTTTTTTTCTAATTTATTGTTTATAAGTTTATTTAGATTTGAAATAATGCAGAACGAGAGTATCTAACAAAGTAATCTCTTGATACCTTCGCTAATAAACAATTTAATAAAATTTTATAAAACGTCCCAAATAAATAGTCTAAAATACTATTTATAAATTATCACAAGTCTAATATGATAGAATAGTTAACCAGATAGTACATATAAAATATAAATAATAAAATATAAATAGAGTTATCTAAACATAAACATAAATTAAACTTTATATACAAAATTTTAATTCCAAAACTAGATAAAGATAATATATCTAACACTTCCCTCAAGCTTGTGCATACAAATCGTATGTACTAAGCTAATTACTAATATAATCAATAAAGACTTAGTGCTTCTACACTTGAGTGACACGAAATTATTAATGATTTGCGAAGACGACATACAAACCCATAAGACTCCCATAAGCAACAGAATTGGGAGGTTGCTCAATTTAAATATCTTCTTACAAATGGCTGTCAAGGAATGCATTGTTGATATCCAATGAATAAAGAAATCATTGCTAAAGAGCCACCACGACTATAAATAAACTAACAAAAGATATCTTTTCCATGCAAGAAACAATATATATGGACAAGTCAAACGTAATGGTGACAAAATGGAGGTCAGAAGAGACAACATTAGAATAAACCATGGATGAACATGAGAGATAAACCTTAAAAATTCAAGATTTAATATAAAAATATTATAGCAACCGAAAAATTGTGAAACATAAAAGAAAACAAATATTTTTTACTTGTAAAGCAATACAAATATATAGATAAATGAAAAGGTGAAAGAAAGAGATTAAAATCTATCAATGATGTAGAATTCAAATATGTAAAAGGTTTATAGATAATCTCAGAAAAGATAGTATTTAAAGTATTATATTATTTAAATCAAGAAAAACTAATATTACTTCATGAAAAAAGAATGAATGAATATTTTTTTTAATTTTTTAGTTATGAGAAATACTCCGTTCTCTAATTAAAACCTAACCATGAATCGAGAGGCGATGGGAACAACACTTGCAATATTAGGAGTTATGCTCTATGTAACATGTGAATTTTATTACATCTCAATTTGAGAATAAAAAGAATTTTTCTTTTATTGAATTTTTTTATCTTTTTGCCAATTCTAGTAATTGACATTGAAAACAATATTTATTCAGAGCATTTAGGTTGCTTATTTTCTCATGTCTTGATAGAAAAATATTGGATTTTTAAGGTTTATCTCTTTTTTTATTCTTGCTTATTCCAATGTCTTTTTTCACTTTCTCTTGTCATTATTGTATTTGACCCATTCATATATGTTTTTTATATGATAAATATAACTTTTGTTAGTTTATTTATAACCGCGGTGACTCTTTAATAACAACATCTTTATTTACTGGATGTCAACAATGCATTTCTCGATAACGATTTATAAAAGAAGATTTAGATTAAACAACTTTTCATATTTGTTGTTCAAAAAGAATCTTCTAAATAGATATTTTATCTTTTATGTTATGGTGAGGTACAAATGCTTGGACTGTTTTCACCAATAAACCATTGTGGAATCTTCTGCTTTTAGAAGCACAAATGCTTATTTGTAATTTTTTTAATATGCTACTGAGAATTTAAAGACAATTATCAAACTTAACCTGGTTTTAAGTTATTGACCTTCACTATTCAGATTAAATAATATAAAAAATTTGTTTGATAAAAAAATATTAATACAACATTTTGAAGTAAAATAAATTCTGTAAATAATTTGTTGCCATTTATTATTTGTTTGAAATAACGTAACTTTGTTAAAAAATTAGTGTATCACCGAGTATCTTGTTTAAAAATTTTCAAACAAAATTTTATTTTTACTATCATTATATAACTTTTTATATTCTAGAAAAAAAATTCACAAGATATTTTCAATGTAAATAACATTATAACATTAATTTATATACTAGAAAATATATTTCATAAATTTTAATACTAAATACAGATGACTACAATATTAATATAATTGAAAAATTAACAAATTTGTATAAAATTTTCAAATATATAAATAGAAAATCATTTATAGCATTATCTATATTCATGTATATATCACATCTTTAAGAGTGTCATCGTTAATAAAGCATTTTTTAATTATTAAACAGGAAGACAAATATGTCTACATCAGCTACATCTTTTTTTAACCATATTTGTTTCTGAAAAAACTTGCAATTTACATATAATAGTAAGAAATTATTTATGATAACTATAAATTAGTGAAAAAAACAACCCCTAATGAAAAAATAATACTTTAAACTATTGTTTTTTTGTATAAAATTGTATATTCATAAAATATTTTATTTTATATTTATATGTAAAGAAAAATGTTTTTTATTACTGAAAAAAGTAATTAATTTCCAAATTTAATAAATAATTCCAAACAATGAAAAAATCAATCCAATAAATGAATAATCAACCGTAACTATTAAGGAAGGATCCGTTGTTATTCATTACAAAATCCAAACTCTCTAACGAGTCACAACCTTTCACATAACTATTCATTAGGCATATTTATACAAAATTCGGTCATTTAAAAAAACAACAAATTATTAAAAAGAAAGAAGAATATCATAAAGACATCAGAATTAGCGCGCGAAGGCTCCCCGCGCTTTGTTCTTATATTTCCCTCTATCTTCATTCAATCCCACACTCTATCTATCGACTATGCAGGTTACCGCCGCGGCTCTCCCACCGGCCCATGGCGGAGATGCCACCACTGATGGCAAGCGTGGCAAAAGGCGTGGCAGTTACAACTGTGGTCGGTGTGGCCTTCCCAAAAAAGGTCACAACTGCACCATCAAGACTCCTGTATCTGCTTCCATCACTTCTGCTCCTCCTGATTCGTCTCTCTCCGTGGTATCCATTCCTTCCTCTGCAACATCTGGCCTCCGGCATCCTTCCTCTAGTCGCCGTCGCGCTCTGTCGTTTGACGATCTTGATGAAAGCGGTTCTGGATTCGATCCATCCGAACAGGAAGAAAGAGTGGATGCGGATTTGTTTTCTGAAACCGATCCTGATCTGGATCTGGACGCAGAATCGTGTGGTCTGCCGGCGAATCTTCTGTGGGATGTGATGAGGAGGTTGCCGCCGGCGGGGCTGCTGTCCGCCGCGAAGGTGTGCCGTGGGTGGAGGGAGACGGCGAAGAAGATATGGAGAGCGGCTGAGGAATTGAAACTTAGGGTTCCCGTCAAGGTTACAGTTGGGTTTGTTGCCTCGATGTTGCAGAAATGTCCTGGGATTGTGAGACTCTCTCTTAGGATGGAGAGGTAGGACCTTCATCTGCGATGTCGTCTTTATTGAGCAGTGGCGAGTGAAAATGATAAAATTTTCAAAGATTGTTTTGGCACTTGAAATAAAAAGTGATAACCTAGATAATCATATTGGAAACAAGAGTTTGTGTTGATCGAGATCTATCTTTCTAAACTAATATCTAAATAGAGAGATTAGTAGCATTTCCTCTGACAAGGGATAATGTGGATACAAAATAATTTAAAAAGAAATTAATGGATTGAATTTTGAAAATGGGATCAGAAAAGATGCCATTGATTTTTTTCTTTCTTTCATGAATCTAACATGTTTGTTGTGCTGCAGTGATTTTGATTCAACTATGCTGGCTTGCGTTGCCTTCTCATGTCCTAATCTTGAGAGTATGGAGATCTCCACATTCGGTGCTGCAACCATTCGAATTAATGGGTATAAATCGATTTTTATTTTATGCAAGTATGATCTTTTTCATTTTTAAGGCATGGTATGATCTTTATTTTATGCAAGTATCCTGTGTGAAAGTTAGTTCTGGTTTACTGTCTTTGTTTTTTGACATGTTCAATTTCTTACACAGTCATTCTTGGCCATTCTACAAAAGTGCTGTCTTTGGTTATTCTAGCTTTATCTGATAAATTATGAAAATACAGGGATGAACTAGGCCGGTTTGTTGCTGATAAAAAAAGCCTCAAAAGCCTCAAGATGGAAGGATGTTCTAACCTGGGGGGTTTTGTCCTCTGTTCGTCAAGTCTTTCTACACTCTGGCTATCAGATTTGCACTCTCTCTCTAAAATGGTGATTATTGTCCTTTTCTTTCGTACTTTTTCCTATGTTATTCATGACGTGATCAATACTTATATGCTTCCGAGTGTGTGAATTCTAGTTGCTAACATGCTGAAATTGTAGGTATTTAATTGTCCCCAATTGAGGGAGATTTCCTTGGAGTTTTCTTGCCAAGAAAATGATAGTACAGATCTCACCACTATGATCGAAGGCTTGGGGAGAAGTTGCCCTAGATTGCAAAACATACATATAGCTTCTGAACGGCTTTCACACTCTGCAGTGCTTGCTCTTACAGCTGCACAGTTGAGGTTTGTCATTTATTTTCAGCATCTTGATCTCTACTTTCTCAGTTAACATCGACAGTATGGCTTCATGTTGAAATTTCTCAATCTATAAATGGAAGCTGGCAATTTACAATGTTTTGAACTTTGCATCTGTATTTGTCAGTGTTCATATATCTGGTGGTGAATGAACCAAACATTTGACATGATTAAACAGGATCATTTCCAATTTTCTGCTGCACTCAAAGTGGCGTGCTTAAGAAAGGAAACGAAACAAATAACATGTCTACAAGATTAGTATGTATACACTCTCACAAGCCCACACACATGCACACAGGACACTCACAAATTACTAGCAACAATAAAATTATAATTCTGTTCCCGACTTTAATATTTATATCTGAAATCCCATGGTGATGCCTTTTATATAATCAGCGAGAATGTCATTTTTATTTACTTCTGTTTTTTCAGAGTTAATGGCTTTTTTTTTAAAGTACACTTAATTTAATAAGCTTCTTACTGAAGTTTTGTTTCAATGCAATGAAGGGGGCTTCGAATGCTTTCTCTTGTTCTTGGGTCTGAAATCACGGATGCATCTGTTGCTGCAATTTCCTCAAGCTATCCAAATCTTGAACTGCTTGATCTCAGTGGGTTTGTACCTGATTCTTACTGTAATCAAGTTCTTAGTAACTCTATGGAAATCAACACTGTACCCAGAGATAATAGACAATTTAATATAACATTTTATTTCAGGAATGCATTTTTTTTTTCTTAATTTCCTTGTTTATCTCTTTTGGAAAGTGTGTATAATGGATAAAATTTTGTCGCAGATCTAGTGTTAGTGACAGTGGCATTAGTATGATTTGCAATGTGTTCCCTGATACCCTGACAAGACTCCTTCTTGCTGTTTGCCCCAACGTGACTTCAAGTAATTTTCTATTGCATATTCAATAACTTGACAACTTTTATGCTAGCTTGAGTTTCTGCTTCCTAATCTGCTGCTATTTAACTTAGGTGGTATTCAGTTTGCGACATTTCAGTTGCCGCTCCTTGAAATCATGGACTGTGGAATGACCATACGTGATCCTAATTTGCAAAATCCAGCTGCTGACGAAAACAACTGCAAATTACAGAAAACATCTGTCTCTAATGTACACCTTATAAACCAGAAACTAATTATCAAACACAGCCGTTTAAGGAAACTCAGTTTCTGGGGCTGCACAGGCTTAGACGTGAGTTTCATTAGACTAAGATCTCTATGCTATATAGTCTTTCCGATGCTTCTAATGTCTGTATCTTCTTTTCAATGAATATGCAGGCCCTGTATTTAAACTGCCCACGACTCATTGATCTGAATCTAAATTCTTGTACAAATTTGCATCCAGGTAGTCATTCATACTCCTGTTCTTCCGTAATCATCATGTGAAAATAAAATTCATCACATTAAGATTTCCTTTACGATTTGAAAATTTGATTATTCTCTTTTAACTTGACTTGTTCAGGAAGACTTTTGCTCCAGTGCCCCACTTTGGAAAATGTGCATGCATCGGAGTGTCAGGATATGTTAATAGGCGCCATACAGAGTCAGGTAACTAAGTAATTCTTCAGATGATTTCTTTCATATAGATTACTATATTTTAGGACGTGAGCTTCATGAGTTGATGTTGGGTCTGAAGAACTAGATGCTGCCCAAGAAAGTGCAGTTTGTGATTAAGCATATAAAATACTTTGGACTTAATTGGATTGAGATTCCATGCTTCTTGGGTTCTGATATTGGAAATACTTAATTTGTATTCAGGTTCGTGATGCTTCTTATGCTGCTATGGAAAACCATTCACCTTCTAAACGTCTACCTGATGGCTCCAAAAGGGTTCAGGTTCCACATTTACTCAGCGAGGAGGTAATGCGACATGTTTTACTGTACCACTTTTCTTGGTTTGTGTGGAAAAGTTTAGTGCATTGTGCATCAATAATACAAAAGGATCACATGTTTCTCAAATGAATTGGTGTTTGTTTCAATGGCCCGTCAAACAAGATTTTTTTTTTATTTAGAACTAGCATAGTCTTCTTAATTCCTGCTATGTTGTGCATTTTCACATGTAATGAATGATGTTATTATAAACTATTTTTGTTTATTTGCAGTCCCCTGAACCTGAAAAAAAACGGAGGAGGATCGATAGACAGCAGCATTGTAACGTGCTTCGGGGCTGATAATTGTATTCCCTTCAACTGATTCTCTAATGTATACATGTGCAATGCGTTATAATTTAAATTCTAGATTCATTATGCATCCTTAGTTATAAATTTTCATGTTAGCCGCTGAAGTTGGCCCTTAGAACTGTCTTACAAGACAAATGTTAATGTTTATCAAATTGTTGTATGATATTTGCATGACTGTCTCATAATTTAATAAAGTTAAACACTATTTTTTATGAAGTTTTCCCAGTCACTCAATGGGTGCTGTATGGGGGTGATATTATAGACTAGAAGTTTTAATATAATGTTCAACTTCTTCGATTAGTCATAAAATCTTTTTCTTAGGAGAATTATCTGTTTTTGAAATTAGTGAGTTTAGTTTTTGTTTGGTTTTTCACAAGATTAACCAAATCTTTAAAAATTGATTTTTTTGAATAGTAACCTTTTGAAAAAATTTCCAGAAGAATAGTTAGTAGAGATTATTTTATATTAGAATAATTTCTCCCTTAAAGAAATAATAACGTGGAATGAATATTACAGCGGGAAATTTAATTGTTACTATTATTATTTTGGTAGTTTGTTCTCGAATTGGGTATTCTTAAATTTCAGAATTTTATTCGAGGGGTATGGAGGGAGATTGCGAAATTCCCCATATGAATAACTCTTGAGGAGTTCCAACGAGTGCTTGATTGAACTTCTTACAAACTTTTATTCACAGTGAAAGGTTGATAATATTTTTCAAAAAGTTCACTGGAAAATGTGTTATTTAAGAAAATATCTGACATATAGTAAAATCCTTGGTAGATATGCAATAAAAATGTTACAATAGTTTTTTTAATTATTCTAATTTGCAATATCTCAGAATATATATATATATATATATATATATATATATATATATATATATATATATATTTAACATTTAGTATTTATTAAAAAAATTAAAATTATAGAATTTTATATATATTTCTTTGTAAACTTTTAATATTTTTTATTTTTTCTTTAATAAATATATGTAATAATTATTAAAAATTAATAATATTTTTTATCATATTAATAAAAATTAAAAATAAAAGTAAAGCATATTAACTTTTTATGTTTACACAACGATAAAATCCCTTTTGAACTATTAAGATACATAATGTATTTTCTTTTGATGTTAAAGGAAGCTGCCCAACATGGTTAATGGGCTGAAATACTTTACAACCAACTGGGTTTAAGTTCAACTCCAACACATCAATTAAGAAAAGCATGTGAAATCCTATTGACAACCAAAACAAATTTAAAAAATACAATAAAAAATATTAAAGAAACTTAAAATAAGTATAAATTAATTTTAGACTTAATTTTTATATTTTAATAATAGAACTAATTTGATATTTTGTTAAATTAACATCAAAATGGTTTGATATTATTTTGATTAACACGTTAGTTTTAATAAGTGACACCTTTCAAATAAAACTAATATTTAAAGATAAAATTGATTCTTTAAAAAATATTAAGATTGATTTGAATAAAGGAAATATAAAAACTCAAATAAATTATAAATTTAAATATAATAAACAAATTATTAATTAAGTTTAATTTTAATTTTAGTCTAAAAGTTTTCACAAAAAATAATTTTCTTGTGAGCCTTCCATAAAAAAGTTTAGTATAGTGCTTAGCTTCTGAAAACATATGTACATTATTTTGAGTGTGGAGCTAATGAAGAGAAAAATATAGGAGATTGATAAAGTTAATTTGGTTCCATTAATAGTGAGGCAAGAACTGTGGTTGACAGTAAGAGAGGATTTTGTTGCAAAAGCAGAGATTGGAAATTATTTTGAAGAGAATTCTGAAATATTGGATAGGAATTTGAGTTTGGTAATATATAGAAGTTGAAAGGAACAATTTGAGGATATTAGTATAAGCATATTTTCTGGCAAAGTAATTGTCAGAAGAATATATCATTGTCGTCTTAAAGACTCTTTAAGTTTGTGACAGTGACTCATTATCATATTAAAGACTCATCAATTCCCTAACATTGACGACTCATTAGTATCTATCACTACTGTTTACCTTGTTTATATTATCATAAAGAGAACGATCATCTATTATTTCACACCACCCATCACCAAATTCCCTTCGTAATACCAAAATAAAAGGCTATTTTTTCCTAAAATAATTATTACTATAAAGTCTTCATAATAAGGAAAGAAAAACAAATTAGAAAAATAATTTTAAATTAAAGACAAATTATAATATTTTGTTTCACATTTATTCTTCAAGTTCATTTTTCACTTTTTAGTTATTGTTTAGACCTTCATAACATAAAATATAGTTCTAGATCTTACAACATCTTATATTGGCAAATGAGAAATGTAAAATATTCTAGAATCTTATGTTCCCCAATATTAGTAATGAAAAACAATTTTTTTAACTAAATTTTTTCTTTGATTCTTTAGTTTTTATGCCGCTATCATGTCTAAAATCTTGACATTGGTGAAAGACAAAACATTTTACATTAGACTTATATTATTCACACAGTATATTTATATAACATTTTAGTAATATTAATACATACTTATATATATATAAGAATAATAAAGTAAACTCATGACATGAATATAGACATGCATAAATGCTCTTTGTGCGTGCACATGATCTTGTCTTCCAATCTATCATGTTTGGGAACATTTCAAGTACCAGCTACTCCATTCTAGACCTAAAACAAAAACTAACATCCATGCAATACAATTTAATATTATACAAATCAAAAATTTGATGAATACAAGGAATCAATGATGGTGGAGAAGGAAAAAGGACAAGTTGAAAAGTGGAAAATGAAAAATATATAACTACAACGGACAAACAACTTATTACGCAACCACACAACGATTAAAGAAACAAGAAGGTCTTGGAACATAATTTAGAGTGATTATCGTTTCTGTTCATAATTTATACTTAGACATTAGACATCTCACTGCTTTGTTTGAAATAATATTATATATAACAAACCATAATAATAATAATAATAATGATGATGATGATGCACAATTTAACTATATTTTAACATCCTGCTCTCTCCATCTGTGTCTGCAGTTACTAAGTCAACTGTCACCACTGACGATGCTGGAACAGGTTACGGTAATTACTGCTCTAGCTCCTGTTCTTGCATTTCTCCATGGCTCTTGGTGCTACAAAAACAAACCACATTTTCATTTCATAATGCATCTCTTTCTTTCAATCAACAACATTCATGTCAAACTCTTAATTAATAATGCTGCAAATATGACTTTAATGGAGGGATATTGATTATTATATATCACGAGTAATAATGAGTAGGGTTTCCCTTTTTTGTATAAAAAGTAAGTAAAAGTAAAAGTACATCAAAGAAATTAAGATACTAACCCAGTCCAATGGCTTCCTTCCCTTTCATGATACGTAAACGCTTGCATGATTCAACAAACATCCTGGTTCATATAAACAAATAAATCCATGTTATTTACTAATTAAATTATACAATAATTGAGAATTAGGAAGTAAATATGGAGACAGTTGAAAAAATTTTCTGTTGGAAAAAAATGACTTCTCATATGTATATTTTAATGAGAAATTTGTGCACTATTAATCCGTATAGCATAATAAGAGGAATGCTTATTCTGATGCACATGGACATGATTAAAAAAAAAGGAGACGATCACACATTATTTCCTTAAAACATGCACATTTTTTTACGCAAAGTTTATTGGATAGGGACTTGTTTGAAATAACAATGTGATGTGCATATGAAGTTCCTGTCTTCTTTTTGTGGCTTTATAATTAATTAATTTATTTAAAGTACTAGAAGGTGAAATTACTAAAAATAATTTGGGTTGATGAAGTGGAAGATAACTTACTCCCATGGAACATCACCGACAAGCATCCAGTCACCATCCCTGTCTTCATAGGTTGGGACACAGTCGGAGCTGTTCAAAAGATCCATCAACTTGCTCTCATTCATGAAATCCTTAAAGCCTTGGGATTCACAATTCCCTTCAATATATCAACACCATACCATTCAATCTTATGTTCACATGCATGGATTATTAAATTTAAGATCCATATGTTTTCTTGCTTCAATATAATATGAAAAAATAACATAAATAATAATTATCTGAGTGTCTGTTTATGAAGAAAGAAATGAATTGACCATAGTTACCAATGGTGAAGGAGCTAAACATTTTTCCCAAGGCATCAGAGAGTTCTGGGTAACTCTTGTACATCTTCAAGTCCACTTTCCGGAGATAAGGTGCTCCATCCATGCTAACTTTCACAAAGCTTGCATTAGGGCTGTTCTTCTCACTTTCCTCTCCCATGTTCTTTTGTGCTGCAAACATGTTCTTCCTGAATGACCTCACTGGTGGCCATCCCACAACTTGCTCCCTGTAATATATATATATATTCATCAACTTTCCTTCCATATTTCCCATCAAAATCATAAACCATTTGAGGTCTTGTACATGTAGATCCAATTTCATATTCTGTCTTACAGTGAACTTTTTAGTCTCTGGGATCAATTTCTCCTTTATTTCTTATGATCTATCTACTCTTTTTACTTCCTTCTCTAAATTTTATTACAAACAATGATATATATATATCCTTAAACTTATGTGTTTTAACTCCATGAAAGATAGTGAAAAAGTTACAGATAGAAAATTGGAAGGAACAAGTCTTCCAGTTTTACACATGCATATACAAGAGGAATCAAAGGCAGTAAGAAAATAAAATATATATGATGTAAAGCAGTAGTAGTTACTTAGCAGGAGGTTTGGCGGGGTCGGGAAGCAAAAGGGTTTTCTCCTTAGGCGAAGTGTTTGGCTTATTACGTGGATCTGTTCCATCAGCAGAAGAAAGTTCCTTTGGGGAGAGGTTAAGCTTCAAATCAACGGTGGTTGTTTCAGTCTGAGTTTCAGAGAAGCCTCTCTTCCTCACTCCTTCTGCTGCTACTGCTGCTTCGGTTGCTGTGCCTCCATTTCCAGGTAGTCCAAGTCCAAGTCCCAGCCTGAGTTCAGTTTCCTCAAACACCATCTTCTCCTTCATGAGACCAGCTTCCATCGATTGTTCTTTTCTTCTTCCACTTTATCACTCTTTCTCTCTCTAAGCATTCAGGGATTTCGCTCTTTTCTGCAATAATAATAACAGTAGTGGGGTGAGGTATATTATAGGGGCAGCCACGTTAATTCGTTAACAGTTTGGGTGAGGTCGGCATTAATACAACAAGGGATGGGGTGCTTTGTCATTTTAACAACTTCATGGAGCAATGGGTTTCTGCCACGTGGAGGAATGTGCGACCGAGACCTTTACAACCTTGTTGGGATAGGCAACGACAACGTCATGTTATCTTCCTATGATTGTTGAGTGGAAGAAGTGGAAGTGGATGCCCACTTCTTCTTGCTTACCTCCTTTTACATTTTTCTTTTTCTTTATTTCTTTATTTCTTTATTTTTCATTATCATCCCTAGGGTTTTCTCATTTCACCAAAAGGTGGTAAATTTACTATTTACTATTTTCTTCTTCCGTGTATCGTTCCAGATAGTTCATTGCTATGTGTACTGCACTGATGCAGATGTGGTATTTACTACCTATCAGCATCGTGTTTAACTTTTTCTCGGCTAACTTCTACTGCATGCACGCACTCACAGCTCAAAAATTAATAACGACATGTGAGTTAGCAACTGTAAATGTTTTTTCTTCTTTCAGGAAAACAAATATAGAAAGGACTTTATGTGTCTTTCGTATTGTTGACAAATGTTTAGGATTAAATGTGCATTGCATTATGGTATTCTTCATCCAGCAGAGATCGTGGTTGCAGGGTGTGAACTCAGTTATTCATCTTTGGATTTAGCATCATCATCAGTTAGTTGTCGGTCTGCGATCCGTGATGTATAATTTTGGGACCAGTGAATAACAAATCCTAGACTCAAGGACTTCATTTCTGAACTAGATTTCTAATTTTAAAAAGCTGGTTTTCTCTCTCTCTCTCTCTCTCTCTCTCTCTCTATATATATATATATATATATATATATATATATATATATATATATATATATATGATTTCCTTAATATAGAATGTGATTGATCTTTTGTTGTAGTGATTTGCTATAAACTGTGAGAGAAGCAGATGATGCTTTGTATAGTGTAGCCTTTATGATATAAAACAGCTTTTGGACAGTGACGTCATGGGGAAAAGGGATTAGTGGGGAAATTTAAGAGTAAAAGTTTACGTAGAATGTTTTTGTGGTGAAGTTAAAAAGTTTTCTATTGGGATGTGGTTAGTGGTGAAGATGGTTCGGCAACAGAAATTGTGGGATGAAAAGTAGATATAGAAGAAGGACATTACTGTTGTTGTTGTTGTTGTAGCGTGCATAGATGTACTAGATTTGTGGTATATTGATATCTGAGTGTTGCTTTAGAATCGCACGAGAGCACAATTAAGTTGACCTATGCTACCTTTCAACAATGGGGCAAACAACACCGGATCGTGAGAAAATAATGAAGTAAAGATTGTGTCTAAGATTTTCCTAGCCTAGGTAGATAGTTACACCCCGTGTTAGAAGCAACAAATCTTGTTTGGCTATGACTTTGATTTGTGGGATGACTATACAATGCAAATTCAGAGACATCTTCCCAAGGAAATTGATTTAGTAATCGAGTCCATTAACGAAATAACGAAAAAAGAAAAGCACTTTTCAACTGCATTTTTATCACTCCTCGTACAAGTTTGAGTTTCCCTTGTCTCTTTTAAGGTTAATGAAATTACTAGGTAAACTATACCATGTATGATAAAAACCATCTAATTTTATTGGCTTGTTTTGGTAATTTTGTGGTATGTAGAGGAGTTTTTGGGTGTCTTTAATACCTTTTTAAAGTTTTGAATGAGTAATTGAAAATGGGTTTTGTGAAGGTAAAATAATGAAGTGTAGATGTGAAGGAAAAAAAGAGAAGGTAATGAAGAGAATAAGAAAGAAGCATTGAAGGTAGGAAAAATGGTGAAGCAAGGAGGTTATTTCTGTGTTAGCCTTTTGCAGTACCCCTCCTTATGGGGTAATGAGATGAGAGGGAAGGGTGGAGGGAAGTGGGACCCATGGGTAACAGAGGCATGTGGTAAGATTCATTGGGTAGAGGTGGATGAAGTGTGAGGGCCCACAAAAAAGCCCATGTGAGTTTGTTGGCCGTATGTACCCTTAAGGGTCAAACCCTATGCCATGTGCGCCGCTGCAGGGCACCCCACTCACTATCCTCTCTTCTCAATTTCATTTTCTTTTTTTATTTCATCTTCAAACCCTAACATTCTATCTAAAACTCTTTCCACTCATTCAATTCATAATCCATTTTCTCTTTTCTTATCCAAAAATCTTTTATTCAATAATATATATACGTATTATTTTATTTTAATACGACTTTTTTTATCTATCACAAAAATAATTAATAATTATCACGATCATATTCTCAAATTTATTTTAGATGTATTATGACATAATGATTGAATCTCCACCCATTTATGTTCAGGGAAGGTGTATTCAGTAAATCATGAATATAAGTTTTACATTACTGTTTACCATGACTCGACTAAGAGCATGGAATCATACTTTTTTGTGAAACCTTTCTCTGCATTATTTCCATCTCCCTCACTTAAATGTAGTTTGGTATACAATCCTTAGAATGCACTGAGCCTGATGAATTGGAGAGGGAGGTGGAAAGACACAGAAATATATCATGTAACGAAAAATGTTGTGGATGAAAATAATTGTGCAATGATTGTTAATGATTTTAGATATTGATAGCTCATCGGTGTCAATACAAGCCAAAAGGAAAGGTGAGAGAAATGAAAATGGCCTCTTGGAGAGTTTTGTGGAATGCTAAAAATAGAGATAGTAAAAAATATACTTGTTCTTATTTTTATCTTTTATAAAGATAAAGGGTTGTATAAGAATAAATTGAGAACTAAAATGCAAGTGAAACTTATGAAAAAGGAATAAAAAGCTAGAAGATCAAGATATTCTAAAATGTCTTTGCAATAAGGTCTGATTATTCTAAAATGTTTTTCAGATTTAAAAGTTGAAACAAATATGTAAAAAATACAACGGTAGAAAGCTATTCTTTTATGTCATATATGAGTGCTTTAAATATAAATATATGGTGATTTATCAAATTGTAAATTATATAGTGTTTGTATAATCTTATAAGAAGGTTAGGACATCCCAAATATTCTGTTATATTTAATTAGTGTTTGTAGGTGATAAAAATAAAAAAAATGGTGTCTAAAAGAGTAAAAAAAAAATGGAGGTGAGAGTGTTTGATAGGGTGTGAGAATCTAAGAGGTAGCTATGGTGGAGCAGAAAAACCAAAGAACAGAAAGTGATGAAAAAGTTAGATGTAGCAGATATTTGTGGTGGCAGCGAGAGACCTCTCGTGACTTTCCTAAGCGAAGAAACATATACAACAACATCTGCTTATATAGAACTAAGTTGGTTTATTCCAAACGTAAAAACTTTGGTTCCTTTACTTGTTCCGAATGATATCCAACATTGTTGAGCTCCGTGACAAAGTTGAAATTGGGTTCCATGGTTACCAAAATTGTACACACAACGATAAAGGTTGGCTTCTCTTGATTACAACATCCACCGAAAATCTAAATCAGCATGTTACTTAGAATTCCATGGAGTGGTTTTTGTCAATGTTTGAGAAACTATTTGTGTCAGTACTGCACATGCCACTGGTTTGGGTACTAGCTATGTATCCAGGGTCGACTTTAATTTGCTAAACACAACACAGAATATAGGCACTGCAACGAGAAATTAATTGAGTTCTGTTGTATACCAGCTAGCTAGGCTCATTATTTCACATGCATAACTCTCATATTTGGCTATACACTCCTTAGATCCAGCATGTTACATATTCTCTTTCATGAACAAAGTCTTAGTCCTAAACCTTACAATTGTCTCTTTGCTGACTTGTGCGACATCCATGTTTCTTTTTATAAATAAAGGCTAACAAAATTACTTTTTCATTTTCGTATAAGAGGAGCTTTGTTCCACATGTTTTGTCTCTCACTCTTTGTTTCTCTTATTCATAAGAAAACCAAAAGGAACAAAACAAGACTAAGCCTTGTGTTGAAATCAACTTTATGCTGGGAGGTGGGTGCACAATAACTTCCAACCAGAATAACTTCTCCTCTTTCTTAGCCATAAATGTCTTTTAACTTGAGATTCTTTTTAACCATACACCCAAATGCACACACATTACAATTTCAGTACTCATCAAATACAAGACGTGCAAATTTCCAGAGCTTGCTCCATAAGTAAACCAGAAGAAATACAACTTCGATTCTCTTGTAGTTTTAGCTTCTTACCAAATATCTACTCACAGCCGACATTTTTGTTTTTTGGTATAAAACGACAAAAGCAAGATTTTAAACATTATATATGTTTAAGATACCCTCAACATATGGCACAGCGCAAAAAGATTGGTACGAATCTAAGTAGCTTTCACTTTGGATAAAGATGAATAAAATGACCAATATATAAATAAAAGGAGTTATAAATCTATTAAATTGAAATTTTGGATCGAAAGAAATATAATGTTTCTTACGTAAACTTGTTCTTGCCTAATCTCCCTCATTACTCTCATGAAAATACCTAATAGTAATATATCAGGACCAATAATTAAGTTAAGGGTTCAAAATGCTGAAAAAGTTTGATATATATCTTTGATCTTTGGTAGAAATAGATAACTTTGATGAGGTTCATGGTGTTTTTTTCACTCAAGCGTCTTTGATCGCCAATGACATCACAGGGATTATTTATGATTAATTGACGTGTGAAAATGTTTATCCATTCAAATTATAATTGAGTATAACATTTAATGACATTATTTCCATTTATAATTTTTATAATCTATTTTATTTCATTATTTATTTTATTATGAATATTTATTTTATCAAAGAAATTAATATTTCGGTTAGAATATGTTGGCAGTGTAAAATTCTTTTACGTTTTCAAATGGCTAGGAATATAGTGCATTTAATGTTGGATAAATTTGGTGACATCACAAAACAAGTAAATTTCTTTATGTTTGAATAATCATTGTCATGATTTATCCCACAAATCTTTCGTGATATAAAAAAATCCTAAATATTTTCAAAGATTTAGAACTAACAAAGAACAATTCTCGTAAAGTAAATATAAATTCATAAAGAAAAAAAAAAGTAATTGAGTAAACATATAACGTAAGACTCGTGTAATTATGTTTGGAAGAGAGAGATCCATCTATTTATAAGAGGTCTCAACTTGATACATGTATTCTAATACAATTTACTTTGTGATACTTGGATGTGTTTTTCTTTTTTTCTTAGATTTTTTTTTTGAAAAAATATTGAGCTTCACACGTTCTTTTTTTTTCTCGCTTTTTCAACAATTTCTTCTCTTCAAGCTTTATTCTATATATATAATTTTTCTTGATAGATGATTGTTAGACAGAGAAGTTGACATCTAAATGTTAAGACTATTTCGTCAATAAGACTAAATTGTCTAAATGTCCTCATATGTTTTGAAGTTTAACAAATAACAATAAATGAAATAAGCACACGAGAGAGTGTTATCATTAGACAAGTAATATAACTAAAATATAAGTGGTTCATGAGAAAGCTCTGTGAAATCTAAATACCTTGAGAAAAGCTTTAGTAAACACATACCAATAAATGAACAAACGCACCATCAAACGGTTTCCCTGTTAAATGAGTCAATGAGAGTCTTGGTGAATGCAACTAGTGTTATACATTGCTAAGGGATGATCTAACAAACATGTCCTCAGATAAAAATATCAAAATATATTTTTAGAAAGTGTTCTAAAAGTCTTAAAAGATGATCCAAAAATTTATGTTGAGAGACATATAATGATTATGATAAGTGATATTCAACTATATGGAAGGAGTTTAATATATAAATCTCCATTGAATTGATTATTTATATAAATAATTAATTAAATGATGTAATAGGGTCATTTTTTTTTCTGTCTAGAAAATTTATCATCTAATCAATTTAAATGTTATTTGATTTCATTTCATTGATAATATAAAATAAGTCATGTCTAAAGATTTATGAAATAAATTGAATGTTATGTATTGTGAAGTTTAACATTCTTAACAAATGATAAAGTGTTAATAATGTATGAAATATTTACAAATAATGTAATTATACCTTGACTTTGAAATGGATTGAACTATTAAAATATATGTGAAAGTATGAATGAACAGCTTAATACTTGAATTAAAAGAATTATAACATCTAACTTAAATAAATAAGTTTTTGTGGAATTTTGAGAGTTCTAATATCAACATATTCAATATATGACAAATTAATAATAGAAGCCAACATGATAAAAGAAAAGAAGAGATCATGAATAAATCTTGTAAAAATATTAGTATTGCATATGTGAGTAATTCAAGTGTGGATTTAAGAGTTTACATTGGATAAAGATGATTGACGTGAATAATATATATATAACTTACAAAGTCACTAATTTAAACTTTTGAGTAAGAGGTTATGCCAAATCTATTATATGATAGGTTAGCTTGTAATTCTTTATATTTAAATCTCCGCAATTATATATTGAATCTCATTTGTATATCATTCAAAGAAACCAACATGATCAAATGTCTTTTGTGTATAGTTTAAAAGGAGTGGGAAAATCACTCCAAACATAATATTTTTAGAGTTAAGTGGACAAATAAGATTTTCATGGATGAAGATCACTTCATGAACTACCTTAAATTATTAGTGGATGATTTGAATGAATGAGTATACAGAAAATGTACCTTCTATTTGGTTTGTTTCAAATATCATCTTACATACTATTCAAATCTTAAATTTTTTTTTAATTTTATTTAACAATATGTCATTAGCATAATTTTAATGTATTGTCATACTACTTGTTGGGATAGGGAATAGTCTTGACCTCCTATCTCGTCATTATGTTCATTAATCATAGTGTTACGAGTGATTAAAGAAGGTGTTCTTAACATATAAAGCATATATCGATCGGAGGAAGAAAAACTGTCACGTTACTTGTGAACGTGTATAAGAGACAGAAAAAGTCCTACATTACTTTGTGAAAAATGAATTCTAATATAGATATTAAATAATAAAAATATATTTAATTTAAATATATTATTTTACCTCAATTATTGTTGGTCAATCATTCTATTCTATTTATGGTTAGAAGTTTATTTCTCCGCTTTCTTATCAGTTCAATTATACTTTTACTTTTTATATATATATATATATATATATATATATATATATTATATTCGTTAACTTCATTATACACACCATATATTCGCATAGAAGCCCATGAGAGTAAAAAACTGTAAAAGAATCTTATTATTGGCTTTTATTTGGATATGACTATGTACAATTATTATCTTGAAATAATCAAATGAAGAAAAAATTAGACATCTATTCATTCTTTGCAATATATATTCTTATTCTAATGTGCGTGAAGGTCCTTTGACCCTTAATTGTCTTTATATTGATATCATGTAATAATTGTTATATTGTTATCATGCTATAATTGTTATTGTTTCATTGTATAGTAATATTGTTTAATCTATTTCATTACAACACCTTATCCGACAATATTTCTGTATTATAATTTATATATTAATTTATATCAGTTATTATTGAATTGTTATATTGCATTTTAATAGTCAACAACATAATATATATATATATATATATATATATATATATATATATATATATATATATATATATATATATATATATATATATATATATATATATGGTTGTCAATTAATTTGTTACTATAAATTATGATGGCGATCTTATTATTAATGAGCATCTACAAGTAGTTGTTAATGTAGGACTATTTATTAAAAAATATATTTTTTTATATAAGTCTATCTTGAATATATTATATTTATAGTTTTCTTTAAGAATTTTTTATTTAAATGGATCTTGAATACATGTTTCAAATGTTTTGTATTATCATTTTATTAGTATTCTAATTATGATATTAACGGTTAAATATATAATTATGTTAATAGATCGCGATGTTAATCTTTGTTAAGTTGAAATCATATGAACTTATAATAGTAGTTTCACATTAAATAAGATCTAACTTTTTCTAAAATATTTAGAATACATGATGTGCCAATTTTTATTTCATATTTAAACTTTTTTCTATTGTGAAGAAAGATATTAATGTATTTAAGTTATTAACACAGATAACAGTGATATTTAAGTTAAATACTCACATTAAAATTAGCATTTGATTAGATTTTTGTGTTTATAGTGTTTAAATCTATGTAGTACTTATAAGACCTTTATTACATTGTGTAATGCTTAAGAGAGAATAAATACTATGTTTCTGAGTTAAACAACCTTTTAATAAAAAAATCATTGAAGTGATAAGTATCTTATATTATATTATTAGCATAATATTAATTGGTCATAAAAAGAAATAATTTATATTCTTGAGCATACAAGCCACATGATATGGTATTTCATGGATATTATTTTCTATATTTAATATTTTCAAATTTCTTTCGTAGATTTTTTTCTTCTTTCAAATATCTAAAATGATTAATATGTTGGTACAAATTGCTTATTGAAAAACAATTTCTTTTATGATACCATATAGTTAAAATTTATTTTGATAAGGTTTGTTATTTGTCATACATATTATTATCGAATTATTATAGATGTTCAAGATGTATATATGTCTTAGTGTGAAGGATGTGTTAGAGATCATACATCAATTAAAGGTAAGAACAACTTATAGTATATAAGTGGATGTAAACTCCACCTTACAATTTTTTTTGTATGATTGAGTTAAGTTTAAGATTCACTTTCTATTGGTAAATATTTTTTTTTTTCATCATGTCAATTAGAGATACAAAATCAACATTTTTTTTCTTCATGCCTATGACCACCCTAGTGTCATTCCCATAATTGTCTTATTATAACATGGACAATCCAATTATAAAAATTGGATAAAGTTAATGCATCATACATTGAAAGTTAAGAACAAACTTGATTTCATTTAGGACACCATCCACTCATAATACTTTTAATAAGGCATATGCTTGGTCTTTGTACAATTTCGTGATTAAAATTTAAGTTCACAATATCATTGATCTTCAATTGCAACCATTTATCAAGTGTTTTAAAATTACAACAGTTATATGGAATGATCACAAGGAACAATTTGTCATTATAAAACTATAAGCCTTTTGAAAATATGCACACACTTGGACATGCCTACTATCACTACAAGAAATATTGTTATCATCTACCTCTATTTTTTTTTCTTTTTATTGGGTTAATACCCTATTCAATTTGACAATTATAAAGGTTCTAACCTGCCTCGTTTGTATTATTTAGTTTGAGTTTACTATTTTATTTTGCTTGCATTATTTTTACATGACAATCTATTTGAGGTGTTTATATTTTTATGTCAATAATATTTATTTGCAGCAAAAATAAAATATACTAATGGAAACATGAAAGAGATGACAAAATTTGTTTACCAAAGTGTTCAAATATATATCATTTTATTGTCCAAATCATCATAGTAACATAAAAGTAATTTAAAATGAAACATAGTAATAAATTAATCCATAATTACACAAAATTCATAGTAAACTATATATAATTTTATCTTAAAAGACATCATAAACTCTTTAAATGTTGTCAGCATCACATAATCCTCTTGTACCCAAAAGAGACTCGGACTCATTTACATCATCATCTTTCTGAAATGAAAAAACTTATTCAGTGTATGGAATAATAAAAAAAGTATAACAACTATTTGGATATATATATATATATATATATATATATATAACACAAAACGGTCCATACACTTCAACTTTAAACAACAAAGCAAAAATAGTTTGGTAGTAATTATTTCTCCTAATAAGCACAAAAAATCACCAATATATAACCCAAAACAGTCCATACACATTGAATATTCAACGCTACACTTTTAGTATTTAATAATTTTTTTACTAATTATAAAAATATCACTACAATGATATTTTTTTTAATGCCTTAGTCTCCAAATTCTGATTATCCAAGGACTTCAACAATTAAAATAAACACTCTACATAGTCATATCAACACCTTCCACCATTGCACGTTAAAGTCTTAACACACAACAATTCTAATTAGAATTCTCAAGGCACCATCAAGCATCAACTTAAAAAAACAATCCATTATTTTACATATTATCATAATCAAAAAATATATTGTGTTTTCCTAGCAATGTATCCATCCATTGTGAAACTTCATATTTCCGCACAAAACATCATATATAACAACCAATGTTTATATTTAGGGGTGACAAAAAAACTCATACCCGAAGGTAAAATCCGCTACGGGTATTTAGTACCCGCAGATAGCGAGTATTTTAATATCCACTTGTTAACGACCCGGGTTCGAGTATCACACTATCCATACTCGCGGGTACCCGCTACCCGTTTGAATAATGAAATTACAATTTTATCCCATTAGTTTTTTTTTCTAACTGTTTAATTTTCTGTAAAAATGCGCCAAAGCCCAAATCCCTTCAAATCAAAATAAGGAAAAAGTGTTGTCCCCATTCCTTCGCATCCACAGGCTATCGTCAAACCCTAAGGAGTTGTCCCATTCTTTCTCCTTCGTCTTCCTCACTTCCTCACTGACTAGATTTTCCCCATGTTTTCCCAAAAGCACAAGAAATCTCTCTTGCTCTCAAAGATGTTGCCTTTCTTCTTCCCAAAATCATAAAACCCCCAAAGTTTCACTTCGAAATCCTCTAGGATTCATCCTCTCTCACCCTCACGAACAAGTCAGCATCTCCTCCTTCCATTCTCTTACTCATGTCGCACATCCCTCCCAACATCTTAGGGTTTGTGATTTTTGAAGAGAAGAAAAAAAAAACGAAAAGAAAAATGACTAGGGTTTGCTTTTCTCCCCTTAACTCTCAGAGGCTTCTCTCAGTCAAAAGCGAACTTAAAATAAAATGACAAGTCAACCATGGATCGTATTGGAGGAAGGACGTCCTATGGAGTAGTGAAGCTTCTCCCATGCACGCGAATAGAGGAATGAAGGAGTGACCTACTACAACCAGCGCAGGTGGTGGCAACGACGACGGTCTAGGCCGGTCAGAGAAGAATGCGACGTTTCTAGGTGGATGGAGGACAACCCACGAGTGGAGGAGGAGACAACTACTCTCTTTGAACTGAAAACCCTAGGGTTTGTGAGTTCTGAATAAGAAAGGAGAATAGAGTTTGGGTCAGAATTTGGGCTTGGTAATGCATAGATTGAGGGAAAACGAGTATCCAACGGGTATCTGCGGGCTAGAAAAAATACGCAGATTTTTTTTATGCGGGTAGCGGGGCGAGAAACGGGTACAGTTTTTTACATGTGGGTCGGGTTGTGGGTAGACACTATTCGTGCCCGACCCGACCCGTTTCCATCCCTATTTATACCACACATAATCATCAACCATGTCCCTAACTAAACCCAAAATGTTTGCACTAAAACAATATGTATCCATTGATTTTGAGAAAGAAACAACAATCAATTTAATCACTCAAATATTCCAATTATCACAACCATTTTACTGTATATTAAATTCATAATTTTCTAAATTGAACCACATATTCTCACGGTAATTAGAGTAGTATATCAAGCACAATGCTTCAACTTATTTAATAAATTACTTATTGTTGAGGATAAAAGAAAGTGACCAATTCTTCAGATCTTTCCTTCCTTCATTATCATGTGTGCTTTTAGTGTAGCCAAGGTGGTTTGAACCTGAGATTCTAAATTGATGTAATTTTGTTGCCAGTGATTAGAACACAATGATGTTGAAGGGCTAGATGAAGAAAGACTTAAATCTGAAAGTCAAAATCTTGTATTTCTAAATGAGTTAGTAGGAGATGATAACCCATGTATCGTACTCTCCCAAAAGGTTCTAGGCCTAACACTCTACCAGCAACATCATTAGGGGAAACCTCTAATTCATCAGCCACTTCAATTTCTTCTTGTAAGCATAAAACAATGTGTAGTTAAAACTCTACATATTGAAGGTAAATGTTTGAAAATATCATATAGTATTAGAACTAACCAACATAGCCTTTGTTGCATTATTTACAAATGATCTATCCTTTCTTTTATGAGTATCATTATATAACTTCCTAGGACTAGGCAACTATTCAGTTTCTAAAAACTAAACAAAAAGAGAAGATAAAATAAATAGTAACCTTAAAAAGAAATAATAAGAGCTGTCAAGTTTACTAATATCACTACCATCACATGAATTCTTCTTGAGATAGGTTTAGAACCACCAGTATGAGGAATTACTTGCTTGTTGCGATTTTTTCTATTTCTTTTACAAATCTCTTATGAAAAAAAAACAAATGTAGGTTCAAATGGTATATTGTGTTCATTGAAGGGTGTGATGAGGTTTCATTTATTGGTGAATGATTCATTAGAACATGTGGTTAGGCTTCAATAGATGGAAAAGGCATTGTAGCATTTGTTGATGGTAAAGAACTAGTTGAAGCTTCAGTTGGAGGATTTTCCACACATTGAGGTTGAGGTGTTGATTTTTATGGGTTTCAAAAACATTTGACCTTAAGCCTGACTACATATTTAGAACATAACACATTCATTATAATAAAGACTATTTTATGATACTTGAAATAGAGATAAGGAACAAACATTTGATAGAAAATTACCCACGAGAGTCGTCTCTCAGTCCTTGCCCTATGTTATTGAGAGAGAGAGAGAGAAATTTTATACAAGAGGTTTCCCATAATTAGAGAAAGAATATTACAAGATATATAAGATAATCAAACATTATATGGATTATTGAGAATGTTTGACAATTGTTCAATTATGTGCATACAAGTTGTATCATTATATCTATATATTTTAATTGTGTTAGCTTTGATAAACTTATTCAAATTAGAGACTGTGAAGAACACGTGAACCTTATATTGAGACATCTCAAGCATAATATTGGTATATTATGTTGATGATGTGGTTAATAAAGGATGGAGCTTATTGTGAATTTAAAATCAAGATATTTGTATGAAATGGAAGAAAAGGTAGAAGAAAAAGTATATCAAAATGAGAAAAAGTATACCAAAATGAGTTGTAGCAAAAGAGTTGGAGAAATTTTATAGTAATGATAATGAATATGTATAATTGGCTACAAACCATTTAGATAATGATATTCATTTAGATGGTGATGTAGATTGCGACGAGTCTAACTCCATATGTTAAACTTCCGCAAATCGATTTAAACTTTCGTAAATTAAAAAAAGAAAAAAAAACTCTACTAAACAACAATTTTTTTAGTGATTAAAGTTAATAAAAAACTAGAAAGACGTGGATTCGATGAGTTAACTTTTATATATATATATATATATATATATATATATATATATATATATATATATATATATATATATGTATATGTATATATATGTATAAGAAACTTCATGTTACTTTCATTTAAAAATCTTCAAACAACAAGTTTGTTAGTTTTTCTTAAAAACTTTATATATTGTTCATCATACTTATCTTTAGAATTCCTAACTCTATAATCAATCCATTTCTCACACAACAAATTATATTTTAATATTTTATATATGTACTCAGTTTAAAATTTATTATGTTAAAATACTATTTGGACTACCTCATCTCATTCCGATGACTCATTATTTTAAAATAGAAATAGTCTAATTGCATAAATTAACATGTCAATGGTCAAGATATTAAAATTAGCTTGCATGTGCTACATCTTAACTAGTATATTCTCTAATATTTTAATTTGTCTAGAAACAAAAAAGTATTCAACGAAGTCAACAGTATTTAAAAAATAAATCTTAACCTTAAATTAAACAAACAATCTTATGCCACATTAATATCTTAATTTGGACGGTTTAACTAAGATACCTATTTTTAAAATTTGGGAAGATTAAACATCTCTATTTTAAATGGAGAGACTAAAAGGATAAATTTATAAATAAAATAGGAGGACCACATTGATAATTTGTAGACAACTAGCACTTAATCTGAGAATATTAAAAAACAGTTGAAGCAAGAGGCATCTCAAGTTTTGAATAACACATGTTTTGTTGTCGCCCATGAAGCAAGGCAATGCTCCGCAGACTAAGGTATTTTGGAACAAACAACACATGAATTCATTATTAAACCCCTTCAACGAATTAGGTCTGGGCCTAATATAAAACCTTCTAAGTGCTAAGAATTTTCTTCTTGTCTCAAGGAAATAATTGTGCCAAGTAACTGTCAACACATCCTGTAACAAAGATCTATGTGATGATTATTTAATGCATGCATATGAAATCATAGTGCCCTAATTTTCTATTAGTCCAGTCTATATAGTGCCCTAATTTTCGCGACTTGACTATTCGTAGGTATGACGCAAAACTAGATTTCAACCCCATCAAAAACGTGGTAGAGTGGTCAAAAACATTGAACAAAGACAATTCCTTAACATATTTTTTTTGGGTGTTTAAGATTGTGTTTCACTGTGTCGCATGAGATTCATAACTCTTGTATGACACGAGTTTACTTTTTTGGTTTTTGGGAGTTACAATCATTAGTATGGGAGAAAAAATAAATAAATTATCCTTTTAACTATAAAGAATGATGTTATAAAGAAAAAGTAATTATAGGTCCGAACTTTATATAATAGGGAACAATAACGCTCCTAACCGCAGTTAAATGGTTCAAAATACACATAGTGACCTCTTCACTTACCCTCATGATTTATGATGTCATTTTGAGACATTCAAAGGATCCAACTAAAAAACCTTATTAAGAAAAATTACATCCTTCTGTTTTCGTTCATCGCAACCCACCCATGTCATCTTCCAAATTTTATTGTCCTTTTTCTTCAGTATCCCACACCTTCACGACCACTTTACATTAAAAAAAGATATATTTAATTGTCTCCTCCTTCTGTCGGCACATAACACAACCGTTCTTGGACTCTTCTTTTCCTAAGTGTGGATGATTACATTTTTCAATATCCAATAAAATGGATTATATCTGCAATTCAAATTTAATTAATTTAGATAAAATAAATATGAATTAAAATCCAAATCCATTTTAATTAAATAAACTAAATTTGGTTTTCTTTTGAATCCAATTTAAATTATATTAAAACTAGATTTAATCCCTTTTGTCAATGAGATTCAATTCAATGAGATTGATAATATATTTGATTATTAAGTCCAATAGATATTGTATTCACTTGCCTCGATCCTTCGATTTAAGTTGATTCAGTTAGATCATTCAACTTAGAGTGACTCGGCTCAGGCTTAGATCCTGGTTGACTCAGGTCAATTTTTAGTTAGGACTGACTCGGTCGACCTTAAGTTGGGGACGATTCTCGGCAAAAATCCACTCGGTCGACCTTCGGGTTTGGTTAGGATCGTTAAGGTCAACCTCCAACTTCAGTCAGAGTTGACTCAACCAACCTTAGGCTGGATTGACTCGGCCATCGAGGTCTCCTTGGTTGCCTTTCAAGTTAGCCCGGGTTAACTTGACTGACCTTTGGGTTGACTAGAACTGATTTAGCAAACTTTTGTTTGGGGCAAACTTTGTTGACCTTTACTTAGAATTAACTCGACTGAATTTCATTTAGGATTGTCTCGACGAACATTTCACCTTGACCGACTCGACCAAATCTTGATAGAATGGGCTTGGTTGAAGTTCGCCTAAGGCCAGCTCGAGTGAATTTTGATTTAATGTTTCTTTGTTCAAAGTGTTAAATTTTTGTTCTTCTATTTTTCTTGCACATTTCAGATTTTTGCAATCTAAGATTCATGTGTAGACTATTAGAATTCTTTCCTTTTCTTGCATATGTTCAATTCAGGTCAGCACCTTAGTATTTCTAGTTTTTATGATTTTTAGATTTGGATTAGTCTTTATTGCTTTTGTTTTGAATGAATTGAAGTCTAGAAATTCTACATTTTTGTGATTCCATCCTAGAGTCAGATGATCCTAAAGTGGAAATTCATATCAAGATGTCTTCTTGAGTATAAGGGAGTTCAATTAATCATTTTTGGAACCAAAAGTTTGTTTCGATCTTGGTTTATAAATTCTTTTCTGTTGTTCTTTTATTTTTCTCATTCTCAATTTATCTTTTGTTTCTGCTTTTATGGAAGTTCCTTCTAGTTACTATTATGTTGGATTTCAATTTGCCAATTATAAATTTTATACTCTTTTACTTTAGTTTGGAGATTATTTGCTTAAGTGTAAGTCAAATTGGTAGCAGATTAGTGTTCATCCTGTGGTAGTTATTTCTAATTTTGCATTTTTAGCATCTTATTTCACATTGTATTATGCATATGCTTTTATATTGTGTGCAGCAGCACATTCAAATTTTCAATTTTCTTGTATTGTATTAAACATGTGTTTCGGGTTCCATATGTAATAGGTGATATCTAATTGATGATTTTATATTGTGTGCAACTTCCTAACCAAATATGTATTCCTAGATTCATTCCAAATATAGCAAATATGAATCAATTTCATGGTAATTAAAGTAATGTACTGCATAAAATCTAACTTCTTAGCCTAGATCATAAGTTGTCATGCATAGATCTTTTTGCTATAATTATTAGTTTTAACAAGTGAATTTAAAAGTGTGACCTAGTTTGATTTCATGCATTGCATTTCCATTTCAGTAGTATAGCCTTGGATGAATAATTTTTAGTTTCCTTTTAAACTCATCTAAATTTCTTTGCTTATTGTAACTGCATAGCGTACAATAATTACATTAACACATCAACGTATTTGTATATTGTATACAGTCGTTCATCATGATTAATGAGCATATTAACTATATAGATTTAAGCATACTAAAAAAATTAAAATTACTGATGGACAAAATATGTCAGTAACAGCAAAAAATTATCGTTAATCATGATTTATCGATAGACTTTCAATGGTCAGATATTCGTCGGTCATACTATTTCGGAAAATATTATCGACGGATGATGATCATTGGTAATTATCGAGGACCAAAAGCCGTCTATAATTATGCGTGAATTAGGAGGACATTACCGAGTGACAGAGCCGTCGGTAATACCATGAGTATGTTTGAGTTATCGATGGAGTTGTTGTGACCGTCATAGGTAGCCAGATCAGTTTCCATTGCAGTTTGTTTTATGCCTTATACCCAATGCAAATGAACTTGCAAATAAGCGATGAATATTGACCTAATTCTGAATTCAGCCAGCCAATTCATCCAGTCAATTCATCAAAATGCATTCATTCAAGATTGATATAACTAAAATACAGAAGTTCTAAATTGATAGTCATTAAAAGTATAAGAACAAAGTTTGAAAATTAAAATCATTACATCAATGTTTTAAAAACTTCCTAAATGAATAATATTCATTGTAATCATCAAAATAATCATCATCTTCTTATTCTTGCATAGGTATTTGCTAGGAAGGCTGGATGGGGGTCGGGTGCTGAGGTGGGTGTGGCTACTAGGATGATGATGGCGTGAATTGTCCTTCCTGTGGTAGTAATGTCCTCATCAGATTTTCAAGATTGTCCAATCTGCTCACAAGTGCATCATAAGCCTTTCTACTAACGACATTGCTCGAGTCAAATGTGTCGGATGTAGATTGTTGGTGTTTCAATATCCCTCTTCCAGCACTATAATTGGAGGCAAGTTTTCGTGCCCTATATAGTCTTCCTTTCTTCTTCCCTCCAACGACATCAACCCAACACTAGGTTATGATGTTGTCATTGTCAACCTCTACTCTTGACTCAACATCAGGAGTAGATCTCACCTCGGATCTCGCCTGTGAGAATCTCGTAGAAAAATCTTCCTGTTAAATAAGATAGAAAATGTCAATAACATGAATTTCAAAGTATGAAACAAAAGAAATAGTACAAAATTGAATGATGTTAAAAAGTTTACTTACAATGTTCTTGCGAGGCTTGTCATCAACACATGCGTCAGTCCCCTTTCGAAAATGAATTTGTGTAAACACCTCATCAATATGAACAATCCATCCAAGCTTTGTTGCATGTAAAATTTTAAAACACACACACACATATATGTGTGTGTATCAATTTCAAAGTACATGATGTTATAGAGTAATTGATAAAAAATGAATAAAGATTTGTACCATACGAATGACATGCTCATGTATAGTGATGGGTTCTCTAGTGTACAGTACACCACCTTTTTCTAAAGCCCTTATATCATTATAAGGCTTCATTCAATTTTATACTACTTCCCAAAACTGTCCCATTTCATTTAACCAAACCCTTATTAATCTTGATTTATCATAAACAGAACTCCATACTTACCTAATACAATTGTTAATTAGTTAATACAGAGTAGGACATTACTGCATTATCATGTTCATGTACAACATAACCAAATTCAACTTAACCTATTTCAGTCATACAATCATTCCTATTTAACTTTAAAGACATGCCCATTCATCAATAAATGCACATCAGACCTACTTAACCATGTGAAACACAGATAGTTTATAAAATATCCCTAAACAAATTACACACATATAGGGATGAACAACGCAATCAATTTATAAAATACTCCTAGTGTCATGCCTCTGAATTCTACTTCAACACTTGATCTTGCTACTACAGACTATTTTTTACTCCTCCAAGTTACAAGATTTCCTCATACAAAAGTAAAGTATTTAGATATAAATTTTCTATCATCTTTTGAACATGTCCAATCTGTATCAGTGTACCCTTCTACCTGCCCAATTCTTATAATGAAAATCATAACATAATGATACGAGACTTCTAACACACACTACACATGAATTATATAATCATACAATCACGTAGGTATAAAACTACTTTTTTAGTCATTCATGGACTCATAAAAGATCAAAACTTTCAACTCATTCAAGCAAGAAAACAATAAAACGAAAAATAGGAAAGGAAGACAATTATCTCCCCTTACTTAAATACTCAAATGTTTAAATTAAACTCTTTAACCTTCGTTTTGAACTCTATGTCTCTTTTGTACTCTCTTTTTAAAAACCACTCTTGTTCCTTGTCTCCGTATTAAATTACTAAAATGTTTTTGAATTTTAGCACATTACCATTACCCCAACTCACTAACTCACCTATTTATAGTGAAACTCTTAGCATAAATTTCCAGTTATCTTATAAGAAAATATTAACTAAAGAAATAGTTTAGATATATTCACTAGTAAAAAATGACGTTTTAAACTCGGACATTATGCCTCGGTTTCTACGGAACCGAAGTCTATCAAAACGCGGTGGCACTCTGGTAATTTTAAAAGCATTATATGCCTCAGTTATTAGATAACCGGTGTCTAAAAAAGATACTAATTCGGTTTCCAGACTGAACCGAGGCGTAATGCTCACATGCGAAACATACGGACTCGGTTGAAAATAGTACCGGGGCATATTACTGGGCCTACAGACTCGGTTGAAAATAGAACCGGGGCATATTACTGGGCCTTAAATCTGAGATTTATCAAAAGTTTTCCCCAAATCCTCCTCTTCCCCTCTTCTCTTCTCTTCTCCTGCTGCGACCACCTCTTCTTCCTTCCTCTTCTCCTACAACGTCGATGATAGTGGACGCGAGGACGCAGCGAGGACGCGCGGCGGCGAGGACGCGCGGCAGCGAGGACGAGGCTGCGGCGAGGACGTGGCTGCGGCGAGGGGAGGAGCGGGGGATCTTGCGGCGCCACGCTCTTCTCAGCAACCGGTAGCGGAAGACGAAGGATACCGGGCGGAGAGCTGCGGCGGAGTGCCCCGGAAGGGAGATCCGGTGCGGAGGCGGAGGCTCAGGGCGGTTAGGGATGAGTTCGACAGGTAGATCTTTGTTTTCTTCTTCTTCTTCTTCTTTTCTTTGCTGTTGTTGCTGATGGAAGATTGTTTTGTCTTCGTTAAGGGGTGGCGGAGGTGAGGAGACGAAGAGGTCTTTGAGCTTGTGGCGGACGCGGGCCTCGGGGAGGGGCGCGGGATCTTGCGGCGGGGGATGGAATCGGCGTCGGGCGAGGAACATGCGGAGGGTCTTGCGGCGGCGCAGGTGGATTACATGGGTGATTGTTGGACTGCGAGTGGGATCTGAGAGAGGAGAGGGAAATAGATTGATTAGAACTGAGAAAGGAAAGGGAAGGGAAGATACTGTGTTGCCCTTTGCTTTGTGCATTTTGGTTCTCTGGTTTTGGACATTGATGATACTGTGTTGCTGATTGATTCCTGTTACAGTTTTCTTCTTTGTTTTAAATTTTTGAGCTGAAATTGAAAGAAATTTTGGGAGCTGAAATTGGAAGAATGAAGTGAGAAATGAATGAACTGAGAATGACTGAGAAATGAACCGTGAATGAGAGAATGACTGAGAAATGAATGAACAATGAACCGTGAACGAGAGTCAGTACGAAAAATAAAAAAAAAATACACTCTACTGCCTCGGTTATCTAAGAACCGAGGCATATTCTTGTCTCATTTTATCCCGGTCTATAACCGAGGCATAAAGTTTAATCTTTTTACCTCGCCGGTATATGCCTCGGTTGTAGAACCGGTGCCTAAAAGCAAAAATAACCGGTGCAGTATGCTCTTAGTGTACTAGTGATTCCTATATTTCGATCACATTTTTATTACTGAATTTTTCATATCGGACAAGCTAGAATTAAATATTTTTCATACCCTTTTATTGGAACCTTTGTAAGATGAATTTTAAATTATTATTTGATATATTAGTATTTTTATAATTATTGTTTAATTTTATTTATAAGTATTGTTACTATCTTACTAGATGTTAAAAACATTAAAAAAAAATATCAATGTTAATGTTTTTTAAAGAGTTAGTTGTGACAATAACTTAATGATCTAACTTAATTTAATTAGTTGGGTTGTATTGCTAAATAAACAATTATAACCTGATTCAATCCAAATAAAGTTTAATTAAGCTAAGTTCAAAGTTATGTTAAATCCAAACTAATCGAACCCGTACTACTAGATTCAGTCTAGGAAAAGAAAAGCTTATTGTATTAACTTTTCAATTAATTTGTACTTTTACAAATATCTTTTCTTTTATCTCATTATGTTGTGATTTTCATTGACATATTACGAGATTACTTTTTATAGTTATAAATTTTAAAATAAATTTTTATAGTATTTTATTATCTTCAAATTTTAACTATAAAAACTACTATATTTTTTTAAAATTTAAATTGCGTGATAATAATTATTTTTATAAAGAATTTTCTATTATCTTCATTTTTCAAATTAAATCCTATTTTATTTTAAGTTCTTGCATGTTTTATTTTTATTACGTTTAATTCTACTAGTGTGTTTATTCAAATTTCAAATTAATTAAATGCATTTTTATATCAACTTAATTGATTGAAAAATAAACTATTTTTTAAAATTTATTTAATAAAAGGAATGTACATAAAATCCCATGTATGTATATGGAAAGTTAAAAATTTGCTCTAATATCTTAGGTTAAAAATTAAAAGCATAGGTATATTCTTTAGTAAAATAGCAACATTCAATACAAGGTATATATCAGGGTAATCCCTTTTTCTTTTTCTTTTTATGGTTTGTCCTTGTTCATACTCTTTTGGGAGTATTGTCCAAAGCTTTATTTCCATTGTGAGAGTAATAATATTATTGAATTTGGAGATTAACTATAACTTGCAATAATTCATTTTTGTTGTGTAGGGAAAAGATGTTTTAGTAACTTATGTTTTGGTATGAAGCTAATTAGAGAAACATAAAAGTGATTAGGTGTGCATAAAAGTTGAAAGATGTGTTGGATTTTATGAATGATGATGAGATGTTAAAGGAAGGCGCATTGAAAGCAATGGCATAGATGGCCCCAATGCATGCATGGCCAAAACAATCACTCACATGGAATACTAGGGCATAAAGGCAAACAAGGAAGCAATTAGGGCGTGGAGTGGGGACTGTTTCTTTTAACCTACATAATTCATTTCCCATTCTATCTTCCACGTGTGCCTCTAACTCCACAATATATCACCATCCACATTATGCACCCCACACGTGTGTTCTTTCATAACAAAATCTCAACATGCTAGCTACCTAGTGCCTACCTTCCTACTATGCTTACATTACCTCACACACTAATCTTCTATTCTCATTCTCCATATTTAATTTATGCATAAACTTTTAGTCATGTATACCAAACTCTATGCATACTTAATCTAAAAAATATTCACTCGTTATTCGTACGATTACTTATGAATAACTATATATATTGATGTATTTTATAAATTTTAAAAATAAAATATAAATTAATTTTAATTTTAATTAAATAAAATAAAATTAAATTTTAATTTTAATTTTTTGTGGTTAATAGATATCTACAAATACCAATAATATGATACCACATCTGACCTATTTAAAAACAGATATTAAAATATCCACTGTGAGTAATAAATATCTATGCATACTTACCATATGGATTTTATCCACAAATATTTGTAGATATAGATATTTTTGTAATCCTACGTTCAATTCTACAGAATTATGAGTATTAAAATTCTATTATGAAAAAAATATATTATATTATATTATATTAATAAGTAGATATATTTTATAAGTCAATTAAAAATAAAGGAATATACTGGTTTTTAATAATAAGAATATATATATATATATATATATATATATATATATATATATATATCTTTTTTTTTTAATAGCTTGCTTATTTGATTTTGTGTCTTGCGTGTTTGGTAGATATATTATTAATGAGCTGTTTAATACCGTTACCATGCATTAATCTCAAATGAATTTCAGGAAATAACTGGTTTAGAAACTTTGAATAAAAAAGAGATAAAATTCTATATTAGTAAAAGGAAGATTAAATATCAGAAAATAAAAAAGAATGTAATATGGTTAGAGGCTATTTTTAATTTTAAGCAGAAAAAACCAATAATGTGTTTTTGTTTCCTTTTCTTCTTTAGGTGGTTATTGGATTAGCTTTTGGATGTATGTGAAAGTCATGTCAAAAAGAAAAGCCTTCCATTTTGGATTTAATGTATTTTCAAATAATTTATTCCATAATTTAACTTAAAATGTGCCAATACTTATCCTCTTATCTATCGTATAGTAAATTGTTAATAATCAAAGCCATAGTGAGATATGTCAAATGAAATTAGCCGAACATGTAAGATCTATAAAAAAAATATTTATCTTAATAGTAACAATTTTATTACTAGTAGTAATAAAATTCTTTGTGAATGAAAAATATAATAAGTTTATAAAATGTGGAAAGATTAATAAGAAATTTTGGTAGTTTAATTGGTAGAAAATTTTGGTGTTGGGTTCAAACTCTTTTATACCTTTTTGTGTAAAAAAAAATAAATTTAAAATATTGATAATGAAGAAAGCATTCATATCTGAAGGCATAATTGAGAAATCCATTATGAATCCATTATGTAAGTGGCAATTAAAGAATTAATATAAAAACAAATAAATATTAAAAAAAATGATGAATAGTAAAATTTTTGGACTATAAATCGCCATGAATGGGGAGGCTATTTTTCATAAAGAGAGGAAGAATCAAGTGAGAAACCTTGAGAAATAGAGAAGATGCAAGAAGAGTAGGGGCTCTGGAGGGTTTTCGGGGAAACAAATTCGGAGCAAGAGAAGTCTGGAATAGAGGTAGGGGAGCTAATCCTTCTTATATATGATTTTTATACATGTTATGATCATGAATATAAGTTATGAACATGTTAAAATTTTGGTAATGGTAGTTATCTATTCATTTGTATAAATTTAGTTTTCATGATTATAATTTTCTTATTTTCGAATTATTGTGGTAAAACCTTCCTTTTAATTGTTTTTACCATTGGATTTAGCTAAAAGTTTAATATATGAATCCTAAGACCTATTTCTTCACTTTGACTGTTCGGATCATCAATTAGAAGTCTCTACTTGGAGAAATAAATCCTGCATGTTTGAGTAAATTAATTACCCCTATAATTTAGTTACTGAGTCCCCTCGGTAAAATATAGATTCTGATCTATTTGACCGTTAGATCAACCTGAAAATTGGATATATGATTCTTAGGATATATTACTACATTTTGACCGATCGGATTTGTAATTGGAAGTCTATGTTTTGAGAAAGTAATTTTGAAGGTTTGAAAAATCTGATGAACACTATATTTCTGTTCTTACGTTATCATGGTAAAAACTTCAGATATATTTCATTTACTGTTAGATTGAGCCCAAACTTTAGTATGTAGTTCATAAGACATATTAAGTCATCATGACCGTTCAGATTTGTAATTAGATGTATGTGCTTAGAGGAATTTGTTCCGCATTTTGAGTATAATCGAAAACCACTTAAAATTTTGTCCCTGAGTTACCTCGGTAAAACTTTAATATCTATCTAGTTAACCGTTAGATCAACTGGAAATTTTAATATGTCGTTTCTAACACACAGTGAATTACTTTGACCATTCAGATTGGAAATTGGAGTTACAGATTTAGAGATATTAATTTTGTATCTTCTCAGGGATCTCAGTTTTGCTTAATTTCTGTTTTTGGACCATTTATACAAAAATTATGAGTTTTGCCTTATTAACCGTTGGATTGGACTAAAAAATTTTACCACATGATCTAAACATGTTGTTAATTAGTTTGATGGTATCTGATTATTCATGTCTTAGGTTAAGTTTCAAAGTGACAATATGGTTCATGGACGTAATTCCATGATTCTCAAGGAGAGGATACATGGTGGTGCCTTGGTAGTGTTTAGAATGAAAGTAGGAGCTCAGTCTTGGGGGTCATCCTGAAACTCCAATGGTCTTTCTTCTCATGTAGAGAGGATTGAACCATGTGGTGAGGAGTAGCAGGAGGTCCTAGTCTTGGGTGCTTCCAGTATGATCCAAGGTGAGTGATAGTGGACTAGCCTCGTGAGTGTGGTAGGGTGGGGGAACCCAAGTTTCATAAGCCACCACGAGTGCAAGACCCGCCATAGCTCGACTATCATTCTAGTCCGGACGAGTCGGTTTATAAAGTAACAAGTCTTGCGATGTCATTTTACCATGTGTATCAAAGTAATGGATGAGTATCTATGATGTGATTGTTGTATGATGGTATGAGTGTGTTTGACATAATTATTATCTGAGGTTTGTTGAGTGCATCAAAGTAAATATGCATGTTTCATAAATGATTGGTTGGATGTTAGATTACCCTACTTGTTTGTGTTTTGTGTTTGGGTATGTGCGATGAACGTATAATTCGTTATACGGGAGCAGATGAAGGAATGTCGTCTGACTCAGTGCCAAGGAAGGGAGGGATAGAAGAACTCAAGTTATAGTTTTATAGTTGAAATCTGAGCCTAAAACATGTATAGACATATATCAACTAAGAATTTTGAAGTGTGAGAATTTGGAATGTTACAAAACAGACATAAAATAAATTATCCTTAGGTGAGAAAAATTAATAATTAATGTTTAGAATATTCTTTATAGTCTGAATCTCAACATAAAGGCAAGTAAATATTTATCTTCAAACACTTTTATAACAAATTACAATTTATACAAATTACAATTTCTTTTTAACGCTACTGTATTTATAATAACTTAAACTTGGACAATCTAATTAATCCAAATTACCTTATTTTAAACCCACCCTTTATACTTTTGCTAACTCTATTTTCGACACTGTATAAAATTTTCATAACTGGTACTTAAATTTCACATAATCATGAATCCATTCTACTAAATTAGGGTTATAACTTATTATTGTTTATCGGTGATTCACTAATTTTTATTTTAAAATTACTATGATTTTGTAATTGGATAATTATGTTTATAAATAGTTATGATTAAAAAACTAAAAAAGACATAACTATAAGCTAAAATTAATTAGATTATATATAATAATTCATAAGAAAACCTCTTATATTATTTTTTTAATTTATATGAGATAAATTTCTCTTAAAATACTGTTATTTGAAGATTTATTTTAAAGAGATATAAGAGAAAGAACAATAATATATATATATATATATATATATATATATATATATATATATATATATATATAATATACCACCTTCATTTTATCTACATCTATTATAAATTATTTATCTAAGAAGAGTCTGAAACTGGAAATGAAAAAGAAAATAATGAATATGGTTTGATATGAAGGAGACCATAAACAGTGATGGTTGGCAGAAAAGAGTGGCGGTGGAAAGTCATGTGGAAATTGATTTTTTTATAAAATAATTATTAATACACTAATTCTTTGCCAGAGTAATAATCTCAATTTTTTATAATTATTAGTAACGTTAAAACTAAACCCATTTTGCACTTCAAAAATCAAAATTATTTCAACTGTCGTTAATCTTCAATAATAGAACTGTTTCGAAATCTCTAGCTAATTGTGTTGGTTTTTCTGTTATTGTCTTGAAATTCTTTTTACACTTTTTCGAAATCCTTAACTGATTATGTTCGTTATTTTTGTCTTTTTTTTTTCAAATTCTTGTTTCGAAAATTTTTAAATCTCCAAGGTTTCAAAATTCTTAATATGTAATAATTGTGCACTAAATCTCTAAATTTTGTTCTAATTAAGGTCTCTAATTAAACAATGTTACGTATAAATTAAATCCAATTTTATAGTATAAATTAAATCCTAATTCTATGTAAAAAAATTATCCACCATCATCATATCTATTGTGCACTACATCAGCATATCTATTGTGCACTACCTCAAAACATTTAAATTAAATAAGTATTTTAAATATACAACAATAAAAGTGGAGTATCTTCAAACATTTTGTTGTTGCAAATAAATAAAAGAAACAAAAAATATTTTAAATGGTAAAGATATTAATGAAAAATTTTAAATAGGAAAAAGAACTTGATGAAATAGTATGAGAAAACCTTCTAATAAAGTAGTCATGTGACATATAATCTACCTTTCAACATGTTATTGCGCCAGGATAAAAATGCTATATATAAATTTGATTAAAACAAATAAAAGTTCCATCACATAAAACAAACTTAATGCTCTTATGACACTAAATATAAAAATTAAAATTAAGTACATTTAAATTAATAGAGTTATACAAACCTTCTATACTTTCTCATAACACTTAAATCATTTACACGCGTAAATGTACTTGCTTCAAGTTGTTGAGCATGAATGAACTATCGAACCTTTTAGAATTTAATTTTACATGTCTAAAAACATATTAGAATACATAATCAACAATAATAAAAGAAAAATATAAATTAGGTTTTTTAAGTAATAGCCAACAAAAGATAATGTTGTTATAATATTAATATCAATTTGACTATACAAATTATACATGTGATCAAATTAAATACAAACATTCATATCGCTATAAGAATATTATTACTTACCTTATTTTTACTTTACTATTCTTTTTGTTCACTTGAATATTGGGACTTTTTCAGGTCTTGACATATACATACATGCCATATATTAAACTTACCGTAAAGCATCCATGACAGAGAACAACATCAATATATAATGGCAGATCCAATTCTAAAGGCAATAAATTAGAACTAAAAGAAAAAGATAAATGAATACCTTGAAGATTTAATGGCGGGCGTTAAAGAGATGAAAATGCTATTATCAAACCTAATCAAAGTTATAAAAAAAAATAACAACTATTTCTTTTCATTTAATTTGTAACCATTTTTTTTTTATCTTTTTTCATACATTAACTCATTTTTTTATATTTATTTTTATTAGTATCTTTTCTATACTTGTTATTTTAATGTATAAGACATTTGCAAAATGGTTGGAGTTTTAATATAAAATACTGATAAATGTATTAGAAATTATAAAATAATGTAGTTTTAGTTTAGGGGTGATAAATATATATATAAGTAATTTATCTTGCTTGTCTTTTGATATATTATTGAATTTTGTTCTCATCTAGAAAGCATGTTATTTTAGTACAATATAAGTAGGGGTGATGGTTGGTCGGTATGGGTAATATCCATCCATTACTCACTTCTAAAAAAATTTGTTCTATTATCAAGTATTCGTGAAAAAAATATTTATGGGTTTTTTCTTATAGTCTAATCGAAAAATCTTATTTGACATACATATTAACAAAACCTTTTTAAATGAACAACTTTTCTAGCAATAACAATAACACTCCATTATTTAAGACACAATCTCTATTTATACTAGATTTTTCAAAACTCCCTTTTACAAGCAATAAGTTTTAGCATACAACTCTTAAACCTCTAAATGATTATTTTTTTGAAATTAGGTTTAGGTAAAATATATATAAACTCTTATTTTGAAAATTTAGGTTAGAAAACTGAAGAATCTTTGCCACTCATAAGAGATTATCATAAGTAATCGATTATTCCTGAAACTATTTCAAAAATTATTTTCTCATTGTGATAATCGATTACTAGTAGTGATGATTGATTATCAGAAATACCTTTCTGAAAAACAGAAATCATTAGTGATAATCAATTATCACAAAGGTTTTTATGAATAACAAACGCTACAAAAGACTCTAACATAACGTCAAATCTAAATAGCGTATAACAAAAGTGTAAACTATCTTGGATAATAGTAAAGAGCACTAAATGCTACATATTAAAGTTATCCTAAATTATGTAAGTTATTCAATGCCTAAATGATAATATATGTAGTATGCCTAAACGCTTAGGATCATATAAGTATAAAGCATGTACATTCCAATACTTCTTTGTCTATTGTGTTGTGTTCTGTTTTTCTATGCAAATCACTACCTTTATTCAAAAGCCTACCCAGGATAAAAAAAATAACGATAAAATGATAGGAAAATATTGAAGAAATGTTTCCTTCATGTTTTCTATTTGTCTTTTCCGTATACACAACATAGTTGCTCTGTCAAGATGCAACATAACTTCTGACTCAGTACTATAAAGTCTACACCTCTAAAAGAAAGTCAAAACTCTAAGTAACGGATCTTTCAAAGAAGGTAGTGATTATTATTATTGAAAATGCTTAGGCTTCCTCTATCTTTAAGCTCTATCTCTTAGACTTGTTCTTTGAAAAATACAGTTCTTTACAAGTTTTCATAATATTTTGTATTGATTTCAAAATCCTTTCTAAGAGAGTTAGATATCTATTCTTGTAATTTGCAACACACTTTGTTGTTTTTGTTCAAAAGTGAAGTTAAACATTTGTAGGTTAACTCACTAAAGTTAGACGTCTACTCCATTAGACTAGTTTATACCAAAAGTGATTATATTCGTTCTAACTAGTAGGTTAGTTGTACACCAAAAATATTTAAACTCGTTATAATCCTTTATGATTGTAGAATTCTTTAAAGATATTTAAGAAAGAATTGAACGTAACTCGGTTTGGAGTGAAACAATATAAAAAGAAATATCTTATTATTTTTGTTTTTTTTAAGTTTTTTTTATTGTTTTATGACAATCTTTGTTTTAACAAACATGTGAGTTGAATAAATGCACGAGACTGATTTTAAGTTCACATCATTAAATATTGAGAATTGTTTTTATGATTTATGGTAATATTATCCATTTTAAACAGAAAATTGTCTTCATTGCAGAAAACACTAATTATAACTTAAAATATATAATAATACAAAAAATGGAGATCAAAATGTTTAATCTGTAAAAGAGTATATAAATGAGATAATATTTGTGATTGGGTCTTATGAAAAATGAATAAGAAGAAAAGAGCGAGAACTGGAAACTGATATTGTTCACTTTGGGTCAAGCCTTCACAGATTTGTTTTTGGTAATACTTTAAAAGGCCTCTTAACAATAGAGATATGCTATGTATATATAAACTCATGTTCATTTCTTATTTTATCTGAGACTTTGTTTGTACCCAACAGTGTCATGTTCTTTAAAGAACTTATTTCCCTACATATCTATTACTCCAATTGTTGTTAAACTTCCTAATGGCAAGCATGTACTCATACTAAAAATGTTAAACTTCATAAAAATATACATTTAACATGTTTTGTTCATACATGATTTTACCTATAATATGATTTCTATATCAAAGCTTGTTATATCGCATAACATTGAGCTTATTTTCTCCTCTAAAACTTGTATAATTCAGGATGCAAGAGGATTAGTACGATCATAAATAAAATTTAGATTCAACTTTTCTCTTAAAAATAATTGATAATTAATATTTACCGTTAAAAAAAATTAAACGAGAATACATCAGCAGTCGAGACGAAGGTGAAAATGAAGGACAGTAAAGTGTGTATGATTGATTAGGTTTGTTACTTAGAAGCTAAGAAGAAAGGAAGGTATAAATTGAAGAGGTGGTGGGTGAAGTCATGAGATGCAGTGCACCCAGAGACAGCCCACGGGATTTGAATTGAATCCCGTGACAGAATTCCAACGGGGTTTTGTTTTCTCCGCAATAATAGTAATTATTACTACTATAATAATAGATATGCAGTCACATGGTTATGACCGTCCAATGAAGGACATCCACGTGGGTCCCCTATCATTATCACATGTACCAACGCCTCGTGATCCAACGCTCCAGGATTCGCTCCTCACATCCCATTGTCCCAATCAATCCAGCCCCACCGTGGTCCCCGCTGTAGAGTACCACTGGCCCTCCCTTGTTCCCCCCTTGTCCCCCTCTCACCCTCACACACCTGTTCTTTCATGTCCCTCCTGTCACCACCAATCATATCTCTCCTTTCCAACCCCACCTCACGCGCTCCTTCAACCGTGTGCTCTGGGCCCCACTCTCCCCTACTCCCATTGGTCAGTAAGAAGCGCGTGTCACAGCCCAGGGTGTCTTATCTCTTCATCATTCTGTCAAAAATTCATGCACCATATGAGAGAATAAGTCACCTACATATTGTCCCACACCAATGTTGCTATAAAATTAATGACCTACCCAATACCCTTGCAACACAACTTGCATCTCATTTCTCATCTCTCTCTCTCTCTTTCTCAAGAAACCCAGATTCAACAGAGTTGAATTGTTCTGGTCTTTTTCGTAAGCATCTAGCTAATAACACATCAATAAATAATGGAGAATTCATTGGGAAGCTACGAAAAAGAGCTTAATCTGAAGGCCACTGAGCTGAGACTGGGGTTGCCCGGTAGCGATGAGCCTGAGAAACTTGCTACTGCTAGAAGCAACAAGAGATCTTCGCCGGAAGCAAGTGACAATGGTTCTGATGTCACAAAAGAAGACAACGTTGTACCACCTGCAAAGTAAGTGTTTTTGTTTCATATTTGTCTTAATATGACTGTATGTATATTTAGATGAATGAATGAATAATGGAAATATATTGGGATGTAGGGCACAAGTAGTGGGGTGGCCACCGATTCGATCTTACAGGAAGAATAACGTACAGCAGAAGAAAGAAGAAGAAAGTGAAGGAAATGGGATGTACGTGAAAGTTAGCATGGCGGGTGCACCTTATTTGAGGAAGATAGATCTCAAGGTTTACAAAAGCTACCCTGAACTTCTCAAGGCCTTGGAAAATATGTTCAAGTGCATATTCGGTAAGAACCCTAACAGTTAAGATTTGTTTGGCTTATATATGTATAGAAAAGAGTAATCTATATATAAAATTACACTGGTTGTGATGCAGGAGAATATTCAGAAAGGGAAGGGTACAATGGATCTGAATATGCTCCAACTTATGAAGACAAAGATGGTGACTGGATGCTGGTTGGAGATGTTCCATGGAAGTAAGTTTGTTTGTTGTTTGTTCTCCTAATGAATCTGTTATTTGAAGCATGAAGTATTTGCTTATAAGATTGTACTTTTGGTATTATTGCAGCATGTTCGTGTCATCCTGCAAGAGGCTCAGAATCATGAAGGGATCAGAAGCAAAGGGGTTGTTGGGTTGTTTTTGAGCCGAAAATCAAAGCAGGAGCATGCATATCCATAGCCAACACAAAGGGAACTTCTTCTGTTTGGAATATGCAAGCATGCAATACCCTCTGTCAATTCCCCCATATTTGGCTGATTAAAAGAAGAGATGCACATACACAAATTTCCTTTATTTGTTTATTTCAAACACTGTGACTTTCTTCATTAAACTACACTGTTCCAAATTCTCATAGCCATAACCCGAATGGGAAACAGTGATTAAATGAGAAGAGAATAAAACCAAAGCAGATGCTATTTAATTGTATACAGAATATAAATACATATATAATTTTTCCTTCTGTTTGTTTACTTACAATTACTATATATATACATACGAAGGTCAAGAAGGTCGAATTTCTCCTTAACTTTGCATTTGGTTTCATCTGATTTATCTTTCTTCTTCATTTTACTTGTCGATTAGAGAAAATTTTACTTTATGCATTATTTTGACGCCAATTTTGACTATGTAGGTATAGTAGATCAAATAACTAGGATATCGTCTCCTAAGAGTGATAATTTCTGAATTTAATACTTGATAAAGTCAAAGAAGGTGTGAAGAGAAAAAGTACATTTGCAATAACCCTTCATTAAAATTAAAATACTTTTCGTATATATTAATTCAATTAAAATATAAGCAAATCAAGTATAAATATATCTATTCTTTTTTTTGTTCCACTTTACGTTTTTTAGTTTAAAAGAACGTGAGATAATCCTTGCCTTTATCCGCTTATATTTGTTTAAAAACTTCCTCGTAAATTTTTAACCAAATTTTAAGTTCATAAGTCTTGTAAAATTGCTTAAATTCAGTTTTCAGAATTTTTAGACGAATCAAGTTAGAGTTGTATAATAAACATCTGAATGATTATCTTTTAGTGCGTAAAAAAGGTAAAAATATTATAATAATTGTCATTATTATTTTGGCTGTGAAAAAGGTTGGTGAGACATCATGAGAGAGATGAATATATTCTTCTTGAAAATGAAGATATCCACACAAATTATTCAAATAATTATGGGGAACATGTCGGTAGGGCACAACTACATCGACCCCTTTCACTATACATGGATTCATATACTTAGTTTCAGGGAATCATGCATGTGCACTCAATTTCAGAGCTTCTATTTCATTAGAAACGGTGGAATATATACATATTTATATTTATTTGATACATATAATGAAAAGAATTGTATTTCTTTTTAAAACATAAAAATATAAAAAATAATATTAAATAAATATAAAAAATTTGAATGTGTTAAACTATCATTTCTACAATGTGATGGCAGTGCAGTATTAACAGTAGGTATGGTTACGTCATAAGTTGATGAATCTAAAAGTAAGAAACAACACACAGAAACCCTTATCCGATAAACTTGCTTTTATTGCTTGTGTGGTGTGATAGGATTCTGCCATTTTCGCCGGTTCCATGACGTAGACTCTTGCTTTAATTTCATCAATCATCTTCCTTTGCACCGAGTTGGTGCTTACACTGTGCACTAATTGAGAGTGTTTGGCATGCTTTACCTTCACAATTCCAATGCATAGAAAATTTTCACTTTCTCTTCTCATACACGTCTTAATTTCTTCTGCTTCATAATTATTAGAAAGGTTCTCCCCAAATAATAATGATAACATCATAAATATGCTAACATGTACGAAACCCTTCTCGTCATATTGCCACCGACTGTGTTTTCCGGAGAAACATTTTTGAAGGAAGTTGTAAGTGATCACTTTAAAACTATATTTTTTGCTCTGCATTTCCCAAATACATACAATTATGACTTGCTTTTGGTGAACATACATCATACAAAAGCATGGGTGGGTACATAACCCAATTTAAACTGCTAATAATGTTGACTTAATTAACATATTACATGTAAAACTTTTACTACAACAATATATGTAACTTGATTTTCCAAGTTTCAATAAAAGAACTCAATTCTAGCAGTCCTTGGAAAATGTTTCGGTGATTAAGGACAGTTGAAATCTAGTTCCGTGAGTCAATGTTTGAAGTTAATTTTTTTTCCACTGTTACGAATATAATTATAAAGGAAAAAAAAGTGAAAATTCTGTGAGATTCACCTACATACAACAATGATGGAGATAGTAAAAGAAATATTTCTTTTTCAGTTTTGAAGAGAGAGAAAGGGAGACAATAGAGGGGAAGGGTAGTACGTGATGAGGAGGTTGACATTTTGAGGTAACTAGGAATGAGGTAAAGGTATCTCATGTGCTGAGGATTTCTTTTCTTCTCTTGTTTAGTTTAGGCAGAGTGAGCAATAATACATGAGTTTCTTTTATCTTTTCTCCTTTTCTTTGTTTATTGTTATAAATTGGTATTCAAAGCACGGTTCTCGGAGTGCATGGTCTTCACTAGCAACGTCATGGAGAAACACATGGATGGACTCAAACAACAATTGGAGAGAAAAACTTGATTATCTTTCTCGACTGGTCTCGCAATGGTAGACCCCATTGGTGCCAATCACATCGAAGATAAAAGAGGACTGTAGATGTGGATGGAGAGGTTAATAGCCACGAGGGAGATGAACAAACAAGTTACACGTCTCGAAGCATGAGTAGTGACTCATCGCGAGACTTTGAAGGTAGGAAATTGAAGATTCCGATATTAAAGGGGAAGACGCTTATGGATGGATCGTTCGTGCGGTCAAGAAGTGGACTGTCAATTCTATAAAATCGGTAAGGTGAGATTTGCATCTACTTATATACTCTAAATTGGTTTTACCTTTAGTCGATATAGAACTTCTAACACATCCCCTCACGTCGAGATATATACATCTCGAGCGTGAGACTAGACATTAATGAGTGTTTCGATAGCGGGTAAAATAATATGTCCAACAAACAACAAATATTGTTAGCATGTTAAAAAGAAGATTTTAAGCTTAACTCAACCCCACAAAATCGGCTTGTAAGGTGAGGTTTGCATCACTTATATACTCAAAATTGGTCTTAGCTCTAGTCGATGTGTGACTTCCAACACGTGAAAAATGATATTTTAAACTAAATTTAATGGAAAAGGAGAAAAAGTTGAATACAATAATTATTATCTTGGAGGTGAGAGGATGGACACTTGAAGAATGAAATGAAAAATCATCCTCAAGGAAGATCATGAATTCTCTCAAAGCTATTTAGAGTCATATTTTCTTAAGTAAGAAGAGGGAGAGAGAGAAATTGAAAAGAAAGAAGAGATACAATCAAGCTTCATTAATATATAAGCTTACATTTATAAGAAGAGAGAAGAGATAAAATATTCAATGAGTCTAATAGATTGAATTGTATTGAACACATATCCTCTTTGCGAGATTTATAATCTAAGGACTTATAATCAATCTTTTGATATAAATTCTGAAGAGAATTAAAACACTTTATGTTTAACTTTGAGGAGTTAACGGTAGATAGACAAGCGTGTTAAGGGAAAACTAGGAGTGCGTGAAACTCAACTAGATAGTGTATCTAGAGGATATCGGGAGTGTCTAGGGATACCAGGAATGGTGAAAAATACTGCACAACTAGGAGTGAGCGAAACTCAGTCAAGGTCACAGTAACGTGGGTTATTGGGTTAGCAACAACGACAAAGAGTGGGTTAAACTCAATTAGACAATGTATCTGGAGGATACCAAGAGTGTCTACGGATACCAAGAGTAGTGAAGAATACTGTACAACCAAGAGTGGATGAAACTCAGTCAAGGTCAAAATGATAATGGAACTGGGTTGACAACAATAACCAAGAGTGAGTTAAACTCAACTAGATAGTGTATCTAGTGGATACCGGGAACATTTAGGAATACAAGGAGTGGTGAATAATATTGCGCAATCAGTACTAGTCACAGTAATGAAGTTTACTAAGGTTGACTTGTAACAAGGGGTGGTAAGTTAAATATCCGTCGATAATGCATAAAATTCGTCGGTAAATTAAAATTACCGACGAATTACTAACGACCAAATTTTTTTTAGTAAAAGTATTGTTGTTAAATTTTATCGACAGATTTTTTGACTAGTCGATAAATTCATCGGAAAAATCCATTGGTAATTATCGATGAAAAATTCGTCGATAAATATCGCGATCTGGTTAATCTTCTTTTCCCCCCTGATTATTGCTTCTTTCTTTTATTTTTATTCACCCAATCAAAGAACACATTTAAAAAATAAATAACGCTTGTTCCTAACAATGAAAGGTGCGTAGTGGTGGTGACAAACATGGCTTTGGCCGGACTTCGAGCGAACAACGACGGTATTGCACAGTGGAGGCAGTGGTTGGTTGCGTAGTTTCGTGAAAGAGGAAGAATAGAGGAACTACCCCTTCCCGTGCGTGCTAGAGAAGAAAAAGTTTGAGTGGAAGACCTCAAATATGGAGACGGAGACAGACACGGTGGAGAGGAAGATACTGGCCTGACTGAACGGAGATGGAGGCGGTTTGGGCTTGTAGCTACGATGGTGAGATGAGGAAGTAGTAGAAAAACGAGGCTGCCTCGCACAAACATGAGCAGAAAATGCGACTAAGAGTAAATAAATAACCTCTGTGTCTCACAGACAGAGAGGAAATATGGGTAGGAAAATTCCCACCTGGTTTACCAGCGCATTATTGACGGATTTATCGACGAATTTTTTCGTCGGTAAGTGATATGTGCATTATCGATGAATTTACCAATGAATTTTTCTATGGTAAGTGACATACAGATTACCTACGAATATATCCATCGGTAAAAGTTCATCGATAATTTGAAAATTTTTTGTAACTCTCTAAATTATCTTAGAGGAGAACTAGACGTAGCTTAGTTAAGTGAACCAATATAAAATGTTTGTATGTTATGTTTGGATCTACAAGCGTTTATCTTATGTTGTAAGCAAATCTTTGACATGCATACTCGTTAACATAACCTCCTTCAATAAGAGTCACCTCTCCTAAACACTATGGAGACAGGATAAAAATTGAGATCATAAACGCATCTATCAAAACATTGTTTATAGCATAATAACCAAGTTGATCATGAGATCATCCAATCTCCATCCACCTTGGTCAAACATCAACTTTGAAAAGGATTTATGAAAATACTATTCAACCCATCTTCTAGTGTTTTCCGATACTTTACTAGTACCAATGTCTCCTTACTTAGAATGGATGGACTAAAGTTCATTGTTGGGCTCGGAATAGGTAATTGGGCATGAACTAGGTAATTAGGCCAATGAGTTTCTCGGATGATGGGTCCACAAAAGTGTAATCCATCCAGTTAAATCCTTGGTTAACTAAGTCAAAATACTATAAATATTGCATTAATGATAATTTATTTTCACTTTTTGCATTAATTGAGATTTGACTTGAAAATTCTCACCAAATTAGTGACTTAAGTATCAGAAAACTTTTTTGCAGGATCTCCCTTTATGTAATAGTGTTCGATGTGTTAGAGGACAGAAATCGAATACTTGAGACTTGATATTTGAAGGTGTAAATGAAATATCTTTGATTACAAATTTCATTGTTTAAGGTAAGAACATATGCCATTAATTTCTTTCACTTTATTCTTTCTATTTTACATGTGCTACCCGAAAATCAAAATCTTTATCATGATTTTGTTTTCTCAATTATCTTAATCTCTCTAATCCTTTACTTGAGGCTTCTTCTTAGTATTATATAACAAAAATCAATGTCTTTATCATGATTTTATTTTCTCAATCATCTTAAGAATTTCTCTCTAATCCTTTACTTGAGGCTTCTGCTTAGTATTATATAACAAAAATCAATGTCTTTGTCATGATTTTATTTTCTCAATCATCTTAAGAATCTCTAATCCTTTACTTGAGGCTTCTGCTTAGTATTATATAAGAAATAACTCTGTAACTATATAATAATAATGATGATAATAAATAAGTTAGATTGAAACTAATAAGTTAGATTGAATGTCTTTGTGTTGGTTACTAAAATTCAAACTAATAAGTTAGATTGAATTGTTCTTGAATTAAAGCAAGTTTGAGCCGTAATAAATTATTCATATCAAACTCACTTTTAACTTCAAGATGAACCAGTTGTTGGGGGTACAAACAAAGTTTCACATCGGATAAAAGAAGAGTTCGACATGAGTTTATATACATATAGATACCTCAATTAGTAAGAGGCCTTTTGGAATGGTACCGAAAGCAAATCCGTGAGGGCTTGACCCAAAGCGGACAATATCTATGTGTGTATATTGAAGAACCTCCCCAACAGTGGTATCAGAGCCCACGGTTCGGGTCTGGTGATCGGGCTTAGACGAGTACGTCCTTCCATGATCAGGTGAGTCAGGCAGGTGGCCAGTGACAGATCACCAGATGAATCATGAGAGGAGAGCAAGAGATGCTCAATGTTGACCATGGTGTGTCCATGGTGTACTCGAGGATTAAAAATACTTCCGCAATAGAGGAGAGCAAGAGAACCATAGTCCTTTGTTTGAGGAAAGATGTTGGGGTACAAACAAAGTTCCACGTCGGATAAAAAAAGAGTTGGACATAAGTTTATATACACATAGATACCTCCATTAGTAAAAATCCTTTTGAAGTAGTACCAAAACAAATCCGTGAGGATTTGATCCAAAACAAACAATATCTTCAGTATGGAGATATATGTGTTTATTAAACCTCCCCATCACCAGTTTTAGTTGAACCCTGTGTCATGTGTCGAATATAGTTAGTTTTTCATAACAAGATTAAAAGGCTTGTCTACAATGTTGACCTTGTTATGGCTCATTAATACTGAATTGTCCTTAATTTTCTTCCTTCAAATTTTGACACGTTTTACCGAACATATATTTAAAATTATAAAATGGCAATTCATTATCAAAAAATTTACTTTAATCATTAACTTCCTAGAAAATAGGTAAAAAATTATAACTCATTCAGTCTCTTTCGAAAAAGATGGAGTGAAATCTTTATTCCGTTTCTATACAAAATATCCAAATAATTTTGATTTTATTCCATCATATTTCGATTCATTTGATCCCATCTGAGTCCAACTCATTTCATTATCTACCATCAATCAAACATATATCAATATATATATTAGTGCAATACAGAATATAAATTATAATTGGAGAACAGGGCCAGGGAATGGATAGTGCGAAACAGTTAATTGATTGCTAACTAAATAGATCCCAAAGACAAACTTGCCATTGTCAGTGCCGCCTCGTAGAGTTTAAAATTACGAGCAAAATGGAAAACTGCACAAAGAAATTTCAGTGTTGAAATTGAATATTTCGTTGGCAACAGTTGGCATGAGGTCTTAGAAGGAGAAGATTTCATCTGCAGGCACCATATGTACAGGCATACTATTGCTGTGACCAGCATTAGACCCCATTCTTGCGTCTAGTATTTCCAGTTGGGAGCTGACCCATTGCGGAGTGTATCTGCCTTCGATCCATAGAGCTTCCCCTGTATCTTTGTGTTTGAAATCAGGGGCTTTTGGGTTCCTCTGCAAATTTTCCAAAAATTTTTCCAGATATAAGGAATGAAAAATTAACAAAGAACTTGGAGGATGCAACTTGAAGGGGGTGGAAATAACACTGTATGAAGTAATCATCAAAAAAGACGTATTCTCATTCTTTAATATCAAATGTTAAGAAATAAATTATAATTATATACATATCAAATTAGAATACCAAATAAAATTTCATGAGAACAAAAAGATTTATTAAATTTGCAAAGATAGCATAACAACCGAGTATGCAACTTCTCTAAATTCACAAATTGAATCAACAATTCACCTTTGTCATCCTATTGTCCCACCACTCCCCTGGGTTTGCAAAGAACGCCTGCCATAATTCCACCACAGAACCAGTACCACTGCTTACTTTCCTACCTGAAACAAGAAGAAAAATATTTAGCAAAACACACAAAATCAAGCCAAGATTACATCACATTCCACATAACACAACACTTGCCACTTCCATCAGACTCTAGATCCGGCAATGGCACCTTTGAGAGATTCCTTTCAATAAAGTTCAGCTGTTGAACAACAACCTGGCCACATCCAAAGTGAACAAAATCAAGTCAAAACTGTTTCTTCTTAAGAAGCACCACAATGTACATTAACTAATAAGTTATGACTAGTATACAACGACCAAAATAAGCTTGTTTGGTACACAAGCTTATTTCAATATCTTGTAATTTTTATGATCACTAGTTTATCACTACATAAATTTCTATCTATCAACTGGATCATTCAATAATGTTAGGACACATTTTCAATTCCATCAGCTGGTCCTAGCTTATAACTTTCAAGTTCTCCTAAACTTAGAGGTTTTATCCCGCTTATACGATTTCAACCAGCTTACCAAAAATATACGTTTTTCAAGATTTATTACTCGTAGTCCTGATTTACACAATTTACTTAAAATATATATATTTTACTACTTCAAAGCACAATTTTGATACATATAGCCATTATTTATCTTCTAGTTATTTTTCCTTTATTCACTAGTGTCTAAACTAAGGACTAAGCAAATAAAAAATACTACGTATTTTGGATTAAAAGAGACCAATTTTAAATGTACATACTAAAGAGGAAAATCGGTACTCAACAATTTTAAATAAGTATTTGTATAACTTTTACTTAACCCTATACCATAATCAAATTGGGGTAAAGAAAAACCTTGTAGTAGGAGTTGGTTTTGCCTTCCTCGTTTTCTACGGTGTCGGTTACGAGGCGACCGGAAACATGAACTTGGTGACCTTTCTGAAGATGCTGGGAAGCGACAAGCGCGAGATCGTCCCAGAAAGTGAGGTTTATCAACGAAGTTTGGGTGGCGCTTTTCTTGACAGAGAGGCAGGTCCAGGCAACTACTTTGCCGGATGGGAGGTGCTTGATTTCGACGGGGACGGCGACGATGCCGATGAGGTTGACGGAGTTGCAGAGCTCCTTTTGCCACGGAATCTCGGAGGGCTTAGGGAACGACGTCGTTGTGATGGAGCACTTCAAACTCCCCAACCCTTTCCAGCGCGGAGTCCTCCACGAGGGAGAAGAAGCAACTCGAAAGTGGGGTTTCGAAACGACGGTTTTGAGGAAGACGAGCACGTTTCTCGAGGTGGTAGATGATGGTACTGATTGCTGTAACGCCATGTCTGTTTCTGAGTGCTTCCTCACTCCATGCTCGGATAGATAAGGAAAGTAGAAATTTGTAATATGTTTCCGACGTATCGAATTGGGCTTTCGGCTTCGGCCCATTGGTAAGAGCCTGGTTTTGTAAATTGTATGTTTTATATAATTAAATAATTGTAGTAATTAAAAGTGAGTGATAAATGAATATATAATTGGACCAAATTAAATATATAAATGAATATACAAAGCAAAAAAGAAAAAAAGCTTAGAATTTTTTGCAAGGAAATAATGTGTGAGCAATTGGCTGAGAAAAGACATTATCTATTTTGTGCTCTCTTGAAACTATTTCTATAACAATTTCCTGAGTTTTGTGTCTTTCTTATCTGTTACTTTAAAATTTGATTAAGTTTTTTTAATTTCTTTTTCATGAAAGACTTATTATTTTATTAAATTAAAATTTTCTTTATTAGATAAATTTTAAATAATTTTAGAAAATAAAATACTTGTAAACATTAAATTAAATTCTCTCGACTAATTTAATTGTCTAAAAGAAATGAGAAAGAATAATTACAATGATATTATATTTTCTTTTGTAATTTACAAGCTATATAAAATTAAAGAAATATGAAACAAAATTTTATTAAACCTTCTAAATATTTACATAATTTATTTAACTATTTATAAATGTTAGTCACTATACATTTTTTAAGGGTAAACTAATGTGAATAATTGAATCATGAAAAATATATTGGATATATGGAATTTTTATATAATTTTTAATTAATTATTTAAATGTATTAAATTTTAAATATTGTATCGATATATAATTCATATTAGACATTATCTTGTATTAAAAAAACTGATATAAAATTATTTTTAAATTAAGATTTTAGGTAATTTATAATTCTTATAAGACATTATGTTGTATTAAAAGAAACTGATATAATTAATTTTAAATTAAGATTTTAGGTAATTTTACTTTACAATCTTCAAATTGGTTTAGTGAATAACTTTGTTTGCAATTTCAATATTAAAATTTGAAGAAGATACTGGTAATTGATTCTTAGGTACAATAATTTATTAAAGTGGTGGATAATTCCCATATCTATAATATAATGGATTATGATTTCGGACATGATGGATTATACCTAAAAGCATAATATAAAAGGAAAATGCTTTTTTATACGAAGTCCTTTAAGTGAAGTCAATGAGTCAAAATTTTATGTTTTATATTTATATTTTAAGAGATAAATTACCCTGTTTTTTATAAGTCACGTTTAGAAAAATATATTAGTATAAATAATTATGATAACATTTTATATATATATATATATATATATATATATATATATATATATATATATATATATATATATATATATTTCATGTTTTGTTGATAATTTTACTCTTAGTATAATCACAAAAATGTGTTTTTTTAGGTTTTATTAAATCAGAAAAAGATAAAGTGTTTTATTCATTTTTTTAATTGTTATTTTGTTTCTGAAAATGTCACATGAGTCTTTTTTTTTTTATTTTAACAGTCATTCTTCTTTTGATATGTCTCCTAATACAGTCAATATTCCTCATACAGTTAATATTCTTCTTATTTGCGTTCCTCCAATTATGTCTAGTGTACCAGGTGTTTCACAACAATTATCAAGTGACTTAATTTAAGTGTCAACTACTTTGTCTCCTTCAGCTTCGATAACTAAGTCTACCCTTCCAATTACTCTCTGAAAAGGTATATGTTCTACCATAATCCATCTCCACATTTATTGCTTTAAGTTACCATAGATTGTCTTCACCTTTTTATACCTATCTTTTGTCTATTTCTTTTGTGACCATCCCAAAATCTGTTACTGATGCCTTAGCCCATCCTAGTTGGCGCTAGGCCATGTTAGATGAACTAAGTGTTCTTCATAATAGCTGAACTTGGGAGTTTGTCCCGTTATTGTTTGGAAAATATGTTGTTGGTTGTAGGTGGATTTTTGCTATCAAAGTTGGTCTTGATGGAACTATTGATCACCTCAAAGGCCGTCTTGTGGCCAAAGGTTACACATAAATTATTGGGTTAGATCATGATGATACTTTTTCTCCAATGGCAAAGATGGCATTTATTTGTTTATTTATAGCCATGACGACTCTTCAACAATGACCTCTTTAACCAGATGTAAAAATGCATTCCTCAACGGAGATTTGCAAGAAGAGATTTATAGGGAGCAATCCAAGATTTATTGTTAAGGGAGAGTCTTCTGGGTTGGTATGTCGTCTTCGTCAATCCTTATATTTCCTAAAACAGTCTCCTAGAGTCTGGTTTGGAAAATTTAGTAACATTGTTCAACAATTTTGTATGACTCGGGTGTGAGGCAGATCATTTAGTCTTTTATTACACTTGAGTGTTGGATGTGTTTAGTTGATAATAGATGTTGATAACATCATCCTTACAGGTAGTGACAATCATGACATCTTTTAGATGAAACAACATCTTTACAACAATTTTCAAACTAAAGATCTTGGAAAACTTAGACATTTCTTGGGTATTGAGGTGGCACAATTAACCTATGGTATTGTTATATCTTAAAGGAAGTATGCATTGGATATTTTAGAGGAAACTGGGTTGATGAATTCAAAATTTATTGACACCATGGATTTTAATACTAAACTTATACCAAAACATAAGGGAGTTTATGTTAGACCCTGAGAATATAGAAGACTAGTTGGAAAATTAAATTATATTACCATTACTTGTCTTGACATTTCCTTAATTATTTGTGTGAAGATCATTGGAATGTAGTTATCTGAATATTAAAGTACATTAAAGGATCTCCTGGAAAAATGGTTTTTATATGGTTCTAATAATCATAAAAGAGTGACTTGTTATTTAGATGTTTATTGGGCATGATCTTTTTCTCATAGAAGGTCCACATCCGGATATTGTGTCTCCATTAGTGGTAGCTTGATCTCTTGGAAAAGCAAGAAGCAAAGTGTTATAGCAAGATCTAGTACACCTTGTTCGATGTTAGGGGTTTCAGATTTGTCCCCAAGTACAGATCGGTTCTTACCAGTTCTTCCACCTTCACGTTCTGCCATTGACGTGCATATGCCGTTCAGTCGTGAGGAGAAGGAAAGTTTCAGCCGCTGTAGGGTGGTTAAGTCCCTATAGGTTTGTTGCTGTTAGCCACTGCAAGGCAGTTCAATTCCTGCAGGTTTGTTGTTGTTCAGGGCAATTAAGTCCTTGAAGTTTTTCCACCTTCACGTTCTGTCATTAACGTGCATATGTCGTTCAATCGTGAGGGAAAGGAAAGTTTCAGCCGCTATAGGGTGGTTAAGTCCTTACAGGTTTGTTGTTGTTAGCCACTGTAGGGTAGTTCAGTTCCTGCAGGTTTATTGTTGTTCAGGATAGTGAAGTCCTTGAAGGTTCGTTGTTGTTAGGCAATTAAGTCCCTAAAGGTTAGGACATTGAAGTCCTTGAAGGTTCGTTGTTGTTGGGGCAGTTAAGTCCCTAAAGGTTCGTTGTTATTAGGGCAATTAAGTCCCTAAAGGTTCATTGTTGTTCAGGGTGGTTAAGTCCCTACAAGTTTGTGGTTGTTAGCCTTTGTAGGCCTCCCATCTGTTACTCATGGAAATCAAGTTCTTGAAGTTTTGTTGTTGTTTGCCAATGACAATCTAGTCCCTGCATTTTGTTGTGATTCACCACTACAGGCCTTCATCCATTGTTTCAGTTTGCTACTGCAAGTCATCGTCCATTTTTTATGGAAATCTCTCTCGTCCATTGTTGTCCAAGTTGAAGTTTCATTGTGCTAGTTCGCCCTCGTCCATTGCTGTCCAAGTTGAAGTTTTATTGACGTTCTCTACAATTGAGGTTAACTATTCCAAGCTTGGATCATACAATATTGTATGATCCAGTTTGAGGGGGAGTGTTGTAATTTGAGATAATATCTTTAGAATCTTCCTAATTAGAGGAAATAAATATATAATCTTTTATTTTATTTTACTTTCCTAGTTTCTCCCTATTTCCCTTTTTAGGAGAATTAGATTATTACAAATAGAGAGTATCATAATGTATTTTTTATGATTGAGAATAATAAATCAGTCTTATTTTCCACAACCCAACACATGCCTCTAGGAGGTACACTCGCTTAATGACTTGGTCCCTACAAGATCTTTGAATTTTTTAAAATTATTTTTTTCTTAACAAGGAACTGTCAGGTTAAGTGGTCATTTAGAGAAAATCTCATATTTCCCCCTCATGAATCCATCCCTCGCATGGAAACCCCAACCACCATGAGCTTTGTACACTTTTCAAAGAACTTTTTTCCAATGATAGTTCTACTCACCCAATAGCCAAACTCTTGGGAGCCTATTTCATTAGGCTCACCTAGAGAGCTCCGACTCGCTTAGTGACTAGAACGTCTGATAGCAACCTCCTTAGCAAGGTGTCCAAAACTAGGAGATGTGCATGAATGGGTGTTTCCTTGGAGTTATAATGCGAAATGGTGTGGGGAAAGGACCAAGGTTGATGAACTATGATGGTGAAAGGGGTAGAAGCTCATGATTTTTGGGGTGTATGTTGATGGTAAGGTGGTTTGTGATGGCTTCAAGAGAGGTGAGGCCAACTTAAGGAGGAAGGTGACTAGAGGGACCTCTAGGGTTTCTCTAGTCTTGATCTAGGAAATGTATGGTCATAATTTGGCACCATAATATTGCATTAATCCAAGATGAAATACAAGGGTGAAGACCCCTCTATTTATAGACCAATGGTGTCTCATTCTAACACTAAAAGCATGATCTCCCACATTTGCTCTCATTGACAAAAAATGAGGCTTTCTAAGGAGTGGACAAGTGTCAATAAATCCTCTTCAAAAATGGGAGGACATGTGGCCACTCACAAAACATAATCCTCTCCATTCCTAGAGTGTCATGTGGCCACTACTAAAACCAAATCCTCTCCAATGGTGGAGGGACATGTGGTCACTACTAAAAAGAAATCCTCTCCACCCTTAGGGTACCATGTGGCCACTTTTAGAAAGCAAATCCTCTCCAATGAAAGTATGTCACATGGCACACACTTTCCATTTGGTTTGGATGTCTAACTTAAGAAAAATCCTATTCTACTTAGGCCTTAGTACAAGCCTTAAACAAACCTACACTACATGGTCTAATACAATGGTCTAGATATCCTACACTACTCTTCAACCCATGCTCTATGTGTTGGGATAAACTTAAATTTTAGGGTTTTATTAATAATTTTGTTTAAATATTATTTTATTAGTTTTTGGGTCTAGTAATATTTAATTTGATTTGATAGAGATAAAATAGGGATACATAGTTATGATTTTCGGTTTATCTAGATACAATATTATTTTAGGTTTAATGTCTCAATATGTCCCTATTTTCGTCCCAAATTTGAAATAGGTCCCTGTTATTTTTGAAGTCTTAATTAGATCCTTATTTTTGTTAATTTGATGCAAATAAATCTTTTCCGTCAATTTCAGAAAACGGCGTTAAAGAGTATGTGACGTGGCCTGTGTGAATGCAATTTTTTAATACTCAGAAATAAAGAATGAAGTAAATATAGTATAATCCATGGTGAAATTAATTAAACAGAGGCCAAATATTGTTAAAAGTTAATGTTTTTTTTTTCTGAAACATGCATCATCTGTGCAAGTGGGAAATCAAAATCAATTTGTGGATTTTTCTATTCTAGGGCTCGTGTGGTGTCAGAGTTGGGAAAGAGTGATGATGCACGAGTTCAACTGATTGGTTTCGTTCTGGGGACGGTGGGGTTTGGCATCGGAATCCGGCTGGGGCAACTGTCGCCGGGAGTGGAGTACAGGCTTCACCGGAAGCTTGGAATCGGAGTGTTCTGCTTAGGGGCGTTGCAGACTCTGGCACTGTTGTTTAGGCCAAACACAAGGAACAAGTTCAGAAAGTACTGGAAATCGTACCACCACTTTGTAGGGTACTCGTGTGTGGTGCTTGGGTTTGTGAATGTCTTTCAAGGATTTGAGGTGATGGGTGCAAGTAGGTCCTACGCCAAGTTGACCTATTGCCTAGGACTCTCTACTCTCATTGGCCTTTGCATTGCTTTGGAGGTCAATTCTTGGGTCGTTTTCTGCAGAAAATCCAAGGAAGATAAGATGAGGAGAGAAGGGTTCATTTCAACTTCTCACAAAGGAACTTCATCTGCCATTCACAATTAACGTTACTATTTCATTTCAACTTTTTACTCAATTTTTTGTATCCAAATCCAATGATTTTTCTATTCTAGGGATCTTTCCCAACTCTCTAGAATAGAAAAATCCCCCAATTTGATTTTGATTTCCCACTTGCACAGATGATGTATGTTTAATCAAAAAAGACATTAAGTTTTTCCATATTTGCCCCCTGTTTAATTAATTTCACCATAGATTATACTATATTTACTTCATTCTTTATTTCTGAGTATTAAAAAATTGCATTCACACAGGCCACGTCACACACTCTTTAACACCATTTTCTGAAATTGACGGAAAGGATTTATTTGCATCAAATTAACAAAAATAAGGATCTAATTAAGACTTCAAAAATAACAGGGACCTATTTCAAATTTGGGACGAAAATAGGGACCTATTGAGACATTAAACCTATTATTTTATGATAGATTAAGCAAATTTTATTTTTAAGATAGTTGATATTTTATTTTTATTCCCCGTAATATTGTAAGTGTTGCGGCTATTTAAAGCCCTTCAATTATCAATGAATAGCAAGAATCAATTTTAGAAAAATATCTGAGTGTAACGTGAGATTTTTCTTAACAGTGGTATCAAATCTTTATGCTCTGAGTACCGAGAGAGAAAAAGAGAGAGAGGAGAGAGTCAAACACTGTGAGAGAAAAAGTGAGTGCTTGATTTTTTTTGTGAGAGAGATGACAATGGTTGTCAATGGTATGATTGTGCCACAATTGACGAGAAAAACCAATTATGACAATTGGTGCCTACAGATGAAGGCATTATTGAGATCCCAAGACATTTGGGATATGATGGAAGACGGGTACGTTGAACCTGATGAAGACGAACATCAGACGGTGACACTGTTAACTCATTGGCAAGTGTACCAAATTGTTCAAGTAATATAAAATGGTAAGATCAAGTATTGTTTCCCAAGAGACTCGAGTAACACTAAACAATCGTATAATGACAGAACTAATTAAGACTAAAGAATGATCTCATTGAATGAAATTTAACTGCAATGAAATTAAACATGATACTTTAAATGTAAATTGATCTTTTGTAGCTAAAACAAGAGTGAATAAATGAAATTAATATGATATGAGATGGTGATGTTGGGGTTAGATTTCACCTACTTCACTTTCATGCATATTAGAACTCATCTTCTTCATTAAAATGCTAATGCCAACTTTCTAGATTACTTCAAACTCAATTCCTTAATGTAAAAAGCCTAGACTTGATTATTAGACATCAATCTCTTGAAAAACCCTAATAATCAATTATGCATTAAGAAAAGAAGTTTATGACAACTAAAGGTCCTATCTCTATTTCTAGATAATATTTCCTTTAGGTAGATTACTCCAAATCACAGTTCATAAGCTATTTCCCAATAACAAATAAATCCAAACATCTAGTTATGAATGACCAAAAACATAACAAACATTAAGAATAGGAGAAAATCACTAACATTCAATGAAAGAAGCTTAATATATTCAAAACATGTTCAACTACATGAAGTTCAAAGGTTACATCTTTCCCCAACACCAAATGAATTTAGCTCTCCATTGTCATGGAGAACCTTGGCTTACAATGGAAGAATATGAAATAGATGGAAACCCAAGGAAGAGAAAGGGAGAGCTCTCAAGCGCCCAATCTTGCTCCAAAAGGTCGAAGTTAGGGTTTATGTGCTTCAGCCGTCAAAAGATATTCACCCTATCACCTAAAAGCCTTTAAATAAGTCGAGAGTGCCACGTCAGCAAGTGTCACGCTTAGCGCTCGGACAGAAGGGCGCTAGGCGTGACTTCAGCAAAAGTGGCTGACGCTCAGCGCCTTCGCTAGGATGCCCAAGCGTGGTTGCGTGGCCCTTGGCCCTCAATGCCCCAGAAGAGGGCGCCCAGGCGTGCCTGCGCCTTCTTCAGCCTTCTAGTTTGATACTTTTGTTGTTCTTCTTGGGTTCCAACTCCTTGATAATTTGATCCTCTTTCAAAACATACCAATAGCCTACAAAATTGAGGGAATTAGTGATGAAAATCATTAAGTATAACCTCAACTGACTTATTCACAATATTCAGATAAATGCAAGAATTTAAGCATTCTATACCGATTATAATTAGAACCAGTATAGATAATTTTCTTATTTATTACAAAAAGGTTTAATGTCACTTTTAACAAGAGTCTCAAATAGGTCCATTTCTTTTTCGACGTGTCAATTGGATCCTTATTTTTGTAAAATTGAATCAAATAAAGACTTTCCGTTAAATTGGACAAACGACCTTTTAAGATGGGATTACGTGGCATGATGTGTATTGTTTAATCAGACGTGACACCTATTTATATATATAAATATTAGTTTTGAATTTCATTTATCTTACTATTATTATTAATATTTAATATTTTCCTGCATAATCAAAGTCTAATATGGACTTGTAGGCCCAACTAGGTCAAACCCATCAATCCAAAAAGTCCAGCCGTGATGTCGTCGGTGGCCACCGCGACTCCCATCACAACCGCTACACATTCAACCTGCGTCCACCCTCCAGGTTGCTTCGAAGGTGGAAACAACCAATGTCAAACCCAATCGCAAAAACAAAACACATGCGCCATACCACGAGATCAGAACCTCAATCGCAAAATCAGAAAACTAAACAGAAACCGAAAAGCAATATCGAAAAGCCTAAATTCCCAATTCGCAGTCCAAACGCAAGAAACCCCTACGCTGCGACATTGCCATCGATTCCACTACCTTAACCACTGTGCAGTAAAGAAGGAGGTCGCGCTTGTTCTGCCGGAACACGCCTCCCCTAGTGGCAATAACAACCCAAAGGAAAACAGAGGGGAAGAAGGGTTCTCTACAAATCGCGATCCAGAAAAGGGAAGAGAAAAGAAGGCTCTCTCCTAGCAATAAGAGCTTGTGCGAAGGTGGAAGTGGAAGAAACTCTCTCCTAGTAACCCTCTCACTTCACCAATTTCACCGCCAATTGCTCCTTCTCTGCTCTGGCCACGACATGACCCCGACTCTATTGCCCCGCTCAATCGCGCTGATTCCAAAACGGCATCGCCAGGCTTTCGGTGTGATTTCCCCAATCTGATTTCGATCTAGAAAGAAAGGGTTGCACTTAATTTAATTTGTTTAGCCCACTTTGCCCTTAATTAAATTTGATTTCCCCTCTTTGCACTCAATTTTTTAATACAAAATACATTTTACACACGTTTTTAATGCCACCTCAGATTAAACAAAAACCTCAGCATGCCATGTAAGATAATCTTAAACGGTCGTTTGTCAAATTTAACAACAAGCCTCTATTTGATTCAATTTTACAAAAATAAGGACCCAATTGAGACGCTGAAAAAGAAGGGGACCTATTTGAGATTTTGGGGCGAAAATAAGGACCTAAAGTGACATTAAACCTTACAAAAATGTAATTGCGTCTATTTTCTATATTGATTATAACTAGAACAAATATAGAAAATTCTCTTTTAATACAAAAATATCATTGTATCCACTTTCTATAGTTGTTATAACTATAACCGATATAAAAAATATTATCTTATTTACAATTATATCATTGCATCACTTTTTATATCTAATGGATTATAACCGATATAAATAGTCGTTATAAAAAGTATATTTTGCACTGCAAATAATTGTTTGAGTTTTTTCACATAAATGAATAAAACTGAAAGTATAAGCTTAATTAATAATTTGATTCTTATGTTTAAGTTTTGATTCATATTAGGTTTTATATTTTGTTTGACTCAATTGAATACTATTTAAAAAAAAACTCAATGTGCTTTTTAGAAAGAAATGTCATGTATCAAAATTTTCAACATCTTCAATCTTAAAACTCATTATTTTGACACATGACACCTTTAAAATAAAAATATTTTAGATTTTAATACGTGAGAAATCAAAATTTTAATGTAACTTACTGAGAAGTTGATAAGTAAAACTTGAAACTATATTAACATCAATCTAACAGAAAGAATTACATTAAAAGTTTTTTAAAAACAAAATCGGGAACGAAATTACTAAGCGTAAATGGTATATGTTAATATTGTAATTATCTTAATAAAAATCTACGGTATATGATATGATGAATATTGAAGCATTGACCTTAGTGACAGTATTAGAACCACTAATAGAAACATAGGTTAGTCGTGGAATTGGAGAGACCGAAAAGAAAAAAGCAAAGGTTGATTCCTTGGTGCAAGCCCATAGAAAGTAATGGTTTAAAAGTGGGGAAGGTTTGCAGAAGAGACAAGATGAGTATGGAAAGTGTAAATTATGAATAAACTGAGTGCCTTTGATAAGAAGCAGGCATAGAGCCAAAGTCCTGGTAGTTCTGGGCATAGTCTCTCACACTTCAACTGCAAAGTGACGACTGAGTAGAAACCCCAAACTAACAAACCAAAATTCTCATCTCATATCTCATGTAGACACAAAACAACATCATCATTTCATTCCTCTCTTCTATCATCGTCATGGCCAATCACCCTTCCGAACCTCCCACCGACGACTTCCTCGACCAAATCCTCGGCCTCCCCACCTTCGCCTCCGCCGACCACGCCGACGCTTCTCCGATGATGCTCCAACTCAACTCCGGGGACGCCGCCTTCCACGCGCCGCCATACCAGCTGGGCCTCAGCTTGGAACAAGGTAAGGGAGGCTTCCTCTCGCCCGAAGATGCTTCTGGAAGCGGCAACCGCTTCCGCGACGACGTCGTTGATACCAGGCCTAAGAACGTAACACAATCAATCTTCTCGTTTTCTAGTTTCTAAAACTTTCCTAACACATGACTTTACGAATTAATATGTATGTTTGTGTGTTTTAGTTTCTCGCTCCTTTGGGGTACGATCATCTGTTGAAACGAAATTGCGCAGCGTGGTTTTAGTGAGAGAGAGAAAAAAAAAACAGTTTATTGTAGTGACCAATTTTGGCTTCCTTTTGTTGGTGATGCTATGATCATCAACGGATTGCTCTCATTGGACTTTTTTATTTCATGAGTGGATAACCTTGGTAATACTTGACTTGGGGTATGGCTTGTAGATAATAATTTAAGTTGATGATGAATGAACTGTGACTAGATATTACGAACTGTGAGCTAGGGGTCTTATATTAGGGGAGTGAGGAAAGAAAGAGGAAGGAAGGAATGATGGTGGTTTGGTTCGGTGGAAATGAGAGAAAAGTTAACATCAGGATTGCATAGAAGAGAAAGACTTTCTGCTCAAGAATGAGAAATTTTCAGACACAATCCATGTATTCTTAGAACATAATTGATTATGTTCTCAAAGAGAGATTGTGTTTAAAAATAACGCACAAATGATTGTTGCTGCTTTTACTATAAAAAATATCTTCATTTTCATGGTCTTTCTCATCTTTCTCTTTCTAACTAAACCACCTCTATTTCCACACATTTCTGACCTCTTTCTCTTCCTTCTTTTTCCCTTCTACTTCCTCTATTTTTTTCCTCCCTTCCAAATGAGGAATTAACATGGAAATTAGGCCTTGACATTAGTACTAAGGGTCATTTTTTCCTGAATTCTTTTGACATCTTAAGGCTTGGATAAACATCTCTATTTAAGTACTTGTTAGAGAAACAGACTAGAAGCTAAGATGAAGTAAATTTCTCCCATAAACTAAATTAGCTTATGCATAAGTGGAAATCAGCTTTTGCAGAAGCTAAATAAAATAAGCTTTATAGGTTAAACTTCTTTCTCTTACGAATGGTTGTGGAGAAATTTATCAAAACTGCACCTAGATCATATAAGATTTGTTTTATTTGAGTATTGCGAATAAATGCTGACTTCTTCCAAATTTCAATATTTCTTTTAATGTTTTTTCTGATTTTAGGAGTGCCAGGGCGAAAATTGGTGATCAAGTATCTTTCCTTTTCTCTGATAGATAGTCATGTTGCAGGTTTTTCATGGGCAACCCATGCCAACTACTGTTCCGACTGCCCCACATCCACCAGCAGTGCGACCTAGAGTACGCGCTAGAAGAGGACAGGCTACAGATCCACACAGTATAGCTGAAAGGGTGGGTCACTGGATATTTTGAAGAATACAAACCTTTTACTTGTTGTAGAGATTATTATTCATAATAATGACAAAATAACTTAAGTTATTTTCATGATTTGTTAATTTTTATTTTCCATGTTGCTATTCAATGACAGTTGCGCAGAGAGAGAATAGCTGAAAGAATCAGAGCTTTGCAAGAACTGGTTCCTAGTGTCAACAAGGTATTCTTGGATATGCAGTTTTATTCCTAAATGTGTAGTTTGATACTTATCTATAGGACTTGTGAGATTTTGTCCGTGATAAGTGATGGATTGTGTTTCATCACCAGACTCAATAATCAAACGCTTCATTAATTTGTGGATAAACATATTTATACAATGTCAGCAAAAATTTGATACTTACTGTCAATTACTAGCAGAAACAAAGAGTGCTAAAAATTAGAGATTTTCAAGGAGTGTGTGTGTGAGTGTCTCCGTAATTTGTCTTGTTTGATTTTTTAACTATTTACTTGGTTAGATGTTAGAACTTGGAACACAAACCATCTACACAACAGGGATTCTTTTTGCACGAAAAAAGCTATTGAGATATAATGGTTAAATTCATTGAAATGCGATTACTCTTGGTTTATCTATGAACTTTGTCACCCCTCCTTCAAATGGTTTTCTCTAATGAACTATGAATTACATTTAGTCTGAAGTGACCACAGTACAGTGCATTGTTCAGTGGTTTATGAATGCAATGACTGGAATAAAATGTTAATTTTGGATGTTTTTGTTTGGTTTAGGAAAAATAGCTGGAATATAGATTAAAAGATGGTTGATTTTCAATTGATGCTAAATGTTTTTTTTTCTTGTTTTCTTTATCAATGTACCTTTAGCTACTTAAGTAAGTCATAGATATGAAACACTGGGCTCTGTTCTCTCTCTCTCTCTCTCTCTCTCTCTCTATATATATATATATATATATATTTAATATCTTCCTTAAAGAATGATTTAATGCTAACCTATTCGGTTGAGTTTAGAAAGCTATACATTTTATAATGCTCAAATCAGTCCGAATTGAGTCTGTGTTTTTAAGTAAAACCTCCCGATAGTCATGTCTCACATGTTTTCTGTTTAACAGCTCATATTTATTTGTTTATTACAATATAATTCATAAAGGAAAACTCTTCTATCATAGGGATTGGAAAAGAGTACAACATTTGCCTTTGTTCTGATTAGGTGTGCTTGAAATCTAGAGTTTTTGAAGTATTAAACTATACTGTATTTCGTATAGAGGTTTCATTACTGACTTGTGATCTGCCGTATTTCTCATAACCCTCAACAGTATTGTTTTTCCATTGTTTCTAATGAAATTGTTATGTATCTGTTCAGACAGATAGAGCTGCCATGCTGGACGAAATTGTGGATTATGTCAAGTTCTTAAGGCTTCAAGTAAAGGTTAATACTCTTCTGATCTGCATGGATTTCACGTTTCATGTTTATCTTTAATAGATCTCAATTTATGCTTAACCTCAGCTTTTTGTTTGATTCATAGTTTATTTTGTTAAATCTGTTAAGCTTTGCCTTTTTCACCACTTTTCCCTTCAACCCTGGCTTATGAACCATTAGTGCCACTTTGGATTAGTACTATTATCCCCTGGATTGTATTCCATTTTACTAGTGAATATATAAATATGATCAAATGACGGAATTTTCACTATTTTGTGATATTCCTTTTTTAACTATCCTATAGCACCCAGGTCAACTCTGGACTGGAATTTTTCCACCTGTGGAAAGTCTGAGTTTCAGTGTTTGTGATTATGAACAGTAAGCCAATTTCTACAAGCATAGTAACCAATTTCATTGATTTCTCTAAACACTTGTGGGAGTACAATTTACTGTTTGAATATGAAAGTGACAGTAAGGCATTTCGTAGAATCCAAACTTGTCAACAATGTGAAACTAGAGTGCAGTAGACTTTCAATGATTTGCTATTCATCTGGCTTTCAGGTTTTGAGCATGAGTAGATTGGGTGGAGCTGGTGCTGTAGCACCACTAGTAACCGATATCCCATTATCATCGGTAGAGGTAATTGTTCTAACTAATGTTAGTTGGCAAAAATTTGTTTCTCTCCAATTTATCAAATTTAGTATCTATCAGGAAGAAGGCAGTGAAGGAAGAAACCAGCCTGCTTGGGAGAAGTGGTCAAATGATGGCACAGAAAGACAGGTAGCTAAGCTTATGGAAGAAAATGTTGGGTCTGCCATGCAGTTTCTTCAATCAAAAGCACTCTGCATCATGCCTATCTCACTGGCATCAGCAATATACCCGTCACAACCATCGGATCCTTCTAGTATAGTTAAACCTGAAACTAATCCACCTTCATAGACAGACCTCAGGCACAGATGCACCATCCAGTGGTTCCATCAAGGACTCACCTAATACTGCTAGGACCCACATGTTATTTGTCTGTTTCAAACACCCTTAGTCTTAGTCATTGGTCAGTATCAATTTGCATTCAAAGTAGGATGCCAATAGTCTTTTCCTTTTTGCCGTTCTTTCACCTTTTGTCTAGCAGGGTTTGATGTCAGTGGCCTTCAACATATAAGCAAAGCCTATCTTGATAAATTTCATGTAAAGGGAAAGAAATTGTCGAAGTTCACTTGATATGCTCTTCCTTTTTTTTATCAATTGGTGGGGGTTAGTGGAACGTGATGGAAGCGCTTTTATAGTGGGGCTTAGTTTTTGTAGTGGGCAGTGGGACCTTCTAAAAGGTTAGGGTGGTGTGTATTTTTATTAGTGATGTAACTCTTAGAGAATTTGAAATGCAGAGGTGAAATGGATAATGGTTGCTTTAATTAAGAATGCTGGGTGTTGCTAGTCCAGTGGAAAATGATGGTGCTTATGTTTCTTTGGCGTGGGCTTGAATTATTTGTTTAAGGGTAATTGGACTCCATTTTCCGAATGAAGGGAGAAATGGAAAGTTTGGTTGCATCTTAATCCAATTCATACCAGTCACTGAGCTACCTCGTTCAAATCTCTACTGAACTCGTGTACGTGTGAATATGAATAGAAAAGTGATAGACCAAGGTTTTCCTGTGCGTGTTAAATTTTGTCAATGACTATGACGTACCTAATAACTATTATTCTTCTAAAAGCAGACCTTGTGCTTCTGTGCTACTGCTTTTGGTACAATAATGACATTGAAATCAGGAGCACCATTCTTTGTAGACTATTTTTCGATGGGAAAGAGATAACAAATGCTAACAAAGTCTAACATCTCATGTAAATATTTGAGGTTCCTTTCACGGTACCAAGAATTTTATTTCAAGTTAAGCGTATGAAAAAAAAAGTTGTTGAAAAAGTTTGCTTTGATGCTTTTGAAAGAAACGAGTCTTTAATTATTAACATACATACTTAATGATACCAAGCAAAAGGGAAACAAAGAAGAAAATATTAAATGTGGATCTCTAAAAACATTAAATGTGGCATGACTAATATTTAGAATTAAATATATTTTTAGTTTTTTGAATTTTGATATAAAATTAAAATTCATTTATGTTCAAAATTTTGATATTATTTGGTTCTTTAAATTTAAAAGAGAATAAATATAATTCTTTTAAATTAATTACATTAACTTTTTTTCATATGTTAATTTTTTTTGTTAATATTTAAGTTGTTTATATCATTTGACATATTCATGTTTTAATGTTATTAAAAGTATATTTTACATATAAAAAAATCAATATAATTAAGTTAAAAAATTATATTTATTCATTTTTTTAAGTTTGAAATCAAAATTTATTGAAGTTTTGAAAGAGATAAATTTTAGTTTTGAATTAATGTTTGAATACTAAAAATATATTTAATTCTAATATTTATTATAATTCTTTTCCTTAAGAAAGATAAAGAGAGCTAATACTTATTACAAACTTTTCATTAAGAAGGATAAAGAGAGCTTGAAGAATAAATACTTCAAGACTACATAAAGGTAAGAAAAGATTTATAATGGTTACTTTCTTGAAAGTTACATATATTCAAGACATCTCGAAGAAGAAAGGTTGATGGCATTTACATTATTGATGAGAAGGCTCACTTCTCCCTCCATTTTACTCCTAAAGCACCAAAATAAAAAAAAAAATCAATGTCATCGCCATCACAACTCATAAGTCTCTTGCCAAAACAAAGCAGCTACAAAAACATGCACGCACCTCGGTGTAAGGTAAATAGCATAGTAAATTAAACATTTTAAATAAAACTTTTCACTTCTTCAATTTTTTCTTTTGTTCTGAAGTAAACGCTAAGCTTGAGGTTGGACCCCAACCATGAACACCTATATGATCGGCACCGTTGGTACTCTCGTGCACACTCATGAGATCACAGCTTCGCAAACACTCTCGTTAATTAAACATTTTAAATAAAACTGGTTGTCTCGTGCTTTTTCTATGTGCTATCATTTATTGCTAGTTTTTTTTCTAACATGTTGGACTTCACAAGCCCTCTTCCCAGCAGTCACTCACCAAAGACTAATTAATGTGGAAATCCCCTCCCCTCCCCTTTCCCCTCATATATTTGTATTGCAGAGAACGACGTTTGTTGAATTTGAAAGGAGGAGTAGAAATAAAATAGTCAAACTAGAAAATCGATGGATGTGTTCCAATATGCATTCCACAACAAATTCAATAAAAAAAAAATGCACCACGAAGTGGAAATGGGGTCATAAAGTACAAAATAAATCTGGATCATCTCAAGAGATATATCGGTTTCGCAAATCCTTGGCTTCTCATCAATAAATACATAATTATATAATAAACCCAATCATGGCAATGAAGAACACCAAGAGTCGAGAAGTGACTCTTGTAAGCAAAGCTCCGACCGCGATCGGCGGCGAGGCCCATGGCCTGACTGGATGAAGAATGCACGGTGGTTAATGGTCTTCGAATTCCAAATCCTTAATTCCCTTTTCAATCCACTCTTTCCCTGACTCTTTTCAATCCCTAATCTATTATTTTAACATAAGTCATTTCAATTTTGCCATGTCATAATCCTTTAATTTAAATAAAAATTCCACATAATCAAATAATGCACATCAGCACGTAATCACAGTTTAACGCCTATGAGAAAACTTAACGGACAAGGTTTAATTGACTTAATTTTAAAAATATATGGACCCAATTGAGACAGTTGAAAAAACGAGGACCCACTTGAAATTCTCCAACAAATATGAGGACGATTCGAGGATTTAAACTTAAAAGTAACTTTTGGCTTCAAACAATACTCAACTTTTAACTAAGAGTAATTTAGGTATAAAGAATACTTATTTTGTTGAGAAAATTTATATGTGGAACTTGATCAATAATTGTATGTAGTATCGTTTATAAATAAAATAGTATAAAGTTTATAAATAAACTAGTATAAAAATCTAGTTTTTTTCGTTTATAAATAAAATAGTATAAAGTTTATAAATAAACTAGTATAAAAATCTAAAATGTAGTTTTTTTCTTTTCTCATTCTTTAACTCTTTAAAATTAATGTTGTCAACTTGTTCTCTAACATGCTAGAGATGTTTTTTTTTCACAAGGTTTGCAAAAATCATTTTCGCAATAAAGTATATCAATGAAATTGTATTTGATTAATCGTCAACTTTAAACATCTTACTCTATACCATCGATTATGCTAATTATTGTTAAGATTTTGTAATACATAACTCAACTTTCTTTTATTATATATTTGATTTTTTTTCACATTTTTTATTTGTGGTATCATTCAATAAATGTTATTATTTTCTTTCTTTTAAATTAATTTTTATTCATAACCCTTAAGGATTAAAATCACTTAAGAGTATAAATATTTTTTCTAAAAGTATTTCAATTATTTTATCTTATTAAAAAGATCAAGTTATAAATATAAATTAGTTAATTGAGTTTCATTTTATAAAAACTACTCTCTCTTTAAAAGCAATTCATTTTCTCTTTTCTACAATATTTATAAGATTGTGACAAATCTACTTATTTGTTTGAAGATCACAATATATCTTAGAAGTCTTCAAGAAAAGTGCTACAATCTTTTCCTATCAAAATCTTAGTAAAATAAGTTCATTTTTTTTCCTTTCTTTTTGAGTGTTTTTAAGAAATTTTCTACATGTGAGAGATTAGTTATTGCACGTGTTGTATAAGAGTTCAAGATGAATATTTACTCGTTTAGGATTGTTATAATATACTTAGATCGTTAATACGAGTTTTTTTTATGTGTAAATATTGCATGTTGTGTGAGTAGAAGTATTTTTAGGTGAATGAGTCTTTGAATTAGTAGCTCACAAGGGAAACTAAATATTTATATTGGTTTTTGTATTTTTTTTTTTTTGGTGATGAGCTTAATTGATGGTGTGTAGTATACCTCCGATGAGATATAATAAGTATTATTGTTGGATGTTGATTTGTTGATTGTTCATTGGTGTGTGTTGATTGAATGTTTGACTAAGGAAATATTTGAGGATAATTTGTGCCTTTTATGACTTGTAAAAGAGATAAAATTACTTGTTGGAACAAATTGATATATCGGTTAGGTTTATGATTTTATGTAGGCTCATTGGGTAGGCTAAACTACCATTGAGAGAAAATGAAAAATTTAAAATCCAATTGATGTTGATGGCATATCCCTTAACCATGGTCATCCATGAAGATGGTATCAACTCTACCTTGTGGGCCACTTTTAGAGCCATCATAGTGTTAAGAAAAATCTCACGTTACACTCAGATATTTTCCTAAAATTAAGTCTTGCTATTCATTGATAATTGAATGGCTTTAAATAGCAGCAACACTTACAATATTACGGGCAATAAAAATAAAATATCAACTATCTTAAAAATAAAATTTGCTTAATCTATCATAAAATAATATTGTACCTAGATAAACCGAAAACCATAACTATGTATCCCACTTTTATCTCTATCAAATCAAATTAAATATTACTAGACCCAAAAACTAATAAAATAATATTTAAACAGAAAAATAGTTCTGAAAAATTTAACTCCAAAAGAGAGAAGTGGAGGGTGCAGACTCCAAAAGAGAGAGTAGTATTCGAGATTTACTTTTCTAGAAATAACATTCTTTGATTCTGCGTCATGATCTCTGGTTGATTTAGTTTAGAGATGTATTGTAAATTGATTAGATGAATGAGTGTGAATTGCCAAAACAGGTTCTGCAATATGAACCAAAATACTCCAAAATGAGTTTAAATCTTTACAGGATGTCTTCCTGAAGTGCAATTGGGACTTGTTTCATCCAAATCAATGTGCATCTGTCTATTATTGTGAGTTCTGCCTATGTTTTTAGTTTCATTCCTTAACTTCTTTACATTTGCTGGATTTATTGTAATGTGTTTAAGCTTAGGTAATGATCTTTTATTATTTTGAACATTTCCTGTTAGATAAAGTTTTGCTTCTGTTTACATTTCAATTTTCCAAATTCTTTGCTATTTGTTTGATTTGGTTAATAATTAGATTTCTCAATTGTACTATGCATTTCTAGTGTCTTCGTAAATTGGGTAGATCATATTAGCTATAGAAATTAGGTTTTGTTTTTGTTTTAGGTAGTTTAGAATACTAATTTCTTTTATTTCATTTCATTTCATTTTAATTTTCTTTCTATCTTTAAAACAAATTTTCTTTTTAGTTTCATTTCTTTCAATTTCATTTCTTTCAATTTATTTCTTTGTCCCCACCTAGTTAGTAGTAATAGTAAATAAAATAAAAAACAAGATTAACTCTACATTTTAAAACTTAATTGTACCGAGTCCTAGGATTGATATTTTGGTCAGCCCTTTACTATATTAGTGAGGACCAAATTTGTTCTGCTTTAGGCGACTAAAAAAAAGTTTAACAAATGGCGTCGTTGTCGAGGACTCGGCAAATTGAGTTTTAGAGTGTTAGGTTAGACCTTCGGTGTCAACGTCCTCTGTCGTTTGGTGCCAAAGTTTCTTTCACTGTTCCATCAGTTACAGCAATAGTCTTCTGCCATTCAGTGCATAAGTCCTCTGTAAGACCCTAAAATCTCAAGAGTTACTAAGTGTAAAAAAGTTAAAGTTACAAGGTAAAATAGAATGTTGTCAACTTTGACATGGTTTACTATTTCATTCATAACTTTTTCTACAAATTTTCAGTTGAGATGATTCTTTGTTCATTGGATAGTGGACTCAAAGAGCTTCGATCCGAGTACTCATAACGTATTTTTGACTTCGGTAAGGGGTTCAACCAGACTGTCAAAGTTGTGACAATTTTACTGATGGGGGCTTGCGCCCCAGCGCCCCTCCCTCTGGGGCGCCCAAGCGCGCGAAGATCAGTTGAGTTGCGCCCTAACGCCCTTTTTGAGGGGCGCCCCAATACGAGTGTTGTGCAGTTTTCACGTTTTGGATCTGAAACACGTGAGGCTTGCATGGAAAGTTGGGGAATATGCTCCATACCCAAAATGTTGGTCCCCTGGGTCAGAGAGGAGCATGGGCCGATCTCCTTTCCAATTTTAAATTCTTGTTTATGGATTAAGGGGGCCATGGTGTCCCTTGGGCAAATCTACAAGTGTGAGAATATGAGGAAATGGGTTCTACACTTGTGTGAGTGGAGTCCTTGCTGCTGAATCCGTGAGAGAGGTGGAGTTTAGAGCTTTTGGAGTTGAAAGAAGGCCAAGGTGTTGCAAGTCTTGTGGAGATGGATTCAAGGTTTACAAAGGAAGTCTTCAAGAGATAAGGGGAGCTAACTCAGGCTTTGATTCTAAAATTCTATGGATGTGAGAATGAATTTTGTTGCTTGGTGTTTGTGATGATGGATTGTATGGAAATTTGGTTAAATGTGTGACATGATTTCAAAGAGAGGAATCAAATGGATTTTGCTATAACTTTGATGTATGAATTTTGTATGAACTTTATGATGAAAATTGTTGATCTATGTTAAATTGATGGTGGATTTTCGTTCTAATATGTTTATCTATATGTATATGATGTTTTTGGTGAATTGAATTGTGAAATGGGATGAGAAACATGATGGTTTTACCCAACTTTTGTTGAAATACGAAAATTGGGTGTTTTGGCTAGTTGATGAATTTTGGATGGATGCATTGATGGTTTGTGTGGAAATCTTTAATAAGATGGAAGTATGGTGTGTTAACAATTAAGATCTTTATGTTGTAAAAATTTTATGTGATGGAAAATGATAGAATCTAGATGTATGGTTTGATGAGTAGAATGAGTGATGAGTTTTGGGAAACTCACTTAAGCATGGCGTAACTTCAAATATGTTTTTGATGATTGATGAATGGGTGATGTGTGTAAACTATTTTGTGATGGATTGGGCTCATTTTTTGAGTTGTTTGAGTGATTAAAAATTGGTGGAAATTATGCAGAAAAATATGAGCTTATGCACTTTAAGAGTTGATTTTGCATGAGCAAATGGTTGTATTGATGTTTATGATGTTTGTGGTTGATTGTGGAGTGATATTAGACTCCAAATATGTTTGAAAACATGTTAGAAGTGTTGAATCTGTGCTGAAAACCAAATATGGATGAAACTGGGTGGAAATTATGAATCTGGTTGTTGTCATGGCGCCCTAGCGCCCCTTGGTCGCACCCCAGCACGCGATGATTAGGTATGGGTCGCGCTCCAGCGCCCCTGGTCGCACTCCAGCGCCACTGGATGCACTAGCACGTTGCAGAATTTGTTTTTGATTGTTTCTGGGGTTTTGGATGTTCATTTTTGACGTTCTGGATGTTCGTTTTGGGGGGTTTTAACCCTTCCGGAGCCATTGGTGACGGTCTCCAAGCTGTTTGAGCTACCTAAATGTGGGAAATCAAAGGTGCTATAAAGAAAGTTGTAAATTTGATTGTTAATAATGGGTTGAATGATGTGGAAATGAGTTGTAGGTAAATATATTTTGTTAAGTATGGATGAGGATAATTAAACTGAGAGTTTAATTGTGAAGGATGTGTCTGGAAATGTATGAAACGAGATGTATGTGAAATACTTTGTTAAGTATGATTAAGGACGATTATATTATGATTGTGAATTGAGTTTGGAGATGTGTATTCTCTTGGGTATGTGCTACTTTGGTAAGTAGGCAAAATGAATTGATGATATGTTTGAATTGACATTATGTTAGTTATTAAATGCTTGTTGAGTTTGACTGGAATGGGATTGCTGGATGAAATGGATGATGATTGATTATGTGTGATAAGTTATAAAAATGTAACTTGATTAATCTCTACTACTTTGATAAGTAGACATAATTGAAATTGAGAAATGTTGATTGGTTATTATATGCTTGTTGAAATAGTGAAATGCGGGGATTTGCGAGTGGGGAATCTGAATAGGAATTTCAAATGTATTTGGAAAGTCCATTTGTTATCAGAACTATAATTTGTTTAATTTCCCAGTATAACTAGAGGTCAAAACTATTTTGTTAAAGTTATTTTGAAATGTCGAGTTTTAAAGAAAGGTATTAGACGTGTTTTTGTTTTGAGAAAAAAATAAATAAATTAATTAAAAGCATGTTTTTGGAAAAGCAGAAACAGTGTCAACCTCTCAAGATAAAATATCGGGACGTGACATCCTCTGCCCTTCGATGCCAACGTCCTCTATCGTTCGATTCCAAAGTTTCTTTCATTGTTCCATCAATTAGAGCAAGAGTGATAACTCTCTCTGTATACATATTTTTCTGTGCTTAGGAGTTTTTCTTAGCTTCTTTTAATTTCTTATTGTTTAGAATTAGGATAGTTTTAAGTTTTTCCTTTATTTATTGCATTTTAGTTAAAAATAGATTTTTAACAGTATTTTTAGTGTTTGTAAATAATTAGGATATTAATATTTTTTTAGAAAATCTTTTGATAAAAAATTCTCTCTTTTTACTTTTAAATTTCTTTTACTTTCTTTAATTTTTGTATTGTTTTTTCTTTGTTGCAGAAATCTTGGGCTCAATGGATTAAACTTGGGTTGTTGTTGTTGATGCATTGGTATTGGGCTGCTGTTTGGACAGATTCCTTATTGGGCCGCTTGGTCTACTGCATCTGCACTGATTGGGCCCTTACTGCTGCCACACTTGGGCCGCTACTACTGAAATGAAATTGGGCTGGCTTGGTTTCCCTACGTTTAATGAAGTGTGCGTTTTGGTGGCAGAAGAGCTTTGCAGGGTCATTGGCTCGAGCATCTCATTAGGCAGAGAGCACTCTATGTTAGGGTTCCTTTCGTGAAGCGAAAGAGAGATAGCAGAGCTCGTGCCACTTGCCCAAGAGGTTGAAGACGAGACACGTGTGCATGGAGATTGATTCAGCAACGAAGAAGACGATCGGAGGGTCCAGAAGTGTGGTTCGAGAGCAAGAAAGAGGGACTGTTGGATCGTGTAAGCAAAGCGTTGAAGGTTCCCTGTTCCTCCTTTCCTTTTCTTTTTCCCTTAGTTTCTAGCCCTATGAAAGGATGTAAAGAGAGTTTTTCGAGGGGTGTAAGCGGAGGGTGACAGACTCCGCAAGCAAATGAGTGTGGATTAAGTAGACTCGGAACGAAGAGAGAAGTGGAACTCCACAGAACGATTCGAGATCGTGGGTGAGGGAGTAGTGTAGGTTTTTCGTTTTGCTTTCAAAGTAGCTAGGGTTTATCACGCTTTCTTAGTGTATAGAGACTATGTTCTTCGATTCTGGATTTCACTGAGTTGCGAGGGTGACAGACCGTGATTTTTAGTGATTTCTGGTATCATGTACTGTTGTTTTCAAAGTTTAATGCTGATTCCTTTTATTGTTCTTGCTTTGGATTTTTACATTTCTGATTGCTTTTAATTTCTTGTACATGATTTTACTTTTCTAGAAATAGCATTCTTTGATTCTGCATCATGATCTCTGGTTGATTTAGAATTGCTAAAACATTAACTCTCTGGTTTTGCATATTTTTTTTTTGTTAAAAATCGTTTCTTAGGTTTGTTTAGTCTTTAATTTTTTAGAAATAGAATAGATTAGTTTAAGTACCTAAATATTGTTTTTCAATAAAAAAATTGGTTAATTTTCTCTTTTTAGGTAAATAAATTTAGTATTTAAAGAATTAGGTTGTTTTCCTTGTTAGAAAACAAAATAAAAATATTTTTTTAGGTTATATTTTTTATATACATATTTTTTCTTACAGATTTAATTTTTGAACTTTGGTTAACATTGCCGAACTAATTGGGCTGAAATAAAAATGAACTAGGCCCCTGTTGCTGAGACATTAAGCATGGGGTGTTGTTCTCTCTACCGCCACACCTTTCTTCCTCTGTCTCTTCAAATTTTTTTAATTCCAATTATATCTTCAGATTAAAATTTTTTGCTTTTACTATTTTAATTTATTTCAAACCTAATTCTCCTATTTTACTCCATACACTCAATCTTTCCATCTTTCATTTCTGTTTAACAATTTGTCTTCCGTTTTACTCTCCAACCTCATTTGTCTTCTCCGTTTCACTTCTCCTCCTCCGTTTCTTTCTTTTTTATTTTCCTTACATTATTAAAATACATTAAAAATATATTCAAAAATAATAAATCAAAACATTTAAATTAAATTATTAAAATATTTCTAAAATAAAAAATAAACTAATAAAACAAACCCTAAAATAAAAAACGTAACCTTTAAATGGAGGTGAAATCCTTCGATGGATGTCAACATCCGTTTAAGGTAAAACGGATCCATTTTACCTTAAACGGATGTTGACCTCCGTTGAAGGATGTTGACCTCAGGATGTTGACATCCGTTGAAGGATGTTGACATCCGTTGAAGGATGTTGACATCCGTTAAAGGATGTTGACATCCGTTTTACCTTAAACGGATGTTGACATCCGTTGAAGGATGTTACATCCGTTGAAGGATGTTGACATCCGTTGAAGGATGTTGACATCCGTTGAAGGATGTTGACATCCGTTGAAGGATGTCACCTCCGTTGAAGGATGTCACCTCCGTTTAAAGGTTACGTTTTTTATTTTAGGGTTTTATTTGAAGGTTTATTCGAATACGCACCTGGAGGAAGCAACACATGCACTGCACCACGAGAGGGAGACTGCTTGATAATTTTTTTCATCACCAACCTTTGCAACTTGTAGTATCTCACAGTGACGAAAGAAAGAGAGGAAGAAATATAATGTTAAAATGAAAGAAAAGTATTTTACTCATGTATGGGGGACTAGAATAGGTTATTAGTAGAATAGGTTGTGAATGGGTAAAATTAAAAAATAATAACCCTAAAAATAAAATTTTACTTAGGGACAAAATAGTAAATGAGAGGTGGAGGGAGAAAGGTGTGGTGGTGGAGGGACCAACACCCTAAGCATGGAAGCGCTGCTGTTGCAAGCATTGGAATGGGCTTGGATCCAAACTTGATGAAACTGTGCGTTTTGGCTGGGATTTGTTGCTGCCTATGATTGGGATGATTCTCCTTTAGTGGAACGGCGTCGTTCTGGTGTGTTTAGTGGAGAGGCGCTGCTGCCTTTGAAGGGGTCCAGACTGTGCATCTCATTTGGCAGAAAAGAAAACTCTCCCTAGAGCTAGGGCAAAAAGAAAGAGCGAAGCGAGAGCAGACGGGTGCGATCCTGCCTGTTAAAGAAGACAGAGAAGATGACCGGAGCTGACCGGTAGAGATGAAAAAAGATCGAAGGGCTGAAGTTAAAGAAGCAGGGAGGCCGTTGGATCAGGATGAAGCTCAAAATCGTGTAAAGCAAGCTTTCTTTCCCTTTTTCATTTTTCAATTGCATTTAGATTAGGCTTTGCATCTGGTGATGATTAGGAATATGAATTAGGAGTTGAATTTGTTGTGATTTGGTATAGTGAGTAGACATTTACACACTAAGTTCTAATTTGGAACTTGAATACCACACAGTGAGTATGACTGCACATGATGTCTTTCTGAGTTGTAAATGACTACTTTTCTACACTAACTTTGGTACTTTTGGTTCTTATTCATGGTTCTAATCAACCAATTTGTTTCTACTCATTAGTTTAGGTGTTTGTTCATTTGATTTCAGTTTTAGTTGAGAATATTAACATGATTGTTCTTGATTACTTCTGTTTAGAGTAGTATTTGATGATTCATTTTAGGTTTTATGTTTTACATTTTAATTCAGATTTGATGCTTAGTTTAGGAATATCTCTTGATTGTTAATGCATTCTTTTAGACTTAGGTTTTGCGTCTGTTCTGCATTTCTATTTCAAAGATTGTCTTTCCTTATTTTTTTTAGCATTTGAGTTCTGTTTAGATTGTATAATATTTATGTTTTAGTTGTAGGTAGTTATAGTAAATAGGTTTTATTTCTGTTTTGAGTAGTTTAGACTATTATTTTCTTTTCTTTTATTGCATTTCAATTTCTTTATTCTTTTAAATAGATTTTAGTTTAGACTAGTTTCAATTCTTTTATTTTAGTTTCATTCATTTTAAATGTCCCCACCCAGTTTAATAATAAATAATTAGTAAATAAATACAAGATCTAACTCTACACTTTAATCTTAACTTTGTTGAGTCTTAAGATTGATATTTTGTTCATCCCTATGCTACATTAGTGGGGACCAGACTTTGTTCTGCCTTAGGCAACTAAAAGACAGTTTAACAACAAGTTCTGCAATATGAACCAAAATACTTCAAAGTGAGTTTAAATCTTTACAGGATGTCTTCCTAAAGTGCAATTGGGACTTGTTTCATCCAAATCAATGTGCATCTGTCTATTATTGTGAGTCTTGCCTATGTTTTTAGTTCCATTCTTTAACTTCTTTGCATTTGCTAGATTTACTGTAATGTGTTTTAGCTTAGGTAATTATCTTTTATTATTTTGAACATTTCCTATTAGATAAAGTTTTATTTCTATTTACATTTCAATTTTCAAGTTTCTTTACTATTTGTTTGATTTGGTTAATAATTAGATTTCTCAATTGTACTATGCATTTCTAGTGTCTTTGTAAATCAGTAGATCATATTAGCTATAAAAATTAGATTTTTTTTTTGTTTTAGGTAGTTTAGAATAATAATTTCTTTTATTTCATTTCATTTCATTTTAATTTTCTTTCTATCTTTTAAACAGATTTTCTTTTTAGTTTCATTTCTTTCAATTTCATTTCTTTGTCCCCACCTAGTTCGTAGTAATAGTAAATAAAATAAAAAGCAAGATTAACTCTACATTTTAAACTTAATTGTACCGAGTCCTAGGATTGATATTTTGGTCAACCCTTTACTACATTAGTGGGGACCAAATTTGTTATGCTTTAGGCAACTAAAAAGCAGTTTAACAAATGTCGTCATTGTCGGGGACTCGGCGAATTGAGTTTTAGAGTGTTAGGTTAGTCTTGTTAGCTTTAATTTTTTTAGTAGTCTGTGTGTTTAGTTTCTGTGCATTTAGTTGTTGTTTTTGGAAACTTTAAAATCTGTAAATAGTGGTTCTCCTTCATATTATGCTTTTATGTGTTCGGTATAATCTTTGCTTGAAGTGAAATCCATGTTTAGACAAGTTCTGTACAAGATCAGGAGATGGCAAATTCACAGGATTGGCTGTACAAGCTTATCAAAAGGCTGCCTAAGTATGGAGTGGCTGGAGAAGATCCATACAAGCACCAAAAGGAGTTTTAAGTGGTCTGCTCCATGTTTAAACCAACAGAAGTCCCTAAAGATTGGGCCAAGTTGAAGACATTTCCCTTCTCTTTAGGGGATGTAACTAAAGACTGTTCTACTACAAGACCTATTCAGCATCATTCACTACTTGGGCTGAGATGTAGAGAAGCTTTCTGGAGAAGTTCTTCCCAGCCTCAACAACAGTCTCCAAACGGAGGGAAATTAGCTCCATTGTACAGCTGCAAGGAGAGACATTGAGGGAGTGTTGAGACAAATTCAACCAACTATGTGCTTCATGTCCAGATCATCAAATCGGTGAGCACTTGCTCATCTTGCACTTCATTGATGGATTGAGCATGAAAGAAAGATTTTTTGTGGATGTTGCAGCTGGAGGATCCCTGATGGATAAGACAATTTCTGAAGCCAGGTCCTTATTAGCCAACTTGAGTGGTTGTCCTGATGAAGCCACTAATACTGTTGAGAACACAAGTTCTGGTTTGCAACCTGAGTAGGTTTATTCTGAAATTGACATTCCTATACATGTCTCTGAGGTTCAAATGGATTTTGATGCGTTTGATGTGTTAAAGATTGATAGCCAAATGGGACGACCTAACGGGCCAAACTCAACCTTCATATCAAGGAGGATTTGATGATCCAAATCGTTCGATTCTCCATATTTTGGGATACATGAATACTAATACACCACGTGTCGTCATCCCAGCGGTTATAACCTCCTTTCAACTATCACTTGCGATTGGTCACGAAAGGATTAAGCATCCTTAAATGCACCCAACATAGCTTTTACATAGACCCTTTTACCTATCACGATATGCTCGGGCTTGGGAGATCTATGTATCATATAACCGTTTAGTCAACCTTGGACCATACGATCTTGATGGTTAGTTGTGCCACAAACAAGACCATGATGGTCATCCCCAAGATCGAACGACTGTATCCTACAAATCAAGCAATCACCCTTCAGAATGATTAAACCTAATGTTGATTAGCTTACAACAAAACATGATTATTACCAATTGAGTCACGATTAAGCCGTCAGTAATCCGAAATCCATTCTGAAATACAAGTTTGAGGTAAGGAGGTAGGTGATAATATTTAATACGCATTAATTGCTAAAACTGCTGAATCTTTTTACTAACTTTGGCATCGGACTACCTTCAATAGGTAATCTCTTATTTTGTCCGAATGGGATTCTAAAACAAACGATGACAAAGATAATCGTTCAGACTTTTAAGACATTTGTGACATAGTAAACCGTTAACCTCAACCCCACAACCGAAATAATTAATTTTGTTGGTGTTGTTATAATATTATTATTATTATTATTTTAATAATAAGAGTTAATTATATTTTGTATTCCTATCCTTTTGAAATTAATGGAATTGATCCTAATATCCAATGATGTTAGTGTATCTTTTTATGTGACACATAGAATGCCACAACACTCCCTTTTGACACGTAAAACATAAAAAGTAAAAGGGTTAAATATGTTTTTAGTCCCTAAACTATTGGCCGTTTCTGGTTTTCGTCCCTCTTTCAAAGTAAGATACAATTTGGTCCTCATTCTTTTCGAAAACGTTCGTTTTAGTCCTCGAAAACTAACACCGTTTAAAAATTTGGTCCTCATTTAGCAACAAAATGAGGACTAAAACCAAATTTCTGAGGACTAAAACGAACGTTTCGAAAAGAATGAGGACCAAATTGTACCTTACTTTGAAAGAGGGACGAAAACCAGAAACAACCAATAGTTTAGGGACTAAAAACATATTTAAGCCAAAGTAAAACATAATTTTTTTATACATGTATAAAAAAAATTGCAATTATTATCTTCACTTCAATCATCACCCACCTCCAACTCTATCCATTATCCAACATGGAACATTTTTTCTTAATTAATCCACCAACAACATTTAACACCTTTATTTAGATGGTTGTCAAAGCCATTTCTAAAATCTTTTAACACTCTCCATTAAAACAAAAATCACAAGGAAAAACGAAATTTAGAAGAGAAATTAAAACAAAAATCACTAGGAAAAAAAATATAGTTAATTCTTATTATAACATTAAAATTTTACTATACACACACACAAAAGTATAAAAAATAAAAGAATTTTTTATATAAAAAATACTTTTCAGAACATTTATTTCAAAAAATAAAAGTATATCTTACAGAAAGCCCTTCTAAATCTGACTGAAAGCACCTCTTCCAGAAAATAAAAAGATATTATGACATTCAATCCAAAATATATAAAAAAATATATTTTCCAAATTTGAAAATATATTCTACAACACTCATTTGGAAATATGTAAAAGAAGATGTAGAGACTTAATTCCAAATATATGTATAATTTTATTCTCCTTTCCACCTCTCCTCTATCTTATTCCCTAATACCTAATTTTGTTCTCCAATGCCTTCTATCAAGAAGAATGGAGGATGAGGAAGATCATGGTGTTTTTGGGTGGTAATGGAATTGTTAAAATTGATAGTGATGGAGAGGTCGAAGAAGGAAGAAGTTGAAGATGCTATATGGAAGACGCCTCCGAATACCTACCCCGATGGCAACCTCACAACCGTAGAGTATAGTGGCCAGACACATGTTTTATCAACCTTATGAAGGTGTAAGAAGAAAAAAAGTACATGCAAAAGCAGTTTCTCTCTTTATATATATATATATATATATATATATATATATCAAACTTTACTAAAATTCATATCCTATAAAGTGTAACCAAAAGAGAATTTTCCTCTCCCAGGTCCTATGAAAAGATGGTGAAAAATCTTCAGGAGCCCAGAAAAGGCTACTTTAAAATTTTATAAAACAAACGGAAATTTTCAGTATAAAGTATCTTTGATATTACGATATTTTGTTTTATCATATTTTTCTTCAAATAAACAAGATTTTCTTCCATCAAATTAAACACCTTAAAGTGACTGCTCAAAAGAGTGTTTGTTTTAAAGCATAGATGCACTTTCCGTAGTGCATCTATGCTTCGTACACATACAACACAGACTTTAAATGTTATACACCAGATATTCTTTACAATTTTATCAGCATCTCAAAAAATATTAATGATGCTTTTTCTTACTGAAATTTTTAAAAATTGTTTATATCCAAATCAAATTAATAAATATTTATACCACTAGAAAAATCATTGCAAAAAAATTATGTTAATCACTTGATGAAAAGGAACTTTTTAATAACTGATTTCTACTTCTCTCTTTTTCTATATACCAAATTCCAAAATCTAAGAATTCACTTCAAGCTCTAACTTTAATGTTTTAAGAACTAAATTATCAACTATTTTAAAATTCAATCACTTTTAACGTACAAAGGACCAGGTATTCAAGAAAATTCAAGATTTTAAGAATTACTGTTTTTATGTAGGATAAATCACTTCTAACCTGAACTAGAAAAGAAAATTCAAGAATCGATATTATTATTTTGCATTTAACAATGCGAGAAACTTCAGCATCTACAGATTTTAAGGTACTATGTTTATGTAGGATTACCAAATCAATCATATTTGGCTTGGTTTTGGGGCTGCGAAAAAAATTCCTTTGCTTTATGAGCTACCTCTGCCTCCAAAATTGCTTCTAGAACTATGTCAGATCCTTTCACATCAGCTGTTAATGAAACAAAAACAAAAGAAGTTTCGTATCAGGTATCGTTCTAAAACAAACAGATTCCCGTCAAACATGGACAGACAAGACAAAAAGCTATCAGGCATTCATAAAGAAGAAAAAGGAAAAATAATTTGCAAATTTCGCAATGAAAGAAATAACATTTTTTATAATATCCTAGCCTATGCCAAATGTGCCATAGTATAAAAATGAATGAAGCTCGGCAAACAGTCTTTACTTCCGAGTCTTCGAGCTAACTAAATACAGTTCAAATGAAAAAAGTCTGCAGATTAACTAATCTTATCTGAAAACACCACTGGGTGTGTAATGGGTAAAAAGAAGCCAAATGTTTTAGTGCCTTTACATATGCATGTATGGCATACATTGATAGGAATCACAAAACAATATCACATGACCAATGATCACACTATATAGCACACAAACTGTACCGAGTAAAAAGTTGTAATTGTCCAACTCATAAGAAAATCTTGATAAGCAAAGCCAAAAAAACAAAAAGTATCATACCCCCACGATTTGGTAATAGTCCAGCATTTTCAGCGGATATGGGTAAGACAGTAAGCTGCAGTTTGTCATCTATCTTCTCCAGTTCAGGACTAATTGCTGACAACTCATTCTTTATGGAAGGGGACTCTGCAAATCTGGCGTAAATGGTTGCTTGATTTTGCATATTGCATGAATTAGAAGACACAGAAGTTGAGTCCTGGAAATATATATAGGCATGTAAGCACACTCAATTCCTATACTAGTATATACTTGTCTCATTTTGTGGGTTAGGTTCATAAACCTTGATAACAGTGGGATTCGGGTGATTCTCTCCAGAATCTTCTGGTTTCTTACAGTCTATATTATCCAAAAAAGATAACAGTATTAAACAAAATCTCTACACTGCATCTGTAAACGATAATAAAACTGTTACACCTCAAAACAAGGTAGTAAACAATACCATTTGGGATAGATGTCTGGTCAGGATTGTCAGCAAATCTTCGTGTCAAAGGGCCAGGATTTATGATTGATATGCTTCGAATTTCATGACGAATAGCATCTAGCTGAGCCATTGTGTCTTGCAGTTCCTTATGAACCTAAGACAAAATAGGCCAATACAATAAAAAGTAGTTTGTCAACAGAACCAAGTGTTACCAATGGACAAAGATTCCCCTATGAAGCATAAATATTTCACTAACTTTTATGTTCATATTTGACATTATTGTCCAAGAAATTCAAAGTAAACCACATGTTAAGATTCTACAATGCAAAATTATCTTTTCTCCAATTAAGCATCATAAGACATTTTCTGACATTTTGTGTACACGTATTAGTTATTGCTTATAAAAGAAAATATAAGACATTTACAACCCTAAATATTATGACTTGGTGTGTGTTTAGTTTTCTTTAGGGAAAGTGCTTAACGATATTTACCTCAAGGCAACTAGTTATTGCCTTCATGCAACAAAACGCACAGAATCTATAAAACTCCAAAGAAACTTATTCCTGCAGGTTTTATAATACTGCTGGTAACTTGGAAAATGGGAATACCTGGCGAGCCTGGGATTGCTGCATAACATTTTCAAACTGACCACGAGCCAATTGTACATATCCAATAGCTCTACCAGCAAGTCTCCCTGCTGTTCTGGATATGATTGGTAAATCCTTTGGACCTATCGCACATAACAATTCACATTTGTACTAAAAATAATATAAAATTTTGCATATGATAAACAGATGTAACAATAGCATGACCCAACCTATCAGAGCAGCAGTGGCTCCAAGCAACAGAAATATTTCTCCATATGAAAAGCCCAGCATTTCTCACTGTCTTTTTGAAGAAAAATCGAATTCATTTGAAACCCTAAAGAGTTCAATAAAATGGCAAATCGGAAATTATAGTCGAATTGCTAACTAACCTGAAAGCATAAATTGAAAAGAATAGAATTAGCATGACATTGTTACAGTTTCAGTGCTTCCTACAAGAGAGTTAGCTGATGAATGAACATTGGTAAAACAAAAGGGAGAAGAAGAAACGCCTTGGGAAATTGATTTGTTTTCCAAGCAGAATAGCAAATCTGGGAACTAAACAGCCCACCAGATAAATTGGAATCTGTTTCATGCCTTTGCTATTTACACTCCATACTTGCTACATTCACTTTACCCTTCCATCTATGAAATTACATTATTAGACATTAATTTTTTCCCTCATTTCAAATAGTCTTCTTCACACACCTTTATTTACCATTTCCTTTATACTACATGTTCAGGAGTTTGTGATGGTTGAGTGTATTAGCTTCAGTGTTACCACCATCTCCAACTGTATGAGCAGGATTGGTTGTATTTGGAGAACGACGAATGGATGCTTTAGAAGAAAATTGTAGACCAGACTGTGCCATCACTAAATAATGAAGATGCCTAAGTAAAAAATTAGCATGAATATGTGTTCATCATTGTCAAATTTTTATGATGCAAGTTGTTTTATATCTATCACTAAAATGGCGATCAGTAATCATCTTTAAATTTACTGAAAATAGTTAGTTACTGAAAAAGAGACAAGGAAATAAGTTATTAATGGAATGACTTAATACTTAAAGAACAGCTAATTTCTAACCCACAGTGCACCTATATATAAAACACACTTCACCGCCATGATTGAGAGGGTTCAAGTGATTAGAATAAAGAATGTCAAATTTTCATGGCTTATCTTAAGATAAGCAGAAAAAAAAAGTCCAATTTAATAAAATGACACATTAGAAAGGACATGGTATAAAAATATTGTGAGAAAATGCATACAAGATTCCAAAGATATTGACAGAGAATTACAAATGATACGCATATGCATGACATTGAAGCAAGAATTTCAGTCTCAGTGTTCCAAGAGTTCAATGTATTGATGCATATAGATTTATTTCGGTAGCTTCCATTTTGAACAACTCCTAAGTATTACAACATTAAAAACAAGTTTCCATACTACTTTTGTGCTGTCTGTGCATTCTGCACAATGATCAGTGAATTCTTTGTAGGATATTTAACAAAGATAGATCTAGAAAGAAAGAATGGTGACATTAAATATGGAAACGTAAGAAGATAGGAGAAAAGAGCATTTTGTCCACAAAATATTGGAAGAGTAGGAATGACTGTTCTTTCTCTCACGAAGTCAATTTTCATAGTCTGAATAGTCTGCATAAGCCTTGTCACTGCTAAATCTTTTATTTGGATATTATCTTGATGCAAAATACTGCAAAAGATGGCGCCTTTCTCATTACAGTTTTGGTAATTTTGATACGCCTTTAGCCCAAATGATTACTAAAAATCACCCTTGAAATCAACGTACATGAATATTAAGTTTTTCAATCATTCGAGAAAAAAAAAATGGTCTTAAACTACACATCACTAGTTTTTACATACTGCTGCTTCACCAAGAAAATAATGTGAAATTATTAAACGAAAAGTCAAACCTATTCTCTTCCTATTCCTGCTTTCTCTTAAAATATAGTAATCAATAACCTTCAGAAAAAAAAATTCAAATTTCTTAATAAAAGGCTATGATACATCAGAATAATACAATCGAAAACCTCAATGAGCCAACTCCAAAATGAAGAAAAGAAAGAGCTTGTTTAACACAGTTGGGATATAGGGGAGTTGTACCTCTGGGAGCTCTTGAATGTAAGAATAATATTTCACAACAGTACTTGGAAACCAGTAACTTTAGATTACTGGATCAAGGGCACAAACAATAAATCCAAAGTGAAGGAACCGTGACCAAGAAAAAAGGTAAGGATATTTAGAATATCGTGATATAACGAAGCTATAGTAAATCGAGAATTGGAACAGAAAAAGCATAAAATTCTTCTCTCAACTAAAATATAATGTAATGATCACTAGCACATGTGCTTTCCAGATACCACCAGAAACATTAGCTTAAAGTCACTTGTTGTGCTAACCAAAAAAAAACTAAAAGGAAATCGTAATTCATGAAATATTGATAATTAAGAATTCAAGCTCTTTACAACACAGAGCTAAAAACTACTGCCCCACGGCATATGAGATGTAACATAGTTGATATCAATCCATCAAAAATTTACAAAAAACTTCAGACTTGTTAAATAAAATAAATAAATAAATAGCAAATCCTGACTCACCCGTGTAAAAAATGCATCTTTATAATACAAAGAATTAGATTCGAACTGGGACAATCTCAACTTTGCATTCATAATTCCAAAATTTCACTGTGCAAAATGTGTTTCTGATATTTGAAGTACGAAATGGGAGTTAATGATACATACCTTATGACAGTAACAACCTTCCCAACACGCAGTGCTCTAGCCTTGATCTTAATCTCCGGCAAACCCACCCACCAGCGCGACAGTGGCACCAACGTGCGTTCTCTGAAACAAAATCCAACAAAAGAATGAAGGTAACAGGAAACATATACTAGAGATTTAAGATTACCGATTAGAATTACCTTTGATTGGCCACGGAAGAGGATTTAGGGTTCTTAAAATTTTGAAATAGAGAAGAAGGTACCGTGGGTTGAAATTAGGTTGGCATTATCTTGGTCTGAATATAATTTTGGATTTTCCAACTTTTAAAATCTGTATAACTAAAACAGAAATTTGAATTGGAAAATTTATATAATATCGATCAGATTGAAAAACAGATTTAATTAAATGGATCCTTAACCCATCAAACTAGTTTAAAAGTGGATTAAAAACAGGTTTGCCCACTCTTGATAATTTCTATTCATGAGAAAGCAAAGCAAGGAATGAAATGTAAATATTGGGAAAAAGTATTAATGGGTGGAATTTGTCAAATGAATAGGAGGGTCTTCTAAGGATGGTGGAGCATCTACAGGAGAGAGAAAATCAATCTTGGATGTGATTTAATGATATATGTCAAGAATTATATTTTTTAATTACCGTGGAAAGGATTGATGAGTACGATAATTTTCTTTTTATATAAAAGATTTCAACGGATAGTTTATTTGTATTAAACATTTATGAATTTATTATAGTTATTTTATGTATGTATATTATATAATTTATACTTATTTTATGAATTATATGAGTTATTTTGATCATTTATATTATTTTTAATGATTACAAATATAATTTTTCATCTACTTAAATGTTATTCTCTTTGTCTGTAGAATGTGATAGATTTTAGTGTTGAATTATTAGATAATTTTAAATTGTGGATGCTTAATGTGATTTTGTTCAACAAAGTTCTAATTAATTATCTTGTCACTTATTCTGATTTAATCTAGTAAAAAAAGGATGCCCTCAACGTGGTTATTATGTAATTTTTTTGGTTTCTTTAGCCTTTCAATTTCCATATACTAGGGGAATTATTCTGTTTAATTTTGCATATGTATTTTTTAAGTAAGTAAAATGGTTACTACAATGTCATTATTGATTGACGACATTATGCTATTCTTAGGAATTTCTACTGGTGAAGAAATTAATTCAATAACATTAATTTATTGAAACACTAAAAATCTTTATATTCTTTAGGTCCTAGTAATTGATGGTTCTAATATGTTCCTTTTCTATTGATACGTGAGAGGAAACCACCTTTACCAAATGCGGGAATCAATCCAAAACTTGTATTTGTAATAGGAGGTATGTGTGTGTAAGCAATGAATTTTGTCATCACTATAATTTTCTTACAAAATATAATCTGTCATTTGTGTGAACCAAATTGATGCAAGCCCCAAGCATATTACATGCACTCCAACAAAATCATTCTCTTCTCTCCCCATTGTTGTATTACTCACATCCTCACATAAATGCTCCTAAAGTTTATTGCCATTGTTTTCTACTAGTATTTGAAGTATAAGATAAACTAAGTGCAAGAAGCCAAGAGAATGAACATTCTTAATAATATATTATTTACTTTGATGGGTTCGGATCAGAATGTCAATTTTTTCTGTTATTCTTTGTTAATCAACATACATTTTTGAACTTATATGTCGAGGGAATTAAATAATGATTTACTTTGAAATTCTCTCTCTAGAAAATTTTCAAACCATGACAAAGAGTAATAATAAGTACAACATAACTATGAGTGTACATTAAATCATCTTTGGATATGTTGATATTTATTTTATACAAATATCCAAAATTGGAGCAATTTCTTCATTTTTTTTCATGTTTTCTTTTCATGCAATGTTTGGTTTAATTTCTTGTAGTTTTGACTATTTAATATTCTTGGATTTATCTTTAAGGTACCATGAAACTTTAACCAAATTATTTTCATATCTCACTAAGTTCAACTTATTTGTAGTTACATTAATACACTTCAAAATATCCAAAGAATATTTATGCAACTATAAAGTTGTTTTCATCCTATTTTTGTATCACATACTCAATAAACTCAATTATAACAAATCTTAATTAAAATATTATTTTAAAGTACAAAAATCAATTAAAAATTCAATATTAAAGGCTAAATGAGGGCATATGCTTAAATGATTAATAGTCATACATCATGTTTTTCATGACAGAAGGAAGTCTAGTAAATGAAAATGTCAAAGTCTTAACATCAGATGCGTTTAAGAATTAGACGAATTAAGGTGTTAGATGAGTCTAACGAGTAATAATCATCAGGCTAAAGCATTAGACGACCTAAGTCTCTAGACAACCTAAGTCATTGTGTTAGACGACTACGGTGTTAGATGATCCAAAGGGTTAGACGACTCAAGACAACTTAAGCTGTTAAAGAACCAAGATGTGAGAATGTTTAGCCAAGAGCATCGTGGATAGGCTAGAAAAGCTCCAAAAATTTATCTTCCCTATATCTACTTATAATCTGTAAATGACTCAGAAAAGAATAAGGTGAATAAAAATACCTTCTGCTTTAACATGGTATCAGAGCATAATCTTGGGACCCAAATAGTTCTAAATAGGTGGTTGGTTCATCTAAAATGGGTGATTCTTCAGCGACTGGCGATTCCACAGAGCCATCAAACGCTTCCGCTGCTGAGTCCATTTGGGAAAATCTTACGGAAAAAATAGTAGAGGTTTTATCGAAAGCTCAGCCAACATCACAATCGTCAGTCTCTAATTCCTCAATGGTACCGATCAACATCAAGTTGGATGGCTCCAACTATGCCCTATGGTCCCAGGAGGCTGAGATGTACATCTCGGGCAAAGACAAACTAGGATATATTGATGGATATTTTCCTCCGCCTTCCGAAACTGATTCAGCATTCCGTAAATGGCGAACTGAGAACGCTATAGTGAAACGGTGGTTGATCAACTCAATGGATCCCTCGTTGGTGGGGAATTTCATTTGTTTTCCAATCGCCAAAGAGGTTTGGGATGCCATTGCCACGACATACTTTGATGGATCTGATACGTTGCAGGTTTATGACCTTTGACATAAGGTAACTCGGATGCGACAGAAAATAGGATTGATTGAAAAATATTATAATGATCTACAAGGGATGTGGCGTGAGATAGATTTTCGACATCCTAATCCCATGGAGTGCGCGAGAGATATATAGAAATACAATGCTTTGTTATAGGAAAAAAGAGTTTATATCTTTCTCGATGGATTGGATGACCGGCTTGATAACATTCGAAGTGACATACTCCAATTGAAGCCATTTCCCACAATCGAACAAGTTTATGCATATGTTTGAAGAGAGGAAACTCGTCAGATTGTGATAACATCTAGAACAGAGAATATAACAAGTGGTGCGGTTATGGTCACTAAAGGCTCAAAAGTTGGTCAATAGCCAACACTAGTGGCTGGGAAACACAACTATGTCTTGAAATCAAAGGGTTCATTCGATGGAGGAAAGTGCACACATTGTGGAAATGCCAGACACACTCGTGATACTTGTTTCAAGTTACATGGGTATCTAGAATGGTGGCATGAGTTGCAAGCTAAGAAGAAAAAAAGAAACCGCTCCACATGAGGAAGGCACTAGTAAAGTTGTGGTAGTAATTACCGAGTCTCGATTCTTGCTTGTTCCTATGACTAGTTCCTCTGCCTCAATGGAACTAGGTAATTGTGGTCAAGTTTTTTGTAGTTCTAATTCTTAAGATGCAAGTGCATGGATTATTAACTCTAGGGCAACAGAGCATATGACTTTTGATCCCATGGATTTCTCCCATTCAACCCTACCACGTAGGACTTGTATCACGTGCACCACCAGTTCAGTGGCAAAGAAAGGGAAATATGGTTGTGGCATCGTCGTTTGGGATAAAAATAGTGTTCCTTTTGCTCTAATGCATTATGATGTATGGGGACCTTCCCCTAGGACTACCGTATCTGGTCACTGTTGGTTTGTAATATTTGTCAATGATTGCACACGAATGAGATGACTTTACTTGATGAAGACTAAAGATGAAGTGTTTCAAATATTTCATAATTTTCATGTCATGATTTAAAATCAGTTTTCAGCCAAGATTCAAGTTCTTTAGTGAGACAATGGAGGGGAGTTTGTTAACCATCACTTCAAAGCATACTTCCAACAACATGGTCTTCTTCACAAGACCTCATGCTTGCAAACTCCATAACAAAATGGTGTTGTCGAACGAAAAAATCGTCATATATTGGAGACATCACGTGTTCATCTTCTTGACACCCATGTTCCAACTCACCATTGGGATGATGCGGTAACTACAGTGGTATACCTTCTTAACTACATGCCCTCCAAAGTCTTGCAGTTTAAAACACCTCTACAAGTACTCTCCTCTCATGTACAATTACCTACCATGTTGATGCTTCGGTCTAGGATTTTTGGGTGTGTGGTTTTCGTTCATCTTCACAAAAATCAACGAACCAAACTTGATCCATGTGTTGTTAGGTGCTTGTTCTTAGGCTATGGACTGCATAAAAAAGGCTACAAATGCTTTAACCCTATCAACAATAGAACCTATATCACTATGGATGTAACTTATATTTACGTAAGGAATCACTAGATATGAAACTTCTAAGTGTTTTTTCAAAATGCAAAGAGATTCTTATACAATGATTTCTACAATGAATGCTTTAACCCTATCAACAATGATTTCTTCAAATCTTCAAGAGTATCATCATCAAAATCACTTCAAGACATCAATGTTCCTCATTGGTAACAAAAAGAACTTTGCGAACTATTATGGCTAAGAAGCTTACTAATGGATATTGGATTTAGACCTAACATGGAGATGAACCTTTTTTTTTATAATAAAGCTGCAATTGATATCTCACAAAATCCTATCCAAAATGATCGAACAAAACACGTGGATGTAGATAAACACTTTATCAAGAAGAATCTTGAAAAGAAGATTATTCGGTTAACTTTTATCCAGTCGAAAGACCAGTTGACAGATATTCTTAAAAAGGCGATGTCCGGTAAGAACTTCCATGACTCCCTTGACAAGTTAGGCATGAAAGACAGTTATGCAAAATAAAAAAAATTTTGGGTGTTGTAATACTTTGGTTCTACCTATTGACTCTTGAACTACTAAATTAATTATAATACACAGATTACAAGTCTTTAACAACTAAGTTATTGAGTCTTCAAAGTATTTCTTGAAACTAAACACTTCTTTAATTCTTCAACATTTCTCCATGAAACATCATGTTCAAAATCTTTTATTGAAGCAAGATGTCCATCTTCTTCGTTTTGCTAACAATTTTGGTTAAAAAGTGATTCTACTTTAGTTTGTTATAGTTTATTAGATTAACAAGTGGTTTCTTAGATTCTAAAAGGGAAATGACACCATTGATTGCAGTTTTGTAAGAATATGCAATTCAAAAATTCTTATGAGTTTCGTGAGGGAAATTAAATTAGCTAATATGACTTTTATTCATAAAGAACAATATAAGTGGTTTAATTTTTACCTTCATGTATATATTTAGATTTCTTTCATAATAGGTTTAGTTTGTTTATGTTTGTGTAAGTTTTAACATGGGTTAGGTGTGGTCTCTCCATGTTTCTCATTCATTTATTTTTTCTTTTAATAAACTTTTATAAGATAGCAAATGATTGATATGCTTTGGGTGTTAGTATAGTTGAAATATTAAAGTTCCTAATGATATCTACCACAAGCTTATTTGAAAATAAGTATAAAATAATATTTATCATTCAATCTTCCATTACATGCATATTAGGATCCATATCCATTAGGTTCTTAAGTAGATAAAAAAAAGTAAGAAGAAAATAATTTGTTTACTAGTTGTATGCAACTCCTTGCCATCATCAATTCTCTTCTCTTGTTTCTATCTTCTTTAATTTGTGCATGTAAGTTAGAGGTAAGGGATTTTCTTCTTGTAAAGTCAAAACACAATTAATTATCTTTCGAAAATTTAACAATAATCATTCATGAAAGTCTCTTGTTTGTAAAATCTATCATACATTTTTTTTAGTCTTGTTTATTCTTAAATTCTTAACAAGACCCTAAATTGAAAGGATACCACATTCAAAATTTATCTTAAATATATTTTAGTCTTGAACTCAAAATCAAACCTAGTGAGATAGTGACTAAAATATTTTTTTCTTACAACAAACTAAATTTTTTTACAAATTTTTCAAAATTGAATTTTGGATTTTTGAAAAAATTGTTACTGTACATAAAATACTAAAAGTTATATTTATATAATTGGAAAATGAGTTTAAAACGACATTCATCTTAAACATGCAAAATCACCCTCTCTATTATTGATTTAGGCATTACAACACAAAGAATTTATCAATAATGTACCATTTTTTATATAAATCTACATCAATATAGATATATATAAGCTCTCTTTGCCATAAAAAAATTTATATATATTTTAAAGGCCACAATTGGACAACTTTCCATAATTTGTGAAAAACCTTTCCATTAGAATATAAGTGAAGATTACTCTTCTTTATTTCCTTTATGAAATTTAAAGTTAAGACCTTTCTAAATTATTTTAAGAAAAAAAATCTTCTTTAAATTTGAAAATTTTAAGGATCAAAAGTCATAAACAATTTTGTAGATGAAACTAAAACTCAAACTCCTTTGATTTTTAAAGGCTCAATTGTTTTTGAAGTTTAACTATTTATTTATTTATTTATTTTAACTTATTTTATTATTAAGAAAATATACAATCAAGTTGTTCCTTTCTTAAACATGCAATAATGACGATTTCTATCCAATTAGCCATGATTAAAAGTTGTCAAAATGGGTAACCCGGCCCAACCCAACCCGACCCACCACGGGTTGACCACTTAATGAGACAACCCAATCCGGTTCATTTATTAGCGAACCGAAAAAATTTGAACCCGACCCGACTCACCACGGGTTGGTGGATTAAACAGGTTGGCTTATTGGCTCACTTAACTTTTTTTCACCCTTTTCTTCTGAGATTCTTATAACATGTTACTTTGATCGATCAAATTGAAACAGTAATAATTGGACCAATTGATATAAAAGAAAATGAAACAAAAGAACTCTATTGTTATATATTTTAAGCTAACAAGCATAAAATTTTGTCAATTGAGTTTAATGAGACAACAACCGTTTGACCAAGAAACTACATATAGGCGTTAACAAAAATATATAGCAGAGGGGAACTTTTGGATAGACATCAACACAACGCAGCACGAAAAGCTCTACTGCGCAGAAAATGTTGTGCGTTTTGAATAATTAATTTAATTAATTTGATTTCAATAAAAAAAATTGAATAATTAATTTAATTAATTTGATAAACAAAATCGGTGGGTTGGTGAACTAACCCGGCTCACCACGGATTCAACCCGGGTGAGCTGGGTTCTTAGCGAGTCAGGTCAAAATTGGCTTGCATAAAAAATTTTACATTTTTTCCAACCCAACCCGGCTCAAACCCGTGGTGAGCCGGGTTGACTCACGGGTTTCAACCCATTTTGACGGCCATGAAATCGTTAACATATAAAATATTAACGATTTTAACGATTTTAATTTATATATACTATAAATTATAACAAATGCGTAACGAAAATTTTTAAAATATAAACGATGATAATTAAAAAATATATTCTTTTAAAATTTATTAAATCCTGAAATATTTACATTGTTACATTTAAAAAATTACATGTTGAATTATTTTATTAATAAAGGAATTAAATCAAACAAAATAGCAAATAATATAATAAAAAAAGCAATGAAGTCCTTTCAAAACATCCCCCTATTAACACACAAAACCAAATCTCATAATGTTGAGCGTTCTAATCTAATCACCAAATGAATTCCATTAAGTAGGAGATTATGATTTGATAAAGTGATGGCATTAGAATGCCATGCGTCATCAAATAGAAGATAAGTAATGAATTAGACAATGATTAGTTGAAGCAAAATAGAGTTTAGCATATATTAACAACTAACAAAACCAACATAACAGAATCTAAAATATATTCAAACTTAATACAACCATTAATCAATATCTCTCTCAAAGTAGGGACATATTTCTGTGCTCCTTTTCGAAAGAAAAAAAAAACTCAATCTATTGATTGCCTAAACATGATTAATGGGACAATGATTGTAATAATAACAATAATAAGACAAATCTTGCTTGTATTGCACATAAAATAAACCACTCGTTAATTAATAATAGAATAACTAAAGCCATGTAGAATTTATTCTCTCGCGTGATGGAAAAGAATTCTATTAAGCTTGTGTCTTTCACTTCACATACGAGACAATATAGCGTCCTAATTAGAACTATGCATTTTAAATGCAACAATCCAAACAAACAATCATGTAAATTTGTTTATCACAGTAATAAATAAATTATATATATATATATATTAAAGATAAAACTAGATAATTAAGTTTACACTTATCCTCCGTTATTATGTGAATTTATCAAGTTTATAAATTTTATTAGAAAGCACATAGTTTTTCTAATAAAATTTCAATATAAATTAATATTTTATTTGTAACTAAAATAAAATATTGTTTCAACCTTAAATTCGTTTGAATAAGATCATTATGATCTATTACTATATTTAAAATGTTAAAATTCGAAATGTTATCACATTTTTTTCTATAAAAAGTGTTTTTAAAATATAAAAAATATATTTAAATTATTCTTAACTTGAAGAATATAAAAGGAACTTAACCTAACAATATTATCAAAACTTGAAGTGAGAAGAAATTCAAACTTAAATCCATTTAAAGCAAACTTGGGTATAAGTATTATTACACAGCACATATGTGTAATCTTAGTGGTTAAGTATTTTGTTTTGACAAAACTGCAAAATTCGATCCCTAATTTCCTAGCGTGGTTGTTTCCAGGTTGGAGCATATGCTACTGACATTACTAGCTATCCATAGCTTAATCATGCCAGCCATCAAACTTTCTTCTTTTACTTTATTTAATTAATTCACTAAATTAATAAAATATCTTTTTAATTAATCTCATCGCCTTCTCCTTATTTGTCATGATTTCAATCCATCTAGATTATGCTAGAAGAAGAAGAAGAAGAAGAAAATATCTCACTAAAAAAATAGAAAAAAAAATAGAAAAATGTGTAGTGAGAGGATGAGTGTGCAATCACTAAGAGTTAGTGCAAGATTTCTCTAATCCAACATAGAAGAATTGTGTGTGGTGGAATTGAAGAATGAAGAACGAAGAATAATGAATAATGAAGAATTTGGGGTTATGTTATTATAATAGATAATTAAAGTAGTTATCCACTTGATTACACAAGTTCATTTTAAAAAAAAGTCAACCACTGGGTCCTAATTTTGGCTGTGTAAGCTGAGAACAGTTAAAAAGGAGCATTGATTTGTGATACTTGTGATCACATTATTGATGTTTTCTCATACTTTTTGTTTTACACATTTTTTTCTCAGAGCAAATATTCTTTCCTACACACTTTTTTAAGACCAGGTTTCAAAAAGTTCATTTACATATTCCCTTCACACTTAACGATTAACTCAATAAAAATAAATTCATATAAATGCTTATTCTTGTAGTATTATTGAATTTGATTCTTCAAAAAGAATCCTTGACTTTACTTATCAGTTGATAACAGACTTTGTACAGTGATACTTGATTGAATTAAATGTGTAGAAATCATTGAAAATTATATAGGATCGTGGAAAGAGTATATAAATATAAAGCTTATGTGCAAATATTCGCATTATTCATTCATTGTTTAAATATATATAGAGAGATAATTTGATTTTGTTTTTATGTTAGATTTTTTAAAAGTAAATTTTAAGTATAGTGCTTTGAAACACTAGAGAGGATAGAGACTACAAAGTTCTCAAATTAGTTTCCCACGTTTGGTTTTAATGCCTTCACCTAAAATTAAAAAATATTTAAGGGTAAATTTTTAAATAAATATTACTAGGATGATCACACATAATAATTTATAATTAGATAAATATATAAAAAAATCATTTATAGTGTTTATATATTCTAATTGGAGTCTTATTTTATTTTTTAACATGAATTCATAGTTTTGAAAATTCTAATATCATTTGATCATGTTATTTATCATTTTGAATGTTTTTTTTTAATTATTTCAAATTTTGTTGAGTTAGTTAACTTAAAAGATGAAGTTTATTTAGAGTTTTATTCTCCCAAGACGTACATTAAATTAAAGTTTTCATTTTTTTTAAATATCAGGATAAATGAAGATTTTGAGCTTGAAATTCTCTATATGTTTAAAATATAAGTGGTTAGGCATCGTTACAAATAATGAGAATATGGATGTCCATTTCTCGACTAGAGAGAATTTGTACTATTAACAATTTTGTAACTTATACATTATATGAAATTTTGGATTTATTTACACAAAGCCTATAATTATTTGTTTCTCTTATATAGTAGATAAGCAAAATGAAAATTCTTTATTTTTTAGTATCTGCATTCATACGATTATTATTTTTTGCTAAAAATTGATATAGAAGAATTAAATTTGCAAGGAAAAACATTTGTCACCTCAACTTTGTTTTAGTATTTATTGATTTTACTAATCTTTATAAAAATATTCTTGACCTTTTGTCTTCTAAATTATATTTTCATGCAGAATTCTTAAACTTAAAAGTTAGTTTGAGTTTATTGTCGATCAGCTATTTTAATAATTTTATTTTGCATTCCTTTAATGTTATACATTATTTTATTTATATTATGAGGTATTTTTTGTTTGTTATTTCGTAGTACAAACAATAAACGATATATTTTAAATTTGAAACTATTGCATTAACTTGTTATATATGAACTAATTTATTTTAATTATTACAATTTAAAAAAATTATAGTGGTCCATGACCAAGCCTATTTGTTCCACGTTTCATCGTAGTTGGATTATAAAAATTTCCTTCCAAATAATTTTTTTTTCAAATATACTTTTAGTATTCTGAAACTAAATTCATAATTTGAAAATCATATATACCACCCCAAAAATGTAAATAAGGATGAACTTTTGAATTAATTAACTTCAGCCATGTTATTTTTTTTACTCGGCTTTTTAGTCATTCTTTAAATTTTAGGACTTAAAAAATGGTACTAAAAAGTAGCTTATTAAGTTAAAATATTATAAAATATTTAAAATTTTATTTTAACTTTTTATTATAGTTTTAATTTTAATGTAAGATTTAAGATTTAAAAAATCATGTTAAAAATATATAAGTTATATGCTTAACACATTTTTTTAAGATTTAAATGTACTAGATCTCAATCTTGAAAATAATAAATTATTAAGATTTCAAATTATATACGACAATTATTTCAAAACTCTAGGAGATCGTTAATTATTCCCTGCTGCTAGCCTTTGTTATGCATGTATGTGACTTAGCATGACTTTTTTTTTTCTTTTTCCCAATATTTATTTATTTATATTTTTGTCCCTTTTCATCAAGTTTATTTTCGTGGATAATATAGGTAAGACTTTTGTTTTCTCTCTTTGGAAGCTTATTCATCAAAAGTTTTCAACCCGTTTGAATTATTTCAATTTTACTGACAGAGGGTGTTTCCTGTTCCATGTGTGTCTGCCTAGTTTCTACTTGGAAAGTCAAAGCATTATACTATATTTGAATTTGGCATTAATAAGTAAAATGTATTTGTTAATTTATAATAATTAATTTTGTTTATGAATACTCTTGTGACTAAGAAAAGTAAGTGCTGGTAATTTAGCTCTCATTAAAATTAATCTATCTTCAATTAAGTATACATAATCTTAAGCTGAATTAAGTAGTTACATAAGAATGGTTGAAAAATTATTTTTACATATAAAAATTTACTTTTTATATAAATTGTTATGATTATTTTTTTATTGATATAAATTACTATTATCTTTTTTAATACTAATAATTTTTTTCTTCAGCATCAAGAGACCATCTTTCTAGGAACATGTTTCAGTTAGTGGGATCTGAGATTAAGTCTTCTTTTACTAAGAATATCTAAGTTTCAACCTTAGGTTAAGATTTCGTCCTTAATCTTCTATTTACATTTTGGTGTAGTCAGGTGCTACCTACATAAAGTATTTAGATACTAAAGTTACTCTTCGTTCTAATACTCTAGTAATAAATATTAATAAAAAATAATCACTTAGATAAATATCAAATCTGTATTTATAAATTTTAGAATAAACTTCTCATTAGTACTAGTCTAATTATGGCCTAAACAGTAATATCTAGTTTATGGTTGATATAATTATTATTAGTGTTAGTTTTGTTTATATTTCATCGATAATTTTATATAGGATAAAAAAGTTAACCGACAATTAGTGTTAAAATACTCTTTTTCATTTTTTTTCAATCATAAACACAAATGTTATTATTTGTTGTTAGTTTGTTAATTTTTTTCTTTAATGTTTTAATGAAAATACTTTGAACAAGTATTAACCATTTTTTTTTAACTAGTACCATTAAAAAGTAAATAAATTTGAACGACATTAAAAGAAGTTGACAAAGAGATCATTAATTATTTGATTTTTTTATTATTTATATTTCATCATCTAATAATTTTATGTTTTTGTTGTGGATTTATCGTCCGGGTTTTGTTTACTGTGGTCTTTATGCATTTGGTTTTCCCTAAATTGATTGCTTTTTTTTTTTCTTTTGTATATTTAGTTTCATTCATGTTCTTTTATTAGTCAACCTACAGTTTTCTCACTCTTTGTTTTGCTGTTATATTGAACCTATCAAATAGACTATCCTTTTGAGAAGTAAATTTGATTCTTAGATTATTTAGGTGTTAATAAATCACAATCAACACATACACAATGTTAACATAAAAACACTTATACTCACTCTTATAGCCATTAGTCTATCACATTTTTCATCTAATTATTATTGGTATTATTAATATACAATGTTATTATCAATACCATTATTATTGTTATCGTAAATTATTTAACACCAATAATTATAGAATACAAAGGATAAATTTTTTTTATTACGTTTTCTTTAATATATGGACCACCAAATAAAAAATAAAACTAAGATTGTTGTACAACAATGTGCTTTGTCTTTTAGGATCTCACTGGCTAAGAGAACAAGAATAAACTAGACAAAAATAACTGAAAAAATAGAACAAAAATGTAGAGATATCCAGTTAAACAGAAAAAAAGAAGATAAAAACAAACACAAGTATATGAAAATGAAATGAAAAATAATACCGAATACCACATTTTATTTGTATATATATTTATCCCAGTCTACTGACCATACAATGTAGTATTATTTACCAAAGTACAAGTTACTTTTCCTTATGAACATTCACACAAACTCCTCAATACAATACATTAAATATTAAAGGGATTATATATATATATATATATATATATATATATATATATATATATATATATATATATATATAATATGATCATTATAAGTAAAAAATCACAATAAAAAAAATAAAAATAAAGGATACGTTAATGGAAATTAAACGATACTACATAACAATTCATTGAATAAACTTAGAGATTTTGCACCTCTCATAACTCAATCCTATCTCTCATGAGTTATGGTTATAAATTTAAATATCAAGACATATAGTCCATCTCTTATATGACTAGGGTCAATTTATTATATTTGTAAGGTCCAATCTTTTTTTTATATCAAAACTCTAAATTATAAGAAATTTCTTCGACTTTCATATCTAAACATCTTCCTTTATGCAAGTATGATACTAATAGACACTACATTCATAACATACACACAAAACACATATCCATCTTATTTAATGAATTAAAATCCTTTATCTTATATCTGTAATGTAGTGACACCCACATCTTTTATTTAATTTTTATAATATTATATTGACTAAAATTTAAATAAAATAATCTAAAAACATAAAACATAAAAAGTAGAGATTGTTTATAAGATATTAGCTTAATCATTATATATTAAAAATATCATAAAAAATATATTATTAATTTTTTATAAAATAAAACATACATATATGATAACTTACAAGGAACTTATCTATCCAATTTTATTCTTGAAGAACAAAATTTATCTATCTTGTTTCTTCTCTCTCAATCAAACCCTGAATCAACTGAAAAAATGTTTCCTTCCTAAACTCACACCGGTTAAGGTGATCATTGCAAAAGAGAAAATAACACACAAACAGACAAACACAAAAACAAGAGTAAGCTAGTGATACAAAACTATTAACCATGTACATAAGCATTTCACAATTTAATCAAGTTTAACATAACACAAACCAATCATCTTAACATGCAAAGACCTAGACTAGACTATCCGAATTTAGTATGAATGTCGAGTTATGATGTGTTGTACACTTGTGGTGGCCTCTAGTGCTCTACAGAGCCATTGTCATTTCACCCTACCACACTTACAAGGTTAGTTTGTACTGCACCATATGTCATATTGGAAACACCTAGATTAAAATCTTCTGCTACTCTCACCACATGTATCAATCTTCTCTAAATGAGAATGAATAATCATTAGAGTTTCAGGATAATCCCTAAGATTGAGCTTCATGCATTCATACTAACAATACTTGAAACATTCAACAAAAGGTTCCTCCTCAGAACCCATTTCCATAACTTTCCATTCATATATATATATATATATATATATATATATATATAACATACCACTTCATGTATCACTATAGAACTCATAATAAACTATCACACATGCATCAAAGAAGCCAAAACAGTGCATTAGAAACTGAAAAACTGAACATAGGACAACCAAAAACTGAACAACCCAAAAACTGGTTAAGGCGCTCAGCCCCCAAAAAGAAGTGCTCAAGCGCCAGCTCTCTCGAATGGGGCGCTCAACACCAACCCCACTAGAATGGGGAGCCCGGGGGAGGGGAGGGGGGGGGGGGGTGCTCGAGCCTCATGTCAACAAATTTCACACTTCCAAAATTGGTCTTTGATGCACTTGAGCTTTGTTCTAATGATCAAATGAATCATTTACACCCTATAATTGATGGAAAGTCACATTTAGAATTAAAGCAAAGTACTCCTTTGATCATTAGCTCAAAACTAGGTGCACTCAACCATTTGATAACTCCAAAAGTGTCCAAACTCAAATCTACCATTTCTAACTCAAAATTTGTAAACTAAGGCATGAACAAGTTTGGATGGACTCAATAACATACTCCAACATCTAATTTTCATCACAGGCTCTATACTTTAAGTTTTCACTAGCTAGAATCTCCAATTTGGACTAAAGTGTGACAAAAAAATGACAACCTAAGAACTCAGTATGAGATCTAACACAGATTTGGCTTACTCAACACCTAAAAAAGTCCAAAAATTCTTAAGAACTCACCCTAAATTACTAGTTTTCTCATTTAACCATTATCTCAAAAACTCAATTGTCAAAACCCCTAAATTTCACCTAGAAACAACCCAAAATACCACCAATTAGCTACTACCTATTTCTAGATCGTATTCTATCCAACTCATAACTCTTACATGTCTTAAATTGCCTTAAAACTCACTTCCAATTCTAGTTTCCTCTCCTTAACCCTTCACCTAGAATTCTATATACCAAAACCTCCTTTAAAGTCAAAATGACTTATAATTCAACTCATTTTGTTTTCTCCATGCTATGTCAATTTCATACCATCAACCTTCACAAAATTAACCAAACACAAAACCATAATCATATTTAATCTTATTCATCCAACCAATTTCATTTCAATCACACATGCACACTAAAATAAAGCATACAATTCCAAAATCAAAGTTAACATACATTCAATCTTTCATATTATTAACTGTCAATGCATACTTTGCAATTAAAATTAAAAGAAAACTTTAGCTTCCCTTACCTTACACGGAAATAACGAAGCTCTATAACATCAAACCCTTGCTTAAAGCTCAAGGAACTCTAGAAACACCTACAAAACACCGAATTGAAAACGGAAACCTCAGATTACAAGAGAATTAGGAAGAGAAACAATAAGACGCATGCAACAAATAATCGCTCTGCGTGATTTCAAATTAGGAACGAAAGAGAAAAAAGAGTCGAGACTTACTTGCTCTATACTAGAAATTGATCAGATAAATGTAGAGATTAATTTGTCGTGATCTCCTAGGAGCTTCTTGATCGTCAAACAAATGATCGAGGAGTTAGAACTTTTAGAGAGAAGGAAGAAAGGACTAAGAGGAATAGTTTCAGAGAGATGATTTGTGTTTTAAGTAATGAGACGAGTTTAAGAAATTCTATTTATATTAATAAATTATTTTAATTTTAAAATACTCGATCTCATTATTTTAAAACATTTATAAGTTTTAATACTTTATTTTCTATGTTCTCATAGTATATATGTTTCTACTAATATAGAGAATAATAGTGTCACACAATAAACATCAATAATGACGTGAAGGTGGATTAGAAAACTTCATATTGAGAATTTAGGATTAACTCATACTTCTAACATGGTGATCCAGAATCTATTTGTCTTTTTCTCCACACTAAAATTAATCTATGTCCTCATCCAATAAGTTTTTGTTCTCATTTATGATTTTTACCTATTTTTTTCCTTAAGTTATCCTTAATTTATATTTTTGTTTCATTTTATTTGTTTTTACTTTATCTTTTTTGGTAGATTTATCTGTTGTACGACTTAATTGAGAAGATTATGAAATATTAATTCAATTGATTTTTTATATAGTTTTGACTTCCAACTAGTGGTACAAGTTTTTTCATGCTTTTGTCTCGAGGGAGTGTTGTTGAATTTGATCAAAGGCTTCCAAGGAGTCGCTAAAATGTTGAGGAGTATGAGATTCATGTCTCAACGATTAAATAATTCAATTTTTCTCTTATAATTTACTTGACTTTTTGTATTTTAAAATTTTAACTTATTTTTACAACTTTTTGTGTGTGTGAACTTTAAATAATATATTATTTTCAAATAAAATATAAGAAGTGAATATTGTTTTATTAAAAATAGAGTTGTCAATTTGATCTATGATCCATAGATCAACCTTAATAAATCTTAAAATAATTTTTTTTATTGTTCCATGAAATGAGTGGATTGAAAAACTCTAATCTTCCAAATAAAGTGGATTAGTGCTAAGATTAAAGTGAATTTGACCCACCACAAGATTTCATTTCATTTCTAAATATTTTTCAGAATTGCACGAATCTTTAAACTATTATGAATTGTAAATTGATATCTAAATAGTTTACATTAATAACAAATTGGTTCTTAATTAATTTGTTTTATTTGTAACTTAATTAAAAGGTTAAGACTCAATCTAAGTTGTCTGACCTAACATTGTTTAACCTGGGTCTAAGCTTGGCAACCATCTCTCAAGCTAATCTAACTGGCTTGATTTGAACTCTGCATTACATGACCCAAATTGACTTGGCCTGAAGTGGGTCTAACTTGACTCAACCTAACTTTGCTTGACTCGACATAAACCCTATTCTATTCGAATTGATATGGATCAAACTCAACTTGGCCCATTGTGAGCCTCACTTGACTCGATCTAAGTTGCACTCAACTTGATTAATCTCACCCCAAAATGTGCCTGAGTAGACTAGGGACAATGTGGGCCCAATGTGACACGATTCTATGTGGGTCAAACTCAACTTTATATGGACTCAACTCAACTCAACTCAGCATGACATGAACCCGATCAACATTAACTTGACCTATATGCAAATTGTCTTGGAATGACTCAGGAAAACCTAGTCTATGCCCAACTTGAACTCACTCAAATATAATCCAATCTGACTTACATGTGTCGAGTATACTTAACCTAACCTGACTTGTCTGAGATTAAAATTATCTCAACCTAAACTCAGTTCGACCTAACTTGTCCAAATTTATGCTCGGTCTGACTTGGCACGACTTCAGTCAAGTATAACTCGACTTGACTTAGATTTGATTCGTCTTGACCTAACTTAAACTCATTTAATTCGACCTAACTTGGATCTATCTTAACTAGTTTGTAATGTTGGCTTAACCAAACTTAACATAAACTTAATCCAACTTTGTTCATACTAAATTTAGTTTTAGATTGAATAAATGCTTTTATATGTATAAAAATATTTTAAATATTTTTTATTTTCATTTTTTAAATAAATATTTTATTTTAGAAAATTTTTCATGAGTTGGTTCTTAACAACGAGACTTTTGTTAGCATTTTGATTGTATGGATTTTTTTAGTGGAACTTTTTAATCTAAATCCATGTAGGTGAGGTCAAGTTATATGAGTTGAAACAAATTTACATGTCTAATTTAAAAGTATAAAATAAATAACTATCATCTATTAAAAAATATAAATATTTATTTAAAAGTTAAAAGAATGTTACTGTTATTTTAGTTAATGCCTATTTTAAAATTAAAAGAAAGGGATTGCAGTTTCTGCCAACCCAAATTATTTTCATCTACACCATCTGCTCATTTCTCACTAACCAAATTTAGGCTTTGATGGAATCACACATATTGTCAATTTAACTCGCTCATTTCATTCTATGCTCTTATTTTAGTAACTGAAAAACTTCTATAAAAAATAAATGTATGCATTAAAAAAATGCTCACATTTTTTTTAAAGAAAGATTTCATACTCTTATCTAAATATAACGGTTCATCATTAAACTAGCCCTTAATTATATTAGTTGATTTATAATATCTTCTATTGCATGTATAGTGTACTGTTTACATAAACATTAAACTATATTCAAATAAGTGTAACTTATTTATTATTTAAGCTGCAAAAGCACTTAATCTGACAGTTTATATACTCTAATCACTTATTAATGAAGAGATTAAATTTATGAATGACAGAACACAGATAATTTCCAGTTCAAAAGAAGAACAGAACAGTGCAAAAAAATTAATTGAATTGAATCTGAACAAAGACGTTACATTGAACACAGGAATTTGCAAATATGGTATGCGGAAAGCACGCAGGGCACAAGGTAATAAGTCCAAAATTCGAAACTGAAAGAAAAGTAGTGAAACCCAGTGAAGAAATTGAATTGAATAGATAAATGGGAGAAAAAGAGAAAGTAGTAAAAGTGAAGCTGAAATGGGTAGGTCTAAGAAAATATTAATTAAAGCTGAAAAAAGGATGAAAAAGAATAACAAAGGTCTTCGTGTGGGTCCCACCTTCAAATCTGTGACAGGGACAGCAGTTTCATTTCTCAGCTCCTCTTCCTTTGTGCATTTTGCTTATTTAAACAAACTCCTCTTTGTTCTTCTTCTCTCTCGCAAGAGCTACAAATATTATAATATATGTTTTTTCTTCTTGCTCTGGTTTTAATAATATATATATATGAATTATATATATATTCTCTAAAGTTGGAAGCTTTGTATTCTTGTGTATGATGGTTGTGTTGTGTGAAGTCTCAAGGGAAGCAAAGTCCTCTCTTTCACACCTTTCAGTCTCAAAACCGAGGGAAGAAGAATCTAGGGTTTAGCACCACCAAGTTCGTCAAGGTCTGTGCTTTGGTGCTTTTTCTGTCTTTTCTTTCTCACTGGAAAATTGGGTTGTTTTTTTCTAGAAGAGGATATGCTGCAACTTGCGAGGCACCCTCGGTTTGTTCTGATTCAACGGTTGTTCTTTCTTTCGAAAAAGCATGTCTTTTTTTCTTCCTGAGTTGGAATTTTGAAACTTTAACTTGAAATCCTGTTTCTGTGGCTCTTTGTCTGGTGAAAAATGGGATTTTTTCCACCTGGGTCATTTTATCTGCCTCACAAGGCTGAATGTTGGTGGATGTGGGGGATGTTGCTTTTTTAGTATTCTGGTGTAGTTGGGTTAGTTCTGCCCCTTGTTTGGGGTCTTTAGATTTTATTTTGCCCCTTTTTGTCTGTTTTTTTGTTTTTTTTTATAGAGGCTAATATGGAAGAGGTTGAGCAAGCTAATAGAGCAGCTGTTGAAAGCTGTCATAGGGTTCTGAGTTTGTTGTCTCAACCAAGGGATCAGGTTCAGCATAGGAATTTAGTGGTGGAAACTGGAGATGCTGTGGTAAAGTTCAAGAAGGTTGTGTCCTTGCTTAAGAGTGGTTTGGGTCATGCAAGAGTGAGGAAGGTTAAAAACCCTCAAGTTCCCTTTACCCACCAAAGTATCTTCTTAGACAACCCAAATTGCAAAACCAACAACCATCACTCAAAAAATCTGCAGCTTTTCCAACCCAGCTTTCCTGACAATTCAATTGTGGAACTGGGTTCAACCATTAAACATTCACTCTCTCTAGCACAGCCCTCTTTGGAATTGAGCTCCAGTGGGAAAAGTGCTCTTCACCTCACTCAGCAGGCTTCATCAACTCACTATCACTTCTTTCAGCAACAGCAACAGCAAAGGGTGTTGCTCCAGCAGCAACAGCAGCAGCAACAACAGCAGCAACATTTGAAGCATCAAGCAGAAATGATGTTCCGAAGGAGCAATAGTGGCATAAACCTGAATTTTGACAGTACTAGCTGCACACCAACAATGTCATCTAATAGGTCTTTTATTTCTTCCTTGAGCATAGACGGAAGTGTGGCTAACTTGGATGGAAGTGCCTTCCATTTAATAGGAGCTCCACACTCTTCTGATCAGAATTCGCAACAGCACAAGAGAAAATGTTCTGCAAGAGGCGATGAAGGAAGCTTGAAATGTGGGAGTAGTTCTAGATGTCATTGCTCTAAGAAGAGGTAGCACATAGCTCATTAATTTCTGTTACTTCAAAGGTTTTTTATTTGTCCTTGTAATCTGTCATTAATAACTGTGTTCTCCACAGGAAACATAGATTGAAAAGGTCAATCAAGGTGCCTGCTATCAGCAACAAACTTGCAGATATTCCCCCTGATGATTATTCATGGAGAAAGTATGGCCAAAAGCCCATCAAGGGCTCCCCTCACCCTAGGTTTGTTCTAGCTCTGCTTTCAGATATCTGATTGATTCAAGGGACTCCCCATGAATAAATTGGGCTTTGTAAAATTTTTTAAAGTATATTGCTATTTCTGACAGTTGTGCTGTTTGGTGTGCATTTATGATCTATCTTTCCTTTTAAAGCATTGAAGTTAAATGTGCATGAGAATGATACACTAGCGTGTAGGGCATTTTTTTTTTGTTTCTTATTCTTTATTTTTTAAGTATGCAAACATGTCCCTGATATTTAAATTGTATTCCTTTGTCTGTGTTAGTACTTTGTTATTCCGGTTGATGAGATCGTTATAGACCAGGGGGTGATTGAAGTCATCATTGAATATATTTATGTGTACAAATCTTTCATGTCTCGAAAACATGTTTGAGAAATTAGTTTAGCAATTTGGTAGTCTTGGCACAAACTCCTTCCAGTAGATAACTGTAAGGTGGTTTGCTCTATTGTTTTCACCTTGTCAGTAACCAGGTGAAGGTGAACCACACGGTTTGTGTTTGAGGAAACTGACCTTAATTCCTCCTTATAAATTTTCAGGGGATACTATAAATGCAGCAGCATGAGAGGGTGTCCTGCTAGAAAGCATGTTGAGAGGTGCTTGGAAGAGCCGACCATGCTAATTGTCACCTATGAAGGCGAACATAACCACCCTAAGTTACCAACGCAATCTACAAATGCATGAACTATGTGGAGAGCTTAACCAAGATCAAGTCCATCATTCAATTTGTCAAAACCTTTGCGTGATTGGCTTGAGTTGCTACTGTACATATTTTAAGTGATGCAAGCAGAGATTGATGTTGTTGCCGCAGATTTTGGGTTTTGTTATAGTTTGGCTAACCAGCCGTTTATTTCGAGAGGGTGAGGATCACTGATTAAATGAACAAAGTCTGTAAAATTGACTAGTTTCGATTCCTAAGAACTATTTCATCTTTCTTTAGCCTGTTATAAACATCTCAGGATTTTCTATATGAATGAAATGCTATTAAAAAATGGTACTTTTCTTAAAATCTGGATGAGCCTAACTCAATTCCAGAAGAGTTAACTTAAACGGTGAGAATTGTTTTTTCCCAGTTACGTTACATACACTATTTTGGTCATATGAGGTGTGTAACACACCATTGACATGGTACTGAGATAGGATATTTTGTATGACGTGATATTTGTGAGTGGTGATTGTTCAAACATGTCGTAGGATAAGGTAATAAATAATTGTTTGAAAGTTGTATGAGCTTAGGCCAATTGAAGAAAGGCAAGGCATGGCAGCTGCTAGTAATGGTAGTGGATGCCAACAAGTTTGGTAACTACCAATATTCCTTTTCATCTACTTCGTAGGTTGAAGCTGTTTTAGGACAATCAAGTCCCTGAATGGATGATAGATGTCGTGTAATAATTCAAAGTTGGACTTTTGAACAAGGTGAAATGAATGGCACAACCTCCTCTACTTCATTTGCATTATCTACATGTAAAGTTTCATTCGGTTTGTTAGTTCCCCTAACAGAAGTGTATATTGGCTTGTGGAAGTTTCTCAGCAGAGCATGTGAGTTGTGAGGGGACCAACATGGGCATTCATGCTGGATCATTGTTTTCTTGGGTCCAATTCCAACTGTTATCAATGTTATTAGAGAATAAATTCTACCCTTTTCCTCCTTCACTGCCCCAACCATTGGCCTTATGTTATCAATCACCCTTTTCAATAATATAAAAACAAACAATAAAGAACCTTGGATTATTCAATGTATTTAGATTTAAGTAATTAGGATGCAGTATCAAACAGTGTAGTCTCTTCTGTCATTTCTCAGTTACAGCAAGAAAGAAGAGCTATCATTCTGATAAGCCTCAAATAGCTTCAGTTAGCTTGACACTTTGCTTAGCAACTCAATAATTGAAAAAAAAGAATGAAATTGTATTGTATTACAGGAACTGGATTGTTTTTAAGAATAGTTGTGAATCATATATGGTAGAAAAATTACCCTTAAATGTATTGTTGTTTGAAATTGCACAATAGAAGATAATATTTTACAATTGCACTATTGAATCCTGAACTTGTGTCTTTTCTTGTAACAGTTGCACTGGTATTGATCTAGCACACGCGTGGTGCAATGTCTCATGTGATCTGCCAAATTTTGGACATCCTTTGGAGAAGAAAAATGGTGGCCGTGTAATATGGTTCAATTCCAACCTAGGATGAATGAGGGTAGACTTTTTGTTTCAACACATTGATGATGATTTCCACAACACAAATTTTGTAGTTTTGATAGAACAAGTACTACGTGTGATGTGTTTTGTGTTGTATTGTGTCAACTATCGTTGGTGGTGGTGTGGTAGACTAAACCACAATACTCAATGGGTCAAATCAGGAACCACCACGCAACACACACTCCCATTAAGCCTTTTTCATTACTTACATCCTCACGCATGACAAAACAACCAATTACTCATACTTTCCTCCTTACTTTACTTTCCCAATCTTTCACCGCACATAAAGTCATTTTTAGCTTTTTAACCCTCACTTCCTTCCAAATAACTTAAATTCATTGCTTTGATGATCATATTTTCTATTGTTATTTTTTAATTTTAAATATATTTTCGCGTTTTTATTTTACTTCTTATGTTAAAATTTTGTATAGAAATATTCAGAGAAAATTTTCCTGCACGCTGCTTTCTCAAATCAATCAGAAAGCTGAGGTTTATTCTGTTTCTGTTTCAATTAATTGGGCTGACTGTTTTAGTCTGTTATCTTGTTTTTCATATTTTTCAAGTGTTTTTTACGTTAGTCCTTATACTTCTTATATATATATATATGTGTGTGTGTGTATGTGATAACTATTATTCATTGTGAATTTCTTTTGAAGAAAAAAATATAAAAGTATAAAATTAGATAGTTGAATAAAGATATAGAAGAGTTTAAGAGGAACAGGTAAATGAAGTTGCAGCTGCAGGTCCCATGGTCCCACGTCTGCTATAGAACAACAAGATGTACCCAATATTCTACTTTATTAGTGAAACTTGTCGAAAATGCTTACGATAATACGAGTAATACAGGAGAAAATTTATTTAAGAATAAATATGTTTTTAAATTTTTGAATTTATAACTGAACTTATATTTTGTTCCTGCACTAATTTCATTCATACACTTCATGAATGAATGACATCCTCTACAACCAAACCAACGATGTTCCACTGTTTGTTTATGATGGGGCAAACACCGTTACACAGTGGATTTAAATTAAATAAACATGTGTTTGAGTGTGGTTGAAGAAGATGACACGTAATTTTGAAAAAGTTAATTATGTGTATCGTTTTTGTAGATGGAGTAGTGGATGTGGATGCGGAAAAAAATTTGAAGCTTGTGATTTATTATGATTTTGTTGACACTAAGGACTTCGTTGGTGGTCTGAGCATCGATTTATTAGGATTTTGTTGTTGTTGGTGGGTAAGTTTGTGAAGAAAGATTGGTAAGTTCGTTTTTATGTTCTTATAATCATTTGGGAGGGAGGGGAATTGGTTTGTGGTCTAGGGTTTGAAATTATCATGTCATAGTCATAATTCAAGCCTAAGAATAATTATAATTATTCTGAAGCAAATCTTATTCTTATGGAACATATATAATAGCTTAGGAATATTTAGATCTAGTATTAAATATCAAATAGGGTAGGTTTTTCTTTTAGATATTGGATCATGAGTCAAGTAGTATAAGGTTTTTAATTATTCAATTTGTGTTTAGTTTAAGATTATTGATGGACAAGGAAAAGAGGAGGACATCCCATATTAGGAGAAATGGTTATATGACATAATTTTAGTAGGAAAACTTTTGCAAGAGTAGTTGCCATATATACTTTAAGAGTAGATAGTTTTTCTAAAAGTTAGTGGTCACATGTTCTCCTCTGTTTCACCAAGATGAAATCTTTTTTAAGATTTGCACCAAGGTAGCAATTTTAGGATTTTGTGTCTACATATTTTGGAGACATCTTATCTTATAAACAGAGGTATCTGCCCCTTTGTAAAACCACTTTGAAAATTATAATATTATATTGCCAAAATATTTATGCAGCCATATCTTGTCTAAACTTAAGGCTATAACATTCCGTGCGGTTTCCTCTAACCACCCTTCTTAGAGTTGGTCCAACCTTTCAAGAAAATCATCAAACACCTCCATCTTACCACAAACACACCAAAATCGAGACATATATTCTCATCCACCACCAACTTTCGCACTGTTCTTCACCATAGACTCACTTTCATGCTTTAGTCCAACCTAGCTTGAGAAAGAAACCATCATTTGGTATCAAGAGTTGTTGTTCTACAAGAGTTAATTTTCTCGGTCCTACCTATCTTATTGCTTTTATTTGTTGTCCATGTGTTGTTTTTTATTGTCTCATTTTTAAGTCAAAACTATGTTGTTTTCATGGTTCTAGTCTTGTTCTTTCTTTGAAACCATTCACATATTTGCTTTAGGCTTCCATATACTTGTGTTGTTTGTGTGCTTTTATGTTTGTTAAGTCTTGTTTTATGTTATCATTCGGTTATATCATGTTTGTTGGGTCATTTTTCATTTTGAAATCCATCCATGTATTCGAGAGGCATGTTAGTCCTTACATATCATTTTCTCTTAGTCTAACTTTTGGAAAAATCACAAAAATATATCTTCAACTTGGTTTTTAAAACTGCACCATATACGTCCATTTGAGTGCTTTTACTTTTTATTTTTTAGTTCATACTTATTATTAGATCATTGACAAGTTCTTATAGTTAAGTTTTTTACATGTTTGTTAACGTTTCATACTTTATTTTTTTTATTTTAATAGGATTTCTTCCATTTTGTGTGTTTGAACTTTTGAGCTTCTAAGAAGAATATGTAAAACATTGTAATGTGTAGTGGTACTCATATTGGCCTAAAAAAAAAAGAGACCAAAGGTATGAAAGAAAAAGTACAAAAGCAAAAGGCAAAAGTGTGTGTAAGGACCACTACCACTAGTTTGTTGTGAGAACTTTTATGTTGACTATTGCTTGTTGTTTACATGAATTCTAGACCTAAAACAACAACTTGGTTTCATGTATTTGATGCTAAAATAATGTTCATAGTGCACCATTAGTTCATTGCTTGTGAAAACTAGAAGAATCCATTTTCTACTCTAGTTATAATTTGGTTTTTGTGATCTATTATGGTGCCACTCTTTAGGTGTTTGGGGGAGTCTTTGGTGCTCAATTCCATTTCTTAACAAGAACCTCTCAACCATATTTGAAAATGATTTTAGTTCGTAAAAGTTTGAAGGTTCCAAAGTGTTAGAAGTAGCACGAAAAGTATGGAGATGGTGGTAGATGCTCATGATTATGGTGAGTGTTTTGTGAGTATTTATGGTGGGATGGAAATGTTTTATGGTTCTCTTGAGAGATTGGGCTAACTCTAGATAAGGGTGGCTAAAGGAGACCACATGGGATGCTTTAACCTTCAATTGAAACAATATATGGTTGCATAAATACTTTGGCAGCATAACATTTGGATTATTCAAGTGTTTGTGCAAGGGGGAGACACCTTCTTTATAGACGAAGGTGTCTCCAAAGTAGACCCAAACCCTAAAACTTTAATTTTTAACACTCGCCTTACGAGAGGATTCTCTTGCCTAGCGAGCAAGAAGTTTTAGGCCTCACCCAACGAGTGGATATAAATAAAAATTATCCTCGGGGAAGAAAATTCTCTAGAGAATACTCTCATAGCGTTATATAGTTAAAAGCTTACATTTGTAAGATGAGAGAAAATCAAAAGTCTATTAGATTGAATTGTATTGTAAGCAAATCCTCTCTATGAGAGTAATTATCTAATGACTTGTAAGTGATTATTTGATTGATTTCATATTCTAAAGACAATTCAAACACTTAACTCAATAGAGTTAAATGGTAGTTAGACTAGTTTATCTAGTGGAAACTAGGAGTGAGTAAATCTCAACTAGACAATGTATCGCTAAGATACTGGGAGTGTCTAGGGATACCAATAATGGTGAAGAATATTGCACCACTAGGAGTAGATGAAACTCGATTATAGTCATAGTGACGGGTTTACTAGGTTGACTAGGACAATCAGGAATGTATCAAACTCAACTAGACAGTGTATCGGAAAGATATCATAATTGTCTAGGGATACAAGAGTGGTGAACAATACTACACAACCAAGAGTGAGTGAAACTCGATTATAGTCATAGTGACAGGGGTCACTAAGTTGACTAGGACAACCAGAAGTAGTTGAAAGACTTTGGGTTGATTCTGCTGTAACTTTTTAACTGGCTTTTGAGGTTAAATGAATTTTTTTTTTATTCTTGTGATTTTTTTATCCATGTCTTTTGCTTCTTAATCAAGTAAAAGTAATGATTTTTACATTATAGCAAGTAAACATGGTGTTGAATCTACATAACATATGTATCTAAGGGTTTTTAATTTTAATTGACAATTTATAAACTTTCATGTGATTGAATGAGTTTTTGCTACCAATTGAGAATGTACTTTGATTAGTGGTAAAAACTTTAACAAAAATGAATCAAGAATCTACTTTGGTTAATTAGCTTTTTACTTGATGTAAGAGGTAAATGAATAGACATGATTAGACATAGTAATATTTAATTGATAATGTACTTTGGTTAATAGTGAGAACATTAACAAATTTACTTCTTTCTATCTTTTATTATTTTGTTCTTTAATCTTTTATTGATCTTTATCTTCTTTATCATTTTTATTTTACTAACCCTTTTGTAGTTTTATAAGAACTAATTTTTTAAGAATCAATTTTGTATTCGTTGGGAGACAACTTAGGGTTAACTTTACCCTCTATATTGTTTTTGGCAACTATCATAGAAATACTGAAGTAGCTATAGTTTAGTAGTATTAATTTGATCGCGTCAACGAAAGCGTTATTAAGTGGCTCGCAATGGTGAGCAAATTTTCAAAAGACGCATCATAGTGTCAAACTGTGAGTTGGAGACTCACGGATAGCTCGCGAACAGTAGAGATTATTACCGGTGGTTCGCGTACTGGTTAACACAGGTTCGTTCGATGTTCATGGTGGATCTATGGTGGATCACAAGTTGTACCGACAAAGGCACTATTACTTTGTTTTTCTGTTTCGCTTTCGGTGACACTGCTGCGATGTGATAGTGTGGTGGCTCCTAGCACTAGTTTTGATCACATAAAACCCTACTTGGTGAAGATATATTTTTGGACCAAGTCTAGTCAGGTGTAGATCCATTTTGGAACCTTGGATCTAGTTTTCAAATATTCATGATTCAAATATATTTTTTGGGTTTGTTTATGAATTTGAAAATAAAATAAAATAAATAATTAATTAGGGTTCTAGAATAAATAAAGATTCAATTTTGGTCTTGTTCATAGTTTTGAATGAACTATTTGAATTAATATTTGAATTAAGAAATCATTAGAGTGAATCTACTTTATTTAGGTATGTCACATAGGAATTATAAATGTTTGTATTTATGTATATCCATGCGAGTATTGGTCAGTCTAAAAGAAGATTAATATTTGGTCAAATTATATACACTTGTGATGGTAAACGTGTGATAATTATATGGTTTTATATGCCAATGATAAATCCATCCAAAAATAGGTTTGTTATTGGACATGTTTTTATTATCAATGTTTGATCATTAGACCAAGATATCTCTAACAATTAATATTATTGTCCAAAGACTTGATATTGATGGGGGCATTGAGCGCCTTAAAATGGGATAAACCATTATTTGAATATATTTATATAATTATTAATTTTATGATGGGAGTTTAATTCCTTTGTTTCTCTTATACGAAATACAACTACGATTGCTTCAATATCTATTAACGTAAATTCAGTTTTGGTCCTCATATGTATAAATTTTAAAGACTAGAAAGAAATATGTAGATAATTCTTAACTGCATGGATTTTGATCTCGCGTTAAGGAATGAGAAACCTCCTTCTCTTACGGATACAAATACCTTTGATGAGAGTTATGCTAAACGTGTAAGTTATACTCTACTCAATGATAATTAGTTGAACTCTCAAGAAGTGAAAAGGTGTCGACACAATGTCTTTGACTAAACCCTTTAAAAGCCCTAAATAAAGATAAAAAAAACTTGTAGAAGATGAAACTTGCTAAACGCTCTAGCTCTAAAAAGGCAATAACCCAAAAAACGTTTACAACAGACTACACGATACCACGAGCTAAAATCTTTACTTCTACTATTGGTTCTGCATACTACTCATTATGATGTGTTTATATCTTTGTATGCATACTGTATGTTTCTGTGTGATGAAAACCACAAGCATAAAAGTAAATATGCATGACATAATCGATTACAGTATTGTTGTAATCAATTAAGTTCATCAGACATCTTAAGTATTAAACTGTGACAAAACAACTAGTTTTGAATCTATTACATTAAGTGTTAAATCGATTAAAACTCCTGTATTTGCGTGCATCATTTTCAACTGTGCTGTGATGAGTTTTTGAAGAGAAAAAGTTTTCAAAATCTGGTTAAGTGCTTAGCTTAATCGATTACACATGTTATGTAATCAATTAAGTCTGTTATCTTTTGAAAATTGTTTTCAGCTTAGTCATAACAACTATAACGATCATATTTTTAAATATGTTTGACTAGCATTAAATGCAAATCGATTACATTAATTGTGTATTCAATTAGAGTTGTGTTAGTTGTAATTCTGTTAGATATGATTTTAATGTAACCGATTACATTACTAACGTAATCAATTATTTTGCGTTTGTCATGATGAAAACTATAAATTGATGCATTACTTGTAATTCTAAAAATAATGATCATTTGTATATTTTCATATATGATATCTTTGATTTGAGGAAGTTTTACAAATTGCTTATACGCTCCAAGAATCAAGACTTGAAGAAAAGTATTGAGGTGACTGACTGATCCTATCCACACTATTGAGGTGTATCTGCTATGATCAGAAAAGTATTTTGCAATCGTTGATTGTGTTGTTTCCATGTTCGTGCGTGACAAGAAGAAGAATGAGGAGCTCTTGGACTTTAAGAGGTGTTTCTCAAAGGGGTTCTGCAGCAAGAATGTGTGGTTCTGTGTGTGCAGGTGTTTTCTTTCTTTATTTAATTGTGAGTGGGATAGGTGTTTACATTGTGAGAGTGTGTTCTCTGTAAAACCTTTAGTGTAAATCTCAAATCATTATAGTGAAATATCCTTCAATCTAAGGTTGATTGGAAGGGTGACAGGATGTAGCCATTAAGGCCGAACCAGGATAAAAACCTTGTGTTTGTTCTTCTTTCTCTATCTCTATTACTTTGAATTGCATACGCACTTTACTCACATAATTTGTGAAAAAATTTAAAAATCATTTGTTTTTAGTAACCACCAATTCACCTTCCTCTTGGTGTTGAGAAACAAGGCTCATTATTTCTAACAAACACATATCCTCTCTGTGAGAGTAATCATTTAAACGACTTGTAAGCAATCAATTGATTGCAATTCTAAAAACAATTAAAACATTTGTTGTATAACTCAGGCAAGTTAAGGAAATCTAGGCAACATATAAACGGATACAAGGATTGTCTGGTACCAATAGTGGGTGAAACTTAATCAGTCTAGGGTAATAGAAGTTATTCGTTGAGTGAGATAACAGGAGTGATGAAGATTACTACAGAATCAAGAGTGGTGAAACTCAACTAGTCAACGTATCGGGGGATACTAGGAGTGCCTATGGATACCGGGAGTGGTGAGAATACTCAGTTGTAATCTTGTTGAAGATTATAGTGGAACTCTCTAAGGATAGAGGAGACTAAACGTATCTTTGTTAAAGTGAACCAATATACAAATATTTGTACATTTACTGTTTATTTTTGTCTGACTGCTTCTTCTATAAAATCTGCACTTGCATTTAATTTTGAATATACGAGCTTTGTATACGAAACAATTATTCATTATAAAGAAAGTTCTTACAAACACTTTGAATCTACTAACACTATTTACTCTTCCTTCTAGTGTTTTTTAGATACTTCATGATGATAATTAAGCACGAGATTCCATATGTCTTTAGAGGTGTTTTATCTGAAAAATTACAAGTACTAAATATTACCTTACTAAGATTGAAAAGTGTTTTATGAAAAGCGATAAGGCAAAAACAAGTACGTTTCTTTAGAGCTTGGTTTCTATAAAGTATCAGGGCAAAGGAAATGTGAGAGAGTACACTATGGATATATCGAACATTGCATAAAAACTTAAGGCATTGAAACTTGAGTTGTTAAAAGACTTACTCGTACATTTAGTTTCGATCTTTCTTCCTTTACAATTTAAACAGTTTAAGGTTTCATATAACTCTCATAAGGAGAAATGCTCATTTAATGAACTCATTTCATATTGTGTACAAGAAGAAAAGAGATTTACGCAAAAAAACTATTAATAGTGCTTACTTAGCCAATACCTCTAATGACAAGGGCAAAAGGAAGAAAACTATTGATCCCAAGAATGATGCTGCTAAAGGTCCATCACAAAATAAACAAAAACAATTATATAAATGTTTCTTTCAGAATAAAGTTGGACACATAAAGAATGAATCCACAAATATCATATTTGGCACATAAAGAAAATGTTGCTTAAGCTATCGAAAGACAATTGATTCAAAAAGATGGATCAATATGGAGATGACAAATCGATAGAGATGGAAGTCATAACATGTTTTAAATAATTATTCTGTATTAGTTTTCTATTTTGGATTTGAAAAACACTTCAGTTGTATTGTCATTTAGGCGAAATTTGATTTAATTTGTTTATTTGGACAAATTTTGTTAATTATGTTCATTTGGAAAAAATAAATTCATATTGTCTTTAAATTCAAGTGTTGTTGAAACCAATTCACTTTTGGTTAATGATAATCTATGTATTAGTGACATGGCAAGTTCCAATAATGAATCCTTTAATACGTAAACATAATATTGACTTCACAGACCTAAACAACAAAATCAAGGACTATAAATTCTATGATCTCTAATTAAATATATCTTTTGAGACGGAAACAACCATATTCTTTAAGGATATTGAGTTTGGGGGGAAGAATAAGGTTAGAGAAAAAATCGATGAAAGTGATTTCATTCATACAATTGTTTATGATAAAACAATTTTAAGAACAAACTGAAGATCCTCAGAAACATGTGTTTCATGAGGAGTATAAGTACATGTAAGATAATAAGGTTTGAAAACTTGTCCCATTACTAGAAGGTATAAAGTTCATTGGTAGTAAGTGAATATTTAAAACCAAGAGAGATTCTAATGGTAATATGGAGAGGTATAAAGTTCATTTTTTGACGAAGGGTTATACTAAAAAGGAAGGGGTTTATTGTTTTTAAAGAGACTTTCTCTCCAGTTTCATCGAAAAAATCTTTTAGAACAATAATGAATTTTGTTGCACATTATGATTTGGAGCTTCACCAAATGGATGTCAAGACGATGTTTCTCAATGGCAACATTTATGAGACGATTTATATGGTGCAACCAGAAAACTGTGTCAGGAGACCCGAATGATACAATTTAAAAACTAAAGACTCATTTGTGGTCTAAAACATACATCTCCTTAATCGTACCACAAATTTCATCAAGTTATTATCTCATTTGGTTTCGATATGCATGTTGATGATTGTGTGTATCACAAATTCATTAAGAACAAATATATTTTCCTAGTCTTGTATGTTGATGACATACTTAAAGGATTTGGCATGAAGGATAATAAATCAAGGGATTCTCCAGTTACTAAGCGAGAAAAGTTCAGTCTCATAAAGAAATTTAAAAATTTAAGAAATGCAAAAGATTCCCTACGCTTCACTGGTAGGGAGTTTGATGTATGTCCAAGTATGTAGGCGTTTGGTTATAACATACACAGTTAGGGTTATAGGTAGATATGTAAGCAATTCATGAATGAATAATTGGAAATCAACCAATAAAGTTATGAAGTTTTTTCAAGAGAACAAAGGTTTATAAGGTCAAGTATATAAGATCAAACCAGTTAGAGATCATTAGGTATTCTGACTCAATTTTGCAGGATGTCAAGATAGTTTAATATCCACTTTAGGTTACATTTTCATGCTAGCTAGTGGTGCGATTTCTTGACCATGTACCAAGAAAACCCTTATGGTTTTATCCACTATTGTTGCAGAATTCATAGCATGCTATGAGGCATTAAATCAAAGAATATGATTGATTTTTTTGTCATGGGAATGCATATTATGAAAGGAAATGATAGACCACTTAAGTTATACTGTGACAACAAATTAATTGTATTGTAGTTTAACAACAATAGAAGCTAAAGTAAGTCAAAACATATTGACATCAAGTTCTTGATTGTTAAAAAAAGGGTACAGAGTGAATGAATTTTCATAGAACAATTAGGAACAAACTTCATGATGGTAGATCTTCTTACCAAGGCTCTTACAAGGTCTTTCATGACCATGTTGTTCATTTGAGTATTTTAATTTTGGAAGAATCTTTGGTTTCGTGGGAGTTAGTCACTTTTGTGTGCTTGAGTTCTATGTTTGTTTTCATGTATACATACATTCTTTTGGACTCATTTTTGGTTTAATAAATATATAGTTTATGATTAAATAATTACACTTTGTATATTAAGTAATTGTATTGATCTCATTGAGATAAAATAAAGACCAATTAAAAATAGACGTGAACATGTCACAAAATTTTCATTGTACACATTGTTAGGTTTTGTCACAATTGTTACAATGAAAACTATTTTGGTCATACATGCGAATATAATCAATGGACGAGATCTTATACATATACTCAATATATAATGACAATTTTAAACTCAGCTTAACACATTTAAAGTCGTAGATGTTATCTTTATCCTTCATTGAAAATAAGTGTTGTGTAATTATATATTTATATTCCTTCATTTTGATATAAGTTCAGTAGTGCTAGGTCTTGAACCAAGCGTTCGGTATTGTTATTATACTCCATTGTGTACTAGCTTTGAACTAAGAGTGTTCGGTCCAAGTCAATAGTATTCAGTTAAAGCTTGTAGGGTTCGATTTAAGTTCTCAAGTTCTATCAAAAGTTATTATGATTTTCGGTTAAGTCTAAATTATATGTATTCTTTAGTATTCGGTACATTCTTAGGAGTTCTGTCTAGTAAAATATTGTTCTGTAGTAACTGTTGAGTAACAAGTAAACGCCCAAATATTATCACGAGTGTTCGGCTTATGATGAGTCTTATCTAGAATGGACTGTTCGATCATGTTCTGTGTATAAGTGGAAGACCGCTCGGTCTTACACTAAGTGTTCGGTTGTGTTAGTCTAAAAAGTATTCAAATCATTCGGTTTTGTCTCTGAGGTGGATGTTATTGTTCAGTTTTGGTTTAAGATGGGATCTGTTTCTATTGGTTCGGTTTAATTGTACTGATGAAATATGATGGTATTTAAAATATGATATGAATGGAATAGTATGGAAATGAAAGAGTATTCCAGGGAGGAATATCTCATGATTGGTTATTGAATGGAATAGTATGGAAATGAAAGAGTATTCTAGGATGTGGTTATGCTTAGCTGGCGTTTATCCTGATATTCTGTGATTACTCATTCTCAAGTAGAGAGGAGTAAGTCATATGTGAGAATGACAGGAGGTCCAGTCCATAAGGTGAACTTGGGCGGAGCGGACTAACCTCGGGTGGCAGCTGTTGAGGGCATCCCAACTATTACATCACCCGGGTGCAAATACGTCGTAGCTACACATAATTCATACATTCCGGACAGTCAGAGTAAAGTGGTCGGTCATTGCATGCATTGATGTATGGTTATGGTTGGAAATGCATGATTGGTTGTTATATGATTGACTATTGAATTATGTTAGATTTATGTGAAACATATGTTTTACTTAATTAAATTACATAAGCTTACCCTATTCTCTGTCTTGTATGTATTGTCTGTTCGGTCATTATTCCTATTGCAATGATCATCCTGTGGATGTGAGCAGAAGGGGACGAGTGTTTGCTGGAAGAAGCCTTGGAAGAAGTGGAGGTTAAGGCTGAACCTTAAGACCGTTCGGCAATTAGAGACTTTCTTTTATTATAATCGTTCAGTATAAGCATAGTTTTGGAAACCGTTTAGTTTAGATGGTAGATTTTGTAAAGTTTAAATTTTGAAGTATTGTTGTAAGGTCGTTCGGTCATAAAGATACTTTTTCTCTTTCAGAACTGTAATATTACTAACTGTGAATATTCTATTGTATGGTTTTAGACTGTATTTTGGGATGTTACATTCATATTATTCCTGTTTTTTTCTTTTCTTCTCCATTAGAGGAGAAAATAAAAAGAAAACCTAACATGCTCTACAAAAAGAGGAGCATAAACAAATCTACATCATTCATTAATTGTTCCCCATATTTAATCGTCTTTGTATGCTTATGTTTTCCGTTCTAAAGAAAATTGGAAACTGCTCTAATGGTGGAAGGGTTTAATGCGCATTAATTATTTGATTTGTTTATGATTCATAACCTAACATGATATTCAAAATCTTTAACACAAAACTCTCACTTTTATCACACCATTGACTTTAAAGAAGAAAACAAGTTCAATAACACCAAAATATCCAAAGTGTAATATTTATAATCCAAAGTGTAATATTTATAAAATTTTATCAATTAGAATTTAAATGGTTAAGATGAGACTTTAAGTTTAACTCAATCCAGAAAAATTAACTTGTAAGTAAGGTTTGCACCCACTTATATACTTTAACTTTGATTTATCTTTAGTCGATACAGAATCTCCAACAGACTCCCATCACGCTGAGATATATATATTTCGAACGTAAAACTAAACATTAATGAATCGGTCAATAATAAGTAGAACAATAGACCCAATAAACATCAAATTTTGCTAGAATAGATTCTCTCTAACCTATGGCTTTGACGCCATATTAAATATAGTAAAAATTAAGTATAACATTAATCTCTCTTGGATAGAAAATACACATAAGATACTATATTTATAATAATGAAACTTTGGACTAAAGCCAAAATACAAATAATGATAAAAAAGAAACAATAACAAAGAAACAAAAGATAAAAATAAGATATTTAACATAAATAATAAGAAACGGTGGAAATATGAAAATCCACTCATGTCACCTTAAGTTGATAATGGATTGAAATTGAATTTGAAAAATGAATCGCAAGAACAGAACATGTAATATTCCTCAAAATGAGGTAGAAACCAACACTTCGTTTTAAATAAAAGACATGTATGTGCTCTCCCTAGGCATGGTCATTGAGGACGTAACACAATTATGATGGTTGAAACATGATAATGTCACATTCAAATATTATCTAATACCACCGTGTTAGCATGGTCCAACAAAACTTAACAAGGTCGTGCTTGATCCTGCACTCCTAAGTCAAATTTGAATATAAACAAAATTTAAGAAGCAAGTGTTTTTGGTAATGTTGTCAAAATAGGTTAGAACCTGCGGACCAACCTGGTCCACCACAGGTTAGGGCCAGATTGAATTTGAAAAAAAAAATCATTTTCTGATATAGGCCCCAGCTCACTTAAAACCCGACTCACCCAGGTTCAACCCGTGGTGAGCTAGGTTGGCTCACCACCCCATTTAATTTAATTTAATTATTTACTAATTTATGTTTCAATATTATTAATTAACACTTTTTTTATTATGATGTAGATTTAGGATAAAGAAAAATATGTTTCCAAAAGAGAATACTATTATGGATTTATTTATTCAAGACTCTAATATTATAAATGGATAAAACTTATTTGTTTGTTTTTTCTGCTAGCTTTTGGATTACATTTGGATTATGATATTTTTTTTAATGATTTTTAGAGTTTAACATTATTTTAGAGTGAAATTTATTTAAATTTGAATAAGAAAAGTTAATTTTTTAGATTTGAAAAAAAAAATTAAGTGAACTAGTGAGCAACTCGTTTAACCTATCAATCCATGGTAGGTCGGACCAGATTCGAATTTTTTTGACTCGCTAATAAATGAACTGGGTTGGGTTGACTCATTAAGTAACCAACGACCGAGTCAAGACGAATTACCCGTTTTTTTGACAACACTAGTTTTTGGTATCCTATCTTACAAAACATAGCAATTCTCTGAGTAAGACGTATAAATTAAGAGAAGGAAGAGCATAATAATCCAGAATGAGAGTTACTCCACATTGTTTTCTGATGAGGTCCATAGGGAGATGAGGCCCAAAGAACCATTGGTCCACTTTTATTGGAATAATACATACTCTAACAAATGGAAAGTGCATATAAGGAATGTGGGAAAAGAAAGAGAGGAGAGGAAAGATTTTGGGATACAGAAAATCATCTGCATTTCCCTGTTAGGAAGCTTTGCTTTGGAAATGAGAGTTTATTCCTATTGATTTTCTTATACTTTCAATATCATATACTTTTCTATTGCTTGTGTGACCTGTTTTCTTTCTTTCTTCTTAATTCCCATCATTTTCCTTATTTCTTATTCTTATGTATTTGATTATAATTATAATTTATGCATCCTAGTTCTCGTCGGGGGCAATTTAGGAATATGAAGTAAACTGCAGAGTGAAACTGCTTTTTCTTGTTTTAATTGAATTCTTCCCTTTAGAATATGGTAGTAATCACAATCTTGCCTAGGAACGATCACTCTAAACATATATGAATCAATTAAACAATGACCATACCATAGTTAATAGATGCATAACATAATGAAGTTTAGAAACGATGCATGATCAATTATGCTTTCTAAACTTCTAATTGAATTAAATCACTCCAAAGATACTCCAACATGAATCCCTATTGGGTCAATCAGCAAGTTTATTTGGGGAGAAAATATTATCGATTCATGACCAACAAATATTTACAAAATTCAGAGAAAAAAAATTAACAGTTGAAGTTTAATATAGATTTCCTATATTCTGGTAAATATCTCTAATCCTTTGGACAGAATATCTAGACTCATTCGTTGTGGCTTGCCCTTAAGCATATTTTAAATGCAGCAAGACGCCTCCAAACTAGAATATCCATCAATTATTTAACCAAGATCCAACACAAAGTAGACATTAAAAGGAACACCTTTATTCATTTGATTTAAAAACAAAAGTCAGAGAACATCACGTGCCCCTTCAAAAGAGTTATTCATATTTCAACATCTACTTTATGCAGTGAGGCAAACATTAGTGATAAAATTTGACATCAATAGTGAAGGGATGTTATAATGAGGAAAAGAGGAACAAAATGAACTAGTAAATTCCAATTTCGAAAATAGCTAGAGTTTGATATTCCGACCAAAAGTCCTTTCGAGGTCACTTCCGGTGCACACATGGGCTTACTAAAGTGCCGTGGCATAACTGTCAAACCCTGTCAGCCATGTTCACCACTAAATAGGCAGAGATCGTTGGCAGAGACTAAAAAAGGTTGCTATTAAATACGTTGAAGACCATTAAAAAAACAAAATTCTGGAAGGAGTAAAATCGGATACTCACTTAAATCTCAAAAACATATTTAATCCTTTTACTAGCAAAAAGAATGCAATTTTTCTTAAACAACCTAGTCTCATGAAAATAACAGTCAAGATTAAACTCGTGAAATAAGAATTACCACTACCGATTCTAGGAATTGACAAAAAGTAATTGCCAACAAAGTTATGAGTACAACTCGTGTTGTGCTTAAAAATGTGGAAACACATAAAAAATGGTAAGAAAAGAGTGATGGTTTGAGGATGCAAGCTGAGCGATCGATTGAAATGAGGAAGTTAAAAGACTAAATTCCCTCCTAATCAGAGTAATAGCAACAGGCTCATAAAAACATATTTTTAAGTATTTTAATAGACTGTATTCCCAACAAATCATTGGGTTAGTAGTGAGGATTTCAGCAATCAGTGCCAAGCCTTGTAATATAAATTTCCCAGAACAAAATTGACATTAACCTCCGGCATTACAATACAAAATTTGAAAGCGGTGTAGAAATGATTTGGTCCTATGCTGTTAAGGCCCATACCAGAGCAATTTCAAAATACGCCATACTAATAAAAATCAAACTATAACAGAAGGAAAAACAAAATCAACAACAAATTTGATTAAACTAGTTCCCATAAACCAACATAAAGTTGGACATTAACAAAAAGAGTTGTTTGATATGACATCATTTCAGAGGAATAAACCTAGAGGAGTGGGTGGCACCTATACCAGGCCTTCCATGCTTAACAGGCTTGTAAGAGATTGAAAACTCGGCAAGATAATGCCCAATCATTTCCGGCTTAATTTCAACTTGATTGAAAGTTTTCCCATTGTAAACACCAATGATGCTCCCTATCATCTCGGGCACGATAATCATGTTGCGGAGGTGGGTTCTCACCGGCTCTGGCTTCTCACCAGCTGGAGCCTCCCGTTTCTATCGCAACACATTATTAAACCCTCATTAAAACTAGACACCACAATAACATTCACAATGATTAATCCCCAAAATAAATCCAATTTAGGTCTTGTCTGAATATACTGCTGTACAAGCTCTTCTAAAAAAAAATCTAAATTTTTAACGTATAAATTACCTACTGTAACTTATAAAAAAAATAATTTCATTGCTCCTTGTTTTGTTCTACTCCTAAAAGTGCTTGCGCACATAAATTCATCCAAACACACGCTTGAGAATAGAACAACCGTAACGAAAATGTATAAACAGCAAAATCTGAAGTAAGTGAAATTGACAACAGAAAAACTCACCGCCTTACGGAGCTTCTTGATTAGTGCCATAGGTTTGCGGGTCAAACCGCGTTGAAATCTTCTGCGGGCGCGTGCGGTGAAGAGCTTGACGAGCTCATCGGTGGACATGTCCAACAGAGCATCGAGATCGACGCCTCGAAAACTGAACTTCTTGAATGTCCTCTTCTTCGGCACTCCTTGACTCACCTCAGTTTCAACGTCCGCCTGAAAACAACAAAGAAGAACAACACCATTAGTGTTACTGCTTCACAACACACCAGAGAGGATATCGGAATTCACCATTGATGCTGCCACACTCGCGCTCAATGGCTAGGGTTTTTGCGGCCACCTTTTACACTATGCTCGGTCAACAGAAATCAAATCACTAGTGTACACCTTACTCTTAAATTAGGTGAAATAGTAATCACTTCCTTTTTCAATTTAAAAACATATATCTTCTTTATTTTCTTTAATGAATTATTATTTAAAAAAAAACATATGTTCCTTATTTTTTAATAAAATATTATTTATATATTTTCATTTTTAAATGAATATTTAGTTCATTTTTGTCTTAAATAAACCATATTTATTATTTTATATTTTTAATAGACATTTATTTTTATTACTGTGTTTAAAAATAGCATACTTATCAAAATTAAATAAAGTTAATAAAAGTTAAAAAAGTAAAGTTTAAAAATATAAAGTTTAAGAGTTTTTCTTAGAAATTTAATAATAGTCATACAAATATTTTATTTGTTAAGGTATAATATATGTTAAACATATGTTGTTCTTGTGTTCGCTTTAGAGGAATTTACTGTTGAAGATAATTAAGAAAAATTGATTTGCGAGATTATGGTTGTTCGTTTGGAGGGATCAGCGAGGAGGAATTTACGAAGATTTGCGGGATTTACACTTTTACTCATCTTACGCATTTGTTCATATTTGAGCTGATTTGATGTAAAAATCGACTTTACCTTCACACTTTTCTAAAATACCATAACCTCTCCATGCAAAATTAATGGTAATCAATTCCAAGTATAACCAAATCGATTCCAAGGTTGGTTAATAATAAAAAGGCATTGTTTTATCTTTTGGTAAACATGCATTGTGTTTACATAGAGTGAAACAGTGTTAGGTCACAAGTTAAAATGGCTACAACACCTCGTGTGCCCTAGCTTGTTATGTGTAGAGATTCTCTGCTTTGATACAATCACACACAGCAATAACATAGATAAGATTCCTTGCAGCTTTGAATTGGTAAACTTTTGACCACCAGACACATCAATAATACATTCTCTGGTTGGTATGGTTGGGTAATGTATTAACTGAAGTTGGTGTATTTACTTTGAGGCAGATTGGTGTATTGTGGTGTGCGAGTGTATGTGGTGAAGGGAACTATTGTGTGCAAGCAAGTAGCAAAGCTCAGCTCAGGTAAATGTTTTCGTGAGTTCTTTCTTCTTTTTGCAGGTTGGAGATGAAGAAGAATGAAGGTTGAAGAGGAAGATCAGAGGTTGAAGATGAAGAACATGGAGAAGAGAGTGAGGTTCAATACACAAAGATGAAGAATTCACGCGTGGATTCGGTTCCAGTCTACGCAGTATTTGGTTCCACTCATAGAACAAATACAACTGCTGGGTATATTTGGTTCCACTTTTGATGGATTTGGTTCCAAGGCTTAATAGAGATACAAGTTGATGTTGTATTTGATTCATCGTCCTGGATTCAGTTTCAGGGCATTGAAGCTTACAAACTTGATGTTGTATTTGGTTCCCTCATGTCCGGATTCGGTTCCACCATTGTATTTCGTTATAGTCCTTTGGAGAGGCTTGGATTCGGTTCCAACCGCGCCCTAGCAAGGTCTAAGTGATGCACAGAGTCTCCTAGAGTTCATCTAGCAACCCGAGAGTCCATGCTACAGTGGGAGTCATGGAGTTTGTTGTATGTTATGCCCGTGTATGTGTTGCAAGTGTTACGTGAAGCTCGTGGAGGTCTTTTGAAGGTGTTTAACCTACTTGAAGGTGATGGAGTTGGTGAAGTTGTTGTGAGGGGAAGATCATTGTGAGACCTTGATCATTTGACCTTCATGATTGTTAAACATCATGCACGCTGAAGAAGAATTGCTAACAACGTTTATGTCTTGCAGGTGTTAGGAAGGACGAGGGTGGTTGCTGAAGGTGGTAGAGGTGTGCTAAGCAAGTTGGTTAGCTGCTTTAGGTGAGCAATATTCCTGCCTTGTGGTCCAGCTGTGAAGCTGAAGGCATGCCAGGGAGCTGTGAAGGTGTAGATGTGCCAAGTTTGTGGAGGTGTGCTATGTAGAAGGTTCTGTAGGTGTTTTGCGTGAGAGAAATTGTAGTTTGTGGTTGATTTATGGTGCCTCTATGAAGGGGAGCCAAATTGGTGTTTCATTTGAGATTGAAGCATTGTTGAAGCATTCTATTGAGTTGGTTTAAGGTAGATGATGTTTAAGAAGTTATCCTATGTTTTGTTGAAGCATTGTATCATATAAAATTGTCATATAATGTTAAGTTTCATAGTAGGAATAATTTGTTATCCTCATTCTTGTAGTCCAAAATTCATATTTAAAATTAGCATTTAATTGGTGTATACATGATGTTGGCCATTGCATTGGAGGTTCATTGGAAAATTTTGGTTCAATCTTGCTTTAAATCTTGACAAGTCTTTAAGAGGTATGTCCTATACTATGTGCTTTTTTAATCAATATATGAATGCATGAATGTACTATGTTTATTTTTAATTAGTAGATGAATGGATGAATTTGGTAATAAGCGTATAGTATGTTAGGTTAAATGTATTATACATTACTTAAATTTTATATTATGTTGAATGTATTATACATTACTAAATTGTATGTAATGTTAAATGTGTTATACATTACTTAAATTATAATGTTTATGTTAGTAGCACGTATGAAGTTGTTAAAATGTTAATTGGACTTCATTATGGTATTGTGATATTGGTAATAGTGTTTATATATCTTTAAGTAAATATAGATGGAAGAAGAATTAGATCTCTCATATTTAGACGATGAAGATATAGATGATGATGTGGTTGATGTAGACTTCAATATAGTCGCAATGCTACATCAAAAATTACAATAACCACCTCACTTGTCGCACTAACAATGTTATGCATTGTTGAACATGCGTTGAATATTTTGAATATGTACACGAATGATTTGAGTATTGTAAGCAATTTCCTACTAGACAAAGATTATCGTAGGGACCAATTAATGTTGTACCTTGTGCATACTAATTGGTGTCGCGACATTATTCGAATAAGCCTAAAGGCATTTATTAATCTTTGTGAGAGACTACGAAAAACTGGGTTAGTTAAGGGGGTCATTCGGTCGACATTGGAGGAACAAGTAGCTCAATTCCTTCATATAATTGGTCATAATGTTAAGAACCGAAGTGTGACATTTTTCTTCCATCGATCTGGGTCAATCGTTAGCAAACACATTCACCTTTCGTTAGATGCTATTTTAAGAATCTGAATTTTTAATTTAACCCTCAGGAAATGAGGTTCACCCATATGCCCTGAACAACAGTCAATTTTACCCGTACTTTAAGGTAATGATTTGAACACTTATTAAGATGTAATTTTATCAAAGGACATTAATGCTTTTGAGTTTTATGATGACTTGTAAATTCTATGTTTTTAGGATTGTTTAGGGGCCATAGATGGAACACGTGTTCGAGTTAGGGTGCAAATATCATATTATCTGAGATATCGAGGAAGAAAATATTGGTCAACTCAAAATGTGTTTGTCGCGTGTGATTTTGATATGAAACTCACATACGTTTGATGGACAAATTTGTAAGCACCAAAATATGATGTCACAAACTTGTTTCACAATCGGCAAGTATGACCGAATCGTTCAAGTAATAAAACTTGGTAAGACCAAGTATCGTTCTTCCCAAAGGACTCACGGCCTAGTTTAGTTATGTGGTTTCTTGATTAACTAAGACTTACAAACGAAATATTTGAGTTTAAAATGTAAGACAGAAAATAAACATGTATGCATGAATTTTGATCAATGGCAAAGACAAAAGATAAACACTTTCAATGGAATATATGAATGAATATGTTGTTGGGGGTCAATTTCATCTCATCCACTCTCATATATTTTAGGAATTCAACATTCAAATCATCATTGTTAATGCCACTCTCTAATGTACCATTCTAGATGGCTTCTCCCTAATCAAATAGTTCATACAATTCCTAGCATTCCTAATGATTAGTTCATGAGTGCAGGAGCTTAAAGGCAACCAATAGAATATTGTCAGTATAATATTGGGAGAAATTCCCCGGATCTAGACTTCCCCGTACGTGTCCGTATCGACAAAACCAATAATCATGCATTAGAATGAGTTAAACAATGCAAGCATTGAGCAAAGAGGAAAAACCCTAACTAAAGATGAAAGAAAGCATATGTCTTAATTCAAAGATGTACTCAACAGATTCCATATATGAGAGCTTCAAGAGATTACATTGATTCCCCAACAAACATACAAGGTTTAGTTCACCATATTCATGGTGAACCTAGATGAATAATAATGAAAGTATGAAAGAGATAGAAAAACCCGTGAAAGAGAAGAGGAGAGCTGTCACCATCTCCCAATCTACCCCAAGGGGTGGAAGAGAGAGTGTTTGCCTCGTTTCTGCCAAAGATGTCTAACTAAAGGACGTGCAAGCCCTTATATACTAATCTAGAGTTACAAAAGATTACAAAAGCCCAAGCCCGAAAAGTGCCGCTTAGCGCCATTTACCGCTCAGCGGTGGTTACGCGTCTTCTTTCTTCCCCTCAGCGGCCATTTGCCCCTCAGCGGTTCCAACGCCACCTCTTGAGTGCCGCTCAGCGGTAGTTTGCCGCTGAGCGGTGCCTTCGACTTCTCCTTTTTGCACTCTTTCTTGTCTTTTCTAATGTCCTCTCTCTTATTCTTCACTTCTTTCACCAAATTCACCTCAAAACCTGCACAAAAACACTTAAATCAAGCATAAACCTGTCCAGCTCTCTTATTTCTGAAAATATAAACAAAAGGCATGATTTCAAGCTAGTTTCTAAGTCTAAAGGTTGCTTTTAGTATCAACTTTAAGCATGAAAATAACAGTTTTTCAACTGTTATCACAACCCCAAACTTAGAACTTTGCTTGTCCTCAAGCAAATAAAATGTAACTCCATCTCCAACCAATTCATATGATGGTTCACTCATTCAAAATCCTCTTTTCAAGATAAGTAATAACTTCACTCAAACTTAAGACCAAGAGTTCAATCAAGATGTGCACATGCTTTAGTGTTCACAAAGTCATTTAAATTCCAACAAATGCTATTTTTCATGAATGATCAATCAATTAAGCATGGATGTTCATGTGCTTATGGAATATTTCCTCACTAGGTAAAGTGTTTCACTCAACACACAAGTGTATAAGAGGTAAAGTGTTTCACTCATTCACTCCACTATCACAATGTCACATGAATCAACTTTGCCTTTCATTTAACCACAATCAAATACATTCACAAGCATGCATCATCACAAGGACTTTTCAATGGCTTATAATGTGGCTGGGCTAACAAGAAAATTGGTTTTTCTGGATCACAAAATTCTTGAGTTAAGAGAGTCATAACAACACAATCTTCTTATTCATTCCCAACTTTCTTTTGCCTTTGCTTTTGCATTTGCATTGAGCTTTGCTTCTTTTTCTTTTCTTTTCTTTGCATATTCTTACTTTTTAGCTCTTAGCTCAATGCTTTTTCCTTTTTCATGTTTCCCCAATAACCCCAAACTTGAACATTTAACAATACCACACAAGATCTTCTACTTAACTCAAGGTAAAGATTTTCAATCAAGGGTGTTCAGTGTATATTTAAGGTTAAGGGTTCAAAGGATAGAACACAACGTGTTCTCTTTTAGAAGGCTAACTTTATGAATTTGGCCAATAAAAAGGGTTTCAAAAACACGGCCTTTGATCATATGATGTAAAACAAGCAATTGATTCAATCATAGAAAACCTGGGCAAAGTCATTCATGCTTTCAAAGTAATAGCATTCAACAATAACAACTCTGGAGCTCAAAACCTCACATATAAGCTCATTCACATTTGACATGCACATCCTGCTTAATTTCACAATCACAATCATGATATTATGCATTTGTTCACAAAGCTTGTGAATCACCTGTATAAGCATTTTAATGTGCACATCATCTCAACATCAATCAATCAATAAGCATCATCAAGCATTACTTATCACACAATCACAGTTAATAGCAAACCATCATAACAAACCAGGTGTTCAATAGAGTACATCAAACCCTAATCTAAAAACAAAAACAAATAAGTTCAGAAAACTTAAACCAAACAAAGCATAAGTCCTGCTCTAGTTATGATAGCATTCATCAGTAAATGCTATCTCAACTCCTCCTCAATCTGAGCTGTCCTCTGTATCCTCCTTCTTCTTGGATCTTATAGTCTTGATTCTTTTTGCCCGATGAGGAGGCCATCCCTGCATCAAACATAATTCACAAAACCAAAAGATACATTGTTAAGCATTAGTAAACCATAATGAAGAAATCAGCCCCTTCAATGATGCTCTCTCCCAACCCCAAACTTAGATGGAAAACTAGTGAGCAAGTGAGTGGAAGAGAAATTTTCTTAAGAGAGAAGAGTAAAAAGATGTGGAAAACCTAAGAGAAGGTATGTGGGAGTGTTTGTGCAGAGAAGAGCTTGAAAGACTGAGAAATTACACAGCTTAGGGTTTAAAAATACCCTAATGGGCTCGGGTTCCGCTAAGGGGAACTAAAGCCCATCTGCGAGAGTACCGCTCAGCGGTAATTGCCGCTCAGCGGCACTTTCGTGATGTGCCCTTCTCCTTCTTTTCATTACCTGCGTGCCTTCCCTACATGTGCCTCATAGGTTCCCTACAATTCATTGTTAAAGATGCTTATGCAAATCCTAACTAAAAATAAACAAACAGAAACAATCAATCAACTGAGTTGCCTCCCAGGTAGCGCTTGTTTAACGTCACGAGCCTGACCCAAATTCCACCAACACCCATCAGTAGGTGTTTCCAACTTACCAACACCCATCAGTAGGTGCAAAATCTTCTCACCAACACCCATCAGTAGGTGTTACAAACCTAGTATCCTTCAGTAGATACTTGTCCACATAGCATCCTTCAGTAGATGCTAAATCCAACAAAATAATGTCCACAATAATGTTCATAAATTACAAGTTACACAACCAAAATAAAACAAATCAAAAGTTTGTAAATCCACTGGGTTGCCTCCCAGCAAGTGCTTCTTTAACGTCACTAGCTTGACCCTGTTAAAGCTCACGTTCCATCTTCTTTATAGTTGATGTAGTCCTTCCACCAACCTTTCAACTGCTTCCTTTGGACTGTTTTGGACTCTCTAGAATATGGAGACTCTATCTCTATCATCTCCTTCTCTTTAAAGCCTTTTATAACCCACAACTTGTTCTTGAGTCTTACAGGTGTGCCAAGTTGGAGTCTTATTTTCTTCCAGTCTCTAGGAACTTCTTCTCCTTTTCCAATCTTTTCTACCTTGGGTACCTGAAAATACAAACAATGGTTATCAGAAACCTCAAGATTTTTATTTTTACCTCTAGTTATGGGTGCATCTTGAAATGCAGCTTTATAACTGGCTTCTTCCTCCTTTGCTTGTGTTTCATCTTTGAAGACATCGACCACCACTCTCTCCTCTCTGTCTTGGAGAACCACTATACCTTCATTCACATCTATGATAGCCCTGGCCGTTTTCATAAACGGTCTTCCAAGTATAAAAGGTATCTTCTCGGTTTCCATCTTCATCACCACAAAGTCTGCCAAGAACTGAAGTTTGCCAACACAAACTACAATGTCTTCTGCAATCCCACATGGCTCCTTTGAAGATCCATCAGCCATTACAAGATTAACCTTTACAGGTTTTATTTTAACATGGCCAATTTGCTCCAATAGAGAATAAGGCATCAAGTTGACACTTGAGCCTAAATCAAGGAGAGCTTTCTTTACCTTTTTCTTCCCTATAGTGCAAGGGATAGAAAAACTGCCTGGATCTGCTGCTTTTGGTGGGAATGATTCTTTCTTAACAGTTACACATTTTTCTTCCTCATCCTCTCTACGTCTTCTTTTTGTAGAGGTTCCTTCATCTGATTTTGTGTAAACTGCTATTTTCTGTAGAATTTGTTCCCAAGGAGCTTCATTATCAACCATTCTGAATAAATCTGTGAAATCCATTGGTTTCTCCTGATTTGTTGGAAAAGGAAAAATGTCCTTTCTTTCTTCTTCTCTTTTCTCTTCTGCTTCATCTCCTTCTAACTCAATGATCTCTTCATTTACACTCTTGACCACTTTGCACTCTTCTCTGGGGTTAACCTCAGTATTAGCCCCAAAGTTTCTGTTGGGTCTTTCTTCCAATTGCTTGGTGATCTGACCCATCTGAATCTCCAAATTCTTTATAGCAGCTTCAGTGCTCTTTTGAGAAGATTCAGTTTTCTGGATGAATTGCTGAAGAGTTTCTTCCAACCTTGTTGATCTGTCATTAAGCATAGATAATTGTTGCCACAAGGTTGGTTGCTGCTGCTGCTTATTATACTGATTAGCCTGCCCAGTTTGTCCTTGGCCAATGCTTGGATGTGGTTTCCAACCCTGATTATAATTCCCTTGACGGTATGGAAACTGATTAGCCATGAAGTTAACATCCTCCAAGGCCTCCACTGGAAAAGCACACTGGCCATTTATGTGATCACCTCCACATAGTTCGCACAACTGGGTTTGTATCTGGGCAGCAGACTTCAACTCTTTAGGTAATTGAGCCAAAGTTTTTGTCAGAGTCTCTAGCTGTTGAGTTAGAATTTTATTCTGTGCTAGCAGAGCATCATGCGTTTGTAATTGTAGAACCCCTTTTTGTGGCATTGCTTCCTCTGGAGTCTTCCATTTGATATTGCCTCCAGCTGAGGCATCTAGCATCATCTTGGTTTGTGAACCAAGCCCTCCAAGGAAAGTTAGGACTACTTCTTGATCTTCAAAGCCATGCGTGGGAGTTTTACGTAACAAGCTTTTATACCTATCCCATGCATGTCCAAGTGATTCTTCCATGCCCTGCTTGAATGAAGATATCTCTTGCTTTCCCTTAGTCACTTTAGATTGTGGGAAGTATTTATTCAAAAACTTTGCAACCACTGCTTCCCACTCTGTGAAACTTTCTTCTGGAAAAGAGTTCAACCAAAGCTTAGCATTGCCTCCCAATGAGAAAGGAAACAAGCTAAGTTTGATAGCTTCGTCTGGCACCCCATTAATCTTGACCGTGTTACAGATCTCATTAAATGTTGTAAGGTGCTCATATGGGCTTTCATGTGATAACCCATTAAATTGATTACTCTTTACCAGTTGAATTAATGCTGGTTTGACCTCCATGTTGGCTGCATTGACTCTAGGTCGAGCTATGCTATTGAAGTGCTGAGGTCCAGCAAGATTAGTGTAATCTGCAAGAGTTCTTCTAGCATTATTATTGTTCTCCATACTCCATGTGCTATGAACAGAACCTTGTGGTGATGATTGTAGGAGAGTTTCAGGAGAAGGGAAAAGTTCTCTGGACGTTCTGATTCTTCTCCTCCTTCTACTCTCGTCTAGCCCTTCAAGTAGTGGTTCTGTTGTTTTCTTACTTCTAGTTCGAATTGCCTTCTGCATGCACAAGAAAACAAAACCCTAGAAAAGATTTGTTAGCACAAAAAGATATAGAAGAAAATAAAGATTGAAAAGATATAAGAAGATAAAAGATTTAGAAGATAGAATCAAATAAAATAAAACCTAATCTAAAAAAAAAATCTAATCTAAAAGATAAAATAAAATAAAATCTAACCTAACCTAAAAGATAGAATAAGAATAAAATAAAATCTAACCTAAAAAGATAAAAAAAATAAAATCTAATAAAATAAAATAAAATCTAACCTAAAAAGATAAAAAAAAATAAAATCTAATAAAATAAAATAAAATCTAATCTAAAAAGATAAAATAAAATCAAATAAAAACCGAAAAATAAAAAACAGAAAACAGAAAAACAGAAAACAGAAAAATAAAATAAAAATTCGAAAATAAAATAAAATCTAATCTAAAAAGATAAAATAAAATCAAATAAAAACCGAAAAATAAAAAACAGAAAATAAAAACAGAAAACAGAAAAACAGAAAACAGAAAAAATAAAATAAAATAAAATCAAATAAAATACAAACTGAAAAATATAAACAGAAAAATAAAATAAAATAAAAATTCGAAATTTAAAATAAAATAAAAAAAAATAAGTCAAAGATAATCAATAATCACACAAATTAACCAGTTAAACCACGAATCCCCGGCAGCGGCGCCAAAAACTTGATGGACAAATTTGTAAGCACCAAAATATGATGTCACAAACTTGTTTCACAATCGGCAAGTATGACCGAATCGTTCAAGTAATAAAACTTGGTAAGACCAAGTATCGTTCTTCCCAAAGGACTCACGGCCTAGTTTAGTTATGTGGTTTCTTGATTAACTAAGACTTACAAACGAAATATTTGAGTTTAAAATGTAAGACAAAAAATAAACATGTATGCATGAATTTTGATCAATGGCAAAGACAAAAGATAAACACTTTCAATGGAATATATGAATGAATATGTTGTTGGGGGTCAATTTCATCTCATCCACTCTCATATATTTTAGGAATTCAACATTCAAATCATCATTGTTAATGCCACTCTCTAATGTACCATTCTAGATGGCTTCTCCCTAATCAAATAGTTCATACAATTCCTAGCATTCCTAATGATTAGTTCATGAGTGCAGGAGCTTAAAGGCAACCAATAGAATATTGTCAGTATAATATTGGGAGAAATTCCCCGGATCTAGACTTCCCCGTACGTGTCCGTATCGACAAAACCAATAATCATGCATTAGAATGAGTTAAACAATGCAAGCATTGAGCAAAGAGGAAAAACCCTAACTAAAGATGAAAGAAAGCATATGTCTTAATTCAAAGATGTACTCAACAGATTCCATATATGAGAGCTTCAAGAGATTACATTGATTCCCCAACAAACATACAAGGTTTAGTTCACCATATTCATGGTGAACCTAGATGAATAACAATGAAAGTATGAAAGAGATAGAAAAACCCGTGAAAGAGAAGAGGAGAGCTGTCACCATCTCCCAATCTACCCCAAGGGGTGGAAGAGAGAGTGTTTGCCTCGTTTCTGCCAAAGATGTCTAACTAAAGGACGTGCAAGCCCTTATATACTAATCTAGAGTTACAAAAGATTACAAAAGCCCAAGCCCGAAAAGTGCCGCTCAGCGCCATTTACCGCTCAGCGGTGGTTACGCGTCTTCTTTCTTCCCCTCAGCGGCCATTTGCCCCTCAGCGGTTCCAACGCCACCTCTTGAGTGCCGCTCAGCGGTAGTTTGCCGCTGAGCGGTGCCTTCGACTTCTCCTTTTTGCACTCTTTCTTGTCTTTTCTAATGTCCTCTCTCTTATTCTTCACTTCTTTCACCAAATTCACCTCAAAACCTGCACAAAAACACTTAAATCAAGCATAAACCTGTCCAGCTCTCTTATTTCTGAAAATATAAACAAAAGGCATGATTTCAAGCTAGTTTCTAAGTCTAAAGGTTGCTTTTAGTATCAACTTTAAGCATGAAAATAACAGTTTTTCAACTGTTATCAACGTTCTAGTTGGTTGGGAAGACACAACATCTGATTTAAGAATTTTAAAGTATGTCCTTGATCGAACTGATCTGTTGGTGATCCGCCAAGGTCAGTTTCTTCATTACCATGTAAATTTGTTAGGTATTATTAACTAAATACTGCTATATGTACAATATTGTAGAAAAATACTATCTTGACGACGCCGGATTTATGCTGAAAAGCTATGTTATTACACTATATAGAGGTGTCAAATAGCACCTTAAAGAATTTACACGCAGAGGACCACAAAATCCATGCGAGCTCTTTAACCACTGTCATTCATCCTTGACAAATGTTATTGAAAGGACATTTGGTGTGTTGAAGAAAAGGTTCCCTATCATTGCAAGTGGCATTGAACCACATTATGGGTTGGAAACAATGACAGACATTATATTAGCTTGTTGTATCCTACACAACTTCCTTCGTGGCGTGGATAACGATGACTTATTACTTGATGAGGTTGATAATGAATTGAATGAAAGGGAAGACCATACAACATCATCTCAAGTTCGTGAAAAAGATTATAAGCTTGATAGTAGTATTAGGGATTTGATAGCAGATGAAATGTGGAGAGATTATCAAAACTCGTAGTTCTTGTAATTGATTGGTTGTATGACTATGTTATTTGTAATGACAAGAAATTAGTTTTATGGTTATTTAAACTTAACTTGTTATCATTTTGTTTATGAAATAGGTTTAAACTGAACAGGGGTAAGGGAGTCGTCATGGAGTCGATTGATGGTGCAAGAGAGTTTATAAAATGGACAGAGGACATAGACACACGACTTTTGCATGCCATGCTCGAGGAATCACGTTTGGGGAATAGGGTTGATGGAAGTTGGACAATCCAAGCTTACAATAACATTGTTGATAACCTTCACACTTGTGGGTATGTTGTCATTAGTAAAAATAATGTCAAAAATCGCCACAAGATTTTGAAAGACAAGTGGCATGAGGTACATGACTATTTGTGTCATTGAGTGGATTTGCTTGGAACGACATACCATTGAGATTTGAAGCAAAGGATGGAATTTGGGATGACTTGATTAAGGTATTAATTACATATGTATGAAAAGTGGATTTGTTATACACAATATGAACACATTATTAAATTATGAATGAATTCTGCATTATATTTCAAGCGAGGCCAGCTACGGCCAAGGGGAAGGTTAGCACCATTAGACACTTTGATCTAATGGTAGAGCTTTGGGCGGTGGATCATGCTTCTGGGAGTAGATTTCAGATCGCTCGGCAAGCACCTCAGCAACGCAAGGGCCTTGTGTGCATGTGGATCTGATAATGGTAATTCTTACCATTATCTAAGCATCAATTTAGTAGCAAAATCAACTCTTTTCTAGCTTGTAACTTGCTTAATCTCTTTTTTATCTTAGTTTTATGAATAATTGTGTTTTGGGCTACTTTGATGTAATTTCATCTATAATCCCTTTATTTTGTATCTAATAATATGCTTGGAAGAATCTCCAACAATGTATAGACCTGGACCAACCACAATAAGCAAGCATATCTACAGAAAAAGAGAAAAAGATGTAGCGCAGAAAAGTCAGACTGAGGGCCCTAGGTCAAGGGCCCTAAGCGCCACCTGCACAGAAGATGATTTCAGGTCTGCTCACGCCGAGGGCCTCTTAGCAGGGGCGCTGAGCGCCATGATGCTGTGAGAATTTCTCGCCTGGGCGGCTTCTCCAAGGGCGCTGAGCGTTGGCGGCGCTGATGTGGCAGATCTCTTCTATTTAAACCTAAAACGCGAAGGGGTTTGGGTCTTTGGTGGTTTGGAGGCGTGATTTCACTCAGAGGAGAGCTTGGAGGGTTCCCAAGGTTTGTGGGAACACTCCCTTCTTCCTCTTTGGTTTCTTCTTCTTCTTCCATGGCCATTTTGTAAGCTTAAAGGCTCTCCATGGACGTGGAAAGTGAAACCCATCTTGTTTGGATTAGTCGTAGCCTATGAACTCTTGCGTATTTGTTGAATGATTCAAATGTATATATATATATATATATATATATATATATATATATATATATATATATATATATATATATATATGCCTCTTCTATCAATTGCTAGTATTCTTATTTCTAATCTTAAAGCTTGCATGTAATAGAGATGTTCATGGCTTGATCTTTGATTCATGGGTATGGGAATGTATCTTGTGTAATCTAGAACTGAAACAAGAGTACTAGTGGTTCATTGATTTTAGAGATGGGAGATGATTCACTTGTTGTCTTAGATCCTAGTTCTAAATGCGGGTTTTTCTTGTTAATTAATCAAGAGATTGATAGTTAATAGGTGAAAGCTAGGCTCTTTCACTTAAGGAATTAGGGCAAGAATTTTTGTGGATTGACTTTAGTAATTTGATGGAGAGGAGATGAAATTGTGTATGTACAAGAGTGAATTGGTGAAAACTAACCTTAACATTGTCATTTCGTACCAATTCTAGTCTTTTTCGCTCTTAAGCGTCTCCGGATGCCAAAGACCGCTTTTATTTCCTTGTCAATTTATTTTGTTGCACTTATTCGTATATTCGTTAATCTAAATGAGTTGTTAATCATGCAATTAACTAGTGTTACATGAGTCTCTTGGACAACGATACTTGGTCTTACCATTTTATATTACTTGAACGATTCGGTACATTTTCCGAGGTCTTAACAAGTTTTTAATGAGAACATGGAATACATTCCTGAAGTGCTCATTTATCCAAGGTTTACAACCCCAACTCCACCATCCCCTCCAGCTACGGACGAGTACAGTCCAGGACAAACTTAGTTTGTGCCTTCGTCCCATCTATAGACACTTCATCCTCACATGGTTTGAAGAGGAAGGCACTTGTGGTGGATGTAATGGACGCCCAATTTGATAAATTGACGATCGGGCTAGATGGCTTCATGGATGTCATGGGATGTCAAACACGGTCGAGCGACAAGTGATGCCCATGAAGAAGAGAAATGAAATTCTCAATAACCAAACAAATATCCTGCGTTGCACACCTACATTCCAGTACACAAAAAGGACATATGGGAGATGTTGAGTGTGATGAACATTTCAGATGAAAACTTTATGGATAGGGATGACAACAGGTCGGGTTGGGCACGGGTAGTGCCTACCCGCAACCCGACCCACCAGATAAAATTGTACCCGCTACCCGCCGGATACCCGTTTAAAAAATATCCGCGGGTATTTTAAAACCGCGGATACCCGCAAAAAAAAAAAAATTTAATACATCTTTAAAATAAAATTACAAATATATATATATATATATATAATATAAATTAAATTAAATATAAATTAAAATTTAATTTTAATTAAATTTAACCTAATAAAATATAATTTTATTTTATTTTTAATTAAATTTAATTAAAAATTATATAAATTATTTTTTTTTTGCGGGTAACGGATACCTGCGGGGCGGGTAGTATACTACCCGTACCCGACCCGTTTAGAAGCGGGTATTAAAATATCTGTTACCCGTTACCCGTGGGTAGTAAATATCCGCGGATAGTTACTACGCGCCGCAGATTTTACCCGCGGATACCCATGCCCGCGGGTAAAATAGTCATCCCTATTTATGGAGCAATGTTATGATTTCCTCAATGGAAATCCTACATGCACAAAGAAGTTGATGGGACTACCCCCACATCGTAGATGGAATAAGTTATGTAAGATGATGATGGGTGGTGACTGAGTCCGGCTGTATCTTTAATAGTGTTAGTTCTATTAGTATTACAACCTTAGGTGATTTTGTATTGTAATTTAATATTGTTCGTATTCAAGATTGTGCAATGTTCTTGTAATGGTTATGACATTTTCTTAATTAAATTGTTACTATTAATGTTCAAATGTTCTTATGACATTTTATGTGTTAATTTTATTTTTTTTTTGTTCAAGTTATTTCGAAATGGCATCATCATCGTCCAAAAGGACACGAAAAAGTCGTAAGGGAAAAGAACCTACAACTAAGATAGCAGCTCCTACATATACGACGCCATGTGTTGAAGAAGTCTTAGATCAGCATCGTTTTTTCAGTGATAGCCATAAGATGGAACATTATGTTACTGACTTCTACACAAGAAATGTTGTGGTTACTAAAATTATGTATTTTCATCATCACCTTGTCTTTCAAGAAGTTATGACATTGTCGTGACCCTTTTATTCGGACTTGATCAAAGTCTTCTACTCAAATCTAAGGATCTCTAGAAATGGATATCTTCTGAGTGAGGTAAACAAGAGAAGGATTAGAATGAAACTAATTGATTGGTTGATTGTTGCTCATCTGAAATATGAGGGTCAGAAATTGTGTTTCGCAAATATCCCATATGACTTTCCCTATGACCGAGACATGGCATTGGCTATTGTGGTCATACCATAAATGTAGGGTCAAAGTGTTAAAACGGTTAGTTGTTTGAATATTAATGATAGACTTTTGCATTATGTTATTGTGCATATGTTGATTCCTCGACCTGAAAATTTTGCAAAGTTATTGCATGAGGATATCTTTATGTTATGGGTGCATAAAAATAATATAACTATCAATTGGCCTCATCACATCATGCAACATATGCTTAAATGCAAGGATGGTGACACAACTCTACCATATGGTGTCTTGATCACCCAAATCATATAATACAGTGAAGTATATCTTGATGTCGATGCCAGCACTCAAATTGGGACCAGACAACATTTTGCAACTAATTCTTTGAAGAGGTTGAATATTGTTAATGTCAACGGTATTTGACAACACGACGTCGGTGATGATGAAGACGAAAAGCAACCACAACATCACAGTCCTCAACATGACCATCCTATGCAACCTCCTCTCTATCCTTCAAATCTTAATATGATGACTCAAATGTGGGAGGGGTACAAGACTTGAAACACAGAATTGAAGATAACTTGGCCAACTTATCCCTCGACATGAACTGACAATTTGCTAACCTTAACCATAATGTTAATTTAATTTTGCACTATTTAGATGATTAAGTTCTTTACTATTTGATGACTATATTATATGACTTATTATATTACATTAACTTATGTCTTTGATTTCTTACATTAACTATATTTAAATTCTACTTGTTTTCACAACAGTTATCATACTTTTATTTGTTGTGAATGTCACCTTAATGAACTGTAAATCAGCTTGAATAATTGATGAATTAGAAAAGGGAAATAATGAAACAAGAAAACTATGTGTAATTGTTCAACGACAACTACAAGTCATGGAGTGTTGAAATGCGTTGTTAAGAGCCACAACTTATTCATTTAATCATACTTCAGAAAAAATTTATAACTTATTAAGAACTATGAACATTCAAGATGATAATTTATTCAGACGATGCTTCGACTTTCTATCTTCACATCCATCTCATACAAGACGTCTAATAGGGATGCCAATACAATATCGTTCGAATAGATTGCTTACATACCTAACCGAAGCAACTTTATCATAAACTATGAGAAATATATTTGTATCTTATTATGTTCGCAATTTTTTTGTCATGTAATATTCTAACTTCGATTAATGATTTTTCTTCATAAATATTAAATTTAACTTCAATAACAAAAAAAAATCATATCACTTAGTAGTAAATTATATTAAAAAATTATTATATTTTAAAAAATATTATTTCAATTTACCAAGTTACATTTTTTTTTAATTTTTTAAATTTTATTTTAATAATTAATTTTAATTTTTTTTCTCTTTATAAACATTTTTACAATTAAATACAACATTAACAATTATCATTTTATATTACTTTTATAACTAGGGGTATTTTGGTAATCTTCAATTTCTACCAATTAAATAATTTTTTTATCTGTCACATCGGTCAAATCCTACACTAATTTTTACAAACTTTACTTCCAAATACATTCTCACTCGCCTCCAAATCCACTCAAAAAACAACAATCAATTCACTCTCAAATTCATCCACTCACTCTCTCTTAAAACAATCCTCTAAAGGGAACACACCGTTAAAGTTTTCTACTCTATCAAATCGTACAAGCTATGTTTTAATAAAGGCTATGATAAAACATTGTACCTCTACAAAGTAGACTTCTCACTTAAAGGCTACCTGCTCAACCTAAAGTCAACCTCTCTGTCTAACGATCATCACACAAGAAAAGTTATAAGTAGAAATAAGCTTGAAAGGAAGATAAGTGAACTCGTGAATGCTTAAACAAGCTTATTGTGCTCATATATCGTTTAAAGATAAATATTTTCTAAAAGAGAAAAACCTTAGCAATATCTTAGATTTCTTTGTATTGTTTATAGCCTGTCTTCGAGAACTATCAATATGTACCTTGCTCATAACATTGTTTATGTTGTACATTCTAAAGAGAATTAAAACACTTTATGTTTAGCTCAGTTGAGTTAAACAGTCTAGACGTTTTATCTAGGATTAGACTAGGAGTGGTTAGAATACTTGTAAGCAAGGAGTGGTTAAACTCGGACTAGTTATGTTGACTAGGTGAAATGGGAGTAATAAGAATACTCGTTGTAAACCTGGAGAGGTAAAATTTGTGTAATCTTTTTAAAGATTAGTAGAACCCCTTAAGAGTTCTTAAGGAAAAACTGAACGTACCTCAGGTTGAGTGAACCAGTATAAAATCTATGCTCTATTGTTTCACTCTTTGAAGCGTTTTCCACTTACGCACTTCATAGAAACCAGTGTCTAAACATCATATATAAATTATATATCTTCTACAATCCATTAGACACTGATTTACAAAAGAATTTTTAAAACACTATTCACCCCTCCCCCCTCTAGTGTTTTCTCATGATTTCAATTAGTTTATTAACAAGTTCCTAGAGTTAAGTTTCTCTTATGTTTTGTTGAGTTTCATACTCTATTTTTTATTTTAATAGGTTTTTTTCCATTTTGTGCTTCTTGTTCTTTTTATGCTTTCACAAGGAAATAATTTGTTTTGTGTGTGTGATGGTCTTAATTTGAACTTAAAAATAGTGAAAAAGAGTTGTTAAAAGATCAAAAGAAAAGGCTACAAAAGAAGTATAAAAAAAGCCTAGAAAAATGTTGAAATTATGTGCATATGACCATTACCACTAGCTCAATTTGTGAATTTATTTTGCTCCATTTTGCTCACTATTTTTGTGTGTAACTACATTTTCCAGTAGCTTAAGCCTTTGCTTTTGGTGTTAAAAGAGTGGCCTTAGTGCACCATTAGCTCATAGCTTGCCTAGACAAGAAGCACCCATTTTTATGCCCTCATTTAACCTATAATCTTGGATTCTTAATTGGTTTTTGTATTTCAAATGAATATTTTAATTAGGATTTTTTATAATTGGGTTTATTAAGCATGAGATACAAAATCGTGAGAAAAAATAACTTTTTAGTTGCACAAATATTCTTTGGATATTTTGAGATGTGTCAGTGCTCTTACAATTAAGTTGGGCTTATTAAGGTGTGAAAATAAATTGGTTAAAGCTTCATGACACCTTAAAGATAAATCCAATAATAGCAAATAATAAAGACCACAAGAAGTCAAGCCAAACATTACATGAAGAAAGCAAGAAAAACATGAAAAAGTGAAGAAATTTGGCTATGTTAGGAAGAGGGAACAAGTAACAAAATTTAGACCTTGCAGTTGTCTATATTTTTATCTACAAAAAGGGGTTTGATAATTCATAAATGTTTATGATAAAAGATAATTTGGAAAAAATATATCTTAAAATATTTTATTTGATATTGTAAAATAATTACCTTATTTAACTATATTAGTAAATATCAAAACAAAGTTTCTATATAAAAAAGAAAAACACATTAAAGGAGTTGAGGAACCCTTTCGGGGTTCTTCACCCTCTCTTATTATATTTTTATTCTAGTTCTACATTCCATAGAGTGTTAAGCCTTTGGGATTGATTCTACTAGATTATGAGGTTAGAAGAATAAATTTGTTTGTTCTTTTAATTCTAGTTGTGATTTATAATTTTTTTATATCTTTTGTCTCTTAATCAACTAAAAGTAATGATCTTTACATTATAGCAAGTTAGCATGATGTTAAATCTACATAACATATCAATCATAGGAGTCCAAGGATTTTTAATTGGTTTAAACCCTTTAGTTGTCCCAATTTATGTGAGGTTTTCCCATTTTGATCCCTTTCTTATTAAAATCCTCAATTGAGTCCTTATAAGTGGTAATTTGCATCAAATAAGCCCCTGCCGTTAAATTTTGTTAACGGGGTTAACTTTTTGCACAGGTGGAAGCATGACGTGTTTTTTTCTTGAAACGTGGCTTGTTCAGAGTTTAAATGTGGCATTATTCGTGGAATTATTTTAAACGTAATAATATAAAATTAGGGAAATATGAAATGGGATTTAGGGTTCAAAGAAATTGAATTTGGGATTAGAAATCTGAGAGGAGAGTGCATCCGAAGCTTGAACGAAGTGTTTAGTGGAGAGGATACAGACTTGACTAGGGCTTTGGAGGTTCATGATTGGAGTTTGGACGTCAAACGTGAAGTCGTTGTAGGTGTGCGTGAAGTCGTTTTGGATCTGTCGCAACCGGAATCGCGACGGGACGACGATCCAAAAAGAAACGGGTTTTAAAAAGAGATTTGGAGTCGCCACCATAGTTTATTATGGAAAACTATGGAAAAACCTCAAAACGATAAAGCACGGTCCACGAAAACCAAAGATTGGGTTCGGGAGTCGGTTACGCGTGGGGAAGGTGTTAGCACCCCACAACGCCTGCCCTAAGGCAGTACCTTTAACTAAATGCACGAATATGATGTGGTTTTTCAAAATGTTTAATTATCCCCTAAAATAAAATTCTAAATAAACAAAACATATTTTTTTAGTTTTTTGGGCCCGACAAGGATTGACCTTGCTCCTACGTATTCTCATTCAAAATGAGAAATCAGGGTTACGTAGTTCTAGCTAAAAGATTGTTTGTTGTTTGGAAAAGCATATGTTTTTAATTTTTGGAGATTTTTATGTTTTTAATATTTTCGAGAAGGTAATGAGTACTAGGCTGACGCGAACGGTCGCACGAGTACTCATACCTTTAAAATGATATTTAAATATTTTTAATTATTTTTGAAAAGAGAGATAACGATATTAAGCACTAGGACGATGCGAACGATCACACGATCACTCATACTGTTATCTGCTTATTTAGGAAGACTTGAGAGCAATGAGTGCTAGGCTGATGCGGACGATCGCACGAGCACTCATACCCTCGTTTAATATTACGTAAATAAGAGAGAAAAGTATTGAACACTAGGACGATGCGAACGATCACACGAGTGTTCAACCTTTAAACGTATTTTTGAAATTTTATTTAAGAAAAGAAGAAAAGGTTTTTAGCACAAGGACGACGCGAGCGGTCACACGTGTGCTTAAACCTTTAAAACATATTTCTGTAAATTTATTTAAGGAAGAAGAAGAGGTTTTTAGCACAAGGCCTACGCGAGCGGTCGCACGTGTGCTTAAAACCTTTTTCAAAATATTTTTATTTGGTTTTTAACTTTTGTAAAAGAAAGGAAAAAGATTTTCAGCACAAGGCCTACGCGAGCGGTCGCACGTGTGCTTAAACCTTTTCAAAATATTTTTATTTGATTTTTAACTTTTGTAAAAGAAAGGGAAAAGATTTTCAGCACAAGGCCTACGCGAGCGGTCGCACGTGTGCTTAAACCTTTTCAAAATATTTTTTGTAATTTTTATGGAGAATAAAACAAACAAGTCTAACCGATAAAAACAAAAGCGCGTGGACTATCATAAAGGGGTTACATGCAATAAAAAACTAACTAATAAAAAGAAAACAAAAGCATAAAAATAAAGCAAGAGAAAAGCCCAACATGAATAGGGGTACAGAAATAAAAACCAGAGGTGTGGAGTGAAATTGAGGCTCTTTTGGTTTGGGTCAAAGTTCTTTTTCTCCAACTTTGAATCTGCCAAGGTGTAAAGATGAAAATGGTGGTGCATCCCGAAATAGTGTGCACAGGCCCAATTCTTCTTTTATTTTTGTTTGCAGAAACAGAATGGGTTTCAGCCCAAATGGAAGGGGGTGTGAATAGAATTGTGCATGTGGTAGGAGGAAAAGGGAAGCAAACCACACCAGGCCCAAGGCCTCTTGACCCCAATCAGAAACCCATTAGGGGTTCCCCAACTTCATCTCATTTTTCATTCAGAGACCTTGCACACTTAGGGCTTTCCTCTTCCGCATAGGACCAAAGAGGCTCACGGGCGTCACCTCCGCAAGCACACTGCGGCCTCCACCAGACCGGCCGTCGCCAGCCGCAAACCGGGCCACCTGTGCGCTGATCGCCGCCACAGACCCACTGGTTGTCGCGCCAAGCTTCTCCGAACCAGCCACCGCGCCACCTCTTGACTCCTCTCCCGGCCCAGAAATCCGATGAAGGGGTGTCTTCCCTGCGTGCCGCCAAACCGGCCCCCACGCCACCACCTTCCACCAGTCTTATTCTCGCACGGCCCAGATTCGCTACCGGTGCACGCGACCCACACCGGCAACCGCCTCAGCTCCACCACTAAACAAACTAGGATGCCACCATTGTCAGCGCCGATGCTCCCTTCCGGAGGGATTGCTAGCCGCCGTATTGGGTCTTCCTCCCTGCTTCTCCCCTTTACGCGCGAGGAGATGATTATCTTCTTCCCTTCCACTGAAATCAAACACTGCAAGTTGTAGCCCAAGGTGTTGCGAGCACAGCCGTCCACCGCCGAGACCATCACTAACCCAGCTGCCCACCGTCAAGACCATCACCGGCCGTCACTGGAGCTCTTTCCCTCTTCATCATCTTTTTTCGTTTGATATTTTGTCTACTGGGAAACAGTAAGCCAGTGGTGTGCGCATATGAGTGTGGGGAGGCTGGATTTGTTATGTGTATTGACTGAATGCTTGGATTGATTCTCTTTTCTTTGCAGGAAAAAGGTATTTGGGGGATTTTGGTATTAGAAGTCAGGATTGATGATGATAATGGGATTGGAAGTGATAAGGGGTTCTTTCGGTGTCGACAGAGTATGGAGAAGGGTAGAGAGAGATTTGAAATTAGGCCATGGTTGAGGAATTTCTTGTAGCCGTGAGTGATGAAAAATGAAGACGGATATGGGCTGTGAGCGTGAGTATGGAGGATGGGTGTTTGGCCGTGGAAGTGTTGATGATGTTGGAGATGGTGTTTTAGATGGAAATGAAGAGGAAATGGATAAAAATGGTAGATTCTGATCCCCCGGTGTCCCTATGGCTATGGTAATAGGTGTATATGAGTTGCCATCATTGACAGAGAATGGAGGAGGATTGAGTGTTGTGTGATGCGGAGAGCCCTCCCTCCAGTGAATGGCCTCCCCCTTGGAGGTAATGGAGTTGGGAGTGAAAAAGGAAAAGTTGTTGGGGTGGTTACGGGTGTGTGTGGAGCAGAGGGGTGGTGGAGAGCCAAAAGGGCAGTGCATGTGTCCGTGTGCGTGAGGGAGTAACCGCTTTTTCCTTTTCTCTTCTTTTTTTTTTCTTTTTGCTTTCTCTTTAAAATACTTATATGAAAAATCAAATGAAATAAAAAAACAAAATAAAATAATAAAATTCACAAAAAACATAAAATAAAATAAGATGCAATAAAAAAAAGAAAGACCTATATTATTTAGTCATCCGGACGAAATTGGGTGTTGACAGACGTCAAACGTGAAGTCGTTGTAGGTGTGCGTGAAGTGGAATTTACTGGGAGGTTAGTATGTGTACTTTACATACATGTCAATTTAATATTCGGTTGTTTCTATTGTTATCTGGGGATGCTTTTTTGAATGTGGAGTTGGGGTTGTCTGAAAATGTGGTGTTTGCATATTGCGGTTGTGGTCCCCCATGTCCCCATGTCCCCCATCTTTAAACCCTTTGTTTGTTATGTCATTATCACTTTAATAAGCGGTATTTTTTTGTCGTTATAGGGTTATTTGTAGGTGTAGAATATTGTTCATTGTGTTGTGTGTGATGAATGATATAGAGGTTGTTAATCACCATGGGGGGAAGTTCGTGAATGCGGGTGCCTGAAATATGAAGGGGAAAGTGAGACAATGTATTTTGATCCTGACTTATGGAGTTATTTTGTTGTAGTTAGTGTAGTGAAAAGTCTTGGGTACGACGATTTTAAGGATCTGTGGTTTTCTGTTGGATGTGGTCCTGTATTAGATGATAAGCTAGAAGCATTGTGTGATAACATAGGTGCCATGCATATGGTCAATTTAGCTCACTTAAATGGACAAGTTCATTTATATGTTGTGCACACTATCTCTCAACCTGATGTGATTCACATGATTGAATACAACGTTGATGAGGGAGGTGAGGAAGTTGCACCTCAGGTTAATGAGGGTGGTGAGGTTGCACAATTTGTTGAGGGTGTAGACGATGGTTTGAGGCAACTGTTGGATGAGGGGGTAGGTGGTGATGGTGAGAGGATAGAAGCACAGGATGTTAGTCATGCTGAGATGACAGAAGCAGCTGAAGATGAGGGTAAGAGGATAGAGGTTGATGAAGGAGATGTTGAGAGGACAGAAGCAGATGTAGTTTAGGAAGAGATTCTAGAGTTTGAGGAAGGTGATGTTGAAGGTGAGAGCATAGAAGCAGATGTAGTTCAGGAAGAGAGGATAGAGGTTGAGGAAGATGATGGTGAGAGGACAGCAACAGATGTATCGCAATCGGAATCGCGACGGAACGACGATCCAAAAAAAGACAGGTTTAGAAAAAGAGATCTGGAGTCGCCACCAAAGTTTATTCTGGAAAACTACGAAAAAACCATAAAATGATAAGGCATGGTCTACGAAAATGAGATTCTAAGTTCGGGAGTCGGTTACGTGTAGGGAAGGTATTAGCACCCTACAACGCCTGCCCTAAGGCAATACCTTTAACTAAATACGCGAATATGATGTGGTTTTTAAAATGTTTAACTATTCCCTAAAAGAAAGCTTTAAAGAGACAAAATATATTTTTTAGTTTTTTGTGTCCGACAAGGATTGACCTTTCTCCTACGTATTCTCATTAAAATGAGAAATCAGGGTTACGTAGTTCTTTTAGAAACTGGAAAGCTTGTTTGATAAATTGTTTAGAAAATTTGTTTGGAATTGTGAAAAAGCATAGGATTTGAATGATGAAGCAAGACTTTACTTGTAATAAGTTGTGAGAACAGATAGATTGATGGTGAAGAAGATGAATTTATAGTAGAAATGTGGTATGAGATTTACTATGTATAGAGGGATTAAGAAATAGTAAAATGTGAGAGAAAAATGAAGTAGAGTTTTGGGATGGAATAAAGAGGTTTTGAGAGAGAAGAGATGGATATTATGTAATTGTGCATGTTTTTGAAGTGAAAGAAATAATATAAAAAGTTAGTGGAGAAAGTAGGTGAAATAAAATATAGTAAATAATAAAAGTTAATGTGGAAAATAAGTGAAAGAAATAATATAAAAAGTTGGTGGAGAAGGTAGGTGAAATAAAATATAGTAAATTGTAAAAGTTAATGTGGAAAATAAGTGAAAGAAATAATATAAAAAATTGGTGGAGAAGTAGGTGAAATAAAATATAGTAAATAAAAATTGATGTGAAAAATAAGTGAAAGAAATAATATAAAAAGTTGGTGCAGAAAGTAGGTGAAATAATGTTGATGAAGAAGATATAATTAAAAAATGTAAGTGGAATAATTAGAAAAGTTGGTATATAAAAATTAATAAGGAAATGATGTGCAAAAAGTAAAAAAGGTAAATAATGTGGAATGTGATATGGAGGGTGAGGTGGATGGTGATGTGGAGAGTGGGGTGTGATAAGAGAAAAGGGATGGTGAGGAAGTAAAAAAAAGTGTGGGATTATTTTGAGCCATTGAATTAAGGAATAAAAATTTAATTTGGGGGTGCAAATAGTAAAACAAATAATATTTTTTTTTATTCTTTGTTCTTTTTTATTTATTTATTTTTGTGATGAATTTTATTTACCTGGACGAAATTAGGTATTGACAAGATGAAGTTCAAGAAGAGAGGATAGAGGGACAACAACCTGATGTTGAGGCTGAGAGTAGAGAAGCAAATGAAGTTCAAGTTGAGGCTGAGAGGATAGAGGTTGAGGAAGCTAATGGTGAGAGGACAACAGCAGATGAAGTGCAGGAAGATGAGGGTGAGAGGACAGAGGTTGAGGAAGGTGATGCTGAGAGGACAACAACAGATGAAGTGCATGAAGGAATGATACAGGTTGAGGAAGCTGATGTTGAGGCTGACAGGATAGAAGCACAGGATGGTGAGGGTCATAGGTTAGATGGTCAGGCTTACAGAATAAAAGTATAAGACTTGGAGGATATAAAAGTAGAAGTCTGTGATTGGAGTACATCACGTGATGATGATGATGATGATGGTGAGATGCATAGTGAGGATGGGTTAGTAGACATAAATGTGCAGTGTGATGTAAGTGACAGTTATGGTAATTTGGAGGTTGAGGTTGAACCTGTTTTACTTGGGTCTGAGTCAGATATGGAAGAAGATGATATTAATGATTCCATTTGGTTCAATGACAAATGGCAATCTGAGGACTTAACTTCTCATGGTATTAGTGATGAGGACAGTGAGGATGAAGAAGGGTATGGGCCTTTTTCTACGTCTACTATGCCCAAAAAAATGATTGATTTCAACTAGGAAGTGGGAACATATTTCATGGATAAACAAGACATCCTTGATGCCATCAAAAGTTATGCAGTAGACAATGGGAAAAATTTGAAACTTGTTAAAAATGATAAAAAAAGAATTAGGGTTAAATGTTTGGGATCAAAAGGAGAATGTCCGTGGATGGCATATTTTGGTTTCATGGATGCAGTAAGTCATGGCAACTGAGGACTGTGGTTGACAGGCATACATGCAGTAGGGAACACAAGTTGCGAGTATTCAATGCAAAATGGCTTAGTAGAAAATTGGAAAAAACACTGAGAGAGAATCCTAATGTAAAGGGAGTTGATATTAGAGATAAAATTACTAGGAAATGGAATATAACAATTTCTAAGAACATGGCTTATAGGGCCAAAGCCTATGCATCAGACGAAGTGGATGGGTCCTTGAGTAAGTAGTATAGTAGAATTTATGATTATGCTAATGAGTTATTAGGAAGAAATCTTGGGTCCACAATCAAGGTGAAAGTTGAGTCATATGATGGAAAATAAATCTTCAAGAGGTTTTACGCATGCCTAAAGGCATGCAAAGATAGCTTTGTCTCATGCAGGCCAATCATTGGCCTTTATGGAGCCTTTTTGAAAGGCAGACATCGTGGTGAGCTATTAACTGCTGTGGCTCGTGATGCAAACGACCAAATGTTGTCACTGGCATATGCAATCTTAGAAGTTGAGAACAAGGAGACTTGGACTTGGTTTATGGAGCTATTGATTGAAGACCTTGGTGGACCTAAGGTGTGTTCTTCACGTACAATCATATCAGATCAACAGAAGGTAACTTCCATTATAATTATTGACTTCTATCTTATACAAATTTATTCAAATCAATACCATCTCACCATTTTTATTCTTCATTTACAGGGTTTGTTACAAGCAGTACAAGATGTTGTTTCTGGAGTTGCACAAAGATTTTGTGTAAGGCATTTATATGCCAACTTCAGGAAGAAATTCCCTGGAAAGAACCTGAAAAAGCTTATGTGGAGGGCAGCTATAGAAACTCACCCACAAAAATGGGAAAACGAGATGAGATGTATCAAAGAGTTCAACCAAGATGCTTTTCGACACTTGTTAGTTATTCCTCCAAGGTTTGGCACTCTCGGTTTACATAACTTTTACTTTCTTGTTACTCAACATATTTATTGTGTGACATACATCTTTATTGAAGGTTTTGGTCCAGATCAAGGTTCACAACCACAGCTCAATGTGATACTTTAGTTAATAACATGTCAGAAGCCTTTAACAGTGTGCTAGTAAATACGAGGACAAAACCAATTATTACAATGTTGGAGGAAATCAGACTATACATCATGAAGAGATGGGCCACTAATAGGTCAAGGGTAACGTCATTTAAGTCATCAGTTTGTCCAAAAATACTGAATAGACTACAAAAGGAGGGACTACTAACAAAGAATTGGATTCCCAAGTATCCAAAATTTATGACATATGTATATCTTTGTTTATGTTATCCAAGATAGTAAAAAACTAATGTTACCTATTGATTGACAGCTAGTCTACACAAAGGCTATTTGAAGTCAGACATGTGTCCCAAAGTGGGGAAAAGTTTGTGGTAGATGTAGATCAATATTCATGCTCCTGCAGGAAATGGAGCATCAGTGGCATACCTTGTGTACATGCACTGGCAGCAATGAGGTTTCTCAACATAGATCCAAAGGACTACATACCTGTGTGCTTTAAAAAGTCTACATATGAAGAAGTTTATTCCTCCATTATATATCCCATTAATGGAAACAACCTTTGGGAGGTAACCCAAAGTCCAGATGTCATGCCTCCATCAACAAGACAGATGCCTGGTCGTCCTAAGAAGAAAAGGAGGTTAGAGGAATGGGAGTTGAAGAAAAGTAGCACCAAAATGTCAAAAGGGGGATTACTGAAGAGATGTGGCATTTGTAGGGAAGTGGGCCACAACAGAAAAAACTGCCCCAAGAGAAACCAGGTACAGGAAGAGGGACAACAACCCAGTTCATTGCCTGAGGGTGAAGCATATGGACAAGAACCACTTATGAGTTGAAGATTGTTATCTGTTTTAGTAGTACCAAATGTAATAGGCAAAATTTGATGTTCATCATCTTACAGACATGTCTTCTAAACAATGCTTTAATGTTTCAGTATGTAATAGCATAAAGTATCCTACATATTGCTACTTGTATGAACAATGGATGACTATTCAATCGTATTAATATACAAATGTTCAATTTGAAGCCTATGCATTTTCTTTATTCTCCTGATATTAAATTTTATTATTTATCATCATTATGTCCTTAGTTCAATTCCTCTTAAAGTTCTGTTTACTCAGGTTCCAAGAATACAATATTTTGTATGTTTTATTCACAACTATTTTACAGGTTGTATGTTTTATTCATAACTGTTTACTCAGCCTTTATTGAGAACTGTTTTATAGTTTATATGCACATGTTATGTTATACATAGGGCAACTACTGACAACAAAATGAAACCAAAACAATAAAATTGATTTTTCCCAAATTATCATTTCATTCAAGATCTGAAATTGATACATCTTCATTGCAGAAAACATAAATACATTAAACAGAACTACACTAAAATTATCAACCCTACTACTAATACCAAAACAGACCTAAATTATCAAGCTCTTCCCATCAACATTGCAATTATAATGATGTTCATCACACATAAACACTGACAACCCCAACCAAAAATTTCATCCAACTTTGAAGACCCATCATAGCTTTCTGCACACCAACTATCTTCTTATCACTTTCATTTTCAAAACTCTTCACCAACCTCCCCCATTTTCACTTCCAACCTTATACCTAGGGCAACCCCAGAATTGTTTGTCACGATTCTTATTGGTTTACGCAGTCCTCAACACAGACTTATCTCCACAATGGCATATCAGCGAACCATCATTCATGTTCCACCCTCCATCTCCACGAGAGCTCACAGACCGCAAATGTTTTCTTCCGCACTCATTGCAAGTGGAAGAGGAACACGAATGACCCATCGACATTGTTGCGTCTTTTGCTTTCGCACTCCCCACTGTCCAAACTTCAACTGCTTCCCAATCCTAAAAAAAAAAAGAACCCAAATGACTTCGCGCAAGGTAAAGAACCCTAAATCCTATATATTCACAAATCAAATTATTTCAATTTAATAACCATGAATAACGCCACGTTTAAACTCTGAACAAGCCACGTCTCAAGAAAAAAACATGTCATCCTCCCACCTATGCAAAAACTTAACCCCGTTAACGAAATTTAACGGCAGGGGCTTATTTGATACAAATTACCACTTATAAGGACTCGATTGGGGATTCTAATAAGAAGGGGATCAAAATGGGAAAACCTCACATAAATTGGGACAACTAAAGGGTTTAAACCTTTTTAATTTTAATTGAGAATGTACTTTGATTAAAGGTGAAAACTTTAACAAGAACTAATCAAGAATGTATTTTGGTTAATTAGCTTTTTACTTGATATAAGAGGTAAAAGAATAGACATGATTATGCATACTAATATTTAATAGAGAGTGTATTTTGGTTAAATTTACTATGATTAATCTACAAAGTTCTTGTTTTTATTGAGAATGTACTTTGGTTAATAGTGAGAACGCCAACAAATTAATTGAGAATTTTTATTGATTAATTTGAAATTCTAAGATAATAATTAATTGAACAATAATCTTTAGATAACCAATGATGAATCCTATTTTGAAAAAGCAGTGAAATCAACGTATTTTTTTTATCATTGTTTCTATCTTTTTAAATCTTTTGTATAAATTTATTTCTTTTTCTATCTTTTGTTACTTTGTTGTTTAATCTTTTATTTTTTTATCTTCTTTATTATTTTTATTTTACTAACTCTTTGGTATAGTTTTTATAAATCTAATTTGTTAAGAATTAATTATGTGTTTGTTAGGTGATAACTTAAGACTGAATTTACCCTTTTTATTTTGATGGTTACTATTTCAAAAATACTGAAATTGTTATAGTTTAGTAGTATTAATTTAATCGCGTCAACGATAGCGTATCATACATTTATTCTAGTGCCTTGCTTTAGGTGATTTTTTTGTGTGCTTAACCTTTATTTCTTACCACTTTATTTTCATGCTTCTCTCTAAGTCATTCTTAGTTTTGTCTTGCTAAAAATCCTTTTGAAGAGATTTGTTCATTTTGACCTTTTATAATATGAATAAACCTTAAATTATTCTTATTAAATTTATAATAAAAAATAAAAATATCCATACACCTATTTCACTAACCTCCACGACACTTTCATCTTCTTCTCCATTGTATCTTCACACCTTCATCTCTACTCTTCCACCCTCAAAATAAATTATCCACATGCACCTCCATCTCCATACCTCCATTTCCATTATTCCACCCTCAAAATAAACTTCACACCTTCCTCTCCATCTTCACTCTTCCACCTCAAAATAAATTCCACACCTTCATATCTGTCTCCTCTCTTCCACCCTCAGAATAAATTTTGTACATTCATCTCCATCTCCACTCCAACACTTCATCTACATTCCATCTTCATTCTTCCGTCATCAATGCTTACTCCATTCGTCTTTAATGAAATCCACCTCACACATCGAGTGAGTGATGGAACTAACCAATGGTTCCTTTTCAATAAAATCCATCAATACTACGAGGAGAGCATCCATTGTGAATAGCCAATATATAGTTTCGGATTATAAAACACTTCCAACTTAAAACAATTATAATAGAAAACAAAGTTTCAAAATCATTAATCTGGAACGTATTTTTATATATTTTAAAAATATTATATTCCAAACACAGTCCAAAATATATTTATGAAATATAATATTTTTTAAAATATATTTAGATCTTGTAATCTAGAATGTTTCTAGATCTGAAAATATTTTATAGATTACTAGAACTTTTTTTTAATATATGGGATTATATAATCTAAAAAATATTTTTATATCTGAAAATACTTTTCGAATTGTGTAATTCGAAATAAACTAAAATTGGAAGTGCACATATAATTTTTGCCATTTAATTATAATTTTAATAAGATATTGGGATTTATAAATTTTATGGAGATATAGAAGAAAAAAAGGAGTACGAGAAGAAATTGCCCATAATGAAAATATCATTTTGAGCCCATGTGATATAACTAGACCCAAACTATGTAAATAAGAATAATTATTTGAAATAAAATTTTAATTTGATTCTAACATAATTTTTTTCAAAAAGAAATATTATTGTTACTTATTCCATTATTCAATTTATCAAAATTTTAAATACTAAATATACACCTAAGTAAATTAGTAAATAATCTAGTGACAGAAGTTTAGTTTTTTTTTTATTTTCATTGTCACAAAATTAATTCTCAAATTGGATATATATAATTAATTCAACTTATATATAAAAGGTTTAATACCTACTTTAGTTTCTATTTTTGTGAGTTTTTTATCCTTGATTTTTTTAGGTGTTCAAAGTTATTCCAATTTTTGTAATTTTTATTTAATTTGGTCCTTTTCACGGCGTCTAAATCGTTAACGAGTGTCAACATGAACCATCAATGAAATACGTGGTCCATTTTTTTTGACGTGGTTTCCTGGCGATGTCGCGATTAGGGTTTTTTGTTCACGATTTGGCTTCCCATGGTAGCGAGAAGGTGGACTTTGCGATTAGTGTTTTCTAGTTCATGATTTGGGGCTTGTGTTTACAGGTGGTTGATGTAAGAGTTTCGTGGTTCTTAATGCTTCTATGGTTTGTTGCGATGATGATTCACGAGTTGGGTTTCACGACTTGTGAATATGTGGTGGTTGAAATAGCATGGTGCCTTGTTGTGGTTGATTCGATTTGTGGTGGTGAAGATGTTGGGTTTCATTTGCAATTTGTGATCTTTGGTGTTCTAATTTGCAGGTTCAAACTCGTAGTGGAACTCCGTGTGGAGGAGGCACGAGAAGGGTAGTTAGAGTTTCACTGTGGATTTTGTTGGTGGTACGAGGAAGTGGTGGCCGATAGAGGTTTCTATGGTGGTTTGTGGTTGCGTTATTGATGGCTTGTGGTTGCGTTGTCAGTGGCTGACCATGGAGGTTCTTGCGGTCTGGTGCGCGATTTAGGATTTTTCGCAAGTTGCTCGTGATTTACGGTTTGCGTGAAGAAGATGTTGGTTGTCTGACGATAGTGGTACGAGGAAGAAGATGGTGGTGCATTGCGGTGGCATAGTGGCAGGGAGGTAGAGTTTTGTGACCGGTGATATGGCGACGATAGAGTCAAGGATATTGGGAAGATGATGAGATGATGTGGCAGCTACATCATTCACTGATGGCTCATGTAGATAGTTTGTGGTTAATGATTTAGACGCAATTAGAGAAAATGACAAAATTGAACAAAAATTAAAACCACTTTGAATGTCAAAAAAATCAATGATCATTTTGAACAACACAGACAAAAATATAAACCGAAATAGGTATTAAAACTATATAATATAAGTAACTATAATTTAAATAAATATTTCCTTGTATAAAGGTAAAATAACATTTCATTGTCATAAAATTGAATACTAAGTTTCAAATAATAAAATTAAGCATTTATATTTAATTATAAAAAAAATAATTATGTGTTAATTGAATTCAAAAATTTTAAAATATGACTGGGAATTTGAAGTAGAAAACTCAGTTTCTAAATCGAATCAAATGTTATTTTGTTTCCAAAATTCGCTAGTAGTGTACAAGAAAAGAAAGGAGTCCATGTCTCCTTTTTTTTTCATGTTTCTATGTTCGTCTACATATCTTAGCACCAAAAATTCTTTCAAAGATTAAGTATCTTTAGTAAGTTTATATGAAAACTTAACTTATTTATTTGTATTTCCTTTACTATTACTTATATTATTTCTTTTGATGAATGCATATTTTATTTCTAGATTTGATAATCCTACTTGTGTCAAATGAAATTCCATATATTTACTTTTATCTTCTTACGTACTAATATTGGTATCTTTGTTTGTTGCATCTTTCTAGTTCATGTAAGAATAATTAATTTCTAAGGTTTCCAATTACAATCTCTTACGTCATACTTCCACTGATAAATTTAAATTTTAGAAGATTTATATCCATTATTATTTAGTTACCTCCATGGCTAAAATATATCGGGATTTTTTTTTATCAATCAATGTATTCATTACAACAATCACCTATAATGGTAAGATTTTAAAATTATAATCCTTCAAAAATCTTGTCTACCACGTTTTTGTGGTATCACTCTGATAATTGATGAATGATCGAAATCTTATTCCTTAAAAATACTGTTTCCTAGTCTTAAATTAAAGTATGTTGTTCATGTTATAGCAAATTATTTATAAAATTTAGTATGTTGTTCATGTTATAGCAAATATAATTTTGTAAAAAAATTAACAAAATAACTTAAACAATTGTTCTAAGGAGTTCTAGTTGGAGGATGAAAAATCATTTTAACTAACTTTTGAGTAAGCGCCCTCACAACTCTGTCAATGCATAGCATATCTTGTTGTAGAAAAATATTAATTATTTACAAAGCAAAAAGTTTCAATGATAGATGATAACGATAAAAAGTACATGATTAAGGCAAAATTTAGTGAATGGTAAACTTCAAGTATTTAAATATAAATATTAATGGTGATTTTTCAGAGTAATCAAATCTATCACTAAATATTGTTTACTCGTTTCATTCTTCTCTTACTTTTTTAAAAATGACAAGGTTTCAAAATATATTTTGTCGAGGTGTGCTCAAAGCATCACTATATGTTATCTAGTGCTATTTTATTTTTTGTTGAAAGACTCCAAATGTAAAAGGAACTCCCAGTTCTTTAATAGTTATTCCCTATATTTTAATATTTAATTGTATTGCACTAATTCTTAAAAAAATGCTAACATGGGTTTGGTGTCTTTTTTATGTCTTTCAACAAGTATATTTAGTCACTTGTAACAAAAAAAACAAGTGTCATATTTATAGGAACTTTGTTCAAAATTTTAAGCAATTCTAATTTGTCTAATGCAACAAAACTTTCAATAAAACGGTATTTGATTAAATCTATTAGAAAAATTTAGTAACAAAAGATTAAAACAACTAATGTATATAAGCGTATTAAGATTTAACTTCACCTATCTTCTTCCCATACACTACCAATTATTCAATATTAGTAATGCAGTTATCCAATATACTGCTCATCCTAAATCAATTTCTTGAAACTAAAAATCTAAGGACTTCAATCACAGTGTTGATCCCTCAACCTCTAATGAATGAACACTTGCTTTAAGTGAAAGACTTGACTAAACTAAAACATTCTTGTTTAGATGATTTGATTTGACCTTAGATTTAAGATTAGTTTCACAAATCAATATAAACCAATTAAATAAGATGATTGATCAGTTTATCCAATATTCAAGCATAAATTAAATCATCAACACTTAATGAAAGCATAGTTATATATATAAATCAATAGCAATACATAGAATTAGAAAAGGCTACATCGAATCTCAATATAAGAGAGTTTGACATCATATGGAGTTGTTGTTCCTCTCTCATGATTTTCTAAAAATGTTACAATGAAACAGAGAAGAAATTTCTTAGAAAAAGGTCTATCAAGAAGCTCTCTAAAATAAGACAACACTATATTTTTATAGAAATAAAAATAAAGCTCAGCTCCAACACTATATCTCTCAATAAAGGTTTTCTCCTATCCAGGGTTTTCTTATGACTTAAGCCTCTACTTTGGTGTTCAGCCACGAGGTTTCCTATATGGGATTGTTTTCATTGGATTCAACACTTCGTCATGGTGCTCAAGCTCTACATATTTGATCAATTTAGGTTTACTTCTCGTTGAGGTTTTCTTTCATGGCTCAATGTGATAGATACCCATTTTAGAATTTAGCAAATATGGTGTTATGATACTTAAGCAAGCTCAACAAAGATGCCCATTAGGACATTATGATGACCAAGGTTATCTAGATGTGAAAGTTCATTTTCAAGGCTCTAGAAAAGCTAAAGAGTTAAAGGAAACTAAAATAAGAACACAAAACCAAGCATAATAATTGAATTGAAGAGCACAAAAATTAGAAGAAAAGATGGAAAGGGATAGGGATGCAAGGGTAGCACGCCACTTATGGGGACACAAAGGCTCACAAACCCAAGACAAGTAAGGATGTCACCACTTGATCTCTTAGTCTCAAGATAAGGCTAGATAGAAATACATGCACAACGAGAGCACTCTTACAAAAGTGGTCACATATAGTAATTTTACTAAAAAATATTCAACCTTTACAATAGTCTAGGAGAGCCCCTTTTATAAGTTTGGAAACATACCTCCTTGCAAAAATAGAAAGTAAAGGCCAAAGGTGCAATAATACAAAATTTTGTTTCTAGAAGCTAGGTCAAAATGAGGAGTCTTGAAAATGTGAGAAGACCTAACTTGGCCTCCAAGCTTTTCCATATGGTGCGCCTATTGAACTTCATTCTAGAAGGTTAACTTTGAGCTCTCCACTCTCCTCATATGTTCATTCCTTGTGTGGTCCCAAGGGTGAGGTTCTCCTTGACTCCAAGTAATGTTATCCTCCTCCAAGTTTGGCATAAGCTTATCCTACAAAACATACCAAAAGAGTCAACATGTTAACTCAAGTCAAATAAGGTCAACTAAAGTCAAGTCAATCAAAGTCAAGTTAATATAAGTCAATTTAGGGAAAGTCAACATAATGAAATGGAAAATAAAGATAAAAAATAAGGGTTAGAGGTCTCTCCTTGGAAGGTCCTCCATTGCTTCATGATGAGTCATGGACTTATTACAACATCTCGCCTTGTTACTTAACTGTGAAGACAAAATTGGAACTTTTCTTAACTACTTTTCAACCGCTAACATAAATTATTCTTTCAAAAAAGTGTTGCGTTTTCGTCAAAAATTCATTAAAATCACACTAAATTAGTTTTCTAATACCAAATTCTATATTTCTAAACTAAAGAGATTTGATTTACGTAAAAATACGTCAAATTCATGCCTTTTAAATGTAAAATAATATATCAAATCAAATAAATTAGACACTTATCAAACCGTAAATGTTCTTCCTTGTTACATAGTATGTAGTCAATACTACTAAATGCTTTACAAGACATCCCATGATATTACAATTATTTCTATATTTCATATCTCTTATGTACCTATTTCAAGATTAAACTTAACATTTATCCTTTATAAATTATACTTGTTGAAAATAGACAAATCCTCTTATTATACAGGCTTAATGTCTTGATTATGTATTCATGTTTTTTATCCTTCACGCTAAAATGTCAACATTTGTACTACTTGATCTCGCATTCATTATTATGTAAAACTAGTATACTAGTTTCATGAAAGGTAATAACATATTCCTACTTAGAACACCGAATAGAACATAGAGTAGGTCATACTAACAAAAAAATTATATATATTCTTGTGAGTTATCAGAACACAAGAATATCAGAACACATGTCACAAATAATGGCAACGTCCTTATATCTAGAAATTATTTTGATACCATTAATCTATATATATATATATATATATATATATATATATATATATATATATATATATATATATATATATATATATATATATACCACATTATATATTTTTATTATAACTTTAAATGAAGTTTGGAAGTAAACTTCATTTAATAAACTTTAAATGAAAATATTTAAATACATAAACAATGGCCTTAAAGCTATTTATTAAACTTTAAACTAAAAATAGTATAAAAAGTTTAATGAAGTAAAAGGATTATAATTATTTTCTTAAACTTATTTAATTAAATATAAATTAAAAATAGAACACCTTACTAAATAATATTATTCAATTTGAAAATATTGAATAGAAGGAAATAATATTATCTATTCTACAAATAATAATTTACAAGAAAAATAAAATTTTATAAATTCAATTTAAGTATCATTGATTTTAAATTTAATTTAATTTAACACCTTTAATCGAGTCATCTTAGGGATATCTTTAGTCAAGTCATGTTAGACCAGCATTAGACTAAGGCGAGCCTAGTTCATCTCAAGTTGAGTCAAGTTAATCCATCTTTGATCGAGTTAAGTGCACCTTATGCTAAGTCGAGTTGGGCACACCTTTGTTTGAGCCATGTCAGATCCACCTCGAACTAAGTCAAGTTAGACCCACATTAGACCGATGTCAAACCAAGTTTAAATAATATCATGCCAATTCAGGTTGATATAGGATTAACCAAGTTTGAATCCATATCAGACAATGTCAGGTTTAGCTGAATCCAACCTCAGTCGGTTTAGTCAAGTTTGAGAAGTTTTGTTGGACCCTAACTTTCTTATTAAACTGGAGATGGGAAAAATTAAGTAAGAATCAATTTATGTAAAATATTTGAAAATTAATTTTTAATTTAGAATATTTTAAATATTCATTCAACTATAAAAAAAATATTAGGAGTTTAAAACATTGTAATGGTATCAAACTCACTTTTGCCGTGAAAGCTTATTAGTCATATATGGTGTGTCAATAAAAATGAAAATTTATTAGAAATAGGCTGAAATTAGGGATGGCAACGGGCTGGGTGGGGAGGGGTCTCGCTATCTCATACTCATCCCTAAAGAAAAAATTCATCTTCATCCCGATATCCAAACCCAACAAGTATGAATTTTTTATCTCATTTTCATCCCTATCAAATAACAAGTATACCCTCGTATTTGTGCCTCTACTATACTTGTTTTTTAGTGTTTCACAGTCAATTAATTAATTTTCTTAAAATAATAAAAAAATTTGCAAAGCAAACATAATATTATCAAATATTCAAAATAAAAGGACATGTTCTCACTTTTTTCAATATTAAATATTTAGAAAGAAATTACAATGGTATACATTTCAAATTAATGAACCAAATAAAATTTTATGAGAGTCAAAACATTTATTAAATTTGCAAACGTTAATAAAACAAAGTTCATAAAATTTAAAAATATTTTGAATGTCTCTATATTCTCATTCTTTAAATGGTCCCCAAATTTAAAAAATGAATGAATATAGTCCTTCCAATCAAAGTAAGTTACATTTTTTTACATGTAAAACATGTTTCAGATTGATATTTGAGTCTGACATGTTTCTACTTTAATGTTAATTGGAAACTAGTTTAACAAGTCCCAAAAAATCCCAAAAAGTTACTGTCATTGAATTAAAATGATTATATCTATTTATTTTTAAAGTTTAAAAATCAAAATGTATCAAAGTTTATGACTAAGGACAAATTTCAATTTCGTTTCCAAGTTTAAGGATTAAATAATACATCACTTGAATGAATAACACAAAAAAACAAAGTTTAAACTAATAATAATTAAAATTTAGTATAGATTTTTCATCTGAACCCCAATATATATTGGATACTCGTAAACAAATTCATGAAAATGATATTAAATTATTATTTTATAGTAAATGAATTTGTTTTATAAAATTTAAGTTGTAAAATTACATTTATGATAATGAGTTAGAAAATAAAAATTATTATATAAAAATTATTATATAAAAATTATTATATAAAAATTATTATATAAAAATTATTATATAAAAATAATTCTACATGATAAAAATAAGGTTTAAACCCTCGGTTGATCCTCGTATTTACATGGGAATCTCAAATGAGTCATCTTTTTTTTTTCGGTCTCAAGTGGGTCATATTTTTTGTAAAAATGAGCCAATTTTACCCTAACCGTTAAGTTGTTCCAAACGGCGTTAAATTAGGTTGAGCTGTATTTTTTGCTTTGATGACGTGGCATTATGCATTTAATTGAATTTAATTAAATGGGTGATGTGTTTTAAAATCATCAGATCTCCGTGGCTACAATGTTTCTTCTTCCTTCAATCACTGATCACCTTTCATCTTTTTCGCTCCTCCGCCCAAGTTATTTTCTTCTCACTCACACCCTCTAACCCTCACTCCCCAGACACACCCTTTCTCTCTCTCAAAAACGCTGTCGTCATGTGAGAACAGAAACCCCAATCTGGAACAGAAACGTCGTTGTTCGGACAAGGATTCCTCCAAGAGACTCCTCCCGTGGACACACAAGGATTTCGCCGCCATCGCCGATGTCTGGCCTTCTACTTCCGCCTTCGATGTTGGTCGGGGATGCTCTAGGCTGTCAACTGATGCAGTTTCTATGATGTATCTGTCTTTCTTTCGAATGTAATCCTCTTATCCGTGGCAGTTGGAGCAACCCTTAAAATGAAGAAGATGCCTCCCAGGCACCGTGCACTCTTCTACTCAATCCATGCTTTTCTCCAAAAAAAATTAAAACACCCGTGAAGCCCCCTAGTGGCGGTTGGACCCTTCTCTTTCAATTACCCCTTTCTTTCCCCAATCCTTGCTGGACTGCTCACTCATCACCTCGTCCGTGTGCTCTTCATAAATGGAGAAATGAATTGTTTTTTTTTCCTGGCGTCTGCTGCGTGCTCGTTTTTTTCCAGCCAAAAGCCCCTTCTTTTTCTTTTTGACGCTACCCTCCGTTGTTGCTGCCTTGGACCAAGACCGTGACACTTGTTGTCCGCGTGGGTTGACGCTGCTGCTGGGTGCGTGAAGATAGCTGGATGTCACCTCAAGTTTAGTCCAAGCACCTAAGTGAGGGTTTGAAGGTAGGAGTGGGAACGAAGCAGCTTGGGCAGAGGAGCAGAAGAGGTGAAAGGTGATAAGTGGTGGAGGAAGAAGAAGCACTGTAGCCACGGAGATTTTATGATTTTAAAACACATCACCCATTCAATTAAATTCAATTAAATGCATAATGTCACGCCATCAATGCAAAAAATACAGCTCAACCTAATTTAACGCCGTCTGGAACGACTTAACGGTTAGGGTAAAATTTGCTCATTTTTACAAAAAATATTACCCAATTGAGACCGAAAAAAAACGATGACCCATTTGAGATTTCCATATAAATACGAGAACCAACCGAGGGTTTAAACCTAAAAATAAACACAAATAAAAATATTCAAAAGAAGTAAAAAATAATAAAAAATTAAGAATACGAGAATAAAGAAGATAATTTTTTTATATTACTTAGCAAATGAAAAATTTATGTTGATGAACACTTAAGTTGAGAGTTAAACATTCTTATGTCAAAAAAATAAACAACAAATAAAAGTATTTAAAATGAGTATTAATATAAAATATATCAAATATTTAATTTACATTGAACATATTACATATTGCACAAATATTTTTATTAGAAAAAAATATTTAAAATATATGAATTGATTTCATAATAAGTCAAATAATTAAAAAAGATAATATATATATATATATATATGGGGTTTGTTAATGCGCGTACGTCTATTTCAGTTGGTACATTTTAGCAATCTGTACCGGGTTTTAGTAGACAAAAATACCCTTATATATCATGGATGCTAACTTTTAAGTTTAAGGGTATTTTAATAATTTTCATTCTCAAAACTAAAAAAAGAAACTCCCAAACCCTTACTCACCTCTTTCATTCATCTCAACCCTTTCTCTTTCATCTGTCTCACTCAAATCCTTTTCTCTGTCATCTCTACTGTAGCCCCAACTGAAAAAATCAGAAACACTTGTCATTAAACAATCTTACAAAAAATTATTTTATAATGAGTTTTCATTTTATAAATTTTGTCTTATCTAATTTTATCCAATTTTCACAAGCTTAAAGGAATTGGTAATTGACCTGGAAAAAATCAGAAATACCCGCGGTTAAACAATTTCTTACAAAAAATGATTTTATAATGAGTTTTCATTTTATAATTTTTGTCTTATCTAATTTTATCTAATTTTAACGAGCATAATGACATCAAGGAATTGGTAATTGGCCTGGAAAAAATCAGAAACACTCGTTGTTAAATAATTTCTTACAAAAAATAATTTTATAATTAGTTTTCGTCATATAATTTTTGTCGTATATAGTTTTATCTAATTTTCACAAGCATAATGACATTCAAAAGAATTGATAATTGGCCTGGAGTGTTTGAGGTTTCTTTTTTAAGTTTTGAGAATGAAAATTATTAAAATACCCTTAACCTTAAAACTTAGAATCCATGATATAAGAGTATTTTTGTCTATTAAAACTCAGTATACATTGCTAAAATGTAAACTCAAAAACACACGTACGCGCTAGCAAACCCCTATATATATTAATAAGTAAAATTATTTTAATAATTTATACGAATAAGGTGGATATATATATATATATATATAGATACTCGTATCGATCCTTAATCGAAACTTACATATGCACATATAGATAAATTGGCAATTCTAATTAAAACAATAAATGTAAAATTAAATGAATTATTTATCAACATCTTAATGACAATAACATTTTTATTATATTATATTATCGTTTATGCTATTAAATGATATTAATTAATTATTTATACATGTATCTATATAAAGGTGATTTTCCTTTTTGGCATCTACAATTTCCAATTTTAGTCTTTAAATAAAAGTTTCTTTAAACTAAAATAAATTTTTTTATTAGTTTTTTACCCTTTAAGTAATTGTTTTTTTTAAATTAACCAATTTTTTATTTGACCATTATTTTAAATTTAATTATTTTTTTAATTATAAAACTACTTATAAAATAAATTAAAAATGTGTATAATAAAATTAAAAACATTAGTTAAATTTATAATAAAATTAAAAAAAAAATCTTATTATTAAAAAAAACTAATTATACATGCACATAGCACATGTATTTTCACTAATTTAAATAAAACAAATACATTAGGTTAAAAAATATCATTTGTTTTGCTAAGGAAAAAATTAATTACTTCCAACAAACTTAGTTTTATTTATATATCCATTTATTTATATCGTCGTTATACAAAGAAGTTACATCTTTCTATAATTTATTGTCATGTTATCTTTTAATTAAGAAATTTATCATTTAATAAATAAATAAATGTTTTACTTAATAAAATGAATAATTGAACAATTTCTTTCTTCTCTAAAATAAACTATATAACTTGGTTATATAAACTAACTACTATATAAATTTTATTAAATATCATTCTTAATAAATTATATATTTTAAATTGTATAATTTTAATAGTTTTTTTAATACTTTTCTAACACAATTATGTAAATTATGTGCATGTGCTTTTACTAAGTTTATATATATATATATATATATATATATATATATATATATATATATATATATAATGGAATTAATGAGTACCGGGTTTTAGTAAATAAAAAAATTATCTCATCTTGTATTAAGATCAATGGTATTTGAATAATTATATTCTCAAAACTAAAAAAAAAACAAGAAATCCCTCAAACCCTTACTCATCTTCCTCATTTCTCTCAACCATTTCTCTTTCAATCTCACTCACTTTAACATTTTCTTTGTCATCCTTATTGTAGTCCCAAGTAAAAAAATCAGAAACACTTGTCGTTAAACAATTTGTCTTTGTAAAGAGTTGAGTAATTGGCATATTCATCTTCAGGCAAAGGTTCATTCAAAATCTCTTCAATTTCATCATCTTCACTAACCTCTCTAATTTCATCAACTATTGAATCATCATCTCTAAAAAAAACCCTCCAGGCCAATTACCAATTCCTTCGGATGTCTGTCATTATGCTTGTGAAAATTAGATAAAATTATAAGACAAAAATTATAAAATGAAAACTCATTATAAAATCATTTTTTGCAAGAAATTGTTATTTCTGATTTTTTTTCGAGGCCAATTACCAATTCTTTCATATGCATTTCTTGTAAAAATTAGATAAAATTAGATAAGACAAAAATTATAAAATGAAAATTCATTATAAAATCATTTTTTTGTAAGAAATTGTTTAATAGTCAGTGTTTCTGATTTCTTTAGTTGAGGCTACCATAGCATGACAGAGAAAATGTTGGACTGAGGGAGATGAAACAAAAAATCTTAAGAGGAACGAGGGAGGTCAATAAGAGTTTGGAGGTTTCCTATTTGTTTTTTTTAGTTTTGAGAATAAAAATTATTCAAATACTCTTGGCCCTAAAACTTAAAATTCATAATATATGAGGATATTTTTGTCTACTAAAACCCGATACACATTGCTAAAATGTACCAACTGAAAAACAAGCGTACACAAGTTAACAAACTCATATATATATATATATATATATATATATATATATATATATATATATATATATATATATATGTGTGTGTTTTATGTGAAGTATATGTTAAAGTGAAAAATAATATATAATTTAAAGAATTTGTATTTCAAAAATATAAAGTTAATATCTTGCGTGTTTATAAAATAAGTTCAATTATTTATTTTAAAAACAAACACATTATGTTGAAGTACTCTAACTCCAAAATAAATATTCCGCTAGTGGGGATCTATTTACTGCAACAACATCTTATTTTACACTATCATATTGATGGATCATTGATGGACATCAATAATCTTTCATATAGAAACAATAGACTCTCTCTATTAAAAATGTATATAAGAAATTACTACAATTATTTCTCCTTTTCATTAATATATTAAAGGAAGTATTATAATTGTCTCTCCTATTAATTATTATGATAAATAAATTACTATTATTCTTTCTCCTTAATAATAAATATATATATATATATTATATATATATATATATATATATATTATATTATATGAGTTTGTTAACCTATGTAAGTTTTTTTTTCAATTGGTTTATTTTAGCAAAGTGTATAAGTTTTAGTAAATAAAAAAATTATCATTCATAGAAGAAGACATATTTAAACACTTAATAATTTTTATTTTTAATTTAAAATAAAAAATAAAAAAAATCAGAAACACTCTCCTAACTCTAACATATCTTCTCCACTTATCCAATTTGTTTCCCTCTCATCTGTATCCTCTCTCACACCCACATAAAGCAACCCGCGATACCGCAATTTGGTGCTCTTGTTCTATTCGTCTATTTATTTGTCACTTTAATAAAAAAATAATTGAAGATGTTGATGTTAATTTTTTATTGAATGAATGTTTTATATCTTTTCCCTTATGATTCTTATTAAATTTCGTTTTTAAATTTTAATAGCATTAGTTTATCTTCAGGGAGGTTTGTAATCCCCACAACTCACCAAAACACATTGCTCTTGTTGATACTTTGATTTCTGAAAGGGTTAAATATGTTTTTAGTCCCTAAACTATTGGCCGTTTCTGGTTTTCGTCCCTTTTCAAAGTAAGGTACAATTTGGTCCTCGTTCTTTTCGAAACGTTCGTTTTAGTCCTCGGAACTTTGGTTTTAGTCCTCATTTTGTTGTTAAATGAGGACCAACTTTTTAAACGGTGTTAGTTTTCGAGGACTAAAACGAACGTTTTCGAAAAGAATGAGGACCAAATTGTACCTTACTTTGAAAGAGGGACGAAAACCAGAAACGGCCAATAGTTTAGGGACTAAAAACATATTTAACCCTTTCTAAAATTACCAAACAAATACCAGTGTCAAAAATACAGTCAAGGGCATGTTTTTTATGAATCATATAGGAATGAATAAATCATTTTTCCATTTTGATTGTAATGTGGAACATATCAATCATTTATTATAGTTTTTTGTCAACATATTCGGAAAAGGTGTCATTAGACTCTGAATATTTATCCAACAACTTAATGAAGATTGTAAACAAATTTGGATTCAGAGGATAACATGAAAACATATTCATAACTGATAGGAAAATAATCTTCAAAATGGATTTGTCTTAGTATGAAATGAGTATTTCCCACAAAATATTAAGGAAATGGATTTTTGAGTACTTAAATCCCCAGATTGATTATTTAATAGTTTATTAGCATAAAATTATAAAAGAATTTCATACTTATGCAAGAATACAAATAAGGTTAGTAGTCATGATAATTGTGATCCCAACGTAAGAGACCTTACTATATCAAACCTCCTTGAAAACAAACTACTGCTTCTAAAATTTAAAACCGAAATTTAATAACAATTACAAGAAAAAATATATAACACAGTCCTCCAATTAAAAATCAACCTCAACATCATCAATTATTTTGTTATTAAAGTGGCAAACAAATAAACGAATAGAGCAAGAGCAACAAATTGCAGTGTCGCGGGATGCTACGTGTGGGTGAGAACGAGGATGATGATGAGAGAGAAACAAATTCATAAGTGAGGAAGATGAGTTAGGGTTACGTGAGTGTTTTTTATTTCTTTTTATTTTTTTATTTTAAATTAAAAATAAAAATTATTAAAATATCCCTATGTCTAAAGTATGTCTTTTTTTATGAATGAGGATTTTTTGTGTCCTTTAAAACTTGCTACACTTGCTAACTTGCTAAAAAAGAACTTACATAATTAGCAAACCCATATATATAGAGGTTTGTTGACATGCATGTTTTTTAGTTGGTACATTTTAGCAATGTGTACCGGGTTTTAGTAGACAAAAATACCCTTATATATCATGGATTCTAAGTTTTAAGGTTAAGGGTATTTTAATAATTTTCATTCTCAAAACTAAAAAAAGAAAAAAAAAACCCTCAAACCCTTACTCACCTCTCTCATTTCTCTCAACTCTGTTTCTTTCATCTCTCTCACTTCAACTTTTTCTCTGTCATCCATAATTCACCTTCCTCACTTATCTAATTTGTTTCTCTCTCATCTCCATACTCTCCCTCACCCACACACAACAACCAGCGACACTGTTGCTATTGCTCTGTTCGTTCATTTATTTTCCACTTTAATAACAAAAAAATTGATGATGTTGATGTTGATTTTTGATTGGAGAGTCGTGTTATATATTTTCCCTTCTGATTATCGTTTTTAAGTTTTAGAATTTAAGATTTAAAGTTGAGTTATTTTCTACTCCTTCTTCAGGTATAGATGTACAAACTTAATTATGACTTTTAGGTTTATTCTCTAAGATATGTGGAGAATAATGTTGACTAAAAAAACACATCATAAAAAATAAAAGTATATGGATCAAATTACTAATTAAATCTTTTATTATAATCACACGCGATCAACTTTAAAATTACTTCCAAAAGAAGTTAACATAAATTTAATGTAAAGGGCAATATTGACTTTATTTAACAAATATTAAAACTTGAGTAAAAAACAAATATAAAAACAAAAAGAATGAAATTTTTAAATATAAGAATCCAATTATTAATTAAACCATAATTATAGTATTTAAAATGTTATAATTTTAAAATATAATTAAGTAAAAATATTGAACTATAAAAATTAAAAGGTGTCTATTGTATATTATTTAGATATGTTATAATTTAATGTTATTTTTTATTTTAAAGACTAATTATTTTCTGAATCTTGTTTTCCTAAACATCTATAGAGTGTTGGAATTGCATACTATTTTATATTTAGATTTTCTTTTGTAAAATGAGAAAATAAATATGATTTGTTTAGAAAAGGATTTAAAATGGTAATAATGAGATATTGTATATAATTATACAAGTAATAAACTCTTTTATGAACAAAAACCCAAAATTGCGAAAACTTTCCAAAAAAATGTATACTTAATTATAATTTTATTTATTATACAATAATGATAATAATTGTAAAACTCCAGCAAATAGTATTTTAGAAGTGATGATGGTTTTAAAATAGTGAGACTCGTTTATTTTAATATTAAATTATGTACTTATAAATAATTTTGTTATAAACGAGTTTCATTATTTTAAAATGTATCATCTCTCTAGAAACCACTTTTCTAGAATTCTTTTTCTCTGAGTCATCTATTTGACGATCATGTCTAATCGATCACGAAGACGACGTCTACATTTCTAGCCAATTAATTTCTGTCATACAGTAAGCAAGTTTCGACTCTTTTTTCCCTTTTGTTCCTAATATGTTTTAGAAGAATATGGTGCTATTTCATAATCATGTCTCTCTTACTCGTTCTTGGTTCATCTAGAGTTTTAAGGATTTTATCTGTTTTCAATTTGGTGTTTCATAGGTTTGTCTAGGTATTCTTTGCGGTTCAAGTAATCGGCGGAGCGTTCGTCTAGGTATATATATATATATATATATATATATACACACACACGAAAATGTGTATTTTATAGTAGAAAATAAAGTATTATTTATTAAAATTATAAAGTTAGTAATGTGTGTTATTAATTTTTCAGTTGCTTTTATCAAAGTTATTAAATTGTTTGCAAAATTATACTAATTGTAGTTTTGAGAAAAATAAAGACATTACCATAAAAAATCATCTCAACATAAAATGCTTTAATAACTCTTCTTTTATTTGCATGTGTGAATGTAAATTTTATATAATTTAAATAACTATTTATTCAAATTTTAAAGTTAAAATCGCATTCATTATATTATAAAACTTTAATTACTCTTTTTCTATCAAAATATACTAACTTATTTTTTAAATAATACTAATTATTTATTTGAACATGTTAAAGTATTTTATATAACTCTACTTTAGTTGGAAAAAAATGTCTAAAATACATAATAAACATGCTTAAAATATATGTATATTATATGTATATAAATACCAATGGTTAAAAAATAATAAATAAACTTATTTCTTTGCGAATATTGTTCTTGTATCTTATATCTATTTGTTCATCTACATAGTATAATTATTACAAGTCACAATATAAAAAATATAAAAACAACATGGTTAAGGATAAAGTTTTGAATTAAATATCTAACTTTTATATATATAATTGTATTACCATGTCTGGGAATATCTCGCACACCTAGATTAAGATGTCCTAAGTATTGAAATTATTGAAAAACATAAAAGGAGAGTTGAATAGTATTATGAAAAACTTTTCCGCCAATAGACGTTTAACAATCTCGATGACGGTTAGACGGTCTACGCAGGTTGTTAGTTGCTTGATTTATAAAACATTGTTTAAACGATAACGTTTTATAAATGCTTAAGAGATAAAGTGTTTTTCAAGCGTTTAACAAAACTAGTGCAACATTTAAAAAATATAACTCTTAAGAAAAATGGCGTTTGATAATCAGAACATTTATAAATGGTTAACTTTGCAAGCAAATGCAGTGTTTATAAATAATATGTTTTATAAAGATGAAGCAATAAACATAATTATTTTATATTGATTCAGTCAACTCAATTATGTCAAGTTCTCTCGTCAAGTTCTCTCATAAGACCTTTTAAAAGGTTCTACTATAATCTTAACAAGATACAACTGAGTATTAGCACCACTCTTGGTTAGACTAGTCAATCCTATTAACACCTGTTACACTAAATAGAACTATTAGCATCACTCCTTATTACACTAGTCAATCCTGATAACACTTGTTACACTAACTAGAACTGAGTATTAGCTCTACTCCTGGTTACACCTAGTCAATCTTGCTAACACCTGTTATGTTGACTAGTTGAGTTTAACCATTCTTAGTTTCCACTAGACAATTGTCTAGTAGGAGTTTAACTCAACTGACCTAAGCACAAAGTATTTTGAATTCTCTTTAGAATGTACATCAATCATATTGTTTACAAATTTTAGACGATAACTCTCACAAAGAGGATGTGTTTACAATACAACTTAATCTAATAGACCTTGTAGGAATTTTCTTTCTTCTTACAAATGTAAGCTTATGACTTTATGAATTTTGGGAGTGTATGCTCAAAGTTTTTGTTCTTACACGAGTGTGATTTTTCTTTGATCTTTTTGTTATTCGTGTGCTTATTCCTTCTTAATCTTCTTTTCAAGGATTCTTCTATTTATAGGCTTCATGGAAGATCTGTTAGACAATGTTTGTCTTCAATTTTCAGTTCTTCGTAGCCTTTTTCGTAGGTAGCGGCCATAAGTTGAAATCAATGTGTCAAAGCATACATGCTTTTTGTAGTACTTTAACAAAAGTAGGTGTTACGAACTCTTCAATACGACTTTTGATGGAGAAAACATTTCATGAATGTCTTCTTTGTTTCAAACGTCCACTTTTGACTTGTTCATGACGGAGCAGGTGGATACTTGTAATAGGCATCTACACAAAGTAGAGTAGAAATGCATGCTAACATATATGTCCTTTTTCTTAATACTTTTGTTGTTTGAAACATTGTGCATTTAATGTTTTGCATTGCATGTTCAAAACAACTTTGTCAATCTTTCTATACATGTAAATTGTTTAAGAACTTTTGAAAAGATATCAAGTATTGATTCATAAGGATTTTATCGTTGGATAAAACATCGTTTTGTATCAAGGTATCATTTAGCCTTTAAAAGACATTTACAAATAATGCATCGTTTTAGGGTTCTTTGTTAAATACAAGAGTGCGTTTTAGGAAAGTGTTATTCAACGCATTGTTTTCGGAGCGTTATTTATAGCTTTAGTGTGTTTACCAAAAACATCATGTAGCACATTGTTGCATTATTTAGCAAGATACAAAAGAAACGCGTTTAGCAAAGATATCATGTATCAGATTGACACGTTTGCCAAAATATCATATAATGGTACGTCTACTGTCACAATAGTGTGTTTACTAAAATATCATAGCACGTCTAGTGAATTATCATGTAGTGACTCTTTCATAATAAAACATCATTTAATAGCACTTCTACTACAAATAGGATCATTTAGTCCTAGCACGTTTACTAAATTTTTTTATTCAAATTTCATAATGCTTGTTTCATAAGATGTCTTTCATTCAACGATATTATTTTCACAAAGATAATACTTTGTCAAATACTCATTTCATTTACCATTGTTTGTTAAACTTCAAAACATGAATGTGTTAGATGGTCTTGTCTTATAGACGATCTTGTCTTAACAAATATATCTGATGAGAGCACATCATATCAAACATGTCTTTAATATTGACAAAATTAGATTAAGCTAAGGCAAAAGCTAAAACATATTAGTAGAGTATTAGACAAAGTTAATCAATGTAATTAGTTATGTGGATCAGACTCATACAGATAAAATAATCGTTACTAATGAGTAAAACAATATAATTAGTGACTAATTAAACTAATTGGTTAGTAATGTTAACTATCAAACAAATTAATGTCTAAATTGGTCATTAGACATTAACTACTTTGGTAAGCAAAATAATAATAACTAATATTAGTGTACTGTATGACCACCCAGTCAGCCAAAGGCCGAACGGTTGACCATCCAACTCCAACGAGGAAATAACTGACTTGTTGAACCGTTGTTAATTGATAATTAATTTGAGCAATAATTATTATTAATGGACAGTTAATAAGAATAATAGTCATTGATTGACAATTAATAGGAATAATATCATTTAGTGGCAATAAATGGATCAAACCTAATGGTAATCTCATTATAATATTTTATAAACATTAGGGCTATCAAAATGGGTTGAAACTCGTGAGCCAACCCAGCCCACCATGGGTTCAAGCCAGGTTAGGTTGAAAAAAAAATGTGAAAATTTGATGTGAGCGAATTTTGACCCGGCTCACTCGGGTTAAACCAGTGGTGAGTTAGGTTGACTCACCAATCCACCTATTTTTATTTTTATTTTTTTAATGAAATGAAATTAATTAATTATTCAATGAAACCAACAACATTGCAACTCAAACCATTATTCTGTCTATGCAAAACCCTTTTATATATCAATTGGTCCAATTATTATAGTTTCAATTTGATCAATCAAAGTTACCTCTTATAAAAATAGTGGAAGAAGTGGGTGAAAAAAAAGTTAAGTGAGTCAGTGGGCCAACCTGTTTAATCCACCAACCCGTGGTGGGTCGAGCTGAGTTCGAATTTTTTCGACTCGCTAGTAAATGAACCGAGTTGGGTTGGCTCACTAAGTGACCAACCCATGGTGGGTTGGGTGACCCATTTTGACAACACTAATAAATATATGTTTAAAGGGGAGCTTTAATTTTGATTACTAATCTTTATTGCAATATTATTACACCAAAGTCACCGACTTGAGCAACATAATACCTTTGACAGGTATCCTCTCACGCGACTTGGACAAGAAAGAGAGAGAGAACAAACATAAACTGGGGGATGGAGATCCATTAGGAAACTCATCAGTCTTCAGGATAACTTTGAGTGAGTAAGGGACTTCAATGCTGGAGATCCATTAGAAAACTCATCAGTCTCTTCAGGATAAGTTTGAGTGAGTAAGGACTTCAATACCTATCCGAAACAATTAGTGACCAATTTTAAGTCTAATGGATTTTTAATTATAATTTTATATTCATAATAGTTATTATTTCATAATAATTTTTAGTTCATAAATAAGTATATAAAGTAGTCACTGTAATCACCAATTTCTTTTCTCTAACATTTGTTGTTTTTTAAAGATTTTCTTGTAGTTTACAAATTGGTCGTTGAAACTTGACTATACTAGAAATATCTAAGAAATATTTTTTTTCCACCGATAAGTATTTGATTTGAATTTTAAGGGTTCAATTATCATTTAAATTTTAAAACTTTTGACAAATTACAGCTAGAGATGTTAAGAGGTTTGATGGCAAAGTCTTTTTCTATAGTTTGTTTTATGAATAAAAGTTTACAAGTTATTATATTGTATTATTTTCTTCTCTTCTTTTGATTGAACATTTCCGAATTCTTCCTCACGAATCAAATCTTGATAGATATATAAAACTACTGCTATGCATGCAGAAGAGGTATTTTTGTTTTTCCCAATATGTTATTCCATAACCTAATTTTACAGTTATTTCCACTTTATTTCCATTTTCCAAATTATTAATAATAATGAATAGATAAAAAGGGATGCTCCATGACCTTTCTATATTCCTCTAAGGAAGAATTTTCATCAAGGTGTTGGTTCAACCTGCAAAAGTTTGATAAGAAAGTAGAATGTATTCATGAAATTGAATATATTCTTTAGGATACTAAAGTGCGAAGCATGGATTTTCTTGATTTACCAAATAAATGAAACACTAATGATCCAAATTTTAAAAAGATTGTTTACCGCAACAACATGAAGCTGTTAAATAAACTTCGAATAAAGACTTCAGAGCGCTAGATGATCATGTTGCTATACCAATTCTTGAAAAAAAAACTTCCTAATCAGATTCTCGCAAATGTCAACAAATTATCTCATAATGAATTGGGATATCAACAAATTAAAAACCATTTTATAAAATTGAGTTATAGATCAACCTACTTAATAAGATGATATAACATTATTTTATAGTTAAGTTCATTAACATTTATATGTTACCCATTATGAAGTTTTTTTTTAATTATCTACCAATATTTAATCTTATACTCAATATGTTTATTTTTTGACATAAGAATATGCGTTTTGAAAATCCTAAATTAAGTAAGATATGGTTAAATCATAATATATAAATACACTGATACAAAACATCTTACACATAACTGAATTTACATCTAACATATAAGAAAAAACGTGAAAAATATGCGATAACATTTTTATAGTTAAGTGGATAAAATTTACATTTAGTATATAAAAATCAAACATAAAAACTCAATTTTACATATGACGTTTAGAAGTCAAATGTAAATTTGTTTAAAAAAATTGTGTGCTACATTTTCCTTCACTTTCTCTCTTGAACAAACATCACCCTCGACTGTGGCAAGCACTGTGTGCATGTTAAGTGCATTGGGAAACATCTTTTCTCCCGAATATTTTTTTGTATTGAGTTTAGTTTCTCATCTTCTTGCTTTAGTATTGGCGCACGCATGACTATTTTTTATAAAACTCAATCATTGTTATGTTAAATGTCTGTCTTGGTTGTTGTGAATATGAGTTTTATGATTTATTTTTATATTATATGTTTGGTTAATTTTAGATTTATTAGAGATTTTATGTTTATATAATTTTAGATTTATTACATTAATTTATAATTTGATTAAATTATAAATTATTATTAGGTGTACAATGTACGTTTATGTATAAATTTGATAAGATTTTGATTCAAAGCATTTTGGGGTGTCTTCATTGAAATTCAATGTTAGCAAGAAGTGAAGAACTAAAGACAAGAATATTTTGATGATGAATTCAACACATAACACATTGTAATTTATGTTAAAAGAACTTCTTGTTCACTCTAAAACTTTTGTAATAAGTCATTTATAGTTGTACATTAGACTTAGTTTAGAAAGATACACAACAGGTTGCATTAATCACTCAGGAAAAGGTTTTATTTAAGAAACACTATAAAATAATTGATTATTCCAACTAATTTATATTTGCCAAAAAGCCTTTAAAATAATCATTATCAAACTTAATAATGGATTATCACAAAAAGAAAATATTTTTTGGAATAACTTCTAGAATAATCTATTACCGCTTATAATAATCGATTGTCAATAGCAATTTGAAATGACTCTTTAGTTTTCAGACCTAATTTTTAAATATTAAGCCTGTATATACTCTGCCTCCACAAATTTTGAACTATTCATTCTTTCTTAGAACTTTAGTGTTGTTGTAAAGAAACTCTCTATGCTTTTGAAAAGTAACTTGTAAAACCTAGTATTGGTAGAAGTAAGTGTTTTCATTAAGTGTGTTTAAGTGAGTGTATACATCTGTTGCAGTTAGGAAAAGTTGTTCATTCTTTGTGTGTCAAAGGAAGTGTTATTCATCTCTTTTGTCTTCAAGATAGGTGTTTTCTAATATTTACTTTACTCTTTGTTGTTGTAGGATCTTTTGGTTCGAACCAGTACAAAACTGTTTGTGCAACTTTTTTTTTCCTACACTCTTTATCTTTATTTGTTTAAAGTGTCTACTTCTATTATAGAATCAGTTTATAAAAAGAGAAATTTTTTAAAAGACACGATTTTTATTAAATAAACCAATTCACTACCCCTCTTGGTTTACACTCAAACATTTCGTTGCACGATTATGACATAATAGTCCACACTCGTGAAGAGTTCCTAATTGTTTGGTTTTCTTCTATTATAAGAAATCAACTGTGAACTAAGGGCCTTACTACAAGGGTAATGTTACAACTTTCACAATATCCAATTAGTATATAACAATCATGACTAACGTGTCTTCAATTTAACTAGAGTTATGGTTACGAAAAACTAATTATTAAATAGGAACAAACAAAGACAATATTAATTTATATATACTAAGGTTAGATATAATTTAATCGTTAAATTAATTATTTTGTGATTGCATGATATTAATTTTTCCTTTTACACTTATAGCATACACATAAATTGTATAGAAACTCTATACATAACTTTGTATCAATGTTTTAGGTCTTTGAAGATCTGTCACCTGTATTAAAGGAAGACATTACCGAAATAAAATGAGAGTAGGTAAGTTATATTTCAAGAATATAGAAGAGTGAGTTTTTATTAGTTTTTTTGGTATAAGTTAGATTATTTTTATCCAATAGATATTTATTTTAACTTTGAAAATGTATATCATGTACTAGAAACGTTATATTTGAAATGTATATGTAGTTATGGATAAATTCTGTTTTTCAGGTTGACATTTAGAAACATAAATTTATGTTTGGTGATGTTGTAATAGAAGTAAAATTAGTACAAAAAAGAAAAAAAAAAAACTCAAAAGTATATATTTGTTATATCTGCGTAAATTTATGTATATTATTAGTGTAATAAATATAAATTTATGTTAACCGACGTAAGTTTACATAAAAGTTTTTAATATATATAAATCTACATCTTTCACAATTACATCTAATCTAAAACAGACAAAAATTTAAAATAACGGATGTAAAAAATCTTTTATATTAGTGATAGTACAAACTTTACTATAAAAAAATGGTTTAATGAAGTTAGATATAACTTTATCTACTAAAAGCATTTCCTATATATTTTTTATGAAATTTTATATAAAAAAATTTGTATCACTTTATGCTAATTTATTCTTAAAAATATGTTGCTGTAACTTTATAAATTAGCCATGCAGTACATGTATGGAAATAAGAAAGGAGGATTTAGAAACAAGAGATTAAGAGGTGCTTTACATGCATAATTAAAAGGAAAGAAAAGAAAGGAAAAACAACATTTGAAAACACATTGAAAAAAAATATATTAGGGAAACAAATTGAGAAAAACCAAAATATATGAGGTGCTTTTTATAACTCAATGTCTTCGAAAATATGAGTACATGAATTATGTGAATTAGATTTCATTTATTTCCTTTTTTTCTTACATCTCGCATTACATAACATAAATAAGTATTTATTATCAATGAATAATTTAGTGACTAATTATTGTATACATGAACGGATATATTTTTTTATTAAATACTGGAAAACCTAATTAATTTCAACGTTGTCGCAACTTTTAAATTCCTTTTATTTTATTACAATTATCAAAATATACTAATGTATTTTAGAAACTGTAGTTATTTATTTGAAAAATAAATGTACTAGGTTGAAACCTCATTTATGTCCTGAAGAGGAAAATAATACTTCGAGAATAAATATATATATATATATATATATATATATATATATATATATAATATATATATTTAGTTTTGAATTGAATTTCTGTTGAATATATATGTTTATATATTTTTGTATTATACCTACTCCTTAAATATCAGATAATCCTCATGATTACAATTTTGTATATGTAAGAAAATCAAATTAGAAACATCAAAAGTAATCCATTTATATAGTTTCTTTATGATAATATTTTATTTTTGTGTATCACTTTTTTTTTTACACTACAAAAATTATTAATATTACTGACGAATTTTTACCGACGAATATATATTCGTCGATATATTTTAATTTTCAACGGATTTATCGATAGTTTTTTTTATTTTTTTACCGACACCAAAGCCTTTGGTAAATCGTCGGTAAGTGAAATGCACATTACTGACGAATTTGTCGAAGGACTGTTGTTAATATGTATGTCACTTACCGACTAATTTATCGAAGGCCACAAGCCTTCGATAATTATCGACGGATTTACTGAAGGCCAAAAGTCTTTGATAATTACCGACAACTGAAAAGGTCGTCGGTAAAGATTACTAACAACGGTTTTACCGATGACATTTTGACCGTCGGTAAACGACAATTACCGACGGATTTTATATATTACCGATGAGTTACGACCATCGGTAATATCAATTATTCTTGTAGTAATGTTCACAATAACTTTTTTCACCTCAGTTATGTTAAACACATATAAAAGGCAACAACTACTAGAAACCAACATTCTATCCAAGATGATAAATATTGGATACCAAATCCAACACCTACGTGTTCAATTTTACTTCATTTAAAGAAATCCTAGTCTTTTTTCACTAATTTTCTTATAACTACTAAGAAGTAATTATTTTTAAAAAAATAAGCATTTGTCAAAGTTGTAATATAATATTTTTTTCCCTTCAAATTGACATGTCACAAAACTCAAAATCTGTTTTTAATTTTCAACTACACTAGCCAACATAAATAGTAAAACAACTAACAAATATATTAAGAGGAAACAAGATTTAACGTTTAAGTTTTAGGGTCAACTCAGTATAGTTTTTATAAAAAATGAGTTATAGTATAAAGCAATATGACAAGTAAACGAAATAAAAAAACTTTACAAGTGAATAAAGCATTATAATTTATAACAGAAGGAAACCAAATACAAATATTTTGTAATGAAAGGAGCTGATAACACCAAAACATGGATCGATCATGCTACAGGAGTGAATAACATCAATGGTAGAACTAGGTAATGGAAGTCAAGGGAGATTTATATTTCAATCTTAGAGAAATCACATCAAGTTTTCCTCTCACGACACACATCTCTTTTATATGAGTTCAATAACAAGTAATGTAGTAAGTATACTAATTTCGGTTTGATTTTATCTAATTGTGATTTGGAAGTGTTGAATTACAAGCCAAACCAAACCCCTTTTAAAAAAAATCTAAATCGATCAAAATAAATTCAGTTTTAATCAATTATTGATATTTTTAGTTAATTTTTAATTTCTTATCGATTTAGTTTGAACACCGTTACCTAACACATTGTTTTGGGTGTGCGGTCGATAATCACGACCAAAACATTCTTTTACACTTTTCTTTCAATTTTTTAACATTGTTGGAAGTCTTTGTTGCAAAGTTATCATAAGTTCTTCATTTTTAAACTCCAAGTCGAGCGGATGGATGGATATATGTCAAAGACACTCTGACGCTCAAGTCAGTTATATGTGACCGATTGGTTATCACAATAAAGCCTTAAATTCACAATAAATACAGTCACATACTTCCTTACTTACTTTTGTATTTATAAGTTTCGACATGACTTTTTAATTAAGATTGACCTAATCACGATCCAACAGGCTCAAAAGTCGATAAATGTGTTTTATCTATTAATATGTTCGATTTGTAATGTTGGTGCTTAATATTTGCACAATCGATCGACTTGTTAAGAAGTCATCTGATTTTCATAAACTTTGGATTAGAAACAATCTTTGTCCAATGTTCTTCTAGGAGCATTGATCGTCCGGTCAAAGAAAAACCGATAAGATACAAATATAATTTAATATGCACAAATTACATAACACACCATAATTAAGTTATCCTGGTCAACACTCTCATAATATTATTTACTAGTCATCTAACCTGCAATTTCAACAATTAAATAATGCTAGAAAAATTAAAATAACACAAACACATCTTTTTATCTCTTGCTTAATAGATAATTAAATCAAAATCATTACAATTTAAATATTCAAATTCAATGAAAAAAAAGTTAAAATAACACAAATATATATTTTCTATTTCAATTCAAAATTGACATAAAAATCATCCATATCTTCATATCTCTTCCAAAAATTATCAAGACAAAATTTCTGTCAATAATATTTTCTTAATTAAAATTAGTCCAATATACCAAGACACAAATTCAACAATTTTAATATCAATAGTTGGTTCCTAATTAAAAATATGTTCCTTTAATTACATTTTTTTTATTTAACTTAATAAAAAGAAAAAGAGAATTGGAATCACACCAAACTCTTAGAAATAAAGGAAATGTTGTCAAATCAACCTAAATACTCGTAAGAAGATAAAATAATTGAGTGAATAACGTTTCTCAACTGATAGGAATGATAAAACTTTGAAATACTCTAGTGTAAAATCAAAGAATTAATAATAGGAAGATTTTCAAGAAAAAAATGAAAGTTACTATAAATAAAATTTTAATTAGTTACAAGTGTTCTATTATTGAATATTAGTATAAATGTGAGTGTTTGATAAAACACAAATAAGAAAAAAAGTTTGAAGAGAAACTTTTGTATTGAAAGTATAAGAACTTAGTTGTTCTACAACAGTGAAATATACTTGAATATAAAGGGCATTAAAATATCTCTAAGAAACTAGAGAAAGCGAGAAACTAGAGAAATTTTGAGAAACTCAAATTTTTTTTAGAAACTTTATGCTTTTTTTATAAGGCAAATAGTTTCTTATTTCTCTTTAGAGAAATCATATTGAGCATCAATTTTGTCATTATGTAGACAGAAAGATCAATAGCAACAAAAGAATTAGTGTTAAGCATATTAGTAGAACTTAATCCTATAAAATTAGCTTGATTTGTAAGATGATAAGAAGGATGAGTAAGTAGAAAGAAGAGTAGAACTCATCATGGGTAAAGACAGAGAAGATAAAGGCGAAAGGTGTAGAAGATGTTTAATTTGATACCATGAGTATTTCATAAAACAGAACTAAAAGAAACTTGAAGAGAAATCTTTTATTGAAAGTATTAAAACTTAGTTGTTTTACAAAAATAAATATGCTTGAATATAAAAGAAAAATACAAATAATAAAAAATCATAACATAAACTAAACGAAGATATAAAAAATATCTCTGAGGCTATTAAAAACTGGAAAAAAAATTATATATAAATTGAAAATTGTTAAACACACACATGAATGGTTTAAAATAAACTTACATAATGTGATTTACTTTGGAAAGTAATTTTTTGATATAACTGAGAGCTAACCGGTTCATTATAACTAGTTTACTAATTTCTGGTTGATTTTTAATTAGTTGGTATATCAATGCAGTTCTTCTTGGAAACTACTCAATATTCTGCAATCTGCTCAAATTTAGAAGATGTGTAATTTGTTAGAATATTTTTATTCTTTTTGCAAAATGAAATGAAAATATGTTTATCAATATGAAACATTCGAGAGGGAATGAGCAGTGGTCTCTTTTCTGTATAAGGGGACAGAGTCAACAACAACAATTTTCTCTATTTATAACTCTCTTCAACAATTTGTTCCTATTAAATGATTTAGTATAACATGCAGGAACTTTATTTTTTTGCTGTGTTTTGACGCTGGTTATATGCAGGAAGGTGAAAAGTATATTCTAAAATATTGTTTTCAAGCGGAAAATATATTTTTAGAATTATTTTTAAGAGCTGACTTCAGAAATCTATTTCCTAGACAATGACTTACCCCTCCCGGAATCCCCTTTTCACATAACGATTTTTCTCTTCTGGAAAATATTTTTGGATAACTTAATAGTCAAAATATTAAATCTCCCTGGAGATAAACTACTGATTCTAAAATGTAAAATTAAAATTTAATAACAATCAGAAGGAAAAAAATATAACACAACCCTCCAATAAAAAATCAACATCAACACCATCAATTATTTTGTTATTAAAGTGGAAAACAAATGAAAATGAGAGAGAGAAATTGGATAAGTGAGGAATGTGGATTAAGGTTAGGTGAATGTTTCTGATTTTTTCAGTTTGGACTATTGTAGGAATGACAGAGAAAATGTTAGTGAGAAACATAAAAGAGAAATGATTAAGAGGAATGAGAGACGAGTGAGTAAGGATTTTAGGGTTTCTTATCTTTTTTTTTGTTTTGAGAATGAAAATTATTCAAATACCCTTAAAACTTAGAATTCATAATATATGAAAATATTTTTCTCTACTAAAACCTGGTACATTTTGTTAAAATGTACCAACGGAATAAAAAACTTATGTATGTTAGCAAAATCATATATATATATATATATATATATATATATATATATATATATATATATATTACTGTTTGTATAGTTAATGTATAGGGTTACATACAATTTTTTTTTATCAAGTTGTAATTAGTTACGTTAATATCAATCACATTAAATATTATTTGAAGCTCGCATATTTGTTTTTTGTAATAATTTATGTAATCAATGTAAAATAAAATTAGAAGTTAAAAAAATGAAAAAAGAAAACTTATTAATGTGACATAGTACTAATGTGTTTTTGAGACCAGCATAGACAGTTAAATTAGTCATTCAACAAAAGAAGACAAACAAATAATTCATGTATCATTAATTGAAAATTTTATTATGGAGAAAGTTTGCATATTAAATTCAACTTCCCGTTGAAAATTAATACAAATAAATACAGTATTTCCTCCACTTTCTTAATATACGACATTTGAGATTTGAGTAAAAAAATTAATAAAAGCATTAACTTTCATTAAATTTCTTCTTTCTCAAAACACCCTTACGGTTTTTATCATTTTTTATACATAAAATCACTTCTAATAACGTCTGTTTCCTCTTATGCAACAAAGTGCCATTTTTCTTTCCATAAAATAACTTATATTCTCTCTTTATAAAGTATCAATTGTTTTTCTCTTTTCACTAAAGAGAAGCATGCGAAATAAAATATCTAAAGACTTTTTTTTTTATCTCAATTAAAATAAGTTTCCTCTATAACTTTTAATCTTTAAACTTTTATTATAAAAAAAATCTTCATTTGAAAATATTAGAGAAGGATCTTCATTTTTTACTAAAAAATTAATATCAGTTTCATCTCATGCATGTTTCATCTTAGCTTAAAAAAGAATCACTATTTTATAAACATCACGATAAAAGTTGTATTTTCATTACTTAATGTAAATTTTGAAAGGATAAATCTATAATATGATTTTGCTCTCAGGTCTCAACCATATTGATACAAATATTGAAGAAACCAACAACTCATTAATATAAGAACTCATCATGTTTATCTAAATACTCAATGGCCAAAACTTAAGATCTCCAATATTTATCAATACAAGAAATACCTAAAAGTATTCATAGTGATGAAATCATTTTAAAATTTTTTTTTGGGGTGAAATCCATTTACTTATGTTTAACGTTACACTTGGGTGAAATCCATTCAACATATTAAAGCCCTCGTGCTAGTACTCATCATTTTAGATTTCTTTCAATTTGTTAGTGTTTATATAAAGTACATATGAATCTAAAATATTTTTTAGACAAAGAATTTTGTACATAGATATACTATATAACACTCTATATTTGTAATTTTATTAATATTTTGAGCATTGATTTTTTTAATATGTTTGTGCATCACAAACTAACATAATTTGTTAGTGTATATCATCATGTAAGACCACAAGCAATAAATGAAGGAACATTATCCATTCTTCCTTTAATAATAATGAATATTGATAATGAACAAATAGCATAATATAGATGAATATGAAAATAGTTAATGGTGTTCCATTTCAATTCATGAACATATCAACATGTTTAAATTGTAAAAACATAAATAAGTTAAATATAAAGGACATTATTGATGCATTGATATGTTAATTCTAATAAGCAATTTATTCTACATGCAATTCATTTAAATCTACAAACAATTCATTTGAATCTACCATTCAAATTGTGAGAAACTAATATTAAGAAGTATTGGAGACGAAATATCTTTATTTTAAAATGAAAAAACAACAAAGAAAATCAGAATTAGATTTAAGTTTGTAATTTACACAATAACAAATACTTAGCATCCTTCCATGTAAACAATATTAAGAAGAAATTATGCTTCTCTTTAATAATAGAATACTTGTTGATATTTCTTTTTTTGAAAAAGTTATATTTCTATTTAATCATGAAGTCCTTAATTTGTGATGATATTTATTTTAGGAGATGTTTGAGCTTTTAAATAATTCATATGCAAAATGGTTGAAGGTTTTAAGTAATTAAAGCAATTCTTTTATCTTATAAAAAGTGATCGACTTATTTTCATAACATATTAATATTTTTTATGTGTTTTTTCACCCTTTAGCAAATGATTACTTCAAACTATTACAAAGATTATGTTTCTTTTATGCATTTCATGAAAGTGATTGTGTTTCTTTTATGCATTTTATGAAAGTGATGTAAAACATCATTTATAACAAACAATATGAAAGATGTTTTCCATGTAACATAGAGTTCTACAATAAAATAATGAATGTTTTTTATATAGCAAACAAAGTTTCATAGTGTAGTTAGATATTTTTTGTTGAAAAAGATGTTGTACATGGTTTTTATAAAGCACATAAGCAAAATACTTTATAATTTATTTTAGGAATCCAATATAAGTTTTGTTATAATAGTTTGAAGACAAAAAATACATTTAATCTCTTAACAAATTTTTGTAGAAAATATAAATATTATATCTGAAAAAGTAATAATCACATGAAGTTATGTTGTGTGAAAACAATAGCATAAATACTTGTAATAAGTACTAGTATATTGTATGTAAAACTTTTATATATACATATATATTATCAATCCAACTATAATTATTTCAATAGTAAAATAATATAGCATTTTTCTATGATAATTTCAAAAGATAATAAATACAATAACAAACTTCATTTTGAATAATTTGTCACTTATCTATGAACTAAGTTAATAACCTTCACCTCACACTCTAATAAGATATGCATATATATCTTTTATATCAATCAATGTGAGAACATAGATTCAATATATTTATAAATTAGCATAATTTAAAAATAAATTGAATAAAACAAGTGCAATAATATTAAGTATGGATGTTTCTTGACATCTAATGTGCACATTGTTATACAACATAGCATTTACTTGCTTTTAGAAAATTTGTACTGAAAAAACAACAATTTGTTGAAAAAACTATTTTTGAATTGAGATTATAACAAAATTAAATGTCATTACATTGTGACAATATTGGATTTGAGCAAAAGAAGGACAAATCAACATAATATGTGAAAAAGAATAATGTTGTTTAGCCATTAGGTTACTACACATGTTCTTAGGTTACATTTGTTCAACTTCAATCACCTTCTAATCAATCATTCCATGATGAAATCTAATTGAAATTTCACGATTCTTGATGCAATGGAATCATGTGTTAACCTATTTTCACATGGAGTGAATTGATCTCGTTCCCAGAGAAAGCATTCCTCTCAATTAGGGAAAAACCTTGATAACATCACAAGAAAGCTCACTCATGACCATTGCACCTTCAAAGCAAAATTTCTCCCAAACCACTGATCTATTCAACACGCTACACCCATCATCAGAAAGCTCATAAAAAAATCTACAAGACTGAAAAAAATTCACTATTTTTCATTAACTACAGACGGAGTAATTCTCAAATGAATCAAGCTTAGAAACACACACCAAAAGGAAGCTATAGCACCCAAAACATTCTAACTAGCCTCCCCATTGAACAGCCGTTGATTGCACTCCCATCCAAGGGTTGACATTCAAACTATGACAAGGCCTCAATCCGTGTGAGGGTCCTGTGGACCAATCACAAATAAGTATTTGGATATGGTCTCTCAGACACTTGACTATTTAAACCATCAAAATTCTCTCTTCTTTCACACAGAAATTCCAATTACCATTGCATTTCCAATTTCAACGTTGTCACACAGATCCCAATTCCCAAATCTTCCTCCTAGTCCAACCTTAAACTCAGTCTTTTCCATGGCAACGGAAGAACCCACTGTCGTTGTGGAACCCGCACCCGAGCCTGCTGCCACCGAGTCTCCGCCGGAGGAGAAGGAGGAGCCCAAATCCGAAGCCAAGGCTAAGAAGACCAAGGAACCCAAACCTAAGAAGGTTTCTAGGCCCCGTAATCCTCCAACTCATCCTTCATACGAAGAGGTTTGATCTGAATTACTGTTCTCTCCGTTTCCTCTTGCAATTTATTGTTTAATTGGATCTGATCCCAATTTTGCTTTTGCTTATTTAACAGATGATCAAAGATGCAATTACCTCTTTGAAGGAGAAAACTGGTTCCAGCCAGTATGCCATTGCGAAGTTCGTTGAGGAGAAGCACAAACAGCTTCCCGCAAACTTCAGGAAGCTTCTTCTATACCACTTGAAGAAGCTTGTCGCCGCTGGAAAGCTGGTCAAAGTCAAAGGCTCCTTCAAGCTTCCGTCTACCAGGCCTGCCCCTTCTTCCCCGGCCAAGAAGAAGCCAGCAGCTGCTAAGCCCAAGCCCAAGCCCAAGCCCAAGCCTGCTGCCAAGGCCAAAGATACCAAGACTGCTAAGTCAAAGGCACCTGCTAAGGCAAAACCAGCTGCCAAGCCTAAGGCCAAGGCTCCAGCCAAGTCCAAACCTGCCGCAAAGCCCAAGGCTGCTCCCAAGCCTAAGGCTGCCGCTGCCAAGCCGAAGGCCACTAAGCCAGCCGCTAAGCCCAAGCCAGCAGCAGCCAAGCCCAAAGCTGCTAAGCCTGTTGCAAAGCCCAAGGCTAAGCCTGTGAAGGCTGCCAGGACTTCTACTAGGACTTCACCAGGGAAGAAAGCCCCTGCCGCTAAGCCCGCGCCGAAGAAAGTGGCGGCAGCTGCGAAGAAAGCTCCAGTGAAGAGTGTGAAGCCCAAGAGTGTAAAGTCTCCGGCGAAAAAGACTGCTACCAAAAGAGGGGGTAGGAAGTGAAGAGGTGGTGGTGGATAGAGTTGTTTAGGGTTAGTGTTGTGAAGTTTATTGTCCTTTTGGTGGTGTAGTTGGGGTTACAGATGTTCCTATAACATATGAAATCGATTTTATGAAACCTTTGTTGTTGTTTTTTTTTTTTTATAATTTTTTAGTTTGAATCCTTTCCAGGTTCGACCTAGGATTAATATAAAGCTTCTAGCTCTAGCTAAATGAGTTAATCATAAATGTATCTTAGAGTGAAGTTTCTCTCCATTACAGTATCTTTGATGGATCAATGTAGTATAAGCGCCCTTTCACATTGCAATGGATTAGTAGTTACATGTTTCTTTGTATGAAATACTGCATCTTCAATGTCATTGAAATCTCTCACATGAGTTCATATATATATGCTAGATAGACATGACTGTGTGAATAGATTTGTGATTAATTGAATGCATTTGTTTGCATCTCAATTTCTTGCTTGAATTTACTCGATTACTTGTTTCTTTAATTTTCATACACTTTAGTGCATTCTGGATGCCTAATGAAATGATTTGAGTTTCGTTAATTATAAATTTGTTTCGCAGAATATAAGATAAATCCTTATTTTTACGGGTATAATGTTATAATCCTATTGTTTTGGTATGAAACTATATGTTACAATGAAATTGCGAGACAGTGACTTTCTTGCGGGTGTGATCTACTAGTATTTTTACCTTTGAATGGTCTGTATGAAATTGTAGCTACCTAGTTGAATGACAAGATTGGTGAGGAAATAATGTCACATCTAGTTTTCTTATTTTATTGCTTGCCTTAGGTGGGAAGTTATGCAAAGTAATTTGTTCGAACTGTGTCTTTTATGCGAAAAGGAAGAGCAAATTAGTCTCAAGCATATGTAGATGAAATGGAAAAGAATTTGTAAATTGTATATGCTTGTACATGTATTAGGTATCATGCGGCGCAATTTCAGTTGGTCATGTACATATTTCTGTGTTTCAGTAAATAGCGGACTTTCTTGAAGAATTTGTAACAATTGGAGATGATGAAACTTCCCAACATTGATGGTGTCAAAGCCAGCAAAATTGGCAACTGTTGTTGTGACTTGGAGGTTTGTACAAAATTTTGTTCCTTTCTTTAATTGATGTTGAAGACAAGGTAATATATACAGGGAATAAACATTTGCTTTTGTTCCTTTCTTTTGGTTGTAGCAGGATGAACTTAACTTTGGATTACTCATGATTTCATGGGGATGCTGGCTTTTGTTTACTGGTTCTTCTTTCTCTCTCTCTCTCTCTCTCTCCCTGTATGCAATTACCTTATTCCTAACCGTTGCATATCACTTGTAGAGCTGTAACACCTTAATCGTTGTCTAAATGATTTTGATTGTAGATATAGGTATGCAAGACTATCAATGGCTTAGGTACATGCTTTGTTGTTGATTGTGGCGGTTTACTAAATATTATGAAGATGTGAGTGTGTGGATATATTTTTTGGGGGGACATCTGATTTGGACAATTCCTAACTCACTCTCCTCTTTGATTTGCAAATCTTTCTAAATTGCGATTTGTCTGTTCTGCCTAAATTTTGCTTTTGTTGTTGTGCTTGCTTGACGATCCCTCCGTTTGTTATAGTGTTTGGTGATTTTTGGTTCTACAATTCCAACCTGATTTGCTTCATCTTGCATTGCAGCAGCATGAACATCTGAATGAACTCCTTTTTCTAAACAAACAATGGTCCAGCTTGAAGTTCATGGTCTCGATGTCTATCTCCCAACAACTGTGCAGAACGATTCTTCGTCTCTGTTTTTGCCTCGCCTCTCATCAATTGTTGTGTAAGTCTATTACCGTTAAATTCCTTCAAGCTTCACATTTTCTTACATTATAAAATTTTGGCAAGTGAAATGATTGTTTTGAATCTGATGAAGTTTTTCGGTGCCAATATCCCATATATATCTGCCTGCTATTACTGAATTGTTTTGTAACCGGAAGGGAATGAAAGAAGAATTCTTCGTTGAATGCTTGTAACTAAATCACAGGTTTTTGGCAGACCTGCACTCCATGACAATGATTAATTTTCCTCCTATACACCTAATTCTCAGTCCTTTTGTTAGACTACCCGCCTAGCTAATAACTAAGTGAATGTTGGTACACCTACCTAATAACTAGTTGAATGTTGGTAGTTCTTAACTATTCCTGTTACAATTATATAATAGCCCCATGTCGAGTCCTTCTTATTTCTCTTACTATAGTCTCTCCTAATAGGAGGTCTTAGCTCCGTATTGACCTCCTCCCTAAAGAATCCACTTTGTCCTTAAGGTGGAATGAAATGTCTTCTGCTAACTCCATGCCAGGCTCACCATGATGGTTGGTTCCATTATGTCACTCTCCTTTGAATGAGTGTGAATACATAACTACAGTTAGCATCATTGTACTTTTCTAGTACAATGGGAAATTCACTATATTCAGTGACATAATTTATTAAACCTTTTAAGTATCTCAAAAGTCTTGCTAATGTATCTCAATGTTCCTAATGAGTGTATCTACTACATAAGCAATGTCTAGAAAATGATGTGAATCCAACCGAGTAGAAAAAAAAAGGTGACATGGTTTTTAATGAAGTTCAATTGTCATAATTTCAATTCAAGAAAAGGAGTAACACTTGCTAAGTTGGAGTGGCGAGCAAGCATGGTTTTGGCTACACTAATTTTATTATATTTTGTTACACTAATTTTATTATATTTTGTTGCAAATAATTGTATGAATGAGATGTTACAATACCAAGCATGCTTTGTTACTAGGAATTTACATGTCCTAATCTAGCCTTCCACACATCATATGAATAAAAAAGATACACAGAAGAACAAGATTCATTAACAATTTAAGAAATGTTAAGTACAAAAAAACTTTGATCACAATATCCCTTCCCAACAAACACATTATTTTTGTCATAAAAATCTTATTAAATTCAAATGACACTTTAACCCCAATTTTTCTCATCAGTGTTACATAGACTTGATTAACTCTGATTGATGACATATGTAACACATTAAGGCTAGAGTCTTTCTAGATGTGAGCTTTAGAAGAACTTTTCCTTTTTTCAGGATAGGAGTTGTCCTGAATCATCAAGATAAACATGTTCTTTTCCATCCCTCACACTAGCGTACGACCACAACAATTGTATCTTCCCCTTCGGCTTATTTGCCTTAGGATGATGGTTGTTTCTAAGTCTACGTTTGCACTAAGGTGCATGATGGCTTGGTTTTCCACACAAAAAACAATTTCGTTTTTTCTAGAATGTGGAGTTAGATTCGTTAGGATGGGAATTTTTAAAACTTTTCTTCTTGTGATAAACCATTTTCTCGTGCCTTTGTGTAACTGGTTTATTTGCTTTAGCATATAATGCCTTAGCTCTTACAATAACACACTCCTTACTAGTATCTTTTACTTTTGAAATGCCCATGAAAGGTTTCCCAAAGATGGTCTGTGTTTTGAAAACATTGTTTGAGTTCTGTGGTGTAAGATTGTTGTTGGTGTCCATATTGTCAGTCTTTAAGTTGTTAAGATTGTTATAAAAGCTGACGAAAAACACAAATAAAGTGAACTTCCTAAGGTGTGTATATTCATTGTTCTTAAGGAAGTATTCGTGATGTGTTGCACAAGTCATCCCAGATACAAAAAGGACTTCTCGAATATCTCCTAGAATGATGGAAACCTTCCTCACGCAAGTTGAGGAAGACTCCATGGAAAGAATGAGATGGAAGTAGAAGGATGGAAAGATAAGTGATATGGTGTTTGGAGAATGGATTTGTAGTGTTTCTTGAAGAAGGTTGGTCCAATCATCAAGGAAAAGGATAGTAGAGTCAAGAAGATAACTCTTTCCTAATGAACTTAGAAAGGAAGACTGTAAATGGGTAGAAATTCTCTGTTTTGTTTTCCAAGTTGAGGTTTACAAATGCTTGAGCACTCCTTTTATAAAAGAGGGACTGAACTGAAGGCATAACTAAGAAAGAGAATTTAATGAATAAGAAAGGTTCAATGAACCTAGGAGCTTCTTGAACCTTCCTCAAGACTAGTGCATTGTACAAGGTCCCTTCACCTCTAAGCAAGGTTCTTGAGGGTTCCTTAAGGCCCAAGCAAGCCCAAAAACCACTTGATTGCATTCCACTCAAGAAGCAAGTTGAAAAGCCAAAATTGCAGTTTCTAACTAGTCTGTTTGTTCTAATTGATTATGTAAAGTCCATAACCGATTAAATCAGCAAAACTGTTGTTTTTAAGAAAAATTGACTTTATTAATCGATTATGTATTGATTTAACGAAATCAGTACCTGAACAATAGAATTGGCCAAAATACAAGCTGAAATGAAAAGTAACTATGATCCAAATACAAGGTCTATAGAAAAGACTTATATACATATTTACATTTACAGAATTGGCCAAAATACAAGCCAAAATGAAAAGTAACCTTGGCCCAAATACAAGGTCTAAATAAAAGATTTATTTACATATTTACAAGGTTTAAGAGAAGGGAAAAATATGTTGAAACACCTACACCATCTTCCACAAAGAAGAGTTCGTTTTTGAAGCCTTTCTTTTTCTTCCATTCTCTTAGCCCTTGCTCATGTTGTAGCTCCTTGAATTGGTTTCCACCAAAGAATCTCAGAACTAGCAATACACTAAAATATTTTATAGCCCAAGATCTAAGAAAAGAGAGGAAAAATAAAATAAAATATGAGAAAGAGAGAAGAGATGTGAATTGTGTTAGAATCTTTTTATCTGGATTATTTCTGTTAAAGTCTTTGCTTTTATTAATTATATTTCTTCCTTATTTAGGAGATTATAATTATCAGGTATCATTAGGATATCCCTGAAATATAGAATTCTTTCTTTAGGAGCTATTATTATACTCCCTAAAATAGCTTTCTAGCATTGTATATATGGATTTGTAATCTCAGCATAATAAAATATACGTTTTACCCTAAATTATGAGATGGCATCAGAGCTCTCAACATCTGGGAGCCGCCTTTGACTGTGCACTAAAACCCTAGCCAGCAGCCTTTATTGCTGCCACTCTCTCTTTCAAAACAACCTTCATTGTTGTTGCCAACATAACTCTACACCGTAGCCTTCATTGCTGTAGTGTTCTTTCTTTTGTAGTGCTTTTCCTTTCAAATCTCTTCTTACTGCATTACCATCGTTCTGTTGCTTGGACATGGCAGACCACACTGTTGAAGTGGTGCCTACTGCATCACAAACCAATCAGGAACAACTCCGGAACCTCAACACTGCCTACCGCTTAAATGGGACAAATTATTTGAAATGGACCCAACTTGTTCGCAGAACTTTAAAAGGTAAAGGGAAAGCTAACCACTTGATTGATGATGCTCCTCCAGAAGATGATCCCAAATTTACAAAATGGGATGAAGAAGACTCTATGATCATGGCATGGCTATGGAACTCTGTGATCCTAGAAATTACTGATACTTGCATGTTTCTTAATTCTGCAAAGGAGATTTGGAATGCAGAGGAGCAGACATACTCAAAAGCTAAAGATGCTACCCAAATATATGATGTGAAGGTGAAGACTGTCGCTGCCAAACAAGGAACCAAGACTGTTATAGAGTATGCCAATCAACTAAAATCACTGTGGATGGAATTAGACCATTATAGAGTCATCAAAGCCAAGTGCTCAGATGATTCTGCAATGCTCAAAGAGTATATTGAGCAAGATAGAGTCTATGATTTTTTGGTAGGGCTTAACTTTGATTTTGATCAAGTGAGAGTCCAGTTGGAAAAGATAAAGTTCCAGGAATTAATGAAGTGGTAGCTATGGTAAGAAGTGAAGAAAGCAGAAGGGGAATAATGCTAGAATCCCTAACCATGGAAAACTCAGCCATGGTGGCAACTGGATCGGCCAAGATGGTTGATCCCCAAAGGGGGGACTCACCAATATGGAAAAGAAAAATGAAGGAGTGTGGTGTACCTTTTGTAACAAACCTCGCCACACTTGTGATAAATGTTGGAAGCTACATGGAAAGCCTCTTGGGGATCCCAAAATCGTGAAAAGGAGTGGGGAAAAAGAGGCGACAACAGTAGAAAGGGCGGACAAGCACACCTAGGTGCTGCAAAACATGAAGAAAACAACAGCGGACCAATTCCACTTAACCAGGATGAGGTTCATAAGATGCGCTCCTTCCTTAACAAGTTGGATAAATCACCAGGTAGTTGTTCTCTAGCACATTCAGGTACGTTTGACGAGTTTCCTTCTTTTGGACTTAATGCCTTAGATAAACAACCTAACACATATTGGATACAAGATTCTGGGCCTACCGACCATATGACACCCCCATCTAACATTTTCTCCTCTTACACCCCTTGCCCTAGCAACAAGAAAATATCCATAGTTGATGGCTCTTTGATGACTGCATCAGGTCAAGGAGATCTTCAAATAAGCCTATCTATCACCCTTAAAAATGTCCTTCATATTCCTAAATTATCTGTTAGTTTAGTCTCCATTAAAATACTCATATACGATCTCTCATGCAATGTTATTTTTTCTAACAATGACTGTATCATACAGAACCAACAATCGGGGAGGACGATTGGACATGCTAGAGATTGGAATGGCTTGTATTACTTGGACAATCCAAATATGCCATCAGTCTTGGGAAATAACAACTTTTTTTTTCTCTGATTCAATAAAGACCAGCAGGGATAAGGTCTTCCTCCATCATTGTCGTCTTGGACATCCTTCCTTTAGGGTCATAAAATTATTATTCCCTTCCCTTTTTAGCAAATTGGATGTGGCAAGTCTCAATTTTGAAGTGTGTGAACTTGCTAAACACAAGTGTGTTCCTTTTGCTCTTAGTAATAATAAGAGCACTTTTCCTTTCTATTTAATTCATAATGATGTATGGGGTCCCTCAAATGTCACAAATGTTTCTGGTGCTCGTTGGTTTATTACCTTTATAGATGATTGCAGTCGTGTCACATGGGTTTTCTTACGAAAACAAAAATCTGAAGTAAGCTCTGTGGTTCAAAGTTTTTTCTCAATGGTAAAAAATCAATTTGGTGTTAGCATTAAGAGGATTAGATATGATAATGCCAAAGATTACTTCAATCATGGGCTTATTTATTTTTTTCAAAAGGAAGGTATTATTCATAAGTCCTCCTGTGTCAAAAACTCCTCAACAAAATGGGATTGCAGAGAGGAAAAATGGACACCTTCTTGACCAAAACTAGAGCTCTCCTTTTTCAACATAAGGTTCCTAAAAGTTTTTGGGGGGAGGCTGTTTTTATCTAATTAATAGACTACCTTCTAGTATTCTAGCTTCCAAAAGCCCTATGGAGGTTCTGTCATCCTTTTATCCTAATGTGTCCTCATCCAACCACCTTGTTCCACACATCTTTGGTTGTGTCTCTTTTGTCCATGTCCACAGAAGTGATAGAGGTAAACTTGATCCTAGAGCCTTAAAATGTGTTTTCATAGGTTACTATCCACACAAAAGGGATATAAAGGCTATCACCCACCATCCAAAAAATTATTTGTGTCTCGTGATGTCACCTTTTTTGAGCACAAAAAGTTACTTCTATAAAGATCATCTTCAGGGGGAGACTGTACCAAATGAAGATGATATCCTTATGCTTCCTGACTTAAGCTTAGGACCAGAAATAGGGACTAAAAGTGTAACAACTGAGACTCAAGATGGGGCTGATGTAAGATTTGGTAAAAATCTGGTTTATACAAGGAAGAGAAAGACCAGTACAGAGTCTGTCCATGTTCAACCATCCAACCCAACATTACATGAGGTAACTATCCCTAATCCTTTAATCTCCAATGCATCAAACTCTGTTTTTCCAAATATACAAGAATTTGAATCCAGTCTAGCATCCCTTTATGAGGACCTAGATATTCCATTTGCCCTTAGGAAAGAGACTAGGAAATGCACTACCAAGCCATTGTACCCTCTAGCTAATTACCTATCCTTTAAAAACTTTTCACCTACTTATAAAGCCTTCCTCACAAACCTAAACACCACAACCACACCTACCTCTTTATCTGAGGCACTGAGTGATAAAAAATGGAAACAAGCTATGGACATGGAAATGGAAGCACTAGAAAAGAATAGTATTTGGGATTTGGTGGCTCTCCCGAATGGAAAAAGACCAGTAGGGTGCAGGTGGATATATACTATAAAATACAAGGCTGATGGGTCTATTGGGAGGTACAAAGCAAGGTTAGTGGCTAAGGGATTTACTCAAACCTATGGAGTGGATTACATGGAAACTTTTGCTCCAGTGGCAAAAATGAATACAGTTAGGGTGATATTACCTCTAGCAGCTAATTATGGTTGGAACTTGCAACAATTTGACGTTAAAAATGCCTTCCTTCATAAGAAATTGAAGAGGAGATTTACATGGAATTGGTCCCTGGATATGAAGGAAAAACAGCTGCCAACACTGTTTGCAAGCTAAAAAAGACATTGTATGGGTTGAACAATCACCACGAGCGTGGTTTGGAAGGTTTACTAAAGTTATGATAAGTCTGGGCTTTAAACAAAGTCAAGGAGATCACACCTTGTTCATTAAACACTTTAAATCAGGGAGAGTTACAGTGCTATTGGTTTATGTAGATGATATTATAGTAACAGATAATGATGAGGAGGAGCAACAACTGTTAGACCAACATCTAGCCAAGGAATTTGAAATTAAGACCTTGGAAAAATTGAAGTATTTCTTAGGGATTGAAGTGGCCCATTCTAAAAAGGGAATATTTATATCTCAGCAAAAGTACATCATAGATTTGTTGAAAGAAACTGGGAAGACAACATCCAAGCCTGCGAGTACACCAATTGATCCAAACATGAAATTGGGGAATGTAGAAGAAGGTACTGCAGTTGACAAGGAAATGTATCAAAGGTTAGTTAGTAGATTGATTTATTTATCTCACACTAGGCCTGATGTTGCATTTGCTGTAAGCCTTGTTAGCCAGTTCATGCACCAACCTAAGGAGGTTCACTTACAAGCTACACTAAGAATTATGCAATATTTGAAGGGAACCCCAGGCAGAGCAATTTTGTTTGAACGAAATGGGAATGTAAGTGTGGAAGCATATACAATTGCAAACTATGCAGGTTCAATTGGGGACAGGAGGTCAACTACGGGGTATTGCACTTTCATTGGTGGAAATCTTGTGACTTGGAAGAGTAAAAAACAAAATGTGGTAGCCAGATCCAGTGCTGAAGCAGAAGAATTTAGGGCAATGGCACAAGGGATATGCAAACTACTATGGTTAAAGATCATCTTGGAAGACTTAGGAATAAAGTCAGATGAATTAATGAGACTTTATTGTGATAACAAATCTGCTATTAGCATAGCTTATAATCTAGTGAAGAATGATAGAACCAAACATATCGAGATCGACAACATTTTATCAAAGAAAAATTAGATAGTGGTCTAATTTGTACTCCATATGTCTCTTCACAAGACAACTTTGCAGATATTCTAACAAGGGCTGAACAATAACAACTTCGAAAGTATTGTTTCCAGGCTGGGAATGGAAAATACCTATTCACCAATTTGAGGGAGACTGTTAGAATCTTTTTATTTGTATTATTTCATTTAAAGTATTTACTTTTATTATTATATTTCTTCCTTATTTAGGAGATTGTAATTATCAGGTATGATTAGGATATCCCTGAAATATAGGGATTCTTTCTCTAGGAACTATTATTATACTCCCTAAAATAGCTTTCTAGCATTGTATATATGGATTTGTAACCTCAGCATAATAAAATATACGTTTTACCCTAAATTATGAGAAGTTGTGTGAAATATGATTTTCGAAGGAGCATGGGAGAACCTATTTACAGGTGTAGTTGGGTTCAAAAAACCCAACCTCCCATGCCAATGTTCATCCATGAATTGCAAAATTGCCAATGCAACACACGGAGAAAACTCAGAAGATGCGACTTTGTATGGAAAAGCTACCGAACATGGGTTCTTTTTTCCTGTTGTGAGATCTATGCCTGACCTTCCTTTAAAAGTGGTTTTGTTGCTTTTGCAATACTTATTCCACTCTAGTTTCACCACAAGTACCTCTTCTATGAAAAGTCTAAGTGTTGCTGTGGAGGTTAGAAGACATTACTCCTTGTTAGATATATTATATCTTTTATCTTTTAGTTAGTTTGTTATTATTTCTCATTTGTATTTTGGGCTTAGCCCATATTTTTTCTATTATAAATAGAGAACTCTATGTGTGTATTTTACACAAGGGAGATTAATCCAAATATAGTTTTTCACTATATTCAACATGGTATCAGAGCAGGTTCTCTGATCTCTTCTCGTGATCTCTGCTGTCTGCCGGCGGTCGGTCGCCATGGCCGCCCCTAAAATCTCAGTCGGCAGTCCATTTTTTCTTCTTAAATCTCTGTCACAGTCAGCACCAATCCAGACCCAGTGTGCCACTGCTGTCGCCGCCACTTTCCGCTGCCGTCGCTGCTAACTCTGGCCACTGTCGCCGCCGCCACCGCCGGCCACCGTCACAGTTTCGACGGGTGACCTGCGGATCTGGACCGTCTCTTCGAGCGACGGCCAACCACGCCGGTTTCTAGAGCCGCTTCTCAGTCACGCGCCGCCACGCAGCGCTTCTTTCAGGCCACTTCGCCATCGCCAGCCACCGCCGGCAGCCGTCACAGTTTCGACCGGTGACCAGCGGATCTGAAGCGTCTTCTCGAGCGACGGCCAACCCCGCCAGAGTGAAGAGCGTCTTCTTCTCGGCCAGTCTCGGCCGCGTGTTCTGCACGCGCCGCCTTCCCGGTGTCGGAGTTTCACCGCGTCACTGCAGATCGTCTCGCCGGAGCTTCTTGAGTGTGTTTTGGTTCCTGTTTCTCCGTTTTGTTGGCTTGGGCTCATACCTAGGGTTTCCGCTGTCCGCGCTGTTTGCCACTGTCCGCGCCGTTTGCCGCTGTTCAGGAGCCGTTTACCGCTGTTCAGGCGCCGTTTGCCGCTGTATGCTTCCAATCATTGTAGGCCCCATCACTTTGTTAGTTAGTGATGGCAGTCCCTGTAGTTTTGTCGCTTCCAGCCACTACAGGCCCCATCAGTCAATGATGGCAATTTAGTCCCTACAGTTTTATAGCAGTCAACTGCCGCTGCAGTCGCTACCGCCTCAGACAGACGCAACTGCGTCAGTTCTTCTTGGGCTAGTGTTTAGCCCGATCTTCTTGTGATACACTGCTAAGTATCACCACTTGGGAGTTGTCCTGCAAAGAATTTTGGACCTCCAACATATCTTTAGATCTTTGATGCCTTTGTTTCAGCATTGTAGCTTAATATTTTGTTTTGTTTTAGTGGTCCAACAACTGTGATATTCCACATTTCCGCCCTTCACACTAAGGGGGAGTACGTTTCCAAGACACTGCAAGTCACATATATATGGGTGTAGTCCCTGCAGTTTTGTAGATTTCAACTACTACTGTTGATCCCGTCACCCAACCATCATTGATGAGGATTTAGTGTAGTCCCTGCAGTTTTGTAGCTGTTAGCTTTCAGCTACCACTGTTGATCCCGTCACTCATCCATCATTGATTGGGAATCAGTCCTTGCAGTTTGTCATTGTCAACCACTGCTCTCCTTCATCCACTTTTGAAGTTGAAGTTTCACAAGCTGCTGTTAGTCCATCTATGTTTGCCTCACACTCTTGAAGACAAATCATCTAGTTCAACACTGAGTTTATCTATTCCAAGCTTAGTTCATACAATTTGTATGCTCCAGCATGAGGGGGAGTGTTAGATATATTATATCTTTTATCTTTTAGTTAGTTTGTTATTATTTCTCATTTGTATTTTGGGCTTAGCCCATATTTTTTGTATTATAAATAGAGAACCCTATGTGTGTATTTTACACAAGGGAGATTAATCCAAATATAGTTTTTCACTATATTCAACACTCCTTAATTCAGATCTCTATGCAATGCAGGTAGTCCTTTATGGGTTTAGTATTTGTGAAGCTGCCATAAGAAATAGCCCCTTCCTTCCTAATACCCTCCTATCTTTGCCGTTGTTGTTGGAGCCACCATTTAGTTCGACGACCCCAACAATCGAATTGTCAGGCGACCACCGTGCCACCAAGATTGTCGTCATCGGAGTAGCCATATACTCTCACATGCCACTTAAAGTCTCGTCCTGGCACACCACCCCTCCTCTTTGATAAGAGTGTCGACTCCTTTTTTTTCTAGATATGTGATTGTTGTCTTGATTCGAGAACTTTAGATTTTAGGGTTTTTCTCTCTCCTCTTCATCTATGGCCTCGACTCAACCTCTGTTGTAACCCCTGTTGCTTCCACTTGATTTGATCCATCAATTTACACTAATTATGTTAATGAGCATCTAACCATTGACAAATTAGATGACACAAATTATGCGACTTTGGCATCAAATATTAAACTTTGGCTTTGTTGGAAGTTCCACATCGACTAGAAATAAGACCAATTTAGAGTATATAAGTGGATGCAAACCTCACCTTATAAGCCGGTTTTGTGTGGTTGAGTTAGGTTTAAAGTCAACTTCTTAACATGGTATCAGAGCTAGGTTAGAGTCTATCCTAGGGTCACAGTTCTTTATGTTATTATTGGCTTTACATGGACTTTTTAAAGACTATCCCATGTTAGTGATCAGATTTTAGGGTCCCTGGTTGTCCCTCTTTTGCATCTACATATTCCACCCTTTTTTCGTGTACCAAGTAAACCGATTGTTGATTTGTGAAGACGGTGGGGAAAGAAGGAGATGAGAGAGGATAGTCGCTAACGAATGAAGATTTGCATAGAAAGTGCACATAATTGATTATGTGAACTTATAATCAGATCATGTGAACAAATTGACAAGTGTTTTGGTCTACACGTTGATTATGGGACCATGATCAATTTCTGAGTTGCCTATAATCGATTGTGGGTGTTTTCTGTTTTTGTTTTTTCTATTTTAATAATAACAATAATAATAATAATAGTAAATCTTAAAAATAATACTAAAATTATTAATAACAAATAAACTTTTCTCTCTTTCCATTAATTTTCACTATCTTTCAACTAACTGAAACAACCTCAATTCTACTTTAATTGTGTTCCTTGCTTTCCTTTCTCACTCTTGATTTCTTTCACACCATCCAAACAAAATAGTTTGGAGACGTGTATGGTAGCCTGTTGAATTCGTAGGCTGGTTCACTTGGATGACTTATATGATTGAATCCGGTTTCATCCTTTATGTCTTATGGAATTATAGAACCAATCAACCAGTTTTTGGTGGGATTCGTACTGAACTGATTTTTAAAACATTGATGGCAAGAATCAGCCTCTCAAGGCTAAAACTAAACTAGCATGGAATTATTTTTAAAACTGTGATGCATAAATACAACAAGTGTATTGAATATGATATGATAATATGATGAGTTTAAAAGATACAGTACGTCTAAGTCATATTTGTGTGTGTATATAATTGTGTGGGTGTGTATATATATATATATACACACGAGAACGTATTTCTGTAATTGCTATTATGTAATTCTAAATTGAGAACGTATTTCTTAGACATTACTAGAAATAAAAAACCTCCAAATCATGTCATCACATGTCATTTTCTATTGTTTACAAATACGAATACTATCAAGGATTAGCGTCGTCTTCAAGAATTAGTGTCTGGGTGTTAGATATTTTGTTGATTGGATATTTCAAATGTTCAAGTTATCTTAAATTTGATTGCTAACTAATTTTGTACTGATATTATTGACTGCTTGTGCTCTTTTGAGCATTTCTTTGACTTCCTCCCAGGAGCTTTATTGTTTCTTTTAGTTATTCAGCTTCTGACAATATAACAGTTTATTTGCAATTCAAATTCGGCAGCAGCTTGTGCCTTAGATCGTTTCACTTCTGATTTTGAGGATATGTAAAGAACTTTGTTTGCTTAATGCATGTCTATAGATTACTATGAACTTGGCGAGCTGGTCTCCAGCTCGTCTTTTGGCGGGCAGGATTAGATTTTCAGCTCATCTAATCACAAGCTAATTCTTGCTACATCTCTGTATTTTCGTCCTGCACCCCATAAATATAAAAATTCCCACTTTGTCTTTTCTGGATTGTGTAATTCGAGAGGAAAAATGACTTTCATATTGTGCAATCTGGAAGCCACATGACCTCTCCTCTCCAGCTCCCCTCATTTTTGGCCACCGCTCTCCTCTCCATCTTTCCCCTCAATTTTGGTCTTCTGTTGGGATGAAGTGAGTCTGACCCAGCTGGGTCTCCTCCTTGGACCCAAAGTGAACCAGCCTTTCAAGTTGCATTCAAAATTAGGGTTGAATTAAGTGTTATGTTCATGATAAACTTGGGTATGTTCAATTAGGTCCCTCATTGGATATGTTCAATTAGGTCCCTAATAAATTTTTGTGGCCAACTGAGTACTAAAAAGTTTTATACTTTTCAATTGAGTCACTCTCATCTAATTTTGGGTGTGGGGTTAAGATAAAGTGTTTGGTTCTTCGATGTGTTGTCCAAAGTCAGTTTTGTTTGATGAGGGGTCTTCTGAGCATCCAAACTGCTCGGATGGTACTTGCAGAAACTACTCTGATGTCAAAGTCAGATCAACTTAGATAGATAACAATAAATGTTGTAAGTAATACATAACTTACCTTTTTACTTTAAACTTTTATTTATATATTTTGTGGTGGACTTTTGATTAAAACTGACCTAATTATGACCCAAACGTAAGAAATCATAATTTATCCTTGAGCAAAACGGTTTTGGAGTTGATCTACTTTGGGTTGGGTATCCAAGTGTGAGTCTAAGTCCCACATTGGATAGAAATAAGAAAGTAGAGGAGTATATAAAGATGAAAGACCCATTAATCCATTGCCTTAAGGTTTTGGGTAAAGAGTGGTATCGATCTCTTATATAGTTGGCTCGGATGTTATTGGTGTTTGTGTAACCCATATGGAACCTCCTTCTCAATAGACCCAATAGTGGTATCAGAGCCGATGGTTTGTCTTGGTGACCGGCTCAGATGAGTATAATGATCCCTATACCGAAAGTCTTCCTAGCAAAAAGGGTATCTAGGTAAGCAAGTTCCGTTAAGATACGGCGGTTGGAAAGGGCTACTCGTGGTTGTGGTTGGTTGGGAATGCTTCCGCTGGAGGGGGAGTGTACTATGTGGAAGAGACTCACACCCTTGAGGGGGAGATGTTGAGTATCCAATGCAATTCTTTTTAACACCTAAAACTTCCTAAATGATATCTCATTTCTCATTTTTCAGCACAAAAAACCCCATCATGGAATTGAACTCGAGCTTCAGGTTTCGTAGGTGTGTGTTGTAGAAGACAGAGGTGAGGGCCAAACCAAAAGGTTGGTTCCATGAAAGTGAAAACATGGTTCCCAGGTGGGATGAAGAAGTTCAATGACAGCCTTATCCTTTGCAATAAGGTGCATCATAGAGGAACAATTCACAATAGCCAACCGTAGGGATCCATGATATTGAAGTCCAACCAATGATATTGCAATTCTACAACGTTTCCATGGAGTCTGGTATTCTTCTAGTGAACCTGTTGTAGGAGAAGTTGATGAGCTAGAGCTGAGATTTGGATGAGAGAAGTTTGCTAGAATGTTGTTGACGAAGTTGTTGTCAGATAGGTCTACGAAATGTAGGGAGGTGGAGAGGTACTTGAGACTTCTCCTGTGAGAAACTGCAAGCAAAGTTGAGGATTTGTTGATGATGGGCTAGAAAAAAGAGAGGAGGAAATGATAGTAGTTTAAATTGGTGACAAAATTTGTGAAATAAGATGGTTATAAAATTATAAATTAGAAAATAACTTGTGATGAGAACTAAGTAAGGTGACGGGGCAAAATAATAGTCACGTTACTCCAAAAAAAAATTAGATGGTACGGACTTAACTGAAAACTACAAAGTTTTTGAGGACTCAATAGTCCATACTCAAATGAACAACCCAAATTTATCATCGACTTAAAACTTAATTATGTCTTAAATTAGTGTAGAGTTCTTTTAGATGTTTTGTATAATTCAAAAGGCATTGCCCAATCTGGAAGTATTTTTTTTTTTTGGTTTTTGGGTTGTGGAATCCAATTTTCTTTTTGGAAAAAAAATTACTTCAGAAGAAAAAAAATTTCTGAACTGTGCAATCCAATTTATTTTAGAAAAAAAATTACTTCACAAGGAAACTTTTCTGAATTGGACAATCTGAACAGGCAAAGTGTGAACTTTTATATTTGTGTAGGTGTAGGAAGAATAAGCCTAATCACGCCACGCGGTGTTATCCAACCCTGATTTTGGCGGACAGTAACGGACTGGACTTATCTCTTATACCGCCCCTCTTCAACCTTGTCCCCAAATAAATATTCAAACACACACATATATGTATATATGTATATATATATATATATATATCTATATATATATATACATGTATATATATGTATATATACATGTATATATATGTATATATACATGTATATATATATGTATATATATACAGATATACATATATACATACACATGTATATATATATATATATATAGATATATATAGATATATATAGATATATATATATATAGATATATATATATACATACAGATATATATATAGATATATATATATACATACAGATATATATATAGATATATATATATACATACAGATATATATAGATATATATACATACAGATATATATATATATATATACATACAGATATATATATAGATATATATATATACATACAGATATATATATAGATATATATATATACATACAGATATATATATAGATATATATATATACATACAGATATATATATAGATATATATATATACATACAGATATACATAGATACATACACACGTATATATATACATACAGATACACATATATACATACACACGTATATATATACATACAGATACACATATATACATACACACGTATATATATACATACAGATACACATATATACATACACACGTATATATATACATACAGATACACATATATACATACACACGTATATATATATATATACATACAGATACACATATATACATACACACGTATATATATATATATACATATGTGTGTATGTGTACATATGTATATATATATATATATATATATATATATATATATATATATATGTGTGTATGTGTATATATGCATGTATATTTATTGTGTGTGTGTGTGATTTTGTCTTCTCTGATCAATACAAAACACCAGATAGAGAAAAGGAACATACCTAAAAGAATAGGAAAGGAGAGAAAAATCATAGAAAATAAAAAACAGATACAAATAGAAAAAGAAAATCTACAAAATAAAAGAAGAGGGGATAAAAAACTGAAATGGAGAACTGTAAAAAAACAGAGCACAACCATGAAGAGCGTTTGAAAAAAAAGGTGAAAAACAGAAATGGAATGGAGAAGATTAAAAAATTGAAAAAAGAAACTGGGTTAATGGGTCGTTGGAAAAAAGTCACTAGATTTAAGGAGGCCGGCAGGTTGTTGATATGGTTCAGGTACCGACACAGTTAACAAAATAAACTTGAAGAAGGAGAAGGCTGCACTAGGGTTCTCTCAAGTTTAGTGTTGAGAGCAGTTTCAGGTGAGTGGAGTTAGATGATGATATTTTGCCTTCAGGGCTGTTTGAAAATAGGCAAAAGAAAAATGATTTTTTTTTTGTTTGGTGCCATGCCACGGTTGAATGTCAATTGGGATGACAGTGGCTGCCAAAAACCACCACACCTCTATGGTGGCAAGTTATTTAACGAAACTGCGGGGTACTCTTTAATTTTACAGATTCCTCAATTTTCACGTGTTTGAGAATCTGTCTTTGTAACCTTCTATAAATATATAAAGGTGGGAAGTGAATTATGTGTTTGCAGGTTATAATACATCACAAAAGAGTCTGATTTGAAGCAAAAGAAAATGAAAAACATTACAAAAGAAAATTCTAAACTAGAAGAAACTATTGTCTAACTTTCTATTAGACAATGTGCATGCCTACTCTCAATACACGAGTGATTGATTTTGTTCAGCACCTAGCTAACATTGTTAGAATTCCAAATGTGAGTTTAAGTCTCACATTGGGTAAAAATGAGAAACATTGTAAAGGTGAAGACCCATTAATCTATTGTCTTAGGGTTTTAGATAAAGAGTGGTGTCAATCCCTTATATGATTGGACTTAAATTTCATTAGTGTTGTGTCTCTTCAAGTGAATCTCTCCTTTAATAAACTTCACAAACTTTAACTAGTAAAGTCCAATTAATCTAAGTCAATAACATGAGGATTTAACTCAATGTTTTTAATATTGTTGTCATTTGGTTCTCATCTGGTCAGTGGTCACAGCAGTTATTATATTATGTCTTCATTTATCTTTCATCATTCGGAAAGCGGTGAATTATTGGGTACATGAAGGAAAGTTCAGGATCCGTTGGTATGGGAAAACGTATTTAAGTTCCCAATTTAGAAAGAAAAACCATTTGTTTTTGCGTAAAATTTGGTAGATGGTAGTCGTCAAATTTGATAACTCGTCTTATCAATTTTGAAACCAAGCAATTGCACCTAATATCTGTATTTGGTGGGTGGTAGTCGTTTGATTCGATGAGTGACCTTACAATATTTCTAAAATTTTCAATTTCAAGATTTGACTATTTGCTGTTCTTTTTGTGGACTTGGTTCATGTCAGGACAACAGTCAAAATTTTCCTCGGTCATAAATTTCAATACACTATGTAAGCTGATTGAGCTTATCTTATGCTTTACTTTTGTAATCTAGATGGTTTCTATGTTATGAACCTTATCTTAAAAGGTAAAGGTGGAAAAGTATCATTAATGCTTCATAAAGATCTATAGTCTTAAACTCTCAATCTTTTGGATTGAATACTTCAGCTCTTTTTGGACGTTCAACCTTGAAGGAGATAGCACAATGTCTTTCCATATGGATCCAACTTCACAAGCTGGGTTGGGGCGCTTGTAAAGTTCATATATGTTGTTGGCACTTTCGTTCAACGTTGCCACCCTCTTCAAACAGTCTATTTCATCTGGATCAACGAGCAATGTCTTGTCTCTATCTTTCCATCCTATCAACTTTACAACATTTATCTGGTCAGTTATGATACTGAATTTAAGGACAAAATAAGCCCCACAACAGCAATGGCAATAGTAAACGTTAGTAGTGGAAATATCTAGGGGTAGAAACAATGTTTTTCATTCATTAGTGTATTTAAAAGAGGAAATGGTGGGATACAAATCTATTATTAGAATTAAATGTGTTTTTAGTCCTGAATTTTGACACAAAATTGTGATTCCTTTCTATCTTAAAGTTTGATACATTTTGGTGTTTAAAAATGAATGGATATAATCTTTTTAATTCAATTGCATTAATTTTTTTGTGTCAAACACGTTTTTCAACTTACATTGAAGCAATAACGTGTCAAACAATGTAAATAATTCAAATACTAGTATAAAACACTTTTGACACGTAAAAGAAATTAATTTAATTAGACTAGAAGAACTATATCCATTCAATTTTAAAATTTGGGAACTAAAATGTATTAGAGTTTCACATAAGAAAAAATTCGAATTTCTTGTCAAAGTTTAGAGAATAAAAGTATATTTAACCTTGATTATTACTATTCTGTCCTTTGTACATTCTAACACGTTCAAATTGATCCTTCTTAAATTGCAGGTTTTTATCGCCAGAGCAAGAATAAGAGATTTGAAATATGTGTACCTTAGGTGGACCTTCCAAAGAATTTGTACTGTATAGCCTAGCATTGTCAACTAGCTGACAATAAGTCAGAAATGCATCAGCAAATCTCTTGTGCGATGTCAGTTGTGACTTCACTCTTACTGCTCTTCTACACATGATAGCTCTCCTGGTTGGCATTCAAATTTGTTCACTGTTAGCAGAATACATTTTCACTTGGAGAATTACGTCTAATAAAATTGTCAAGTTAATACAAAGGTTACTGGTGAATCTACCTTATGCCTCTAATGACAGCAAGGTAAGCATCACATACTACTCCAACAAGCTCTATTCTGTATGGTTTTCTCCTTTTTCCTTCAACCCGGTCTTGCTCTTCATCAATTCGCTGCCAATAGTTTTCAGTGACAGTTCCATCGCCATTCATCTTGTAGCCAGGTCCCATGCGGTAGCGGCGGCGGTGGACATTTCTAGCCATTGTTATTGTTTGCACAACAAATGGTAACCAGGAGAGTGTACCGTCCATTATTACATCACGCCCCTCATTTAGTGCTGTCACCAGGAGGGATGAGGCTGCGTCAGCTGATGATTGGTGTACCTGCTTGCAAAAGTGACTTTATTATTCAATGACGAAAGCACCTAACAACAGTTAAATGATTCATATTAAGGGAATGACATCAAGAGCTTATTCAGAAATTGTTTGGTTGGACCTTTGAAAGTGATTAATTTTTTCTGTAAGGTCATTTTAGCTTATTTTTTAAATAAGCTTCATTGTAAAGTTTATCAAAACAAAATCTTATGGTTTTCGGTGGGTGTATATAAAGAAGGTTGGAGTGGATGGTAACATTGATAGGTTCAAAGCTTGCTAAAGTCTATACTTAGATTTTTGGATTCGATTATGGGGAACTTTTGGTTGTATCTGGATATATACAGTGAAGGTTGGTAATATTCATCAGTTCAAAGCTTGTTTGATTGCTAAAGGCTATACTTAAGTCTCTGGTCTTGATTATGGGGCACTTTTTTCTCCTGTGGCCAAGATTACTTATGTTCATCCATTTTTGGCCAATGGTTGCTATTCCCCATTCACCTCTTCACTGATTAGATATTAAAAATGCATTCTTACGTGGTGATATGCTGGAAGAGTTTTACATGGATCAACCCCCTGGGATTTACTATTTTTGTTGGATCTCATCTTGTCTTTGCGACACTCCTTTTATGATATGACTGAATGCGTAGATATCATTTGATTAGGCTGAATGTAAATTGGATATAAGATATATTTATAAGATATGTAGGGATTATTTTTTGTTACCTTAATCTTCATGTGCATATAGTTATAATTGTTTTATTCTGTACACTCAAATACACACGATTCTTGTAATCCTCCAGTGATATATATATATATATATATATATATATATATATAGATATGTGAGTGTATATATATACACAAAGAACAGAATACAGGGAAATAAGGAGAGAAGAGTCTGAATCATGTCACCAGTTCAGCTGTTCTAATCATGTCCTGATGCCCTCTTGCACTGAGGGCCCTATAGATGACATCTGATTCTTTGAAGGCATCTGCCTCAATGATGACAGCATTGCCTGCTGCTCCTGCCCAGAAAGGTCTGTTTAAATTTCATAAAAACAGAATTAGGTTCTTGCACTTTGTTTTGATGGCTTGAGTATTTTACATCGTAGGATAGATTATATTATTGAAAAGGTTAGTTATTCGCATTTGTGCCGAGAATGAGAATATGACTTCTCTTACTCTTTAAGAATGTCCTTGAGTACAGTGCTTTTGCCAGCTCCCATGCCACCACCCATGAAAAGAAGCACTGGGCTCCTATCACTGTGAGCCACTGGAGCCATCACCTCTGTGCATTGGGAGTCATCATTTGTCAGTCCCATTGCTTTCATTTCTTCCACTAATGTGTTGAAAACTCTAGCCACCTTCAGATTCTTGGTCACTCTGTCGATCCTTTGTTCCCTGTGCACAGGATACTATTTAGGTTAAAAAGGAAAATCACCCCTTTCACACTGCTGACATTAATAAAAAGTTTCTGAGAAATGTGACATGTTCATTCTGTCTCACACAAACAGGAATGCCCTTGAAAAAAAGAAAAAGAAAGAAAGCTCCATCATAGTTTCTTTCCTTAATTTGCTTTAATATTGATTTCTAGGGGCAACTGAAATGGTAAAATATTTGGTTCCTTTAATAATATAGATATTCACTTCCTATTTCACAACTTGATCCTCACATCGATTTCAAAATGGTTCAGTAAGTAAGTATTCTCAGATAATAATTGTAATACCCACCTAGTTGCTGCCATAACTATGTGCCTGAGCTTTGCCCTTGGTTCAATTTCAGAGCTAAACACCTGCAATTCCAGACAACAAAGAAAAGAGTTTTTCACCTGATAAAATTCTTCAATTTCATGTGTAAATATGCTTTTGGATCCTCAGTTTCTTTTTTCTTCTTAAAATTAGTCTTAGTTATTCCGTTTTAGAAACAGTGATTTACACCAATTGCCACATTGCACTGGCTGACACATGTGGGTTGGGGTGAAGGACTTTCCACCAATTTTCACAACATAAACATTAAAACAGCAGCTTTATAAAGTGTAGGAATGATTCTGACGCTTGTTTATACATTGACAACAGATGTAGTAGATACCTGACTTATCAAAATATCACCATGTCTCCAATGGAATGCAAAGTAACTGAGAATGCATCTCTCAAACTCTTCCACAAGCTTCACAAAAAGCGAATCGGCATCTGGTTCATTCTCAAAGAAGGCATAGAGATCATTTTCACATCCCTCGGATTTCCTTATGTATTCAGAAGCCAATTTACAAAGATGAGGACAACATCTTTTATCTTTGAACCCCATTTGCCTAGCTGCACCAATTCAATTGGAAAATCTCACGCACAAGTATGCTTAACATCATTATATATCAGTGTTTACGGATCCATAATTTTATCTGTATGTATAACTGAGAATATATGGGACATACATTATTATTACCTACGTAATGAGGAAACTTTTCAAGCTTTGGGGTACGGTTTGCTTTTGATATTCTCAGACGTGGAATGGTCTTTCGATCTCTCATTTTCTTAAGTCGATAATGCATTGCTGCAGCAAATATCAACCCAATGGAGGAAGCCACCACGATCTGTGTGAAGGTTGGCTTTCCATTATACTCTGTAAACATCAACAAAAGAACCAAATACGATAATCTCATTCATTCCTGCATGGTATAGTTGAATTGTGTTGCAGGAGTTTTTTACGTACCTCTGTGCATGTCGGTGAGAAGTGCAAAACACAGACCATACATGCACCACCGTAGCTGTAAGAGATTGTGAATTGCTGTGTCTGGATCGCTGCTGTTTTGATTTCCGAAGAATTTGATTTTGTTGTTATTGCGTTGAAGGAGTTCTTGTCTTCACACGTACGTGGTTATTGCAATTATCTTTTGCTAATATTTCTATAACTAAAAAGATAGTTGAATTTGGCTTATGTAATGGGGGAGATGAATTTGAGTCTCCTAAATTAAGAAAAGATAAGTAATTTAGTTATAGGTATGGGAAAATTAATATTCAAGTCCCTAGAACGAGCAACTCAATTGCAAAGTAAATAATTTCTCAACTTAGGAAAGAAAAATCAACAACCAACATTATCCGTACGTGTATAGTTTATAAAAGGTTTAATTGCTTCCTTTGTCCCCAGTTTGGTTGAATTGTGTCAAATTCATCCTCATTTTTAAAAAAGTTTCATTGTCATCCTCACGTGGTGTAAAAGTTTCATTGTCGTCCTCACGTGGTGTAAAAGTGTCAATTGAATCCAAACATAGAAAAAATTTGTGTCAAAGTAGTCATTTTTCCTATATATCTGTGTCTTCCTTTCATACAATCAAGTACAGATATTCATTTTACCTTATACAATTTAAGGCTTTTCATAGCTCCAGAGAAGTGACATATGAAAGGAAGACACAGAGATATAGGAAAAATGACTACTTTGACACAAATTTTTTCTATGTTTGGATTCAATTGACACTTTTATACCACGTGAGGACGACAATGAAACTTTTTTAAAAATGAGGATGAATTTGACACAATTCAACCAAACTGGGGACAAAGGAAGCAATTAAACCTTTATAAAATACATTAGAATATTAATTGTTGATTTTCTATTACTTCACGTTTATTCTACAAAACTAATTTTTACTTTAATATTTTGTTGGAGAGCAAACTGTTACTTTAATATAGACAAATAATTAAATGCTTACGCATTAATTAAGGGTTAAGGTTATCTTGAATATATAATCAATGTGCATGTAGGTAAAAGTTACGTAAACATCTCATGATATGTATTATTTACTGAAATAAATTTATTATTTTATTATTTATTATTTTATAAATACTTAATCTAATTTGATTGTCAAAGTATCTTGACTAGAATTTTATCTTGTGAGTCAAGTTTTCAAATGATAATTTTAATGTAAAAGAAAAAAACACAGATAATTAGAAGACATTTTGACACAAGTACATTTAGAGTTTTATACGGGTCATCTTGTCTATATTTGACATTTATCACGCGTTAAGTAAATTTCTCCAAGACCACATTTCTTAAAACAAAATATGATAAAAGAACTATAACTAAGAAAAACTACATAAGTGAAACAAGCTTGTTGACTAAGAAGAATAACCTTGACCAAGAGAAAATTATGCTATAAAAGAAATTGTGAAAAAATTGAAGCACATTGTATCATCCCAACTTGGAACAACTAAAGAAAACAAGGAGAATACTAGTTTACCCGTAATTCATGACTCCTCCACTAACTCAAAAAGGGCAAGAAGATGAAAATAGCCACAAAAATTAAGTTCACAACGTGATGCCTCTACTCTTACGACATCCATCACATTGAATTTTCACCAACAAAAACATGAAACTCCTTTTTAGACAAGCTAGACAAGGCTCTCCTTTGATGATAGGCTGAATGGAACCACATATATGAGTCTAAGTCCCACATTGAATAAAAATGAGAAAGTAAAATGCTATATAAAGGTGAAAGACCCATTAATTCATCGCCTTAAGGTTTTAAGTACAGAGTAGTGTCAATCTCTTATATGGTTGGACTCATATCTTATTGGTGTTTATTGGAATTTGTTATTATATCATAATAATTTAGCTCTTTGCTATTGCAAATTATATTTATGATTTTAGCAATAAAATTAACAAACATTTAATCTTGATTTGATAATTAAATGTAGATAAACATCAATGATATTTTGATTTGATTCTAATAATCAGTTTAGTTGATCAAACGAATCAATTAGTTATTAAAACTTAGATCTAAATCTTTAAAAAAGTACTTATGATAGGAAGATTGTTTGTTTCTCGAATCTTTGAATTGAGTTTTCATCTTGATTTTTTTTCAATTTTGTTTACATTTTTAATTTTTGTTTTTCGTTTCCTAATTCTTAAATCTTTCATTTTAATTTGTATGAGAGGAATATTAAATAAAGATTGAATAACATACATGTATCCTTTGAAACGAAACCTAGGTTCATTAGTACAAAAAAAATTCATTTATATAAAATATTTAAGGGTATTCACGTCTGTCATGAGTCCAAGGTAGAAGTTGGAAACATAAATTTATACTGGACAAAATATCCAACGTGAATTTCTGTCAAATAATGCATGACATAATTCTTTTATCTATTTTTAAAATTATATTGGTGTTGACTTAAAACAAAAAACTAAAATATAGAAAAATATCAATGTACATTTGCATATAAAATGAGTAAAATCTTTCAATAAGTGGACTAAGAGAGAATGGTCGAGCTCTTTGGGTTGAGAACATGTACCCAGTCAAGGCTCCAATGTGGGGAAAGAAATAAAGGAGACGTTAAGGGTGAGTAGCCGTGCTCTTTGGGTCGTGGACTTGCACCCGATTGAGGTCTAGTGTTGAAAAAAAAAATAAAAGAGAAAAGAGTGGGACAATATTAGGAAATCTTAAAATCGGTTATGTTTTTTAGGCTCATGAGCCAAGAGTGGGACAAAACTAGAGCTAAGAGTGGGACATAAATACTAGAGTTAGAGGAAGGCATAAACACTGAAAACCTACAATAGTCGTGAGAGAGATTTGAGAGGAAAGCATTATTTTCTACCTAAGGGAGAAGTATAGGAGCGAAGTTGTTAGAAGGGTTTAGAAGATTTAGAATTGTTTATTGGATGAGAGGTAAGGGGAACTAATCTTTTTTATGTTTAGTGTGATTCTGCATGCCTAGTTTTATGTACGTGACTAGGGTTTGCGGTGGTTATCATTAAAGACATGTTGATTTGGTTTGCTGATTCATAATATCACTGGTTCATGTTTGTGTTTTTATGTTTTATGAACTATTACCTTGCTACGATTTATGTGGTGCCGTTATTTGGTTCACGTTGGTGGTTCTATTCCATGTGATTATTCTAATATATCTTCATTCACTAGTAAAAAATCGCATTTTTAACTCGCACATTACGCTTCAACCGAAGCGTATCAAAACATGATGGCAGTCTCGTAATTTTTAAAACAGTATATACCTCGGTTGTTAAGCAACCGGTGTCTAAAGAAAATACTACCTTGGTTGGCAGGGTGAACCGAGGTATAAACCTCACGTGACAAAGATACTACCTCGGTTGACAGATGGACCGAGTCATATGGGCTTGGACCGTAGGACCTTAAAGCCAAGAAAACCTAGCCTCTGGGAGGAAACTTTTCCCCCAAAACCTAGCACCTCTCCTCTTCTCCTCTTTCTCTACGATAGCGGAAACTCTTTTCTCATGGAGCGGCGAGGACGCGGCGGCGTGGTGGCGGTTAAGCGCTGGATCTGCGTTTCTCTTCCTTGGATTTTTGGTTCTGTTTCTCTGTAGGTGGATGGCGAAATGGATTTGGGGGTTCTACTTCTTAGTTTGCTCTGCGACTTCTGATTGCTCGTTGGGAAAGAAGAGAGAGAAAGAAAGGGAGCATCTTGATGGAGTGGTTGAAGCGTCCCCGGTAAACATTGCTCCAATCTCTGCCGGACTTCAACCTCAGCCGCTCGGAGAAGTTGTCGGTGGCCAACAAGATCTCCTTTGCCGTATACTCGTGGAAGGTGCAGCGCGTGTCGGCGAGCCTAACCGCCATTCCAATTGCGTCCTTCTGCTTGCAGAACTCAATCCTTCGGTTAAGCACGTCTTTTGGTGCCTAAGCTCCTTGATCTTCCTCACCATCTCCGTTCTCTCCCCTACCGCCCTCTCGAGTTGCGTCTCCACCCGCGTCTTGGCCAGCGTCCATATTTGAAGCCATTGGAGAGCTCCGATTGCACCTCCGTCAGGAGCTTCTATTGGGGTTGAAAATTTGGGTTGTTAGTGTAGGTTGGAGTTTGGGTGCCACTGGTTCGTGATAATTAGAGGATTTGGTAGTGAGAACGTGCTAATGGGTAGTGTTAGTCTAAACCCGTTATTTTGGAGTGAGTCTTTCGAGCATTACTACCCTGACGCTGAGCACAACTATACTATGATGAAGAAGAGGCAACTGTTCTTGAGAAGCTATCAGTTCTGTTAAAAGAAGAGTCTGAAAGAGAGAATGAAAGGCTCTTTGGTTTGTGTCAAGAAGGTTTTGTGGCTAAGGCTGCACATATTGTTTTTTTTTTGTCTCAAAATTGTGTTTTTGTCTGTTTTCTTCCTTCTGTCATTCATATCTTCTTTCCTTCCTTTTTTCAGCACAATCATAGGTTTTGTTTATATGTACTTTATTTGTTAAGTTTGTGGCTTCATACTTTTCATTGAATAGTAAGAACTCAGCAACAAGTTTCATATGTTGATGGTTTTCCTTTTCAGCATGTTATCTTTATATTTCAGTTGCCAATGATAAGGAGCTTCTTTCTTGCTATGTTTGATCAAGAATTCTAGACTCGGTTGAGATTAAAAAGAGAAGGAACATAGAGCATAGAAAAATAGAACATAACGAGGAAACGATCTCGGTTGAGATTAAAAAAATTAAAAACACTTTACTGCCTCGGTTGTCTGGGAACCGAGGCATAATATGAATCCTTTTGACTCAGTTCAAAACCGAGGCAAAAAACCTACTCTTTTTGTCTCGCCTATATATGCCTTGGTTGCGGAACTGCTATCTATAAGCGAAAACAATCGTTGTCGTTTCCCTTGACTACACTGGTGATTATTCATGTTTGAAAATTAGTAGTATGCGTGTTGCATTGTGTGTAGCCGTTAGGATGGGATAAACAGCATTGTTCATAATTGATATAGGATGATATGATGCATGTTAGGGTAATATATATATATATATATATATATATATATATATATATATATATATATATATATATATATATATATATATTCTAGAACTTGTTTTCCAATTAATAGGAGATCCATCTTATTCTTTTATTTGCAGTGTAGTGGTTTTCCATTTAAAATAGTATGTCATTCATTCTATTATGTTATATTCGGTGTAGTTTAGTTTTTCATCAAACTATCATTGCCATGTTGTTTTTGGTATATTACCATGTTCATATGTTGTAGTTATTTGTTGTCATGTTATCGTAGGGTTGTATGAGGTTATTTTTAATTGCTACCATAATATTTGAACCAAGTATCGAGTTGTATACACATGAATCATATGGATGTATGGGTCGTGGTCATGTTGTACCAGGTTGGGATTAAATGCTATTATGACGTGTGAAGCATGTGTCAAGCTATTTTGTATGTAACCATGTTGTTATCTAATGCTATCGTCATGTATATAGGTTGTGTCGTGATGTTTTAATTTGCTATCATGAGGTATATAGTATGTGTCGTGCTATTATCTATTACCATCGTGATGAATGAGGTTTTTGACATGTTGTCACTGTAATTACCTAGTTGTTTGGGTTGCTGATCTGTCTAGGTTGTATTCTTGTAACCAGGTTGGTTGTGTTATGTTTGGCCAAGCTGGATTGTTGGGTTGGTTTGGCCGGGCCCTAGGGTGCTAGGTTGGGTTGATCGTGCTCCATGATGTTGTGTTGGGTTGTTTGGCCGAGTTGGTCGAACTACAGAGTGGTCAGTCTAGGTTGTTCTGTCTGAGTTTTTGGGGACCTTGGTTTCTCTAGAACTCATTTTTGGATGTTCTATAGGTTGTTTGACCTATTTGAGCTATTGGTCGAGTTGGTTTGTGTGTTGGTCGAGTTATCTCGACTTTAGGGCTTTAAAGTTCGTTTTTGAAAGGTTTATAGGTTAGCCTGTGGGTTTTAGACCTTGGCTGAGTTGTTGGTTGCCGAGTTGTTTCTCTTGGTAGCCAACTAATGGGTGTAATACAGAGTTGCTGGGGTTTTTTTTTTAGTCTTGTGAATGTTGGCCGAGGTACTTTGAATGATTGTCGAGTTGACTACCTTATTGGGTATGTGTGTCGAGCTGTTAGGTGTTGTGATGATGTGTGATTATTGTGTCTCCTTGTTGTACTTCGTAAATCCGGGGTTGCATCTTTCGTCTTGCGAGGTGGTAGAAAGGTAATCACCTTTCCTCTTTCAAGGGTTTAGAAAGGTGAACATCTTCGTTTATAAGAGAAAGTATAAGAGATGAGGTTCTAGTACTGCCCTTTCTCCTCTCGAGGGAGTAAAAAGATGAATGTCTCGCATGTAGGTTTTCGGCTTGTACTGAGTATAATGCCCATTATGAGCAACAATAAAGCTTTTACTCATAAGTTCCTGAGGAGCAAGGGATATAGGTTCAAAGTTGCGGTGGAGGATCACTCAAACAAGTGTCCTATTTTGGTGAACATGTTTTGTACGATAGAGTACATAAGGACGATGCTTGTTTTGGCATTTCTAGGTTGTGGTTTGTGTTTGATGTGACATATCTTTGTGATGATATAGGGTCTTAGAGATTAGTTGAGGTTAGTGTGGTTTGTTTTTTAAATGAAGGGATTAGTTTTGAGATTGACTCACTAGCGTAATTTGTTTTGAATGGGTTTTGGGTGAGTGTGATAGAATTATAGTTTTGACTTGATGATTGAGTTTAATATATTGTATTGATGTTTACTCATTTAACTTACCCTTGCTTGTTTGTAAGTGTCCGATGATCGTATAACTTATGTTATTGTACAGCAACACATGTAAAGTGATGAGATTTGGAGAGTGATTGGAGAGTTTTTTAGTTATTTTAAACAATTTTTATTTAAACTTTATGTGACAGTTTTAATTTATTACTTGGAAGTTTTATACTTTTATTTATGCTTTTATTTAATTGACGTTAAATACATTTAGATTTTTATTACTTCAGTTTTGGAGATGTTGTCTGATTTAAAATTTTTGCATATAAGAATGTTTTATATTTTAGTCGTGACATCTTAGATTGCGGCATTATTAAAACACTACGAAGAAATTTAAAATTTTCTTAACAAGTATTGGTATGTGAGCTAAAAGCCTAAAATAGAAAAATGTTACAAAAATACTAAAAGATAAAAAAAATTATTAAATGACCATTTCACATATTTTGGTCCTCTAATTCCTTTTGTGTATTGACCAGTGGATTCTCTCTTTATTTCAAACAAATTTCTTTTATAATGTGTCTCAATCTGAGGTCTCTATCAGAAGTTTTGTTTGAATTTTTCTTCACCAAATTTTTATATGTCAAAATCTATTAATATTCTATCAAATGTAAGGACTCTACTAAATACACACAAAAATAAGTTATCCCAAAAAAAATTGGTCAAATTTTCTTTTATCTATTATTAATGATTTTTACAAAATGAGATGAATAAAATAATACAACAAAACATATAACTTTTATAATGTGAAAGTAAATTGGTGAAAACAAAAAGTTACACCAATAAACAAATTTAATGGAGACATTCATGCATTTTGAATAAGATCTTAAAAAAAATCACTACTTTAATTTCAAAAGTACAATATATATATATATATAACACCTATCTTAATGCATTTGGACTTAAAAAACTCCAATCAAATTGAAGAAAACTATCCATCACTGCGAACACCTATAAACCACCAATTCACATCATAAAAATGGTCTCCAAAATGTTTACCAACATCCACACAGTTGTTACCAAAGAAAGAAAATGAGATGAGAGGAAGAAAATCAATCGTGAGGAAGAAGAAAGCTAAGAGCTCTAATTTAAATAGTTTTACACCAAACCTTAAATAGTTCGACATAAACAAGTTTTATTTATTTACAAATATGAGACTGCATTTTTTTGTTGTGTTCTTATGAATATGATGTAAATTGTGTGAAGTGAAAGACTATTTTTGTACTAATAATTGCAATATTGCAAAATCATATAAACTTAATTTGTTTGATTTCAAGTACAACATTTAATATCACTTACACAAGTTGTTGGATGCATAATTTATTTGAGAAGTCTACTATATCACATGACTTATAGAAGTTTTTTAAGCATTTCGAATATAAATTACAAATAGATGGTGAGAAAATATTTATGGAAATCAAAGCATTTATCGCCTCTCCACCCGTACATGATTTAGGATTCAAATATTTGTAGTACTAGTTATGAATTAAATTATATAAAAAAATATTTATATTATGTCTAGTCAAGGTCCCTTAAAGAAAAAAATGTAAACGAGTTATTTCTGGGAGAAAACTTCTCGCCACCACAGTATCTTGGTTGATATTAAATTTTAGCTAAATGAACAATGAAAAAAAAAAAACTAGTCACAAAATATACTATATTACATTTCAACCGAATTTGAACCATGTGCTTATAAAAAACAATTCTCATTATAGATGAAATATTTTGTAACCACACTATTCTTTCGATATGCACCATCTGATATTTTTCTTCCCATGACATTTTCTTTGACAGAACAAACTCCAAATTTTCTCTACCAGCAAAATCATGGCCCCACTTCTCCCTAGAAAAAAAAAATATATGAATTGAACTGCTAAAGCTATTTGATATGCAATGATTACTACTGATTCTGCAGTTTCTTTAGTTTGGTCTAAAACAGTGATTCATGTTGGTGCACACTAACTTGAGCAAAAGGGTATGGGACGACCAGCGACACTGATGTTTGGGGAGAACAACGTAGTAGAATGTTGGTCTCGAATGCGTAGGAAGCGAAACATTGCAGCTCCTGCCACAGCTCCACCACTCGGGGCTACCATGTATATCCATATGTTCTTAAACTTCCATGACAGAATTGCCGGACCTAACGATCTTGCAGGATTCATTGATCCACCTGAGACTGGTCTGCAACAAATCACCAACACTTTCACATTACAAAATAACACTATGTTACAATTTTCTATCATTTCTAACCAAAAACCAGAAAAGAAAATGGTAATTATCTCTCTAAAATAAGTTTAACAACCAGCAACAACGAAAACCTTATCAACTACAAGCATCACATCATTTTATACACTATGATAAGTTAACAACTTTTTTTATTTTATAATGAATTATGTTTCACTATTTTATTGTTCTGTATATTTGAAACTTATCAATCACAAACTACAGGGAAACTCTTATCAAAAAAATATTTTCCTAATTTTATGTGATGTCCTTGCTGTGCTGATGTAACTACCATCTTAATTTTTCTAAAAATAAGTTAAAAGAAAAGAAAAGGTAGGTCCGTAGGTACCCTGTGATTAGCACACCAAGGCCAATTCCTACACCAGCAACAAAGCCAGATAAATGGCCCACCTGCAGAGTGTTAAAAGTTTTAATTAGGTAGTTGCATGTTTAAGAAACTTAGGTGTGAATAGGTAACCTTACTGATTGAGATTCAGATGTCAAAGCTGCAACGAGGAACATGATGATGAAAGTTGCAATAAGCTCCACCCAGAAGGCAGAGGTGCACCCTTGGAGTGGCATGGTCATGATAGCATCTGATTTTATGCCGTATACAAGGCTACCTATGTATGTTGCCGACATAGAACCTACTGTCTGTGCTATTATGTAAACTGGAACCTGTTCAGCAAAATAATGGTACGTAGTCACAAACTAATCAATTATACCACCAGAAAATTTTTAACAAGGTCTATGCCATGCTATGCTAGCTCTTGTTCTATTATTATTAGCACCTTCAACCATGGAAATTGACCCATTGTAGCAAAGGCTATTGTGACAGCTGGGTTAACGTGCGCACAAGATATTGGCCCTATAGAGAAAATTACCACCACCACTGTTAACCCTGCTGTAGCTGCATACTCCGCAAGGCCCACTGCACCCTTTTGGATTTCTGTGCTTCCACTGATTCCACATACACAGAACATCAAAATAAAAGTACCCACCAACTCTGCCATTACCTACATACCAAAAACTTGTACTTCTCATTTTACAAAACTTCATACTTTCTTTACAAAACTTGTAAGTATTAAGGAAGAAATTTACTTAAACAATGCTTGAATTTAATGATATGGGTTCTTAATACTCTTACCATGCGAGCATAATTCAGGTCAATTTTGATGGAAAAGAAGTGGAGAACAGATTTGTTGGCCAAAAGATATATATGTTTTGATGTTGCAGCTCCATATCCAATCTCCTTGTCTTCCACACAGAAGCCACTGCTTGATGCATAATTTGAAGAATCAGGTGATGGTTGGTTTTCAAATATGTCTGTCATGATCAAACCTCTTTAGAACACAGCTTTGATGAGACCTCATATATATGAAGAGTAAGTGCAAAGAACATGTTGGCAAGAAAAAGTTGAGTTCTAGCATTCCATGGAACTGTCATGATGCAGTAAGATGGGGTAAGTTTAACTATGGTTGGAACCTTTTGTTGCTCACACATATTTAGCTTCCTAAAAGGTTTTCTGAGAAGGACATCTACACACGATTCATGTGTTGCTTGCATTGACGTAGGAAGAGCAATTTGTGCTTATTAACTGCTCCCATGTAGAATGAAAACTGCTACTTTTTGCCTATTCTTTAGTATGTAGAATCCAAACTAAAAGCTAGCACTCAACCACTTCCACACTAATATTACCAAGTTTGTTTCTTATTATTCTACCTGAGTTTCTTCAATCCCTTTTTCTTGAATTCGAGTTCTTCATGTAAAACATGATATGATCATCTTTGAAAAAGAATTTTTTTCATCCAACAAAGAACTGTCATGTTTGGCTGTCGAACTCAGTTATTAAATATGTCTTTTTCTTTGTAAAAAGACCATACCATATTAAAAATATTTACATGTTCCTGTTTGAAGTAAGTCAAAACAAAGTTGTAGCCATAAGAAATTGCTAAACTAGGCAGAGTATATGCCCTGTTTTATGTATTAGAATTTTCTATATGATAAATAAAAATTAATAAACTCAAGGTCAATCGTTGAAAGGAATAATTTCTAGTTAAATTTTACGTATGTTTGGTTGATTCATTTTAGTTGAGATAAAGTCCTTAAGATACTAGTAAATCCTTATTGAAAAAAAGGACTTTGTAAATAATAAGTAATAAAATAATAAAAGTTTAGATGTTAATATGAATTACCAAGCACTAGTATCATTATAACGATTATATAAATTGATATTATTTTCTATTAATATTATTATATATTTTAAAATTTTATATTAGCATGAAAACTTGTGAAATGTAATGAATGTTGTATGAAAGGCATTTAATGCTTCTATATGTTAAAGCTCAACAACTATAATGAGAAGAAAATAATCAAATGAGTTAAAAGTTACTCAATAGACACCAAAAGGTTTAAGGTGATCATCTATTATGAAGCCTATGCAAAAACTCTTTTTAGAAAAAAAAAATTGAGAGAGAAGAGCTATAATTTGCAAGTTCCAAAACTTTGCTAAAATTTTCTTATGTCTTAAAAACCTTAAAAAAATATTGTTTGTGTTCATATAAGCAAATTAGTCAAAGAATCAAATCCTTGTATGTAAAAAATTTTTACAATCTTTAGCAAAAATTAAGATAATGATATGTTGGTTATTCAAATTGTGTGTTTGTAAAAGTTAGGAATAACTTGTTAAAAGAATATTTAATTGAATCATAAATGACTTAGAAAAAAAAAATACTTGAACATCATTAAATAAAAGTGATTGAGAATAGAATAAAATATTCGTGTTTAGTCAAAATTGATTAGAAAAAAAATACTTATTTGAATTTAGAATAACTTGAAAAAATAATATTTTTGTACACTTTGCAACATGAGTTTTCTTAATAAAACTTAATTGTGAAAATAATATATGTGATTAAATAAACAAATATAAAAAATATTAAGTATTTTTTCTTTCCAGTAAACTTTTATATTATATATTATAACTGCTTAAGTAACTAAAGAATTAGAAGAAAAAACATAAACCAAAAAATTACAAAAATTTTAAAACACAAATTGACTCTTAGATATTTGTATTACTAATTTCGGGTTAAATATGTTTTTAGTCCCTAAACTATTAAGCGAATTTGTTTTTAGTCTCTCTTTCAAACTAAGCTACATTTTGATCATTCTCCTTAAAAAGACCATAATTTTTGTCCTCCAAACCCAACGACGTTAGAAAAAGGCCGAGGTGGCTAACGGTGGAGTTGCACGATTTGTCTTTTCTGACATTGAGTCAGTCTTTCTCAGCTTTTCTCCCTCCCTCTCCCTCGTCTCCTTCCTTCCATCTTCCACTCCCTCCATCATCTTCACCAAATCCTCCATCATCTTCTCCAAATCCTCCAAACAAAGAAATCCATCATCACCACCGCAATCATCATCTCTGCCTCTCTCAACCCAACCTCCCCACCCATCATCCCTATTCTCTTCCTCAACTCAAAATGAAAGGAGTGAAAACGCTTTTGTTTCAAGACGGGGTGTGTGGGCATAGACATCTTTACTAACGGGGTTAGCGATGTGGTGATGGTCGGAGTAGCTGCGGTCTTACACGTGGGCCATTTTTCGGAAGAAGGGGTGCTTGATGAACTTGTCAGCCTCCTCCGCCACGTGGTCGAGATCCACCACTTCGGGGAGAGTCTCTCTTCATAATTTTATGTTCAGCACTTGCACAACTCTTAAGATATTATTATCCAGAATTCAGCATGCAACATGCTATCTATCTCTCTGATACTTTCTTTTCAAGGGTGAGGGTTCGAGGAGATGTCCTGGAACAGTCATATTCAAATAAATGTAATTAACTTCAAACAATATAACACATGACATGGATAGAGAAATACACCTTGCCTACAAAAGCAGATGAACCTCCAAGCCTAGCGATGCCAACAACCACATTGACAAGAGCACAACCAGTAGCTTTCTGGAAAGCAGGTGCTTAAGCTAGTGACACTCCACCCACTGTTAGCACAAAATCTATTAACATTTCACCAAAGCAAACAACAGGTCCACCGTTTCCCTTACAGTTATAATTTGTGAGATCGTTTGATTAAAATCACAATAGAGTTGAAAGTCTATTTTACAATTATAGAAAAAAGTAAATGTCTTGGTATTAGAAATATAAGAAAAACACGTCTATTTTTTAACTAGAAAAAAGATGTGTCATAAAACAACCCATGAAAAGAACCCATGAAAAGTAACTACAAATTCTATTAGTAGATTTAATCAAACATTTTATGACTACACATTTACTTTTATATTGAAATAATGTTTTCTTAAATATAACTTATACATTTCTTTTACAAGACAGTGTATAAACCCGCCCCAATATAACTTTTTGATATTTTTAACATATAATAATTAAACCATTAAAAAATTTATGAAAAAATATTTTTGTACTTTAAGACTTTAATTGTTTTATTTTAGTATATTTTTATTTAAGTTTTAGCTAATATGATGTTTTTAAATAAAAAGAGAGAGAGACAACTTTTAGTCAATATTTATATAAAAAATATAAAATAGGTCTTATTAAACAAAAGAAAACGAATTAAACGTTTTAGTTTCTCATTCAGACTCTTATTGAAACAAGCATCTTCTTAAGCTCTATTATTATGTCCTTCTATTTGCCTTTTGTATTAGTCAAATCTTATTTATCATCTCACTTTTTTCTTTAAAGTATTTTCACCATTGTAATGAAATATTATAGTTTTAAAAAATAAGAATAATGTTGTTTTAAACTCCTTTTTATTCATACATGAAATGTGATTGGTGCTTCATACGTTAAACCAGATAAGTACCAATACAACCACTCCCATCATCATACAAGTCTTCCCCAATGCCCTCCTCCTTTTGTATTTTAATAAAAGAAGCCATAATAAGTTTTTACTTCAACCAATGCATTAGCATTACCGTCCCTTTTAACATAGTACAGAAACTGAAGTCAGCAGCAGATTTAAATAATTTGAGGGTTTAATCATATATAATATGTAGACATGTAATAAATATCATGAAGTTATATGACCAATAGTTCCTCTGTTGTCAGACTAAGTTTAACAAACCAAAATGCTAAGGATGTAGTTAACATAAGCTGCTTTAAGAAAACTTGGTATATACCAGCGACTTTAAGACGTTCCTCTGTTGTCAGACTAAGTTTAACAAACCAAAATGCTAAGGATGTTGTTAACATCAGCTGCTTTAAGAAAACTTGGTATATACCAGCGACTTTAAGACGTCTATTAGATGAGCCGAGTTAGCTTAGTACATGGTAAATTTTGTAAGAATAATAGTAGTAGTGATTTGATTAATATATATATATATATATATATATATATATATAATTACTTGAATTTATTGTTAATAGGTACATAATATAAATATATGTAAAAGATTATTCATTGGATTATAACTTTGAAACAAACTAGTTGAGTATACAGCTCTTCAAAATTTCAATGAATTATGCTCCTCAACAGGCCCGGTCTAAATCAAAGACAGATCCCAGAGACACACAGAGGCCAAAAAAATGTAAATATAAATAACCACCCAAACAATCAGATCTTCACATCAACCACCGAATAACAACTACGCAACGGCCTGATGTGTTATTATATAAGGCTTTATAATAAAGAATCCATACGCTAGATTTTATTTCTCTTCATGCAATAACGTAAATCACACCTTGTGCATTAACAAGAAAATATAGTAACACATGCACATCAACACTAAAGCAAAAGAAAAAAGATCTCGAATATGATTCTATAAACGAATTCAATAAAAAAAGGGATTTCACCACATTGCTAACCCCATTAGCAAAGATGCCTGTGCCCACACACCCCGTCTTGAAACAAAAGCGACTTCACTCCTTTCGTTTTGAGTTCAGGAACAGAATAGGAATGTTGGGTGGGGAGGTTAGGTTGAGAGAGGTAGAGATGGTGATTGCGGTGGTGGTGATGGATTTCTTTGTTTGGAGGATTTGGAGAAGATGATGGAGGATTTGGTGAAGATGATGGAGGGAGTGGAAGATCGAAGGAAGGAGACGAGGGAGAGGGAGGGAGAAAAGCTGAGAAAGACTGACTCAATGTTAGAAAAAAAAATCGTGCAACTCCACCGTTAGCCACCTCGGCCTTTTTTTAACATCGTTGGGTTTGGAGGACAAAAGTTATGGTTTCTTTAAGAAGAAGGATCAAAATATAGCTTAGTTTGAAATATGGACTAAAAACAAATTCGCTTAATAGTTTAGGCACTAAAAACATATTTAACCCTATTAATTTCTTACAAACATGTTCGCAATAAATAAAAGCAAAGGAAAAAAATAAAACAAGTACTTGGACACCCTTAACAAAAATACAACTACCTTATAATCCATTATACTAATATAATAATATATATTAGAATTTGAAATTAAACAATAAAAATAAATATGATTAAATTATTATTCTGAGTTATAAAATGGATATTTTTTTTATGTGATGACTGTTAAAACATCATCACCCAAAATGATACTTTGATAACATTTTTTTAACAACATTTTAACACCATTTATGTGTCATTCTTTGATTTTGGTCCATGTTGGTGTTTATGATTATTATTATTGATTGTAGAGTAATTTTGAACCAATCACAAAATGACACGTAAATGATGTTAAAATGTTGTCAAAATATTTAGGAATTAAAAACGAAAGTAACATACTTGTTAGAAAAAAAATATTATTATACTTTTTTTCTCTCCCTCTTGTAAAAGTCCCATTCTTCTAATTAGGGTTTAGGGAATATACTGAGAGAACGTATGATGGACACGAAGCATTTAAATCTTGAATCAATTACAAGAGATGAAGCTTTGAAAATGGAGGGAAAGAAAGAGAAAAAAAAAGAGGGGAACGAAAATGGGGATAAAGGATATATTAATATTTAAGTCTTTATTTCTAATTAGTTTAATTTAAATATTTTTCCATATAAATATTTCACCTTTTACTTTTAGTTTGTGTTTCTATTTTCTTTAAATACGTAATTATTTATTTGAATGTTTGTAATTATTGTCTTTAATTTCTAAAAACATTTCATTCGTGTTTTTTATTCCTAATAATATCAACGTGATAACGGCAACTATGTCAACATTTTCGTAATAGAGAATGGTGATAAGATTAAAATAATTCATTTATTCTATAAAAAAATAAAATAATATTCAATTCTTGTTAAATTAACTAAAATCTTCTATACTTTTAGATTGTTTGACTGAAATCATGTATATATAGTTGAACAAGTAACAGATCATTTATGATTTTCTCACGTGTTTACTTGTATCTATAGAGTTAACTAAACTTGTAGAATTAACTTTATATCACAGTTCATATTTAAGATATATAAAAATCAGTATATTGTAAAAGCACATTAAAAAAACAACACAAAAAATCTAGTTGAAAATTTGAATTCAAATAACACATTCTTGACTGGATATTGACCAAATGACACATTATGAAGTATATTCGGCTCTTAAATTCACATTCAGTCTTCTGAGGGAATGTGTTATATGCTGTTAAAAACTTAAAAACAAGTTTTAGATTCAAAGTTGTTATTTGCATTTGAAGTTTCATTTATAAAAAATTAATAAGTAATGGTATTATGACATATTTTAACATTTATTTGGTATAGAATATAAAGATAAAATAGTCATAAAAGTATATTTTTATATTTTTTCTATTTTTTCAAAGAAAGAAGAAAATAAAAAATAAGAAAAAATGATGTTAAATGAAGGTAAAAAATGTAAATATACAAAAAAAAAAAAATCATTTTTCAAAATAAATTGGTATGTAGAACCGAAACTGTGCATTATCACACGCAAAAACACAAAAAAAGCATACTATCCATTAATGTTCCTTCCTACATCAAAGTGCACACAGTCCCTAGTTGACTAATTGCTAACCTTTTCTAGTTGACTAATTGTTGTGCTCATGTCTCCCTTAACAACATGCCCATTGTCTCTCCTGTTTTTATTTTTTACCAAAATGTCCTCTGAATATTAGTGGCAACTGAAAAAATATTTCTCAAACTAATTGAACAATAGACACTTTGACATATATATAGATAAGTTAACAGATGAAAAGTGAAAATAAAATAATAAGGTCGTTGCAATAATAATAAAAAAAAACTTGAATTATTTGGCGGTTAATTTGTTTTTAAGGTCTTGCTGAAAATTGTCATTAAATAAAAATTTGCTGAAGATCTAACATTTTCTTTTTCAGAAAAACTCCTCTGCAAAGGATCTGGTGCAATATTACAGGTTTTGTAAGAAGAGGAGTACTAACATTATCTTTAAACGTATGTCTTTTAACAAGTGCTTCATTATTGTTTAAAAATTTATCAAAAACTAAAAAAATAGCAAACTAAATTTGGAAAAAAAAAATCTCCATAAACTTTATCTATAAGAGAGTGGTTTAGAGAATTTGTTAAAAGTGTGAATTAGATTATGTAACAATGTGTTGCAGGTGTAGCATGAAAGGGAAGTTTTCATTTTTGTGTTAGCTGCTCTAGTGAGTGATGATAATAGAATGGAGGTTAATGTTTGGTTGTTGGGAAATATGCAGAAAAAAGGAGGTTTAGGTGTAGGTGGTGTAATTGGTGGTTCTGTGGCATGTGCATGCCAGCTTTGCAGGTGCCAAAGAAGCATGTAGTTTGTTATCTGTGCCTTCTGAAGTCTCTTTTAGGTGGAAGTTGCTTGGTGGCTTAGGTAAGTGATCTGGAATCTGATTCTATGGAGCCTCTGCCTGTAATTAATCAATCATGGAATGAACCAACACTGGAGTCTGCTTTGGGAATTGGGATGACCCTACGAACTCCTTTTTAAGGCTGTCTCTAACTGTTCTTTTTATTTCATCTGTACCAAAATAAAAATGATGACTCAGATGAAACCAACAAGCATTTCATTACACCAAGCGTGTGGGGTCAACAAATATGTTCTCATCATGCTAATATATTGCACAGTATTTTAAGAACTGTTCTGCTCACAATGTGGCTCTAAGTATCAGCTCACAATGTTCTCACAATGTCAATTTTCAATGCACCACAAAATTTTAATTCTGTCATAATCACTAATGCTTCATTTTATATACTTTTGCAAACATAATATTTAGTCATGTTTTGAACCATATTACGCATAGCAAATTTTGAGATATAGTGCAATGTTTCAAGCATCTTTATTTAATCTGCTCTTTGTATGAAGGGTGCTGCATTTTTTTGAGTCATATTCATGGTTTACACAGAGTTTGTTCTTACCTAGTTTTCAACCAGCTTTACAAAATTATAAAGTCATAAGGGTACATTTACCTGCCTGGGGGTTTTCTTTCCATCCCAGGTGAAACATGCCAGAATTATTTTACTGTTCTTTTCGCCTTTTGTGCAATTGAACGGACAAGTGATACTCCCCGATCCATACTCTACCATCTGCATGTTCCTGTCACCTGTAACTGCAGTTTCCCTGCAAAGGATGATGTCAAGACTCCAAAATGCCCCTAGATTGAATCATTCACCCTGATTTACTACACCAACACTACTACCTATATACTACTGTTGCCTATTCTGTCACAGCCATGTCATTTTGCTACATTTTTATGGGTTGTAAACTATAAACACCTGACTACTTAACACATTGATCATTAGTTACAGTATTGTTTCAGTTTAATCGCTATGATTTTTTCAGTTTAACCAATAATCTCGTGCCCTCCTAAATACACAACTACGTAAAAATACTCAAGAGATAAAACTTTATCCTTCACATTTATCCTACTCAACTCGAACAAAATTGTTTCTAGTGGAAGATATTTACAATCTTTACCCTAAAAAACCTTCCTTTAGTGTATGTTGCAGCTAGCTATATATTTTCGGTTTCACTGTGTATGTCATGTCTTAGCTTGGACCGCATTATTGTAATACTATTTTTTTCAACTATTATTTTACCATTTCTCTGTACTCATACTAGATAGTGCAACTGTAAGAGAAGACTCTCAAATCAGATTCAGACGCAAATGATTGGATGAGTAACAGTGTTCCATCCGATCATTCGGCTAAAAATATATTTAATATATCAGTATTACCTAAAGAATGAACTATATTGAAACTTGGTGAGATTAAGCTTTATGCTGGAAACAACTCATGATTGTGATGCCAACAAAGCCTGCCCTTTGATGTTTGTGTCTTATGGGGTGTGCTTTTCCATGTGATTATTGTGAAATAACATCAAAAAGTTATGAGGAATCTTGTGATAGTCTTCTCATTACATCAGTTAAGGAGCTTTAAATAAATCAAATCCACATGCCTTTCTTCTATCTCATAATTCTTTTCTGATTCTGTAGTTTTAGTTTTCTCGAATCACGAGAGTAACTTAACCACCTGGTAAAGATAGTTTGTGCTGAACAAATAATATGATTCTGGAGAAGAATGAAGAGATTGTTCCCCAACAGAACACAAGCAAGAAAAAACTAATTATGCTGCTTAGGTCCCAAAGACAACAAACAAACAGACAAACTAGTGTTTATCAACAAACCAACAGATACTCATACAAAACAAGCTATAGAGGAAAGATAGGAACTTGAAATTATGAGTTATAACCACCAGAAAGCATACACAATAACAAGTTACTGCTACATACCCGTTTTATGCAATGATGTACAATTGCCTTAGAACATCAAGAACACGACATGAGAAGGAGAGTGATGAAAGGAAAAGAAGGTTGTCTATGTATAGGAGTGGAAGAAAATAGTGTCTGCTTTTGGTTGGTTGCTGAGGGGAATGAAGCCTGGTCCGAAATCACCCAGAAGAGTTACGTCTGAGACTACTTACATGAATGATCTCGAACCAGACGACATTCCCCTCAACTTTTTTATGTATTTATGGCAGACAGGGGAAGTGTGGGAGGTAGGGAAGAGAAAAAAGAGAATATGAGAGAGAGAGACAGATGACTAAAGTTTTTGATATGGCCATGCATTATTTTTTCATGGGGTCCTTATTATATACGTAAGTTTCAGAACAGATTCTTGTTTCTTCTTCTCTCATTTGGCCGTTGAGGAGATTCTTTCTTTGCTCACATGATTTGAAGTCCACTTTCTACACTACCCCTAACTTGCTTTTCACACGTAGGATTTTTTCGTTTAATAACAGGAATGGTTTCCATCAAGAATCCTTCATTCATATAAAATATGGTTTTTTTGTTTGACAAGTTAACATTTTTCGTCTGCAACTTGTTTGATTAATCCATCTACTTTGGAATTTTCATTATCAAAGACACCCAGTTAAAACTGTGTCTGATGTTATTAGAAGGCTAAAAAAACTTGACCACAAACCGTAGTTAAAGCAAACACAGCCTTTTCACCTACTTAGCTAGCTACCCGAGTCTAACAAAAGTAGTACTGAAATTGGAGGCACATTATACCCTTATGGGTGTTACAATCAAAGTTTTGATATTCTTATAGTTTTGATTCTTTTGAAGGTTTTGACCTTGAGTTTATACTCCGCTCTCAAGTAAAGGATTTCCCTTTTGCTTGCCACTAGGGTAAAGAGAAGATAGTGATGGTCTTCGATGGGGATCCATCACACTGCAGCAATATGCCAAACTTGATTAACAAGTTTAACAGGAAAAAGTCGTTTAAAGGTATAAGCATATATGTACAAAGACATTAGAGAGAGAGAGAGTAGATTTTGTACCGAAGAAAAGAGGAACATAAAAGTCGCAAAGATTTGTATTAATGTTGCCTTTTGTTCAACTACTTTGTGACATTGCATACCCTCTGTTGTGCCTTCTTATAATGTAATAGTGTACCAATATGTGGCAATAGGTATGGGTATTCATAAATAGTGTGTTTATATAATATTATATGTTACTATTGTTAATGTTAATATGCATAAACAAACAAAAATCGAGTTCCTACATTCCAATAAAGTAGACATAAACATATTGTACTAGTTTTTCAAACACTGGCCTCAAATTTTTACTGCCAACAACAGTCACCTGAGATCGGTCCAAATCTGACATATTTTTACAGATTTTCATTCAGGCTATATTTTCTTCAAATGTTAAACACCAGTTCTCAACATTTCAAATGAAACTTGCATATTAAAAGTATTTTTACCTAGACTTTTAGGTAGACGCGCCGTGGACACATCACACATAAAAATGAGAAATTGTATCAGATAAGAGAGAATTTGGCTAAGTTGGAAAGATGTGTGATCCAGCTAAGAGAAGTTAGTACACCATATATTCCTGTGGACACGAGTCTTCCCAATGGATTTTTCCCCCATCAAGTTCATTATCAAAACAAAGGTCACTGAATATGCTAAAGACGTTTCTCTAATACGACCAAAACAATGTCTGGCCCAGAAATCTCCACACTGTGAAGGAAAACACATACATGAATAAAGTTTAAACAGGAGAAGCTCTTAAATTAAGACAAGACTTCAATTCAATATCTTATTTGTTTTTGTGATATTCTCTCAATAAATATATTTTCGTGTCTGCGGATCTCAGAAATCGAACTTGTGATCACATACTAAAAAAACAAGGCTATATAAGTATAGAGAATGTGCATTAGATGTGTATATTGTTAAAGATGTTGATGTAGTTAATTACTGGAGATATTAACACTTGAATTTTGTCCATGTTTTAAGTCAAAATGAGGTTTTGGGGGGCCAGCAAATGTCCGAAAATGCTGGCAGAATAAAGTTTCCTTGATATAACTTCCAAGAGCTAATAGATAAATGTAACACCAAACAAGCCCAACAGAAAAAGGTGGATGAAATCATTACTCATATGCAAATTTATAAAGAAAACATTTCCTAAATGACCAACGAGTCAAAATGCCTCTTCATTCCACATTTCCAAGTTTCTTCAACCAGAAAAAAGGTCTCTGATTTTAAAATTCTGCCAGAGGGGACAATAATTGAGACACTCCTCCAAGAGAAATTTAACTACAGGGATATATTTTTCCTCTTTGTTTTAGACTATCCTACTGTGTGGCGGCTTACGTTATTACATTGACCTTCTACCTATAGAAATGCGTATCATCGATCACTTCAACATGTTAAATCTTTTACTTTTTCCTTTCTTTTTTTTAGTTTTTGGTTGGATTTTCTAAAAGCTTTTCCCGTAAAAAGTAAACACGTCATTGTACAGTTGTTCTAAGCTTCGGTGATTATATTATGTGGTTATTAATGTTGTCGTGAATTTTCCCCATGGTCAACAATGTTTAGCGCCATCATTACACTTGCAGATTCAGTTTCTTCAATGCCACACTCAGATCAGAATTGTGTTCACTTCATATGCTTTTCTTTCTTGACAAAACTTGTATCCAATAGTCTATAATTAATGTTTTTTTACAAGCCATCATCCAAACACAACCAAGAGTTATAAGTGGGTTAACGAGTCTTTTACTACTCTCTACCAAAAACCTCAATACAAATCTTTTACTTTTATATGGTATTATACTTTCTTATTTCTATTCAACGTAGAATTTGGATTCACATTCGAAATCCTAATAATCTTGGTATATAAGTATATATGATAGGAAGACAATTTAATCATACATAAGTGATAACATTAAAATGATTATTTTTCTTGATCGCGTGTTAAGGTAGTATTAATTGTACATTTGATGAACACTTAGGTTTATAGGCTAATTAAAAATATAAATAGATTAATATATACATTGTTCATTTATATATTGATTATCTTATTTCTAACTTGAGTGCTAGAGAGTTTTTCACAAGAAATATTCCATAAGTCCAACATTAATGAATAAGAAATAACACATCTGGAAAGGAATAGGATATGATGGATGAGAAGATAGAGATATTTTGATATTATAAGATACGGAGAGAGTTATACGTAAATTAAGATAAATAGAATTAACATTTATTGATTATTCATACACTATTTGTATACTGGTATTGCATTTTTCATTTTAAACTCATTTGTTAAAATCCACTGTCTCATGTTATTCATATCATTAACAAACTTCCTTACATCTATTTTTAAATCAAAAATCACTTTTTGAAATGTTGCATCACACTCTTCCAACGTTGTAAAGTCTAAAGTTTGTTATTTCTTGATTCACAATTTCACATGTCTATATTTCTTTTGTTTTAAATCCTATGCCAAAGGCTACATTTTTTTTTATCTTAAGTCGAAAATTCATATTTCTCAACCTAGTATCACATGAGCGCATATTGTCATATTTCTATATTGAACCACCACTTTCACTTTTTGATACAGTATTAAAAGAGTTATTGATTTAAACCTCAAGAGATGATAGAATGAGGTGTTTGAAAACTCAAAACCCGTGAAAGAATTCACAATAATGGCAAAAACATGTAAGTTCCATGGAAATCAATTCGACAATTACAAAACAAAAAGGAAAACAAAAACGAGTTGCAAAAGGAAATAAAAAATGGATTGAAAGAAGAAAATTGAAACAACACATCACCTTTAAAATAATTTCCAAAGGATAATTTACTGAAATCATATGAAAACACTAGGGGGTGAACAGTGTTTTTAAAATCTTTTCGCAAAACATCATCTAATGGTTTATAAAAGATATACTTTGTATGAGAGGTTTAGATGATTTTTATAGAAAACGTAAATAGAAAACATTTCAAAGAACAAAGCAGTAAATCATAGATTTTATACTGGTTCACTCAATCTTACTCAGCCTGAGCTACGTCCAATTTCTCCTTTAAGAACTCTTAAGGGTTTCATTAATCTTTTAGAAAGATTACACGAGTTTTACCTCTCCAGGTTTACAACAAGTATTCTCACCACTCTTAGTTCACTTAGTCAACACGACTAATCCAAGTTTAACCCCTCATGATTTACAAGTATTTTAACCACTTTTGTTTTCAACCTTAGACAACACATCTAGACGGTTTTTATTTAGCTGAGTTAAACACCAAGTGTTTTAATTCTTTTCAAAATTTACAGCACAAACAGTGTTATGAGAAAATGTATAGATGATAACTCTAAAAAAAATGATATAAACAATACAAAGAATTTTGTGATTTGCTAAGATTTTTCTCTTCTAGAGAAATATTTAACTTCAGACGATATATGAGCACAGGAGGCTTAGCATACACGAGTTCATTATATTATTCTTCTTATATTCCCTTGAAGCTTTCGTCTATATATACCTTTTTTTGAAAGATGATCATTAGATAAAGAAGTTGACTTCAGGAAAGCATGTAGCTTTTACGTGGAAAGTCAGACTTTAGTCTACTTTGTTGAGATCAGAGCTTTATCATAGTCTTTAGCAAATCAAGCTTGTATGATGTGAGAGAGCAAAAGACTTCAAGGGAAACACTCCCATAATGTTCTTCATCTCTCACAACGTCTTTTTCTTGGGTGTGGTGATTATGATTATATCTTTCTACTTTAGTAATCTGCACAAATATCAAGAATAAGGTATACAAGCATCGAGGTACTTTATTGTACATGCATTTAATATTTTTAACATTGATAAGCTTTAGGCCGTAGTGCACGTACAAAATATTTTATCATTTGTCATATATCTTTAATAAATGCATCATTTGGTAAAGTATAAATATATTTGATTATCAAATTATGTAAAACATTATATGCTTTATCATAGACTATTTGAGAAAGTAGCGTTTAGCAGTCATATGTTAGACAGTGTAAATCATAAGACGCTTTGCTTGAGTTAACACTTTATTAAATTAAACTTTCTTTTAGCTTCAATGTCATAAAAAGATGAACTTTCTTGTTCATAAGACGCTAACTTGTTACTCATTCATCTACTAAATGATATAAAAGAGAGACACTTTCTTTTCTTAGACGTTATTTATAAAATAAGTTCATCAGACAATTTTTTTCTAGAAAATGTTGTTCATAAGCTTGATTTCATCTAAAACAGATGTTACAAAATATTTTTCTCTTAGACATTATTTCTTTGAAACAACTTTTCATACACAATGATATTTTGTCTGATGTTTTTGTTAAACTTGAAAACCTGAGTTGCTTAGACATTCTATTCTCTAGACGATCTTGTTTTAACAGTCTCTCCATTTTTTATGTTTAATGAATACACATGCTAAATAAATATCAGAGTATAAATATATTTTGTAAATGTATCAAAGTCACTAATGAATTTTTCAAAAATAGAAATTTTTTTTTTTACTATTTTCAAAGTGTTTGTATGTCAAGATTTATATCAGAGCACGATTTATAATAGAGCAGAGATATATCATAGCAAACGTGTAATTATCAATTATTTATCAAAGCAAAAAAAAATTAACATTAGATTTTCTTTTCAAGTATTAAAATATATTGTTTAACATTATCAGAGCAAATGTTATTTATAGTGTTCGAGCATTAGAAAAATATCATATTATCCAAGAACAATCATACATGACTTCCATAAGTCATAAATAATTTGTGCACAACATATGTATCAGAGAAAAACGTAACTCTTTTATGCAAAACATGTGTATCAGATTATGAACAAAAACTAACTTATGTTTATCAAAGCGTAGATAAACACTTATATGTATCAAAGCATAAATAACCATAAATGTTCATACTTAAATATTAGAAAAAAATATTCATTCAGAGCACAAATATCATATCTTAGTCATATATCAGAATAGATGATTGACACTAAACATGGATATTTTTGTATTAACAAATAAGCATTTTACAATATTTTTAATGTAGTAACATATTATTGCATTTCTCCCCCATGAATGTAATATTTATGTAGTTTAGCATTTTCTCTCCCTGATTTATAAACATCGAAAAGGGAGGGGAGAGAAGGCATCATGACACGAATGAAGAAAGATAAGATGGTGGAGGCAATGACTAAGGGAAAGAGAGATTAGAGAAAGGGAAGGCTCCGAAGAAAAAGGTTGGTTGAAAGTGTTGGGTGGGGGAAAGGAAAGGCCGAGAAAGAAAGGGTTAAGGGTACGTTGGGGAAAGAGAAGGCTTAGAAAGAAAGGTGGTGGAAAAAGTTTGATGTGGTTGTGGTGGTGGTGGGGTTTGGGTTGGGTTTGGTTAAGTGGGGAAATGTGTCATCTAGAGGTGATGTTATTTGCACTAAAGGAATTTCTTTGAACCATAATCCCTTGCTCCCTTTATATAATTTTCCATATGAGGTTGAGCAAGACCAGCGTTCAATAGTTCCTTCAAACACCATTTTCTTGATCATCAAGTTCCATTAGGCAAAAGAAACTTTAAGGCGGATCAAGTGGTCAAGAGAGAGTTCTATTGGCTTGTGTTTGATAAGGTTAGTACAGGTGGCCTTTCTTGCGATAAAAACATCATCTATAAAGATGTTGATTGGTTTGGCAGACATGGAAAAAGATAGTTACAAGGTTTTTCAGAGTGTTTGGGAATTTATTGTTTCTGAGAGACCATACAATGTGTGTCTTAGACCATACAATTGATTATAATATCTCTAGACGATGTGTCTTTTGATGTTTTTCACTCGATGCAATGTGTGAGCACTAGATGCACTGAGACAAGGTTTTCTCATATGAAGTGACATCCTATATTTGTACTTTTTCTTTCAACTTTGTCACCAGCATAGTTTGCATCACAATATCCCTACAGTCTATACGATTTTTTTCTTTTTTTAAGCAAAGAATGATCTGTACGTGAATCTCTTATCAATACTTAGATAACTAACAATGTGGACCTAGACTTCTAGGTTGTGTTGATGTTTTTAACTTAAAGAATTGATCTTGTCTACCCTGCCAAATCAATGGATTAAAAGACAAATAGATAGACTGACACGCTAACCCACATTTTTTGTATATTAAAAATTGAAATATAAATTTGTTTAAAATATTAATTAAATAATGTAAATATACAATAATATTATATTTTTAAATTTTTAACATTCAAAAATAAAAATAAAAATTTTAATTATTAATTATAATTAAGTAACTTAACATGGAAGGGTAATACTTATTTAATTTATCAAATTAAAAACATAGAAAATAGTTAGATAATTATATATATATATATATATTATAAAATAAAATAAAAAAATTAACAAATTAATATGCTAATTGACGTGACGAGTTAAAATTTTCAAATTGTTTTACACTGGAGTGAGAGAGATGAAAGAGAAAGGGTTGAGAGGAATGAGAGATGTGAGTAAGGGTTTAGAGGTTTCTTTTTCGTACGCGCGTTAGCAAACTCCATATATATATATATATATATATTAATTTTAAAATTTGTCTTAATTTTTAAAATTTGTAAACAAGAGAAAAATATTGAATTTGATTTTTTTTTTTGAACTTTTATTGTTGTTATTTTATTATGCCTTTAAAATACAATTATTTACATTGATTTTGATATTTTAAAACATATTAAAAACTTTTTTTAATGTATCAACGTATATTGAAGACGGGACAACTTCAAAATCTCAACATAGAATATAGACCTGAAAAATATCATCAATTACAATTTGTACATTAAATGAAAAAGGGTGTATTTAATAAATTAGGTGCAAATAGTAAATGCCTAAACACTTAAAATTTAATAACTAAAAGCCCGACAATATACAAATTTGAAAGAAATTACTCCGTGTACCCTCGTGATTTCTTTTTCACTTTTGTAAGTGTGTTAAAAGATAAAAGTACCTTTAGCTTAGATATATAAATTTTAATATACCATTTTCCCTTTGCATACCGTTTTAACTTATTACATTCTATAAGGCATCTCATATCACAGGTAAGTAAGTCATCGTTGTTATTGTCTTTGTTATATATGTTATTTTTTGTGTTGTAATAGGAACTTTTGAGTTCAAGATGTTCATCATTTTCTAGACATCTTTTTTATTAGTTGATTTGTAATAATTTTGAAATTAGATTGTTATAGATCTTTTAATCAACATATTTTAACTATTGGACTTTAGGAACAACACAAGGTATTAACCAAGTAACGACGATTATAATTGCATTTATTGTTAGTTTAATTGTTTTGTTAGTCCCTATTTTTATTTTAGTGTGTTAGCTTGGTCTCCATTTTTTAAAAAAATGTCAAATTCGTCCACACTTTATTTAATGTGCATCAATAAAAGTCAATTTTGTTAATTTTGCATAAACGGAGTTAATTGTGTGGTGATATGGCAAAAGAGTATGGTAAGTGACAAAAGACATTTGGAAAGAGTACAAATGTTTAAATCTATTATGCAACAATGTTGTTGACATATGCTTACAAAGGAGGAGCTTATAGGTGGTTGCCCTAAGTGTAGTGTGTACCCCAAGGAGCTTATAGGTGGTTACCCTAAGTGTAGTGTGTACCCCAAGGAGCTTATAGGTAGTTGCTCTTAGTGAAGTCTATACCAAAGTGAAGTTAGGAGATTTAGGGTTTAAATGTTACTATTTTGTGTTACCAGTAGCATGGTGTGTCTTAGTTGATGAAGACTTCTTCCCTCCTTGTGAGTTTGTTGACAAAGTCTTCTTCTTTTGTTGGGAGTTCATTGAAGAAGATTTCCCATTTCTTTAGTTTGAGGTTGCTTCACGATGTCTAGTTTTGTCCTTGCGCGTTAGCTCAAGAAGTGGCAATGTCATTGAATCAATGTCGTTTGTCTTGCTCATGGAGGACCTCTCGTGGTAGGTCATCTAAAGGATTGGCTGGAAGACAAATATGCCATTGTGGGGAGGTTGTTATCTTAAGAGTGACAAAAACTGTTAAGAACGAGGGGAAACAATTTTGGGATTGCCCTAATTATAAGGTTTGTTGAGTGGTTTTACTTTTTCATTTGTGATAATTTTATTTGGTGATTGATGAAGAATTTTAAGTATGAAATTTTTTTAAATGGCGCAATGAATATAATGTGGATGAAAAGGATACTACTATTGCTAGGCAAAGAAGAAAGATTAATAGCCTGAAAAAATCAGTTTGGTTTTTCATAAATGGGAGAAGTTGTTAATATAGATGCTATGTTTTATGTTTTGAATACATGTCTTGGGGGAATAACTATAAAGTGTTTAAACACGTCTTCATTCAAGTCTTTTATTTCTCTCATCACTGTCTCCCATGCTCGAGGGTGTGTGGATGGTGTTGCCTTCTATAACAAACGTTTCAGATTTTTCCTAGAAAATTTCTTCCTAAAATTTGCATATATGTGGCGCACACAAAACCTTCGGTCCACACCAGGTAAAAGTTGTTGTAATTGGCAAAAGTCCCTACCAAATTAATCATTCAAATTATGACAATTAATTTAAAACACATGAAGATGCAAAGGTAAGGTGTGATACTACTTACTTTTTATTGATGTAAAACAAATGTACATCTTGAACAAATTTCAACACCACTAAGGTCATCAATCAACCATTCCAGAAACCAAGTTCATGTTTTCATATTCTCCACTTCAACAACAACGTATGCCAAAGGTAACATTTGGTCATTATTATCTCTTCTCACAAAGTTAACAACTCACTTCCATATTTCCCTTTCAAAAAACAACCATCCAAACCAATAATAAGCCTACATGATACAAAGTTGTCCTTACATGCCTTCAAACACACATACAATCTCTTGAATATTGGGTTCTCCTCATTAGGTTCTACATTGACTTTGATAGTTGATCCATGATTTGACCTCAATAGCTCATTTGCATAGTCATATACTCTTTTAAATTGTTCTTTGAAACAACCATCAATGTTCTTGTATGTCATTGTTTTATCCCTAAACGTTGTAGACCTAGACACACCAATGTTCCATTTCTTACAAACTTTGATTTAGAGGTCAGTGTGATTTATATTTGGATTTTCTTTATGGTCTTCTCTAACTTGTCACTTAACCATTTTGAAGTCACTAAACAAAAATTATTTACTACAAGTATGCTTGTTTATAATATTTCTTAATTGTCATGTACTTTGGGCAACCTTGTATGCATAATAAGTGTACCATAGACATTTTCCTTTTGTCCCACAATATTTCACACAAACTCTTCGTTTGTCATTTCTAAAAACATTCAATTTTCTACCATTCTCTACACTATAATTTATGATTGTTTTAGTAAAGTCTTTCTTTTAAGTGAAGTATGTCCCCACTTCTCATTTATATTCTTCCGGTCTCTATCATCATTTGTTGAGTCACTTAATATATGACCTGCATGTCATAATTTTTTAACACTTAAAAAGACTATTTAAATAATTTGTCTTGTTTAAAAGAGTGAGTAGTGGACTAAAATTAAAATAGTTTAACTCCTACAAATTTTAGACAAATTTTAGTTATTTCTACCATAAAATTAAAAATTAGTTTTCTTAACTCATGAATGAAACTGTGTTTTCTAAGGTGAACGACTTATTTTAGAAGATAAAATCATACGGATCTCTATCATCATTTGTCGAGTCACTTAATATATGACTTGCATGTCGTAATTTTTTAACATTCAAAGACTATTTAAATAATTTGTCTTGTTTAAAAGAGTAAGTAATAGACTAAAATTAAAATAGTTTAACTCATACAAATTTTAGACAATTTTCAATTATTTCTACCACAGAATTAAAAAAAAACAGTTTTCTTAACTTATGAATAAAATTGTGTTTTCTAAGGTGAACGACTTATTTTAGAAGATAAATTAGCATATTAGTTTTTAATTTTTTTATCAACAATTAGTTAAATAAGTAAAGGTTTAAAATTATTTATTCACACATTTAATTTATTTGCAATATTTTTAAGAAATTCAAACATCAACAATAAAAAATAAAAAATAAAAGAACCGCCAAAGTTGTGAATACGAGTAGGTTAAAGGCGAGGAAAGCAAATAAAATAAGATGTGAAGGTGTCTCCGTCTCTCATCCTTTACGAAAACCTAAATTCTGCACAGCACCGTTCTCTTCGTATCGAAACGCCACCGTAGTTCTTTTCTCTCCGTTCTCCGAAGCTTCGAGAATCAAAGTAAGTTCTCTAACTCCACTATGCTCGCGTGAGGGTTTCGACATTATCCTTTGTTTTCACTTAGAAGTATTTTTTTCGTTCGCTTAGAATATTCAAATGCGAGTTCTACAGTTTTCACTTTTCGTTAGGGTTGAATAACTGCATTCTTTCTCTTCGCTTTCGTATCTGAGCTCCTTCTATTCGTCTTGTTCGGCTAAGTTGTTATTCTGCACTTCTTTCTGGTGTGGATGAACGGTGGATTTGATTACTTTTGTGTCGATTTGGGTTTTTCTTTTATTCAGCTGATGCGGGGTTTTGTTTTATGACATTGGAAGTTACGGAGTTTGATTGTAGGGTTTTGTGGATTTCGAACGGTGATTCTTGTTGTTAGCTAGTCCTCTTCTTGATGAGTGTGTGTAGATGGAACAATTGATGAATTCTTTACCCCCGTTTTATTTTTATCATTGAATTAATTTGATTTGTGTGTTCTGTTGAAAAGGATACTTATGAGTTGTTGTTTCATGTATTTGGTTTCGTAGTTGCTGGGATGTCTGGAGAAGTTTTTGACGGACAAGATGCTGGCTATGTGCCTGAGAACCCTGAGTTTCCACAAAATCATTCTGAGGAACATGATGGAGGAAATGTGATTGATGACTCAGGGTTTCCGCAACTGCAGCCCGATGAACATGATGAGGCCAATTTGGCCGTGGATGCTGATGTTCCGGAAAATAATTTTGATGGGAATGATGGAGAAGGTTTGCCTGAAAACCCTGATTTTCCTCCGCAAGAAAATGATGAGGAACAGCTTGTTGAAGGAGATATGACTGAGAATTTAGGCTCTGAGGAGAAACAGGAATCTCAGGAGGAGTTGAAAGGAGGTGAAGTAAAAAAATGGCCAGGGTGGCCTGGGGAAAATGTTTTCAGGATGTTGGTTCCTGTGCAAAAGGTTGGCAGTATTATTGGTCGTAAAGGCGAGTTTATTAGGAAAATTACTGAAGAGACTAAGGCTCGTATAAAAATTCTTGATGGTCCCCCTGGAACTGCGGAAAGAGCTGTGAGTATATATTTTTCAGTTTCTTGTTATTCATGCAGTTGATAATGTTCGATTTTAACTGTTTCAAGCACGTTATGTATTTTTCCTATCTAGGAATATTAGAATTATTTGAATGGATTGATTTATGGTTTTCCTTCAACACCCTCCTTACCGTTAGGCTTTATGAACTTCCCTTTCCTTCATTGTTCCATTATCTTATTGAATAAGTGTATAGTTAACAATACGAAATGCCTTGCATGACCTACCTTAAAGTTGCTATAGTGGGTAGGGGATTGGTTACTTTGCTGAACTATTGATTCAGGATAAATAATGCATAATAATAGTATAGAATATATACAAATGCTTAAACATAATGTATTATCTAAAATGATGATATATTCTTAATTCTTAATTAAGAAGTTAGTCTAACGCATATTGACCATTAATTTGAGCTATAACATTGTGAGAAATGAAACTACACGAAATTAAAAGAAAATTAGGAAAATGGAGTTTATAGAAAAACAGAGGGCCATGACAAGAAAGATAGTGGAATTTTATGTATTTGATGTGCTATGAATAACACACTACACGAATAAACAGTGGTAGTCATATATTTCTTAGTTAAGATGCAGCAGTTAAGTGTTTTTTGAATTGCAAAAGAGAATGGAGGTGAACTTGGCAAGAAAATGAATGGGCTTGGAAGAAAAGGGGTTGATTGTGCAAAATGTTAATGTATGTTGTGGTTAAGTTGCAGCAGTTAAGTGTTTATTGAATTGCAAAACAGAGATTGGAGGTGAACCTGGCGGGAAAATGAATGGGCTGGAAAAGGGGTTGATTGTGCAAGAAAGGTTGGATCCGACTATCATATGCAATCTGGCTGCTATTGTTTCAATGCCAAAGTGGTGTACTATGAGTTTCTTGTGGCCACCAGCTCCTGTGATGCTCTGCTGCAGTGTTATAGTGCCGTGGTTGGTACCTATGGATTCTTTGCTCGAACATTATGAATCAGAGTTATAAAATATAATAAAGGGAGCTTCTATTTGATAAATCAATCATACGTCATGCTTAGTCCTATATTTGTTAGTATCTGATTAGTACCTTGATGTGGAAAACATATATTTGATAAACGAAGTTACATACTAAATTTGAGATGAAACATAATGTTTCATTCATGTTAACAAATGAATATTATTGCTAAGAAACTGTGTTATCAAAATAAAACAAAAAATTAACAAGGGAGTAAAAGCATAAAATAAAAATAATCTAGTTGAACCCAAGAAATAATAAATAATCAACAAGTTAATATATAAAAAGAGATGTCTTTTGTCACGATGATCAAATGGGTGTGTGCAGGTTGTCAGCTAATATGAATGACTAAAGTGGCATCAAATTGAAGTGCCAAAGTTCAAGTTGAAGGAAACAACAATGAGCATTTACAACTGCTGAAACGTTGTTTTTGACTTAAGAATCAAATAGTCTGTGCAGATTTTGGTGGAAAGAAGCGTTCACTTCCTGGTAACTTCAGAACTTGGTCGATTGGTGGCTTGCCACACTCCCAGTAAACACTTTCCTCGGAACACTCTTAAGTTACTAAAATAAGAATTAAAAAAGATTATGAAATTTGAAATATATCTAATGTGTAGATCTGAAGCTATATGGGAAAATTGTAAATCTGAAATATATCTAATTAATAAAACTGAAATATATCTTGGTTCATTTAATTACTTATCATTATCAAATTCTTCTCAAGATTTACAATTATTAAATTCAGTGTTTATGCTAATTTTTGGATTAAGGGATGATGCATTCTTCCTAAGAAATATAAATAATGTTAAAGAAAATTTAGTTTAGTAGAGTTGCTAATTTGTGGAACCAAAGACACACTGATTGTTAGAAATGAAAATAAGGTTAACAGATAGTACATATATGTTTTTTCTTTTTTTTGCTAGTGATGCAATATTGATATGTATTTTTGCAACGTGGTGATGAATCAGCCATGGGTCAAGTATATAAAATTAGCTTGCTTTAAAATTTGAAATTTAGCTGCTTATGTTGTGTTTCTTTCTCAATTCTCTTTTTACGCTTTTAAAAGGTAATGGTTTCTGCAAAAGAAGAGCCAGATCGCACCATACCACCTGCTGTGGATGGTTTGTTAAGGGTTCATAAACAGGTTGTCAACGTAGAGCCTCATCCTGCTGATGGTGCATCAGGTGCAGGACGCACAGTTGTTACAAGGCTTCTAGTGGCAGATACTCAAGCAGGGAGCTTAATTGGGAAACAGGGAGCCACTATAAAATCCTTTCAAGATTCCACAGGTTGCAACATACGTGTTCTTGGTTCAGGTGCGCCTTCGAGCACTGTAAACTATATTAGGAAGTGTTAGTTTTGTGTGCCAATGAACACATTTTCCTTTTCAATATTTTCCCAAGTTTCAGTGAATCTTTGATGCTACATATGTTAGTATTTGAAAAGTTGGCTGTGTTGTCAAGTAATGAACTAATAATATTTTAGTAACCATATATTTGAGAAGCATGATTTATGATATCCAAGTTAGTAACTATGGTACCTGAATCATATATTATATACAACAGAACACCTCCCAGTGTTTGCCCTGCGAGATGATAGTGTTGTCGAAATACAAGGAGAATCCTCTGGGGTTCACAAGGCAGTTGAACTTGTTGCAGTTCATCTACGGAAATTCTTGGTTGACCGCAGCATAGTTGGTGTATTTGAAACACAGGTCAGTTCATTTTACTTTCAGTTTTTTATTCAAAAATTGAAAATTGCCAATGACCAATTAATAATGTATATAGAGAATTTATCTCACGAGTTTAATTATGTCATGATAAGTCATTAAGTCTGATTTGAACACTCTAAGCTATATACAGAATGTTGTTTTCAATCTCGGGTTATAGTTGAGGATAGTTGATTATGATATGGTGGGATGGAAAACGTTAGAGTAGGCTTCCTGTAAATTGTATATGTATTTTGTGTAGTTATATGGATCAATTTTATTACCATTCATTTTTGTGAATAATATTTTTTTCTTCCTCCAAAACTTCAGATGCAAAGGCCAGATGTTCGGGCAAACCAGAATGTGCCACATGGCCCACCACACCAACCTTGGGGTCCTCCTCAAGGTTTTCCAGCTCCTGGACCTGTTAGTGGTGGTGGACCTGCTTTCCCACCCAATCCTCAGTATATGCCCCCTTCGCATAACTATGATAATTACTACCCACCTGCTGATCTGCCTCCCATGGACAAGCACCTACATCAGGGTCCTCCACCTGCCTATGGAAGAGATGCTTCCATGGGAATTCATTCATCCGGTGCGCAACCGCAACAATCTGTTGTGACTAAGGTATATTTTTGCCAAGCTTGACTATTTCAGAGAGAAACATTGATTTTAAAACATTTTTTTGTGGTTTAATATGATTTTTTTTGTACTATGTAGGTCACGCAGCACATGCAAATTCCTCTTTCCTATGCAGATGCTGTTATTGGAGCATCAGGGACAAACATCAGCTACATCCGTCGTGCCAGTGGAGCAAGTATTACAATTCAGGAGACCAGGGGTGTGCCTGGAGAGATGACTGTTGAGATAAGTGGTACTGCTTCACAAATACAGGCTGCCCAACAACTGGTGCAGGTATTTTTGTTTTAAAGGGTTTTTGTCATTGTTTGATAGACTATCTGGGTTTTTTTTGGTAATTGGAGTGGCAATGGTTAAATTTGTTTGGTACGTCTTTTTATTTATGCATTACTAGCTCCCAAACTAGTTAATTCGTGTGGGTATATTAATTTCAAATACAAGTATGTTGGGTTTAACTTAAAGTTTGTCTTTTCAATATTCATTCTTTTACGTAAAGTTATAAGTGAATGGTATAAAGAAAGTGCCGCACGAGGAGAGGGAATGTACTTGACATCCAAGTATTTATTTGTAGTCTAGTGTTTGTCATGAGGTTTGAATGACAACTGTTGTAGTTAAGGCTTAAAAGAATATTGTTAATGCTACTCAGGATAGAATAGAGTGTTTTTGTTATTGTCATTATTATGGCTGTTTTTCTCTGAAATGCCCACAATGTGTGTATCGGATGCAGAATTTCATGGCTGAAGCTGCCAGTGCAACTCAGGAACATATGGGAGGATCAATGAACCAAGGTTACAATTCCTATCCTACCAGTGCTCCTGTCTACCCATCTCCGCCCTCAAGCGCTGCTGGTCATGCAGGCCATGTTCCTTCCGCAGATTATGGACCCGTTTATGGCACCAATTATGGCTATTGAGAACATAACATTCAATTTTAGATGAGGAGCCATACCATTTGTAAACATTGACCGTTCAATTTTAGCTGTACTAGTTCTCTTGCAGCCATCATCCTGTCAGCTCCTATATTTTCACTGTATTACAGTTCGTATAATGACTCGATAGGATTTAGAGGATATGATAATGTGCTAGTTCTTTTCATGGGCTTAACTAGCTTTCTAGTCATTATAAAGTAGGCTTTTTTGTTTTCGTCTTAAATTATTTTCCCGTTTAGAGGATATGAGTTTTTCTTACAAGCTTCTAAAAATTCTGTCTATATAAGCATTATTAAACAAACAACATATTTGACCAATAAGTGTTTATAAAGATGGTTTTAACATATACCTCAAACAAACTTAGGGTTTAATGTCATTAAGGATGGGCATGAGATTTAATCTCAATAAGTGTTTACCTATAGAGATCTATTTACGTACAAATAAAAAAAAGACTTGCTTACTTGAAGAGAGAAATTCTTTTGTTACATGTATCTTCTAATGAAGTTTGCATAAGAGTACTTAAGTACATTCAATACGTTGAGAGTCACATTAGATATGAAGTTGATGAGTTTCACCAGTTTGTTCTCTTTTCTCTAATATTCCAATGTGTTTAACTTTGTTAAAAAGCATACTTTTTTTCTTTTTTATGTAGTTGTCACTTCTCTATTGTCTAGAAAACACAATTTTATAGTTTTAAACCTAGATGATTTAATAGAATTATAGACAATAAAATCAAGGTAATCTAATTTTAATAATTTAATCAATTACAATTTAGTTTTCTCCAACCATCATAGTTTAGATAAGACACCCATGATTTTGATCATAAAAAATATCAAATTTTAATGAAATGAATTTTTTTCATCACCAAGAAAAAGCATGCTTGATTTTCATTTAACCATCAAATCATCTACTCATGACTTCTAGGACGCTCACAAGCTCACCTAAGAAAGGACACAATGATCAAGAAGTGACTACCATAATGCAAAATGATCTAACAACCTTATGTAGAATCATGATGTGTTTTGCATTTGTTATTGCTTTTTAATTTTGGAAGAGTTAAATTAATAGATTGCCTTATAGAACAAAAGTACGTGAGATAACTTTATAAATCTTTGCATTTGTGAAGTACTCTCAACAAGGAGTGTTTGAGTTTATATTTCTTCTTTTATCCTTGTAATCTTTTAAGAACATATTTTCTTGTAATAAGGAGAAATACATCCAAAAGTGACTCAATGTTAAAAGATACTTTTTTTATCATTGAAAGAAATAAATGAAATACATAGTGACTATGTGTGCTAGTTATAAACTAGAAGTAGCATAGAGAATATTTGAACAAAATAAAATTAAAAAGTTGTAAAAGAATACACATATTAGTTAAAATTATATATAAAATTCACAAACTATCGAAGAACCAAGACATTATTTAAATCTAACGATAAAAAATCATTTGGTTTCCATAGAAATGAAAGAAAAGACAAATTAGTTTAAAGTAGACAAATAAAATCATTTAGGTTAAAATACTTAATTACCATAAAACCTCCCCTCCCTCAGACCCCGATCTGAGACAGAAAATTTATTTCAATTAGTATAAAACCTCTCCTCCCGTTCCTTTCAACAAATGTTATCCAATAGAGCCGACAACCCAAATGAACGCAACTATAACCATTTCGATGTGATTTTCTTTATTAAAGGTAAAATTTTGCAGTTAATATAAATCAATATGATCAGAGTCCGATGCAGAGAGGAGTCGATGGTCTGGTTTTACTACTACGGCGTGCAAAATACCATTGTTTTGTCACGTACTTGAATCTACTGAATTAAGAGGGAAACAAAATTCTAAGGGTGAAATGTAAACAAGATATTGCAAAGTAATATATTAGAGTGCATACAAACAGCCTTTTCGTGTCAAAAATCAACTATGTAAATAAGGAGACTATTACAAATCACTGTTTGAAAATCATAAACATAGAACATGAAGCAAAAAATTGGGATCTCAGGATAACAGCTCTGCTCCACTGGTTCGTGGAGTAAAATATACCTTTGAAATCAAAATTAAGGGAATACCGTTGAGACTGAAATGCCACAAATCAGTTAAAATGCTTGATGATAAGCTAGCTACCTTTCATGTATTTGCCAAAGCATTCTAGCTACGGCAATTTATGTAACCCTGTTGGGTTATAAAACTCCATTATCTAAATGCTTAAGCTTTAACTTTTACAGAATGAAGCTAAGAACCCAAGAATCAGAAGAGTTCTTTTACATGAACAGATATCAGTGGTTGCAACCCATTTTTCCACAATCAATCAAGTTGACACATTCCCTACTGTTTGTTGAAGATCAAGCCTGGGCAAGATTTCAGAGACAACTTTGTCAAATGAGACAAGGTTGAGATGGTTTCTTTTTCCGTTCATAGCATTTGACAGATATGTTATTTCCTGAGATACCACATTCTTTTCAAGTATGTCAAACCAAAATTCATCATCTTCGCTGATGTTTGATGATCTTATTAAGTCTACTACCTTCTCTAGTGTTGCTACATTCCTACCAGCACCACAGCCCATGGCTGTAGCAGCACCCACTGCATTTGCAATTGCCAATGTATTAACCAGTGGCATATTATGTATAAAACCATAGGCAATAGCAGCTACAAAACTGTCTCCACAACCAACAGTATCAATAACATTCACCTGATAACAGTTCAGAATTACAATTAGTTTATAACAATGGTAAAGGTTGTCAAAGGAAAAAAAAAAAGTTGTCAGACAAGTTTCTTAAATATCATTGGAAGAGACAAGCACTTTTGAACAATCAAAGAAGAAATAACAACATATACTTTGAGCATACCAAACAGTTGAGCTTAACTATTCCTTCAATATTAGGACGTTAGAAAAGCATGTTTGACTCTTTTAAGGGAAAAAAAATCTTCCAGTTGAAGAAACCACAATGTTCATAAAATGTGGTTACTACGTAGTTTTGAACCATTTGATTAATTTGCCCTTAACTGAGATATTCACCTTTAAGCTGATAATATATGAAACTTGAATACCAAAGTGGGTCAAAGCATGGCTAAGCAGAATATGGCAGTATATCAAGAGGAAAAAAATATTATGTTCCAAAATTTGCAAGAATTTAAGAGGCAATGAAGATTAGAATGAGAAGCTCATGCCTTGAATCCAGGTGCACAAGCTATACTAGATGCCGTTATTATAATTGAACCCTTAGAACCCATTTTTACAATCACCCATTTCGTGCGGATTCCTCTTTTGAGAAACTCCTGCCCTGCTAATATTGGATCTTCTATGCCAGTTAATGACTCGGCCTGTCATGCAAAACAATAAAATCAAAGATGACCTAAATTAGAAAGTAGTTTGCCAAACAACAAATAGCAGAAACAAAAAGCAACTTAATTTGCATCACGTTATTGTTTTATGGGAATAAGACAACCAATATCTTCTGTACACGACTTGGGAGATTGCCATGCAAAAAATGTAAACTCCAAAAGTCTTTTGCTTAGGCAGGAAGTTTGACAACATATGGCCTAACAACAAAAGTAAACTAAAAATTGTGGCATGATTTAGATAATCTGATCAACTCAAGCCTATGAATTTCATAATACTTGGTAATGTCAGATTAACAAAGATAGAGACAAGCCCTTTTGGAGTCAGGATAGGGCACCACAAATTCAAATTTACTAAAATATGAGACTTTGAAATAGAGGATCTAAGGCAATTCAGAAACATATGTTGTGAACAATTTTGCGGAGCTGCCAGTCGTGCTTAAAAATTAAAACTTAGGGCCACCTAATGGCGACATCAAACTATTTTTCATCTGCATTGCCTATCTATGGTAGACAAATATTCTGGAGGCAGATTTATAAGGACCACACAAGTAACTAAAGTTAAAAAAAACTGGAGAAAAAACATTTTGTGAAAGCTGTAAGAACAAGTTACCCATGTGACTGAGTAGGGCATTGACGGGTGAGTGTTGCAATATGAATGCAAACTAAATAAAAGGTAGTTAGAGCTCTTTTGTTTAGTTGATGTGGGATCTCCAACATATTTAGTGGGCTATCATTAAAGTTTGTAGTTGTCAACTAGATTGGATAAAAGCTACTGGTGTTGAGTCTTGACTCATCCATCAATAATGTAGAATAAATTTGTAGAGATAGGAAAAGTTAGCATGCAAATAATTGACAATCAATGACTCAGTGAGAAAGGAAAATACATTTTAACTTATCAAATACATTGAATTCTAAATGTTGTTCAAGTGAAACAAAGCCATTACATAATAATGTGAAAGCACCTTACCAAAACCAAGGTTTAGAAATAGGGGAAAGGGATTGGCAACAGAATGGTGGGGGTCTGGTGGGCAAGCAGGAAAGGTGTGTTATCATTGATCAGTAGGTATGGGTTTGGACTGTGCAAAAACCGGCTAATCATTATGATTTAGGCTCAAATTTATCCTGAGAAATACAGATGGTAAACAAGCTCCAAAGGACTCTGAAATACGAACAATAGACTGACACAAGCAAATGAATTATCAGGATTACTTTCAATTAAAGATTATGCTTTTCTTCATACTTCCAAATGTTTGATATGAATTTTGCTACCTAGGTTGAAAGAACAAGTGAAGCAAACTGAAAGTTGCAAAACTACACAACACTTTTAAAGATTCCAGATAGATACAGTTTCTTGGAAAAAATACAATTTGGTAAGGTGAAAGCGTCCATAATTATGCTAGCAGAAATATGTACAGCATACAAAAAAGGTTGGACAACATATGTCCATATTTGAGGAATGGTGTAAACACTGCATAAGGTTCTGAAGGTGCTAAAACACAGAATATGATAACAAAGTCCTTAATATGAAAACAAGAAACTGAGAGATGGGGACAGATAAACACGGAGTACTAGCTGCACATCTAAATGCAAAGTGCAAAACAATGAAATACACACACACACACACACACAAAAGGCGAGTTTTATAGATTATAAAGCAAAGAAAGAGTAACTATATGACATCATATTAGAAATAGTACAGCTTAACCTTGAAGCAAACAATTATAGGAGATCATAATAATTATCAAGGATAAATGCAATAACCTCATCAGAAGTCAGAAGAATAACATCACTCATTCTCAATAACTGGTTAAGAGCTCTTTGTTCATCAGGTGTCCCAGTGGAGAGTTCCTTCCCTCGTGGCCCAGGATCAAAGAAGATTGATGTGCCAACTTCAACAGCATATTCCGTTGCTGAGAGTATTGCACCAGGAGAGAGCTCGTCAAAGCCATAACCATTACAGAACAAGACCTTTGAATTTTCAATAGCTATTTTAACTTCACTGGACAGTTTACTCATCCAATGAAATGCAGGCTCCTTGCTAAAATCAGCCCGACTAATAGAGAAACAGTAATAGGTTAGGTCATTGTAAACAAAAATACGAAAACAAATAATATCCAACACGATAACAACAATAAAAATTAGAGGAAAGATGACTTTTACCTGCAAAATCCATGTCTTTGCAGAGGATCAACGAGAACCCAACATAGAAGAGTATCATAAGAGCCACTATCACTACTAGATCTGTCGATGATATTATCACTATTGTCATTAGAAAGTATCCCAACCAAACCAATGCCCTCATCATGAAGCACGTCCGACAGAAACTTCCCATAGATTTCATTACCCACATGACCAATAGAAATGCAGTTAAGTCCTAACCTTGCAGCTGCTATAGCCATATTGCAGTTCCCACCTGCTTCCCAATATTTCTACACCAAAAGCCATAGGATGAAATAAGGCAATACAATCATTTGCAGAAAATAAACACAAAAATGAACAGTACGAGAAGGGAGGGAAATTGCAGGAATGACAACTTAAATTTCCATTATTAAGGATCCGTAACTTAATTAAATGTTTATTGAATACGAATTTATCATGCATGTACTGATAATTGAATAGAAAATAAGAGCTAAATTGTTTTCATATAAGTTGCAAATATTTTCATAAGTTCTACGTTAACCGAAAAATTCCCCAGAACACTAGAACGTTTCAATAAATTTCTCTTAAAACACTTACAGGATAAAAAAAATAAGAAGACAAATGAAATAAGTTTCTTATGCTATAAGTGCACTATGGAAAATGTGGATTTTGCCTCTCCGCCAAAGTCTTCTCCATTCACGAATCAAACCCCATAAAACACGCTTAATTAATCCCTTACACAAGTACAACGCCACAAGACAAGTCTAAATAAGCTCTTTCGGGCAAAAGTCAAAGAGCGATGTTCTCAGATTATGATGACAAATTGGCAACCGCACGAGTAAGTGGGGAATGCAAACAGAAAACAGTAGCAGAAAAGAAGAGCATCTAAAGTAACGACAAAAACTTGCACAGTTCCCTTTACAGAACTGAACTGATTGGGGGAGGATATTTCTCACCACACAGATTGGTTTTAAATGACAATTAACAAACCACGACAACACCGAACCTAGGTTTAGCCCAAACCCTAAATTATGAAACGGAAGAGAAAGAGAGAGAACCTCGTCAGGGGGAGACTGAGCCAAACGGTCCATGAAGGCCTTGCGTTGAACCGGCGAGGGAGGGGGGAGCTGGGGGACATTGAGGACGATGTCCACGCAGAGGTTGCTGAGAGTGGCGACGTCGACGTGTTTGGAATTCGGTGGAACGTTGGAATGGAGGGAGAGGCTGGGCGCGGCGATTTCGAGGCTTTTGCAGGCGAATGCGCGATTGAGAAGGTGATGGTTGAAGCATGGAGGTTTGGAAATGGAGGGGAATGAGGAAGGTCCATGGAGGACTGGGTGAGTGAGGGTTTTGGAAGGGACTGAGAGAGGCATTCACCCAACAACTAACTACACTCACTGCAGATTCAACAAAAAAAAAAAAAAACAAAACACAGGATAGATTGTTTAGATAACAGAAACCTTATGCAATGGATTCTCACTTTCCTACAACCCAACTACTATTAGTTATTGTTTATATCGTCAAACTACTTTTTCATTTTATTACCATTTTCATCTATATCATTTTCATCTCGAGTTCTTTATATTTTTGGATTGAATCTCGAGCACTTATATTTTTTTTTATTTAAGTCTTTACTTATGAAAAATTAAAACAATTTGACTTCTAACGTTAAGTTCGTTGAATCGTATTAAAAATACCTTGTTAATGTAGTTTTTTTAAATGACGTGACGAACTGTAGTTGTATAATACATTGATATGGCTGCTGACGTGGATTTTCCTATTAACATAAAAAATGGGAAAATTTAATTAAAAACACATAAATTAGGATTGTTTTCATTAAAGTCGCATGGTGTCAAATTAGCGTTCACGGATACGAATTAGGGTTTTTTCATGCAAAGATTGATTAAGTGAAATTAATTGTCGATTATAGAAATTAGGTTTCATTTGAGGTATTTGTCATCATATTTGGAACATTTTTGGTTGGCATCGTAGATATTGTATTGTGGTTTATAATTTATTGTTGAATGATTTTGATCGACATATGTCTTTCTTATTTGAAAAGCTAAATATTTAGATTATTTAATAATATTAAAATGTGTTTAGTTGTTAATTGTGATGTGATCCTTTATGTTTAAAGTTGTATTCCACTGTTTGTTTAAGTGTATTTTATTTTTAATAGGTATTTTTTTTACGGTATATTATTATTTTATAGGTCTATAAATATTTATATATTGTTGTGCGTGATGGAGAAGGATTTTGAGGTTGTTTTCAACCATGAAAGAAAGTTCGTAAATGATGATATGTTGAAATATAATGGGGAAACTTCTACGATATCTTTTGACCTAGACGTTTGGAGTTACTTTTTTGTGGTAAGTGTAGCGAAATGATTGGAGTATGTTGGATTCAAAGAGTTGTGATACTGTGTAGGAGGGGGTTCTATCTTGGATGATAGGTTGAAACCTTTGTGTGATGACACTAGAGTCATGCATATGGTTAACTTAGTTAGGCTAAATGGTCAAGTTCATGTATTTGTGGTTCACACAGTGTCTGAACCTTAGGTGATACAAATGTTGGAATATTTCCTAGTGATACAGCTGAATGAGAAGTTGAATCTGTGTTGCATAAGAAAGGTCAGTGTGTAGGTATAGGTGATGGTGAATGTGAAGGTTAGAGTGAAACACATTTTGAGGTGCCTCATTGTGAAGAAGATGTTGTTGTGTCACAAGATGCTGCTGTGTCGCAAACTAACACTTAATAACTATTGCAAGGGTTGAACGGTCTGTAATAGTTGTTAGACGTTTGTATTTTTAAGCAAGCGTTTAGGAAAACATTATAAGCAATTAAAGCAATAACACAAGTATTTTATACTGTTTCACTCAATCATGAACTACGTCCAATCTCCCTCAAGAACTTTTAAGAGGTTCCACTAATTTTATCCAAGATTATAATCAAGTACAAACCACTTCTGGTATACACCAAGTATTTTCACCACTCCTACTCCCCTAGTCAATCCTAACTAGTCCGAGTTTAACCACTTCTGGTATCTAAATATTCTAACCACTCCTAGTATAAACCATATACAACTATCTAATAAGTTTATCTCTCTTGAGCTAAAACAATACAAGTATTTTAATTATCTTTAGAATTTTCAAACACAATCAATGTTGGTTTACAAGTACAGTTTCCTATAACTCTCAATGAGAGGATAAGTACAATACAGAAATCCGAGAACTTGTGAAGTTCTTTCTTTTTGTTCTATGAACAAACTTAGATAATGTAAGCTTGTGAGAGAATAACAGTGTAAAGTTACAATGATAACAAAAAGTTCTTGTATTCTCTTGTGCGAGTCCTCCTTTTATAATTTTCTTCAAGAGATAATCGTTATTTAGAGATAGTTAACTTTGTTGAGATTAAGTGGCTTCTCGTATAAAGACATGTATTTTCTACGTTTTGGGAAGAACAACATTGTTTTCGTAGTTAGAGCTTGTACGACTATGGTAAGACATAAAGCGTTAGGAAACATTCAAGGAATGTCTTCCTCTCTTACAACGTCTTTCTGATCCCCGTGCAGTGCTTTTGAGTATATCTTGGTGTTGTCAAAATCTACACAAATAACGAGGGAAAAAAATAGAGCAAACAAGGTATAATACGTACATGAATTTAATGATCTATACGTTGATATAATGTCAAAGCATGTTTTGTATAATAAGCGTTTAATACAAGTTTGAGCTTTTTCAAGTAGTGATAATTGTTAAGATAATTGTCAAAGCATGTTGTTTATTCTTTTATACTTACCACGTCATGATTTATTTTATAAGTGGTTAGCAAGAATGTTATGATGTGCACATTGTTCAAACACTATTCATCTCTAATAGTTAAATACTGTTTGTTAAACTTCAAAACTTCCAAATGCCTAGAAAGTCTATTCTCTTTAGACGATCTTGTCTTAACAATCTTCCATCTTTTATGTTTAACAAATACCCATGCTAAACAAAATATGTTTATAAGGGTTTTGAAAGAATTTCAACAATATTGATTAGAATTTGAGTAACTCAAATTATTTTGATATGAATGATTAGAGCATAAATTTTATCTTTATAAATCATTTGCTCGTATCATGATATAATGTTTATGCATTTTCAAATTATCAAAGGGAATGAGTTTAGACGATATGTTACATAACATTTGTATCTCAACTATATTGATTCAAAGATAAGTCTATATAATTTTCATATCAATGTTGTAAAGATTCATTTTCAATTATATCTTCCCTATAATATATATATATATATATATATATATATATATATATATATATATATATATATATAATAAGTTCAAGTGATATTTCATAGTTTTCATATATCATAACTCGTAGAAGTAGATCTCTAAACGATATTTCACAACATTTATATCTGGACTATACGAAGAATACATTTAAGCAATATCTTGTAGCATTTTATGTTTCTAAACTTTTCAAATATAATTGTCTTATGTACTAGACTAGATTATTCAATCATTAAAGATGAGGATGGATAGTTGGATGATATCAGTGCCAAAAGGGGTAGAATCAGATAGGGGACAGTGATTGAAGATATGCGAGGTTAATGGAAGTGCCTTCAATGTCTTTATCATCTTCAACTTTGAAGCCTTGTATGCAAAGGTGACGAAGAGAGTGGATGCAAAGAAGGGCCCGAAAGAGAACGAAGAGAGTTGGATTTGTTGGAACCAAAAGAAGAAGAAGATGGAGATTGAAAACAAAGAAAAACATGATAAAGAATATTATTAAGAAGTGAACTCTAAGTATAACTCAAACTTACAAAATCAGCTTGTAAGATGAGATTTGCACCCACTTATATACTATATATTAGTTTTATCATTAGTCGACGTGAGACTTCCAACACACTCTCTTACATCAAGGCATATACATCTCAAGCATAAGACTAGACATTATTGTATGGTCTGTCCAATAGTAAGTGGAACAAAAAACTGAACAAAAAACTTCGCTAGAAAAACCTCTATCCCACGACTTTTATATTAGGTTAAGAAATGAACTTTAAGTACAACTTGAAGTTTCAAAATCGGCTTGTAAAGTAAGATTTGTACTTAATTATTTATTATGATTTATTTTTATCTCTAGTTGATGTAAGACTTCTAACAAAGATGAAGAAAATGAGAATAATGAAAAAAAAATTAAAAAAAGTGAAAAAAGAAAAAAAAAGTGACCAACATATGTTAATGTATTATAAGGCTGTATGACTTGTCGTTTGTTATGTCGAAAATAGTTTGCAATGTTGGATGAGGAAGAGATTACGTCAATGCACTTTTTAAAACCTAAGAAGAATAAAGTTTGAGATAGAAACAATAACCAAAATATATTATTATAACCACTAAAAAAAATATTATTATAACCACTAAAAAAATGTTAACATAAGCATAAGCACAACAGTAGAGTGAAAAGAATGACCCTTTTATCTTTCCTTTCTTTTAAGTTAGAAAAAAAAAAAGCTTTCCACGTTTACAACCTTACCAAGAAGTTGAAGCTATCTATTTAGTTTGCTTTCAATTGGTTGGTTGATGAGTCTGGTGATAATGTTCAACTTAGACATAGACACAGCCAAAATAATCCTAGTCAAATGGCTAAGCATCATCGTTTAAACCAAATAAAAAACCCTTATGTTCTTTTCGACATTCCCTTTAGTCATACCATATGAGATGATCGAGAAGCTTTCAGCATACCTTGCGTAAAAACTACAACAAATGCTTGGTCACCAATTGCAGATTCTCGGTGCATTCACTTGGACAATGTGTCGCTCTAGCTATGCTATGAAAATTGAGAAACTTGAATGAACCTTCAAAGGTGCATTTTCTTTTTCAAATTGAGGGACGTGATTGAACATTTTAATATTTTATATAGAGAAACCAAATTGAACAGACTGACTAAGTATATAGCAGGATAAAACAATACTTTTGCCTATTGCTAAAGTGACTAAGGGTCAATTAACCGGTGAGAGGTTTTCAACAAATATTATATAATGTCAAATTTTTTATATAAATACATAAAAAAATTGAAAGTGTCAAAAAGTATATAAAATATATTAATTTTTTTTAAAATATTTTAAATATTATATATATAATTGGAAAGATAACAGCCCTCAATTTCCATTAAAATCCGTTACTGGTTATGAGGAATTTTTGGAAAAAGACTTCTAAAAAGGAAAATAAAAAATATTAAAATTAATTTTTTTCATTAGGTAAATTTAAAATAAGTTAATTTGTAGAAACTCTCTCATATTTTTTAAATTTTTATTTCAACGCATGAAATAATATTAATTTAAGGAGAAATCAATTTTCTTTTCATATTTTTCTCTTTCAAAAGTCCTTTTGAAGTGGTCCATTGAAATAGAAAGAAACATAGAATAAATTCCATGTTCTTGCAAAGCCTTCTCTCTATATATTTTTGGTTTCCCTACACTTCTAGAAATTTGGTGTCCGCTTGTCTTCTCGGACATTTCAACACTCAAATTAAGTTTGTTTTCAATTACCAAAAGTGCTAGTAAACTTATCTAGATGGGCTTTTACTTTCTTTTTTCCTGAGTGTAATTAGAGCCTAATCACTCTGTAATTGGCATTACTTAGATTAATCAAGTTTAACATCCTGATCATGTTATTCATGTTCTCGGCCTGAGAGCGGCATGTTATCGGACTTGGGTATATAGTCATACTGCCAAAGCCCAGGTATTTGGTATTGACATCTTGAACAAGGGTTTTTTTTCAAAGAAAAATTGTTTTTTGAACTTGACTTTTAAAGCTTCTCCATGAACCTCCAAGCATTTTTCTTTTACCTCTAAATTTTTTTTAATGAGTTAAATATGCTTTTAGTCTCTTAACTATCAAGTATTTTTAGGTTTAGTCTCTCTTCCAAACTCTATTTCACTTTCATCCTTATTCTTAATGAAACGGTAATATTTAGTCCTAAAAAAGTAACGACATTAAATTTTGTCTGAGTTGGCTAACAATGTGTCATGTTAAAAATTGAAAATATGAAATTCAACTGAAAATGATTTGGTCATTTTCTCTTCCTCGTTACCATGGCTAATGGCCCTCCTCCCTCTCTATGCCTCAACCTCCACCTTGACACCACCACCTCCGCCCCAGCCTTCCACCTTGACCTTGCCGCTCTCCGCCGCCTCTCCGAAAAGCTTCTCATCCTCGTTCTCTCCGTATATAATGGCCCAATGGGCCATTCCTGGATGCGCGACGCCAAACTGTTGGGTCAGGTTCATCTCACCGTTAACTTCTCCACCGTCCTTTCTCACTCCAATACTTCTCCACTTCTTTACTAGCCTCATACAAAGGCTGTCACCAAAGGGTCCAGGAAATAAGGTCGTGATCATATGGTGCAAGGCCACCTCGTGACTAATGTTTTGAATTTGCCTTACAATCTTCCCAAACGGCTCTATGAACGTTCAGAGCAACTTTTCCTTCTCATGCCTGATATTGCTCAAGCTGAGAGATGTTAGAAGATATGGATGGCTTATAGGGAATTGCACCCCAAACTTAGTGCGGATAGTGGTGAAGTGTTTTATGTAGTTGGGTGGTAGGAAATTGAACCAAGTCAACGTTTCTCCCTTGAGTAAGATGGAGAAGAACCTTGTTAGATATATTGTCTTTATTTTATATTTATCTTTTATCTTTAGTTAGTTTGTTATTATTTCTTATTTGTATTTTGGGCTTATCCCATATTTCTTATAAATAAAGAATCCTAGTGTATATTCAACACAAGGGAGATTAATTTTATACATAGTTTTTATTATATTCAACATGGTATATGAGTCTAAGGTTCTTTTGAGGAAAAAAATTATGTTGCCTCACTCGTTTTCCTCTTTCAGGTTCATCGTGTGTTGTCGCACATCTCGTCTCCTCTTAAGCAACTATTCAGACCATCGAGGTTGCTCTTTTTCCCTTTTCAGGTTTTTTTTATTGAAGAATCTTGGATTTTTATGGTTTCTCTCTCCTGTTCATCCATGGCTTCTTTCACTATCGTCTTTTCTGAGCTCTATGTTCTCACTATTGTGTTTGACTCGTCCATATATGTTTTTTCTCCCATGAAAAAGATTACTTTTGTTAGTTTATTTATAGTCATGGTGGCTCTCTAACAATGACCTCTTTATCCACGGGATGTCAACAATGCATTTTTCAATGACGATTTGCAATAAGAGATTTACATGGAGCAACCTCCTAAATTTGTTGCTCATGAGGAGTATTTTGGGTTGATATTTTGTCTTCAATGTTATCTTACAAATCATTAGCAATTTGGTGTCACTCGAGTGCAAAAATAAATATTTTCACTAAATCTTTATGAATTATATTAGTAACAAGTTTGATACATACGATTTGTATGCACTAGCTTTAGGGGGAGTGTTAGATATATTATCTTTATTTCATATTTATCTTTTATCTTTAGTTAGTTTGTTAATATTTCTTATTTGTATTTTGAGTTTAGCCCATATTTCTTTTATTATAAATAGAGAACCCTATGTGTATATTCAACACAAGTGAGATTAATCTCATACATAGTTTTTACTACATTCAACAACCGTAAACTAAACAAGGTTATTAGAGGTGTAAAGTATCATTTGTTTCATGAACATCCTCAAATGTTTGGCAGGATCAATGGAGTCATCATACTTCTCAATGCTAGAAGGGTCCACTTGTTTGACAAGGGGGTTTCCATTATGCCTGACATGAAGGGAAGCAATTATGTTGTGTTCACAATGAGCATGGACGAGAGATCCGTGCTAGCTCCCGTGCTTCCTTCATGAATGGTTCCACATGAGACTTCACGCGGCTTGGTTGGGGTAGGCTAGGTTGGTGTAGGAGGCATTGAATTGCTCACACTTTATTCTTGACATATAGATGCGTTCTCAGCATGATGGGTTGTCAAGTCCTCTTCATCTTTGTGCTACATCTCCTCCATTTGTCGTTGGATGCTTTTGAACATCTCAAGCTAGTCAGGATGTGCACCAAAATGTTTCAGGTGTGTGGTCAAGGTCAACTGTCTAGGTTGTGTTGTGTTGTCTGATTTGTTGTCTAGTAAACAATCTTCCGTACTTATTAGATGATACTTACAGACGTTACTCCAATACTAAAGTCAATTCAACGTTTGACAAATAGAAATTAATGCAACAGTTAATGCATTTAACCTACGTTTTTACCTCAAACCTTTATTTATAGGTTTCTGGGGGGCTTTTGAACAATGTTGACCTAATTATGGTCTAATTTTGAGTAATTACACCTTAACCTTAAGTTGATCAATTTTGGGGTTAATTTATTCTGGTGTCATCCATCCTAATTGGTCCAATTAAAGGTCAAACAACCTATTTGGTGATCATTTGGTCTTTATGGCCCGCTCTTTGTGCTGATGTCTGACTCATCTGAGCTGGTGCATGGTCGACTGAGCTCAATAGCCTAGCCTACTAACTAAGCTGGTATTTGACTATCCAGACAAGTATGTGGCATTCGCTTCGAACTATGAATTAACTATTTAGGCTTGTGTATGGTCAACCAACCCAACTTGTTTGGTGTTCGGCTAGGTTCGCTAGCTTGCTCTATGAGCTGCAAGTTAACTATCAAAGCCAGTTTGTGGTTGGTTGACCTGTTTGGTGGTTAACTAGACTCGTGAACTATAGTTGACCGTCTTGATGGAACTTACCAAACAATCATATGGTACAAAAACCATCATCAATCAGTCTCTTATCAACACATATGGGAGGAGCAATGCAAGAACTCTGACTACCATAAACAAAATCCCAATCATGGAGACCATCCACTTTCCGACTTTCATTCCACTCCCCTCTGTGTCTCTAAAACTTAGTTAATGCAAGAGGTGAACACTACCAACCTCCTGGAATGTACCGAAAAAGGGCAACAAAAAGTTGGAACCCTATACGGAAGTGTGGTGTGAATTCCATAGAACAAATGGGCACATCAAGAAGTGTTTTTCCCTTATATAACAGATTGAACAATTGATCAAGTGAGGATACCTGGGAATGTACAAAAACAAAGGGGAGCCTTCACGGGGAAGGGAGTCTGAAGGATAAAAAAATAAAAAATAAAATAAAACTCTGCAGGGAGCACGAAACACCTATACTTAAGAATTTATTTTCCTCGACAGAGAGATAAGTGAGTATTTCTGATCTCAAGCTCCTTAGCTTCACCATGAACAAATTTAATAATAAGTTTTTATTTAATCATTATTATAATAATTTTTAAATTCTTTTATCATAAAAAATAGATGAACACATGTGTTATATGTGTTCACTAATTCTATAAAAATAAACATTTATTTATTGAATTTATGAACCAAAAATATAAGTTTAGATAAGTTTGTTTAGGTTGAGCCTTTTCAATGCACATCTACAACACAAGATTTTTGCAACCTGATGTACAATATCGAAGGATGTTAGCTAGCCTCATAATAACCTAGTAACAATACATGTCGATTATTAGTGATTGTCCCACATTATAAACTTCCGAAGAGAGAATACGTACCATGAAGACCTTAATGAGAGTTTATCCATAACTTAATTCTGAAGCTTATTTAAATAAATTATATGCACTGATTTCTGCATGCTTCATTATGAAAGTAAAAAATAAACAAAAAAGTTATAGAAAGGTGATCAATCACTTTCATAAGACTCCAATATATATTGCTATAAGCAAATACATTGAACGAAACAAATTTAACATAAACAGAAGCACAATAGCAGAGGTGAAAACAACTACCCTTTTATCTTTCCTTTTTTAAGAAAAAAAATATCGTTTCCACTCTTCCAACCTTATGAAGAAGTTGAAAGCTATGTATTCAGTTTGCTTTCAATTGGTTGGTTGACCAGTGTCGTGGCAAATGTTCAACTTAAACATAGATACTGCCAAAAGAATCCTAGTCAAATGACTATGCATTATCATTTAAACTAAGCTTATTATAAATAGAGGTGACCGCTATGAGGGGTAGTTGTAAAAGATGCATATCGAATCCACCACAGATTTGAACCCAAAAAATACCTTACGTTCTTTTCAACATTCATCAGTACATTCTCCATAGTCACACCTCGTGAGATGTTCAGAAGCTTTCGGCATACCTTGCGTAGAAACTACCACAAATGCTTGGTCAAGAATTGCAGATTCTCGGTGCATTCTCTTTGACAAAATGATTCTCTAGCTATGCTATAATTCTCCAACAGTTCTAAATATAATCTGCGGCCGAAGTCAAAACCCGGATTAAAAGCATGAGGGCAATTAGTTCGATGTTTTTGGAATAAACGCATTTCACAGTATTATCTCTGGTTGGAACTGTTGTTCCTTGAGTTTCTGAGCAAGTTTTTCAGCTAACTCGCCATACGCTCTCGAAACTACTGAATCAGGTGCAGCTAACACTATAGGGTGCCCCTGATCACAAGCTTCTCTGACATTCACTTCTAGTGGTATCTGGAATAATTATTAAATTCAAAACATGTCAGAAATACCCAATAAATAAATTCGATTTGGTTAATCAGAAACCAGAAGCTTGTGGATGTACTTTACACATTAGAATAGTTAAATACTCATTCCTCATGCCCAAAGACAACAAAGATAAGTCAAAACTGATTAGTTGTCTCATAAAAGTTATAAAAAGATGGCTTAATCATCTTTGTCTCATTACTAATAAATTATTCCACAAAATCCCTCAATTTTTAAAAAGGAGGGAAACGGAACCAGAGCAGCAAGCATCACAACTAGGGACATTCCCCGCCACAACAGTTCCACAGGCACCATCGGATCTGGAAATCACATAGAAGATAGAGACTGAATCTATAAAAGGTGGGGATGAATGCAGTGAGATAAAAAGGCAATAGCCCATGGGGTCTCTCAGAAGCACACACTACTTTCCAATTAGCTTGATGATTTATTTTACACAATACAATTTATTACGAATGCCCATTGATAATTTATAAAATCCATTATGTCAATTTAAACAAAGAAAAGAGACATGTTATTGCAATTTTAAAAATTGAGAAACTTGATTGAACCATGGAAGGATCACATAGTTGCATTTTAAAATTGAGGGACTTGATTGAATATTTTATCAATAGAGAAACCAAACTGAACGAAATAAATAAATAATAGGACAAAAAGATACTTAAGTCTAAAAAGATCTATCACTATGTAACTAAGGCTCTGTTCTGACAAATTTCTCCATAGAGACTTCTAATAAAGAAAATAAGAAAAAATAAAATTAATTTGTTCATAAGTTAAATTTAACATATGCATAAGTTATATTAATCTCTCTCATATAGTTTCTCCAAATTTTTATTTTCAACTTGAGCATAAATTAATATTAATTTATGCAGAAAACAATTTAATTTTTCTCTTCATATTTTTTCTCTTTTAAAAGTCTGTTTTAAGAGGTCCGTCCAATAGACCCTAAGAAGTCTGTTCAGTTGCTTCATTCAATGAAGTCCCCATTAAACATCAACGAATTTATAATTATAAAGTAGATTCTACATACAGATCATCAACTTACCTCGCCTAAAAATTCTAATCCCATTTCGGAGGCTGTCCCGTGAGCCCCTCCTTTACCAAATATGTATGAAGGTTCGCCACAATGGGGACACTTAAAGCAGCTCATGTTTTCCACAATTCCCAAAATCTGTAAGAAAAGTTGGAATTTTCATATCATAAAAAGGCATGTTGATATATTAATGGTGGATCATGCATTTCATTCTGTAGCATGTTAGTTGGCACACTTAAGTGCTCAGAAATTAAAATGAAAAAAAAAAAAAAACTCAAAAAGACCTCAAACACAAACATATATGCTTCCACCAGACATTAGATACAAGATAAGCCTATCGTCTGCACTTAGACTAATTTTAGCATCATAAATAATTTCCCGAAATAAGCCAACAGGATTTCTGAAAGTATAGTATCATTCCCACACCTAAACACAACCAAATGCAGTCTATTGATTCAACAAATTGGGATTCAGACAGCTTAACAAGGATCCAGTGCTTATGTGCCACTGATATATAAACTAGGGCAAACTAGGATAACATTAAAGCTACAAAAAAAAAAGAGGCTAAGATTGTATTTTATTCAGGTCCTCAACACAGACGCTGTACGCTTCTTATAATAAGAGACACTTAACACACGTTTCACTTGTGCCCTAAACCTATACAAGCCTGAATGCTACTGAATGAAGGCCTCCTTTAGCCAAGAGTGATTTTTGACACTATGTTTTGGCCCATTTTGCCGATCCAAAACAAATGTTTGGGTCTGTTCGTCTCGTCATTGGGCTTGCTAACAGCCACTAGCTCAAAATTCATGCAAATGATGGCACAACGCCATCTTACTATATGCCCACTGCAAATGTTAAAAGTGCTGAACATCAACATAAATGCAGACATGTATATTCTGATTCACAAAAATATTGTTATTATGCAACAAAGCAAGTATACAAAAGGGAATTATCATACCGGAACATCAACTTTATTGAACATTTTTACTCCCCTCCTGGCATCCATTAATGCAACATCTTGGGGTGTTGAAACAATGAGTGCACCTACCATACAAGCAGCCTTGACAATGAATAACCAAGAAAGCTAAATGTATGGAAACTAGTTGAAAAAAAGTCAATACAAAGGAATATTAGTAATACTGCTATAGTATAAAATATCAATATCGCTATACTTTGTTCAATTTTATCTTGATTTAGTTAAACTTAAAAATATTCTGTTTTAATGATTATAATTAAATTAGTGCGCAATTGAAAGTTTTTCAATTGAATTAAGGTAGTATGGTAAACAGGTTTAGCCACAATCTTCATGAAAGTTTAGTGGCCTATATCAGGCACATGAGAACCAGAAAGACTTAGTGCATAAAGTCAGACATAGTGAAGGTTCAAGCTATTTGCCAAAGTTGCTTTTAAATTATATTTGTTTTTATTGGTATAGCTTAAGTATTATAAACACATAATAGACTAGTTAGAATAAAAAATATATAAACAACCCCCACGGAAGGAATCATGCAGAATTAACTACCTGATAATTGCAGATTTTGAGACATAGCTATCTGGACATCACCAGTGCCTGGAGGCATATCCATTACTAGAATGTCAAGGTTACCCCAGTCAACTCCCCTTGTCATTTTCTCAAGGGCATTTGACACCTACAATAATGCAGCAATAGAAGTTCAGATAAAAAAACAATAGAAGATGGTTTTCGCAAGAACATGCATCCAATAACAAATCCTTCATAGTATATCCCAACAAAAAACTTAAGTTGCAGAAGACAGTTACAGCAAGATATAATGAATGAAATGGAATAAAAACAAATAAGAAAAGAAGTTACTTACCATGGGACCTCTCCAAACAATCGGGGCATCCTTATCCACAAGGAACCCTATTGACATACATTTGACCCCATAATTTTCAATTGGAATCATTTTCTTCTCTGAGAATAAATGAACAGCAAGATATTAAAATTAACTGTAATTGAAAACTGGCAGAGCATTATCACAAAATTAAGCTTAATATATGGCTTCAACATTATCACCACCATTGGTGGAATGTGGAAACTAGAAACAAAACTTTAATTGGTATTGATAGCCACATACTGATAAGAATCTTGGGAGAGCCACACTACAAAAACTACCTATTGTAGTTAAAGAGGTCAAGACCTTCCAATATGAAACTCGACCTGTATCTTGCAATTGGATAACAACCCACAATGCATTACAGCACTGACACCAATGCAGGCAGGTTGTGCACTAGCCCTTTAACTAGTCTTCGGCAAATACAGCAATGACAGCATTCCACCCATGCTGCTCGTTTGCAACTAGACATAGTGGAAGGCTGTAATACCAATTGATAAAGAACCTTGGGAGAACCATACCACAAAAGCTACCTAATGTAGTTAGAGAGACCAAGATCTTGCAATGCGAGATTCTAGTCTCGCGTCTTGCAATTGAATCCTAACACATATGAAATTATCCAATATAAATTATTCTGTAAGAAAAGACATACCATGAGTGACTTCAGGCTTTGTATTGATGTTCATCATTGTGGGAATGCTGGGTCCGTACACATCGACATCAAGCAAACCAACCTTGAGCTGACACTTTCTCGCAAGTGCAACTGCCAAATTAACTGTCAATTCAATTAAATTCAAAGTTCAAACAGAACTCACTCATTCAAATCAACACAACAACAAAATTGTCAAAGATGAAATAGAAAGAAGGATAAAAGGGTTTTACCAGCAGTAGTTGACTTTCCCACACCACCTTTGCCAGAGGCAATGGCTATAGTATCCTTCACCCCATCTAAGCGAAGATGCTTTGCATAGCTCCGAATACTTCCCAGACTCTGAGCACAACAACACAATACAACCCAAAACATTGAGTTAGATTCACAAATAGCCAATTCAACAATCAAGCAGTGTTCAGATTCCTCACCCTCATCAATCGAGAACACAATGCACGCAACGTTGTTTCAGTGAAGTAACACCGCGCTATAAACCCTAAGAAACAAGATTGTTTGATTCTCCCATAAGGCCCTTGTCATCAATGTTACTCTTTCGTCACTTGCTTTCAGTTTTCAAGACTGCTCTTTTCTCCACGGATCTTATTTCTCCACGGATCTTATTTGTGTAATTACAAAAAAAATAATATGACACGGAATTAAGTTATTTAGGTTTTAAATTTGTTTGATTCCTAATTTGTTTAAGTTTTTCAGTTTGGTAATTTTAATTTATTATTGCTATATTTTTATTTACATTTTTACCCCCTTTGATTTTTATAGCACTGTTTTCAAATTTCACGTGGCACTCTCGTGTTTAGTTTAGTTTTCAAATTTGAAAGCCTAATATTTAACGACTCAATTATATATTTCATCATTTCATATAAGATACCGTTAAATTAGTCTCTCAAAAATAAAAATTATGAAATATTTTTTTGAAGTGGCATTATATCAATCACCTTAGTTCACGATAGCAAGTGTAATTTAACAGGTGTGTGGGATAAAGCTATTTGTTTTCCTATTATTCTAAGTAGATTTATTATAGTTGATTCAATGACCGAAATTGATAAGATGAAACAAAATAACATAATGTATTAATCATAACAGTATACATGATTAAATTGGAGAATTAACTAAATCTATAAATAATATTAAAATGTATTTTACGAAATACTTTTAAGACAAATAATATAAATGTAAATTCAATACCATGTTAAATAAAATATTTCATCACGTTAAAAGGATGTGTTGTTAATATATAATCTTTGAAAATATTTGATGCTAAATTAAATTATCATTAAAATGTGTATAAACTATGTTCATCAAACTACCAATTCATTATAAAAACATATACTAGAACCTTGAGTATTATTTAAAATTCAATCACTCCTAACAAATTTATCAAGTATTGTTTGAAACACAACTACTTATGGTTGTGATTAAGTATTTTTTGTACCAAAAACACTTTTAACTAAATATCAATATTATTTGGAAAATAGACACTCTTGGCTAAAGCCAAAAGGTTTTAAAAGAAAGTGTTCTAAAAGATCACTAAATTGTTTACTAAAAAAGAGGTTACGTTTTACTAAATATACAAGACAACTTTAATTTTTTATGTTGCTTTAAAATATGAATAATGTTCTTTCTCATCGTTACAAAGGCTAAGGATGGCTCAAAACTTTGAATTTGTTCTTGCCACATGACTTTTGTTAGCCTTTATTCTTTATAAAAAAAATTTATATATGAAGTTTGAAAAGAAAATAGTTGTTGCACATCTTTGTAGTTGTTGTAAGAGTCTTCTTCTATTATCTTTCTTCATGCAATTAATTCATGTTCAAGCTTCAATGAGCATTAAATGCAATACATGTATTATTAAACATGGTTATCCTTTCAAGCAACATCTTGAAAGCTAAAGAGATGAAATAGGCATTGTTGGAGTCACTATAAGAAAATTGCTATACATAAAATTGTCGATAATTACTGATGACTACAAATTCGTCAGTAAATATATATAAGTAATTATCGATAGATTTTGATCATCAATAACATCCTTTAGTAAAATACGAGATTAAGTCTCCTTTTTACTCCTCATTTTCCTCTTTTGTTTCCTTTATTTTTTTTTATCTTTTTCCTTCTTTCCTCCTGACCATCGTTGGACTGTCGCGCCACCACCACCCCTCTAAGTATCCTCCTCATCTTCTCCACCTTTAGGTCATGCCCCTCTTCCTCCTCCTTCATCTTTCCTTTTCCTTTTCCTCTTCCTCCATCTCTGTCTTTAACTCACGCAACCATCATCACTAGTGTCCTCCACCTACGTGTCATCAACATCACCAACAAGCCACCATTGTCATCACTCTTGCATCATCTTCTCCTCCTCATCCACCTCCTCTTATTCTTTTCATTTCTTCTTCTTCACACCTATCTCCCCTTAATATAGAAAAACTTCATAAAATTGAGATATTTTGCCCAAATTACCAATGGAGTTACCTATAGAATGAGACTGTCGGTAATTGTGATGATAAGGTACTAATATATATAACTGTTAATAATAAGAAGTGTAATTTATCAACTGATATTACCGACTAGTTTTGTTGTTGATAATTATTATAATAAGTTATTGACAAAAGTATTTGTCGATAATACTAATTATAATTTACTAGTAGATCTTTCTGACGAATTTTATAGACGAATTTCATACCGACGAAAATATCCATTGCTAAGTTGAAATGTGAAATTTGTTGAAAACATGTCACTAAATTTCAGTTTATTGACAAAATTACTATCATCGATAATTAACAAGATTCTTGTAGTGAGTGTATTTTCTAAATAGGACAAAAACATGGGACAATACAAAGCAAATAACATTTTAGAGTCAGTAAGGAGTGCATGCAAGATGGTCAACAATGTGGAACAAGTTTAATACATCTTCCAAGAGATATTTGATGTAGACTCGTGCTCTCAATATCTTCTTGTTTAACGTGAGATGCAAATGTTCTTTGCAAACACATAATAAGCATAGACAATATTTGTGAAGAATATTATGTTAAAATTTATGTTAAAATTGTCTAATTAAGGTTCATACTTATGTTAGAGAAAAGTCTAATACCCATTATTTTAATTTAAGTGCTATAAATAACAAAACATAAAATGTGATCATGTTTCATTTAAATACAATGTAAGAAACAAGTGTTTTGTGTGTCGAACAATATAAAACTTTGCATTCTTATTTTTACTTTTAATAATATGTTTGCTCAAACGATAGTCTTAAACTAATAATACTTTACGAATATTTGTATGCTTTTGTTGTATGGAGTGTCTATTTCCTACATTTGACCAAGAAGATCCAAAAAAGCATATGTCACATCAACAATCTCTTGGAAGCTAATCTATAATTGTTTTGCTTCAACAACTCTCAAGTGGTTCATTTGTTAACCCTACAAAAGTTTATTTGCTTTTTATGCCTTTAAGCTTTTAAACATGTTCAAGTAAATTCACTTTGTCTAAGAAGAGATAACTACATTCAACTACACGAATGTTGTTTAAAGGAGAGACGAACATTTAATGTGTGCATGGAGTGCATTTAATGTAACTTATAAGTCTAAGTTTTCAAACACAAGGAAAACATTTAGGCTTTGTTCACTTGAATGGATTTTGGGGAGAGTGATTGAGGGGATTTGAGAGGATTTGAAAGTAAATTTTTTTGTTGTTTATTTGAGTGAATTTGGAGGTAAATGAGAGTGGATTTTGAAGTAAATTTTTTTAATCTGTCACGTCAATCAAATCCTACACTAAATCTCTCAAACTTTACTTCCAAATTCACTCTCACTTACCTCCAAATTCACTCAAATAAACAAAAAAATTTACTTTCAAATCCTCTTAAATTCCCTCAATCACTTTCTTCCAAATCTATTCAAGTGAACAAGGTCTTAAGTAAATTTGAAGTTGCTCAATGACCTGAAAAGGATTTCCAACAACTTTTACACACACATGCACACACATTACACTAAGTTTAAGAAATTTCAAATTTTTCATTACACTATTAAGTTAGATGTGAAATGGGACATGTGTGATGATAAAAACGTGTTAAGCTTGACACCTTAAAAATGGAGTGGTGTAGGTAGATAAAATATGTAGGTAGATAATTCTCTTTTTCTTTTCTTATGTTGTTTTTATTTTTTTAATTTTCTAATTTTTATTTAAATAGAATTTTCTAAATTTTAATTTAAATTGAATTTTGAAAGAATTAAATTTAATTAAAGAAAAGATGAAAATTATTTATTTATTTATTTTAATCCCCTCTCAAAATTACTTAAATACCTATATTTTAGGCATTTATTTTTTTTAAAATCAAATTTTATTCAATCTAATGAAATTGAGTATTCAAACTCTACAAACAGAAAATAAGCATGAAAAGTACTGAATAAAAAACATTAGCTTAAACATGTTCATATTGCCTTATTAAGGCTTTTGCTTATCAAGCAAGGCAAGGAAAACACGTTGTGTTTGTGTCTAATCACCAGATGAATCACTTGTATTTGTCATGTTTAATGCTTTGCATTATTAGACTAGACGAGACATTTTTAAGATTTATACTCTGTTATTTAAGTACCTCATCAAAATAACTTTAAATCTACTTAGTTTAACTCTAAGTTTATTTCATAATCTATATTAATTAAAATTGAAGATGAGTTTACTTTAACTAATTAATTTAGATTTTAACTAAAATTTATAATATAGTATTTGTATATTACTAATATTGTTAACCGTATTGTAACATCCCAAAAATACAGTAATAACCATATAATAGAATTAATTACATTTAATAATATAACAGTTCAGTCTTACACTAAACAACGAACGTTTACGGCCGAACGACCTTACATAATCTTTCCAGCTAAACTGTACCACATAAGAGAGAACCTGACCGAACGGTTTACAAAAGCCAAATACCGAACGGTGAGATAATGAGAGAAAAGAGAGGAGGTGACCGAACGATCACCTCATACTAAACTACTATCTACTAACCGAACATCCTACGGTTCGGCCTTCACTTCCACTTCGACCAAGTTCTCTACTTCCAGCGCCTCTTCCAGCAGCGCGTCTCCTTCTGCTCACATCTACACGGATGATCATTGCAACGACAAGACGAACGCACAAGACGAGACAACACAAGGAAAACACAGGGTAAGCTTATGTAATTTAATTCATGCATCAACATATAAGTTAAACAATCCAACACACAAGAGCATTTCAATACACGTATCATTACGAAGCCTATCACTAGACTGACCGTCCGGACTGTATGAAATCTGTGTAGCTACAGGCGTTCGTGCACCCGGGTGATGTAATAACTGGGATACACTCAACAGTTGCCACCCGAGGTTAGCCCTATCTGTCCAAAGTACCCCTAAGGACTAGGATCTCCTCTCGTTCCCACACATGACCTACCCTCCTCTACGTGAAGACGAGTACTCACGGAACATCAGGATGAACGACCAGCTTAGCATGCCCACAGTCATACTTTACAATTTCCAACATTCATACATGAGTCGTTCCTCCCGGAACGCTCGTCCATAATTCACAACATTTCCAAATCACATTTTCTTCATCTTTCCTTAATAAATATCTCGGTGAACTATCACGTACAAAGATTCAAACAAACTTTAAAATGACGGACGTTCAACCCAAAATTAAACTAGGCCGAACATATAGAGCGAGACCGGGAGATCTTCAAATTTGGAAATAGATTAAGACCGAGGGTTGACATCGGTCTTAAGAAAGATGGGAGCACAAATATATATATTACAAGGACGAATGGGACGAACGTCAATTTCGACATTGAGTAAATTAGATGAACTGACTCTTGAGAACTCACTCAGAATATTAAAAGACTAACCAAGAACTTGAACTCTAGAGTGAAACCAATGAATAAGGATATTTCAAGGCATACAAGGACTAGTACTTAGAGTGATTCGCATGAATACAACCGAACACTTGTATTTAATAGAGTTTAGTATCAAGAAATCAAAATGTCAGTCAAAGATTGAACACTATAGAGGGCGAACCCTGAAGGGTTTAAACGAACGCTCGTATTAAAATTTAGCTTACAGAAATGGAACGAGTGCCTGGTGTAAGACCGAGCACTACTTAGTACGAGTGCTTGGTGTAAGACCGAGCACTAATAAACTTAACATAAAAAGGCTTGATAAACATAGTACGATAATATTGAAGTAATGTTTACGAACAATAAAATATACAATTACATATATACTTAGATTTATAACCGAACGTTAATACTCAGCTGTGCTTGGCCGAACGCTCATGCACAGTATTCTGAAGTGAAGACGCTCGTCCTCAACTAGGATTCTTCCCAAATGAAAGAATCCACTACAAATCCAACTTCACTAGAAAACCGTACGGTCAAGGACCGTTCAATAACGTACGTACACTTTCTTAAGGGAATTTCTCACCAAAATCAATATTATTCAAATTCAGTTCTTAACATACAATTTCATACTTGTATACATTTATACTATAATCAATTTTTCATATCTCATACCATCCAATCATAGAAATTTCATACATTTCATGCATCATAACATAGTATCATCATTTTTCATATTCAATCAAGTAACGAACGTTCATGCAACACTTAATCACATAAATTAAACTAATAAGCTTCCCTTACCTCTTGAAGAGGGTCGAACGTTCTCAAATATGAGCTAGGGTTCTCCTTCTAACAGAGGTCTCAATGTTCTACAACACGTTCTACAAACTATAACCCACATAGACCAAACAATTACTCCGAATGGTAGATTCAACTCATGCAACCAAGAATCTGGGTTTGCATGTTACGGAAAAGACACGAATGGAGAAAGGATGAACTTACCAGTTCAGAATCTTAAACGGATCGGTTGAAACGATCGTCCTCTACGCCGGAAGTGTAGAACTGGTGCCTGAAGGATGATCGGAACAAAGAAAGAGTGAGTTTTGGTAGAGAGAAGGGAGAGTTGTTTAGAGAGAAGAAGGAGAAATGAAGATCAGAGTTTTTGGAAGAAGAAGGGTGCATGCAGAGTGAGTGAAACGGGAGTTTCAAAAAGTTAGATTTTGTTTTTCTCGTTCAAACAAACGTCCGCTCACTCGCTGACACCTGCCTTCCACTATCTGATTTTCGAATCCTCGTTGCCTGACACCTGGCGTCCGCGCAGAGGGTTTTGGGTGCGTTTTAAATGAGTCTGACAAGAGGGGTTTGGGTGCGTTTTTCCGAGGTCTGACATATCAACTTTTTAAACTTAAAATACTAAAGTAATTACATATTTTTTTAAACTAATATTAATAAATAAAATTAATATGAATTTCACAATTGGATAATTGAAACTCTGTTATTAGGACTTTAGAAAATTTATAGTATAATTAATTAACATAAGATGTTATAACCAATTTAATTAGATACGATGATAACATAATTTTGTATTTGACAATTTTTTTGGTAGAGATATATATTGAATTGAATTGGGATGTATTTTTAAATTTATGATTGAATTGGATTTTTGTTATGAACTTGGTTCTTATGTAGTATAATTTGCGAATTTATATTATATTATTTGAACATTGAGTGTGATAATTTTCTTTTGGGCTGTGTTCCCTTTGGGGTAAATTACTGTTTAAGCAGATTTGCGAGCGATGATTTGAAGTGAATTTCGTGTTCACTTGCAGAGAAATGTGCAGACAAATTTGAAGAGAAATGTGGGATGATGTGTTTTTAACTCACCCGCGGATGTAGTGAGATTTGCGGGATCAAATCGAAAAGGTTTGAACTACCCCTCTATCCTTGCGTTTGGTTCGAATGAAGCACCAAATAATGAGGTCTATGCCTACGGAGATCACAAAAGGAAAGGGCTTTCCATGCAGAGGTGTTGGTGTTGGTGGTGAGAAGGTGGTGAAGAAGCTTGAATTGGGTAATGGGGTTTCGGAAAGGGGTTGAACTTAAAGGCTTTGGGTTTGGAAAGGAAGGAGAAGGGTTGGGAGACGATGATGGGTGATCGGAGAGCGGCGTTAGAGAATTGGGATATGGAGATGACTGAGTGAGGACGATGATGGAATTGGGAGAAGAGAGAGAAGGAATGAACTTTGATATTTGCACATAATTATTTCTACAACTTTTGTGTCAAAGTAAACCTACAGAGAATGTATTACAATATATATTTTTGAATAAACAAGCACCTGTCAACCATTTTTGAATTACATATTTTCTGTTTCTATATATCCAACTGACTCTTTTTTTAATTGAATATTTTCTTCCTCTCATTTTATCAACATGAAAATGGCAAACTATCAATTTCATGAGATTTTGAAAACTATTTTTCTTCAAATTTTAACTTCCAAAAGAATTTTAAATTTATAACCAGTTTTAAAATTATAATTTTTTTACATTTTTAAAATTAATTTTAATAATTAACATTAATTTTTTACTTTTTTATAAAAATTAATTTTAATAATTATTTTTAATTTTTTACTCTTTATAAACATTTTTACAATTAAGTATAATATTAACAATTATCATTTTATATTACTTTAATAACTAGGGTCATTTTGGTAATCTTTAATTTCTACCAATTAAACAAATTTTTTAAAAATGTCACAAGAATCAAATCTTACACTAATTCTCACAAACTTTACCTCTAAATCCACTCTCAATTAGCTCCAAATCCAGTCAAGTAAACACAAAGAAATTTACCCTCAAATCCACTTAAATCCATTCAATCACTCTCCCCAAATCATCTCCCTCAATCACCCCAAGTGAACACAACATTAGAGATATGCCGAAAAATGTAATTTATGGATTTTGTGAGTTAACTATGATTAGGATAACCAATATTATAACTTAAATTTCTCCTCAAAATATTAAAATCTAATATTTTAAACTTAAACTCATCCAAAATAATTTTTTTAAGGAATCAATATAGTAAAATATAGTAAGTAATGAAAGCTTGTATAAAATAGCACAATATAAACATAATAGCAAACTACAAACTACACAAAATTATAGATGAAATGTAGACATATGTTGAGTCATTGTTTTAACATAGTAATCATACTATCATTATTTTTTATTATTTTTATAGATATTATTTATAGATTACGGGATAAAATGCTCAAAAGGAATGAAAAAAAAAAGCTTAAGAGTTATTACACGTGTCACATTGAAGTTAATCAGGATTAATTACACTATTTTTTTGAAACCTAAGATAATAATTGTCAAGATTAATTGAGTTTTACCCAAAATGATTCAAACTAATTATGAAACTTCAAGTTGAGTTGAGTTAATTATCAAAGTCCACCAACCAGAATATAATCAAACACTAAATTCAATAAAGCAATGAACATTCATCCTTTCATGGATACAATTAGTTACTTTCCCAGTACATCAACTTATATATTGTTCTTTCTTTTCTTTTTTACTTTTTTAACTTAGAGAAAAAATAAGTAATAATGCATAGAAAAATATCCCATAAATTGTTTCTGCATATTAATTTTATAAAATTTGGATTCTTATATGTATAACATTATTTTCAAATTACATTGTTTTTAATATTTAAAAGTACTTGAAATTAATTATAATATCTCAAAGTCAATATATTTTAAATATAAAACAAGAAAGCAATACTAAAAATTAAAAAAATCTGGATTCAATTTTACACTATCTTACTTAAACTTATTTTAATATTATAAAATTGACTTATATAGATTAATTATGTTATATTTAAATATTATAATTTAATTATATTTCGGTTTCGAGCATTAAACTACTCAATATCCTTTAAGGGAATAATTTTTCTTTGAAAATGATTGATAGCAAAGTCATCCATTGTTGCAGCTGTAATATAGCAACGTGATGAGCAGTTGGCATGAACCCAATCCCAAAGTGCAAATATTCTTATGTATTTGTAATCAATTCTTTTTATTAATTATTTCAATTTAATCTCTATATTTTGATACATTCTTTGTTTCATCATATAACAATACAACAACAAATGAATCATCAAATTAAACCCATTCAGAGAAAAATATTTTAAGAAATTAAAATTATTTTTCAGCTGAATAGGTGACAATCAGACCGTTGGTTTCAACTGTCATTGATCAAGCGGAGAGGGAGGGACCGACTCGTAATTTCGCGCCTTATTTTTCTTCAATCTTCACTTTTTCTTACTATTTTGTTTTGTTTTTAATTTTATTTATTGATAGTTTTGTTTATTCCTTATTTTTGGAAGGAAAGAAAGACAAATTCTATGCCATCTTTGATCAGAAATTGCCTCTGGGCCTCATCCTCTCTGTTTCTCTTTCGCAGTCTGCAGAACAGGACACAACAGAACAGGTATCCTCATTTTCCAGAACCAGAAAATGTGAACAAAATATAATAAATAAATCAGGAAATTTTTGTGGGTTATCCACCACTTTTTTAATTTATTTATTTCTGAAATTTGTGTCCTTTGAATTTATTTGATTTAATTCTGATAACTAAATTGCAGTTGGTAGTTGGTAATCTAAGGCGTGATGCGTTACGGATGGGTTGGTTTCAATTCACTTTCTGATTATGTTTACGGTTACTTCATAATTTATGAGTATAGGTTGTTTCGATGAGGGAAGTGTATATTTCGTTTTCATCAATCAATTACTCTATTAAATTGAAAATCTGTTCCTATTTATTTATTTGATTAATTGTTCTTTGTCGTTGTCTAAGGAGTTGAGGATTTATTAATGGCTTTGCTCAATTTGTTTGATGTTGGTTGTTGTTGTGGTTGTGCTGTCTATGATTATGGATGATGTCTGGAATTTTTCGTTGTTAAAATGGCGCGTCAACTAAATGCAATCCACCTTGCATTGTTATTCCGATTTAATCATTATACTTGAGTTTGAATCCTGAATTTTAACCATGTTAAATTTACTGTGATCTTCTTGGGTTCGAGTAGGGTTGTTTATGGAGGAAGATACATGTGTTCTTATAGTAGAAATACTGAATGCAATTCATTTAATTTGAGTTTTAATTTTAACTTTTAGATTCTAATGGTAGTTGTTTTGTTGCCATTTTTGCAGCCTTCTAGCCTTAGCTCATCATCTATCTTGGTGAGGCAATTTTGGGCTTTGAGTTGGGTGGCTGTGATTTGATTGATGAGTTTCCCTGTCTTGTCTGAGTCTTGTGGGTTTGTAGAGCGACTGTGGTGGGGATGGCACCAAGTGGTAAGGAAACTTCATTTGTCAAAGCAAAGAGGATGAAATGGTTCATTTCCCATCTTACATCTGCAGCTTGTGAGTGGTTTTTGATATTTCTGCTGCTACTAGATGCTTTGCTGTCATACATGCTCACCAAATTTGCAAGTTATTGCCGACTGCAACTGCCTTGTTTGTTGTGTTCTAGGCTTGATCACATCTTAGGCCGTGAAAGGCCAGAGTTCTATGATAACCTGTTTTGCAGCAATCACAAATCAGAAATATCATCTCTGGTTTTGTGTCATATTCATGGTAAGGTAGCAAATGGGCATAAGATGTGTGATGACTGTCTTCTGTCAGTCAATGCAAAGACCAAGACCAATGGAAAATCTCACAGATTGTTGGTGGGTAAATTTGGGCTGGCTCTTGGTGATTCTGGTTTCAAAAGTTCATCACTAAGCAGAGATTTGTTTGCTGGCTCTAAGGGTTCAAGATTATGTACAAGACAGTGTGCTTGTTGTGGTAAGCTTTGGAAGTCAGATCCGAACTCCCCAAGATCTAAGCCATATATTCCTTTGCCATGTGCACCAAGGCAAAGCCGTTTAAATCACCGGGATAACATGAGGAAAATGAGGGATAAATTTGGCGGATTAGAGGGAAAAAACTGTTTTCAGCCCTTATCTCATGTTGGGTACTGCGAGCTGAGACTGACTTCAGATTCTGAGAATGAATTTCCATTTTCTGATGACGATGATTTTAGCAACAGTAGTGTGTTTCAGGAGAACATTGAAGCCAGTAATGACCGCATGGCTCAAATTACATTACCACCTCCCACAAAATCTATTCCAAGTAATTCGAATCCGGAAAATGGTAGTTCTGCCAAACCCATGCCCTTGTCCTCAGATCAATGTGTGGAACCTAATGTTGGCAAACATCAAGGCGTGAATGCCAATTCTGCCGTAGAAATTAACTTGCAGCAAACAAAACAAGAGTCATTCAGTTCTAAACTGGCTGAGCTCATTTCACTGGATGAGGTTTCACCATTACCTACTGTTGGGAATGTTCCTAATAGAGAATCAGAATCAGAGGACAGTAAGATTACTTCTCCTTCTCAGGATTATCTTCCTGGTCCCCTATCTGAACTTATGACTTTGAATGTCACAAATACACTTGCTGGAGCATCATTAGAAAAATGTAAGATTTCTCTTTCGCTGTATTTCAAATTTTATTATTCAAAATAGTTGTTTAACATCTGCTTTCTGAAATATTTCCAGCTGCAGATGTTGCACAACCAAGTGATATCGGAATGGTATCTGAAAAGAATGGGGATGTTTTAGAGAAAATTGGTACAGAGGAAAAAACATCTACTGAGACTGATCCAGTGGTACGTGATGCTGCTCCTACAAATCCTAGTCAAGAGAACTCAAGCAACACGAATAAATTCTCTGTCGTGACTAAGGAAAGAAAAGAAACTGAATTTGTCATAAACCAACCAACCACCGAGGAAGTTAATACCATCAAGGAGGAAGTGGAGCAATCACCATTAGATAATTCTGCTCCTAATGGATCTAACTTATCATCACCGTTTCCTATTAATCATGTTGACTTGCCTGAGATGCATACTGAGGATTCTAGTTCAAATGGAATTCAGGTACTTAAAAAGTCATCCTCTGTGGAATCTGGTCTTGAATCTCTGGATGAAAGCAATATTGGTGAAATTGAAGGAGAGTGTTATGCTGATAGATTGAGGAGACACATTCATTATTACAGGCAATGCTTGGATTCTTTGCATAAGGAACTGGAGGAAGAAAGAAACGCTTCTGCTGTTGCTACAAATGAAGCAATGTCTATGATTACAAGGTTACAGGAGGAGAAGGCATCCCTGCAGATGGAGGCTCTTCAATATTTAAGAATGATGGAAGAGCAAGCAGAATATGATAAAGATCAATTGGAGAGAGTTAATGATCTACTCACTGAAAAGGAAAAGGATTTACAAGATTTGGAAGCCGAGCTAGAATTTTATAGATCAAGCATGCCGAATGTTGAACCTATGGTCCACAATATGCATAAGGAAAGTTGGGATTTGAGAGGAGAAAAGGCCACAACACAAAATACTGGTGTGCCTAACATCCTCAGAAAATTTTCCAGTTCAAAGAATCTTGAAGTATCCAGAGTTGGCGATGAAGCTAATGGTGGAACCTTCATTTTAGAGTTTGAAGAGGAAAAGGAATACATTTCTCAATGTTTGAAAAACTTGGAACAGAGAGTTTATCAAATTAGTTTGCATGCATCTAATGATAGACATGAGAAACTTGAAGTCAGTAGTAAATCAAATCAACAAGGAGCTTCTAATGTTGAAGGGCATCAAGTAGATGGCCATGAAGAGACTGACCTGTCCACACAGAAAAACACTAAAATGTTGAATGGAAATCATATTGATAAGGATGGATCAGCTGTAGAAAACAATCATTCCACGTCTCCAGGACCAACAATCTCCACACCTAGAAGAGATTTTGAGTTGGTTGTTCTAGAAAATGAAATATCGGATCTTAATGATCGGTTAGAAGCACTTGAACTTAATCATGAACTTCTTGAGCACCTAACAAATTCTCTCAATACCAATGATGGAAAACTATTTATCCAAGACATAGCTCGTCGATTGCGTGAGCTACGCAAAATTGGAATAAAATGAAGACGGTAAGCAGTCATACAGAAGTGTTTTTAGCTCTTCCTTTACTTTTAGGCACAAATAAACTTTCATATAGCATATAGTATAAAACATGTTGTACCAATGGAGATGATATGAATCCTCCATAATTTTCCGAATTTGCTTTGACAATTATATGCTTGTGCTATTTCAAAACATGTAACCAATGCTGGACATGCTTGTTGGCCAGGCGTGGAGTCGCTCAATTATTATGGATGTCTATGAATAGATTTTACAATTTTGTAAGTCTCATTTACTTGTTAAACTCTGCTTCAAATGTTGATCTTGATTTAATTCTAATGACAAGATCAAGTTTTGTAATGTCCAATGTAATTTTTAGAGGGTTATAACTGTTGAGTTCTCAGTTCTGCTTTTTTGGTGTGTTGATTTCTCAGTTCTCTTAGTAATTCTCAAGTCATTTAATAAATTTTTTGTGATTCTCAAGTTTTAAAGTCCGGATTCCTTAATGTGTTAGCATGTTAACTTTTCCTTTTATATCTGTTATTTTTCTTGTGCATCATTTTGCATGAATAACTTGAGCATCTGATATAATCTGTTACCGAGAATCATTTGCACACTCCAAACCTTTATTTTTTTAAATCAGAATATTTTTACAAAAATTATGGGGTCAAATTTTATTTTATTTTATCTCAAGTCATTTAATAAATTTTTTAAAGCAAAAAACAAATGTGGACGTTAGCAATGACCATTGAAAATGTAGTATAATCAATAAAAGATACTCCAACTCATTTTTTCTTTTACAATATTATTTTAACCCTTCACTAACTATATATCTATATACCTGTACTTGGGAAAACATGCCTCCATAGTTAATTCCTTTTGTGTTGCTTATGATGGATAACAATATCTATTATATATGAAAAGTGTAATAGTGAATATCATTAAATGATTGGTTGGAGCTTGAGAAATGGGTTAATAATCAGCTAGACCTAACACGGCTCTTGCCCAATGAGCTATTTGCTCGCCAAAGTAGTTTGCATAACTTAGAATTCATGACAGATGGGAGGATTTGTTTCCAACGCTGCGCTTGAGAGCGTGTTTTTCTCCATTCTCATAAAAACCAAAGTTACCAAGCCAACAATGCACCCACTGATACCAATTGAACCATACTTACCAACTTTGAAGCAATTACAATAACAAAACCTAATCACATATATCAAAACTAATCACAATCATCCACTCAACACAATACCAATTCACATTCTCAAACTAGCCAATTCATATTACACATCAAAATCAATGAACCTAAATCAACACTAAATCATAGTTTCATACCCAAGCATATTTAATATATAACTAACTTATCTTACCTGACCTTATTTTTTAGCACAAAACACAATTTTATCTGCCTAGCACTCCTAACCACATAGAAGAGAATATTTGCACAAAGAAGACTCACAACAATGATATGATCATACTCCAACAATCTTAATTGAACATAGATTCATCTAAAGCTTTGAGATGACACATGTAGTCCCTTAACCTCACTCATGCATTACAAAATCCAAAAAGACTATAAAAACAAAGGTTTAGTACTTATTTTGGTCCCTTGATTCATAACGTTTATTCAAATTGATCCTACCTTTTTTAAAAAGTTCTAAATTGTTTCATATTGTGTAAAACCAGTTCAAGTTGGTCATTTTTGCTGACAGTGTTAAAAATCTAATGGTGTAGATGCCTCTTGGCCAAAACTAAATGAGTTGTCCATTTCTTCATTGTGTGATACGCTGAGGTCAAATGAGGTGTCAATTTTAAAAATAAAACTTAATAACGCGAGGTCAAATGAGGTGGCACTTCTTCATTATGTTTCAAATTTTGCAAATTTTAGGGATTTCATATTAGAGTTTTGAATCAGGGTTGATTTTGCGTTTTGGGGTTCTTTCCTTTGTTTGCGAATTGGATTTCCTTTTCTTGGGTTGATCTCGTGTTTTGGGTTTTGGTGTCCATGATCTTACAATTTGAGATTTTCTGTTCTTGCTTTCTCAATTTTCGAATTTGGAATTTGTGGTTTGCAAGTTGTTGAATTAGACTTGTGGGGTTCCTACTTTTGCGTTCTTGATTTTTCAGTGGTTTGATATTGCAATTTGAGGGTAGGGTTTGAATTAGGATTCTGGATTTTTGCTTGGAGGATGATGACTGTGAATTTGGGTTTTCTTTTTTTTTTTTCTTTTTCGTTTCTGTTCTTGGACTGAAGACGTTGATAGTGGTTGCCCGAGTTGTGGCGGGGGCGACCATGGGGTGTTGCGGTGACATTGAAAAATCTTTCTTTGGTTGATGTTCCCTAAAGTTCTGCATCTTTGCTGTATTGAGATTTTAGATGGAGATCTTCAACAAATTCTATCTGCATTGGGGAAGGGTGAAATAATTGAAGAGGTAGAAGGAGAAAAAGACCAATTTGAAAACCAATTTTAGCATATTATTCAACTCCAAATTTCCAAGTTATTAACTTTTTTTGTAAAATTTAAACCTTAATTGACATTGGTGTGCCAGGCAATAAAAAATATGGAACAATTTTGAACTTTTTGAAAAAGGTAGAACAACTTTAAACAAACACTACGAATCGAAAAAGCAAAATAGATATTAAACAAAAATAAAAAAATGAATGTAATCTATTCGAGGTATAAAGATATATTTTTTCACTAAGAATCATATGTTATAATATTCAAACAAACGAAAGATGAAATAAAAAATAAAGGAAAAAAGATAAAGAAATTTTGTTCAAAAGAGAAGTTTTATATAAAAAAACTCATTAATAAGAATCTCTATTTATAATATAATTTTTATTAATAAAATAATTGAGTGTGACCAGTAATACTCATTCTGATTTTTTACATCCTTACATCTATCTACAACTAAAATTTGAATTAATATCACTTGAGACTTGATATTTTAAAAAGCAAGAATTTAACTAAATTTTTTAAATTAAAAATGATTTTTTATTTTCTTTCAATTTGGAAAGAATTGTTTGTAGATGTGATAAAGGACAGACTAGGGATGACAAAAAATTTCGTGCATGCGGATATCCGCGGATAAAACCTGCGACATATAATTAATATCCGCAAATATTTACTATTCGCAGGTTGCAGGTAGCGGGGGTGTTTTAATACTCGCTTATAAACGGATCGAGTACGGGTATTATACTATCCGTACTTGCGGATATCCGTTACCCACAAAAAATAAAAATAAAAATTTAATTTATATTTTATTAAATTTAATTTAATTAAAATTAACATTAATTTATATTTTATAACGTTACATTTAATTAAAATTAAATTTTAATTCATATTTAATTTAATTTATATTATATTTTATATTTTTTTTGTAATTTTAATTAAATTTTATTTTAATAATTTATAAAAATATATATTTTTTAAATATTTGCGGATATCCGTGGGTATCACGGGTATCCGCGGGTTTTAAAATATCCACGAATGTTTTTAAGTGAGTATCGATGTTGATAGCGAGTCGGGTAATAGATGAATTTTTTTTGTCGGATCGGATTGCGAATAGATACTATCCGTGCCCGACCCGACCCGTTATCATTCCTAAGCCAAATTTGTTTTTCGTGCATTTAAAATATGAGTCAAATCATACTAATTCAAGTCAAATTAAAAAAATTCGTTGTGTTAGGTCGAGTAGTTCATTTTACTAGCTCTATAATTGAATTGTGCTAAAAAGAAACTTTATAAGATTAATAAAAAGAAGTTTAATTTATGCTTATGAAGTCATCTATATTTTTCTTAAGAAAATTTGTCAGAAACATTTTTTATTATTACGGTTTGAATGGATTTCTTCCTAACTAATTTTGAAGGAGAAAAATAAAAAGAAGGAAAATAAAATAAAATAAAATTCTTTGTAAACTAAAAATGAAGATTTATAAAAGATATACAAAAGATAATTTGGACCAACGAACTTCTGTCTAGAAAAATAATAATTTCATAGTTTACTGTTATTTTGGAAATATTTATGGAGAATTTTTGAATAAAGTAAAAACAACTATAGGTTAAGTTTGTGGTTCTGAATGAGATAGCTGGGACCACCCATTAATCCCAAAAAAGAATCATCACTATGTGCAAACTTATTAGTAGATAGATCTGAATTTAGAAATATCCTGAAAGACTTTTCAAGACTGAATGTGTTCAGAACCATACAAAAATATAGAATAATATTACAAATCTTAAAGTTTTTAAACTTATCATTCATCGATTTAATTCTTTAATGAGTTATGTAAAATGTTTTTATATTTTACCTCCTTGTTGAAGTTATAATATTTTATACCATATTTGTTGCTAAAAAACCTATCTAGTATCATTCTTCTAACAATGAAAAACACCACATATCAGCTAATATAAAAAACAATAAAAAATGTAAAGGAAGAAAATAAGCACGTGATCTAATAAAGTGAGATGATGCCCAAATTGGAAAAGATTGTAATGTACCAAAAAAAGAAAAAACCATAATTGGAAATTGAAATGTTCTCACACTTTGCAAAAGTAGCATCTCAAGCTAAAATCCTGCCATGCATAATGTGCGTTAGAACTTTTAGTAATGTATTTTCCCGTGGTCTCAAGCTAAATTCCTTATTTTTATGATTGTGGTTGTGCATTAATTTATATATAAATTAAATATAATTAATAACTTAATATATATCTCATTTTTTATCTAAACTAAAATTTTTCAATATTATATTCAAAATTAACTTTTAACTGAACAAAATAAGATGATAATATTTAAAAAAAAATAAAATGGACGTAAAAAATAAAATACAAGAACATTATTACAAGAGGTTGCACTCACTTATAACCCTAAGATTATAAATTGACAAATAGACAAATTTCAAAATTAATAAAAGAGAAAAATTACAGTGAATTTATAAACACATATTAAATATTTAATATATCAGTGAATTTAAATTCTTGGACCACTTTGTTGAAATCTGCATTTCTATCTGAAAAAAAAAATTAAATTAATATTAACTTATTAAGAAAACTTTATAAAATATGTCATTTATCCTAATAATCATAAGGTTGAAGAAAAGTGAATAACTTTGTCTCTTCCTCAAACTCATCTACGCCCATGGTTGAGTTGAAAGTGGAATGCAATGCTCTCAGTGCATGCATATTCCCAAAGTCAACAATTTCTTCTCGAGTTTTCTCGTTCCAATCATACGTTTTATGTTTAGTCAATTTATTTTTCTAAAATATCCTTTTGTCGCCATACATTATCAATTCTTCCTTTTGTCTTTCTTATTTTATTATCCTTTAATATCAAAATCACTTTATTTCATTTTTAAAGACTTTTTAAATACAAAAACAAAATTAAAATTTTGTTTGGGATGAAAAGTATATAAAAATAATATTAAAATAAAAATACTTAAAACTGAAAACATATTTAAATCCAGTCATTTACTTATAGGTTTTAAAGTTTTAAAAAATATTCTTAAATTTATATATTTTGTACTTTCTCTGGGTTAAGTTGATTTATAGGAATAATTTATTGCTTCACGATGAGTTTGGCAAGTCTTCTCGTCTGAACTTTAAGCAGTTTTTACATTAATTAGTTGGTTTCCAACTAGTTGGTACGAGGAGCTTCTCGGTTTCTAAACTATTCGAATTGTATATGTAAAAGGTACTCCAATACTAAACTCAGTAAATGACCAAGTCAAAAAGCATTAGCTACTATGATGCATGTGTTGTACACAAATATGAAAGTCAGACTTTAGACTTTTATTTTTAATAGTTGTTATGGATTTTTACCTTTTGGTGGTCTAATCACGACTCAATCACACCTTATAATCAGTAGTAGTACTTCTAGATGAAGGGTTCTTCATGGCTTGAGTCTCAGGTCAGGGCTTGAGGAAACCTTCCAAAGTGGTTTTCTTCATGTGGTTCAAGACCCAGATTTTAACGATGCAGTCGTGCTGATGTCTGTTTTCTATTTTCTTTATTTTTCTTAAAATTCAACTTTGGCTCTTGAATTTCATGAAAAACCTACAAAACAAGTAAAATTGGGGTGATAAACATATATATATATATATATATATATATATATATATATATATATATATTTTACATAATCAAAACAAGATAAGTGTCAAATTAACATTAAAATAAACTCATATTGGACACTTATCAATCTCTTATATGAATCTCGCTTGAAAGACACATTAGTGTTATCATTGTCAATGGCTCATCTTATTGATCGATCACTCAGATGAGTACAATATAGTTCATGTATTACTTAATAGAGGGTCCAAGAATGTGTTGTATTATGATGAATGATAGTGCAAGTAAGGCTCACTAGTGACATACTCATGATTAAAAATTCTTCCTCTCGACAGGGAGTGTACCAATGTCGAAAGGACTCACACTTGAAGTGGATATTATTAGGATATCATATGTGTGTCTAAACCTCACATTTAGTAGAAATGACAAACTTGAACAATATACAAGGAAAAAGACCCATAAACTTATCGTCTTGATTGGAGATGTCAGTCCTTTGTATATTATTGAGATATTACCATTATGGTTGTTTATTCTTATTATCGTTAGTCATTATATTTAGGATATATATTCTTATCCTAATTAAGAGCATGTTTAGTGGCTGCAATTTGAAAAATTATGGACATGTTTAATGACCTTAATAATTGTAATTGTGAGTTATGATATGTATTCAAATTCATGATACATGAATGAAATGACATGAATTTATTTTTTCTTGCAATAAAACTTATCATGGTATCAAGAGTCTCGGAAAATCCTAAGGAGAATTAAAACACATTTGTTTTAGAAGAATAAGAGATTATGGGGTAGTCTCATTCTCTATCAAACCCAGGTGAGAAAACAAGAATATCTAGCATCACTCTAACATAATGGCAAAACATCAACATTTTTTTAGCTCGACGGAAATTTTCTTCTTTTCCTAAAGATTTTATGAAATAGAAATAGAGAACGAAGTAACTACAAAGGATAGTCTCATAATTTAGGGTAAAACGTATATATTATTATGCTGAGATTACAAATTCATATATACAATGCTAGAAAGCTATTTTAGGAAGTCTAATAATAGCTCCTAAAGAAAGAATCCCCAGGGATATCCTAATCATAACTGATAATTATAATCTCCTAAATAAGGAAGAAATATAATTAATAAAAGCAATAAAAGCAAAGACTTTAATACAGATAAAAAGATTCTAACACTCCCCCTCAAGCTGGTGAATAAGTATTTTCCATTCCCAGCTTGGAAACAATACTTTCAAAGTTGTTACTATTCAGCCCCTTTGTTAGAATATCTGCAAGGTTGTCTTGTGAAGAGGCATATGGAGTACATATTAGACCACTATCTAATTTTTCTTTGATAAAATGCCTGTCGATCTCGATATATTTGGTTTTATCATGTTGCACTAGATTATGAGCTATGCTAATAGCATATTTATTATCACAATAAAGTCTCATTGATTCATCTGACTTTATTCCTAAGTCTTCCAAGATGATCTTTAACCACAGTAGTTCGCATATCCCTTGTGCCATTGCCCTGAATTCTGCTTCAGCACTAGATCTGGCTACCACATTTTTGTTTTTTACTCTTCCAAGTCACAAGATTTCCACCAATGAAAGTGCAATACCCTGTAATTGACCTCTTGTCCACAATTGAGCTTGCATAGTCTGCATCTGTATATGCTTCCACACTTACATTCCCATTTCGTTCAAACAAAATTCCCTTGCCTGGGGTTCCCTTCAAATATTGCACAATTCTTAGTGGAGCTTGTAAGTGAACCTCCTTAGGTTGGGGCATGAACTGACTAACAAGGTTTACAACAAATGCAACATCAAGCCTAGTGTGAGATAAATAAATCAATCTACCAACTAACCTTTGATACATTTCCTTGTCAACTGTAGTACCTTCTTCTACATTCCTCAATTTCATGTTTGGATCAATTGGTGTACTTGCAGGCTTGCATGTTGTCTTCCTAGTTTCTTTCAACAAATCTGTGATATATTTTTGCTGAGATATAAATATTCCCCTTTTAGAATGGGCCACTTCAATCCCTAAGAAATACTTCAATTTTCCCAAGGTCTTAATTTCAAATTCCTTGGCTAGATGTTGGCCTAAAAGTTGTTGTTCCTCCTCATCATCACCTGTTATTATAATATCATCTACATAAACCAATAACACTGTAACTCTCCCTGATTTAGAGTGTTTAATGAACAAGGTGTGATCTCCTTGACTTTGTTTAAAGCCTAAACTTATCATAATTTTAGTAAACCTTCCAAACCACGCTCGCGTTGATTGTTTCGACCCATACAATGCCTTTTTTAGCTTGCAAACAGTGTTGGCAGCTGTTTTCCCCTCATATCGAGGGGGCAATTCCATGTAAATCTCCTCTTCAATTTCTCCATGAAGGAAGGCATTTTCGACATCAAATTGTTGCAAGTTCCAACCATAATTAGCTCCTAGAGATAATATCACCCTAATTGTATTCATTTTTGCCACTAGAGCAAAAGTTTCCATGTAATCCACTCCATAGGTTTGAGTGAATCCCTTAGCCACTAACCTTGCTTTGTACCTCTCAATAGACCCATCAACCTTGTATTTTATAGTATATATCCACCTGCACCCTACTGGTCTTTTTCCATTCGGGAGAGCCACCAAATCCCAAGTACTATTCTTTTCTAGTGCTTCCATTTCCATGTCCATAGCTTGTTTTCATTTTTTATCACTCAATGCCTTAAATAAAGAGGTAGGTGTGGTTGTGGTGTTTAGGCTTGTGAGGAAGGCGTTATGAGTAGGTGAGAATTTTTTAAAGGATAGGTAATTAGCTAGAGGGTACAATGGCTTGGTAGTGCATTTCCTAGTCTCTTTCCTAAGGACAATTGGAATATCTAGGTCCTCATAAAGGGATGCTGGACTGGAATCAGATTCTTGTATATTTGGAAAAACAGAGTTTGATGCATTGGAGATTAAAGGATTAGGGATAGTTACCTCATGTAATGTTGGGTTGGATGGTTGAACATGGACAGACTCTGGAATGGTCTTTGTCTTCCTTGTATAAACCATATTTTTACCAAATCTTACATCAGCCCCATCTTGAGTCTCAGCTGTTACACTTTTAGTCCCTATTTCTAGTCCTAAGCTTAAGTCAGGAAGCATAAGGATATCATCTTCATTTGGTGCAGTCTCCCCCTAAAGATGATCTTTATGAAAGTAACTTTTGTGCTAAAAAAAGGTGACATCACGAGACACAAAGAATTTTTTGGATGTTGGGTGATAGCATTTATATCCCTTTTGTGTGAATGAGTAACCTATGAAAACACATTTTAAGGCTCTAGGATCAAATTTGCCTCTATCACTATTGTGGACATGGACAAAAGAGACACAACCAAAGATGCATGGAACAAGGTGGTTGGATGTGGACATATTAGGATAAAAGGATGACAGGACCTCCATAGGGATTTTAGAAGCTAGAATACTAGAAGGTAGTCTATTAATTAGATAACAGGAAGTGAGTACAACATCCCCCAAAAACTTTTAGGAAACTTATGTTGAAAAAGGAGAGCTCTAGTTTGGTCAAGAAGGTGTCCATTTTTCCTCTCTACAATCCCATTTTGTTGAGGAGTTTTGACACAGGAGGACTCATGAATGATACCTTCCTTTCCTTTTGACAAAAAGAAATAAGCCCATGATTAAACTAATCTTTGCCATTATCAGATCTAATCCTCTTAATGCTAACACCAAATTGATTTTTTACCATTGAGAAAAAACTTTGAACCACAGAGCTTACTTCAGATTATTGTTTTAGTAAGAAAACTCATGTGACATGAGTGCAATCATCTATAAAGGTAATAAACCAACGACCACCAGAAACATTTGTGACATTTGAGCGACCCCATACATCAGTATGAATTAAATAAAAGGGAAAAGTGCTCTTATTATTACTAACAGGGAAAGAAACACGTTTGTGTTTAACAAGTTCACACACTTCACAATTAAGACTTGCCACATCCAATTTGCTAAAAAGGGAAGGGAATAATAATTTTATGACCCTAAAGGAAGGATGTCCAAGACGACAATGATGGAGGAAGATCTTCTCCCTGCTGGTCTTTATTGAATCAGAGAAAAAAGAGTTGGTATATCCCAGGGCTGATGGCAGATTTGGATTGTCCAAGTAATACAAGTCATTCCAGTCTCTAGCATGTCCAATCGTCCTCCCCGATTGTTGGTTCTGTATGATACAGTCATTGTTAGAAAAAATAACATTGCATGTGAGATCGTGTATGAGTTTTTTAATGGAGACTAAACTAACAGATAATTTAGGAATATGACATTTTTAAGGTGATAGATGAGCTTATTTGAACATCTCCTTGACCTGCTGCAGTCATCAGAGAGCCATCAGCTATGGATATTTTCTTGTTGCTAGGGCAAGGGGTGTAAGAGGAGAAACTGTTAGATAAGGGTGTCATATGGTCGGTAGCCCCAGAATCTAGTATACAATATGGGTTAGGTTGTTTATCTAAGGCATTAAGTCCAAAAGAAGGAAACTCGCCAAACGTATCTGAATGCGCTAGAGAACAACCATTTGGTGATTTATCCAACTTGTTAAGGAAGGAGCACATCTGCTGAACCTCATCCTAGTTAAGTGGAATTGGTCCGCTGCTATTTTCTTCATGTTTTGCAGCACCTAGGTGTGCTTGTCCGCCCTTTCTACTGTTGTCGCCTCTTTTTCCCCACTCCTTTTCACGATTTTGGGATCCCCAATCTTGACTAGGAGGCTTTCCATGTAGCTTCCAACATTTATCACGAGTGTGGCAAGGTTTTTTGCAAAAGGTACACCACACTCCTTCATTTTTCTTTTCCATATTGGTGAGTCCCCCCTTTTGGGGATTGACTATCTTGGCTTATCCGATTGCTATCATGGTGGAGTTTTCCATGGTTGGGGATTCTAGCATTATTCCCCTTCTGCTTTCTTCACTTCTTACCATAGCTACCACTTCATTAATTCTTGGAACTTTGTCTTTGCCAAGAATTTGGACTCTCACTTGATCAAAATCAGAGTTAAGCCCTACCAAAAAATTATAGACTCTATCTTGCACAATATATTCTTTGAGCATGGCAAAATCATCTGAGCACTTGGCTTTGATGACCCTGTAATGGTCTAATTCCATCCACAGTGATTTAAGTTGATTGACATACTCTGTAACAGTCTTGGTTCCTAGTTTGGCAGCGACACTCTTCACCTTCACATCATATATTTGGGCAACATCTTTAGCTTTTGAGTATGTCTGCTCCATTGCATTCCAAATCTCCTTTGCAGAATTAAGAAACATGCAAGTATCAAAAATTTCTGGGATCATGGAGTTCCATAGCCATGCCATGATCATAGAGTCTTCTTCATCCCATTTTGTAAATTTTGGATCATCTTCTAGAGGAGCATCATCAGTCAAGTGGTTAGCTTTCCCTTTACCTTTTAAAGTTCTACGAACAAGCTGGGCCCATTTCAAATAATTCGTTCCATTTAAGCAGTAGGCAGTGTTGAGGTTTTGAAGTTGTTCCTGATTGGTTTGTAATGTAGTAGGCACCACTTCAACAGTTTGGTCTGCCATGTCCAAGTAGCAGAGATGGTAATACAGTGAGACGAGATTTGAAAGGAAAAGCACTACTAAAGAAAGAACACTACAGTAATGAAGGCTACAGCGTAGAGTTGTGTTGGCAACAACAATGAAGGCTGTTTTGAAAGAGAGAGTGGCAATAGTGAAGGCTACTGGCTAGGGTTTTAGTGCGCAGTCAAAGACGGCTCCCAGATGTTTAGAGCTCTGATGCCATCTCATAATTTAGGGTAAAACGTATATATTATTATGCTGAAATTACAAATCCATATATACAATGCTAGAAAGTTATTTTAGGAAGTCTAATAATAGCTCCTAAAGAAAGAATCCCTATAGGGATATCCTAATCATAACTGATAATTATAATCTCCTAAATAAGGAAGAAATATAATTAATAAAAGTAATAAAAGCAAAGACTTTAATACAGATAAAAAGATTCTAACAGATAGTCTTCATGGTTAGAATGAAAGTCCTTAGATTATTGACATGGGAGCATCATACCATGTGAGAGGAAATTTATCTTGTTTGATAAATGTGAAAGAGATTACAAACATACCAGTGAGATTGTTGAATGAAAAAGAAGTCACCACTACGAAGGAGGTCAATATACCTTTAGATGGTGGTTTGTAACTTGATAATGTCGTTTTTGTGCCTTAATTAACATGCAACTTAAATTTTGTATCGCAATTCATTTATGTTTCCAATTGTATCGTTCAATTTAATATTACATTGTGTATAATATAGTATAGTATTAGAAGACGAGAACATTGATTGAAGGGAGTGAACAAAGCAATGAACTTTATGTTTTTTTGGGATATCCCGAAAGTGTATGCATTAATGTTTGACGGAGATTGGTTTGTTGGTGTGAAGGCATAGGAATTTTTCGATCTCTCAAAACGAGGTTGGCCTATTGACAAGAACTTGGTTAAGACAAGTCGACTATTGTGAAAGTAGTCAAAAAGTTGACAACAATGAGTGAGATGTGCATGTCGGCCACAATGAAAGTGACGTCGGCCATTAAGAAAGCAAAGAACCTAATTATTCATGAAAGAAGCAAGCACAGTGTAAGAGGACTTATTGCATACGGAAAGCCAAGATAAAGGATAAAAGAAGTATTTATGTTCACAGAAGTGTTTTGTTGGGTTTGGAATAAACTTAAATATATTAGTTGGAGTCTTATGGGTAGTCAATGTATTAGTCGTTGTTCTTTTATGGGTAGTTAATGTGTTAGTCAATTTTAGCCGGTTTTGTTTGTTTTGAGTACAATGGTTTGAAATATATAAGTCTATAAATTTTATTTTTAATTGCATGAATAACATAACAACAAGAAATGTGAATAAGTTTTTCACAAAATAAATTTGTTATCTACCCTCACTATAAGAAAATCCCTAGATAATGACAAATTTTAGTGACAAAAAATAATTGTCACTATAATGACAAATTTAGATACCAATTTTTAAAATAAAATTATTCGTAATTAAATTAGTTTTTATTATGAATAAAATATTATTGGTTTAAACCCTCGGATGGTCCTCGTATTTGTAGGAGAATCTCAAGTGGGTCCTCTTGTTGAAAGCAGTTTCAATTGGGTCCTAATTTTTGAAAAATTGAGTAAATTAAGCCCTTTTTGTTAAGTATTGACAAATGGCGTCAAAGTCTGCTGATGTGGTGATGCTGATCTAAATGATTTTATTTACGTGGAAATAAAATTTTGACTTGGAATTCCCTACCCAATGAGAGCTTTCCACGTTGCAGCCCCTTTTTCCCCCAAAAAATTAGGGTTCCTAATTAGGCAAAGGGCTCGCCTACTTCTCCTCCGTGGCAGCTATTGGGTAGAAGAGTTTCAACAGTGACGCGAGATGGTTCAAAGATTCGCGATGTCTGATTCTGGTTGCTCGAATTGGTTTCTATGATTTTTTTCTACAGGTTTCGTGGACGAGAATTGGATGACGAAGTCACGACTGGTTTTGAGTGGAGAAGATGTAGCACAATTTGAAGGTTCGTGATTCAGTGGAGGCGCGAAGGAATCACGACTGATCATAGAGGAGAATCGCAATTGGGATTTCACAATTAGGGTTTCTGAATTGGGTTTCTGGATTTCTCTGATTTGCAAGTTAGAGGCGTGATTCTCAGTTCAGAGAAGGGTTTCTGATGAAGGTTGATGGTGGTGCAAATCGCAGTGGCAAAATTAGGTTCTTCACGATCTATGTTACAAATCAGCTTTAGGCGAGGTTGAATGAAGAGTAGCGACAAAGCGCGAAGAACTGGCGAATGGCGAGGACACTGTGATGTAGGATAGCGGCGATTTTTCCTTGGTTACTAGCGACGCGATTTTGAGATGAACAAGCCTGGATTTCAGATGCAAGTTCGCTTGGGATTTTCTGTGTTTGATTCGCTGCACAAGGTGGCTTCATCGTGGCGGTTTGATGGGCTGCCATATTTCACGGTGACGCATGACTAGGTGGAGTCGTGGTGGTCTGATGGAGATGACGACAGTGCAAGGTTCTACGGTGCCGCGACGAAGAAGATGAATCCCCCTTTGAATAAGAATCCTAATTTGGGTGGGGAATTACAAGTCATAATTTAAATTCTCCACCTAATAAAATCATCAAGTCAGCATTACCATATCAGCAGACTTTGATGTTGTATGTCAACATTTAACGAAAATGGCTTAATTGACTCAATTTTTCAAACATTAGGACCCAATTGAGACTGTTTTAAACAAGAGGACCCACTTGAGATTTCCCTTCAAATATGAGGATCATCCGAGGATTTAAACCAATATTATAATTGTTTTGTGAATGGATATCTAAATTGATCATTAACATTAACTATCAAGGTTTTGACTACCAAAATAATTGGTCTCTAATTATTAAAGACCAATTTAGAGACCAATTCCTTTGGTACCTAAAACCTTGGTAGCTAATGTTAGTGATCAATTCATAAATCAATTATAATTTTTTTTCTTGTAGTACGTATCACATTCTTTCATCATGTGGGGCACAATATTACTTAATAGAATGAGTGATTTTTCTTTAATGAATGGGGTGATGTTTAAGAAATCTTGGGTAGGTAAAGTCCTTGGAAATTTCATCTACTTAGTAACATGTCTTAAGTACTCCTTATCGTATTGCTTACTCTATGATTATGATGATTTGTTTTTGCTAGACATTGAACTTTTGTTGCAATTTTAATAACATGGAACAAACCTAAAATATGTTAAGGAAGTCTAAAAGATTCTTGTTGGTGTGCTACAATGGCCAATAAGATATGAACCCTACAAGATAATTAGACATGAGTTTTGTAAAAAATTGTTGTCTGGAAAGAAATCTCTTGTAATTAAGTATACAAAATAAAACATCACTCTAATGAAAGCATAAAACTTTTGAAAGTGATACTTTTTATATTTGAACATCATTAGAAAAAAGATATACAATATCATGAAACTTTTGACTAGTGGCAAACGTGATGATTGTATGTATGGTAGTGACGATAATTAAAAAGTGGGAAGTTCACCAAATGAGTTTACATAGGACATTTCTCTATGGTGATTTGGTTGAGGAGTTGTACATGAAAGTTACTCTAGGTTTTAAGAACACATACTCAAATTTGGTTTTCTGGTTGAAAAAACATTGAATAGATTAAAACAAACTTTTCATTGGTTTGCTAGGTTGACTCTGACATTGAAGTGTAATGGCTTTGTTCAATCCTATTTAAATTACTTAATGTTTATATTGTATAGGGGAGAAATATATCTGTGTTTTAGCCTATGTGGATGACTTAATTATTGTAGTAAATGATATTTTAGCCATGAAAATTTTAAAGCTTATTTTGGTGTTTGCTTTCATATTAAAGGCTAAGAAGTCTTAAAATATTTTTTAGGGATGGAAATAACCCGTAATCCCAATAGGATTTATTTTTTATAGAGAAAATATGTGTTTTAAATAATTAAAGACAAGTTTATTATAGGTGTCAAGCTCGCAAATTTTTCAATGGAACAACACTGTAAGCTAGCATTAACTTGCGATTAATCTATTTGTCTGTGACTAAACCTGATCTTGCTTGCTCTGTATACATTTTATCTTAATTTATACAAAAACCATTGGAGACAGTGTTAAAGGTTATTAAATATTTGAAGAAACATTTGGGGGCAAGGTATACTCACTAGTGCAAAAAAGGCTTTAGATGTCTGTTATTTTGGGCTTTTAACGTCACATCCCGATCCGACGTCTTTATGGGTGACGTTAATGGAATGTCGGATCTATAGAGTTTGACGTCTATAACGACGTCGGATTACACCAAAATCGACGTCTAAGGGCACTATAGACGTTGGACATGACATTAACCAACGTCTACTACAGCTCGTGTCTTTGTGTAGCGTAGTAGCACCTTCTTCCTTGTTTCCTCATAAGAAAAGTTTGCGTCTTTTGGATCTCTTATGACATTTCAACCGAAAACCGAATCTGGGTCCTTGCCTAGTTCCATTTCAACCGCCAATGAAAAAGAATACGGTGACATGAGAACTAGGCAAGGACCCAGGTTCGATTTTGGGTTGAAATGCTATAAGAGATCAAAAAGACGCAAGTTTTTCTTACGAGAAAACTAGCAAAGGGAGAAAGTGCTACTACGCTACCCAAAGACACGAGAAAAACTGCACCAAAACACAACGAAAACTCATTTTAATCGGTTCAAATGGAAGATAATCCATCAAAAACTAATTTAATCGGAGTAAAAGTAAGTTTAAGCGGTTCAAAAGAGATAAAACGCACCTGAAAATGCAATGCCATGGAGAGAAAAGGCGAGGAGGAAGACGATGAAGTGCGCGTAACCGCGGGTTCGCAATTTCTGATTTAAAAGGCATCAAGACGTCGGTGCCCCTAGTGCCCGACGTCTATTCTTGACTAGACGTCGGGGACCTCAATAATATGACGTCCATTTGATTTAAAAATTAATATTCGCGGTGTATATAGATGTCGGATGTAAGGGGAGCCGACGTCCAAAACAACTTTTCACCTACTCTGTCAAGCCATTTAGGCATCGAATGTAAGGGGGACCGACGTCTCAATGACTATCTAGACGTCGGTGTGGCGGGATCCGACGTCTAAATGGCGAAAAAAAAATGACTTTTCACATTCTGGCGCTCCCTCTTTGGCGTCTAATTGTACGAACTGACGTGGTTTAAAGTATAGACGTCAGTTATGCACATGTAACCGACGTCTAGACGTTGGATTTCCCATGAACCGACGTCGCTAAGACCAACTTATTTACCAAAATGCCACCAGTCAATTTTTTACGTTGAATATTACGTGATCCGACGTCTAAGGGATGACGTTAAAAGTCATTTATGCATTAGTGACTACTTTAGTTTGTTAGCAAATTGGAACTAGAGATCATGTGATTTGGATCTGGCGGACAACCCACTTCCAAGACATTCTTTAACTAATTGGGTGGTACTTCGTGGTTCCTCTAGCATCTTTAAAAACCATGATCTCTCGTTCTTTCATAGATGTTGAATATCGTTTAGGATAAGAACTGTATGTGAGGTAAAATAACTTAAACAATTAATGATTTAGGATTATTAATTCGAAAGGAATTCAATTGATAAAAAATAAACATTACGTATAATTCAAAATCCAGTACTTTATGAAAAAAATGAAAATACCCATTTTGTTCATAATAAAGTTACAAACATATTATTAAAATTATTGTTGTTAATCATTATATTTAAAAGATATATTCTTATTCTTATTACTGTAATTTACTTAATTATAGATAGGTTAAAAACCCTTTGATATTTGTAACCATGTCTTATGATATTTAGGTTGTAGATAGATAAATGAAATAGTTTGAATTTTCTTGTAATAAAACTTATCATGAATGAATATAAATAATATTGTTCCACTAATCTTATATTCCTAACTTATTAACAAGATGCATGTAAGAAAATAGAGAAATATTTAATTGAAAGAGAAGGTTTGCATGCCGATAATGAAGAGGAAAAGAAGAGAGAAAGTGCAGAGGAAGAAGACAAAGGGTGTTATGATGGTGAATGTGGCGTTTGAATTAATGGTGATGCACTCTCCTTTGTCTGCGACTAAAGAGTGCCTTCAACATAACAGACAAAGCTAGTTGGTCGGTTTTCGTGATGCTACAGGTGTTATTCTGTTATATGTTCTATCACAACGATCCAGGGTGTATACCACTACCTCTAATCGATAATCACTAAACAAACTACACTGTTGTTAATTCACACCACTCTGTGGCGTGCACTATCATCTTCTTCAGAGATGTCATAAACCTTGCAACTTTTCAATTTTTTACATATTAAATTTAATGTTCACCTACTTTTTTCTTTTATTATTTGCTAATCATAATATTAATACGAATAGTGTTCATATTTTTTTTTATGTCTATTCAGGTTGAATTAAATTGATTAATTTGAGTGATTTATGTTGATTAATGACTATTGGAAATTAAAAAAAATTAAAATTATATGTTATGCTATTTTTTAGGAAAATAAAAGTCATGTTGACTAGTAGAATTTATTTGCTATTTTCTAGGCACTAAGAGCACTAGTTTGTTAGTGGTTATAGAGGCCAACATTTTCGTACATTTACGTTCACTTATTTGCTTTATAAAAGCAATTGCACTCCAAAAATTAATATCAAGCAGTTTTATATTCCTCTGTTCCACTCTCTCATTTTTCTCTGTTCCACTCTCTCAACCTTTCCTTCAATAAAATAACCAACAAATTGGTATCTAGAGCTACGTCTTACGGGACCTATGGATGCTGAAACAAGTTTCTCTCAAGTTGCTCCTCCTATCTTTGATGGAGATAACTATGATCTCTGGGCCATAAAAATGCAGAACTTCCTAGAGGCTTTGGATCTTTGGGAAGCAGTGGAGGAGGATTACGAAATTGCTCCGCTGCCCGACAACCCCACTATAGCCCAGATGAAAACCTACAAGGAGAAAAAAACCAGAAAAGCAAAGGCAAAGGCATGTTTATTTTCTGGTGTTTCAAAAATAATTTTCACCAGGATCATGTCTCACAACACAGCAAAAGCAATTTGGGATTACTTGAAGGAAGAATATGCAGGAGATGAGAGGATTAGAAGCATGCAAGTATTGAATTTAATGAGAGAATTTGAGCTGCAGCGAATGAAAGAATCAGACACCATAAAAGAGTACTCAAATACGTTGCTTGGCATTGCCAACAAAGTACGATTGTTGGGCACCGCTTTTTCTGATTCAAGAATTGTTGAAAAAATTCTTGTATCAGTACCAGAGAGATATGAAGCTTCTATAGCTACCTTGGAGAACACAAAGGATCTATCTAAAATCACTTTGGCAGAGGTGATGCATGCCTTACAGGCCCAAGAGCAAAGAAGACTTATGAGGCAAGAAGGATCTGTGGAGGGTGCTTTTCAAGTCCAATTCCAGAGCAATGGCAATAAACAGAAAAAGAAGCAGAACAATTACACCAAACCTGGAAGATTAAACAAGATCAACAAGAGTAATGATAATCAGGTTTTTCCACCTTGTCCTCATTGTAAAAAAACCAATCATCCACAAAAAAGGTGTGGTGGAGACCTGATGTAAAGTGTCATAAGTGTGGGCAGCTAGGGCACATGGAAAAGATTTGCAAATCTCATCAACAACAAGGAGAAGTTAAGGTTGCTGAGGATCAACCACAAGAGGAACAATTGTTTGCTGTTACATGCTTTGCTGCCAATAGCTCCACAGAAAGTTGGCTCATAGACAGTGGTTGCACAAATCATATGAGTTATGATCGAGAGCTCTTTAAAGAACTTGACAAAACTGCACTTTCTAAAGTCAGAGTAGGTAATGGAGCATATATTGCAGTAAAAGGCAAAGGAACAGTGGCAATTGAAGGTCAAACAGGTTTGAAACTAATTTCAGATGTTTTATATGTTCCAGAAATTAACCAAAACCTGTTGAGTGTTCCTCAATTGCTTGAAAAAGGTTATAAGGTGTTGTTTGAAGATAAAAACTGCATAATCAAAGATTCAGCAGGCAAGGAAGTATTTAAAGTTAGAATGAAAAGAAAAAGCTTTGCTTTGGACTTCATGAGTGAAGAACATGCTGCAGTGCACAAAGAGGTCAGCAATACAATACTTTGGCATAAAAGATTGGGCCATTTTCACCACAGTGCTCTAATATTCTTGAAGAAGAATAACATGGTCAGAGGCTTACCTGATATAGAAGAAGAATCTCCTACATGCATTGCTTGTCAGTATGGAAAGCAAACAAGACTCCCATTTCCACAAAACAAGACTTGGAGGGCTATACAAAATCTACAATTGATACATACAGATGTTGGAGGACCTATGAGCACACCATCATTGAATGGAAGTAGGTATTATATTATTTTCATTGATGACATGACAAGAATGTGTTGGATATATTTTATGAAGTTTAAATATGAAGTTGCTGACATTTTTTGGAAGTTTAAAACTTTGGTGGAAAATCAAAGCAAGTGCAAAATGCAGATGATCAGATCCGACAATGGAACTGAATATACTTCAAAAAAGTTTAACAAGTTTTGTGAAGATACAGGTATAGAACACCAGCTTACAGCCCCTTATTCACCTCAGCAAAATGGCACCGCAGAAAGGAAAAATCGGACAATTATGGAGATGGCTAGGTGCTTACTTCATGACAAAGATTTGCCTAAAAAATTCTGGGCAGAGGCTGTAAATACTGCAGTGTTTTTACTCAATAGATTGCCAACAAAAGCTTTACAACAGAGAACGCCTTTTGAAGCATGGTACGGTTACAAACCTGAGCTGTTTAATTTAAAGATATTTGGTTGCTTGTGTTTCTCTTATATTCCTCATATTAAGAGAGACAAATTGGACAAGAAAGCAGAACCTGGAATTTTTGTAGGCTATAGCTTGATTTCAAAGGCCTACAGGATCTATCTTCCACACAAAAACAAAGTCATTGTTAGTAGGGATGTGAAATTCTTGGAGTTTGACTGTTGGAGCTGGAAAGACAACAAATTCCTTGAACAATTTGATTGTTTGAACTGGAAAGGCAACAATGACCTTGCATTGCAGGAGGAGAATGAAGATGTGGATGATGAACCTGTCAGAGGAACAAGATTGCTTTCTGACATCTATCAAAGGTGTAATGTTGCTGTCATGGAACCTGGTGGATATGAAGAGGCTGCAACTGACAAAAAATGGATAAATGCTATGGAAGAGGAGCTCAAAATGATTGAAAAAAATCAGACGTGGAGTTGGTGGATAGACCTAGTCATAAGAAGGCCATTGGAGTAAAGTGGGTTTATAGAACCAAGTTCAATCCCGATGGTTCTGTGAACAAGTACAAGGCAAGACTTGTTGTCAAGGGATATGCTCAGATGTTTGGGGTGGATTTCTCTGAAACATTTGCCCCAGTTGCCAGGTTAGACACAATAAGATTGCTGCTAGCACTAGTTGCACAAAAGGGCTGGCTTATACATCAATTGGATGTAAAATCAGCATTTTTGAATGGATATTTGGAGGAAGAAATTTTTGTGGAACAGCCAGAAGGTTTTGCTCTTCAAGGACAAGAAGACAAGGTTTATCTACTGAAAAAGGCATTATATGGTTTGAAACAAGCACCAAGGTCTTGGTATAGCAGAATTGATGCACATTTAATGAGCTTAGGCTTTGTGAAAAGTCTGAGTGAGTACACCTTATATATTAAAAAGGTGAATGAAGATATACTTATGATATCTCTGTATGTTGATGACTTATTTGTTACAGGAAATTGTAAGGAGATGATTGACAAGTTTAAAGAAGAAATGGAAAATGTTTTTGAAATGACAGACCTTGGAAAGATGACATTTTTTCTTGGTATGCAAGTGCAACAAAAGAAGAATGAAATATTTGTGTGCCAAGAAAAGTATGCAAAGGAAGTGCTTATGAAGTTCAACATGGGAGAGTGTAAGTCAGCTGCAACTCCAATGAACCAAAAAGAAAAGTTCTGCAGAGAAGATGGTGCTGAAAAGGTTGATGAAAAGCTGTTTAGATCCTTAATTGGATGCTTAATGTATTTAACTGCCACCAGACCAGACATCATGCATTCAGTGAGTTTGTTATCAAGGTACATGCATTGTGCTAGTGAAATTCATTTTCAAGCAGCAAAAAGAATTCTTAGATATGTTAAAGGCACAATTGATTATGGTATACGGTTCAAGAAAGTTGAAAGCTTAAGTTTTCATGGTTATTCAGATAGTGATTGGGCAGGATGTGTTGATGATATGAGAAGCACTTCTGGTTATTGTTTCTCACTTGGTTCTGGAGTTTTTTCATGGTGTTCCAAAAAACAAGAAATTATAGCTCAATCAACAGCAGAAGCAGAGTATGTTGCTGCTGCAGCTGCTGTAAATCAAACTGTCTGGATAAGGAAGATCATGGCTGATTTACACATAGAACAAGAAGACAGCACAAAGATTTTTGTTGATAATCAAGCTGCAATTTCAATTGCCAATAATCCTGTTTTTCATGGCAAACAAAGCATTTTAAGATAAAACTTTTCCTTTTAAGAGAAGTTCAAAGAGAAGGACAAGTGAAACTAGTCTACTGCAAATCAGAAGATCAAGTTGCTGATATCCTAACCAAGGCACTTCCAAAATCTAGATTTGAGTTCTTGAGACAAAAGCTTGGAGTTTGCAGTTCCAAAGTCAAGGAGGAGTGTTGATTAATGACTATTGGAAATTAAAAAAAATTAAAATTATATGTTATGCTATTTTTTAGGAAAATAAAAGTCATGTTGACTAGTAGAATTTATTTGCTATTTTCTAGGCACTAAGAGCACTAGTTTGTTAGTGGTTATAGAGGCCAACATTTTCGTACATTTACGTTCACTTATTTGCTTTATAAAAGCAATTGCACTCCAAAAATTAATATCAAGCAGTTTTATATTCCTCTGTTCCACTCTCTCATTTTTCTCTGTTCCACTCTCTCAACCTTTCCTTCAATAAAATAACCAACAATTTATAGTTAGCAACTAACACGATATAATTACAAAAATTCATGCTTAGTCATTTAATCTTTATATTTAAGTTTTTTATTATTTTGATTTTTATAATTTATTTTATGTCCCTATTTTTTTTTTCTTTTGAAAAAGACTCAATTGAATCCGTATATCTTTGTAATTAAAAAAAAAAAAAAACTCAATGTAGTCAATGGATTTGTCATATATCCAAATCTATATCATCTTTTATTATTGAAAAAAAGTCATCTATCAAAATTATAGGATTACAAAGTAAAAGATAATTTAAATTTTGATAATTAACTGATTTAGACTTTAAGAGGTGACACTTTCAAACAAAGTTAATATCAATTTAGCGGAAAAACATATTGAATCATTTTGCAAAAAAAGAAACTTAACCGACTAAAAAATAAATATAAAAAGTAAAAAGAATCAAAATTTAAATATATATATTTTTATAAGATAAGGAGTTTCCTCTTGTCACGTACGTGGAAAAATAAGAAACAAAAATTGTAAATGAAAATTAGATTCAACTATTCAAATAAAAATATTTGAACTAAAACTAATTTATAGTGTCATATTATTCAGTGACGGATTTCAGTCACTATTCAATAAATTTGTAGTAGTGGTTGTAATTCTTTTGAGTGAAGGATATTGGAGTCTGATTTAATGCCCAACTTGTGAAAGTATAGTCAATGACTAAATGTTTTTAATTATTGAATGATATTAATTAGATATGGATATGATTTTTGAAAATGTGTGATTGTGTGTAGTGTGACTTTATAAATGTATTAATTATACTTTTAAAATAATACTAAGTAATCATGTTGGTTTACAGTTTGTCTTATTTTTAATTTGTGATAATCGTGTGTTAGACGTAAACACGTGATGTTTGAGATGAAAATACTCAATAGTTATAGATGGAAGAGTGATAATTTTTATATGTGTATGTATGTTTTATTTTAGAGAGATAATTTTTATTTATGAAAAAATGTAAATACATTAATATATATATATATATATATATATATATATATATATATATGGTTTGTTAATGTAAGCACTTTTTTAATTGGTATATTTTAATAAAGTGTATTGAGTTTTTAGTAAATGAAAATACTCTCATGGATTTTAAATTTTAACGTCGAGGGTATTTGCATAATTTCCACTCTCAAAATTAAAAAAAAAAAAACAAGAAACTTTCAAACCCTTACTCATATCTCTCTCATCCCTCATTCCTCTCAATCATTTCTCTTTCATTTTTTTCACTCTAACATTCTTATTGTTGATACTAATCGTTAAAATTTGATGTGATTTATAATATGTGAAAGGTATAACATCAATCCAATCTTTTCTAATTACTGCTCAAATGATGATTTTTATCCAAGACACGACATAATAGTCACATATTCATGAATTTATCTATTTATTACACTAAACATGACAAAAATAATATTCACATATTAAGGTCATAATTTGACGTGTAAAAACTAATAACTTTAAGATGAATGAGTTCCAACTTCTGGATATAGTACTTGAATTTGTTGTGCCTTACCCATAACTCTAATTAAATTGAAAACATTTGAAACAAAGGTTAGCATTAATATAACTAAGTAGATGATATGAAAAAAAAAGTAACACTTACATTTGTAACATGGATTTCAATTTAGGTTTCATCTTCCTAGGTAGGAACCAAAACCATACATGTGCATTTCCTTGGTACGAAAATCATTAGTTGTCAATGGGCCTACAATGAATCACAAATAGTTAATCAATTAATTATCATTATTTCATAAAATATTGCATTCAATAAAACTTACCCATTAATGTATGGCGCAAGATACATTTTTTTTTTGACTCAGACATCCATGTTTGTAAATAAAACCAACATGTCAAACATATGAACAAAACCAAGAAAAAAAGTGATCAAAAAAACTTCTCCAAAAAAGTTCCTAAAATTCCTAAAAATATTTGGCCAATATAAATAAAATAATTGGAAACATAATGAAAAAAATCACATGCAAATCAAGCCACATCCATACGAAATATTCATTCAATATTTAGTGTACATAACAAACCTTGAATGAAGTTGGAGGATGGTGGAGGAGTCGTCGACGCTACTGTGGACGACTCGTCACTAATGAGGAAGAAAGGAGAATTTTCACCGTTGCGTAAAGGTGTTCAAAACATAGTTCCTGCACGAAAAATAATAAATGAAAACGAAATAAAATCATAACTAAGACAACCCAACAACAAGCATTTTTTTAAAATGAAAGAAAACTTACCTTTGGTGGTGGTCAAACAAGTTGCCGCAACTATTTGGAGGTATGAGAAGAGAGAGCGCAAAGAAATAGTGAAAGGAAAATCCTCTAGCACTATTTATTTCAATTTTTTAAACAACATATGACGTCAGATTCTATAGGAGGTCGACGACATATCTCATTACACGTCAGATATGTAGGAGAGCTGACGTCTAATGAGTATAGAAAAATGAATTTTTTTAATGATTTAAACAACATTAGACGTCGACCACCATACGATTTGACATCTAAAGGGTACAAGAACATCCTTTCTAGCTGTGATTTTTAATGTTTTAAAGACCATTAGATGATGACCTCGTATAATTCGTCGTCTAATGAGATATGATATCGACTCTCTTAGGTTTCAACGTCAAACTCTTTAAGAATATTGTCTTCCAACTGACTTTGTTAAATGTTTAAAAACCACGACCCCCAATGGTGTTCCACGTCAAACTCCTTATTATTTACAAAAATATCATCGATTACTATTGACATTGGTTTTTTTTATTGATGTTGAATAAAAGATGTTATAAACTCATTTTGCACTAATATATATATATATATATATATATATATATATATATATATATATTTGGTGAATAATTAATTATAATTTAGATTGAATGTCACGACATTATGATTCATAATTAAAAGATTTCACATAATATATGAAAATAATTAATTGAAGAATTACTCTAGTAACCACTCAATTCTCAATTTCAACTTTTAACATTTTGTATATAATCTCAAACTTAAATGTTTTATATAATATATAATTCATAATAAATTAAAAAGTTAAAACGTAATTTATTAATATATATTAGGTAAAATATTTAGCTGACTTCGTAGGTTCCTAAAAGTGAAGTCAAAAGTGGATTGAGTTCACTTTGTTTTATCCATTGTAAAATTGATCTAATTTGAAAGTCCAAACTTATAATGGATTCATTTCACCAAGAAGTTTGAACCCATTTTAGAATCATTGTTGGAAACAATTCAAACCATGTTTATACCTTAAAAACATTGTGATTTATTATCTCCCTCAATATGGATTATTATTTGATACTCAAAATCGGAAAATTTACTAAAATGATGTAATTTTATATAAACATTATTAGAATGAGTAAATTTTAAATAAATTATAGTGTTTACAAATACCAATTTATTTGTTATTAAATTTTAACTCATCACTTTTTCTTAGTAAAATGGAGCATTTGGGGACACACATAGTGTAGTGTCATGAAAAGCGATGAGGGAGATCCACCTTCAAGGACAAGATTGGAGTTTTGGGTTTGGATGGACTTGGAGAAAATGTAGCACCAAGAACGTTTAATCAGAATCATAATCAAGCTAGAATCGGTTTCCCACCCTATGAGATTGAGACCCACCACACTAACAGTAGCATATTTAATGCCTTCCAATTGTCTTCCACAGTGTCAAACAACAAAACAGTGTGGCCGGGAGAAGTTATAATATCCACATTTAGAAAATGTGCTACTTACTACTATTCCTCAAGAATCGACCTAAAACAGCGCCATGACCTTTTTCTTTAATTATTGTGAGATATTTTACATTGTATCACGTGCATTTGATGTAAAAGTTGATTAAGTTTTAAACAGTAATTTTTTATACTGTAGTTGTAGTGCACAAACGAGAAATAATAACACGTTTTTCTTTTGCTAATGTAGGTTGTGAAGAATGAAAATAAGATTAAAGAAAGATGGATCAAGGTGAATGAAAGAGATTGTATTGTATTTGAATATTGATTATGCACTTTGATCAATCTTTATTTAATTTTGTTTTCATTCCTCATTAACCAACAAGTGACATTCACCGTAGAGCCTCAAGAAATAATAAACCCTAGAAAGGGTTTGAATAGTATTTTTGAAATTTATTTTTGATGTTGATACTTAAAAAACTTTGATAATGATTAGATGATTATCGTGAGTCGCTAAACCCTTGACTTGTAAAACGTTGTTTTGACAAAAGCATTTATAGTTCAATTATTTAGCTGTTAAGGAAAGGTGCGTTCTGATGATAAGCGTGTTTGTTGACTATTTGCTTTGCAAATATATACTATATTTATAGATAGAATACTTTTAGAACTAACATACTAAGCGCACACATTTTATACTAGTTCACTTAAATGAGTTATGTCTAGTTCTCCTATAAGATATCTTAGAGAGTTTCACTAGATTTCAATGAAGTACATATGAGTATTCGCACCACTCCTGGTTACACTAGTTAAGCCCAGTAACCCCCACTATTGTGACTGGTATTGAGTATCACCAATTCTTAGTTGTGTAGTATTCTTCACCACTCCTAGTATCCCTAGACAATCTCAATATCTTCCCCATACTCTATATAGCTAAGTTTTACCCGCTACTGGTGTTCCTAGTCAACCTAGTAACCCCGTTATTGTGACTATAACTGAGTTTCACTCACTCCTGGTTGTCCAGAAGTGGGTTAAACTGAACTAGATAGTGTATCGGGAAGATACCGGAAGTGTCTAGGGAAACCAGGAGTGGTGACACTAGTGCAGTGAAGGGAAACGACATCGATTGTTTTTGACAATACGTTTCGGTTGTGGAACCGAGACATATACGGACGAGGTAAAAAGATGGGAGACTTTTGGCCTCGATTCCAACCGAGGTAATATCTCAAAGGATACTGCCTCGGTTCTTCAACAACCGAAGTAGTAAGGAAGAAAAAAAAGGGGGAGGGTGGACCTATGGCACCGGTTCTAGGTTGAACCGCTGCCAAAGCCCCTTTGTTTTTTTAAAAAAAAAATGAATATTGGAGAAAGAACTGATCTTGAAAGAAAGGGAAACTCTTGATGTGTTGAAAGAATTGGAAAGTACCAAAAAGCTTGTTGAAGAATTGAAATCAAAGATACAGAAGGAACAGTCTGAAGTGAACTTGAATCTTCAGCTTGGCGAATGTGATAGAAACTCAGTTGTTGAAGAGAATGAAGAAAAGGAAAACCAGATGAGTCAATTGAATGTTCTTCAACCTTTCAGACAAGGTTTTGCTTCCCATCTTCCATCTGTGTCGGGTTTAATATTACAGGAATTGAAGCAGGCCAAGTTGAATTTAACCAGAACTACTATTGATCTCGCTGATGTCCGAACTTCTGTCGAATCTCTAAATAAGAAGTTAGAGAAGGAAAGAATCTCACTTGAGAAAACGCGTGAGAGGTTAGCTCAAAATACTTCAAAAATATCTTCTCTTAAGGAAGAGCTAAACCATACCAGATTAAGGTTGCTAATAGCAAAAGGGGCTGAAATTAAAGATGCTTCAGATGATCCTTCGGTTATTACTAGAGAGCTCCAGCGATTGAGTTCTGAGGCCGAGAATTTCAAAATAATGGGAGAATCTGCAAAAGCAGAAGTTCTGAGAACAATGTCCGAGATTGAACAGACAAAAACCATGATAAGAATGACTAAAATCAGATTGGTTTCTACCAGGAAAATGAAAGAAGCTGCTGAAGCTTTTGCCCTTGTAGAAATTAACGCATTATCTAATAATGAAAATGAGAGTTTACCTGGAAATCAGATTACTCTTTCATTTAAAGAGTATACCGTTCTGACATGCAAAGCCCATGATGCAGAGGAACAATCTAGGAAGAGAGTTGCAAATGCAATGCTTGAAGTTGATGAAACAAATTTGTGAAACATGACCATTTTGAAAAGGGTAGAAAAAGCTAAAGAGGAAGTTAAAACCAGCAAGAATGCCCTTTTGCAATGACTTAAGCCACATAACAAGCAAACTTGGAGACCTAACACAGAAATGTAGATTCAAGAACAAACAAAAAAATTGAATATCATTCAGACCTTTAATCAAACAGTTCATAAGCAAAAACTGAACTATTGAAACCAGCCAAGCAATGCTCCACCAGTGGCGCACCAACATGTTCGAAAATATCCAGCTAAAAAACCAGATCCGAAAGTGCATCAAACACCGAAATCAATAATTATGAAGAAGCGAGAAAGGCAAGAGCGGCCTTCGTCCTTAAGCTGAAAATAGGGAAGAAGCACCAACGACGACGGTGGCAGTTGGGCAACGACGGCAACCGGGGCGACGACGACGACAACTGTAGGGACAAAGGCCGCGAGGGAGAACGGAGAAACTTCAGTTGTACAAGATGAAGAAGAGAGGCTGCGAGGAAGGAGGAAAACGGAGGTTCAGCCGAGGAAGAAAATGGAGGTTCAATAGGTGGTGATGGCTAGAGAGAAAATGCAGTAGAGGGAGGAAATGCATAACGGAAGTGGAAGAAAGAAGATTCATAATAGGTTAAGTGGCTATGCGAAAAAGTGGGAGTGAGGATATGCTTCGGTTATTCAACTAACCGATGTCTTAGCTCCAAACATATGCTTCGGTTCCACCAACTAACTGACGCAATACCACAGTCCTGAGTGGTTTGCAGTGGGGTTGCAGGACGTGGCAAGCCTATAGGCATCGGGTTTGCTACCAACCGATGCAATAGGACCTTTTCTAAAAAGTTGTCAGCCAAAAGTCTGATTTGCAGGACGTCATGCAGAAGGATAGGCATCGGTTCTGCAGCTAACTGATGCATTATGCTTCTTCCACCTCGGGTTTCTCTAAACCGAGGTATATACTTCTTTATGCTTCGGTTTTTTCTTAACCGAAGCTTATATGACGCGTCAGTAACCACTTTTTATACTAGTGTGAAGAATATTGCACAACTAGAAGTGGGTAAAACTCAGTCAGAGTCACGATAATGAAGGTTACTGGGTTGACAACGACAATTAGGAGTGGGTTAAACTCAACGAGACAGTGTATTGAAAAGATACTAGGAATGTCTAGGGATACCAAGAGTGATAAATAATAATACACAACCAAGAGTATGTGATATACTCGGTTCTAGTAGAACCTTCAAGTTATTTTAGAGGAGAATTGGACGTAGCTCAGTTGAATGAACCGGCATAAAAAGTATGTGTGTCATGTCCTAGCTTTACAAACATTTGACTTTCAAATAATCATATGTGCGAAAAGTACATCATTAGCATGCACACTTATCAACAGACACTCCTCTAAGAGTCACTTCTCCTAAACGCTACAGAGATTAAATAAACACTAGAATTATAAATGTGGCTATTAGAACAACGTTTATACATTAAGAACTTAGCTTCTTATGAGGATCACCCAATCTCTATCAACAATTGTCAAATATTAGCTCCAGAAAGGATTTAAAAAAACGTTATTCAACCCTCCCCCTTCTAGTGTTTCTCGTTACTTCAGGTCAGATCTAACATTCTTAATGAATTTATCGAGTTAATTCTCAACTAAGCCTTAAAAGATTTGAACGTGTCCAATGATTGAGACTTTTTCATGAATAAGATATAGGTATGCATATCTAGAATAATCGTCTATGAATGATATAAAATATTATTGACCACCCCATGAAGGTGTAGGGAATGAGCCACAAATATTTGTATCTATTAATTATAAGATGTTTGTAGGTCTATATACACCTAGTCTCAATGTCTTGGTCTATTTACCTTTAACGCATTCAACACAAACATCAAAGTTTGTGAAGTTAATGAAATTCAAAATCTCATCTACACAAGTCGTTCAACTCTATTTTTAGAGATGTGACCTAAATGTTTGTACTAAAATGTGCCACAATCAATATTATCAATTTTACACTTAGTACCAAAACGATTATGTATTGAATCATTTACTATAGAAAGTTATTGTATCCAACATATACAAGTTATCATTAACCAAAAGTGAATCGGTTCTGACAATATTTGAATTTAAAGATAATTTGAATTTACGGTTTCCAAATGAACACAAATATCCTAATTTGTTCAAATAGGAAATTGAGACCAAATTTCGTCTAAATGATGGCACAACAAAAGTGTCTTTCAAATCCATGAAGAAATTGGTGCACAATAATAACCTAAAATTTCCTATAGCTTCCACCTCTACTGATTTGTCATCTCTCACATAGATCCATCTTTCATAATTAGTTGGATTTCGGTAGCTTATGCATCCCTTCATTGAAACACCGATATTAGTAGTTGCACTATAATCTAACCACCACGTGTTTATCAGTACTAAAGCTAAATTGACCTCAGAACATACCAAAACAAGACTACTACGCTTAAAAATCATGCTATTTGAATAATTCCACTTCTCATAATTTTTCATAAGAGATACTTGAGTCAGTAAGAGAAGTAGGTTTCTGCAATGCAAAGTCGAGATCGAGCCAAGAACTATATGCATGTTTTCTTTCTATTCTTTAAAGTTGTTTAACCCTGGAACAAACTTGGAACAAGAGAAAAGCTAAACAGAGACAACAAATTCAAAAGGGTGGCCAAGATCAACAAGATAATACAAAAACATCATACAAGAAGCACGGATTCCATAAAATAAATAAAAAACTGCTTAAAAGACACAATTTTATTAGAAAAAAGGTCATAATGTGAATTATAACTTTAATAAAAATAACGAAACCCATATTTGTAAAGACAAATTCTTATTTTTCAACCTGAAATAATAAACATATCTTATCCATCTTTGTAAAATTTTTAAAATTTGAAAATTAGTTCCATATTCGAAACAGGAAGCACTTGGTGAGTATAAAGATGCTGCGAATGTGTGAACATTTAGCAGAGAAAGGATCACGTGATTGAGTACACTAACTCGCTAAACATGGAATCTGAAATTTTGTTTTGTTTACTTCTTCTGTTTGCAACTCCCCTTTGGTTCTTAGCCACAATAGTATTTAAAGGCAAATCACCATCCTCTCCTCCTTCTTCCACGCCCCCCGCTGCCACCACCACCGGAATTCCCAAAGTCTATCCTATCATCGGTTCAGTGCCGTCCATCATAGCAAACAAGCATCGACGCATACACTGGACGTCCGACATACTCCATGCCTCCCCCTCCTCCACCTTCGTCCTCCACCGCGGCTTCGGCTCCCGCCATCTCTTCACAGCTAATCCTAGTGTAGTACAACACATTCTCAAGACCAACTTCCCACTCTACCCGAAGGGCCCAACCTTCAAATGCGCCCTTGACGATTTTCTCGGCCAGGGAATTTTCAACGCAGATGGCCCCGATTGGAAACTTCAACGCCAAATATCCAGCCATGAATTCAGCACTCAGAGCCTCCGCAAGTTCATCGAAACCGTCGTCGACGTGCAGCTCTCCGACCGCCTTCTGCCCCTTCTCGATGACGCATCCCGGAACAAAACCATCATCTCAGACTTCCAAAATACTCTCCAACGCTTCACCTTGGACAACATCTGCAAAATCGCTTGCGGCTTCGACCCGGAGTGCTTCCTCCGGGAAACCCCCTTCACCACCGCCATAACCGACGCCACAATAATCTGCAGTAAGAGACTACACGCGGCGTTCCCTCTGATATGGAAAACCAAAAAAGTCCTTAACCTAGGCTCGGAGAAGCGGCTGAAGGAAGCGGTGTCGGAAGTGAAGGATTTGGCAAGGAGAATAATAAGAGAGAAGAAAAAGGAGCTTCGGGAAAAGGAAACCCTAGATTCCGTGGATCTTTTGTCACGGTTTTTATGCTCAGGCCATTCGGACGAAGAGTTCGTTATAGACATAATCCTCAGCTTTATCATCGCGGGGAGGGACACAACCTCAGGGGTGCTCACCTGGTTCTTCTGGCTACTCTCGAACCACCCGCACGTGGAGGAGAAGGTTCTAAAGGAGGTGACGCAGCAAGACACGGTGTACACACACGTGTGTGAGGAAATGAAAGACATGGTCTACACGCATGCGGCGTTGTGTGAGACCATGAGGCTTTACCCACCCGTTCCGGCGAACTCGAAAGAGGCCATGCGCGATGATCTTTTACCCGATGGGAGTTTGGTGAAGAGTGGGTGGAGGGTGACGTATCATATTTACGCCATGGGGAGGTCGGAGAAGATTTGGGGGCCGGATTGGGCGGAGTTTCGGCCGGAGAGGTGGCTGACTTGGGAGGAGGTGGAAGGCAGGTGGAAGTTCGTGGCCGTGGATGCTTTTACTTATCCCGTGTTTCAGGCTGGTCCAAGGATCTGTTTGGGTAAGGAAATGTCGTTCTTGCAAATGAAACGAATTGTGGCCGGGATTTTGAGACGCTTTAAGGTGGTTTCCGACGTGGCGGAACCCAAGTACGGTGGCTACTTCACTTCTTTCATGGTGGGTGGCTTCCCCGTCAGAATTCAGAATCGTAATTAAAAGAGTTAAAATTATTATTTAATATTTTGGTTAAAATGGTGTGTTGCAGGGACAAATAAAACACTTGAATCCTCTAAGGTGATTCTTCTTCCGTGGTAGTTTTCCTAGCCGTTGAAAAATGGGAATGTAAAAATATTATGTGTAGGGTTGTATATGTTATTAGATATGTAAGATATATTGTGTTTTATTATATGTTTGAGAATGATTATAAGTAAGATAATTACTACTTGTTCCTTGTATTAATTTGGATTTTGAGAATGGAAATATAATTGGTGCTAACTTACTATGCTTACCATTCAGTTGACACATTTGGACACAACGTCATTATTTTTCACTATTGAATATTATAGACCGTCCGATCATTGAGTAGTAAAAGGGACGATAAGACAATTAGCCAACGGATTGCGATATTCTAACAACCCAACTTTAACAAAAATTTGACAACGTTTGAACGTTTTATTGGATCATTTTAAATATTTTTTTTAAAATCTATTTTTGAAAAGGGGTCGGTCTTTTTTTTTGAATATTCCGAAATTATCTTTCTTTATTCAGCATTGTCTCCTCTTTCCAATTTAGGGTTTTCATTCTTCATTTGAACTTCTCACTCTCTATTTGGTGAAGTTTTCTCTGGACCCGTTGAAGAATCTCTCTCGACCCATTCAAGAATCTCTCTCGACCCGTTCAAAAATCTCTCTCTCGACCCGTTCAACAATCTTCGTCGACGTTCAATAAATTCCGTCATCGGTGGCCCCATTTGAAGGCTACTTTTGTTTCTAGAGTTCGCGATTTGGGCAACTTACGTTCAACAATCTCTGTGGTTGGTCTGTTCGGTGTCGATTGTGTCGAAGTTGTGAGTTTTTTTTATGCAATGGGTTCGTCCGGTGACATTGCTACTTCGAACAAGGTAATGTATTTTTTCCTTTTTTCAGTATTTGTATTTTGGGATTGGGTTATTGTTTTTGGCTTTTGGTGGTCATTTTGGTGGTTGTTGGTTTTGGGTTTTGAGTTGTGTTGGTTAATGTTAACAAATATTTTTTTTTTTTGTGCAGTTGTTTGTTCGTCATTCATTGAAAACCAAGTTTGTTGCTGGTTTGAATGAAATTTTGAGTAAGGAGCACAAGTCCATTATTTCGAAGACGCAATTTGGATGGTTTTTAGAACTACATGATAACCTTAAGATTGGTAGGAATATTTTGAGCAATTTATTGATTAGATGGGTTGATGAGAGAAGTGGTTTTAGTTTTGGAGAAAAATTTGTTGAATTCAAGGAAGTAGATGTTACCTTAAGCTTAGGGTTGGGTTTAGTTGGTGACCAGATTAAATTGAATGAAAAAAAACTTAGAAAAAGTCATTGTCAGAAGTACTTTGGTAATGGAAAATATGACTTGGATTTGACATACGATTTTATTTTGAAACAACACAAAGAGTTGCCTTCAATAGATGTTTGTAGGTTGTACATTTTGGTAGGAATTACTGAGGTATTGTTACCTAATCTCACCAGAACAATATTCCCAATTTTGTTTGAAATTGTTGATATAGAATAAGTGATTTGGGAACTTTTTGTTGGGGTCGTATAGTGTACCATTATCTATTTAGTAGTTTATGCAAAGCTTGTATAGCGTGGAATAAAGGACAAGGTGCAACCACTGTCTTTGTGGATGGTTGTGTATACGTGTTGCAGGTAAATTATTTACATGGATTGTTTGTTGGTAGTGAAATTAGATGACTAATTATGACGTCTTTGATGTATTTCAGATTTGGTTTTGTGATCGTTTCCTTCCTTCTAATGTTTGTGTACATAAATACCCAAGAATTTTGCATTGGATGAATATAAATGTAGGTGACAAGTTCATCAAACGTGCAATGGAGACGAGTGTGGTATGTACTTCACTATTTTATTAATTTTGGTTGAATGAATGGTTCTATACAATGTTCATTGTGATTAAATTGTAGATGCTTCATGATTATGGTGCATCAAGGAAAGAAATGAGTGAGGCATCTGTGAAAGCATCAATTAATCCAACTGGAGAGGGTTTGAAGAAACAAAAAAAGTCAACAACTAATAAGAAACACACAAAAAAGCTATTAATGCGGCTTTAGAGGAACAAGATGCTTTAATTGAAGAACTTCAAGAAGAGTTATTTGCATTGCAGGCTGAGCTGCTTGAAGAGAAGAGTAAAGATGACGGTGGTTACACTACGCCTTGTGAGGGAGGAATTTACAATGACTTTGCATATGAGGGAGGAATTTACAGCCATGAAACCGTTATGAAGGAAGGAGTACGCCGAAAGCGTTACAAAAGCAAACATTGTAGAACTCCCTACACTGGATATAGTCCAAAACTTGATTGACTTATGTAATTTCTGAATAGTGCAGTATTTAGTACATGCCCAAGAAGGGATAGTTGTATTTGGAACATTTAATTTGATTGTTAATAAAGAAAGTGCTTATTCTAATTGTGATTGTTATTTTCATTCCATTTGTTGTTTGGTATTATTATTTAATATTCATCCTTTGTGATTGTTCTAACAAATGTGTAGTTTTGTCACCCCCATGTGGATGAAAGACCAAGTAAAGGTGTTTTTAGGTTGAGAGTTGAGTTCGTGCAGTGGTCTTTTAATAAACAGATGTTGTTGTAATTGATTCCAAGGTCCTTTTAATCGCTTACCATTGAGAAAATTCCATTTTGTACCAAAAACTGATGAGTGCTACCCAGACATGGCTGCAGCACTCCCCATGGGTCTCCAAGACTGTGTCTTCAATGTTTTGAGGATTGATTAACCTTGTTGGCCATGGTTGAATGTGTCCACAACAAGAAATTTCAAGTTAGGTCAGTCCTATGTGGATGGAAGACCAAGTAAAGGTGTTTCTAGGTTGAGAGGGGAGGTCTTACACCATTGACACAGGTCTGATGCACGTGTAATCGATTACAGGGGCCTTGTAATCGCTTACCAGTGAAAAATCCCCTTTTGTATCGAAAGTTGAGGAGTGCTACTCAGTCATGGATGAAGCACTCCTTAAGGGTCTGCAAGACCGTGTTTTCAATGTTTTGAGGATTAATTAACCTTGTAGGTCATGGTTGAATGTGTCCACAACAAGAAATTTCAAGTTAGGTCAGTCCTATGTGGATGGAAGACCAAGTAAAGGTGTTTCTAGGTTGAGTGGGGAAGTCCTACACCATTGACACAGGTCTGATGCAAGTGTAATCGATTACAGGGGCCTTGTAATCGCTTACTAGTGAAAAATCCCCTTTTGTACCGAAAGTTGAGGAGTGCTACCCAGTCATGGCTGAAGCACTCCCCAGGGGTTTGCAAGACTGTGTTTTCAATGTTTTGAGGATTGATTAACCCTGTAGGCCATGGTTGAATGTGTACACAACAAGAAATTTCAAGTTAGGTCAGTCCTATGTGGATGGAAGACCAAGTAAAGGTGTTTCTAGGTTGAGAAGGGAGGTCCTACACCATTGACACATGTCTGATGCACGTGTAATCGATTATAGGGGCCTTGTAACTCCTTACTAGTGAAAAAATCCCCTTTTCTACCGAAAGTTGAGGAGTGCTACCCAGTCATGGCTGAAGCACTCCCCACATAGTCTTTACCGGTGACATATGTCCTCCCACAAAAGAACTGGTGAACCAAACATGAAAACCGGTCATTCGACCCCTACTACAGGACGAACCAAATGTGACTTAAATTATGCGAAAATTAATTAATCCACATCATCAACCATCTACATCAAAAGTACCAGACAACAACAACGAACAAGACTCTACTACAATGAAATAATTATTTAATCATATTAATTGATGTTTGCTTTCTTAAGCAGGTCAATTTGAATCGTTTACAGATTATTGTACTAATTTTTATTATTAATCGTACTTTTATTCAAGATCACTGTAATATGATGACTATTTTATTTTGTATTGATATGGTTTTATGATATTAATGTAAACACCATGGAGAGATCAATATGAAAGAAATCTTAGAGTATTGTATTAAATTTGGTATGTTTATGTTTTTACCATTTTAAGAATGCACAATATGAAGTCCTGCTCACCAATAGGGAGCTTTTCTTCCACAGCAGGGGAGTGGCGCTATACTTTCGGTACAAATTCGTGATTTTCCACTGGTAAGCGATTACAGGCTACTCGTAATCGATTACACAAGCACATAACTGCCTATCTTTCTCTTCCTCACAACACCACTTGGATGCAATCATAAGCAACCAATTTTGTGGACACCCTAACTCCTTTCAACCACTACTAAGTACATCCACACGTCCTTGGTCATAAAAATCAACCAACCAAGTGAAGATTGTTAGCAAAAATCAAAGATGAAGTTTTGATGATGAACAGATTTGCACAAGTCAAGATCCATAAAGACAAATTGAAGATCTCTGTATTTTATAAAGCTTTTATAATAATCAAAGTTGATGTAATAGTGCTCAAATATGTATTAGGGTTGATTCTTGTAATTTATATTTGATTTATTTAGTTAATCGATTATTCCTGAGAATAATCAATTAACACTAGCCGTTGGGGGTTTCAGATTTGAAAAACTAGTCGTTGTACTCATTATTAATCGATTAATATTTATGTTAATCGATTAAATGCGTTAGATGGCCCGTTTTCGAAGAATGGAAGGGTATTAGGCTGAGTCTATAAAATGGCTCACTCTTTATCTCAAAAAGAACTCTTCCCTTGTGCAAAAGATCTCTGAACTCTTTGAGAACTCTGTGAGATTGTTGAAGCTAAGGAAACTCTTGTCTGCAAAGTCCTGAAGTGCTACTGCGGTGACAGAGGAATAGCCTTTTCATCCTTGGTGTGTCCGAGGAAGTGCCTGGAAGAGAATCATCCTTCGTGAAGCATTCGAAGGAGGTGGTCATCCTTTGTGAAGATTCAAAGGAAGTGTAAGTTCATCTCTCGTGGTTTCAAGAGAGGTGATATTTCTAAACTCTTACAAATTGTTTTTCTTTGTGACTAATATTTGTAAGTGTTTTGTGTTAGTGAAAAAGGTTTATCTTGTTTGAGATAAGCGACTGGACGTAGGATCCTAGTGATCTGAACCAGGATAAAATCACCTGTGTAATTTTTCTCTTTCTCTTACTCTGTCATTTATATTTAATCATTCGCCCAGTAAGAAAAATTAAGAGAAAAATAATAAAAGGCACAATAAAAGTATATAACCAATTCAACCCCCCCCCCCCCTCTTGGTTTGTTCCACGCTAATAATTCCGTTGCAGCGATTCTAAGAAGATCTTTCGATATATTTCACCAAATTAGGTCCAACCCCTCAATGGGGAGCTCTTCATCCATAGCAGGGGAGTGGCGTTATACTTTTGGTAACAATTCGTGATTTTCCACTGGTAAGCGATTACAGGCTACTCGTAATCGATATTACACACGCACATAACTGCCTATCTTCCTCTTCCTCAAAACACCACTTCGATGCAATCATAAGCAACCAATTTTGTGGACACCCCAAGTCCTTTCAACCACTACTAAGTACATCCACACATCCTTGGTCATAAAAATCAACTAACCAAGTGAAGATCTTTCAATAAATTTCACCAAATTAGGTCCAACCCCTCAATGGGGAGCTCTTCTTCCACAGCAAGGGAGTGGCGCTATACTTTCGGTACAAATTCGTGATTTTCCACTGGTAAGCGATTACAGGCTACTCGTAATCGATTATAGACACACATAACTGGGAACAATTGTCTTCCAAAAACAGAACTTTCAGGCAATCAACAACAACCAATTTAGTAAACCTATTGTTTCAGTCCAACTCCTCATCAGTACAGGGACACATCAATTTTGACCCAACAAGTTAATGAATAAACTCACTCAACCAAAAACACATACAAAGAAAATGAATATGAAGAATAATTAATCAAGAATAGTTTAGCTGTATTCATTTGCTATAATTGTGTACAATTCTGTAAAAGAATTTAATAGTATAATTATGTACAATGTCTATTCATTTGCTATAAAATAAGAATCTAAACCAAGAACACATTTCTAATGCTATATTAATCCAAAATGTTGCAGCGTTTGAAATCTTCAGACGTTGTCCTCGTCTAGGATCCAGTCACATGTATACTTCTTCCTAAACGCAGACAAGTCCTCCTAAAATGAACATTTTGGAATTTAGAAACAATATGAAGACAACGATGATGTAATATTTACAAATTCATAATTTTACCTACATTTGTATAATCAGGCATGCTTTTGCCATCATATTTCTCCTCTCCATCCCATATTTCAATAGCTTTCATCATTATTACACCACAATCGTATCTGTAAAGTTAAAAAAAAAATACATTAAGTTTCTTAATGGAAACACCAAATATTTCAACACAATGGTAATATAAAATTACGTGTTTGGTTGGACTGGGATTTTGGCTTGTTCAACTAATAAAGGAGACTTGGAATCTTCAAGTCTATCCATCAACAAACCCCAAAACCGTTGAATATTTTTGTCGTTAATGACACATTATTTGAAGAGAAAGTCTATGAGCTAGCATATGCATGTGAAGATCTTGAACCTAAAAGCAACTTTAAAGACATGGAAAGTGAAATATTCATAGAAAGAGTTTGCAAGTTGGAAGGGGAAAATGGGTAACCACATCCATTGCCCGATACAGAGTACAAAGAAAGGAAGAAACCATTGACAAACCAAAAAACCACAGGAACGAAGCACAATACAGTGTGCGAATAAACAATACCTTTGGATAAAAGACGAAAATCGCTGCTGACAAAGTGACCATCGCACCCAACTGACGAAGGACCAACGGCGACGGCAAAAAACGAAACCTTTCGACAAATGACGCCAACAGTGGACCCAAGCGAGACTTCCTCCCAGCACTTCAATGGCAAACCGACACATACGACTTCGTCCATATAGAACGGTGGACCCAAGAACAATTTTCACAGCAGTGGACAAATAGCACTTCGTTGGTGGAGCGAGAGTTTCGAATGGAGAACAAAAAACTGGTGAAAGAGTTTCGTAGGGATGAATTTCACTTTATGAAAGGCGCCAACACGTTTCAGCATTTTTCTTTCCAAAAACACCCTCGAAAACAAAATAAAACTTTTTTAATAAATCATTTAAAACAACAAATGACAGAACTATACGTGTCGTTGTCTAAGTTGTCGAAGAAACATTTTCCTTAGCCAACCAACATAGTTATATGAAAAATCATTGTTGTTTCTGACTTGGCAACATTCCTGTGATAAGTTAATCTCATTTTAAATTTTTTATAAGAATCCCAATCAACTTGTCATCGAAATAGTTGATTCATTTACAAAAACTAGTGTTTTATAATTTTATTATATTAAAAGTATTCCATGTGTAGCTTGTCGCAGAATAATAATAATAAGTTTTACCACTGAGATACTTAAAAAAAAATCCTCTTTGAAGTTTACAGATAAAAAGAATTTACATTAAAAGAAAGAATTGTTAGTATTTTAAAACATTATTTGTATATGAATGTTTAGAAGACATGATTTGTCTATGAATGTTTGCGAACTGAAAGAAGCTTTATTGTATAAGAATGGAAAAGAGCGGAAATGAAGCGGAATGAGACAAGGGCGCTGCAATTCGAATTCGAGTTTTGTCAAAATCTTTGTCGGCGGTGAAAGGTAAAGGAGGAAATTGACGCGTTTGATATGGAAAGTAGAACAGACAAGTGTCTGTGTTCTGATTCTAAAGAAGAACAAGAACCTGAAAAGAAAAAGAAACATTAAAATTTTGAGAAAGAACACTAAAAACCAAAACTAAAAAAAGATGAAACATAAATTATAATTTATATAGGTCTTATAATATTCTTTAATAAAACATTAAAATTCTTACTATTATTAGATTTTAGAAAATCTTTTATTTTTGGAGGACTTTATAACCTCTGCAAATAACCTTCATCAAATGTAACTTCTTTCAAGTGATTTATCATTTATAAAATCTAATTTGTGTGAAACTTTTGTGAAATTTCAGATGACATATTCATAATATTTATTTAAATAAAGCTGTTTACTAATTTGGTGAAAATTTATTCAGATAACATATTATTCGTAATATTTATTCAAATAAGAATATTTATGAATTTCAACTTTCATTTTAACGCATCATTATAAAAAAAAAGTCTTCAATTTTCTACCATTTTGATATACTTTTTCGAAATTTTAAATATTAAAACTATGTTTTTTAAATTATCTTTATATATTTAATATAAACTATCAAATAATCAATGTGTCTTTTATTATCAATAAATTTATAGAGTTATTTATTATTTTGAAGATATTAATATTAGTGATTCTAATTTAAATTTAAAATTTTTATCATTTTAATAAATGATATTATCAATTTTTGTTTTAAATTTTTATTCAAATTACTTAACAACAAATATTTTAATACATTTCAGTAAATACAAATTTAGAATATTACATTAAATAAATAATTTAATTTTTTTTAATTATCAAATAATTTAATCATTATTAAACAATTTTAAATATTATTAACTTTAAATAAAAAAAATTCATTAAAATGTAATCGTTTTTAAAAATATTATATTATTTGAAAGATACAATTTAATTTTAACATATTATTTTATTAACAAGTGCATTGCAACTCAATTTAATATGTTATATATAAGTAATCGAATAAAAATAAACTCTCTTAAAATTCTGTTGTATGGAAAATGTTTTTTTTTCCGCTGAATATGGCATGTGTGGTCTAATATGGAATTACATGTGTTTATAAGGTAAAAATTAATAAATTATAATAATAAAAATAAATATAAATAATTTTTATAATTAAATATAATTTCAATCTTTTAATTTTTTTGGAGGTAATTTTTTATTATAAGTAATTATTTTAATTTTAAAATAAACATATATTAGAATATTTTGATTCATGGCAAAAAAAAAATGCAGAAAGCACTCGGAAGATGAAAAAAAAAGGAAAAACTTCTCTTATTGACTAATTTGAATATGAAAAATTACAAAAAAAAAAATACATTGCGAAGAAGAAAGAGAAGGGTATATAAAACAAAACCGAAGAGGAGAAGTTGGGCGTCCTAGTTCAGTAATCTAACTTGACAAATTTAGCTTGGCAAGCTAGCTCGGTTTCAGCCCTTTCAAGTTGGGGAATAAATGTTTTTTATTCCCAGCTTGGAAAAATGAATTTTGGACAAAGATGGGAAGAGATAGGAAGAATGTAGGTTGAATTTTTCAATATGCTTGCGTTTGTGAAATACCTGGTTGGATGCAATTTGAATGGCTGAGTGGTTGTCGCAATATACCAAAGTAGGTTGAGTGAAGGAGGCATGAAGATCTTGAAGAATGTAGTTTAATCATTGCAATTCACATGTTGTTCAGGATATGGTTTCTTGTTTCTTTGATTTTCAGGGGAAAGAGAATTCCCAAGGTAAATAGAAAAACATGTGATGATTTTCTATTAATGGGGTACGAAGCTCACTCTGAATGCATAAAATAAAAGGCCAATGCTTGGAGACAGTTTAAGGTAATGAAGAATACATGTGGCAATGTTGATGAGATTGATTTGGGATAGAGATAAATTGACTAAGATGATTAACTACAATAGGTATGTCCGGATGGTGTTGGTAAGGTAAATGAGGCGACCAATAAGCCTTCAATATGATGAAGAATCCTCATTAATTAAAAGGTTGGTAGAAGTTATGGTAGATCGAAATGTGTGATGTTAGGAGAACACTCGAGCATCCTAATCTCAAGAGAAACTGTAAATATTGGTTTCATCAAGCAGGTGCTCATCATTAGCAAATAATTGGCATTCTTGTTATGCTAACTTAAGAGAAAATGTTAGTAATAGGTGGCATAGGATCAATAAGAAAAATGTGAGACTTTACATTATTGTAATGATCATTTAAGTCGCAAAGAAACTCTAGAGCTACATCCTCTCTTTTTCTTTGGATTATTACATATAAAATAGTCTAAGAACAAGGGAGAGTTACTTTCTCCACTATCCCCAACTGCTTCCTATACCTCTAAAAAAAATTTTAATTACAAATTACCCTTTTTTACTTTAATCATTTACTTTTTTACTTTTAAGTGAAAACCCTAATTCTTTATCACTCATTCTCATTCACAGCAGCAGCCCCCACCCTTACCCCCAACTCTCAGTTTCTCTCTTTTTTGTATCCATTTTTTCCCTACCATTCTCCATATATGTTTCCACTTTATTCCTTCTTTCTTCTCCATTTTGTCCTCCTTCGTGGTGTGTTCATGGTGCGTTGGTGGTGTGGCGGTGAACAACTAACACGAAAACGATTATTATTCAGAAACGTTGAAAGAACAAATGTCTCAAATTTAAGAATTTGAGCATTCTTCAGAGAAAAGAGTCTTAGATGATACGGACAAATTGATCATGCATCACCAGCCAAATGTAGAAGCAAAAACAATATCAAATTCATCCAAATTATGCAGGTACTCACGGAATTGAAGAACACAGAAAGTAGCGAGCGAGGTTGTGAATGGGTGGATTGCAAATTAAATAAGTGAAAATGAAATGAAACCGTAATTTTCGTCTGCAAGTGAAACTACAGTTGTATACTCAATCTTTTTGCTTCGGACCAAATCTTTCAAGACCTTGTTACTAGGCTTGACGTAATGTGCATGATAGATTTTCATTTTAATGTATTTGAATATACATTGTGTGCAGTATGTTTGTTGTGCTAGCTGGTTGCCTGCGTTTTTTGTGTGCAGAGGAAGAAGATAATCGTGCAGCGGATAAGGCACATCTGTTTGTCCTTTAACGGGTGTCGAGATCCGTTCATGGATGTCAAGATCTGTTCACAAATGTCGGTAAAAGTTAAAACTAAAAATTAAATATTACTAAAGGGCAAAAAAATAAATGAAAAGGTGCAGAGAGCGGTGTGTGGTGGTGGAGGGAGTAACTACCAGAACAAGTAGCTTATGTTTGGGTTATTAGGCTCCCTTCCCATGTGGAGAATAGGCCCAAATAATGTGGATCAGTATGTCTCATTAGGTTTAGTCGACATGGGTCAGATTAGTAGGGCACATTAGAGTCATTTAAAGAGAGGAAAAATAAGTAAGAGAAAAAGGAAGAAAGAAAGTCTTTCCCACATAACCCTAAACTTGCATTGGTGTTTTCGTCGTTGTGAAGTCATTCACTTCACTATTTGGATCGTCAATCGGAGGTCTAGTTAGAGAGAAATCAGTCTCGCATCAACAACCATGTTTTGGAGAATTTTCATCTTCTTTGTTCTCGTTTATAAGCATTTGTGCTTAGTTAAATTGACTTATTGAAAACACCATTTGGTGTTGTTATTGGAGACTCTTTTGTACCCTATTATTGATCATAATGAATTTTTTTGTTTGGACAAGTCATGGTTTTTACCCTTGCATTGAGGGGTTTTCCACTTTAAAAATTATTGGTATCTCTTTGTGCTTTGGATTTTGTTTTACTTGTTTGGTGCTCTTCGCAAATTCTCATAAGAAGGAGGATTGATTTTCCATATTACTCTTTGCTAAGTTGTTATATTTTTTTGGACCTTTTCCCATTACTTGCAAACATAGATCGGCTTGGGTTTGAAGTTGTTTATCTCGTCTAAATGACATAAAGCTTAGTGAAATAATAAGTGACCGTGAGATGTCCTTGATTCAAGGTTACAACTTTCATTTGTAAATCTAATATGCGTATATGATCAGCTTGTGAGAAACGGTGCTTCAAATTTGTTCATACCGTATAGGCTTTATCCATTCAAATTATGCTTTGACAGATTGATAGAGATACGAAGTCATGACACGACCATGTTATTACAACATCTATTCCATGCCGAGAAGTCCTTTGTTGCAACAGCTGGCCGAGGCACAGTACCAAGAAAGAACTCAACTTTGTTCTTGGCACTAACGGCTATCAAAACAAATTTACTACATTTATGATAATTGTTTGCATCTAAAACAGGAGAGACTAATAATGTTGTAGGATTCTCATTAGGGTGGATAAAGAAAACTATGGGAAACCATTTCATCAGTCATGGTTGAAAAGAAAGAAAACAAGAAACAAAGAGAAAGAAGATAATAGATCAAGAAAGAAAAGATAAACGCATAATGTCATCTAATACCATACTATAATATCTTTTATTCAGGACACAAAGAAGATGCAGAACCCAAAAAATACAAAAAGAGAAGAAGAAAAAGAAGAGAGAAAACTTCTCTTATTAATTAATTTGAATATAAAAAATTACAAAAAAGAAAGACACATTACATAGAAAGAACATAAAGATATATAAAGAAAAAAAAAAGTTCGACGAACTAACTCGACAAATTCAATAAGCTAGCTTGACAAGCTAATCCAATTTTAATATATACTTTAAAACTGTTTATTTACTCTTAACATTTGTCATTGTAGCTTCTTTGAGCATTACTAATTTTCATCCAATAAATGGATATCCTTAAACAAAGACATTCTCATTTAAATGCACCAGTACAATCGAAGAGTGAAACTGTCGCTCGTAAAAAAACCAAACTTTACCTACTACACATGTTATTTATCCACCTTCCAGGATTTATTAAAACAAAACTATGATATAAGATAAGATGTTATTTTTTTTAAAAGTTAATTATTATTTTCTTTGTTTAAAATTATTAGAAGTGTAATTAGGAGTCACTTTTTTAGTATGGTATAAATAGTAAAAAATTAGTTAGACTTTATCAAGTTTAAATATATCTCCAGAAAAAAACATGTATAAGAAGGCACCAAGAATAGAAGATCAATACTAACTGAAGTCCTAATTTAACTTATATATTTTCCATAAAAAAGAGTCAACAAAACAAAAGGAAGACGTGTCCGATTATACATGGGAGATTTTTTTTTTTCATTTTTTCAATTTTAAATTTCAAATCTTTTCTCTTTTTCTATTCAAATTTTAAGCCAAAGAGAGTGTATTCTAAATCTCTCATTGTATGTAATTAGAGGCACATTTAGATATAATTTAGGAGAAGAATGTTGGACTCATAAACCATAAATAACCATCTCCACTCTTTGTAAATATCTTTTGAAATGAGTTTGTAAGAAAAATACGTGTGTATATTATTATCTACTTTGAATTGTGTCTTTGACTCTTGAACACAAGTAATGACTTTTTCTTGAACTTTTATCTAGGAAAACGATTTCTTCATCTTTGAAGAAGTTTTTCTTTTGTTCCTACAAGACTCAAACCTATTTTAATAAATACCCACTTAAACGTACTACATAAAATAAAATAATGCAATATATGCATAATTGAAGATTGAGGTCAGGCGCAGCCCAACAAAGAATAGGTAATGCAAATAGCAGAAGAATGCACAGTAAACACAGCAATATTTAAGCCCGAAGGGCATTAAAGAATATAACATTGTATGCGTCATTTATTTCAAGATATATTATTGTATTTTGAAGAATAACATTATCAATAATAATATTATACTAACAAAAGAAAGATGTTTCATATGGTCCAGAATTTGCCAGTTGAGTAAGCCAAAAAACAAAATATGATGATCCGATGTTATGGCATTTTTTTCGCTTAGATTGATGGTTATAGAAAATATAGTTCAACTTGTATTATCCATCTCCTGAAATTCAACCACTAATTTACTTAGGTACATAATTAAGGTTATTGATGATGATCTGAATACATTTTAAAACAGATTACAAGTAACAAATAACACTAAGAATAATCATGTCAGCCTATCAGACAAACTGAGGGTAATTCTAAGAAGACTTAAAGCATCATTGAGATGCTACATAAATATGATCTCATGGTCAATTTTTGGATAGGGCCGCTTCAAGCTTTTCTTTCAACTGTATGGCAGCAGCCTCCCCTCCCTCAGTTCTTATGGAGAATGTATGAATGATTTTATCATCAGTAGTAGAAACATTGGTGTCTTGAGCCACAATTTGATGCTCCCTGAAAGTTTTAACTACATCAGAAACAGGGTGAGTATCCAAAGGGCATCTCACTGTCACAACTGTGTCATCCTCTCTTTCCTGAAAATCCATATCTGGCAAGGATAGCTTCTGGTCCTTGTTGTTAATCATGTTCTTCTCAGCTTCCAACACTTTGATCTTCATCTGGAGATCAGTGATGAAGGTAATGGCATCACCAAGCAAAGATGCCTTGTCCATTTTAGATATATTGGGGACAACAGCTCTTAAGGCATAAAACCTCTGGTTAAGCTTCTCACGTCTCTGTCTCTCTGCTTCAACATGATTCAGTGGTTCCTCTCTCCCATTGGCAGGTTTTCTACCTCTTTTTCTGGGCTTCCGCTCATCTGCATGAATTGAGGACGTGTCTTCATTACCAAGATCTAGACAAGGAACCCTTGCTTGGGCATTAAAATTCCCACCCATCATTTGATTCAATTGAGGGAACATCTTCCCTTCACTACTGTCCCCCAAAGTTCCATTGGATGAATTTCCATACGCATGGTTCAACCCCAGTGCTTGAACTTCAAAAGAGTCTGAAGTAAAACCAGGATCATCTTCCACCTTTGGGGAGAAACTAATGGTTATAGACTGAGATTTTGTATCCCCCAGGCTTAACTCGTGCCCAAAAATCTTCGGAAACACCTTAGTCTGCCCGGGACTGGATTCCCCAAATGCTGTCTTCACCATCTCCACAAAACCCTGTTCTTCGGACACCACTTCATTCGAACCAAGCTCCACCACCCCAGATTTCAGAGGAACAAAAACAACAGTTTGAAGACCAGCCACTTTCCCTAGAAATGATCTAGATTCTAATTGATTCAAACAAGCGGCAGCATCAGATGTCCAAATCCATTTACCAGATTTGAATGAACTCCCAGGACCACATGGCGAATCAAAACCGAATATGTAACACATTGAGGATAAGTAAAACATGAGCAAATCAGACAACCTATCCAGTCTTGCATAATTAGCCTCTTTCGACACAGACCCACCAAAACAGGCATCAAGCTTCTGCAGCACCATCTTTCTCACCTCCTGCTCATCGTCCTTCCCCATTGAACTCCTCTTCCCTTTGGGATCACTGCAATGCCCGTCACCCCAAATCAAGGCAGAACCACCAGATTTCAAGCCAGCAACTTGCCAGAACACTGCATAGTTCCACTTGGAACCATCAACAAGCTGGCACAACCTCTGACGGAGGGTCGAGTCAGCACCGACAGAAGGAGCAACAACGCTGGAAAAGACATTATTGGAAAGTGCTGAAATGAAAAACGCAACAGCCTCTGCACCCAATACAGACTCCAACACACCCTTGTCTTCTTCGTTCAGACAAAACTTCTCCCCCATCATCTTTCTTCCTCCCTCCTACTTCATATATATCAAGATCAAAAAAACAATTCTCAAAAACGTTTCACTGGCATCTCACCCAAGCTTAAATTTCCAAAACCCCAAAATTTACATAAAAAAACCCTAAAATTAAAACCTTGAGAATATCCAACCAAACCCCACAAACTTCTGAAATTCATGACATGTGTCTTTCCAATTACATATAAAGGATGATTATCACCACCAGTCTAACTTAGTCTTGAGCTCCAGCTTAGTAAGTCGCAAACCCAATGAAAAATGTTTACCAGGAACAAACAAATTCAGCATAAAAACAAAAGAAAAAACAGAATTACCTGAACGATATTGATTTGGCGTGGTGTATGACGAATAGGTAGATAGAGAAAACTTTGAACAGATATAAGATTTGGAAAACCAGAGAAAGAAGTTCCGTCTGAGATCTGGAATTAAGCTATTTGTTCTTCTTTCCTTTAGTTTTTTTTTTCTTTTACTTTGCCTATTAACGTTTATTATTGCATGGTTCACTATACGGTGGCACTAATATGTCCTCTAAAGTCTGATTAGAAAACATTGAACCACAAATATTCTTATACACAATATCTTATAAAATTTTAATAATAAGACTTAATTATTTTAATACTTATTAATCTAAAGAATTTTAATAAAATTTGCATTGTGTATCTTTATGAAGCAGTTAATTTCAAACTTAACAATTTATTCTTAAAAAATATTTTTTAATTAACTAAGGATGTAAAATTGTTTCAGATGTTAATTTGTTTGAATTAGTTTTTTTAATAATATAAAAACTTATATTAATCCTTGAAAAGGTTTTCTTAATCTTGCTAAATTTAAATGTGCCGCAAATTAACTCCTTATGATTAAGAAAAGTCATTTTCTATCATATAAATTTAAATTATTAATTTCTGGGACACTAATCATAATAGACAAAAAGAACAATTATTGTTGTTAAAAATTTGATTGGAAATCATGTGTACTAGATAAAGTGTGTACCCCAAAATAAAAATTATGAGATGTTGTGTGATAGAGATTTCAATAATTAAGGTATCTATATATTATATTAGATGGAAAATGATATTTTGACAATACGTGTCATTTTGTGATTGGTTCAAAATTACTCCACAATCAATAATAATAATAATTATAAACACTAACCATGACCAATCACAAAATGACACATAGATGATGTTAAAATATTGTTAATGTATCATTATTAAAATGATGTCATATTATATATAGAGTTCTCTCATCCAATGCTCCTTACTCAACTATAACATATTATATATATAGGGGTTTGCTAAGGCGTTGGTACATTTTAGCAATGTGTACCGGGTTTTAATAGACAAAAATATCCTTATATATCATGGATTCAAGTTTTAAGATTAAGGGTATTTTAATAATTTTCATTCTCAAAACTAAAAAAAAAAAGAATCCCCTAAACCCTTATTCACCTCTCTCATTCCTCTCAACCCTTTCTCTTTCCTCTTTCTCACTCCAATTTTTTGTAGCCCCAATTGAAAAAACTAGAAACACTTGTTGTTAAACAATCTTACAAAAAAATGATTTTATAATGAGTTTTCATCTTATAATTTTTGTCTTATCTAATTTTATCCAATTTTCACAAGCATAAAGTATTGGTAATTGACTTGGAAAAAAATCAGAAATACTCGCTATTAAACAATTTCTTACAAAAAATGATTTTATAATGAGTTTTTATTTTATAATTTTTGTCTTATCTAATTTTATGTAATTTTCACAAGCATAATGACATAAGAGGAGTTGGTAATTGGCACAGAAACACTCAGTTGTTAAACAATTTCTTACAAAAAAATGACTTTATAATGAGTTTTCATTTTATAATTTTTGTCGTATATAATTTTATCTAATTTTCACAAGCATAATGACATCCGAAAGAATTGGTATGTGTTTCTGATTTTTTTCAATTGGGGCTACAGTAGGAATGACAGAGAAAAGGTTGGAGTGAGAGAGATGAAAGAGAAAGGATTAAGAGGAATGAGAGAGGTGAGTAAGGGTTTGGGGGGTTTCTTTTTTTTTTTTAAGTTTTGAGAATGAAAATTATTAAAATACCCTTAACCTTAAAACTTGGAATCAATAATATATATAAGGGTATTTTTGTCTACTAAAATCCGGTACATATTGCTAAAATGTATCAACTGAAAAACAGGCATAGGCGCGTTAGCAAACCCCATATATATATATATATATATATATATATATATATATATATATATTATATATATATATATATATTATATAATATGTTATTTGCTTTTATATTTATTTTTAATTATATATTTGATGTAAATATTTTTAAATTTAAATAATTATTTTATTCTTTAAGTGACTATGTTTTAAAATTTAATTTTTTTCGATTTGATAATTTTTAAAGCTTAATATTTTTATATTCTCAATTTTACTTTTTAGGAACTATTTTTTTAAAATTAAAATGATTTTTTTTACTAATAATTATTTGAAGTTTAATTATTTAACAACTTTATTTTTTTAACAAGAATTTTGGAAATAAACTTAAATATTTAAAAATTTAACTCATAAACTATATTGAGTATTTTTTTTAAAATATATTAGGAAGAGAATATTACATAATATTTTATTACTAAAATGAAAATAAATGATAATTATAGTGTAATCAGAATCGTATAGAATACATACATAAATACATGATTTTTTAAAATTATAATTAAAGTATCGTTTATACTATCATTTTTAATAGTAAAAGTTATACAAATATTCTCTCCGTAATATGAAGTTTTAAAGGTTAAAATACTTTAATTGGTTGAGAGTGTGGTTCTTAAACTTGAACGAATAAAGGGAATAACCTATTAAACGGAAGCAATAAAATAAACAACAAAAACTAAATAAAACATAACTTCAATATAGAACATATGCACATTCTAATAGGAGAATGAATATATCATTTTGGTTTAATTGAATTTTAAAAAACTTTTACTTTTGATATTTTTAATTAAATTTTTATTTTAACATTTTGTCTTTTATTAAATTTTTAAAATAGTTATCTTATTGTTTAATTTTTTTATCAATAAAATTTTAGGTGTTCTCTTTACAAATTTTTCATGAGCTCAATGTTCTATGATATAACTTATCTTTTAATCTTTATTTTTAAACAAATAACTTTTTCAATTCCTACAAATAACTAATTGATTGATTTTTTTTATATATTTTTTAACTTCCAAAGTTTTTTTATAGATGTCAAAATGAGTCAATCAGACACATACTTGTTGGTTTATTTAATATATTATCTCATGGATTAGTGAGTTAATATATTATCTCACTAACAAATGTTTTATTTTTATAATTTATTTTATATGTTTATTGTAATACAATAAAATATATTAACTCCATTCATTTTGTATATATAGTAATGGAATGTGTTTACATTATTTTTCAAATATTACTGTAAAGATGTAAGTTGAAAATTAAAATATTAATTTATATAACTTAATAAACAAATAAGTTAAACTTTTAAACTCTTCAAATATTATGAAAAATATTTTAGTACTAAATAAATCAAATTATAAAATTATATAATTAAAAAGTAAATAATTTTAATAAAAAATTTATTTAAAATATTAAAAACACTAATAAAATATTATTGTTAATGATTTAGGAGTTAACCAGAATTAAACTTATTTAATTTGTGAGTTAAGTGAGTCAAACTTAATGTAACTCAGATAAAAAAAACTAAAAATTTTCAATCCAATACAATTTTAATCGGTGATTAACCGTATTAACTGACGTGTTAGAACTCGTCTTAATGTCTCTACTCGATGCAATATTTTATTACACGGGATAAGTACATACGATTGAAATGTTTTCATCAATTTTTATCTCAGATCAACACGTACAAGACCATTTTCATGTTCACGAAGAACTAAAAAAAAAGTGCAAACAAACGTGAAGAATTCACAAGACCAACGTTTCACTGAAAGAATTTTTTATGACAATTTCGTCCAAAACATAATATGAATCAAACTTTAAGTTATATATATAAAAGTGATTGATATTACTTTTAATTTAAAATTTTAAAATATTGAGTTTATAGATTTTTTATATGATTTTAATAATTTGTTAAACTTTTTTATTTATATTTTAATGAAACCTATATTTATATTTAGTATTGTATAGTTGGACGGTGTTACAACGGGAGAGGGGCGACCGTTCGATATGTTTAAACTCTTAGATTTGGACAATGCAAGACAGGGCTGTTCGATCAGGTATAGTTAAGAGTCGAATGAATATTCTCAAAAGTAAAGTATTTTTTAAGAAACATTGTAAACTAAGGTTAATAAGTAAGTATTAATTAGTGTATAATGAACCGAGATTGAGTCGTGATTAGAGTTTTGTTAATTTTAGACTAATCTCAAAAACTATAAATGGAGGTCAAAAGTAAGAGATATGTAATGACATTTATTGTGAATTTAAGACTTTTTATCTTATTATTATCTAGATTAATTACTAACTTAAATATTAGAGTGTTTTTAATAAACATCTGGATCAATCTAGAGTTTTAACAAAAAAGAATTGAACTAAAAACGAACAAAATTACCTAAACGAATAAGGAATAAACTGTGAAAATATATTTTGTGAAGTTACTTCACCCTAAAACTCGACCCTAAAACACTCAAGTGGTAGGTAGATATAGTTGTATTTTTTAATATTCACTTTTTGAGATTAATTTTCCTTCATTTTTGTGATGAGAAGAAAAAGAAAGTAGACGACGGTTTGAGTGAAGGAGTAAAGTAAAATGGTGATGCAGTGTAAGTATGAGGACTCCGTGAATGTGATCTACTTTGCTTTGCTGACAGAGTCACCACCTAAAAGGTGTGGTGTTCATGTTCATTACTCTTTTTTTTTTCTTTCATTCTTCTGAATAGTCTCGCTATATCTAATTTATGACATTCTTCTTCCATGATGAAAACTTTATTTTATTTTTGCATTTTAAATTCCGTAGTAATTTTTATTTTATTTTTGTCTGAAATAACTTATTTTTACTATTGATAAACAAATTATTTGATAAATACGCGTAGAATATAAACAAGAATCGATTATAACATAAAAAATATATAAATTTTATCTTTATTAACTAAGATTTAAATGTATTCCACTGAAATATGTGCATAAATGAAAGATAATTTTTATTTCAAGAACTCAATCCAAATCTCAAAAGCTAATTACCATGGCGAGTAATAAATATAAAAATCATTATTGATGTATTGATGCATTTTTTTTATATATATGAAAAAACGTATTAATATGTTGAACGAGGTTTTGATAAAAGAACGGGTTAGAATATAATTTCGTTTTATGCATTAAAAAGCTAAGATTTAACTTTAACCTCTCATCATGTTTTTGGTTTTAGGTTTTAGTTTAGTCTTTTAAATTAAAAAATAATAATTTCAATTGCTAATTCAAATTGTTATTTTATTAGTTATCACACTAATTTGGTTAGTTTATTTCTCATTTCATAATTTGTGTTTGAGGAAGATTAAGGAATTCTTTGCCGTTAAAGTTTCAAGTAGAATTTCAGGTACTTAAAAAAAACAATATTTGGATAAGAAATTGAATTAAATTTTCCTATAATATTTGAATAAAATATTTAAATTAATTTATATATATATTGTTATACTTAATTTAAAAAAAATATTTTTGGATGAATTTGAATATTGTTCATTTACACGATTACAAATTTTAACAATATCCATGTATATGAATTTATTTGTGAACCTTGATATTATTTATTTAAACCATGTGAATTGGTGTATGAAGCGTGAGTTGTGCGTAGTTTTTGGTGTTGAAATGCTTAAAAATGTGTATTTCATTAGTCCAAGTCAGTATACGCTAATCTCATCTCATCTATTGAATTAATCGTTTTTCCAAATTTTCAACCCTTCAAAGCAAGCAAGCATTTTCAGTCAACCAATCTTGCAATCACCCCAAATTAGGCTCTTAACATTTGCTTACCACTTTCAATCCCAATCCATATAAATTCTGTCTTCATTTCATGTCATTCATTCTGCGTCATACAAAAGCTGCATTTTGTTCTTGTTTTGCTCTGTTTCATCCATTAATCGAACACCTTCATGGCTTTCTCACACCACAAGACCTTGCTCAAACTGCTACTTCTCATCATCTTCACCATTTTGGTTGTGTCTCACTTTGGTGCATCCTTCAGGCCATTATCATCAAAAGGTGATATCTTTTGGCCAATTTTAAGAGGCCCAGCACCACCATCAGTCCCAGATCCCATTCATACATAAACCGTGTTTGGAATAAGCGTATGGGAAAATCGTTATGGCACTATGGTTAGCGTGTTTTTCAACACAGAATAAGCCAACTTCAGTAGAAGTTAACTGATTTTCATGGCTATCTTACACTGTTCATTTCCTCTCTGTATTTTTACGTATGAATGACTTTTCATATTAGCCTTCTTCTATTCTCATGCCAGTGTATTAGTCTTATACGATATATACCAATATTTTAGATAAAATTCTACTCAAGGGCACTTATTGTTATGAGAAAAGAAAGGATAGGAATTGTATTTCTTATTTCATGAGAAGAGAGTACAATTTTACATATATATAATTGTTTGAAACAATATATAAACGGAATATAAATATAAAAATAGAATATAAATATATGAAGATAAATGCACAGATATGAACGGAAAATAAATTAAATCCAATATCCCCCTCAAGCTGCAGTATATATATCCTTAATGCTCAGCTTGGACAACAAAGATTGAAATTGTGCTGGATGCAAAGCTTTAGTATGAATGTCTGCAAGTTGTGCTGAAGTAGGAATGGACAGGAGCTTAATTACACCAGCTTGAACTTTATCTCTTATGAGATGACAATCAATTTCAATATGCTTTATTCTTTCATGCATGGCTGGATTTTGTGCAATTTGTATAGCAGATTGATTGTCACAAAACAGAGAAACTGGTTGTGGTAGAGGTTGTTTCAAATCATGGAGCAAATACAGAAGCCGTTGAATTTCACATGTTGTGGAAGCTAAAGCTCTATATTCTGCTTCGGTTGATGATCTAGATATAGTACCTTGCTTCTTGGATTTCCAGCTAATTAATGATGCACCATAGAACACATTAAAACCAGTCACAGACCTTCTAGTGTCAGGGCAAGCAGCCCAATCAGAATCACTAAAAGCCTTGAGAGCATGTTTTGTGTTGGAGGGAAAGAATAATCCTTGTCCTGGATTGTTCTTGATATATCTCAGGATTCTTATTGCTGCTGCATAGTGATCTTCCAAAGGATTGGGAAGAAATTGACTGAGAGTACTAACAGCGAAACATAAATCTGGTCTTGTGTTGGTTAGATATAGTAACCTGCCAAGAAGTCGTCTATAGGCCTGCACATCTGAATAGGGTTTCCCTTCTGTCTTGGAAAATTTTGTGCCTGGCTGTATAGGAGTAAAAACAGGTTGACACCCCAACAATCCTGCATCTTCTAGTAACTCTAGAGCATACTTCCTTTGTGACAAATTAATGCCCTGTTGAGATCTTGCAATTTCTAAGCCCAGAAAATACTTGAGTTGGCCTAAGTCTTTAATCTTGAACTTTGCATTCAATAGAGCCTTCACAGTTTGGATTTCCTGGATGTCATCACCTGCCAAAACTATATCATCTACATAAACAAGTAAGATGGTAATATGAGCAGAATCACTTTTGACAAAACGTGAATAATCTGATTTTGATTGTGTGTAGCCCAAAGAAAGTAAAGTAGTTGTCAACTTGTAATTCCATTGTCTAGAGGCTTGTTTGAGTCCATATAAAGACTTCAACAACTTGCAAACTTGTCCTGGTTTTTCAGATTTATAACCAAGAGGAAGAGACATGTTTACTTCTTCATCTAGATCCCCATGTAAAAAGGCATTAGTTACATCTAGTTGATGTAAATACCAATGTTTGGAAGCTGCTAAAGCTAGAACCAATCTTACTGTTGTGAGTTTGACAACAGGTGAAAAAGTCTCAAAGTAATCTAAACCTTGTTGTTGTGTGTAGCCTTTGGCTACAAGTCTTGCCTTGTATCGTTCAATACTCCCATCAGCATGCCTCTTTATTTTGTATACCCATTTACATCCGATAGGTTGCTTTCCATTAGGTAGATCAGTCAAAACCTAAGTTTTGGTATTTTCTAAAGCTGCAATTTCTTGATCCATGGCATTTCTCCAACAATCATGTTTGATGGCTTGGTTATAGGTTTTAGGTTCACTAACTTGGGAAAGATTAAGGACATATGATTTATGAAGAGATGATAATGCATCATATGATAGATATGAAGAGATAGGATATAAGGTACCTGTGGATGACTGAGTGGCGGAAGAAGTAGATGACATGTTGCAATGATAGTCCTACAGATAAGATGGTGTATGTTTTGGCCTAATTGATTTCCTTTGTGGAGTAGCAGTGACAGGTTCAACAGAAACAGGCTGAGAAGAGAAAATAACAGGGTCGGAAACAATAGAAGGAGGAGATTAAGTGGTAAAGAGGGTTGATCAGTAACTTCTGAGAAAAGAGGTGATGGAGGTGAAATAATTTTGGTGACAAAATCCAAGGAATTTTGTGTATTAAAAGGTGAGTGCTTGTCACTAGTAAGAAAAGGAAATATATTTTCATAAAATACTACATTCCTTGATAGAAAAATTTCCCTAGAATTGAAATCTAACAAAAGGTAGCCTTTCACTCCTGTTTTAAAACCCAGTAAAACACATTTTCTTGCACGAGGCTGAAATTTTGTTCTATGAGTTTGAAGAGTTGAAGCATAGCAAAGTGAGCCAAAAACTCGTAAGTAAGTAATGTCAGGTTTAACATTGTGTAACAGCTGAGATGGAGAAAAATATGTCAAAACTTTGGAAGGTAAAATATTAATGAGTTGCACAGCATAACGAACAGCAAAAGACCAGAAAATTATGGGCAAATGGGATTGAAACATTAAAGATCTAGCAACATTGAGAATGTGTTGATGTTTTCTCTCAACGACTCCATTTTGTTGAGGTGTTTCAACACATGATAATTGATGTTGTATCCCTTTTTGTCTATAAAAATCTGTCATTGCAAACTCATTACCATTATCTGATCTAACAGCTTTTACATCAATGCCAAATTGTGTTTTTATATAAGAAACAAAGCCAATAAGTTGTGATCTTGTATCTGATTTACTTGTCATTAATTTAATCCATGTGTATCTAGACATATCATCCACTATAGTTAAGAAATATTTGAAACCATCAACAGAAGAAGTACTATAGGGCCCCCAAATATCAACATGAATTAAATCAAAAGGAGCTTTTGAAACAGTAGTACTTAATTGAAAAGGTAATTTTCTTTGCTTAGAATAATGACAAGCATCACAATGCGTGTATTTTGTATTGGGTAAAGTGGCATACATGTTGCGTAATTTGGTATAACAAGAAAAAGAAGGATGCCCTAGTCTATAGTGCCAAATATCTATAGAGTTATGTCTTATTGTAGAACAAGCAATAGAATTTCAGAAGTAATAGCAGCTGGTGAACCAAGGGGTGTGGGTGCAGGAACTATCATGACATACAAGCCATCTCTTTCTTCAGCTTTGCCAATCATCTGCAGGGTTGACTTGTCCTGTATTTCACAGGAAAATTCAGAAATGTTAAGTTTACAAGATAGAGATTTAGTTAACTTTGTGACCGAAATAAGATTGACAAAAAAATTAGGAATAAACAAGACATTATGTAAAGTAAGGTGTGGGCTAAGTGAAACAGTGCTAGAAAAATGAGCAAATGAAGAGTTCTTGTTGGGTAGTGATACTGTAATTGGTGAGATTCTATGATAAGAAATAAAATGAGACAAAGAATTAGATATATGATCAGTAGCACCTGTGTCTAGAATCCATTTGGAATAGATATTACCTTGAGCCTGGGAAGAAGTGGAAGCATTATGAGAGCTCACTAGATTAGTAGAATGTGGGATTGTGGGATTAGATTGAGGAAGAAGTGCCAATAAACCATGAATTTGCTCTTGAGAAAGTCCCAAAATTGCGGAATGTGTCTGTGCTGGAGAATTATTATAAGAAGGAACTACTGTAGAAGAATCTGTTGTAACATTGTGGACTCTTTTGGATTTGAGATCAGGTGGTAATCCATGTATTAGAAAGCAAGTATCAATGGTGTGGTTTGTCCTGCCACAGTGAGTGCATTGTCGAGGTGCACCAAACCTTCCCCCTGAGGAACGAGCCTGAGAACCTTGATAACGAGCCTGAGAACCTTGATATGAAGATCTTCCCCGGCCATAATCATTGGCAGGAGAGGGTTTACCTCTACCATTGAAGGTAGAAAAAGAAGGTTTAGATTGAGAAACTTGTGACGCCATGACTGGAGGTTGAGAAAGAATTCCTGATTGTAATTGTCGCTCATGTTGAATTATCATCGAAAAAATTTTGGGTAAAGAAGGCAAGAGATCCATGAGAAGGATCTGAGAGCGAACAACAGAGTAATTATCATTCAAGCCTCTAAGAAAACAAAGAACACAATCATTTTCACAATATTCCTTCATTGTCTTAGAAACAACACAACAAGAAGCAGAAGATTGGCATTCAGGAATAGGGCGAAAATTGCAAAGTTCATCCCAGAGAATCTTCATTTTAGTGTAATATGCAGTAACACTTAGATCAGACTGATGCATTGAATAAAGATCTTGATGCAATTGTGAAATTCGAACAGAATCACCTTGGGAGAAACAATCTTTGAGATCCTTCCATGCCGTAGCAGCAGAGTCAATCCAAATAATACTTGTAGCAATCTCATGAGAAACAGAATGATTGATCTAAGATAAAACGAGATTATTGCAACGCTTCCATGCTTGAACCATTGGATCTGTACCAGCTGGACAAGGAATGGAACCATCAACAAAGCCAAATTTATTCTTCATTTGTAGTGCCATAGACATCGAGCGAGCCCATCCATGATAATTGTGACCTTCAAGAATCGGGGAAACAAGCACCAATGAAGGATTCTCATTAGGATGAATGTAATAGTCATGTGTTGTATCTTGCAACGATGCGAGAGTAACAGAGGGAGTAGCCATAAAAGGAGAAGAAAAAGGCAGAAAAGCCAAGAACGAAAGGTAGAAAATGAAGATCTGGACAGGAAAAGAATTGGTTGCGGAAGAACGTGATAAAAAATTAATTTTCTTCTGATACCATGTTATGAGAAAAGAAAGGATAGGAATTGTATTTCTTATTCCATGAGAAGAGAGTACAATTTTACATATATATAATTGTTTGAAACAATATATAAACGGAATATAAATATAAAAATAGAATATAAATATATGAAGATAAATGCACAGATATGAACGGAAAATAAATTAAATCCAATACTTATAACCTCGCATTGATCTTCATTTTGTGAAATATTCAATTATTATGAGCCGGTAATCTAATACACCAAAGCAATACCTATATAAAAAAATTTGTTACATCTCATTTAACAGTACAAAAACTATTAAATAAAACATCATAAATTTTAATAATTCACAACACATGGATATCAAATATACTAAATATTAATACAATTATCCTGCGTAATAATCATAGAAATATTATACAAGTTTTTCAAAAGATAAGGAAGTATCATAGAAAGATCTAATACTAAAACACAAAATATCACTCGGCAGCAGTATCGGCCTCCATTAAAGGCATGTCAGTACCTAACTCATCCTCTACTCACACTAATAGGTGATTATTGCAAAAGAGAAACATCACAAAAACAAAAGAAGACGTGATAAGCTAGTGTTCAAAATAAAACGATTTAAACATATAACATTAGTTCAACATTATAACATATCATAATTCATACGAACACACAAATAGATGACTCTAGACACAATATCCAGATATATACTTTGACATAGGACTTCACTGTAGATGTGAACTCGTAATAGTATTTATGCTCTCTAGAGTCATAAACACAAGGGTTATCACCCTACTACTCACGAGGTTAATCTTTCACTCCTAAGACTAAAAGTATTCTCCTTGAAATTCTTTCAATAACAATACCACACATAAACCTATCAAAGGTTTCATACATATTCATGCAATCATTATACTATCAATATAATTAGGAATGATAGAAATCAATACAAAACAACTAAAGGAACAAACCAAAACAATTATGAAATTTGGCCCTTAGAGTGACAATTAGCTTGAAATCTCTTGCATAAAGGTTGCGCATAGTGGCACTTAGCATGAAATTCTCATCTAATTTTTTAACTGGACTTTGAGGTTAGATGGATAAATTTGTTTATTCTTTTTATTCTTGTTGTGATTTATTTTTGTTTACGTCTTTTGCTTCTTAATCAAGAAGTAAAAGTAATAATTTTTACATTATAGCAAGTTAGCATGGTGTTAAATCTATATAACATATCAATCATATGAGCCTAAAGACTTTTAATTTTAATTAAGAGTTTACTTTGATTAAAGTTAGAAACTTTCATGTGATTGAATGAGTTTTTGTCAATATTAAAGGCTAAATAAAGGCAAAAATATGCACTCATCACAACGCAGTGCAAATTTGTGAGAATCATGTACATATACAATGACTACAAGAGAATGAATACCAAACTACCACAAATATGATGCATGCTTAACAAATGTGAATGTAAAAATGGAGATATTGGCTTCAAACAACAAACCTAAATTAATGTGTAATAGAGCATACAATTCAAAACTAAGGAATTTAATTCACACATGCTTGTAAAAGAAACTTGTATAGAAACACAACTTTAAAGAAAAATTAGAAGCAAGAAATTAAAAAACCAAGCATAAAAGAATTGAAAAGTATATTCAAAGTTAGAATTATGATTCTAAATTGGTGAATTGGATTGTCTCTACTCAAGAAGACTTGTTGGCAGGTAAGGGCCAATTTGGGGTCCTTTGATTTCTAAACAAAATCACAAAATTGTAAAGCTTAGACAACCCAATTCATCAATCAGAATGAAAAAACAACTTTCAATCAACATCTCAGTGTTGAAAAGAAATGTATGAACATAATTAAAGTTTTAATGCTAGAAACCACAAAGAATGACTCCAACATTTCATGAAAATAAAAACTAAGACAATAATGCTAATGTTACAAAGTAACAACAAATGAACATATTAAAATCAAAAATAAAATTGATTCAGTGCATGGACACATTAAATTCTCCTATACTCAAGAAGACATCTTGGGAATTCATGCCCACTTTGAGATTAATTGGTTTTCGAAAAGAAACAACAGTATGCACATTGTCAAAATTGAATAATTCAAGACACAAGGAAAGAATACTAACCCTAAGAAAAAACAAGTAAAGTGAAGTACTAGAAATGTAAAATGTGTAAGAAAGATTAAGGAATTGAAATAAACATCATAAGCAAAGAATTGCATAATCAAAATTTTATGTCAGAAAAGAAAAAGTGAAAATGTATTGAGTTTAAGGAAAATAATTGGTACAAGAAAGTTTACTCAAAAACTGCCCAAATCACTTTGTGCATATGGAAGAACTGAATGGAACCTCACTTGCACGGTAGAAACCTCCCAACTTCGTCGGCCACTTTGTGCTCATCGGAATAGGAGTGTTCTATCCTAATTGTTGAACTCTCTACAATGACAAAAATGAAGAGAAGAAAACAAAAAAACCTAAAGAAAAGAAGAAGTGTTGATGGAGGACCATTATCCCCAAGCCACTCTTCATCAAGCACTTCCTTCATCAGTTCAAGTCTTTCACAAAACTACTATAGGACTCCTCATCTAGCTCCTTGAAGAGGCTTCCATCAAGTATCTCCTTTCAGACCTACAAAACCTATTCTATAAAAGGGGAAAAGAAGAAAAATCACTAGACCTAATCCTCTTTGTACTCAAATTAGCAGCTTTGATGCCAAAAATGGTTTGTTCCCAATGCCCAAAAGCTTCAATCGACATCTGCTTAGCGTTCAAGCCCATGCCCTCGATCCCAACACCACTCCTCTCTCGTACCCAACCCTTATGATTCCAACATTATGGTTCAACCCATGTTTTGGAATTAATTTAGGGTTCCAACAGCCGAGACTCCAACGTGTGTTTTGCATTCTAGCTAGTGCTGTCAAAACGGGCTACCCAGTCCTATCCGGTTCGGCACACCACAGGTTAGTCACTTAGTGAATCAATCCAATCCAACTCATTTATTACTCCAAATACTCACATTTAAAATTTGTTATGATAAAAGAAAACACTCATTTAAATTTATAGAATATGAACTGCAACTAATAATATGATAGAAAATATAGTATTATATAAATTATTACATGAAGTAAGCACAACCATTTAACTTGTACATGTTGCGACTATCGGAAACCATGCTTGGACTGAATCCCAATATTCACTTTCTAGTGCCAAAATATAAGTATATTACGTTTTAATGCACCAGACATTCTTACCATAAATTAAGTGACAGCTTCTCTGCCGTTAAACATAGGTATCTTAAATTTGTCTCAGTGAGATGGACTCAGTAATTTGTCACAACAAATATTCTTAGTAAGCCCTTTATCAATTCAAACAACATCAGCCAAAACAAAAAACAGTTAAAGACGATTTCTTTTCCAATAAAGCGTTAATATTAAAAAAGCTATTTGGTCTTTGTTTGAAAAGTAGACTCTCCCATTGATATTTAATATTCTTCACGTAAATTAAGGTGGATGTCGTTAACATATATAGAATGTTGAATTTAACATGTAAAACTCTTCTGGTCAAATAGATACGTGTTATTGCTCTAGGCAAATTGATTAATATAACTTAAAATTACTTATATTCATATACAACCCATTAGTTCAAATATTTTGCTATTTTGCGTAAGTAGAGGTAGTTTGATTATTTTATAAAGAACGTATACAATTATAAGGGTTTTAGATTCTTTCACCAAAGCTTAGGGCCACCAATGTTTTGTTTTGGCTAGGTTAACTCAATATATATTTGTTTTAGCAAGATGAAAATCTCCACCATATACACTTTCACAGTTTTTTTAGTTAAAAGGATATTGAACACAAGATAGGTAAGTAGTAGATATTGGTATGCTGTTGTGGCTTTTTGCTGTGAGATATTGGGCAAAAATAGAGTCATAAACCTTATTTCTACCCTATTTTAGCTTAAACGGAAATTTTTTTGCTCAAACAAGAATAAAATTAAAAATAAATTTGTTTTTGACTTATTTTCGTTAAAATGAAAGATATTTCTGTCTAACTAAAATAACACTACAACTCACTAACACAAAAAGGATTTTCACTTCTCCAGTTCAACGTAAATGTTTGAGTCAAAATGTTTTTCTTTTCTTTTCTTTTCTTTTTTTTTATTTTATGGTCTTTTATACTCATTGAATGTGAATGTTTATAAATGTAAATGGATATTAATTCTTATATATAATTGGTTTTATGTTTTTAGTTAAATGTGTTATATTGTATAACGATATTGAAATTGATGATAATTATGTAAATTTGTAGTCACTAATATGTAAATCATTGTTGGATTTATGTGACTGAAATTTCATTAATGATAATCTAAACATCATAAACTAAGCCATAGCTAAAAAGTTCTTGCATTTAGAATATAGTTGATAATTAAATTTTAAAGTGTTACAAATTACTACATGCGGACCCTTCTTTTATTATTGCGGAGCATCCAAAAATAACTAAAACGAAAACCTAGCTATTTTTAATTTGATACTTATTTGGTCAAAAGTCGTAATCGGAAAGGTAAAGTATTCAAAACAAAAATAATAATTTGTACTATATATTTTTCAATTATTTGACCCATATATTATATATTTATAATAGGATCACTTTATCGTATTCAATTTTTAAACATTTTTTTTTTCTGTCCGTATGCGATGGGATTTAAAGTTCAGGAAACTTGTTTTTGATTGATTCTAATTAATAATGTTGAAATTCAATCCTTAATTACCATACATTTTGAAAGCAGTGGAACTTTAGAAGAGAATTTTATACCATTTGTCAGCATTAAATCATGTTAGGCACTCTACATATACATTAATATTTAATTGTTGATATTTCATCATATGTACTTCATATAATAACTTTATTTATTTATTAATATAAAAAACTATAAATATACAATATATGGAATTTATGAAAAATTTGTAAAAGCTAGTCTCTACAAATAACTACAAATAAATAAAAATGATTGTTTATGTTTATAAATACAAGTGACAAATTGTAAAACATTTTATCATACACTCATTAAATTTAAAATAAGAGACTTTTTATTATACTTTATAAAATACACTAGCATTTTATTTTAAAAAATAAAATACTAATTTATTAAACATAATTTCAATTAACTTCAATTATAAATATTAATAACATTACAGTTAATATGGGTAAACTAATGGATATTGCAAAGAGTAGAAATACGTGAGAAACTATAAGTGAAAGGTTAGAGAAGAGTTCGAGAAGTTATCGTCATTTATATTTGATAACCTTTCAAATGGTATCAATAGGTTCTCATATGTTTTGAAGTTTAACAAAATAACATTAAACAAAATGTGAATATGAATAAGTCCTTACTAAAATATCAGGATAGCAAAAACTTAAATGATAAGCTCAAAATCTCTAAATAGTTAGGTCTAAACATAGGAAAGCCCTTTAAGATTTAGAAAAATAGGAAAGCCTTAGAAAAATAGTTAGGTCAAGCTATACTAAACGATCCACAAAGTTAAAACGTTTATGAGAGTTGTGCTAAAAACGAAAGTTATACTATTCCAAACGGTAATCAATCAAACTCTCAAAAGAATGTAATGTTTTTGGTAAAGCCCTTTAAGAGTCTCGATCAATATTCCAAAAAGTTGTAGAGGATAAACTTGCTAAACGCTCTGGCTGAAGAAAGCATAATACTAAAGCGTTTACATCAGTCTAGATGATATCATGAGCTAAACAATATTTCGTCTAACCATAAAGTCATCATTCAATGACTGATGTCTTAATAGAAAAGCTTAAATGATAAAATGTTACCTGAATGGTAGAAAACGTAAAAGGCATTTTGTTGTTTCGAACAAACATTAAAAGTCATTAAATGTTCAATGTTCAAAAACAACAAAAGTAATAAGAGAAAAGACATATCTATTGCATTCATATTTACTCTATTTTGTGCAGATTACCTACTACACGCATTAACTTGCTCTATTCAAAATATATCAGAAGTGGATGTTAGAGACAAAGATAATATTCACAGAATTTTCTCTCCATCAAAAGTCATGTCAAGGAAATATACAACCTACTTCTATCAAAGTACTAAAAAAGCAAGTATGTTTTGACAAGTTGACTTTAACCAAAGGCTGTCTCACACAACAAGATAAAGAAGACACAAGATTCAAGGCAAAAGTTCAAGTCTAACAGATATTTTTTTAGAAGCCTTTAAATAGAAGAAGATTTGAAGAAAGAATCAAGAGAATAACTTACAAAGATAATATCATAAGAAAAGCAACATCGTCAAGAGAAAAAGCAACAAAGAGCTCAAGATAGAATATCTGATAAGAGAAAAAAAAAAGTCGAGAAACACTCTTAAGCTTCATTGTAATATCAACTTACTAATTATAAGTAGAGAGAAAAGAGAGAAACATTTAGCGAGCCTGGAGACAATATCATAATGGTATAATACTTACTAGGGAAGTATCATAACGGTATAATAAATAGAAATAGAATGATAAATAATAATTAATACACCAAACTACTGAGATTTTTTATTATAATATGCAAATATGATTCAAATAGGCATATACTCGAACTATTTCATAATGAAAAGACTTAAGAAACCTTATTGAAGTGCGCTTTTAAATATGTATATGAGATTTTTTATTATAATATGCAAATATGATTCAAATAGGCATAGACTCCAACTATTTCATAATAAAAACACTTAAGAAACCTTATTGAAGTGCGTTTTTAAATATGCCTATTAGATCGGATAATAACATTAACTTTGTTTCTTCCAAATTACTATAGTATCATACTTTCTATTAGAGTATCCATAAATTTATGAGTAAATTATTAAATGATGATATCTTACGTGCATTTACAAGTTCATTTCACACTTTGAATCCTAAGAAATATAAAGTATTTATTGTACTAAATATTTAATTTAATATCTTTGTATACTTCATAAAATATAAAATATAAGTTCATGACAAAGGCACTTTGATCAATAAGAAAATTATATTTTATAAGACAATAGTTTAACCGTTGAGGAAGTAGTCAAACTTCATTATTAAAGGTAAGAGTTTTTATTTTATATAATGCATCGTTAATTATTATTTAATATTTTAAAAAACCAAAGTTTGATTATTTATATTATTTTACCGTAGTTGAGTTTTTATATGTTAGTTATCATCTCAAGTATAAATGACTTATTTTTCATTTTTAAAATTTAATTCTAAAAAAAAAACTACATATCAATGTAAAAAATCCTCCTTATTTATTACTAATTTTTAAGAACCAACACTCATTTTAACATATTTTTATCACGCAAACTTGAGGAGATGTTTTATTTAGTGAAATTCACAAAAGAATCGTTGGCCTGAAATTATATATTTTTTGAAACTACATTCAGTGAAATTCTGATATACTACTTCAAAAAAATTCATAATTTACGAACAGAATATGTTTTTCATTTTAAAGGAATAAGTTTCCCTCTTCACAAGACGAAAGAGAAAAATTGGAATTAAAGAAAACCTATATATTTTACACAATCTTAATAATAAATTTCAAATCATTTATATTTCTTTTTCAATAAACATGTTATATTTATCGTCATTAACGTCATAATTGATAACGTAATAAATAATAAAAACACACACATTTATTTTGCAAATAATACGGGTAAACAATATCCATTAATTACAAACATCAACACTTAAAACATTGACCCGCCATAATAATTTATAGATATAAGAAGACCTATTTTATTTTCTCTTCTCATGCATCGAAATATTTACTAAACTATGGAAAAACGAAGAAACTATTCGGAAGGGAACACCTTCTAGGTAAGTGCAGTTCAGCGTCAAAGTTACTTAATTTTGATTTGTTCAATTCAATCTAAAAATCTGGTTGCATGTAATTTCAAGTTCAACATTCAAAGTGCATGCTGAGTCAACCCAAACATAAACCAGTTTAATAGAGACACGTATCACAGAGATCAATGCACAAACCCTATATATATTTATAACTGCATGTGATTCTGCTACCTCCATTTCTCTACCAATCAGTTCTCTGTTGCACACGACAGCAAACACAGCATATACAAAGATAACATGTCTTTGTGTTACAGTTGCAGAAGGATCCTCTGTATGGTTCTGTTCCTGATACTGGTCTTTTTTGTTGTCTCTCCTCAATTTGGTGAATCCAGCAGGCCATTCCGGGACGAACAACTGTTGCTCAAGCTTCCACGAGGTTCTCCTGTTGTATCAAGTCCCGATCCAGTTCATACGTGAGATATTCATGCACACATAATTAACTAATTTGGATTGTTGTAGAAATTCTACAAATTAACTCATTCTTACAGTAGTTAATGCTCTTGTTTAACTTTTCTTTTTGGTTGGATTTTTACTCTGAAAAGTTATCGGGGTAACTATACCAACTTTGTTGATACTTACATATTGTAATGATAAGAGACAAATTGTAATTTGTAATATTGAAATAAATCTTATCAATATACCAATGTTACTTATTTACATGCATTTTGGTGAAAATATTAAAATTAAAAATTGTATCTTGTACGATATCATGGATCTTAAAAAATAAAAATTGTAAAATATAAAAATTATTTAAATTGTAAAATATTAAAGTGCAAATAAAAACTATAAATTATATACGATTTACAAGATTTTAACAAAGTAAATATAAAAATGTAATTTGAGTTTGATTAAAAATTATAAGGTATAAAGGGACTCGTATTTAAATAAAATAAAATTTTATGTATATTTATTTTAAAAGAAAATATTCTTTGACACATCTATACTGACATATTCTCTTATTATTAAAATCATATCAAATTGAGTGTAGGTGTTTCAACCTATTATTATTCTTATTTTAAGGTTATTGCTTTGTAGATCCTTTTAAGTACTTAAAAAATATATATTTGAATATTATTGTTTTTGTACTTTATCTTAGAAGAAAAAATGACTTGGATATATATCAATTATAGTAGTCACTAATTTAGTTGGATAATTTCACGTTTTCAACTCTCAAACCCTATTAGGTCTCTGTTGACTCTTTTCTTTATTGAAATTTAAATAAAATTTGGTGTAGTGTTGTTCGAAGCAAAATATATAATAATATTTTAATTTAAGTTATAAATTTTATACACTAGTTTCAACTATTAATTATAGTTAAATGATTTAACATGTAAAAATAGTAATATTTTTAATTTACTTAATAAATACTGATTAATTATTTAAAATCTTCAAAAGTATTTACATGATTCAATATATCTTTTTTTAAAAAAATATTATTATTTTTTAAATATTGATGGATTAGTCCGCCAAAATTGTTCCAATTTCGACCATGCTTTTACGGAAAAAATGGGATGCTTTTACGGAAAAAATGGGATGCTTTGTGTGATTGTAGTTTCAGATTTTAAGAAGAATTCATACGTTTTATTCATGTTTGAATTTTGCATATGATTTGTTTCGTATAAAATTATTTACCATAAAATTATAAAAGTTATATATTTATTATAAATTATAAAAATTAATTTTTATTATTAATTATAAATAAAAGTGAACACGTATGCGTTTTAACTAGTTTATCTTCATGCAATTAAATTTCAAATTTAACATCTTGATTTAGATATTCTTCAAAGAAAAGTCAATTAGTTAAATATAAGAACTAATATATATATATATATATATATATATATATATATATATATATATATATATATATATGTCAATTTTATTTGTTAACTCATGCCTCTTTTTTTTTTTCCTAATTCTTTTTATTCAATCTCTCTTTCTCTTCCTTTTCCTCTTCTTTCTCTTCGTCATTTTTTATTCTTATTCATATTATCTTAATATAAAAAAAATCATGATTTAATAGAAAATTTATTATTACGATGAAATTTATTGACAATTATGACCTTCAGAATGTCGATCAAGATAAATTTTAATTTTTTACAATCGTATTAATAAATTTAAACTTATAAACTTATAAATTAATCTTATAATTTAAACTTAAAAATTTTAATTTATTGATGAATTCTGTTAGAAGTGAACTTTAAACTTAAGTAAACCCTACAAAATTGTCTTGTAAGGTGAGGTTCGCACCTCACTTATATATTATAAATTGACATTATTTATAGTCGATGTGGAACTTCTAACACACCCCCCTCACACCGAGGTATATATATCTCAAACGTGGGATTAGACATTTTTAATGGGTGATCCGATAGCGGGTGTAACAATATGCTCAACAAAAATATCGCTAGGATAGGCTCTAACCATGACTTTGATACCATGGTTAAATTAGAGTTATCCAGCAAAATATTAATCAGTAATTTAAATTTAAAATTTTTTAAAACAATTTAAATTTATTAACGAATTTATTTTTGTTTGTAAAATTTTGTTAATGAATGAAAAAATTTGTACAGTTTTAATGTAAGAGAGATATTTGAGATCCCATTTCTCATTATTAAAACATAAATTTTATGGTGATTAAATTTTTTGACTGACATTTTGTGTGTGCATTGCTTTCAGAAATTCTAAATCTTTAAGTTCATTGTAAAAGAAATATATTAAATTAGCTTTAAAAAGGTTAACTTTGTACATGATGTAAAATTTTAATATATTTTAATGAAGTTGGGTTGAATATAATATAATGTAGAAAATTAACTTTTTTTTCAACAGAGGTGGCTAAACTAATTTTAAGACAATACTAACAATTTTAACTTTTTCTATTAAAAATATTACAAAATTTATGAGACTAGCATTGGTTTAACTATTGTTAACTAAAATAGATATTAAAAATATATTAGATTAGCATCTAGTTGACGTCAATTTTATTAACTTCAGTATTTATATTTATTTAAGTTAACATTAATTTTATTTATCATAATCGTTATTTGAAGGTTTAATCCTTTACTACATCCCTATTTATGTACGAATGTCTCAATTGGGTCCTCGTATTTATTTTTATCTCAATTAGGTCCCTATTTTTGTAAAATTGAGTCAATTGGAACCTTGCCGTTAATTTCAATAGACGGCGTTAAATTTATTGAGTCATGGCACGCTGACGAAGCAAATTTTAATGACGTGGATCAAATTCATTTCCACGTGGACCTACAGCACCGTCCAGTACTCTCCTTCTCTCCTCTCCTCCTCTCCCCCTCCCCCTCCCCCAACCGAGCTTAGACTGAACGACATAGCAACTGGCGTTGAAGGTGTCGCCGATTCGGATAGCCTCGGTGCCTTCGTCCTCGGAGGTGAAATCTAAAGGAAGTCCTAATTCACCAGATCTAGGTACAAAATCTTAGCTAGGAGATTTTAAATGGCCTAAGACACAACAAAATTCTGATGCAGTTTTGGTGACATTTTCATACATATTTGTCTATAGTAACTATGATTTGTTGAATCTTGCTGTGTTTGTGCATATACAATGTTTGAGCAAGTTTATTTTGCCATTTTAAAGTTGTGTGCACTGTTGAAATGATCATTTTTATGCCTATATGTAGAATCATGTCTTAAACCATCAAAATTGGCTTTAAAATGGAAGTGAACCAGTGAATTCACATTACAATCTGTTTTCAAACTGTTTGAGTGTTTAAATATCTTTAAAATGATGATAAAATTCTGCATTGCTGCATTGCTGTATTGCTGTAAAATTCTGCATAAAATTCTGCATTGCTGTATTGTTGTAAATTCTGCATAAAATCTTTGCTGTTTTGGTGTAAAATTCTGCAAAAATAGCTTACTATTTTGCTGTATAACCTGCATAAAAATCTGGTTGTTTTGATGGTATATTCTGCATAAAAATCCTTGGCTATTTGACCATGTGGGAAGAGCATGCATGTGGAAGGATTTCTTATTTTATTTCTGTAAGGTGTGGGTGATGTGTTTCAATAGAAGAGCCACAGTGTGGTGGTGATGTGAAGAAAACAGAAGAAGAATAGACAAGAGTGTGTGGTTGTGAAACTGTAGAGTAATGGTGTGTGAATAAAAAGAGAAAGGAGATAGAAGAGGTTATGGCAGCTGTAAGTGCTAACTTTAGTTCAAAAATATACAATCTGTGAGTTTTTTTTATTCATGTCATCCATAATGAATTTCCTACCATTCTAGCTCTGCATTATTGAACTTGATCATTCTTGACTATTGAGGTTGAATTTTAATTATTTGTTATGATTTGTGTTTTTGCTTCTGGTTCAAACATTCCTGTAGACATAGTGAGGGCAACACGTGAATGTAAACAAGGTATAACAACAACCCAACCTTTTAACATTTAAGTACAGCCAATTTCATTACACCAATTCATGATGTAAGAAGGTAATATACCTATGTTGATGTTGGTTTTAGTTCTCTTCAAGTTGCAGTAGTAAAATACATAATCCAGATTGAGGTTTATATCTCTTAATTTTATTGTATAATATCTCTTAATTTACAATCATATGTTTAACACTCTAGCATCACATTCTGCAGCAACCCAGCGCCCTGTTTTTTTTTTCGCCCTTCGGAAATTACCGAAGGCTTTTGGCCCTCGGTAATTACCGAAGGCTTTTGGCCCTCGGTAATTACCGAAGGCTTTTGGCCCTCGGTAATTACCGAAGGCTTTTGACCCTCGGTAATTACCGAAGGCTTTTGGCCCTCGGTAATTACCGAAGGGCGAAAGCCCTCGGTAAATGTTAGCGACAAGGGATTTACCGAGGGCTCTTTGGCCGTCGATAAGCCTTCGGTAATTACCTTTTACCGACGGTTTTGGGCTGTTTCCGAGGGCTTCTGGCCTTCGGTAATGCCCTTCTTTTTTGTAGTGAAGATGTTTGAACATGTTATAGTTATAGTTTTAGAAAGACATAAGTGAATGAGTAATGGCAGATGCAAGATCTCATGATGTTATGATCAATACATTAGTCCTATGGAGGTTGTGTCAAATGTATGTTTCATGCGCCATGAAGGTTGTATAGAGGATTTATGTTATTAAATTGATGTTTTTTGGAGTATGATGTGTGAAATGCAGAAAGGATGAATGATTCTTATGAAGTAAATTTTAGTCTTATAGTGGTATGAATTAAATTTATACTAATTTCTCTTGTTTTTTGTGTTTGATTATGGTTTATCCACCTACGATGTTGAGTAGTAAATAATGTCGGTGAGAGAGTTATGAAGCAATATGCAGTACAATAAATAATTTATACCCGTCATCCCAAAGCAGTCTACATTAGTCCAGTCCAGTCTAAATCAATCCAGCCAACAGTAGTCCAACCCACACTAGGATAACCATCTATAGAGCAGCAAGATGATGAAGATCATTCTCATGATGACTATATAGATTATTAGTCTTCTTTTATTATTGAACATAGTTGTTAGAACATTTGGATGTTATTAGAACATTATGATTATGCTACATTACATTTGCTCATATCTTTCAAACATATACATTATTGGTTTAGATTAACATATTATTTTATGTTTTATGTTTCATGTTTACTTTACAAATACAAGTTCTTATATTTGAACAATACAAGTGATGTTATATTGTTTACTCCATCAATGATTGGATGATTATGGGATGCATATTATGGAGGTCTATCTGTATTTTGAAAATTTTATGTAGGTCTGTCTATGCTATGAACATCTTATGCAGGTTTGTGTAGTTGGACAACAAATACAAATTTAACTTAATTTAGTCTGGTCCATACCGACGACCTTTTCCTTCGCTAATTACAAACGGTTTTTTTACCTTTGGTAACTATCGACAGTCTTTACTTTCGGTAATTATCGACAGTCATATCCTTTAGTAATTACTTACGGTCATATCCTTTGGTAATTACCAAAAAAAAGGTCGTCGATAATTATCGAAGGTCATCGATAATAGTTACCGGCAAAGGGTTTATCGACAGATATTTGACTGTCGATAACAATTACCGACATATATATGATCGTCACTAATTAGATATTACTGACGAATTTTGACTATTTTTGACGGATTATAGTCGTCAATAATGCTTTTATAAAGTAGTTGTTATTTAAGTATATAATATTTGTATTGTATATATCTTCCTAGTTAATTAAGTATTATTTATTTTTTAAAAATTTTGCTTGGATGATGATGGAGGATTTGTAAATACAATTTATAATATACTTATATAATGGGTTATGTTTTTATCAAATTGATGTTTTAAATTAGTAAAGTGAATACTACTATATTTAGAGTGTTATATAATATATTTATTTTACCTTATATTATAAAATAACACTTTAAAAAGAATAAAACAAATATCAGTTTAATTAATATAGTGTTATTTTGCTTTTATTAATTATTTTAAAAATTAATTATTTAAAAGTAAAATCAAAAGTAAACGTTATTTACAAATTATTTAATCAATATTTTCTAAAAATTTTAACAGTAAAAAATGAAAATCAGTCAAAATTCAGTAAGTTTTTTACCCCTTAAAAACTAAATTCTGAGCATAAATATTCGAAAAAAGAGGTTTATTTGGATAAAGGAGGTAGGGTTAAGTATACTTGGGAATTTTTTTCTACAAGTATATAATTCAGGAAAAAAGAATCCAAATAACTTTTCCTATTTTGAGAATGAAAGAGAAAATAATTTAATACGATATTAGTAAAAAAAAAATACTGAATCAGTTATGCTGTATTTGCTTAACACTTTAGTTTTATCATTTTTTTTCATAAGACTTAAGAAATAATATTATTACTTTTCTAGTATGTATTAGAACAGTACATACTAAAATGCAAGTAGTAAAGGCAGGTATAAGCATTCAAATATTCACGATTACAAAAGCACTAAAATTGTTAAACGAGTTATAATTTTATAATAACAAGATGATAAAATTTCTGCTCATGACACTCCTATCCAAACCGTTGCTGACTGAAATAAACGATTTGGAAGGGAACACTTTCTAGATAGGTGCATGGTGTGTTTAGCGTCACAATTACTTAATAATTTTGATTCGTTCAATTCAATGCTATTGCATATTGTGATCTATGTGCTTTCATTATAATTTAATTATTATATACCCTTATTATAATTTGTACTTTATTTATTAGAGATTTTTATTATAACTTGTATTTATAAAGCTATAATTACAAACAATAACGAAATTTTCTAATAATTAAATCACGATCACATACGCAAAATATTATTAAATAGTTATTATAAATGGTCTCTTTGTAGTTTGAACTTTGAATCTTCAAAGTGTATGCTGAGTCAACCCAAAACTTTTCCTTCTTTTAAACCAGGCTAATGGAGACACGTATTACTCAGGTCAAGGCACAGCACCCGCGTGAATAACCCTATATATATACATGCATGTGATTCTGCATCCTCCACTTCATTCACATCACATCTCTCATTTTCTCTGCCAATCACTTTCTGTTTCACCATTTACAAAACACACGATTCGATCTGCGAGAGAACCATATATTCATTAACATATATATAATACAGACATGTCTTTGTCTTACAGTTGCAGAAGGATCCTCTTCATGGTTCTGCTTTTGATGTTGGTCTTTTTGGTTGTGTCTCCTCAATTTGGAGAAGCTCTTAGGCCATTACAGGACCAACAACTGTTGCTCAAGCTTCAACGAGGTCCTCCTGTTGTATCAAGTCCAGATCCAGTTCATACGTGAAAACCTTGCATGCGTCCATGCACAACGTTAATATTCTAATTCTAAATATTCTACTTCTTTTAACGGTTACTAATACATGTAAACTTTTGTTTTTTCTTTCTGGGTCTGCTCGCTTGGAACAGCCTTAGCAAAAGTGCTTTGGTTAATTTCCGACCAAATCAAATACTCAGTTTATTATATTTATTCAGTTGTCAGACACAAGTTGTAACATTCATTCTTTGAAATAAAACATTCTGCTTCTTCAATATTTATTCATCAGTCCCTTCTACATTCCGTACACTATTTATTTATTTTTAGTAGTATATAAACAAGAACAGATGCCTTTTACTGTATTTACTTTAATTGACAAGTGAAGGAATATTTTTTTATCATCAAAGCCAAACATGTTCGTGGTGTAGGGTTGTGGTGGGTGTCTATACTGATATAATGTAAATAATATTTACGTAAAAAATATTATGAGAAACTTACATTGTGTAGAAATAAAGATTTTCAAGAATATAAGATTTATAAATCATTAATAAAATAAAAACCTTTTTTTTTATTTTTATTTAATACTAGATCGATGTTAAATTTATTTAAAGTTTAAGGTGAAGCCAAAGACCTGTTGTAAGAAGTGTTGATTTCACATTGATGATAACCAATACATCTCATATATATATATATATATATATATATATATATATATATATATATATATATATATATATATAGTAGCTTGATGAACATAATATTAATCCATGAATTGTTGATGCACAAAAATTTGTGGAGTGTGTGTGAACATTTATGATATTAATTAAGAAGCGTTTTGAGACCCTTGACAATAAACCAAACTGTAGCCATCAAAGTTTGACTACCACTCCTCGTCACAAAGCAAGACCAAACGCAAGTTAGAGGAATATATAAAATAGAATTTGATATATAAAGAATAGAAAAAAAATTTGGAGAGAATATACGACAAAATTAATTATTGATACTTGATATAAGTGATTACAAAATTAGCTTCGCTTTAATTTAATATATATATATATATATATATATATATATATATATATAATATAGTATATTTATAAACTGAACAAAAGCTAATAAATAACTTTTTATAAAATTAATCTAAATAATATTAATATGTCCATATTCCCTTCTGTCTATCATCAATTATGGTAGGAAAACAACTTCAGAAAATATTTGTTTCGTAGAATGGATGTTGTATGTAGCATAATAAATATATTAAAGAGTTTAGTTTAATAACATCTATTAATCATTTTTATTTTAGAACATTTCACAATATATTTATTGGAGAATATTACAATCATAACTAATTTTACCAGATATTATAATTATTATTTTAGATAAATATTATTTAATAATTGATCCATAAACTATGTTAATTTTATACGCCTAATATTCAATCTTATAAATAACAAGAACAAAAGTTTGAAAAATAGCTAAGCCAAGTTCTTAAAGTTTATATTTGACTCGTTTAAAATAATTTAAGTCTAATTTTAAATTTTAAATTTGTATTCATTAATTTAACTAAATGAATAAGCTTAAATAAATAAACTTTTTGGTAGGTAAATATATAATTTGGAATAAGAAAATTCGTTAAAACAAAGCTTTTAACAGGCTCATTATTTTAAATTATTTTTCGTTTAAAGTAATATATATACAAATTTATCAAGTGAATTATATAGCTATTATGAAAATTATTATTGACCAAAACGTCTTCATTAAAAATTTATTACAATGTAACTATAAATTAATTAAATATAAATAAAATAATTTTTTAAAAAATAATAATATTTTTTAGTTTTATAAATGGTAACTAGAAAACAAAATCTCCTAAGTGTAAGGAGGAAATAGTTAAATAACTTTACGTATAAGAATACTTGTACGGATGATGCAAATTCGTGTGATATAATTTTTTAATATAAAGCTAATTATATGATTTAACTGATTTAAATGCTAGCTTATAATTACCTTCAGTGGCAATTACATATATTATTTATATAAAATTACATACGTCAATCTACATGGATAAGTAAACATGCAACAAGAAGTTTTAGACAGATGATTCAATATCGGTGGATCATCATGCAAACAGAACATGACAAGGACGGTGTCCTTTTGACTTTTTTGTTTTAATAAGAAGAAAAAAGTTTAACTTTCAACGGAGAAATATTTATGCGTAATTTAATCGAAAACCATAATTAGTGCGTGATTAAGGGGGTTAAAAACTAGGTGGGAGTATTAAAACGGAAACATAAGTATTAGTGGTTGAGTTTCTAAGGCATTTTGACATATAAACCGAACCATGGTATTGTCATATATACTTGTCTGTACTCGTTTTCATGTTGGTGACCAGGTTTAAATTTATTAGTATTCGAAGTTTGATTCGTTCAATTTTCAATTCAACCTTCTTCAACTTCAAACCCATGTATATTTGCCCAGTCAAGAAAAACGAGTCACGACGCATTCCCAATTGCAAAACTGAACATCCCTTACACACACACACACACACACACATATATATATATATACACACATGCAAGTTCCTTCACCATCGTCATCAATAATCTATCAGTCATATCAAAGAAAAACTTGTCTGAAACAAAGAGCATATTACAGCTCGATTCTAAGAGGTGCATTGTTATATAAATTGAAGAGCATTGCTGTTTTTGTTTGACATGGCTAATTTCTCCAGGAGGAGGATACTTTTCATGGTTATAGTGATGGTGTTCATCATCACGGTTGCTTTTTCTGAAGGTGCAGCAAGTTCCAGGCCTTTGCACGATGAACATGATTCTGTGGAATTTGATAGTCTTCTGTTACAGTTCCTTCCACGTGGTCCTTTGAAGCCTTCGGCACCTGATCCAATTCGACCATAAGCCCAAAGTTGCAGCTTTTTGCCACATCGGAGAATTTCCACATATATATTCTTTTAACTGTTACATATCTACATGTTTTCCCTCACACATTCTTTTGTTCAGATTTTTGTTTTTTTTCTATTGTTCTATTTTCCCAAACATTCTACTTCTCTTGATAAATTTAATTCTTTTTCTTCTTCTAAGCAAATGGTACCTTGCATTACATGAAAGGATCCAACACTTACTCTCACATATACGTTACCTATGAGCAATGTTAATATAAATTTTGTTACAACATTTTGACACATCATAATATTCAATTTAAAGTGAATAATAAATAGTAAAATAATAATATATATACACTGTATCAAAATATATTTTTCCCGTTATCTAATTCTGTCTTTAAATATTTTAATCACTGAGATCTTCTCAATTTAATAATAATAATAATAATAAACAAAAGACTCTTTTACTATCACACTGTTCTTCTCAATAAAAATGTTAAAAAATTCTTTTCTATTAACACGCTCTTTGTATTGCTTGAAATGTATTAAAAGTAATCAAACTTGAATACTTGAAATGTAATAAAAATGTTAAAAAATTCTTTTCTATTAATACTTCCACTGTATCTTTTTAAATATCGATTTTTGGAAAATGTTTAGCTTCTGTTTATTTATTATTTGTAAATCTTAATATCATATTAAAATAATTGATACGTGTATTTATTAAGTAGATAGAGAGAAAAAGAAATGAATTAAAAATAATTGATACATTGTATTTCTTTGATTAGTGAAAAACAATCTTAGACGCAGATTATGCGGTTTTCTTTTCTAGCCTGTTGAAAAGGTGAATATGACTTGAAAAGGTAGGGTCTTCCATTTTCCATGTTCTTGACTTTTGACTAAATTGAGGTCAAAGCATTAAATATTGAATGGGTCATATCTCATCACAAATTACGTTTTCGCATAAGGTTTTTATTTAAGATAAATGATCTAATAATATAATGAAAACCATAAAACTTTCGTACATACAAATTTTTCATTTTGGATTACATTTTTTACTTTTTATTCTTCTTTTTCTTTAAATATAAAAATTATCTTTTTTATGACCATGCTGTTTTTAGTTCTTAGTTTCACAATAGGAAAACGATCCAACTTTTACCATTTCTTTGTTTGAAAATTACAAATTTAAGATATGAAATGTGCTAATTAGTGATGAAAAGTAGTTAATGCGTAAGAAGTCTTCGATCCAATTTGGAATTTTTTTAGAGATTGAGTAGTTTTCTCTTTATTAGTATGAAAATATGAATATTCAATATTTAATTAAATTTTAATTACGTTCTATATTTAATTATTTTTAATAGAACTTATGCTAATAATTCTTATTTTATAAAATATTTAAATTATTTTTATTTTCATCTGTTTAATTTTATTAACAAATAATAATAATATTATTGTTTCTGTTTTTCGTTTTAAATCTATCAATCAGTTTATACATTTTTTTAATCTTCTTTTTATTGGTTAATTCATTTTTTTAAGAAGAAAGTAAGCAGTTGATCGATAAATTAAAATAAAATGAAGAGGAAAAAATAAATTGATTCAGTTAATAAGTTAGAAATGAGATATATATATAATTTTCATGACAAGAATAAATAGACAAATATTTTTAATATATAATATTTTCTTAAAATAAATTTAATTAAAATATCCAAAATTTATGAAATAATTAAAAGTTAACTAAACTAGTTCTTATTTTTATTTTATCATTCTAAATGTTTTTTATTTTACTATTTTAAATGAGTCCATATAAATTTTGTTGACAAATTCATATAAACAGCTTATTATATGAATAGGTGATATTCATTATTCATTTTACTTCGTTCAATAGGTAAATTCTAATTGGCAATACATTATTTATTTTGCATATAATACTATCATGTTATATTAATAATGTTACATTGTAATTTGACATGTGAAACTATATCCAAATTTAACCGTTTTTTTAAAATTTAATTGTTTTTTAAAATTTAATAAATAAAAGTTACCTACAAAATAAATTAAAATTATTCAGAGTTAAGTGGTAAAAAAATTATATTTATTTTTGTAATAATAATTTTATTATTATTAAAACAATAAACATAAGAATTTGTTTTCACTAAATTAAGAGACTAAACATATTTAATTCTTTAAAATATAATGATAAAATTATTTTATATTAATGAAGTGCACACATACTACTTTTTCGTACTAATTTTTCCAATAAAAATAAAAAAAAATAAAATCATAATTGTAAAAATTAATATATATATATATATATATATATTTTATAATTTTATTGTAAATAGCTTTTGTTTCTTTTGTTGATAATATTTTATTATAAATAATTATTTAAGTTTAGAAAAATATTAAATTAAAAAAATTGAAGTTTAAAAAATTGATTAAATTTTAAAAAAGCCACTTAAGAATAAAATTGATAATTTATATTATTACGAGACGTAGAAAACTAATCCTAATAGAGATAGATATAATATAATTATGTAATATCCTATACACAAAAGTAAGATTAGAATTAAATTTATGCAAAGGTGACTTTCAAAGTTTCTCAAACGTGTATGGTTACCCGCGAAGTCCATGCGGCGAGGAGAGAAGAGGGAAGAGTGCGAGGCACAAGAATGTCCACAAGCATGGCGATTTTGCAGGGCCTTCAGACATTTCTGCTCTCACAAACCTTCATCACTATCACTTTTCCATTCGCGCTAGGCAAACTCCAAAGCAATTATTCTCTTCGCTTCTATTCTCATTCCGATCTCTCTTGCACGTTCAAAACCACAGCTCCCTCGCGTTCAACTTTGATCCATGATTTCTCTTCCACGCCGTTGGAAAATGTCCGCACGTGTTTTTCTTGGCCGGTGACACCTATTTGGCTGAGGTTCATATTCTCCGGAAATGGTACGGTTGTTGCTCATTTCGATTTCAGCGATCGCTGTTTGCAGAATCGAATCCTTGTCAGTTTGGCTTGCAGTGTTCTATCCCATTGCTTCGTGATTACTTGATTTTTGTAGAGATTTTACAATTCGTAAGACGTTGATAGGCATACTAAAGGAAGTTGCTGAAAACCTAGAAGATTAGAAGGTTAATAAATGCTGCTGAAGTTGGCAGAAGCAAAAGTTTTTGAGAGTGATATGTTTGATTGGACTTATATATAGTCATATTTTGAGGGAACCATCAATTTCATAACTCAAATTTTGTGCTCTCTTAGGAATGATGTTATATAAATAGTCCTCAGAGTATTGAATAGCCATTAATTTAATTCTTGTCGATATATCTCATTAACTTCCAAGTACTGGTTTTAAGGAGTTTTTAATACTTGAGGAACTATTTTGTATGATTTCTTCTTATACTTCAGGAATTATTTATGTAATGTGTTTACTTTAGGGACTATATAGGGAGAGTAATGCTCTAGGGTGGAAATTGTTAGTTTTCTTGTCATATTTTATATACTGCAATTCTGACTGAGACGCTCTTCCGTACTAAGATTGAGAAGAGGGGGCAATTTAGAGTCCCATGTACGCTGCGAAGACTATACATGGCTACAAAAAGTGTATGGTCGTGCTAATAAATTTTTTGATTAGGATTTCGGTCATAAGACAGGTTTTGTATGTATCTCAAGTCTCAATAACTTAGTGAGACTTGAAATGTTCTTCTTTCCCCCAATTAAATATGAATATTGTGATCCGAGCTAATAATCCATGCCAAGAGGCATGACTTTCAAAATCATGTTTTCCATTCATATTAAAAGCAGCGCATTAAGGTGGGATTGGCTCCCAAGACTGTGACCAAAATCTGTTATAATTCAAATATTGAATGTTGATTTTTTTAAAGTTTAAAACTAGTGCTATGTTTGTAATCTGAGACTGAACTTACAAAGTCAAATGACTTTTAGGAAATATCCTTCACCTATTCCAACATTCTTTGGATAAATAAATGAAAACTGAATGATTATGCAGCAGATAATGTTGTTTCTGTTATCAGCTGTTCCCTTTGAAAGACACTGAGTTCAGGCACATCAAATTGACTTTGTTTTATTCTGGCCATTTACTTTCATGTGTTGATCGTAATCAAGAACTTTCTAAATGCTATTGATTACAAATGATTCAGGGGATTCCGGAAAATATTGTTGTTGGTTCTCATGTTTGGGTTGGAGATCCAGAAGTAATTTGGATTGCTGGCCAGGTACTGAGTATCAATGGAGAAGATGCTGAAATTCAGATTAGTGATGAGAGGAAGGTAAACCGAGATGTTTAATAAGTCACATTCTTTCAATGTAGTGTTTCCAAATTTACTTCACATTTGTAATATTGCTGCCCACATGTGTGCTCATGTAATCTTGACCAATCATCTTCTATTCTGTTTCCATGTCACTAGGTTGTTTCCCATTTGTCAAAATTATATCCAAAGGATATCGATGCACCAGCTGATGGAGTTGATGACATGACCAAGCTTGCTTATTTGCATGAGCCAGCAGTGCTGCATAATTTGGAAACTAGATATGCGATGAATGAAATATATGTAAGATTACCCCCAACATTCAGTTTGAAATCATGGCAGAAAAAGCTTAGATGCAAGGGAAATATGATACATGATGAATAATTTAAACCGCAGCTATATATTGACATCTCTTTTATAATAATTTAAACCACAGCTATATATTGACATCTCTTTTATACTAATTTTACATCGAGGCAGACTTATACCGGAAATATTCTCATTGCAATCAATCCCTTCCAAAGTCTTTCACATCTCTATGATACTAATGTGATGCAAAGATACAAGGGATCAATGGTTGGAGATTTGAGCCCACATGTTTTTGCTATTGCTGAAGCAGCATATAGGTGAATTTGCGCCTCATATGCTCAACTTTTTTTTTAAATGGTATTCTTATTGCTGACTGGTTGTTTAAATTAGGGAAATGATGAATGAGGTGAAAAGCAATTCTATTCTTGTTAGTGGTGAGAGTGGTGCTGGTAAGACAGAAACCACCAAAATGCTTATGCAGTACCTGGCATATTTAGGTGGTCACACTGCATCAGAAGGCCGAACAGTTGAAAAACAAGTTCTAGAGGTAAGAGGGTTATCTAACTCTGGATTATGGTTGCTATTATTTCTGCATATTTTGTTGTAATTTTTACTGAAACATATTTTTAAAGCTGTTCCGCATGCTCTTTACCAACTATCTTACTCTCACCAGTCAATTTTGCGTAGTTAAAAATTGTTAGCTAATGAATTATTGATTTTTATCTTTTACTAATATTAGTTATGGCTAATGTATAACTCACTGCTGTATCATTTGAGAAACAGGGACAACATGATTATTTTTTAATAAATTTAACCTTTCATTTGCTGAGTTGAGATGAAAATGTGGGCGAGACTATGACAGAGAATCCATTTGAATAACATACACTTTGAGAAGTAGTATTTATAGAATAAGTCACAAATACAGGAATGAGACACTGTCTATGTTCTGCTTTTAATACATGATTTTACCACATGTGCTTCTTGCTATTCCAAGAAATCAAAATTTTTCCAATAAAAAGGAAAAACCTAGAAATGGATCACTAGTTAATGGGAGAGCTAGATCAATGTAATAAATACCTCACAAGATGTGTATGGTTGTTGCCTTCACAAAAGAGGTCTTGGGCTTCCTTAAAATATTTCACTACTTATCAATGGGAGAGCTAGAAATTTCTTCAATAAAAGAATAACCTTGAGATGGATCACTTGTTAATGGGAGAGCTACACCAACAAGATGTGTATGATTGTTGCCTTCAAATAAGAGGTCTTGAGTCTTTCTTCAAATATTTCACAATACTTATCATTTCATCCCAGTGACTGTTGTGAGGATAATTGATGAAGTGGCTTTCCGCACTTATTGGAAATGAGATATCTAGATGAATCATTGTGAGGTAATTTAGTTTCCAAATTAATCTTTGATATGTTTTGGGTTAAATTGAGTTTCCTTGTCCTGATTAGGGATGATAAATGGTTGGGGTGGGTATGGGTAGAGCTTATCCGCTACCTGCCTCGTCTATAAAAGCCACTCCATTACTTGTCAAGTATATATGACAATCAAACATAAATATGGTAAATAGAAGATATCGTTAAAAAACAATATTAACAATATCTACCAATATCAAACAATATCAAAAGTCTACGTTTCCCTAATGAACATAAAATCTAATATATCTAACACTTCCTTCAACTGGTGCATATGAATTGTATGTACCAAAAATACAATCAATTCTCAATCCCCTTAAATACTTAGTGAAAATATATGCTAACTGATCATTTGAGTTAACAAACTCAGTCTTGATGTCTCCAAATATAATCTTCTCTCAAATGAAATGACACTCAATCTTAATGTATTTGGTTCTTTCATGAAGACAAAATTGGAACTGATATGAAGAACTGCCTCATTATCACATAAATGTCATTTGAGTGACATTTTCAAATTGTAACTCTCTAAGCAATTGCTTAAGCCAAACAAGTTCATAAGTGGCTGAGGCCATATCTCTATATTTTGCCTCTATACTAGATCTTGCCACAACACTTTTTTTCTTGATCTTCCAAGAAATCAAGTTACCACCAATGGTGACACAATATCCGGAGGTAGATCTTCTATCAAAAGGAGATCCTGCCCAATCCGGATGATTATCTGTAAGGTAATTTAATTTCCCTACCAATCTTCTATATTGCTCAAGATTTGAAGTAGGTTCCCCCTGATTTGGTAAGAGTTTGGTATTTGGATCCATGGATGTGTTAACAAGTTTTGAATTCATCAAACCAATTTTGTCCGAAATATCTAATGCATAATTCCTTTGAAATATAAAAATACCATCATTGGATTGTGCTACCTCAATACCCAAGAAGTATCTGAGTTTGCCAAGATCTTTGGTTTGAAAAGGATAGCAAAGGTGTTGTTTTATCTGGGTGATGCCATGGTGGTCGCTGCTTGTAAGAATAATGTCATTAACATATACTATCAAATAGACATATCTAGCATTTGAGTGACGGTAAAAGAATAAATGATCTGCCTTACTTCGAGTCGTACCAAATTGTTGAACAACGCTGCTAAATTTGTCAAACCAGGCCCTAAGAGACTGTTTTAAGTCATATATAGATTTGCGAAGATTACATACCAATTCAGAAGACTCCCCCTGAGCAACAAATCTGAGAGGTTGCTCCATATAAATTTCTTCCTACAAATCTCCATTGAAAAAACATTTTTGACATCCAGTTGATAAAAAGGACATTGTTGAAGAGCCATGGCCAGAAATAAATGAACAAAAGCCATCTTTTCCACGGGAGGAAATGTATCTCCATAATCCAATCCAAAAATTTGTGTGTAGCCTTTGGCTACAAGTTGAGCTTTGAGGCAATCAATAGTACCATTAAGACTAACTTTGATAGAAAAAACGTACTTGCAACCAACAACAGATTTTCCAGATGGTAATGGGACGAGCAACCAAGTTCCACTATTCTAATGAGCATAAAGTTCATCTAGCATGGCCTGACGCCAACCAGGAGGGACTAAGGCATTATTGACAGATATAGGGATGAACATTGAAGAAATAGATGAAAGGCAACTATAAAAAGTTGAAGATAATCTATGGTAACTCAAAGCAATATAATGTGGAGAGAGATTACGAGTGGAACGTATACCTTTATGGAGAGCAATTGGGAGGTTAGACTTAGTTGTAGGAGCCGAAGGAGACAAAATAGTTGGCACTTGAAGTGAGTCACTTGGTGGTTGTTGGGAACAATGTCTTCAACTGTAAACCTGAAGGGGTGGTGGAGGAGGAGAATCCGACGGTGGACTATGCATAAGAGGAGGATCATAGATAACATGAATATTAACAATAGTGGATGGAGACACATCAAAAGAAGATGAACCCTTAAAGTAAAACGAAAATTCATTGAAGGTTACATTTACAGAAACAAAATAACGGTTAAGAGAAGGAGAAAAACACTTGTATCATTTTTTAGATTGAGTAAATCCTAAAAACACACATTTGTGTGATCTAGGAGATAACTTATCAAGTTTAGGACCAAAATTTTGAACAAAACATGTAGACCCAAAAACTTCCATAGGCAAGGGATGGAGAGGTTCATGAGGAAATAAAATAGAATGAGGAATTTTGTTATCTAAAATCGAAGACGACATACGATTAATAAGATATCATACAATAAGAATAACATCACCCTAAAAATGTTGAGAAAGCTCACCATGAATCAATAAGAGGCCTATTCTTGCTCTCAACCACCCCATTTTGTTGAGGTATAAAAACATATGAAGTTTGATGGAGAATGCCATGAGAAGCCATAAATTGTTTGAAAGAATTTGAATGATATTTACGACCATTATCAGTTTGCAAAGTTTGAATAGAAATACCAAACTGAGTTTTAATTTCATTATAAAAAGTATGAAAGATATAAAATAAATCAGAACGATTTTTCATTAAAAATAACCAAGTACATATGGAATAATCATTAATAAAAGTGACAAAATATTGAAAACCTAAATTAAACTTAATACGACTAGGACCCCAAATATCAGATTGCATAAAGGCAAAAGGGGATGAAACATGTTGTGAAACACTACTAGGAAAGGAACTATGACTATGTTTCCTTAATTGACACGACTTACACACTAGACTAGACAATTTGGTCAAGTTGGGAACCAACTGTTGCAATTTGGCCAGACTAGGATGACCTAACTTAGCATGAAGGAGAGATGGAGAGTTCGTAACTGTGGCAACATGTGTAGAAGGGCAGAGATGATAAAGACAATGAGAATCACATTCGGTGCCAATCACCTGTCTCAAACTTCGGTCCTGTAAACAAACAAAAGTTTTGGTAAAAGAAATAACACCATAAAAAGAACGAAATTAGACGAGTAATAGATAATGAGTTAAAAGGAGACCCAGGGACATAAAGAACATTATCAATGGATAAAAAAGGAAAAAGGTTAATGGTCCTGACACCATGAGCTAAAACCCTAGACCCATCAGCCATTGTAACAGAAGGTAAATTATTCGGAGAGGATAAAGAGGAAAAAAAAGATTTGTTACCAGTAATGTGATATGTGGCTCCTGAGTTAAGAACCCAAGGACCAATAGATGAAGATAGAGTCAGACGATCCTCATACCACTTAAGAAATTCATTGAAGAGAGCAGATTTATCGACAATATCAGATGGAGGGGGAATCAGTTTGAGCAACAACAACAGAGCGAGTTGGATGACCATGTAATGCATAACACCTGTCAATCTTGTGGCCTAGCTTGCCACAATGGTCACACTTGTGACGCCCTTTTCCTGGCTTGCGAGAGCAGTTGTGATCATCATGTTGAGATGCCAAAGCAGAAGAATCATTTGTAGAAACAAGTGTATCATTAATAGGTTTACCTGACACACACAAAAGGGTGGAACAAGTAGAAGTAAAATTCGGTATAACAAGGAACCCAAAATTTGATCATGGACATGGGAATATTTATTAGCAAGTTTGTGTAAAGCCAATACCAAGAAGAACTTTGACTCTTGTTCTATTTCTTGTGGTGGAGTAGAGGCAAGAGGTCAAACCTAATTAAATTCATGAAAAAGAGCATGGTGTTACCAAAATAATCAGCCATAGATTATTGATTTCGTGGAGCAACAACATTGAAAAGATCGTGACAAACACCATATAGACGTTAAGTATCATTGGTGTGTAATAATTTGACTTGTTCCAAAACTTTAGAGCATGTTCTATTGGTGGGTTTAAGAGGGAATAAGAGGGACAAACAATTATAAATGTCTGTGTGGTGGGTTTGTTGTGTGTCAGACTATTATAAAGTCTGTTTGGGGGGTTGTTTTCTTTAGTTTTTGGAGTTGTTTGATAGACAATGGGAAGGGAGAGATAGGTCCTCTCAAAAGACATGGTGTTGTGTGTGTTCTATATTCTAGTGCAGAGCAAGCTGTCTGGTCTATCTGCAAGATCATCCAAGAACCTGTCTTGGAATTCTTTGAGGAAATAATAAATTTTGGGTACCTATGACCGTGTTTCTCGTTGAGCTGCCTCTCGCTAAGCGACCTGGACATGTCGCTAGGCGGACATGGATGGCCTTGATGGGTGATTTTGAGCTTGCATAATCCTTGTTGATAGATCTTGACTTCCTTATTGACCTTTGTTTAGTTATTTTCCTTTTTGATGGGTCCATTGGTTGGACCCAAGTCATCAAAATGTTCATGCGCATTATCACTTTGGAAAATGCAAGTTCGAACTTAAAATTGATTTTTTATCTCTTGATAAAAGATTGGATTATGGAAAACAACTTGAATTGATTTTTCGTTAAAATCAACAAAGTGCATTGATAATAATGATCAATACAGGGGAATTGACATAATTAATGTAACGTAGACAATTTGGAAAGAATTAGTGCTTCTTGTTGTAACTTGGCAAGACTAGGATGATCTAGCTAAGTGTGGATGAAAACAAAAGAATCCACCAACTAACCAACGTGGGTAGAGGTCTAAGTTAATAAAGTTCATGTGATTGACATCTGGAGCCAATTATCCAGCCAAACTCGGATCCTATAGGGCAACAAAATCTTTAATAAAAAATGAAATAATCAATAAAAGAGTTAAATGACTCATTGATAGTAAAATTCAATTGAGACTGTAGAATATTGAGGAAATTATCAACCAAACAAGATGGTACGAGATGGAGAGTACCAAATTAAATGAAATGTTTGAGACCAAACAGCAAAAGGAATAAAGGGTAAATTACTTAAACTAGAAAAAAAATGGAGAAAAAGGATTTACTGAATGTGATATGATCAATAACACTAGAATTAAGGACCTAAGGACCAAGAGATGTGGATGTGGACTTAGACACCAGTAGAGGGATTACTTGTGTGCACAACACAAGTAGTAGAACTGGATGTCTCATGTTCCTTGTATTATTTGAGGAAGTTTGTGAAGATGGAAGGGTTGCCTAATTGTCACAGTCTGCATATCAGCTATGGATCACCAAGGAGGGAGAGAGAGGAAGCAAAAAGGGCTGGGCAGGTAATAGGCGGCTTTCCAGGGCAGTTGAGTAACCCCAACATGTATGTATGTGTGCTGGCTGAAGGCATGGCCAGTGAGTAGCCATGAGTAGTGAAGTTGTAACTGAGAGAGAAAACGGAGCTTCTAGGAGGGGTGCATTAGAGCACATGCTGTTTTTAAGTTCAAAGTTGCAAATCTGTGACTATTTCTCATAGTCAACATGGTGATTGTCTTGTGCGAAAATTGCTTGCCAGGAAAATTTCTGGAAAACAGTAGTAGCAGTTGGCATGAAACATGGTGAAAAAAAGGAGGCCCAGAGGGGGAAAGGAAACTAGAAAAGTACATGGTTTTCCAAAATTTTTGGCACTGATATATAATGGGATCAGTAGGTAGACATATGTTAGGGTTTTCTTGTTAGGGCCTATATACCATGTTGAGATGAAATATATAAAAAGCAATTGGAGAGAATCTGTGTATAACTAACACCCTCGAGAATATTATTTATAGAACAAGTCACAAATACAAGTATCATTATTTCCTCATTTCTGTCTTTGCATAGAAACATAGCTACCTTATTTTCATTGATTGTGACGAGTTTCAGAAGGATCTAACCGATCAGGACACTCTTCAATATACTTATTGTAGCAACCTAACAAGCAGTTGATCAAGGAAAAAAATTTAATTAGATTAATTTCATGTGAGAGAGTCTGCTGAAATAGACTCAATATTTTCTATTGATATCAGGATCTTGGTTGTGATAAGATCATGTAGTAAACTAGTCCAACCAAATTCCAGTCTTTTCTCCTGTTTTTCTAATATTTTGTAATCTTCTTTGTATTCTTCTTGGTGAGTCAAGTAGTTCTTATTTCATGTCTTATTTCTGAGTTATGTTGAACTCATCAATCTATTTTTTAAATTGTAATGATGCAGTCAAATCCAGTTCTTGAAGCATTTGGTAATGCAAAAACTGTTAGAAATGACAATTCCAGGTAAGAGATTTCTGGTTATGTTTCTATTATGCTTGGTTTTTTATATTACATTATGTACGTGATAAACATATCCTTTTTATGCTACACTTTTTCAGCTATATACTTGATTTTCTGAATTATTTCTAGTATATAGTTTATATTCATATCATGGGTGCAGGTTTTTGAATAATTGACTCAATTTTTCTTCATCTTTTGACTATATCATCATTTACATGCTCAATGCTTTTTAGTTATTGGGCATCATAAAGGTTGTTTCTCATTTATGAATTAGTGATTTCAATAATTAGTAGCAGTTTCATACTTCTGTTTCTTTTATTTTCTTGCAGCCGTTTTGGAAAATTTGTTGAGATCCAATTTGATAAGTTTGGACGAATATCTGGTGCAGCCATTAGAACTTATCTGCTTGAGAAATCTCGTGTTTGCCAAATCTCAGATCCTGAGCGTAACTATCACTGTTTTTACCTTCTCTGCGCTTCTCCTCCAGAGGTAAGCAATTCAAAGCTTCATCTTCTATTCACTATTCTTCATGTCATTTTATTGGCAGCATCCTGATTTCATTTAGGAAAAGGAGAAATATAAGTTGGGAGATCCTAAATCATTTCACTACCTTAACCAATCCAATTGCTACGAATTAGTTGGTGTTAATGCTGCTCAAGAATACCTTAGCACCAAGAGAGCCATGGATATTGTGGGAATCAGTCAGGACGAGCAGGTATCACTAAAACATTTGTTAGTGTTTCTAATAATTCATTTAGGTGTCTTTCAAACAAAACTTCTATGAAAACTTAGTTACATGTTTCCTCACTTCCTCCTCTCAGGATGCTATTTTCAGAGTTGTAGCTGGTATTCTTCATCTTGGAAATATTAACTTTTCAAAATCAGAAGAAACTGATTTTGCAGTTCTAGAAGAAGAAGAATCCAAGTTTCATCTGCAAACAACAGCAGAACTTCTTATGTATTGCCGAATTTTTACTGTTATCCTTTCCAAAATCTTGTATAGATATTATTTATCAATTGAATTTATTCATATTCCAGGTGTGATGTGCATGCTTTGGAAGATGCACTGTGTAAGCGTATGATGGTTACTCCAGAAGAAATCATCAAAAGAAGTCTTGACCCTCTGGGTGCCACAGTTAGCCGGGATGGTTTAGCCAAAACCATATATTCTCGTTTATTTGACTGGTAATGTGATTTTTCATATATATATATATATATATATGTATGTATATGTGTATATACACATATACATATATATGTTTATATACATGTATATATATATATATGTTTGTGTGTATGTATCTATATGTCTATGTGCATATATAACATTTATTTTTTATTTTTCTGTAGAAGGAATATCAAATACAATTATTTGTTTTTGTCATGTCCAGGTTAGTTCAAAAAATTAATATCTCCATTGGGCAGGATCCTAGCTCAAAGTGTCTCATTGGTGTTCTTGACATATATGGCTTTGAAAGCTTCCAAACAAATAGGTGAGAATATATTTTCTTAATGCAATGTTGTTATTGTATGATAGGATGGGCTCTAGGCCCAAATCTAATGGGTCGAAGGATTTATATTAGATAGGGTTAAATTAGTTTATTTCACATTTCATTATTTTCTATTTTCTTTTTATTTCATAATGTTAGACGATGACACTTACAGGGCTGTTATCAAATTACTTGGTAGTTTTAGGCTATTTAAGGTAATTGTTATTGTGTTAAGGATATGAAGAAATGAATGATATTAGTATTATTTCCTTTTTTAGCTTCTTTATTCTCTAGTTTAGGTTATTTATTACAGTAGCTCTAGATTTATTTTGTAGTCATTGTATGCTTGCATACTCTAATTTAGGAAGACACAAACAGACATATTCACAAAAGAAGGTCTCATACAGCCACATCCATGTTAGTTAAATATATATATATAATTGAAACCAAGAAACCTAAATACACTGTATAAGAGAATAAATTGACTATAGGGTAGAAGATGAGAGAGTACACTTATTAATATCTAGCTAGCTTCTAACTCAACAGTCCGTTACAGAGATGTTAGTTGACTACCTGACTAACTACTTAGCAACATAACGTAAAATACAACAGAATAGTAATTTTATATTGAGTTGGAGAAGACATATTTGCAAGCAAGCTCTCCCTTTCATTTTGGTGTGGTAGTAAATAAGATAAATCCATGCTGATATGTAGTTCCCTCATTGTAGCTTTGAGCAGTTTTGTATAAATTTCACAAATGAAAAGCTACAGCAACACTTCAACCAGGTATGAGGTTAGTTTTTCATATATTTTACAATTCCCACTGTGAGACTTTTCTCTCAACATTCAATCTGATGCCAATGATGCGCTGCAGCATGTGTTTAAGATGGAGCAGGAGGAATATACAAAAGAAGGGATTGACTGGAGCTACTTAGAATTTGTAGATAATCAAGATGTACTGGATCTCATTGAAAAGGTTTCTACCAACTTTTAGTCTGTGCTTTAGTATTTATTAAAGGATCTTCTTAAATCATACCTTATAAGTTTTTATTTTAGTTATATTTTTGAAATTCAGAGGCTAACAATTACTGACCCACATTTCTAATCTGAGGACCATTAATTGTGAAATTTAATACCATGGTTTGCTGCTATATGTGAACATAGTTTAAACACTGCCTACCTTAAGGGTGGCAAATTTCATGAAAGCTTAAACTTAGATAGAGGGCTGGAGGCCCACAAATGGATTTTATGTCTGAAACACACCTTATATAGGTTTGGTGTGTAGAGAACTACTTATGCCTATTTTGCTTTTTGCTTGAATTTAACTTGATCAGGATGCACAGGCACACCAAGGATTGAACTCTTCTTTACCACTTGGTCACAAACTTTTGAGACGTTTAAGAATAAAATATCCTACATACTTTGTTTTCACAGGCTCAACAATTGTTTCTATAACTCTGACAAAAGCATCTCAACAGTCAATGTTTAGAGAAATTGAGGGGAATTTCTGGACATTGTGTTTCTGCATGCGGGGCTTTTTATGACGTGTTGTTTTATTTGTTAAGGATTGGTTATCTTCGTTTTTATCTATATGTTTCTTTAAACAGTTGTATCACTGTAGAAAAATAAAGAAAACTATTGTTGCAACCGTTGTATTTGTAAAATCTAATAAACTTTGATAATTGGTATACAATGTATACTTTATTCTTACCGCCATAGTTTGATGTAGATTACTTAAGTATCCCACATTTTTCATAAAGACTAGGTTTTCTGATAGATTATGCTTTGCAAAGGCCTCTGTGTTTGGTTAGACATGTGTCATCAACTGCCATTACTAGGTCTAAATTATCTTGAGTGCAAGGTTGTTTACATGAATAATAATTCTGGCATAATCAATCCTATGATAATTTCTTATTGTAAAAGAGAAACTATTTAAGTTGAAATTTCTGGTACATAATTTACCTAACGTGCTTCTGCTAGGCTCAGATGCCTGGCAGTTGGCTGGGTTTACAATTGGTGGTGTGTATTTGTTGTCTTGTGTTAGACCTGTACACATTATTCATTGCCAATGGACCACATATGCCTCTATTCTAGCAAAGGAAGCCTTGAGGCAGTTATCAATATTCATAGTTTTGGAACGATTCGAGGAATATCATCTACTAATCATTCTGTGGTTAAGATAAGTTTTATTAATAGCTTCTCACAACATGCTTTTGCTATGTGCTGGATTCTGTTTTGAAATATTTCTGGAATATTTGTTTCAGAATTTGCTAAGATAGTATCCTCTGAATCTACTTTCAGAATGGCATCACTGATATCTATAATTCTCTTTTTCAGAAACCTGGTGGAATTATTGCTCTGCTTGATGAAGCTTGGTATGAAGAAATTTCTTAATTTTTTATTGTTTATGCCTTTATATTTGAATAAGAGAGAAAAATAGAGAAATGGAAGGCATTCTTTCCTCACAAGAAAAGATTTTACACAATGTAGAACTTTCCCAATGGCATATTAAGTACCATAACTGTGTCAAGCGTTATTTCTTTGAATTGATTGTTACTGTTTTAGTAAATGGCAGCATAAGTTTTCTGCATGTAATATGTGATGCATCGTATTTGGCACTATAAGGATTTGAAAGTCATTCTTACAAATTTGAAGTGAAAGAATGAGCAAGTTTTGGTCTCTTTACCAATAACTTCTCCAAGGAAAAATGTACACTAACTTGTGAATGTTTCCTGATAATTTGTCCTTGAGAAGTTCATGGATTATATTTCAAAATTGTTCATACGCAGCATACGAAGTTGTTACAATTTTGATTTTTTTAATAACTAGTACCCTTATTGGCATGTTCATTGTCTGCTTGCAGTATGTTTCCTAAGTCAACTCATGAAACATTTTCACAGAAGCTTTATCAGACATTCAAAGATCACAAACGCTTCATTAAGCCAAAATTGACACGTTCAGACTTCACTGTTTGTCATTATGCAGGAGATGTGAGTTTGATTTTTCAACATTACTATGAAATTTTTTTCCCGATTTTCTGCTAAAACTTATTATTTAGCCACTTCTTTTCAGGTTCAGTATCAATCTGAGCACTTTTTAGACAAAAACAAAGACTATGTTGTTCCTGAACATCAAGAGATGCTAAGTGCTTCCAAATGTTCATTTGTATCAGGTCTTTTCCCCCCACTTTCTGAGGAGTCAGCCAAATCTTCTAAGTTTTCTTCCATTGGTTCTCGTTTCAAGGTTTATAAAATATGGTTCTTTATATTGTCAGTATCTGATAGGCCTTACCTCAATCCAAAGGCCAGAAGGTTAATACTCTTGTACTTATTTGTACAGCTACAATTACAACAATTGATGGACACACTCAATCTGACAGAGCCACACTATATTAGATGCGTGAAGCCAAATACACAACTAAAACCTTTCATATTTGAACATATGAACGTCATCCAACAATTACGATCTGGTGTAAGTCTAATTAAGAATTAAGTTCTGACATATTTTCTGAGTAGAACTGTTGACACTTCCATTGCCTGATACACTCTTACTAGCTACTACTTTCCTATTCTCTTTCAAGTAAATACTGGATTTATTCGGTCAATCCTTAATTAATTACTCTCCTATCTGTTTATTCATATTGAATAGGGGACAACTGGAAATTACATTTAAAAATAACTCGCATAATGTGATGAAATACAATTTCCAATGGCATGTAGCTTCTCTAATTAAACTTACCCCTGTGGAGTTTTCGCCCATTGTGTTATTGTAGGGTGTTCTTGAAGCAGTAAGAATTAAATGCGCTGGATTTCCCACTCACTGGACCTTTCATGATTTTATTACTCGATTATGGATTCTTGCTCCGGAGATTCTTCGTGGGAAGTAAGTTCAGCATAACCCAATTTTAGCCATGTTACTTTTACTCAATAGTCTTGATATCATGCTTTCTAGTTTGACATTTATTTGGTTCCCCATTTTGAAAGTGATCTGTATTTATGCAGCTTTGATGAAAAAGTTTCGTGTAAAAAGATTTTGGAGTCAATAGTCTTGATATCATGCTTTCTAGTTTGACATTTATTTAGTTCCCATCTTGAAAGCGATCTGTTTTTATGCAGCTTTGATGAAAAAGATTCGTGTAAAAAGATTTTGGAGAAGATTGGGCTGACAGGTTATCAGGTACGGCAAGAAATCTATTGAATTTTGTTATGTTTAAAGGAATTCAAAAGTTATTATTTTTTTAAGTAATTTGATATCATTCTACTTTAAAGTTGCTGTCATTGATTTCTCGTAATCTCTTTCTGGTTTAGTTCATTTGACTGGGTGCGTGAAATGAAATTTGTAAACCACACTCGATGTATGGCAAATGATTTATATTCTGAGTCACATATGTTGACCAAAATTCTTTATTGTGAGGTGCTTTTCTATGTTGAGCTGAACTTGTGACCTACCAATTTTGCAGATAGGGGAAACAAAAATATTCTTAAGAGTTGGTCAGATGTCTGAATTGGATGCTCGAAGGGCATTCCTGCTTAGTAGTTCAGCTACTGTTATTCAAAAGAATGCTAAAACTCGTTGTAGTCGGAAAACATATATTGATTTGCGAAAGAGCTCTGTTTTCCTACAATCCATTTGCAGAGGTTAGTTTTTTGTCTTTTTTGTATTATGTGAAGGACAAAAGGCTGCCTTGGTATGGGGAGTCCTTAGAGGCAGGAAAATATGAAGTGTTTCGTTTTTAGGTTCACCTTCATTCTATTGAAACTACAAATCCTTTTTCTTTTATAGTTCTCACTGATTATTCTGTAGTCTTGAAGCCTAATCGCAAAGGGTGGGGAATGAAATATAGTACTGTCATATCATATTTGGAGGGAAACATAAAAGAAACTATTTAATGATCCTTGAGAAGAAAAAGGAAGCATTGCACACAGGCACATGAGAAAGGAATCCTCTTCTATATCTGTGGCAGTGATTTTTATTGCAGAAAAGTTACTTTCCATTCATTTATGGCGTTATCTCTGTACCTTGTGTTAATTTTCCCTTCTATGAAACATAGTATAGTCGACACAGAAGCTATAAAGTGGTGTGGAGATCATTATCTGACAGCTGATTAAATCCCTCCACTCAAGATATGTGACAATAAATAGCTTAAATATAGAAGCAATTAAAATAGCGCAGACATATGGGAGACAGCCGAAATTTTTATTTAGAAAACTCTTGGAAAAAACCATAGGTTAACCATAGATAACATTGGGTACAAAAGTGTATCAATCAAGGGCACAAGTCTGTGCTAACAGCCAGCCCATCGATAAAACAACAAAACTTACAATAGAAATGATCACCAATCAAACTGTTGAAAATGAAGAACTAGATGTCATGATCCTTCTGATAAAATCTCTGCCTGATTCAAAATGTTGACAAATTCACAAACATAGTTTCACTGTAACAGCTCAGTGAATAAGCGAGGATGGCTTTCTTTTCTTTTCTATCAATTGAGCTTATTGTCCCTTGAAATTGGTCTCTCCCATGTGCCCTAATCAGATCTCTCTCCACTTGGACAAGTGAGACATGGAACGGGTTTCAATTTTTGGGCCTTTCTCCACCTAGAAATGTAGTCCTTACCCAAAAATATCTATTAGTTGATGAAATGAATACATAATGAAGACTTTTTAGAGTTCATTTTGCCTGGCATTCTTTTCCCATAACTTCTGCCTTGTTTTCTATGACAGTTTCAAAGGGACTCTGAAGTTTAGGTTTTAGATATTTTGCATAAGAATCTTCAAGCATTTACTTTATTTATTACAAGTGGAAACGAGCACTACGTGCATGCGTATCTTCTCTTTTTTTTTATAGATAGTTAATTTAATTTAAAAAAAATAACTGAATTTTAATAAATAGTGATTTAAAAGAAAAAAATAGTGAAACAATTATTTTAATTTAAAAACAATTAAATTTAAATTAACGGTCATTTAAAGGGTAAAAGTGGAAATGTAATTCTTTTAAACATTTATTGTTTCAACTTTTAGGAGAATTGGCTCGAAGATTGTATTATCACATGAAATATAGGCAAGTTGCTGCAGTCAGAATTCAAAAGCAGATGCGACGAACACTAGCTAGGAAGCAGTATGTTGAAATAAAGTTCTGTGCAAATGTGTTGCAGACAGGTTTTCGAGCAATGGCTGCTTGTAATCAATTTAGATATAAAAAGCAAGCATATAGAAAGCAGACTAGTGCATCAATAACTATTCAGGTTAGAGCTGTCATGTTAATGTTGGGTAAATTATGTTTTGTCCCTCAAAATACCTTGAATTTTTGTTCAGTCCCTATTAAAAATAATGCTAGTCCCTAGATTTAATATAAAGTTGTAGGGACAAGCAACATATAAATTTTTATGAGGATTAAAAACAAATTTTTAGATGTTTTGAGGGAAAAAATATATTTTACCATATTTTTTAAATGCCTTTCAGTTGTCTGAAATTTTAGGAATGAAAAAATGCAGTCCTATTGGCGTCGACATAAAGCTCTCGTTGACTATCAGAACCTTAAGAAAGCACCAATCATTCAACAAAGCAGCAGCTCCTGTGATACACAGGAAGAGAAGGTTGTATATTTTAATATTTTGATAGGGGAATATGTAATTGTTAGAGATATAATTCAAAACTATTTTGGAGCTTTCTCTTATTTGCTTACAGCTTTTGGAGAGACTACATTTTCTGGAAGAAAATTAATTAGGATTGTCATTGAAGCTGTAAATTTCAATAAATACAAAAGCACGTGAACCACCTTCTTCTAGCATAATCATCTTGAATTTCCTGCGGCTGATATAAAAAAATTAACTGGTTTGCTATTATGTTATGCCAGGTTTCAGAGACTCCTCTGCAAAATGAAAGTCCTTCTATGGAAGAATCTTCATATCCCGTGCATGAAGAATCCTCAAATCCTGTGCAAGAAGACGAAAGTATTGAAGCTATCAGGGATTCTTCTAGTCCTCTCAAAGACACCGACAAGATTGAGGTTCTTGCTGTAGAAATAAAAAACTTAAAGGTAAAGAATAGTATATCTACTACCGAATATCTATAAAATATGCAAAAACTTAAAGGTAAAGCATAGGATATCTACTACCGAATATCTATAAAATATGCAATATAAGATCATTATTTTATTTTAGAGTTGTGGTTTCTATATATGTTTTCTTTTTTAATTGTGATTGGGAGTTTAGTTTTGATATGAATTAGATTTAGTTCTCTCTATTGTAATCATTACATGTCCTATTTTATATCCTAGTGTTTTCTTTCGTACTTAAATCCATATAATTTCATTATGCTATTAGAGCTATAGCAGCCTCCATGGCATGCCTTATCATTTTTTCCATTGTCGAGTTCTTTAAAATCTAGCACTCTACTGTGATGATGTCACATCTCCATGGCTCTTTTCTTCCCATTGGCCATGCACAAGATTATGGCCACCAAAACCAACCCCTACACAACATCAATTGTTAGATATATTATATCTTTTATCTTTTAGTTAGTTTGTTATTATTTCTCATTTGTATTTTGGGCTTAACCCATATTTCTTCTATTATAAATAGAGAACCCTATGTGTGTATTTAACACAAGGGAGATTAATTCAAATATAGTTTTTCACTATATTCAACATGGTATCAAAGCAAGTTCTCTGATCCTCTTCTGGTGGTCTCTGCTGTCTGCCGGCGGCCGGCCGCCATGACCTCCGGCAGCCCCTAAAATCTCAGTGGGCAGTCCATTTTTTCTTCTTAAATCTCTGCCAAAGTCAGCACCAGTCCAGAGCCAGTGTGCCACTGCTGTCGCCGCCACTTTCCGCTGCCGTCGCTGCTAACTCTGGCCACCGTCGCCGCTGCCACCGCCGGCCATCGTCACAGTTTCAACCGGTGACCTGCGGATCTGGACCGTCTCTTCGAGCGACGGCCAACCACGCCGGTTTCGAGAGCCGCTTCTCAGTCAAGCGCCGCCACGCAGTGCTTCTTTCCGGCCATTCCGCCGCCGCTGCCGTTGCCGTCGCCGTTTGCTTCGGCGAAGTCAAGGGTTAGGTGTGCCTTGAGAAGCGCAACCCAACCCTAGCGGTCTCGTTCTCCGAAGCCTCCGCACCAGCTGTCACGCGTCGCTTCTTCTCGGCCAGTCTCGGCCGCGTGTTCTGCACGCGCCGCCTTCCCGGTGTCGGAGTTTCACCGCGACACCTCCATAGCCGTCGCCGGACCTTCCTCTCTCTGTTCAGACCCTCCAGAGCAGCCATTGCTGCCATCTTCGTCTGTCTGTGCCGTTTGCCGCTGTCCGGCCGTTTGCCGCTGTCCGACCGTTTGCCGCTGTCTGCGCCGTTTGCCGCTGTCCGGCCGTTTGCCGCTGTATGCTTCCAACCACTGTAGGCCCCATCACCTCGTCAGTTAGTGATGGCAGTCCCTGTAGTTTTGTCGCTTCCAGCCACTACAGGCCCCATCAGTCAGTGATGGCAATTTAGTCCCTACAGTTTTATAGCTGTCAACCGCCGCTGTAGTCGCTACTGTCTCAAACAGACGCAACTGTGTCAATTCTTCTTGGGCTAGAGTTTAGTTCGATCTTCTTGTGATACACTGCTAAGTATCACCACTTGGGAGTTGTCCAGCAAAGAATTTTGGACCTCCAACATATCTTTGATGCCTTTGTTTCAGCATTGTAGCTTAATATTTTGTTTTGTTTTAGTGGTCCAGCAACTGTGATATTCCACATTTCCGCCCTTCACACTAAGGAGGAGTACGTTTCCAAGACACTGCAAGTCACATATATGGGTGTAGTCCCTGCAGTTTTGTAGATTTCAGCTACTACTGTTGATCCCGTCACCCAGCCATCATTGATGAGGATTTAGTGTAGTCCCTGCAGTTTTGTAGCTCTTAGCTTTCAGCTACCACTGTTGATCCCGTCACTCATCCATCATTGATTGGGAATCAGTCCTTGCAGTTTGTCATTGTCCACCACTGCTCTCTTTCATCCACTTTTGAAGTTGAAGTTTCACAAGCTACTGTTAGTCCATGTTTGCCTCACACTCTTAAAGACAAATCATCTAGTTCAACACTGAGTTCATCTATTCCAAGCTTAGTTCATACAATTTGTATGCTCCAGCTTGAGGGGGAGTGTTAGATATATTATATCTTTTATCTTTTAGTTAGTTTGTTATTATTTCTCATTTGTATTTTGGGCTTAGTCCATATTTCTTCTATTATAAATAGAGAACCCTATGTGTGTATTTAACACAAGGGAGATTAATTCAAATATAGTTTTTCACTATATTCAACATCAATCATTAACATTTTTTCTCTGTTCTCTCCCTATTTAGAATTATTATTGGTTTTCCATTGCCATATTGGTATTCAGACGGAGAGCATGAATGATAAAGTCATCTCTTTCATGCTGACAATCAGTCCCGCAGTCCACTTCTGATCATAGCAATGGTGACTTTTCTTCCTATTTAAAATTATTCCATCTGGCCGTGCTGCCTCTAATCCCAGATGCTTTGGCCCATCTTTATCATAGATGCATGCAGTTTGGCCCCCATCTCTGGTCCCAGATGTATTTTGTCTCCCTCTCCCATCTTAAGCACCTTGACCGACCCTATCTCTGGTCACAAATGCGTGCGACTGCATTATATTTTTATTTAATTCTCTTATGTTTCATTGTAACATGCTTAAAGCCCTATAAACCTTAGTCTGTACGGAGTGTTACTATATCTAGGAGATACTGAATAATATAATCATTTTATCTTGGAACATCATAGAGTATCTTAGATAATTTTTTAGTAGTGGTTTTCACATTTCTTTATATGCTTTTTATTGGTTTCCTTAATAGTTCACTATCATTATAATAAGGACTAATGCTTTTTATTTGGTAATACATCATTACACTTAAATCAATATTTTTTATTTTAGGCTTAAATATGTATAGTCCTCCAAATTGGGGGTTCTATTTGTTTTGGTCCTCCAATTAAAAGTTTTCCTTTTAGTCTTTCAATTTTGTAAAATGTTATTGTTAGTCGTTGGGGTAGACATTACTAGAGATGTTGATGATGTGACAAATGGTGATCTACTGAGCATTTGTCACATGAATTTAAAAGTTTTTTGAGGGCTTAAATATGTTTCAAGTCTTCCAAATTAGATATTTTTTGGTCTTTAGATTAAAATTTTTCACGTTTTAGTCTTTTGATTTTGCACTATGCTATTTATAGTCCTTGGGGTCAGATGGTGTTAGTCACGTTCATTATGTGGCAAACAGTGGTTTACTCAACATTTGTCGCGTAGATTTAATTGAGTGATATGATTTTTAAAAGTTTATTAATTTTTTCTATCACGTCATTTAGAAACAATGTTTTGGTCATACTGCACAAATATGTTTGTTCTAAAAACCAAACAAGTGAGACTAACAACCATCCACCACTGCGTGTTTGGGTCTTTGAAAAGCTGTGGTGCTCATCTCTTTATCTGATCTCCCTCTCAATTTTCCGAAAAGTAGCAACCCCATTCAGAGCAGGCTGGAGAAGCTCAACTAGACACTTGCAACCGGCAACGCTACTTCACTCTTTAACAACATTTCAACCATAACGAGCATTGTGGAGGAGTGTCATGAATAGGTGCAGCAGCATTTGATTCTAATGAAGGAAAATTGGTTGGTGCTAGGATTATTGAGTCACTAACTAGGATTTTAGAATGTGAAAGTGAAGTGGGAAATATTGGTTTTGTGAGGTGTTTCATAGGTTGATTAAGAATTCGAATAATGATGGTAGAAAGAAAACATCCCTAATGTCGTTTACCTCTAAGGACTAAAGGTAGCATTTCACAAAATCAAAGGAATAAATGATGAAAAATTTTAATTGGAAGACCAAAAGAAACAGGGCCTGCAATTTGGAGGACTAAAATCATATTCAAACCTTTGATAATCTTTCAAGGGACCGTGTTAGTCAAATCCACATGGTAAATACTGAGTAGACCACCGTTTTTCACATCACCAATGTCACTAAGAGCATCTCTAGTGGTGGTCTCTTAACGAGTTCTTGACTTGAAGAAACCAAACCATTTTCCACCTTTTCTACAAAGATCCCTATAATTTCAACAACCTTCACCATTTAAAATTTAAAGGAATTTTTACTTACCTGTGTTATGTTCTTGATTTTTTTTTTTTATAAAACTTATGTTAGACATCACTATGCACCTTGACATCTTAGTTAGGGGGACACCCCAAGATACATTTATCATTTGTCATCACATAAAAAAATTATTAAGAATAAAGAAAAAAAAAACTCATGGAGGGACCACAGCGAAACCCATGAACAAAATACAAGTCAGCTATAAAAGCTATATACAAACTAACTGGCCCTATAGATAGGAAAAAGAAACCTGTCATGAAAAAGGTTCAAACTTATAATAGCTGGCATAAGTGTGTACCATTTAAACACCTCCCTATTAGTCAAATCTAAACTCTCCAACTTCACACATTCTCTATTTTTGTAAAATAGACATTCATGTAAGAGTTTATGTGTAGAAAGATAACATGTGCTTACCTACATTGAAATTAACTGTAAAGAAGATGACAATAATATTCTTTTTGTCACAGAACCTATATTTATTATAGTGGCTAGACAAGATGGATAAATATTGTTTGATTCTAATGGCAAACGAAATTTAAAGATTAAGTGGATGGAAATAATCTTGTAAATAATTACTGATGGGGAACTGATACAGTGGGTAATTTGTGTAGATGTTTGCAGTTTATAATTGAGGAATGTGTGATATAAGACCATATGGAAGCAAGGATGAACAGTTCAGAAAAATGAAATTTAAACAATCAGATCACATGGTTGTCACTAATAATTTATAATGATATGCTGCTATTTTGTCATTCATGTCCTATTTATATATGTAATGGGTTTTGGCTTTTGGTTGTAGTTATTGAATTCAAACTTACTAAGTTTTATTTAATTATTGCATTGCCAGGTCAAGTTGCATGCAGAAAAACAAAGAGGTGATGAATATGAAAGGAAATATGCAGAAGCTCAAGGATCCAATGAAGAGTTACGCAAAATATTAGCAGAAACTGAAAAAAGAGTACATCAGATTCAGGACACTTGGAACAGGTAGTATTAATATATCCCTTGCAGATTCATGTAATCTAGCAATTTTTTATTTTCCAATACCAAAACCCATCAATATGGTTAAATATAACCAAGAGGAAAAGGGATAGAATAAAGGAAGGAGTGAGACAGCTTCAAAGTAAATATGCATATATTATCTTTGTATTTCTATGGGGTATATCATCTTTCAACTGAATATAGAACTTGCATAAACAATTATAAAACCATATGATGGTGCTGAAATGATCAAATCGTTCTGTCAAAATTCATAAACTCTCTCTTAGCATACATGCATATTATTACGACATGATTGTTTCAAGTTTAACAGATGTTGATAAGTCGTGCTTTTCCAATTTATTCTATTTAATCATATGAAGTAACTAATTACTTTTTATTGACTTGGAAAACTTGTAGGATTGATTCAACTTCTATAGAAATATCTGATGATATATAAACAGTACTATAATCCATGTTGCAAAAGAATTACTACACACTTAGACTCCAAGGGTCAATAATATATTTAAGGTAAATTATGGGAATAGTATTTAGAGTTTCTAAATAAATAATTCTAACGTCTGTTGAATATGCCAAGTTTAGACAGTTGCTTATTAAAGGGGGGTAAAGGCAAAACTGTAGAAGAAAAGTTTGGCTTCCTTCCCCTTTAGGCATAATCCCTTGAATTGAATGCGTCTTACAACCATGAAATAAATTTCTTAATTAAATTAAACTTATAATAACCGAATTTACTAACCGCATTAATTTTCCCCAAAGCATCTCTTCAGTAATCATAAGGAGAATCGATGCATGAGAGGTGGAATTGATTTTTTGTTCCTTTGGCACCCTCTTGATGAATATTTCAAACACTTCGTTTATGCATGTTAGGTAGCTCTGAAGTTGACGTTTGGGAAGAAGATTTAAAGTCAGCCCATATTTATGAAGTGTTACTTTCGAAAGATATGCTTCAATATCCAAAAAATTTCAGATTTTATGTTGTACATTTTCAGTATTTGTTAGAATGACTGGAAGCAAATGTCCAATATACTATTTCATGAGTCATGGCCTGATGTGCTCAAAAGCCTATTTGAAAAAAATAAATACCAAGATAACAGAAATCATATTTTGTTGGGCTAAATGAACATTATGTTTAAACTTCAAAAAATATGGTCTGGGGGCGACGTTAAACAGGGTTTAGTTTAACCATCATGACATTCTAATTTTTTGTCTGGCTGCCTTATATGGAAACCACTATAATTTGAATTATGACTTTTAAAACTGAATTCTATTTGATTAATGCTAGATCTGAATTAGTGTGTATCAGGATGATATCTTCCATGTCAAATCAAGTTGCCGCCGATCTGAAGACGATCTTGAGTACTTCGTCAAGATTGAGTTCAAATTTTCGACCTATAGCTAGGGTTGACGTTGCTTCTAGTAACTCTGATACTTCGTCTACAGACTCTGATTTCACATTTCCAGCTACTGCTTCAAATCCAGAACCTCAGGAGTCAAATTCTTTCCCGCTAGTAGTTCAGGATGTCACTGCAGGGGATGGATCGGGTTAGTCCAACTTTCTCCACAAATGTCAATGTACTAATAATCTTCCCATCAAACTTTGCTTACTGCTTTAGAAAATAATTTGGTTGTCATAGGGAGTAAAGCCAATATATAAAGATCCTGTCATGTATATTATAAATGTAACTTTTTAAATATGAATAGAAATACTCTTTTTGAGAGATTCGCATCCTTTAATCTTGGAGTAGAATATCAAAGATAAGGTGTAGTGGTAGTAGCGTTGTAGGACTTAACAGCTTCCTGTATCTATAGTGATATTTGAATTTTGTCATGTTTCCTTTTATTTGAATTGTGTTTTTGTAATCTATGAGAAGAAGAAAATAAGATGAGTCTGACAGTATCATTTGTCCTTTTCTTCATGGTTGCATTTTCAGGATCTGAAAGTGGAAAGGAGGGTTCATTTGATGATTTCTTCTAGTAAAACTTGTTTTTTTATATCGTGCTTAAATTTTAATATCCTCGGTGTCTCTGGGGAAACAAGGAGGAAAAATAGAAAGATATGGAGGGTGGCATCTGTTAGGATTGTTCATTCCTTCTGCCACATACACTAAAACATTTGTAGATACACACAGTTCATCCCAGGATCTTGTAGAACAGTAAGGTAGAGATAGCAAAAGTGTCAATCTATGATGAACCCATTTGACGAGTGTTTCACCATGTTGACATCCCTTCTGAATTCTATATTATTTGATGTCAAATGACACACAGTAACAATTTTGTATATAACATTTCCAGAGGTTTTTCTGGTCTGCTGTTTTCAGCCTTACTAAGTTGTAACCACCCTAAACTCTGACTTTTACAAATAGCTAGGTATCTTTAACTTTCATCTCGAACCCTGCTCTTAGTAAGAGTAAGAAAAATAGAGACACTGAAAAAGTTCAAAGTCTGCATTTGTAAACCACACAAAATTTAGGGTGGTTGTTTATTCTTTTCTCTAATAAAAAGAAAAAAAAATGTTCAGTATTAATGGTGTTAACAGTATAGTCTTTAATATTTAATTTGACAAATTAAGAAAAATATTGTTTTGATAAGAAAAAAAAAAGGTTGAGATAATTATATTTTTATATCGTTTAAAAAATAAGGAAATTTAAATGTTATTCTTATATTGTATCTTCACTAAAGGAAATACGGAAAAATTTAAGTGCAAAAGAAAGTCAAATAAAATATATTTCCTTAAGTTAAAGATATCTGGAAACTTTTAATTGTATACAAATTATAAATAAGAATTATTTTAGATAATAAATTGTCCTAGTTGCGTCATGTATTAGTGCATTTCATGTTTGGATAGAAATTTGTATATATTAAGCTTTTTTATAGAGAATATAAAATGTATAACAAAATGTATTGTTTGAATAAAAAATGTAGGAGAATTTGTAATTTTAAAATTTGATAATAATTCAATTATATAAAATGAGATCATTTCAAATTATAATTATCAAATAATAATTTCAAATTGTTTCATATATATATATATATATATATATATATATATATATATATATATATATAAATTTGTCTCTTCTCTTTATAATCGCTTTTTTAATCGATCTTAAAGATATTGTCGTCTTGAGATTGTATTTTCAATTGATATTGATGAGGATTTTTCATGTGGGAGGTTTAACATTTTTTTTTCTTTTGTGATCATAGTTACTTATTTTTTTCATTAATGTAATCAATATATTTTTTGATTGATATTTTTCGAAATTTTCTTAGTCAACACCAATGCTGTTTCTTTTTGTTAACGTCATGGTTAATTATTGGTTGATAAATATTGTTTTTTTTCTTGTATATATCAACAATGTTATTTTATTTTTTGTGCAAAGTTAGTTAAGATATTTTTAGTGTCACTTCAGAACAAACTTTTGATCTCCATTGACTAGATTTGTTGTCTACGTTTAGATTTCTAAGTTATAAAGACTGTTGATTAAATTTGTGGTGAACGAGAAATATGTTAAATTGGGTGAGTATGCTTAATTGTTGTTTGAAATTGTGGGATGTTTGAACGTGAGTATTGAAGTTTGAGCAATTGACTTCTATGGTACACTTTAAAACTGATTTGGCACCAATTCAAATTTATAAGAGGTAGAAGTACTAGTTAGAATCAATTGAGCAAGTTGAGATGTCCACATTCACTAGATTTTTGATATGGAGATAGGCGGTGTGTTGATATTAAAGTACCTAACAAACATTAGAAGTACGAGAGATTGAATATTGTTAATAGAAAACTTTTCATGTAATAGTAATTTTCGAGGAGTGAAAGATTTTACGCAAATAGTTAGATGCTTGACTTTTTGAAAAAAAAAATCTTTTCAAGTGCTTTTCAGTTGTTAGAATATTTATGTAACATTCCAGATTATATAGAAGCATATAATATAGCAAGTCCACATTTAAATAAGAGAGAACAATTAAAGTAGACTGTAAATGAAGTTGATAAGCTTATAGTCATCCCAAATTGAGTTAGAATTTAAAACTTAGCATACTAGAGTGTTTTGAAAGATAAGGAAACACTTAAATTCCTAATGAAACTAAGCAGCGACATTGTCTTCCTCCAAAGCCTGCTCCAGAGGCACCTCATTCATCTCTGCTCACATCCAAGTGGATGATCATTGCAAAAGAAAGCATACCCAAACAAACACAAACACATAAGCAAGGGTGAGCTAGATATAAAATCATGTTATAACATTTACAAGCAACATGCAAATAAAGACAGATACCCTACACTTCACACACACGACTTGTTGCACTTAAACTTGACTCGTCCGGACTAGAATGATTGCCGAGCTATGGCGGGTTATGCACTCGTGGTGGCCTCTACTGCTTTGCAAAGCCATTGCCAATGGGTTTCACCCTACCAAACTCACAAGGTTAGTCCGTTATCACTCACCTTGGGCCGTACTAGAAGCACCCAAGACTAGGACCTCCTGCTACTCCTCACCACATGGATCAATCCTCTCTACTTGAGAATGAAAGACCATTGGAGCGTCAGGAAAACCCCCAAGACTGAGCTACCATGCGAATCATTCTAAACGTTAAGGGCACCACCATGAAGCTTCTCCTTAAAGATAATGGAATTACGTCCAACACTATAGGGCACCACCATGTGACCTCCCTTTGATATCCATGGAATTACGTCCATCAACCATACTAATACAACCATATACTTTCAATCACCAAACATGTTTCACATACTCACATACTTTTAATATAATCACATCATACTATGCATTGCAAACACCTCACGCACTTGGTTCAACAAAAAAGAGAACAAAAGAGAAGACTGGACTAAAAGGGTTCGCACATCACACCCTATTCGCAAGGCGAGACAAGAGGATCTCGCACAGCGCACCCCTTAATTCGCATAGCGAATTAACTCGCATAGCGAATTAACTCGCATAGCGAATTAACTCGCATAGCGAATTAACTCGCATAGCGAATTAACTCGCATAGCGAATTAACTCGCATAGCGAATTAACTCGCAGCAAGCATCAAACTTCAAACCTCTCGCATAGCGCACCCAGGTCACTATGCGAGAGCCCAGACAGAGACCAACCCCCCTAAAGCTCTTGCTATCCGCCCCACTCGCCCTTCGAATTAAATGGGCAGTGGTCCCAGACCACCACCAGTCGCATAACGACAAGATTCGCCAGGCGAATCCACAACAGAGAGCAACACCCTCTGGTAATTAGCACAGCGCACCAGCTCGCACAGCGAATTACCCAAACAGTAAGCACCCTCTATAGGGTCTCGCTATGCGAGACAGCTCGCATAGCGACTCTGGATCATTTGCAGAATCACACACTCACACCAGTCCTTACCATTTCTAGGCCTCTAATCTTCACTCAAACAACATGGCCACATAAAGATCAACACATTTACACATTTCATAACAATAAAATTTAAGAAAACCTAGCTCCCTTACCTTGGAGTTGAGCAGTACAGTCCACTAAAATGCCCTAATAGTGCCCTTCATAGCGAGAACCCGAACAATGCCCTACAACCACCGAAATGGTGATGGAAACAGCTCTTAGAGCTTGGACCAAGTGGGAAAAACGGGAGGAAAATGAAAGCACAAGCCACATGCAACTACAGAGAATGCATGTGCTAGTTCAAGGACAGAGAAGAGCTTGCATGAAGGGGCTTACCGGCTTAGAATCCGAAACTGATCAGATGGTTCCGAAGCTCTCTACGCGGCGGATGTTTCGGCGTCACCTAAACGAAAATCCAGTGGTTCAGTGTAAAGAGATTGAAGAGAGAAGGATGAGAGGTTGTAGAGATATGACAGAGAAAAGAAGAGCTGAACTTTTAGAGAGAGAATGGAAAGTGGGCTAATTGGACTCAGATTTTTGAAAGGTTCCATCTAAGCCATGATGTCCTTAGTTTCATGGGTCTGGCTGCCTCAACCTAAGGCCCAACTGTCCTATATTTTCAGGCCCTTACAATTTATGCTGCAACATTTTAATAAAACTTCCTTTTTAATAACGAATTGTTTAATGAAGGAAGCGTTTATATCAAAAGTAAGTGAAAATGTAGGTTTTGTAAGAGAAGCGTTGAAGAGAATAAAGCAATAGGCATACAATTGTTTTTATACTAGTTCACTACACTGAGCTATGTCTAGTCTCCTTTAACACCTTAAAGGGTTCTACTATAATCTTCAACAAGATTACAACTAAGTATTCTCACCACTTTTGGTATCCCTAGTCAACGAATAACCGTTGTTACCCTGACTAGTTGAGTTTCACCCACTCCTGGTTGAGCAATATTCTTCACCAGTTTTGGTATCCTTTAGACGCTTCTGGTATGCACCTAATACATCATCTAGTTGAGTTTCACTCACTTCTAGTTTCTACTAGACAATCCTAGTATCAACCTAATATGTTGCCTAGTTGAGTTTCACCCACTCCTGGTATCAATATAATACGCTACCTAATAATCCTTTAACTCAACTAACAAGTGTTTGCATTCTCTTTAGAATGTACAATCAAACAAATTGCTTACAAGTCTTTAGACGATTACTCTCATAGAGAGAATATATGTTCAATACAATTCAATCAACAGTAAACTTATATAAGAATGAAGCTTGATAGTGTTTCTAGACTTGGGCTTTCTCTTTTCTCAGATATTTTCTTTTGAGTTCTTGAGTTCTTTTGTGCTTTTCTCTCGACGATATTTTCTCTTTTTCTCTTTGTATATATTCTCTTCGTAAGCTATTCTCTTGATTCTTTCTTCAAATTATCTTCTATTTAAAGGCTTCTCAAAATATATCCACTAAATATAGCTTTGGCCTTCATTCTTGAGTCTTCTCAGTCTTGTCATATGAAGCTGACATTAGTTAAAGTCAACTTGTCAGAGCAAACTTATTTTTTCAGTACTTTGATAAAAGTAGGTTGTACTATCTTTCTGGCACGATTGCTGATGAATAGAGCATTTTATGAATGTCTTCTTTGTTCCTAACGTCTATTTGTGATTTGTATCGGATGGAGTACGTTGATGCATGTAATAGAAAATCTGCACAAATTAGAGTAGATATGCATGCAACAAATATGTCTTTTCTCTTATTAATTTTATTGTTTTTGAATGTTAAACATTTAATGACATTTAATGCTTGTTTATAAAACAAAATGCTTTTTACCTTTTCTACTGTTTAGGTAGGATTTTATCATTTAAGCATCTCATTAAGATACCCAGCATTGATTGAAGACTTCATCGTTGGATGAAGTAGATCCTTTAACTCATGGTGTCGTCTATTATGTATAAACGTTTTTAGGTTCTGCTTTATTCAGCAAGTACGTTTAGCAAGTTGTATTCTACACAAGTTTTTGGAATATTAATATAGGCTTTCAAAGTGCTTTCCAAAAATGTTGTCTCAACACTCTTACCTTCTTAACTAAATTGAGAGTTTAATTGATTACCATTTGGTACAATATAACTTTTACGTGTAGTAAGACTCTCATTGACGCTTAAGCTTAGGAATTGTTTAGTGTTGCATCTATTTTGTGCTTAGGCGATTTTTTAAGACTTTCCTAAGTTACTTGGTTTTCAGAGTATTTTCATTTATCACATATATTTAGCTATTATGAAATTCTAGTGATACCATCTTCATATGCTCATTTCGTTTAATATTGTTATGTTAAACTTCGAAACATATGAAAGCATTTAGACATTTTAGTTTTATAGATGATTTTGTTTTAACAATCTCTCCCCTTTTGATGTTTAACAAATATACATCTAAATGATATGATTTTTCTCACTTAGGTATATTCATAAAACATTTTAAAGATTTTTAGTTGTTTAAATATCCATAAAACATTTTAAAGATTTTTAATTGTTTAAATATCTTACGGGTTCATTTTTATTAATGTTTTGTCTTATGCATGTGTTAAAAATTGAAACAAATAAAAACAAAATAATTAAAGCATGATAAGCAATAAGAGCACAGTATAAATAAAAGACTAATATTTAAACACATAAACATGCTTTGTGGAGTTTTCTCAACAGATCAACAATTTCATATCACTCAAAAGTTTCTTTACAAAGATGAAGCAGAACATTTATAATAACACATGCTCGTGCAGAGTTTAACTAATCAACCATACAAAGATGCATCAACTACCAAGTGGCAGGAGACGTTGAAAGCAATGTAAACACAAGGAGCAACTACTGGATGCACGTTGAAAGATATGCCCTTGAAGTTGCTGAATGTAATGAGGCCAGCGTTGGGCGAACAAGTAGCTCGCTGAGTTCAAGGTTGCAAGCTGATGAAGGGAGCTACTGGAATTCATGGCGGCTGAGTGCCCTCTGGTGGCCGCTGGACGGTAGAAGCTCGGGAGCTCGGCCAGTGAGCTCGACAAGTTCGGTAGCTTGTCAATGGAGTTCGAAAAGCTCGGCCATTTGATCCTAAAATGAAATCAGTATGGGATGATTGTTAGCTAAAAATGAAATAGTAATAACTAAAAATGAATGGTAATTGGTTTTTATAGGCCAACAAGTGAAACATATTTTCCAAACACGAAAAAGAAGTGCAGCTCACGTAATGAGATAAAGAGTGGCAAATACATTAACATAAAAATTATTATACTAATTGAAATTATGAGCATAAAAGTGGTACAAATGTCATTTCAAAAATTAATGAATAAGAGAAGGAAATGTGGGGTGAAAAATGGTTGAGTAGCATCTTTCAATTGATTACGAGTGTTTGGTATGCTATCATCTTAAAGTGGATATATCGGATGCTGGTGGTCTTCTTATTATTAATCAATGAAAATATTAAAAAAAAAGAGTACTACTCTTTTACTTTTTTATATCGATCATTAATCTTATTGATAGTTTAATACTAAAATAATATATAATTACACTTTACTAAATTATTACTCGTTAAAATACTTGAAATAATATATTTTTATTACTTTGGTTTCTCAAATTAGAAGACAGTTTATATCAATATGTGCTGGTAAATAAAAAATAATAATTCAATAAATGTTTACAATGACATAGAGTTTAACTTGGAAAATGTTCTACCTAATACTTTAAAAATATTTTAAAAATAAAATAATTTCATTAGATAAAATTAGTTTATACATATATATAATAACTTAAAAAAAATTCTCATAACTTTTTTTCAAATTTATGTATATTTTTTAATTTATACAGGAATTAATTAATTTTTATCTTTTCTTTCAAAAGTATTTATAATGAAGCTTTTTCGAGAGATACCATGTTAGTTAATTTTAAGAATATCTAAGTTTAGACCATGATAGTTAGAAGGTAATAAAATGAAAATTATACGTTACGTACTAAGGTAACAATATAAGAGAAGAAATGTGCAAAGGTGTATTTGGTGGAAGGCATCGCATATGTGACGTGCTTAAGAAGTTTGGAAGAAAGATAGAAAGAAAAGGGCACAAGAGAAAGAGAAAAAACATGGATGTTATTATTATTATTGCGTCTGAGATACAAGTATATATAGGCAAAACATAGAAACTGATAAAACAGTGACAGAAAGGCAATCGAAAACAAAGCCTTGGAGCAGAGAACAAAGACTTTATCACTCTCCCTGAAGGAGGGAATAAATGTTTTTCATTCCTAGCTTGAAGTGTAGATAGATGAAGGTTCAAGGAAATGCCCTTGTCAATTTTTAATCAATCTTTACATGTTTCGTGTGTTTATGAAAAATAGGATTGGAAGATGGTGGATTAGTTCTCATGATATAAGAGAGCTCGTTGAACGAAATGAATGCCAAAATCTTGAAGAAGATAATGTTAACAAAATAAAAGTGACAATCGATATGATATCATACTTTAATTTAATTTATCGTGGTTATTTTTATTTAACTTTGCCATAGGTACAAATAGCACCTTTGACTAAATACAAATAATAAAAACTAAACACAAAATATAACTTATTCAAAATAAAAATAATTACTTAGTATATATGTATCTTATATCAACAAATAAAATAACATTACATCTAAATAAATGAAAAATCAAAACTACCGATCCCTATTTTATTTCTATCAAAATGAAATTAAATATTACTAAATTCAAACTAATAAAATAAGACTCAAACAAATTTACTAATAAAACCCTAAAATTTGTTTATTCCAACAAAATTCTCCCATAAACTTAAATTTTTCATCTTTTATTCAGTTTTTCATGTACATCATCCCACATCGGACTTGCTTCTTTCAATTATATTTGAGTTTTTTTTCCTCATGGCCCTACTTTTTTTACCTCGGTTGACCTTTCTAATACTTTGACCAACTTTTTCTTTGTTATGACTGACTTCACAATAACCTCGACCAACTCGTTTCTGACCGACCTTAAACAACTTCTCACCAATCTTGGTCGACCTCTTAGCAACATTAGCCGACTTCTTCATCTTGTCCAAAATTTTACTCATCTTTTTTATTTCTATTTGAGCTTCTCATATCTTGGTTCTTCTCAACATCTTCATCTTCCTCTTTCCCATTTTCATCTGGTTCAAGAACATTGGATGCTTCCTCCTTCTTATTAATAGACGTCTTCTTCAACTCTTGAAGCTCATCCCTCTGTTTATTATAATCTCATTAGCTTCATCCGGAAGCCTCCCTAACCGCTCAATCTCTTCATCTTTTTGTTTGAGTTTCTTCTCCAAGTTTTCCTTCTCCACATTTGCTGCAACATTTACCGAGATCAATTCATCCATTGTTGGGACTGAGTTCTGCATGTCCACACTCTCTACATCTGAGATATTTGCCATCAACAAGATTCCACACTCTTCTTCCGTATCTTCAGTAAGGAGATTTATCTCCCCCTTTGTCTCAATCCGACAATACTTTGTAATGTGGTCATCCTTACCACAGTTGTAGCATTTCATCGATCTACCATTTAACCCTATCAAGTTAAGTCTTACATTGCTTGAACTCTCAAAGCAAGAACTGTATATATGTTCCTTACCTCACAAACTAGAAAAAAAAGACAAGCTAAAGAGAAAATGGCATCCTAAACAACTAAAGGCAGAAATACAAGCCCAAAATCCTATATTATTCTTTTTGGTCAAAAGAGTAAAGAAGCCATGTGATGAGGTCACTCCCTTTTGTCATGCTTCTGGTGACTCTTTTATTTTCTTCATGATTTGCCCTCTCTATGATCAGATCATACCCTCTGATTCTCAACTTGACCCAAACACCACTATGACCATCTCTCAATCCCTACTTCTAGATATCATACCACCTACTCTTACCCAACTAGACCAAACCCTTTCTTCCCTTCTTGACCATTTCCAAGCTCTTATCGATGAAAAAAATGCCAAGCAAGATGCCAAATTTAATGCATTTCGCAAAGATCAAGCCATAAAATTTTCCATCACCCTAAACAACCTAACACCAAACTTTACCATTAACCAAACTAACTTGACTAACCACCATTACAACCATTGTCAACCCAACCTCTTCCAACTCTTCCATCATCCTCTTGGCAATGATAACGTTTCCTCCTAACCTTTAATGCTTACCAAATAAGGGGGAAAGAAAGCATTAAACAATGTCACCTAAGGGGAGTTATGTGATCTAAGGGGAGCTTGAGGAATATAGGCTTTCTTTTTGAAGTGTTTTTTAATGTTTATACAATTCTGATATATTTTCTTTATCATTGATACTTGCAATTTTTTACATGCTCTGATACATATATGTTTTGATAACTTGGATTCATGATTGCTCTGATATATTTAAATGGTTGCTATGATAATATGATGTATTGCATTCATACGTTTAAATGATTATGACTTGTGGAAGTCATATATCATCTATACTTGTTTGATATTACTATAATAAGCTTATTCCTTTGATACCTTAGTTATGTAAATAATAAATTGATTATTATTGCTCTTATACATATGCTATGCCAATACTAAATTGCTCTGTTAATTTACAATCCTTGATATCATATGATGTTATTCTTTGAGTACCTTTTTTATTTTTATCAAATAAGGGGAGAGTAAAAATGCTAAACATTATTAGGTTATCCAATTCATGAGGAGTTATGGAGAGTATACCCTTACTATTTTGTCAAACCTTGAAAACAACTTTATGATCATTTACTTTGATACATCAAAAATTTCATTTGTTCTAATATTCATTATTTCATATGCTCTGCTACATATCTTATTATTTCATTTGCTTTGATATTCATAATATTGTTTATGCATTTGCTCTAATATACATATGCATTGCATAAATGGTCATTCATATTTGATCTTGAATAATTTCTTCTTATATTATTGATATGACTAACCTGATCAAATCACCACCATCAAATGTGCTGAGTGATATTTGATCTTGTTAAATGTTTAAAGGAACATCGCTCAAATTACTACTATAATATATAAATGCTTTGAGATATATATTGTTTAGACTATGAAATGATTAAATGCTCTGAACTATATAGTCTAACATATCTGATCAAATATAATTTAACAATTTCAAGATCCTCATAGATATATTTTGTTTAGCATGTGTATTTGTTAAACATAAAAAACAGGGAGATTATTAAGACAAGATCGTCTAAAGATACTAGATTGTCTAGCAACCCATGTGTTGAAGTTTAACATACAATAATTAACGAAATATTATTTATTGAGTAAAGCATGTAAAGATTGCACTTGCTAAGAATAACATTGAACAAAATATTTGTTCAATGAAATAAGCATTTATAATGTTTTATGAAAATAGTGTTTCCCAATACACATATATCATTTAACTGAAAATGCTTAACAAATAATGTCTGACATATGTGAAAACATCTAGCAAACACTTACCTAAACACTACAGCTTAAGATTTTATATTCAAGCAATGTTGAACAGAAAATCGTCTAAAGAAATGAATAATTTAGGATATCAGTTAAATGCGTCAAACGCTATCAAATGAGATGAGAACATCTGATATCATAAGAGCATCCAACATATACATAAAAAGTGTTAAACGCTATAGAGCTCCTAACAGTATGTCTAATGATCACTATATCATCTAGTAAAAAGGATAAAGAGTATGAACACAAGTTTGACTAAACATAACTAAACGATGTTTCTATCAAATAACTAACATGAATGTACTTAACGATCACTTGTTGGGAATCCAAGTGTGAGTCCAAGTCCCACAATGGATAAAAATGAGAAAGTAGAGCAGTATATAAAGATGAAAGACCCATCAACCCATTGCCTTAAGGTTTTGGGTAAAGAGTGATGTCGATATCTTATAAGGGTAACCTCCTCCTCGATAGACCCAACATCACTAACGTTTAAAACATTTATTGAATGTATGAAAAAGCGTGTCTTTGCTTGTGTGCTTTGCTATCTTTATTTAAGAGATAAGAATACATTCCAGGAATGTTTCCTCAAAGCTTTAAGCTTTGAAGAACAATACAAGCTATTTTTGAAGAAAGCTCTGATAACAATCACTCTACAATGTAGACCTGAGTCTGACTACCTATCTAAAAAGGCTATGAAGTCTACATGGAAGTCAACTCTCTATCTAACGGTTATCTCTTGAAGAAGGCTATATAAGGAGGACTCGCTGAGGAAAAGAAAAGAAGAGAACAATTCTATGAATTCTGACATTGTTGTTTTTTCATCTAAGTTGATATTGTCTAAAGCTTTTCATTCAAAGAGAAAGAACTTTCAAAACTTTTCAGAAGTTCATTATATTATTCATATATCCTCTCTATTAGAGTAATCTTCTATCTTGTAAGAACCTAAAAACACTTGTTGTGTTAGTGTTAGAAGCTAATTAAAACACTTGTATTATTTAAACTCGGTGGAGTTAAATATTCTAGACAATTTATCTAGTGTGGATACCAGGAGTGGTTAAACTCATCTAGTCAGGTTGACTAGTGTTGAACCAGAAGTAATTTATATTCATTGCAATCTTTTTAAAGATTAGTGAAACCCCTTAAGAGATCTTAAGGGATAATTATACATAGTTTAGGTTGGAGCGAACCAGTATAAAATACTTGTGTTATTACTTTCCTTCTTTAAAACGTTTTCCTAAACACTATACTAAACATACACATGTCTAATAACTATTGTAGATCGTCTAATCTTTGCAATAGTCGTTAAACGTTGATTTGCAAAAAAAGTTTTAAAAACACCATTCAAACTCACTCCTCCCCTTTCTAGTGTTTTCCTATATTTTAGTTGGTATTCAAACTCCTTTAGATACCATGGTAATATCACAAAAACTCATAATTAAATTAAAAAGAATTAAACAAAAACAAAATACATAATATCCAATTAAGAAAGAAAATTATAATTCTCTTGGCTTTCACTCGTACAAAGAAATAATAACGTTCTTATGTAGAAATGAAGAAAAGAAATAAAAAGAACTTTTAAAGGAAAAGATGTTATTCTAAAATAGTTAAAAAAAATTTGTCATTCTAAAACCATTATTTTCTTCTTTCTATAAAAACAAAAAGAAACATCATAATAAAGTTTATCTTAAGTTAGACTGATTTGTCACATTATCAATGTTTAGAAAAAATTAAAATAATACATGTAAAAAATTGAAATGAGTAGTTTGTACGTATAAGAACCTAAACATATATAGAATCTTAAATTCATAAAATAAAATAAAATATGTATAGCTATAAAAAAGAAGAATATGCAAACTAAATCTGAACATATGTAACAAAATTTCGGTATTTGTTGAAAAAAAAAAGAAGAGAAATATGTTAAGACAAGATCGTCTAAGTAAACATTGTTTTAAAGTTTAATAAAACGTCTAAATGAAATAATATCTAATTGGTTGAATCGCTTAGGATAAAAAATGCTAAATGTTATTACTTAAATATCCTAAACGCTATAAGTGACTCTAACATAGTGTCTAATCTAAATAGCGTCTACCAGTAGATTAAACCATATATGATAAAAGTAAAACGCTATATATTAAAATTATTCTAAATGATGTAAGTTACTTCTTTGTATGTTGTGTTGTACTCTCTTTTTTCTATGCAGATCACTATCTTTATTCAAAAGCTTGCTTAGGATCAGAATAACATTAAGAGATAAGAAGATATTTAAGGAATGTTTCCTTTATGTCTTTTGCCTATCCTTTCCGTACGCACAACACAGTTACTCCACCAACACAAACATAGCTTTTGACTAAGTACCATAAAGGCTATGTCTCTAGAAGAAAGTCAAAGTTTAAGTAATGAATATTTTTCGAAGAAGTTTATATAAAGAAGACTACATAAAGAGAAGAACAAGAATCATGATTATTGAATACATTCACGCTACTTCTTTCTTTAAGTGTGTCTCTTAAACTTGTTCTTTGAAAATAAAAGTTCTTTACAAGTTTTCAGAATCTTATCGTATTGATTTCAAATCCTCTCTAAGAGAGTTACATATTTTATTCTTGTATTTTTTACAAATCACTTTCTTGTTTTTGTTTAGAAGTGAAGCAAATTATTTGTAAGGTTAACTTAGTGGATTTAAATCGTCCAGTGAGTTAAACTAGTTGATAATAGAAATGATTATACTCGTTCTAACGAGTGAGTTAGTTGTATACAAGTAGTGGTTAAACTCATTGTAATCCTTTGAGATTAGTGGAACTCCTTAAAGATATTTAAGAAAGAATTGAACGTAGCTCAGTTTAGAGCGAACTAGTATAAAAACAAGTGTGTCTTTTTGTTTTTGTTTTTCAAATGTTTTTCCTAAACATGGTTTTATAAACTTAAGTGTTTAACAATTGTTGCAGAACGTCTAATCCCTGCAAAGAAAATTAAACACTAATTTGCGAAAAGATTTAAAACTCTATTCAATCCTTCTTTATAGAGTTTTCCTGTATTAAAAAACCTATATATCTTTAAATTCAAAACATTAGACGTCACTAGTACAAAAATCGCGTACAATGTCGAATATTTTGGATTTTTAACGGCGAATTCGTGAACGTCGTCATATCAAGAGACGTTAAATTAATGTTGAATTTAAAAAATTCGATGTTAAATTAACGTCGAATTTTGTCAATATACGACGTTAAATTAACGTCGATTTTTGTCAATATACGACGTTAAATTAACGTCGAATTTTGTCAATATGTGAGTTTTTTTCATTAATGGTGATCCTTTTTTATAACTCTACGATACCTGAAAAGTAGAAAAATAACAAATTTTAGTTTTTGGTATTTTATAAAGCAAGAACTATGAACGTGTAGTATCAACAACAAACAACAATAACCAATAACAAACAAGTTCAATCAAACAACAATAACAAACAAGTTCAACCAAACAACAACAAACAAGTTCAACAAATAAGTTCTTCAAAACGAAAATGAAAACTAACCTTCAAAAGGTGAGTTTGTCAGAATAAAGTGTCGTCACCAATGACGGAGAAAATGCGCCTATGAAGAACAAGAGCACGAAAATAATCGATCAAAACAAACGAAAATCATACATAAAGTAGTTAATTAAGATGCATTTGTATCAAATGAAAGAAACATTACATGTGATGGTCGTCAAACTTCGTTTGAGAAAAGTTTGAGAAGAGAAGAGAGTCTTGCGCGATAGGATAAAATTAATGAATTTTCAATCTCCTGTTCAAACTTTTAGTGAATTCACTAACATTTTAACGTCTAACATTGAGACATTCGACGTTTTATATCATTTTACGTCGAATTACAATTATAAACTACATTTAATAATTGTATTTATTTACAAAAATGTCACCGGTAATTTTTAACGTTGACTATTCAGTAATTAAACGTTGAACGTGTGACGTTATACGTGTGACGTTATACGTGTGACGTTATACGTTGTTTTTGTACTAAGCTTGCATCTAAATAGGAGCTGAGAAATTCAAGCTTATCCCAACATCAATATCTCCAAATGATTTTATATGTGAAATAGATAACTCTATTGTCACTGCTTAAGTAATTGCCCCAGTTCTTCAAATTCTTAATGCAATTGGGCTCGGTTAATGAAATTTATGGTTAGCTGAAAACAAATTAGTTATGATATAGGGTTTTCATATATTAATATTAACCTCAGGTGAGGTTAATTTAACCAATGAGAAACACTTATTGGATTTTTTTTCTTTTATCTTTTTAAGTACTTTATAAAGAAGTTCAACAAATGTTCTTCTTCAGCACTATCTTGAAGATAGAAACTCCAAGATCGTAAAAGTCAGTTGTAGAATAGTATGATTAAATTTGATAAGAATTACATGTCATGTAGTTATCCTGTTATATTTATGGATTAAATATGTTTTTTTTAAATTATTTTTAAAAATTGTATTTTTTTTCTAAATCAAACTAAGAAAGTCGTGCAGCACGTCTTTTGAAATTAATGATATGCGAACAATATATATAATTTAAATTTGTTAGAAAATTTTACATAAATGAAATATAATGACGAAATTAATATATAATTTATTTAAGGAACGACATACAATATATTTTAAAATAATTTTGAGACAAAATATATTTAACAAATATACTAAAAATTGTTCACACACTTAAGACATTTAAATAGTAAAATTAATACAGGTTACCCTTTCCCCTTTAGTATTTAGAAAGTTTAAACGCTTAACATAACTTCAATTGTCGATGTGGAACTTAATATTTACTTGACGTGTGTGTTAATTTCTTATTACTAATGTTGTCGCATACCAGGGTTTTTCTGGTGGTGTTCAAATACATTTTCATTAGGAAATTCTTTTTAAGTATTTAGTTCTTTTTTAATAGGTTCCTTATAAGTTATACACGTAATTTTATATTAACAAACTCACTTTGAAACTAATGTGAACAGAAGAAAATGTGAGAAGTAGAAATGTTTTGTAGTGATTAAATTGGTTTGAGAGTTAGCTATATTCTTTTGAAGTCAAATACTGAAATTCTGTTCAAAGTCACTCAAGTGCAACAGTATGAGCATAACCTGCCATATGCCAGAGCTTTCGAGGATCAGGCAAAAGGGAAATACCACTTTCACACAGTTCCTCCAATATATGTGTTAAGCAATATCCAAATACAGTAGCTACAGGCAGTGGCAGATGAAGTACACCTGCAGATAGAGATCTTCCCTTAACGCCTCAGTACCTGATGCTAAGCTTCAATATGAACCCATTCTCGGATCAGTTTCTCTCACTCTCTCATCTGTGAACTCTCTTAATTGTAAGAGATCTATAAGTCTAGATCATTATTTATTCCATATGAAAAAAGTCAAATGTTTATCTTTTTGGATAATTAACACATGGTTCTCCTTTGTTCTCTCTACAGGTTACAGATTTGGATGAAAATTACATTATAAAGAAAGCTCCATGGAAGGAAACTATCTGAACAGAAATAGTACTACTACTCCACAGAGAGAAGATAGCTTTGGCTTTGAGGAGCATACATGGGGAAATTCATGGCCTGCTAGAAACTATGCTTGTAGCTTTTGCAAGAGAGAGTTTAGGTCTGCTCAAGCATTGGGAGGACACATGAATGTTCACAGAAGGGATAGGGCTAGATTGAGATCATCCTTGTCTTCATGGGTTTCTGAGTGCCCTAAACCTAACCCTAGCACTAAACCTAATAACCCAACTCTTCTTCCAACATCTTCTTCACCTTCTCCTTTATCTGATCAGTCTTTGAACTGTCCACATCCTTCTCCACTTTGCACTCCTTGTCTCACTTTGTCTTCTGCACCACCCTTCCCAGGTTCTACCAGTGGAGACAAGAAACCAAGACTCACACCTTCTCATTCTCAGTCTCCTCTTTTGAGTCCTCAAAGCTGCGAAATTAAGATGATGATGATGACAAGTAGCAACACAAGGAATGATGAGGAAATGAAGGGCTGTGTGGAGGAGGAGGAGGAGCACAAGGGTTTCAAGGACAATGAGCAAAACATTACTTTGGAATTAGGAATAGGGTTGATTAAACACCAAGAGGAGAAGTTAGACTTGGAGCTTCGACTTGGGCATTTCTAGCCAGGTGCAATTTTACCAAACTGATCAATGTATGCCCAACATTTCAAGTAATTTGCAACTTCAAATTTGTTTAAATTTCTTGCACCAGTAATTCAGGAATCTATTCAAGCTGCAGTTTTACATTGTATGTGTTAATTCTACTTTTCAAGTTCTTAATCATTTTGTGTGCTTTTGATTTAATTTGGGGTTAATGAAAGCTGGATATAGCACTGTCCTGTACCTTCAGGCTATATTCAAGCCAATGAGTGGTCGATCCAAGGTACCTAGAACACCAATTTGGAGCAATGGTGAAATGATATAAATAGAAACACATGAATCATTAACAAAAGGTAACATTGAATCTTCAATTAATTAAGATGTCGAATTATCACAATGTTGCAATAGGTCTCATGAATTGGCAATCAATATTTCTCTTGGATGATCTTCATTTTTCACCTCAAGAGTTTAAAAGCCAATGAGTATTCTTGTTCAGTTTGACTCAATATTATTTCCCATATACTAAACTTCCCTCACCCGGTTGTGTGTCTCTAGAATCGTGAACATAAACATGTGACTCCGAAAATATATTGATTCTAAGAACATCCATGCATTTTCCTGGGTATATGCATATGGTGTTCTTTGTTGGCAACACAAAGAGTAAAACATATATGTATATTAGTATCATAAGATTTTATATGTTAAGTTTGACTGAATTTGTTTACATAATAAATAAACAAAGAGAGATGTAAGTATTAGACAGAATGTTCTCGTTTGAAATCTAAAAGTCCTGTCAAGTGATTGAATGCTTGGAATGTTTGGCTAACATGTTAACAGCATCGTGGTAAAACAACCTAACAAAACAATATGTCGGTGCTGTTTTGTTTTCTTAGATATGTTGCCATCATAAAACATAAAATAAGCAGTTCAGATTTCTCCATAATTTTCACACAGACACACACGTATTTAATGCTTCTGCTTTTGGTACGTGATGATAGGAGACCAAAAAAAGTATACGAACAAGAAACAATCATGTATACGATTACGTAAGCATAATATAAATGCGACTATAGGAGTGGAATGAAAAGGAAGACCCTAGAAATGATGTCAGAATCGGGGACATTCAAGATGTCACGAATTAGAAGTCTTTTTCAGATTGAACTGTTGAACAGAACAAAGACGACAGAGAAAGCAAGGCGAGAGAGATGAATGCATTACTACATAGCATTTCATCATACATTGATAGGTGGAAAAACCAAATTATTTTTTCCTTCTCCAATTTATTCAAAATGGTTGCTTTAATGTATAACCAGAGCATGGTGTTTCCCAGGATTAGATGTTTCGCATGTTCCCTATGTGATGTGGCTCCATACCATGATGACCTTTCCCCAAACAGGAACTCGTAGTTTTTCACAGTACCAATCAAAACAAGAAATGCTTTTCTCTCTCTTATTGGTGTGTCAAATTCAGTACCCAAGATTAAGTACATTACTTTTGTATTATAATTTGAATTTTTATCTAATCATAGAGTGTTTACTTACTCGACTCTATATTTAAAATGTAAAACAAATACAATACTAGTAATTTAAAGCAATTTTAATCTGAACTCACTTTCCACTTGTAGTTAAGCAGCACGATCTCAATATCACAAAAATTGATTTTTAAAGAAAAATCATTTATCATTTATAAATTGTTTATTTCTAATCGATCTTAAATTAAGCTTTTTCGTATTTAGTCTTACTAAGTTTGATGTATAGATATATAATATATAATATGGTAGGTGATTACTTTTAATAAATATCTTTTGTTAGTTCCATTTCCAATATTGTGTATTAACATTAAGTGATGACATTGTACGAGTAAGGAGAGGTTTTGAAGTTGAGAGAAGCGTAAGGGAATTGGAGGGCTTAATTAGCTTAGAAGAATTGAATTGAAGTGTCCATCGTGCAATGATGTCAGAAAGGTATATGAATGAGGAATGAAGATGGGGAAGATGGACATGTGTGTGTACAACAAATGCTGCTAAAGTGCAGTTTTAGTGAAAGAAAGAAGAATGGGATAAAGTAAGCTAGTCGGCGCACGTCACTATCCTCTTCCATTACTTTTCCTTCACCCAAACTACCTTTGCCATCAATGACTAACCCCCCACCCTTTCCCTAAACAACATACAACAAACATAATAAACTAACTTTTCTCTACTTTTTCATCTTTAATCATACACAATTTTCTGATTTTCTCACTCTTTGATTTACCCTTTACAATCCTTCTACCTTATTTCGTACAAATCCTTTCACTGTGTTCAATGTTATGTGCTTACATCTTTTACTATACGGGCTTCATGACATTTTGCTTAGAACAATGTTAACTATAGGTGGTAAGAGGGGGAACATGGATATGGAGTTTGAAGTGAAGAAGTGCATAGTTTCAATGAGAACAACCTTAAGTGAAAATTTTCATGCATGTTATAAACTCAAACTTACTAAGGTAGGGAAGATATGTGATTGTGGAAAGGAAATGTCAGGACTATTTTCTGTCAGTTCACTCAATTATACAAGGCAATTTGTTGTGAGAGAAGTCAACTTTTCACTCAACCTCTTATGTTTGAAAGTTATCTCAAAGGAAATTCATTTCATTTAGAGGTTAGCCACAGGTAGAATTACAAGAAAGGATAATCTTACAAGGTGGTGTTGTGCAGGTTGGTAGAGGAGACAACTAATAATTTATTATTTGATTTGAGAATGTTGAGAGTTGGGATTTTATGTAGTAAATAAGTTGGTATATATACACATGCTCATTGTGTATAATTGTAAACAAAACATGCCTCTATCTGGTGTATCTCAATTGCAGTAACAACATGGTCTGGTCGATTAGGTGTACGTGGTCTATTTGGCTCTAAAGGTATGATATTAGTCTTAAGTGATTGATCTTAGAGGAAATTTTAATCTTGGCTCACTGTGACCTTATATTGTAAATAAAGTCAACGAGAATGAATTTTAGGGCGAGTGGAAGATTGTAGTGGTTGTAGCTTGATGTAGAAAGGTAACTCAATAATCACATTCTGCAGGAGTTTGAGTGAATTAGTTTGTCTTCTTTGATGCCTCTATTGTGGGGATGAGTTAGTTTAGTTGGAAACTAGGGTTGGACCAATGGCAAAGAGTTGATGTTAACTAAAAATCAGCAGGCGTGTTGGTTAATGGACGCTGTGATTAAGTGTATTCAGAAGAAGCAGGTACCATCAAGAGGCACAAGGAGTGTTGTGATTCAGAATTGAGGAAGGTTTATTGGTGTTAAGTGGAAACAAAGGCAACCAGTGTACTAGTTCAAGTGAACGTTTCAGATGCAAAGGATAAGTATACCTGTTGCAGCTAAAAATGTAATTAGGGGATTGATGCAAGACTTTTAACAATTTCAAGCTTAAACGATGGTTGAGAAGCTCTCAGCAAAGAAAATATAGATAGGATAAAACTGAAAACCTAATATATTAAGGAAGAAATGGAAAAATATGTCACCTAGTTGAAAGATTAAAAATAAGGATAATAAAGACTCGCTACTTAACAAAAAAAAAAATCTCTCCAACTAAAAATTCTTTGGAACCCTTAATTATAGGATTTGGCTAATCATGCTTAGAAATGAGTTAAAGAAAACAATATGCATATTGCATGAAAGTCATACTTAGGCATCACATGTGATGATTTACGTGCACTAATGTAACGAAGAAAAACGACAACGATTATTTTCAACTTTTGATAACAATTTTAGAACCGAGACATATTACGATGAGATAAAAAATGGAGAGTTTTTGGTCTCGGCTATTAACCAAAGCTCAAAAGGTTAGGATTTTGCTTCGGTTGAAAAAACCTGAAGCAATAAACTGAGAAAAAAAAAAGGGTTTTGACACCGGTTTTAAAAGAAACTGCTGCCATAGACCTTCCCAGATTTTAAATAATTATTTAATTTAAAGTATTTATTACAATGACTTTTGTAGGAACTGTTGCCATAAATCCTTTAAATTAAATAATTATTTAAAATTTGATATACTCTATGGTCTCAGTTGTTTCTGTAACTGCTACCAAAAGTATTTCATGTTACGGTTATTCTGACAACCACTGTCATACGTCATTTTTAATTAAATTATTTATTTAATATAAGGATCTTTGGCATTGATTGCCTGAACCAATGTCATAGGCCCTTCTTTACTTTGGTTTTTACCACAGTCGTTACCTAAAGTTTGTGTTTTTCTAAAGAGGGTTTTGTGTCTTTAACATTCTTTATCATATAAATAGACCTGCTTATTACAACTAGTAAGTGCAACACAAAAATACAGACCAAAATATATTTTTCAATACAAAATAGAATTATAATCATAAATAAACTTAATGTACAAATTCTTATAACAATAAATCAAGTTAATGATGATATGCTAATGTACAAATTATTAGATCCTAACAATTATGTACTATTGTACAATTGTATTCAATATTTTTCAAGAGCTTTCTATATGTAATGGATGAGTTTCTCGAGAATTGAAAGAGAAGTTTTGAATCTTTACACAACATACGATGATTTCAATTAGTGTATATGAATTCCAAACGATTGAGAAATTGATATAGAATAACGCAACACAATGAACTGAAGCTCGTGATCGAGAGAGAATTGAAATAGAAGTGCGAAAGTAAACACGAAAACTAGGAAAACCCTAGGTTCAGAGGTAAAAGATGATAAAACCCTAAGTAGACCGATTAATCGGTGGAAAAGTAATTTTAATTGGAGGAAAGTGATTCTAATCGATGGAAGACTCGATTAAACAGTGGAAAATGAAGATTTAACGATGGAAATGCATGGAAACAAGGATTTAATTAGTGGATATAGTGGAAAGCCTAAGGAAGAGGTGTTCTAGGGCTAAGGAACTCGAAAAATGAAGAGGAAAACATGATTTGGAGATGACGTAGTTGAAGTTAGGGTTTGGTGCTTCGAATGGACTCATGAAGCAGAGAAATGAAGATGTGTTTCTTTGATGCGCTAATTCGTGAAAGAAACTAATGGAAGATGTGGCAAGTGCGCTGACACGTGTAAGAGAATGAAGATGTCGCAGTTGATGCAAGCCACAAATTTTGATGTGGGCTGTATGAAGATATGTTGTGGTTGAGAGAGAATTTGTGATAGACCACAAATGGAAAATGGAAAATATGAGAGAATGGAGGAAGTGTGCTTGGAAGGTGGCTAGAGGAGGATCCCTATGGTTCTCTAGCCTTGACTTTCAAGGAGAAGTTATTTTGGATTTCAGAATTCAATTCTCATTAATCTCAAAAGTGACAAATACAATAGTGGAGCTGAGTATTTATAGTGAGTCATGCTCCATGCAAACTAAAAATACAGGTAGAGGACAATGGAGAGGACTTCTTGGGCAGTATGCCATCATTCCCTCCCTCTTAAAAGAAATATTTGTTCTCAAATTTGACAATCGTCTTTACATGAAGAAGCTATTCACAGTCTTGGGAGCGAGCCATCTTGGAATGACCTTATTCCTTTATTTATTGAGAACCACATGACGTCCTCCTAGATCAAATATGAATTTGAAATATGCATCAAATATATCTCCAATTAATATTGTGCAAAAAAAATAATTTTCTATGAAACTAACTTTAGAATAAGGACTTCTTATATTTTCTTTTGTAGTCTTAAAAAAAATTTAGAAGTCTTAATTCACAAGTCATTTGAATTGCCATATTTTGAAAATATTTGCATAAAAAATGAAATGGCAATTTGTTTGAAAGAGAAGTTAGCATTTGAAGACCTAAAAATGATTGGAAAAATATTAAAGGATTGAGAACCTTCCCTTTTAAATTTGGGTTTCATGGTTATTGTAAGAGTAAAAGTTGCCTTCAGTAGCAATTATTAATTCTCTCTATTTTCCCTTTCTTGCCCTTTAGTAGCAATTTGTGTTTCTTTATCCGTATTCATAAACAACACAAAGAAAAAATTGATCCAAGGACATTTAAATGTATTTTCATCGGGTATTCTATTAAACAAAAAGGTATAGGTGTTTTCATCTTCCTTCCAAGAAATTTTGTCTCAAAAGATGTCACTTTCAATGAACAAGTTAATTATTTTAACCATCCTCATCTTTAGGGTGGGGAGATTTTATAGGAGATGATTAGCATGTGGATGATTTTATGTTTCGAAATCTGTTTTTTGAATGATAAAAGAATAATACTAGTGACATTAAACATATTGAGAGGGAAAAGGTGGTAAATCAAAATCTTCCTAAAACTGAATCTAAGTCAAAATTTTATCCAAAGATAAATAGTCTAGGACCTACTCATGCTTATGAGTTCAACCTATTACCATTACAAGAGGGAAATATATTTGAACCTGTAATTTCTAATTCTACTAATTGTGATGAATTTCCTCGTTATAAGTTTGAGTTTGTTATATATGATTTAGATCTTTCAATTTTCTGTAGGAAAGGAACTAGTGTCATGACTAAACCTTTTTATCCTTTAGCAAATTATCTATCCTTTGAAAAATTATGTCTACACATAAAACCTTTCTTATAAGTCTAAACACTACAATTATACCTTCTTCTATATTTGACACATTAATTAACAAAAAAAAAGGATACAAGCTATGAATTTGGAAGTGAAGACATTGAAGAAGAATAATGCTTGGAAGCTAGTCTCTCTACCATTTGGAAAAAATCTTGTTGGGTGGAAGTAAGTTTATACAATCAAATACAAGGTTGATGGAACCATGGAAAGGTACAAGGTCAGGTTAGTGGCAAAAGGATTCACTTAAACATTTAAAGTGGATTATTTGGAGACTTTTGCCCCAATTGTAAAATTGAACATAGTTAGCATAATTTTATCTTTAGTAGCAAACAATTATTAGAATTTATTGCATTTTAATGTGAAAAATGCATTTCTACATAAACATATTGAAAAAGAAATATATAGGGGAGGTACGATGAGTGCATCATTTAGCCTTTAATTGGATTCTTAGTTCCTTTTTGTATTTTAAAATCATGTTTTAATTAAGATTTGTTATAATTAGGTCTATTGAGCATGAGGTACAAAAACATGTTAAAAATAGCTTTTTAGTTGTATAAATGTTCTTTAAATATTTGAGGTGTGTTAGTGTAGCTACAATTAAGTTGAACTCATGAAGGTGTAGAAATAAATTTATTAAAATTTCATGACACCTTAAAGATAAATCCAAGAATAGCAAATAATCATAACTGCAAGAATGCAAGCCAAACATTACATAAAGAAAACAAGAAAAACATAAAAAAAATGAAGAGATTTAGCTAAGTCAAGAAGCAGCAACCAACAACAAAAATTGGACTTTAGGGTTTTCTCTACTTTTTCTATAAAACGGGCTTTGATAATTTATAGATGTTTATGATAAAAGATAATTTGGAAGAAATATATCTTCAGATATTTAGTTGATATTGTTAAATAACTATCTTATTTAACTATATTATAAAATATCAAAAGATAATATTTGCTAAATCTTTTTGAATCTTACAAGATGTTCTTAATCATTTTTAGATCTTTGCAACAATCAAATATATCTTGAAGATATTGGATTATTTAAAAGATAATTGGAGGAGATTACATTATAAGAAAGAATATTACAGCAACAAAAGACCAAAAACAAAGCCTAGTCCAATTGTTATATAAAGAAACTTAAGGAAACACCTTAGGAGGAACTTAGGAACCATTTAAGGGACCTAATTTTGCACTCTCCACCATCTTTCACGTTCTCCACCCTCTCTAATTTTATGTTATTTCTACACTTTATGGAGTGTTAAACCTTTAGGGTTGATTCTGGGATAATTTCTTAACTAGATTTTGAGGTTAGATGAATACATGTTTATTGTTTTTTAATCAAATAAAGTAATAATTTTTACATTGTAACAAGTTAGTACAATGTCAAATCTACATAACAATCATATGAGTTTAAGGGTTTTTAATTTTAATTGAGAATGTACTTTAACTAAATTTAGAAATTTTCATGTGATTGAATGAGTTTTTTTGTCAATAATTGATAATGTAGTTTGATTAAAGATGAAAACTTTAACACAAATTAATCAATAATAACTTTGATTAGTTAGCTTTTTACTTGATACAAGAGTTAAAATAATATGATTAAGCATAATAATATTTATTTCAGAATGTATTTTGATTAAATTTACTATGATTAATCTACAAAGTTTTTTGTTTTTAATTGACAATGTATTTTGATTAATAGTAAGAAGGTCAACAAATTAATTGAGAATTTACATTGATTAATTTGAAAATCTAAAACAATAATTAATTGAACTATAATTCTTAGATAACCAATGAGGAATCCTATTTTAAAAAGATCATGGAATAAACCTTTTTTCTTTATTAGTGTATTTATCTCTTTTTATATTTTTCCATATTTATTTCTTTATTTACTTTATTATTTTATTACCTAATCTTTTATTTAATTTGTTTATCTTAATCTTCTTTTATTACTTTTATTATTTTATTTCACTAACCATTTTTAATAGTTTTCATAAGATCTAATTTGTTAGGAATCAATTTTGTGTTCGTTAGAAAATAACTTAGGATTGACTTTTCCATTTCTATTTTGTTGGCTACTATCTTAACAATATTGAAGTTGCTATTGTTTAGTAGTATTAATTTGATGTGAAAAATGCATTTCTACACGGAGATATTGAAGAAGAAATATATGTGGAGGTACCATCTCGATATACATCACAAATTGTGGCAAACACAATGTGCAAATTGTGGAAGGCATAGCATGGGTTGAAACAATGACCTAGAGCATTATTTGGGAGGTTATGATGAGACTTAAATATCAAATGTGTTAAGAGACTATACTTTATTTATTAAACATTGTGATTCAGGTGGAGTGACCACTTTATCATTATATGTAAATGAATTATTGTGCGTGGAAATGATGAGTATAAACAACAAAGTTTGAGTCAATGTTTGGCTAAAGAGCTTGAAACTAAAACTGGAAAAATTAAAATATTTTCTAGGAATTAGAGTTGCTCACTCTAAGAAAGGAATTTTTATATCCAAACAAAAGTGTATTACTAATTTGCTCAAAGAAACAAGTAAAATGACATGCAAACCAGTGAGCATGCGAGTTGATCCAAATGTAAAGTTGGGAATGGAAAGGATGATGTGTAGATAAAGAAATGTACCAAAGGCTTGTAGGAAGACTTATTTATTTATCTCACACTAGACTTGATATTGTTTTTGCTATGAGTTTGGTAAATTATTTTACGCATCAAACAAAAGAAGCCAATTTATAAGTTGCTCTTAGAACTATCTAATATCTGAAAGGGACACCATGAAAAGGAATTTTGTTCAAAAGAAAAAAGAATGTCCATCGTGTAGCATATATTGATGCTGATTATGCAATATTAGTTGTTGATAAAAGATTAACCACTAATTATTGTTCTTTCCTAATGGAAACATGATACTTGAAAGAGTAAAAAGAAAAGTGTGATAGCTAGGTCCAATGCTGAAGCAAAATTTCGAACATTAGTTAGGATATATGTAAATTATTATGACTAAAATTTATGATAGAAGAGTTAAAGATAAAATAAGATGGACCTATAAAGTTATATTATAAAAAGAAATATGCAATTAGCCTAACCCATAATCCAATACAACATTATATAATTAATAAAATAAAATAAAATATTTTATTAAAGAAAAGATTGACAATGACTTGATTTCTGTATGTTTCTTCTCAAGAAAAACTTTATATATATATATATATATATATATATATATATATATATATATATATATATATATATATATATATATATATATATATATATATATATATATATATATATATATATATATATATATCAAAAGTGTTGAACAACAGTAATTTTACAAAATTATTATATCCAAACTAGAAAAGGAAAACAATTATTAAGAACATGATAAAGAGTATTTAGATATTTAGAAAAAAATTAATGTTATTTTTATTAACTATAATTAATAATTATAGGATTTTTAAATTTATATACTTTGTTTTTATTTCTAAATTTGTCGGATAACATTCTTGAAATGGTCTAGAAGAATATATATATATATATATATATATATATATATATATATATATATAAATATATATATATATATATATATATATATATTTTAATGTGTATAATGAAAAAAATAAATGAGAATATTAGTTTTCTTTATTCAAAATTTTTATTCTTGTTTTCACTTGATTTCCTTCAAAACATTTAACTTCATGAGTCATCATCAACATAACTTTATTTCAAAATATTATTTATCATTTTGTATAAACCTAATGTTTGATTATATGTATAATACGGCGTATATACAGTGAAATTAAAAACTATGGGTAAAACATCTTTTTCGTTATTTTTTTTCATATTTTCTTTTAATATTTCTATTTCTTTTGTTTATTTAAAATACTCTACATTTAGTCTTTAAAGTACAAATTATAACTAGAGTTAAATATTTAGCATAGACGCTTTGAGTAAAATAGAAGTGAAATATTTTCAAATTAATAGGGTAAATTGTTTCGGAAGAAAAAAAAATTTAAGGACCAAATATTCTTGACCCAAAATTAATTAATTCGTCGTATTATAAATATAGAAGATTACGTAATATTTATTTGTTTAATTAATGTATTTTTGAGAAATTTCAAATCATGAATAAAATGATTTATTGTTTCTTTGGAAAGGCGGGTGTGAAACTTGTAGAGTATTCCTGAAGCGGTGCCTCGTTTGTACGACGCCGCATTGCGGTTCCACCTTTTTGCGTCTAAGAGTTTCTCTTTGTTTTCTTTTTCTCTTCGTTCTATCAAATTCGTGATTCCTCTTCCAAATGAATACCCAATACTTGAGGCAATTGCTCCGTAATATCTGTAAGTTCTCCTCCTTTTAGTTCTCATTGATTCAATCTAATGCTGCATTTGGTACACTGCAACCTCGGTAACAACGTTTTTACTCTGCCACAATATATGGAAATTAAAATAATGAATCGTCGTTTGGTAGAAGAGAAGCTTCTTATATGGAGCGACATTGGTTTTAGAGAGTGGATTAGAAATTGTGAGGGAGATCGTTTTAAGGGATTGAAAACATCGTTTATTATTTTTTCATGTCTACATTTCCTAAGTTCTATCTTGTTGTATGATAGAATAAATTACAGTGCCCCTTGATTTTTTTCAGATTGATTACACAATAATCCCTTGATTTTTAAGGGATTGATTTTTAATGGATTTTTCAGATTGATAGCAAAATGTATAAGGGGTGCTGAGATTAGTGTGATATGTAAATATTATTGATGAAATGTTCTTCAGACAATTACGATAGTTAATGTAGGGACAGGAAAAAGAGACGTACTGTGCTATATTTTAAAGGAAATCCATGGATTGTTAATGTGATTTAATTTACTTAATATATGTTTCCTACAACATTCACTATTACTATTAAATAATGCCATGTGATTTTGTCTGAAATTCGTTGTTTAAAAGCAAATATGTTAATGTTCTTATAAACATGCTTTAATGTTTCAAACCCAATTTTAACCCAACTTAATTTTGTTGCAAACCCAATTTTAACCCAAATTAATTCTTGAATGCGAAGTTTACAAACACTCACCCTAATTAAACTGCTAAATACTAAATGACAGTACAATAATTTCTTGATCTTAAATTGTGAATTAGGAATTATTACAAGTTATTTAGTATATTTTGCATACGTGACTATCACTTAATATTTTATTTTAATAAAGTTTATGTACCTTTATCTTAAATTTTTAGGAAATTGTTTTGTTGACACTCACATGTCCGATACAAATACTTGAACCTATAATTTACGTAACACAGTTTGTCTCCTTTTGCTAATTATTATATCATTGGGCATCATGGGAAGACCTGCTTTTTATTTTATTTTTTAAAAATTGTACATGAGTGAGGGCTTACCACTGATGTGGAACTTGGGGAAGCCAGCAGGAAGGGTGCTGGGTGGGTGCATTGTATGGTCTGAACCCACACACTTATTGCACGTGCCATGGACTCATATAGCTTTATCAAGTGAGCGGTATCTAGAGGACAGTAGGACATTTGTTTAGTTGTAGAGTATATGCACTTCTTGTGCAAAAGAATAGTTGAAAGATGCCTAGTGCCCTGTCTTCGACATCAGATTTGGTGTTATCCCTCTGGTTATGGGGTTGATGCCGTAATTGTTCATGAAGATCTGATTTCACCTAACATGTTATCAGAATGTGTCCCAAGTTTCTATTGACTAGTATTTAAGTTTCATTATTCTTTGTTAAATACAATTTTCATGCTAGAAAATTTTATCCAATATCTTATAGCCATATATCTATTACTTGCAATTGAGTGTGCAGATTCTACAAAACATTTTCTCAACCGTGAAAAACCACATTGGAACAATATGCATAGTGCTTTTATACGGCTTCAATTACAAAGGTCCAGAGCAGACAAAGTAGAAGATAAGCTAAAAGAAGAGCAAGAAAAGCAACAGATTTCTTCCAAATCTACAGTTAAGAAGGCGGATGGAAATTATGGGATTAGCAAATATAGCTCTGATGATGAAGATACCTCTGATAGTAAATGGAAGTTAGAGTTGGCTTGGCTCTCCAAGACACTTGAACCAGCTCTGCAATTTTGTAGGTGGGCTCTGCCAACAGGTCTGTTAAGTGTTAAGTCATATTGCCATAACTTTTTTCATTTGGCAAATTTAGACAGTTAGTGTGACTGTAAAATGGTGAGTACTTTCCTTTAAAATAATCTCTTATAAAGAAGTCGAGCCATGTATGACTCAGTTACATTATAGAAAGATGACCTGGTGCATGAGGCTTGAAGACCTTTCTTGGTGGGGTCTAGGGTGGTAGATGTACACGGCCTTACCCTTGCAAGTGGAGAGAGACTATTTCTAAGATTTGAACTTTTGAGGTCACAAGAAAACAGCATTACCATTGTTCTAAGGCTTGCCCCCATGACTCATTAACACAACATGCCAAAATTTATTTATATCATTAACATATGTTTTTCCTGTGTTACATAAATACTACCTGATCATATAATGTCCCAGTTTGATTTACAATAAAACAAGACTGACTTAATTTTCCATGTTATGCAGGATACGAAATTGGAAAGAAACCCCCACCAAGCCATCGATCCCTTACAGAAATAATTGCATGCATCAAAAGGAGCAAGCTTGGAATCCAGGATTGGAGCTTGAGTGACCTTACAATTGGCTTGTATCTGATATATCTTCGTCAAGCTTCTACTCATCCATTTGAAGATATCAAAGGCATTCAGATATTGTCAGAATCAATTGTAACTTCTGAAACTGCATTTTAGTTGCAGAAGGCATATATTATATTTATATGTTCATATGATATTGCGATCTTTCAGTGTTAGTGTTAGCATATTATTACAAGTTTTCATCTTCCAGTCTTATCAATATATCTTACTGGATTTCAGGTTCAAGATCTCATATATCATATTGAGTTGGCTAAAGGCGCTTATAAGGATAGTCCTGTTGTTCTTTCAAGGAGCAGCATGCTAAGAGAAAGTAATGTCAAGAAATTTGTTAAGAATTCCAGTGTAATGAGGCCTGCATATTATATTGGAATTGACATGCGTAAAAAGCTTGTAATTTTAGGCATAAGGGGAACACATACTTTTTATGACCTTATCACTGATATACTTTCCTCAAGTGATGGTGAAGTCACCTTTGAAGGCTATTCAACCCACTTTGGAATTGCTGAATCTGCACGTTGGTTTCTCCATCATGAGATTGAAATCATAAGAAAATGCTTGGAGAAACATGAGGTGGGCATGATCTTACTTCATCTATTTTGTTTTTCATTTCTTTGTTTGTGTTTTTCTCATTCATGGCATGAGATGTGGGGAACTCTTTAATAGGGATTTAAGTTAAGACTCGTGGGTCATTCTCTAGGAGGGGCTATAGCTTCTTTGTTGGCAATAATGATCCACAGAAAATCACCAAAGGAGCTGGGTTTTAGCCCTGACATTGTATCTGCGGTTGGCTATGGAACTTCACCATGTGTCTCCAAAGAACTTGCTGAAAACTGCTCTGGCTATGTGTCGACAGTTGTAATGCAGGTATGTGATAAGATTTGTCAATGTGTGCTTAACAATATTTGATCTGGAAGAAAGTAATTATATTTGTGGTTTACCTGAGATGAGTGATATTCTTTTCCCAGTTTTGTATGTATTTATCTATTGTATTTTCTTATGGCATTGTTTTTCGAAGTGTACAGGATGATATTATACCAAGATTGAGTATAGCTTCCCTAACAAGGTTCAGAAATGAAATTGTTCAAACCGATTGGTGAGTGACATTTAATTTATAATCTTGAAGTAAGCAGCCCCTCCCCTTCTATTGTCCATTGACAGGACATGTTGAAAGCAGCCAACTGCAGCTCTGCAGTAGTTATTCTTTTGTTGTATCGCAATTTTTTTTTTATTAAAAGAGATGGGAAACTCATTGTTTTGAGGGTGAACATGCGTATATGGTGACTGATCATTCTAACAAAATTTCTACTGTAGAGCTTTATTATCTAGAATCTAGTAGGTATCAATAGCTTCCAAAGCTTAATATTCATATGGTAGTTAAAAAACAAAGGGTTTGATCAAGGATATGATTATTTTTCTTCAGGATGAGTGTAATTGAGAAAGAAGATTGGAAAGGCGTCACGGATTTGGTTACAAATGCAAAGCAGGTTGTGTCTTCAGTGCAAGATGTAGCTCAAAAACTTGCTGATTATGCAAATTTTAGGACAAATAAAAGTTTAGCTGGTAAGCCTTTTTGCTTTACTGGTTCAAATCTTAATTGTGTTAGGAATCCAGAATTGAAAAGAGAAAGAAGAATAATCTTTTTTATTGGAAAGACTGAAAAGAACACGAAATATAGGAGAGCACTCTCTCCTCCAAAGGTTTCCCCTTCACAAAGAGCCAAAGCTCAATCTACAAAATTAATCCCAAGTCCCCTGCTTTTCAGGACCCCCAACTATATAAAGGAAACCTCATTCACCCTAACAACCTAACTAACAACTACTTCCTAATCTGTTTCCTTCTATCATGCACACATTATATCCTATCAAATTGTCTCTAGAGGGAACCTAGATTCCTCTTGTACAGTGATGCCATTTCTTCTTTCCCATGTTTCTTCTTTCCCATGTCTTGTTGGGGAATACTTTTCTTACACCACACCTTTTAAGCCCTGTATAGGGGCAGAATTTGATTTCAACCCCTTCCTACTTGTGAGGAGTTGGCATTCATTATGTTCAAGAGTCAATGAGACTTCTTTCTTGTGGCCAAGATAAATTTATGGTGCATCCAGTATTTAAGAAGTGCAAGAAATTTTTGAATGCTTAGACATCCTTTTGGCTTATTTGAACCCAAAAGAAAACATAGAACAACTATTTGATAATATAGACATTGTATTTTATATACACAAAAAAAATGAAGGAATTCTTAACTAAATGTTCGGTTGTTGATGTTTAATGCTTATTTGTGTTCTTTAAATGCATTTATTTTGTGACACGTTTATCATCAGATGTTGTGGTGTGTGTAAACAGTTGCTACAGAAACTCCCAAGCCCTCTAAAGCTGCAAAGGAGAATTCAGTTGCCACGAAAGATGCGGAAGCTAAACCTCCAATAATCGAGGAGTTATTTATACCTGGGACTGTTTACTATATTAAAAGGAATTTGGGATCCAAAACGGACGTCGGAAAGGATTTTTTTACCCTTTACAAGAGGGAACCTGGTGAGCATTTCCAGAAAATATTCTTTTCAGGAAATTTTATTACAGACCACAGATGTGATACCCATTATTATGCTTTGAGAGATGTTCTTAAAGGTCTGCCATGGTGTGGAGAGGAAGGTATATTTAAATAACAAATATTGTAACTTGTTTTTATTTTAAATTATATCATTTGATTGTAATGTAACTGTACATTGTGTAGCTAAGTTTCTGTGCTTAGGGTAAGCATTAGAGTTGTGTATTCTGTGGGCAGGTATTAGCAATAGCACAGTGGGTTAGAAGTTACGCAATTTAGGGTAAGTTAAGTACTATAGAAATTGTGGATAGTTGGTTCTATCCTCTAAAATAACGATGAATTAGCCATGTTAAAAATGATATTCAATCATTGTTGTGTAACTGTCTTGCTTTAGTTTTTGTTCGGAATTTGTACATGCTTATGGTTTGGATCTCGTCCAGTGATTGTTGTGAATTATATTTTGAAGAGATATCCTTGAATTTCTTCATCCCTGTCTTGTATAGTTGTGTATGCGATTATTTCAGTTTCTTTTCATTCCGGAAATTAAAAACGAGAAATCCAAGAAACATTGGCAAAAACCTCCAAATTTCCTTAAAGATTTCCTTATTGAGTTAGAAGATGGTAAATGTTCATGATCATTCATTATCGCTGGAGTCTGGCAGAACGGTCAGTTGATTCAAGCACTTAAGCCACTTAGTTAATACCTTACGAGACGGTCATTTAGTACAGAAAATAAATGATTATGTCTTCATGTCTTTATCATCAAACTTAAAACGATGGAACCACCTCGTGCAATACTCCAACAATCTATCTTCGTCTTAGGGACAAGTCTCAGGAAAAAGCCAACACCCGTAACGTTGAATATCTCCATATTATATGAGTTTTTATATACTTTTCTTTATAAGTTATATATTTATTTCTTTATATTTATTGTTTTATACACTATATATCCTTACTTCGTTTATGAATGAATTATATTTTTCTAAGTAATAATTTTATTTGAAAACTTATTTATAATCAAATACATGTTATTCTATGTATAAGTTTTATATAATTATTATTATTATTTGAATTAACTTTTTATTTTACTTTACTTTTTTCTATTTACTCATCGTTAGTTGTTGAAGTCCCAAAAATGATTGAATACGACACCTATATGGTATATATATGTTTATTTTTAAAAACTTTTAAAACAATATATATATATATATATATATATATATATATATATATATATATATTATTAGGGTTAAATATGTTTTTAGTCCCTTAACTTTTAGTGAAAATTGGAATTAGTCCCTCTTCAAAACTTTATCCTAATTTAGTCTCCAAATTTTAGAAATGTGTGACTTTAGTCCTTTTAACTAAATTTTGTTAGGTTTATTTGATGTTTCAAGTGCGTTTTATGATAGTATTTGAGTTGTTTATACCATTTGACACATTTTTGCTTCAATGTTAACTAATTGAAACATCAAATAAAGTTATCAAAATTTGGTTAAAAAAACTAAATTCACACATTTCTATAGTTTTGGGACTAAATTAGTCCAAAGTTTTGAAGAGGGACTAATTCCAATTTTCACTAAAAGTTAAGGAATAAAAACATATTTAATTCTAATTATTATGTTAATCTAAATTAAAATTATATGTATTAAATATTGTTAAAATAAATAATTATAAACTATTACGATTTTATAGATTATAAGTTTTATTAATAAAATATTATATATATATATATATATATATATATATATATATATATTTCAAATTGAAGTATATATTCATACTTTTCAGGATTCCTAAAATGCATACGCTATAAAAAAAATTATGAAAAGAATTTCTGTCACTAATTCTATGTTCTCTCCTTATCTTTCTGCGTTTGCACGAATTGTTTTTCCTAGACCAATTGTTAAGTTTATTAATCTAATTGGACTTTCATAAACATGATTTTCCAAACAAGACCACATTAGTGTTATTGTGTTAATGTATTTTAAAAATTAGTTAAATGAAAATAGGAGATATAATCATGATGAGTTTAAAGATTAAAAGAGATATTATTAATAGAGTAGGTATTGTTAGATATTTTAAAAGATATTGTTAATTAAAAGATATCTTAAGATTTATTGAATGTAATTAGATATTATTATTAGATAACAATAATAATATATTATTATAGATTTATTATAATAAATTATAATAAAATATATTATTTTAAGTGAGAAAATATTATAGATAAAGTTGGGTTGATTTATAAATATTAAGATATAGAGAGAGGATGTGTGTTTTAGAAACCTTAGAAACTCTAAATCGAAGAGAGGAAACATGAAAGAGGGGAGATAGGCGTTTTTGGGAGAAGAAGAGAGAGCAACAAAAAAATCTTAGTGTAAAGGGAGATTTGTGGTTTTTTTTTCAAATTAGATAGAACTCTAATATTGGTCAAGGTATGGAGAAATTTGTCTTTGTTTTTCTTGTTTGATTGTTTGATTTTTTGTTTTAGTCCAATTTTTTATGTGTAAATTAGATTTGACAGTACATAATGAAACTACTAGGTTTCAACACTTATTGGATTCCAAACAGACTATTAAGTTGTCATTGTCTAAAGTAAGAACAATAAATTAGGATTAAGCTATGATTAAACATAACGAAAACATAAAGTTTTAAAATCATATCAAAATACACTAAGTCATCTCAAACTCATTCTTAGATGTTTAGGTAGGCTGTTATGTTTCTTTGGGACAAGAAACCACATTTCTAAGTGTTGAAAGTAACAAATAACCACTTTGTCTTTCAACCATACATTTTTCCATGCTTAAAACATTTATAACATACCTTATTTTTGGACATTGTTCAAAGTTAAAAGGTGATCATTGCATGGTTCCACTCTTTCCATTTCCCACTTCCCTGAAAGTAACTGTAGAACTAATTGAGTTTGACAACTCATTTTGAGTTGTAGAACTGATTTTGTAGATGAATGTTAACTCATCTTTGTGTGACTGAACATTTTTTTGTTTTGACTTGTCACAAAAGATGACTGAAGTTTCCAACCACCGTGGGTGGGTGTATGACCATTATTATAGTGGCAGGAGAGGTTTGAAGGAAACTTTTGTCCAAGGAGTTGAAGAGTTTGTCCACACGGTTTGACGTATTAATATTATGCTCTTGATGGAGAGATTTGATGTTCATGCATGAAGTACGAATGTACATGAATTTTGAAAGATAATGTGGTCAAAGTTCACCTATACCAAAAAGCTTTCCTGCAAAATTAGAAGATTTGGATATTTCATGGTGAAGAAATACATTCTACCTTCGAATACTTTTGTACGTACATCTAAGATAGATCAATTTATGTATATCCAAGAGATGGTCAACCATGCTCTTAGTAGACATGTTGAAAAAGAAGCATATGATAGTCTTGATGAAAAGTCTCCAATTGAAACGACTTAGAGGTTTTATAATTTATTGACAAAGGTAAATCAACCTGTATTTAAAGGGTCAACTACGTCAAAATTGTTATTGTGAATTAGACTCATGGCTTGTAAATATAATTGGAATGTTCCAAATCAAGTCTTGGACTTCATTACAAAACGTTTTTTAGATTTGACATCACCAAACAATTCTTTACCGAAGAATTATTATGAAACCAAAAGATGTGTTTCAAAGCTAGGGTTGGAAGCCAAAAAGATTTATTGTTGTGACAATGGATGCATGGTTTTCTATGACAACGACAATGACAAAAATGAGCATCCTTGGTCGAATACAAGTTTTGTGGGCAGCCTCAATTTCAGACAATGCATGTAGGTTGGAGGCAAAAAAAACCCAATTCCATTCAAGTCCACGTTCTACTTGTTGATCATTCCAAGATTACAAAGAATGTTTGCTTGAATGCAAATAGCAAAACACATGACATGACATGATGGTAACAAAACTCAATCATCCTTTTGATGGTGAAGCTTGAAAGCACTTCAATCATAAACATCCATCATTTTCCAGTGATGCCCGTAACGTGCGACTTGGCCTATATGCGGATGGGTTTACTTCGTACATTCAAGCGTTCACATCATCATATTCATGTTGGTCGGTGATTGTTACCCCATACAATTTTCCACCTAAGATGTGTATGACAAAGCCTTACATGTTTTTAACGTGTCTAATATCAGGTTCATCTAATCCGAAGGCATCAATTGATGTTTCTTTGAAGCCTTTGATTGATGATTTGAAGAAGTTGTGGAGTGGTATTTGGATGTATATGTTTTAAGGAAGTAAAATTTTCTTATGAAGGCCATCACGCAGGTAAAGAGTTGACTCATTGGTTAACTGATGTTGAATTTAACTTTGTGCGTGTCCATGTGTTAATAATTTATACTGAAGTTAAACCCTACCTTGAGTATGTCCCAATCTCATTTCTTAACTTAACAATTCTGACATTTCTATAGTAACTTATTGTGTTCATATTTCATAGCTCGTTTATTGTGGTTGAGCATATCCCAAAAGGAAGTGTTTCGGCTCGAATACATTCAATGTTTCCTTATTGGTTCAGATAACAAGTATGTATATGTTTCCTACGATTAAATAAAGATTTTTTTATTACAATTCATGTAAGTTTTCATTGTGGCATCCTTGTAAGTTTATAACCAGCCATTAGCTCCAATAATTCAAGATTTAAGGGATTTGGCAAATTGGCCCACGAGATGCGTAAAATAGTGGCACACGTACTTTGTCAATGGGTATAAATTTCACACACATGCATGGTCCAAAGTAAAGAAAACAAATAATTATTGTGATGTGTATGTCAAGAGCATCACAAAGGGTGATTACAATGATTTCTATGGGATGATACAGAAAATATACATGTTAGAGTACAACATTGTAGTACTCCAAAAAAAGTAATTCTTTTTTATTGTGAATGGTTTAATCCTTCTTTAAGTAGTACAAGAGTGGATCCTAGTTTTAACATTATCGAATTGCAAATGAGTTTACGATACCGACCGTTTAATCCATTCATTCTAGCAAGTAATGTTAGACAAGTTTATTATGTCTCATATCTACCATTTCGTAGTATCGACAAACGTGGTTGGTCTGTTGCAATATAAATGAAGCCTAAGGGTTGCATTGACTCAAATGACATTGAAGAAGACATTGCCTATCAAGTTGACCAAATGTCAATGCCAATCAAGTATTGAAGTTGAATGTGTATCAGGATTGCATGACCCTGATGCTGATGTTGAAGAATTACAAGGACAAATACAAGATGATGATGATGATGGAATTAACCGTTATATTGTGCTTTGTACAAACTCTAATTTAAAAACACATGATGTATTGTATAGCATGCTCAAAAGTTGTATGTGTAAACTCCTCATTCACTTAATTTTGAAAAATATTGGATATCCATCTTTTGTGGCATAAGTCAATCATTTCATTTCATTTCTAGCCATTTCATTATAGTAATGATAGGAGAGCATCCAACACATGATGATAAAGGTAAGGCGATAGCGAAACCTAAGAGGAAACGACAACCACATATATAATAAGGGTTCCTACAACAATATTGTCCCTTCATGCCCTCACCACACTAGATGTTTGGCCCTCACATGTTGCACACCCTCATGTGCTTTCCACACCAGACCCTCATATTCATCCCCCACCAGACCCTGTTGTTCTATCCACACCAGGCCTTGTTGTTCATCCCACACCAGACCCTACTACTTTTCCCACACCTTCTACATTTATTGGGACACCTTTAGCTCCTTCTTTTATACCCACCTCATCTTCCTTATCGTTTGTTGATAATCCTACACCATATGCTGATCATGATTCGGCCGGTGATGATGATGTTGACCCTCCTATCCATGATCAACCAATGATTGAACCTTATGGTCGAGAATAATACACAATTGAGGTTTTTACTAAGTTTTATGACATGACTTGTTTAAGTTTGCATTAATTCAAATGACTTTGATGTATTTATATGCAGGTTTATTCACATTACTTTGATGTATTTAAAGCATTGGCCAAAATGGGGAGCAATACCACCAAAAGACAAATATCCATTTTGGTAACGATTTAAGGTTAAAGTCCATCAACCTAATTCTTCATTTCCTATTCATGTATGTTAATTGAAATGCAAAACATAGTAATTTACATCATTTATGTATGATTTATTGTCATAGATGAAGGTTCAGCGATTACCTAAATATGAAACCCAAATTAAGCGAAATTTCCTCACTAAAGCATCTCATAGGCTGTTTGAGATGTTTAGATATGCAAGGATTGCAGGACCCTTACTGGGTTGGGGAGCACATTTGGACCTCCTTGTTGGCACATTGGAATTCGCCAAAGTACCACATCAAACGTGCTATCACCCAAAAGAATCAGGCTTCAGAAAAGGTGGGTGTTCTCCATACAAGTGGATCAATTACCGTTCATGAGCATGTCATTTGTATGGTACAAACTTTCATTCTTTTTATATACATTATGACATACACTAGTACAAAAACAGCGTATAACGTCACGCGTTCAACATCCAATCATTGAATAGCCAACGTTAAAATTGGCGGTGGCATTTTTGTAAATAAATGCAATTATTAAACGTCGTTTAGAATTGTAATTTGACGTAAAAGGATATAAAACGTCAAATGCCCTTTAAACTCGACGTCAAAAGGTTAATGAATTCAATACAAATTTGAGCGGGAGATTGAAAATTCATTCACTTTATCTTAGCGCGCGATATCTTCTTCTCTTCTCAAACTTTTCTTGAACGAAGTTTGATGAGTATCACATGTAATCTTTCTTTCATTTGATACAAATGCATGTTAATTAACTACTTTATGTATGATTTTTGTTTGTTTTAACCGATTATTTTCGTGCTCTTGTCCTTCATAGGCGCATTCTGCTTTCTCTTTCACTGGTGACGAAATTTTATTCCGATGAACCGATCTTTTGAAGGTCAGTTTTCGTTTTCGTTTTGAAGAACTTATGTGTTAAACTTGTTTGTTATTTTTTTGGTTGAACTTGTTTATTGTTGTTGTTTGGTTGAACTTGTTTGTTGTTGTTTGATTGAACTTGTTTGTTCTTGGTTATTATTGTTTATTGTTGATACTACACTACACGTTCATAGTTCATGCTTTATAAAATACCAAAAAATGAAATTTATTGTTTTTCTGCTGTTCAGGTTTTGTAGAGTTGTAAAATGTATTGTTTGTTGTAGAGTTAATTTAACGTCATCGAATTTTAACGTCAATTTAACATCGAATTTTTTAAATTCGACGTTAAATTAACGTCTTCTGATATGACATCGTTCACGATTTCACCGTTAAAAGCCTAAAATATTCGACGTTGTACGCGATTTTTGTACTAGTGATATAACTTATTTAATGTAAATTTCATGTACATATAAAACTTTATATTTTGTTACAAGCAGTTGAGTTGGGACGAGCTATGCATGTTGATGAGGCTTTCCACCAAACTCATCTGTGAAAGGGATCTGGCCAGTTTATTGTTGAAAGGTCTGGAAGACCCATGTAAGCAAACACTTATAATGTTATTTGCTTTTAAGTTTGTGCCTTATTGTACCCTATCATTTACTGATACTCTATGATTATGTCACTAGTGCAGCGAAGGGAAACAACAGCGATTGTTTTTTAATATACGCTTCAGTTTTAGAACCGCGACATATACAGGCGGGGTAAAAAGGTCTGACACTTTAGGCCACGGTTCCAACCGAGGTAATAACCTAGGATACGACAACGATTTTTGCTTGAACCGCGGCCAAAACCCTGTTTTTTTTTTAATTTTCGTGTAACCTTTGGCCTCGGTTTTACCACAACCGAGGTAATAACCTGGGGATATGACAGCGGTTCCTACTTGAACATCGGCCAAAACCCTATTTTTTTTTACAATCATACAATTATTCTACAAAATTACAATCAAACAATTATACAATTATACAATATATTCAACATACAATCAATTCAATCATACAATCAATTTAATCATTCAATCAAACAATTAATAAACATTCAAATTATCAATTCAAACATTCAATCATACATAATTATTCATATTCAACCTACAAAAAATTAAAAATTAACAAAATGAAAATTAATAAACAGAATAATATGAACCTGGGAGCGTGCAAAACCACATAATATTGGATAAGATGGAACAACCTGCAGTCTGAAACGGAAAAAATTTAAAAGAAAAAACACAATACCTACAAAAAAAATACAACAAAACGTAAGTTTGATAATCCGAATCAATAAAAAAACGAATCAAACCAACCCAAAAACTCAAAAAAAATGAAAAAACTCCAGCGACCAAAGCCAAATTTGATCGGATACAAACGTAGGTGATGAAAAATGAGGAAGGAAGTCCTTCTACAGTGACGAAGACGGCGCTACGATGGCGTAAGGAAGAAGGGAGAAAGATCGCGGCAGCATAGAAGAAGAAGTTGCAGTGAGAAATCACTGCAAAAGAAGAACTATTCGCGTTCGAGGAAGACAAAATTGTTCACTCTCTGTAATATTTTTTTAACCTAATTAAATGTTATTACCTCGGTTCATTGGAAAACTAGGGTAATAGATGGGATACAGCCTCGGTTCCCAACTTAACCGAGGCCTATTCTTCTAAAAAAAATTAAAATTAATCTAAAATGACAATTTTGAAATTTTTTTCAACCTTTATGCCGCGGTTCCCCGCCTAACCGAGGCCTATTCTCTTAAATATTTAAAACTTGTTCAGATCAGGGAATAGGCCACGGTTCCGCTAAGAACCGAGGCCTATTCCCTGACGGTCTGACTCCAAATTTATTTCAGGACTGCCTTGGTGGAATGTGAGAATTTTGCAGGGATAATAGGCCGTGATTCCTCTCAGAACCGAGGCCTATTCCCCTGCAAATTTATTTCAGGACTGACTTGGCGGGAATGTCAGAATTTTGCAGGGACAATAAGCCACGGTTCCCCTCAGAACCAAGGCCTATTCCCCTGCAAATTTATTTCAGGACTGACTTGGCGGGAATGTCAGAATTTTGCAGGGACAATAGGTCATGGTTCCCCTCAGAACCTAGGCCTATTCCCCTGCAAATTTATTTCAGGACTACCTTGGGGAAATGTTAGAATTTTGCAGGGACAATAGGTCGCGGTTCCCTTCAGAACTGAGGCCGAAAGACATATACTGCCGCGATTCTGTTGCAACTGAGGCCTACACTGTCGATATAATTTCAAAAATGTCATCGCGCAATATTATGCTTCGGATTCACGTGAACCAATGCATAATGTGCAAGTAATAAATCAATTTTTTACTAGTGTGTTTAACATAAAGAATTATCCACTAAACTTTCACAGGTCATATCCAAGCTTGGATCATATCCTGAGTCATCACAACTGCCTAATGATGACGATAACCTGATTAAGTCACAATGCTGGATTAATGTTGTTGGTGGGAACAAAAAAGGAAGAATCTATAGGGTAGGGCAACTTGTTACAAATTACAGTGTAGGACGAGGTTATTTAAAGCACCAACCGTCTTCATCAAACATTGTTGAGGAAGTCGGTGTTCATGTTATGCAACAACTAAAAACACTTGACCGATAATATAATGAATTGAGAGATGATTTTACCAATTTCAAACAATTGGTCATGAGATTGTTGCTTGAGTCTGCACAACCTCAACCCATCATCCCTCCAGCCCAACTACGACCTTCTCAACCACAGTCGACATCAGTCCAGCCTACACTAGTCCAGCTTGCACCAATCTATCCAACTTTAAATCATTAAAACGATCAAGAAGAGAACAATGAAGACGATGAATATTTAGATTATTAGTGTTTATGTCTATGAACATATACTTCTTTATCATTCACAAAACAAATTTACATTATTCTTATACTTTTTATAAATATAATTAGTTTGTTAATGATCATGTTTGGTTGCCTATATATTTCTTAGAGTTATATATATTGTTTGGAGTTATATTGCTTAGAGTTTATATTGCTTGGAGTTATATTGCTTTGTTCAATGCAGGTCTGATTGATTGTATTGTGAGGCTAAAGCACTAGTACAATATGCAATGGAACCTGCTGCAAAGGTACCGACAAATTTATTGGCGAATATATCCTTTTGGTAATTACGAGTAGATATATCTTTCGGTAATTACCAGCAGATCAATATCCTTCAGTAATGGTTACCGACACAATTATTATCAACAAAATAATGGTTGACAGTAATACACGTTTATCGACGAAATATGGTTATTTCTAATGGAATATGACCATTAGTAATACCAATTTTTGTAGTCGTTTGGACACTTATTAATAATAAGTTTGAAAAATATTTTTCAATAAAAATCATAATTTAAAACAACATATCATACAAATAAATGCGTTGTTTCTGGTGGAAGGATCTCAATCTAACAAGTTCACAACTGTTAGACCCTCTCAGAATGTAACTTATTACTCATTGACTCACCACAAGAACTAGAACTACTCACTCACATATATGTTCACTTTCTTTTTATGATAATAAAAAATAATAAAACTATTATTATTATTGTATATTGTTATAATTATAAAATTAAATATTAAATAATTTTTATAACTTTATTGATTTTGTAGAAGGTTTTATAATTATAATGTTTAAAAAACTGTCAAATTAAGAAAATAAATTAAGTTTAAAGATGATATCTATATTTTATATAAATTGAACTCACATGTATTTGGTTTTGTATCTTCTTTATAAATTTCTCTTATATTTTTTCATTATTCGTGGTGTTGCTTTTTTCAAATCCAATGCCTTTTGATCTCGTTAAGGAGATTTTTCCTAACACATTACTCTGATCTAAAGAAAGATATGCACAAGATTTCCCTAAGTTTACTCTCAATGAGAGTCCAAATAATTATGATTGAACTACCCTATAATAGTAGTCTCTTGCTTTTCTTTTGAACTCACTTTTAATCAATGGCACTTATCCACCGGTAAACCAAGCCCACACAATCTAGTGTGTGTGTTTATATTAAATAAATGAAATCTAACACCCAATTGAAAAGTTTGTAAGAATAAAATAATGAAGAAGCAATTGAAGAGTGATGACACCCTGCTATAGCAATTGAGAATTGACATGATAATATTAGGCTAGGTCTTACTAGATTTGGCAAAAAGGAAACAAATTACATAAAAGAACAAAACAATTATATAGTTTACCTAATTAGGGATGTTAATATAGCCTACAATTTTTGTAGACACATCTTTCGGAAGTTAAGAAAAAAATGCCACATACAAGTTAATAGGTTGGTCCCCATCCTCTCCAAATATTCGTTGATAATAATGGGTGAATTTATTATATGTTATCATGCTATATTAACTATTAAGTTTCATAAGTATAAATGGAACTTAAAACTATAAATTTAATATAGAAACTATAACAAATAATAATTAAAGTATATAATGAAAGATTTAGGATAATTTTAGTTAAGTTTAATTAAATATCAGATTAACTATCTTATCATTATTATTATTACTACTACTACTACTATTATTATTATTATTATATAGTGACCTAACCTGTAAAAAACTTGGTCAATTGGAATTGAATAAAATATACAAAATAAAAATTAATCTAATCTATTCAGATTAAATTTGATTGTCCGATTATATAATCAATACTATAAACTAATGAGAGTATCTTAAAAATAAATACTTTTGAAAAAGAAATAACGAAATTGTTTTTATAAAGTTGATTGGTTTCATATTTTTAATTCGAATCTTAGACATTAATTCATGTATTAAGTTTTTTTGTCGTATTTTTGTTTTTCTTTTCTTTAAAATGAACATACATCTTACACGTAATGTTCATAGATCATTAATGTCAAATTTATTCGAGATATTTGTTTCGAAAAATCCATCAATTACCTTCATCGATATTTGACATTTTGACAAATTTTTCATATAAGGCCTGCATTTTTTTTTTCATAATCATATTCTTTATCGAGCTAAAGTATACAGCATATATAAAGTATTTCACTGCTATTTTAGTATAATACTTTTACTTTTGAAATTTATTTAAATTTATCTAGAAAGCTAGCTTCAGGCTTAATTGTTTTCCTTCATTCCTCAAAATAAAAACATATTTTCACCATCCTCTTGCATATTGGCATCAGCAAAAGGTAAAAGTGAAAAAGAGTGCAGGGCAAAAAACTAAAAGACGTAATTAAGTATTTCAAAAGGTGGAGGGATAATTTTCCATTGGACTCGCAAAAGCACGTTTAATAAAAGCTCTTCAATCACTTTGCATTAAAAATGTGAATGTTTTTCCACTACAAGAACATGGTGAAAAGACATCATGATGAGTGGATCACTCATGCATCTCAATAAAACCTAGTCATCGATGAGATTTTTTAAAAGGGGTTATATAAGATAAGATTGGACAATGTTAAATGTTGTTAACTTGAAGAGTGAATATTTATGGTCTTATTTTAGATTTAGTTTTAAAATTTTGATGGAATTTTATGTTTAAATTATTAATTTTAATAGATTTGTCACAATCAAATTTATTAAGTTTGTGAATTAAAAGTCTTAAAGAGTTAATTTTAGTTATATAAATTATTTATGAATATTTTAATGTTGATGCAACCGAAATTAAGTGTAAAATTAAATTGTTTTGAGTTATAAAATAAGATCAAAATTAATAAATTTTGGAAAGAAATATATGCTAAATGCACTTCTAGTTTTCACTTATATACTATCCTTTTCCACACACAAAATCTGTTCTACACCCCTAATTTCTTTATTCACACCCTTTCTACTACTAGTCACAAAATCAAATTTAACCAAATGCTACCATGTGTTCATAATCTACCACTAACAAAACAAGCCAATGAGATGCACACATGTGACATGATCCTTGCGCTCAAAAGCAAACCAACAAGATTGTGCCATAATTTTCTCTATCATGTACCATCATCTCTCAAGTGACGCTCACCACAAATCACCATGGTGCAACCTCTAATATTGCACCATTATTGTCATCTTCGCCATCTTTAGCCATCATCAACCACCACTCAATCGCGAGCAGTCACTACAACACCCAACCTACAAAGTGAAACTCAATTCACACCACCATAGGAACAAATTCAAATCTCATTAAAAGTCCAACTTTTTAGAAGAGTCCTTGATCGCTCTTTTAACTCTTGATAAACTTTATTGTTTTCTTTAAATTTGACATAACATAAACAGTGAGTGTGTCTTGTTAGTCAAAGCTATAAACCTCATCATAAAAATAAAATTTATAACACTTCATTCTTTCTTTTTTATTATTCGTATTATTCTCATATAGCTTAATCTTCGAGAAATATATATATATATATATATATATATATATATATATATATATATTGTTTCAATTAATGATTGAGACTTTGAATTAAAGCTTATTGCAATCTTATATGGAATGTTTTGATTAATTCTTTAACTTGATTCTTTAATTAAAATCCTGAACGTTATTTTTCAATACTTCAGTTTTGAACTAACTTATGCCTTTTCAAAATATTTCTTTTTTTTATTGTGCTCTGACTTAGTTTTGAATTATCCTCTTTTCAATGTTCACAAACATTTTTGGACAGATATCCACTTTGTGTTGTACAACGCATCCTTTTAGTCCTCTCTTAAAGCTTCTTGCAGCGATATTTTTGTATTTCATACTTCAACATCTCAAGATTCTCATTTTATAATTTATTGTTACTGTTCATATAATGCACACCGCTATACCATGACCATAAGGTTGAGTTTTATTTTCGGGCCACCTCTTGTATATCTTTTGCACCTAAAAGAAAAACTGCCACTATATATGCAAAATATAAAAAATGTTATTTTTTTGTGCTCTGTTGTTGTTTTCTTTTTCTCCTTTTAACTTGTGAAATCCTATAACCTTTTCTCCAATTTCCCAACTTTTATTAGAATATCTCATATATAATCATTGTAATCTTCTCAAAGTTATTCTTAGTTCGGTACACAAAAATTTACTTTAGTATATTCTGTTCTCCTTTCCATATTTAACTACCTTTCTTCTTCATTATTACATAAATTTTATTAGAAATAAATACCATTTTCAATATGAAATTTTCATCTTAAAATTTGTATTTAATTACGTTATAAATAATGTTTATTATTATCAAAATTTTTGACATTCACGTTATTTTCTTAATATATTTTATTTTGTGTATCATAGGCCGGATGACATTGGAGATAAGGAACAACTAAACAACTTAAATATAATTCTGAATAGTCTTGAAAGATAGGGAATAATTAAACAACTTAAAGACTAATAAATATTTGGATTTTGACAAACAAGACCGGACAACATTAGCTGCGACTTAACTCGATAATTAGTCTTCGAGTAGTTCTTCCTACACCTCACCTCCTTCTCCCTACCTCCCATTTTACACTTTTTCCCTTGTTTACTTAATGATTTCTCAACCACCAGCAATCTTCCTAACCTTCAACAACCCTAAATGGTATAAACCCTAAATATCACTGTTATAGTACATGCACCCCCTTCATTGTTATTTTTCTGACTTTCATTTTTCACTCCTTCAGTTCTTCAGTGCATTGTTATATTGTTTTCTTCAGTTCTTCATTTAACATTAAAACCTAACAAAAAAAAAATCAAATTTTACAAACAAAACAAAAAATTCTTAAAATAAAATATACTAACTTACTAACAAAATAACAGAATCCAGGACCCTGTAGAGACCCTAAATCGAAAAATACAGTCGCAAATCGAACTGTGGTTGGCCTTAGCCGCAGTTCGAACTACGAAAAACCCAGATCCGCACTTCCAAGTGCGTCGGCGGCCATGCACCTCCGAAAACTAACCGCAAATCCACCTGCGGTTACTGTCTCAGGCAGATCCAACTGCGGCGCAACCATATCCGCACTTCTAAGTTCGGCGGCCATTATCGCAGTTCCATGTGCGGTTTGGCCTGCAAACTAACATGGACATTTTATGTACGAGAAGAAGACACCCTGCAACCACGACACCAACGATTAAAGAAACAAGGGACGAGAGCTAAAGCACCAACACAAAAAGCAGTGAGCAAAAAACTGACAAGAGGGGAAGGAAGAGCACTCACGTTTAAAAAATTGTGAAAAAGGAGGGAGGAGGGCGTATAGAGGAGAAAGAAGAAAGACTCAAGGGTAGGGTTTCACATGAGATGCGGTAGAGAGGAGAAAGAAGCAGTGGTGTAGGGTTTAAAGTGAGATGGGGCTAAGGAAAAGTTTCAATTTTATGAGTGGATGAGTCAACATTTTTAGAAAATCAATGCTCACTGACAAAACAGAAGTAGAGTTAGGGATAGGAGTACAGTTGGAATTAAAACAAAATTAGGAGGTACACGATGAAGTTGGTGAGGTGCAGGAAGAATCACTCTTAGTCTTTTCACCAAAGATTAAGGTAATTAGTGATTAAAAATACGTAAGAAGTAAGATATCGCATTTATTATGTATTTAATACTATTACTGATTATTTGTTGACTTAAACATTGAAGAAAAGATAATATGAAGACTTAAATACCTAACCAGCTTCGAAAAGGAAATTGTAAAGGTGATAGAAGTTATATCCAACACATTTTGAATTAAGAAAAAGATTATAACAATTTAAATCCATAATTAATCAAGAAAGATAAGTTGTTACTTATTGTATTAAAAAGTTATTATGTTTTGATGAGAAGAAAGGTACGTGCTTGGCTATGCACGTTTTCATCCTTGTTTTCAACCTGGTTTGTGTATGTGATTGACGTGATCGAAAGTGGGGTTATGAAAATATATATTTAATGGAAGAAAGAGAAAATTAAGGATAATAACTTGTATTTGGACACGAGTGGAGGCACAAAGGAGCGTAGTAGTTAGGTAAGGTTGAAGAAGGAAAACCAATTTAGAAAAGCATTGGGAGTAGGAACATAAATTGATGTGACATTTGGCCACTCTCTAGACAACACTTAAGTTGCATCCCCTTCTAAATTGCGACCCCCTTATTAAATCATGGAGCTAATGTCTTCCAACTTTAACAAGGCCAAGTTTTTTTTTTTTTTTCATGTTCTTTTCAATAGAGACCATCTTATATTCAAATTAAAGTTATGATGACTTTAAAATATAGATAAATCTTTCCTTTCCATATAGCTTTTGTAAAACTGAAAATATATCATTAAAACATAGGTAAAGAGCATCTATTTTGGATTTACTATATTTATGTATGGTATTTACATTGATTAAAATCATTTTTTATGTGGTTTGTGTATGTTTTTTTCTTCTTTCTAAATATAGAATTTATATCGTTGTGTGGTCTTTTTGTTAATGATCTCTACAAGAATCAAAATTGCAAACAAATAGTAGACTAAATTTTGTCCGAACTTTTTTTTATATTCATATAATATTGTGGATAGCTAATATGGAGAACAAAAAATCTATGGTAAGAATTATTGAGCTGAATGGAGACATTTCTCTTTATGACAAATTTATCATTTTTATATTTTTTGTGGTATATGAGTTGTCTCAATCCTGTTACCCCTTTTACAAAATATGTAAAAAAAAATGTTAATTAATAGTTTATAATATAGAACTAGTTGAACTATTACAAATATCCAAATATTGTGCTATTAGCATAAACTTTGGTTGTTTTAAAAATAGTTAATATAATTGTTTATCTATTGATTTCAAAGTTAAAAGACAAATGAGTCATTTTATGTTTTATGTATTCTTTTTAAATTTTTCTCTTATTTATTCTTTCATTATGTTATTATAAAGTTGTGAAAATGGTTGAAGAAGTATTTTAGGATTTGTACTCTTTAGATTTGGTTTTTCAATTTATGAAATGTCATTATAGTCTTTTGTTTAATGTTATTAAAGTGATTGTCATTACTACCATTATTTATATATAATTTGGAAGATGTGAAATCATAGTAGATTTTAGGTTTTAATTGTTTTTTCTTTGCTATTTTTTAAATTAAGGAGTTGGTGTGTATGACTAGAAATAAATCTAAAAACCATGAGTAATACTACCTTTTATTTTCTAGTGTTGATGGTGCAATTAGGGGTTGTCTTGACATTTTAGAAGTTGGGTGAATATATGGGTAATTTTGTAGCTTTTTTTAGGAGTGCAGACTTAGAGTCGTTTTGCTTTGAAAGGGAGGACTTTCTGATATTTTGGTTGGAGAGTGATTCTACTTTAGTCTATCATAATTTTTTGAATTAATGAATAGTTCATTACACACGTAGAGAAAGATGATTGTGCTTCTTGTATTGTTTTAAGCATAATAGTTCAAGTTTCTTATATTTTTTAGGAGGAAAATATTGTACTAATTTAATTTAGCTTTATTTTATAGAAAACAATACAAGAGGTTTAAATTACCTTCATGTATTTATTTAATTTTTTTAATAAGATAGTTTATCTATGTTTCGTGAATTATAATTATCAAGAATTTGGTGTGATATTTCATGGTTTTGTATTATTTTATTTTATGTTCTTTAATAAATTTTCATATAATAATAACAAATGATGGATAGACTTTTTATGTAAATATAATTGAGATATCAAAATTTAAGACCTAATATAATTTTAATTAATTGAAATAACCTTCTAACATAAATTTGAAGTTAGAATTCAAGAGAGGTTTTCATTTTACAATTTGTTTTGATAAAAATTAAATATTGATACTAAAAAAATGGTGTTAGTGTTAGAAATTCAAGTAAAATAAGTGACATGGATGAGATTGAAAAAAAGAAAGGCAAAAGGAGATGTTAAGTATATAAGAATGCTGTTTCTAGGTAACCAATTACAGCCTTTTACATATGTTGAAACTTGAAGATAGTCAGAAAAAATTATCCTTCAATATTGGGTTCCACCAATCTGAACATATATGCTACGAACCATGAGAATAGTGAAAGAGGCTTCTCTCCCTACATCTCCAAAGTTTCTGTTAATGTTTAAACTATCTTTTCTGATAAAAGTAATTTTTTTTCTCTCCCATAAAAAAGTATGTGAGAACCTGATTAATTAAGCACTTAAATCCACATTCTGATCACCATTTATTACACCTTTGCCACGTCAAAACCACTCACTTCCACTCTGCATGCGCCTGCCATGTGTCACTGAGGGAACGTTCCAAAAAACGTTAGTGGAAAACAAGTGGCATGCAGAGAATGGACGTTCGTCCTGCGTGGGAAGAGAAAAATATTTTCTGGAAACCTCTTCTCCATTCCTTGCATGCTTCATCTTCTTCCCAGAAAATCTGAATTCAAATCCTCCAGCTTCTCTCTAAACTCTTTTCATCTTCTCTCTAAGATCACTTACCACCAGCATCTTTGCTTCCATTTCAGAAACCGTAGGATCATTCACGGTGTTGTAAGCTTTCATTTGAACCGAACAAGTTAGAATTCTGTGACTGGTAAGTCCTCATCTCTGCACTTCGTTCATTCAGTTCATGCGAACCAAAATTCTGGTTGCATGCGTGGGTTAGGGGTCTGATCTGTCTACGATTTTGGTGTATTAGATTAAGTGGAAGTTGTTGAGTAAACTTCTGGATAGAAAGCTGTGAGAGCAAGAGTGAAACCCTAGCATTTGGAAGTTCACTGCTGAACCAGGTAAGGGAAGCTTTAGTAATTTAATTTAATGCTGGTTTGATGTCTATGACAGTAATGAAGTGTGCTGGTTGTTTAAAATGTATGAAATATATGAATTTTGAGTGTGCCTGAATAAGCATGGTTGCCCTGGATGTATATTATGAATGTTGTTTGAACCGTATGCAGAGAATGAGATGTATGAATTGGAATATGATTGAATTTCTGTATGATTCGGAATGAAAATGCTTGGAACTGGATGTTGATGATGATATGTGTGAAACTGGAAAATGGAAAATTCTGTATTGATGAAATGATAATATGAATTCTGTAATGTATGATATTGATGTTGGAGATAAATTCTAAGTTATGGATCTTATGAAAACTGTGAAATTATCGTGTTTGAAAACTCTGGAAATTTATATCTTCTCTGATTGATCATGTACGCTCGTTATCGAACGGTCTTATACCGTTCGGTTTCTCTGGAAAATCACTTAGAATAAGGGTTCTTTCATTTGGAAAGGACTCTGATTAAGAACGAGCGTCATTGGTGTCAAGAGTTAGGTGTGAGCGTTCGGCCTAGCCTAACTTGTCCCACGATTTAAAATAAATTGAAATATAGTTAGGACGTTCGGTCTTGTTTACCAGCGTTCGTCATAAGCAGCGCCTAGTATTATACTAAGCGTTCGTCCAAAGGAACTCTCGATCTTAGATTGAGCGTTCGTCCTAGTTAGCGTTCGGTCTGATACTGAACGTTCGTTCTATTTGGTGCTCGGTCATTGACCTAGCGTTCGTCCTAGTTAGCGTTCGGTCTGATACTGAACGTTCGTTCTATTTGGTGCTCGGTCATTGACCTAGCGTTCGTCCTAGTTAGCGTTCGGTCTGATACTGAACGTTCGTTCTATTTGGTGCTCGGTCATTGACCTAGCGTTCGTCCTAGTTAGCGTTCGGTCTGATACTGAACGTTCGTTCTATTTGGTGCTCGGTCATTGACCTAGCGTTCGTCCTAAGGAGGGTTCGGTTTCTACTGAACGCTCGTCATTATCATTGCTTCGTGAAGAGAACTTCAACAGCGTTCGTTCAATTTATTAATTAACGTTCGGTCTTTGACTGGCAGTGTTCGTTTCCGAATTTATTAATGCTCTGATTATTTATTTGAATTCATTTAAACTGTGATGGTTCTTTACATTTAACCTCAAGTCCTTATACTTAGAATTTTCCTAAGTATTATTCTGATATTTTAGACTCAATCTCAGTTACATTACTACTTTGTCTTAACGTCCATGAATGGGTAATGGTTCGTTTCTTTTGTTCAGAAACGTGATATCAGTGTACTGTAATACATTCGTCTGGATCTATTAAACGATAAACTTGGTTTAAATTAAGAGAGTGGAACATAGAATGGAAATCTGAATAAGAGGAATGTTTAACAATGTGCGAATAATAGTGTGAATGGATTTATTGGATTGGATTGTGAATGAGCGTTCCAAGGAGGAACGTCTCCATGATGTGAATATGAGAAGTAGTGTAGTATGACCATGGATAAGCTACTGATGGCTGTTCATCCTGATATTCCGTGATTGCTTATCCTCAAGTAGAGGAGGTAGTTCATGCGTGGGAATGGCAGGAGGCACTAGTCCTATATAGTACTTGGGCTGATAAGGGTAACCTCGGGTGGCAGCTGTTGAGGGTATCCCAGTTACTACATCACCCGGGTGCAAGAACGCCTGTAGATACATGGATCATACAGTCCGGACAGTCTTTAATTATGAGAATTTGATGAGTTACTGTATGCGTGGATATGTGTTTAATATTGTATGAATTGTATGACTGATTTTATATGTTAAATTATGTTGATTATATTGAATTAAATTACCTAAGCTTACCCTTGCAAATTTCCTTGTGTTGTCTACTGTTCTGTATGTCCGTCTTGTCAATGCAATGATCATCCGTTGTGGATGTGAGCAGATGGTGAGGCACCCCTTGAAACCATGCTGGAAGAAGAAAATTTGGAGGATGCCAACTTGGTAGAAGTTGAAGTTAAAGCTGAGCAGTAGAGGCTTGTTCCGTAGTAGATATTAGATTTTTCTGTGCTGTATTTTGGCAGTTCTGTATATAGTTTTGCAGAATAGATTATTCAGCACTGGTTTTGAATTGATCATGAATTCTGAACGCGTAATTTGCTGTACGTTCAGTTTTAAATTTGGAGCAGCTGTTGTAAATCTGTAAGACTGCACTGTATTTCTGTAAATGTGATTAGTTCTGGTTAATGGTAATTATCATTTATTGGGATGTTACATTTATTGGTATCAGAGCAGTTAGTTCCTAAAACGACCTGTGAGTTACGGGTTTGTCATGTTTTCCTATAGAGAATTGAGATTAAATGGTATGTTCTACCGTTTTTCCCAAATCTAGATGCCAATTCTATATATTCAACTAAAAGCTTTGAGAACAGAGATGTCTGGATAGAAGCAATAAGGATGTACACTCATGACTTGTGCCAGAGATGTTTTTCTTTTCTGAGTCCTGATTGAGATTTGACCCTTCTAATTATTGAACTCGACCGTCCGGTTTCTTGCTGATCGTTCGGTCTCTTGTTGGTCTTCTTGTGACCGAACGTTTTATTAATTACCGTTCGGTCATGCACTGTCTTGTTGACTAAGCTGATTTGGCTTTTGGCCGTAGTCAGCGTTCGATTTAAATATGATCCCTGAGTTAGAATGAGGAATATTTTCTCCTTGTATTTTCAGTAGGGGGCATTTAGGTCTTTCCTCTCTTATTTACGGTTATGGGTACGTTTAACTCCACGACATGGATGGGATGAACAATCACCGATATGCAGCGAAGGAACATTTCGTTAGTTCAGACTTATCAACATTTGAAGAGCGTTCAAGTTTCAGCAGAGACGTCTCAGTAGCAGTATGTGGATTTGGTGTGGAAGGATAGTACTAAAGCTAGTCGTCTACTTCTTCTCTTATTTACCAACAGGAGTGGAATATATGGGAGTATTGCTAGGACGTGTGTAAATCGTGATAAATCGAGAATCGAGTTTAGTTGAGAGTTTCAGGGACTTAATAGTATAGGTAAGATGCGAACGTTATTAGGGGCCTCCGTTGGTGGTAGCGAGGGAATCGTTCGGTAGCACTAATCAGAAGTGTAAGCGGTGTAGAAAGAAGGTTTGTTACGACCAAGAATGCCTATAGGCAGAAAAGCTAGCTTCAACAAAAGGGAGATGGTAGATTTTAGGTTAAATAGCCGAGTCAATAGTGTTGAAAATCATAGGTAGTGATGTTAGAGTAAAGCCGAGCGTTAATTATTTTGAATGACCCAAACAGTTTCTGATTAACTGTCCTTGGTAGTTACTCTTCATTTTTTTTTTATAAATACTATACCCTGGTACTGGTACAGCGAATTGAAAATCAGTGAAATAAGTATTCTCAGTGCATGTGAAATTGTATTTTTCCCTCCTTGATCGTTCGGTGTAAATGAGATTTTACCGTTCGGATTAACACGCTTGGCGTCTTAAACCAATTGATTAGACGCTCGATACCAAACTCCCGTTCTTTTTCTATTCCAACAAGTAAGATCCGGTAATCTCAATTTTATACTCTTCGTTAATCCTTGCAGTGTTAAAAGGTCCATAAGATTAGATGTTCAGTGATAGGGTAGTGAGTGTGTTATTGCTGGCGTCGCTTCACTAGGAAGTCATTCCAGGTAAATATTGTGTAAATCACCTTGGGTAGCCTAACGTTAATCAGAAACGTTTGAATTATCGAGTCCCCAAGAAGAGGCGCCTAGGTTATCCCCTCAACGTGGAGTTGAACTTTTCTCTGACCTGGTACCAGATGCGTAATTAGTGTTAGTAGCCTTTTATAGAATAGCTTCAGCAGAGTAGATGGAATTTGAGAAGGCAGTTATTATGAACGAGCGTTTTACTATAAGTGCACCAGTTTGGTCAATAAATAGGAAGGATGAATCGAAATGCAACGTGAAGAACGTCTAAGGGTAACCTTACTTTAGAACTTTGGATGAATAAAGTGAAAATTTTAAGACTTGTGTAGGCTATGATGATCCATGAGTAGGGATGAGTTGAGGACTAGAATCGAATGGCATCAGACGTTTCAGTTGGAGGTAGTATGTGAACTGTTTGTCAAGGATCTGAGTTAAGCAGTTAGAAAATCATTCTTGATAGTCGGTTACGAAAGCGGACATCGTGCGGGTTATGGGTAGCATGACAAAAGGTAAAGGTAGAACCTTCGAGAGAGCATGACAACGACATAGGATTATCAAGAACTTAAGCCAATTACCTTTATCGAACGGTCAAAAAGCCATAATATTATAGTAGTTAAGGGACGGGTTGACCAAGGGTATGTGCGTTATAATAATCAGTTGAGAAGCAGTAGGGGAGTAGTCGGATTGCTTAGAACGCAATCTAGTAGCAAGATAAGTAGAGATTTTCATCTGCTTTAGTTCATCTTTTAGTACTGTACAATCATTGAAGAGTAAGTTGGGGAAACCAATTGATGATTTGTTCAACTTATTACTCCAAGCGAACGGCCAGACGGATAGGAAAAATCCCAAAACAGGAAGACCTGGGCATACGCATGTTTTGAGTCGATTATGGGTTAGGATGAAGTCTCATTTTCTCCAAGAACCAAGCAGTTCAGTCCTTGCATAAACTGAAGAAATTTGATACTCTCCACCAATCAATTGGAAAAGTTTCTATGCTCTCCTTCTTAAACAGTAACTGTCAGATAGACCAACTTTTAATTCATTTAGTGGGTTTTCTTGCTGATTAGTCGTTCGGTTTTCGTTTAAACGTTCGTAGTGAAACTTTCTATTCTCTTCCTTCTGCACGTGAGTTATAAACGAACGTTCTATTTTTCTCTTCTTGGACATTCGTTATCTCCATTCTTTACTTGGATTAGCTATATATATATATATATATATATATATATACATATATATATATATATGTATATGTCTTGAATTTCAATTAATAATAATTTTTCCCAGTGATGATCAGATTACTTGTTTATGTGTTTTCTCTCTCTATTTCTCTGATTCCTTTGTTTCTCTGTTCACACTCGAATCAAACAGTGATAAACTTTCCCATTTCACCATTTTCTTTGGAAAGACTCGTGATTTCCTACTAGTAATTTCCCATTCTGTATTTATGTTATGAGTTGGTCGACCTTTCAAAGCTATTATCTCTTTAATAAATGTTGTCAACCAGTTCTTTACGTCAGTGTTCTTCTGTAGTTCATTTTCTTCCCATAATCATTCAGCCTTACTCAAATATAACCGATCGGTGTGGTTGAAACGATTACGCGTCTGCCAGTCAAAAGTTAATAATGTGCTCGCATGGCCTTTGATCGTGCATCTTCCTGGGTATTATGGAAATGGCTCAAGGCATTTCAGTAGTGCGGCTATCGATCAAGCTGTGCCATCCCACAAATCCATTCTTTTCCGTCATCAACAATCGCTACAAACGAACACGTTCGCTATTTCCATCGTCGCTCACAAGTTACTGTAAACAGTGAATTCCCTTCAACCAAACACACCCTTAAGTAGAATAGGGCCAGTTGCGTAAGACATTGCCTTGCCTCCTCAACTGTCCAACCTTCACCCATTTTTCCACGTTTCCCAACTTCGGAAATACATAGCTGATCCATCACACGTACTGGAGTTAGAAGATATCCAACTTAGGCCAGATCGAACACTGGAGATGCAACCTGTATGTGTGGAAGACAGCCGCACCAGACTTTACACAGGAAAGGATGTTCGTCTCGTGAAAGTGGTGTGGAATGCAAGGACTGGTGACTCAACATGGGAGGTTGAAGAGGCAGTGAAGGAATTGTACCCTCACCTATCCCCTGGTAAGCCTTAGAATTTTCGAGGACGAAAATTTTTGTAGTTAGGGGGAATGTGAGAACCTGATTAATTAAGCACTTAAATCCACATTCTGATCACCATTTATTACACCTTTGCCACGTCAAAACCACTCACTTCCACTCTGCATGCGCCTGCCATGTGTCACTGAGGGAACGTTCCAAAAACGTTAGTGGAAAACAAGTGGCATGCAGAGAATGGACGTTCGTCCTGCGTGGGAAGAGAAAAATATTTTCTGGAAACCTCTTCTCCATTCCTTGCATGCTTCATCTTCTTCCCAGAAAATCTGAATTCAAATCCTCCAGCTTCTCTCTAAACTCTTTTCATCTTCTCTCTAAGATCACTTACCACCAGCATCTTTGCTTCCATTTCAGAAACCGTAGGATCATTCACGGTGTTGTAAGCTTTCATTTGAACCGAACAAGTTAGAATTCTGTGACTGGTAAGTCCTCATCTCTGCACTTCGTTCATTCAGTTCATGCGAACCAAAATTCTGGTTGCATGCGTGGGTTAGGGGTCTGATCTGTCTACGATTTTGGTGTATTAGATTAAGTGGAAGTTGTTGAGTAAACTTCTGGATAGAAAGCTGTGAGAGCAAGAGTGAAACCCTAGCATTTGGAAGTTCACTGCTGAACCAGGTAAGGGAAGCTTTAGTAATTTAATTTAATGCTGGTTTGATGTCTATGACAGTAATGAAGTGTGCTGGTTGTTTAAAATGTATGAAATATATGAATTTTGAGTGTGCCTGAATAAGCATGGTTGCCCTGGATGTATATTATGAATGTTGTTTGAACCGTATGCAGAGAATGAGATGTATGAATTGGAATATGATTGAATTTCTGTATGATTCGGAATGAAAATGCTTGGAACTGGATGTTGATGATGATATGTGTGAAACTGGAAAATGGAAAATTCTGTATTGATGAAATGATAATATGAATTCTGTAATGTATGATATTGATGTTGGAGATAAATTCTAAGTTATGGATCTTATGAAAACTGTGAAATTATCGTGTTTGAAAACTCTGGAAATTTATATCTTCTCTGATTGATCATGTACGCTCGTTATCGAACGGTCTTATACCGTTCGGTTTCTCTGGAAAATCACTTAGAATAAGGGTTCTTTCATTTGGAAAGGACTCTGATTAAGAACGAGCGTCATTGGTGTCAAGAGTTAGGTGTGAGCGTTCGGCCTAGCCTAACTTGTCCCACGATTTAAAATAAATTGAAATATAGTTAGGACGTTCGGTCTTGTTTACCAGCGTTCGTCATAAGCAGCGCCTAGTATTATACTAAGCGTTCGTCCAAAGGAACTCTCGATCTTAGATTGAGCGTTCGTCCTAGTTAGCGTTCGGTCTGATACTGAACGTTCGTTCTATTTGGTGCTCGGTCATTGACCTAGCGTTCGTCCTAGTTAGCGTTCGGTCTGATACTGAACGTTCGTTCTATTTGGTGCTCGGTCATTGACCTAGCGTTCGTCCTAGTTAGCGTTCGGTCTGATACTGAACGTTCGTTCTATTTGGTGCTCGGTCATTGACCTAGCGTTCGTCCTAGTTAGCGTTCGGTCTGATACTGAACGTTCGTTCTATTTGGTGCTCGGTCATTGACCTAGCGTTCGTCCTAAGGAGGGTTCGGTTTCTACTGAACGCTCGTCATTATCATTGCTTCGTGAAGAGAACTTCAACAGCGTTCGTTCAATTTATTAATTAACGTTCGGTCTTTGACTGGCAGTGTTCGTTTCCGAATTTATTAATGCTCTGATTATTTATTTGAATTCATTTAAACTGTGATGGTTCTTTACATTTAACCTCAAGTCCTTATACTTAGAATTTTCCTAAGTATTATTCTGATATTTTAGACTCAATCTCAGTTACATTACTACTTTGTCTTAACGTCCATGAATGGGTAATGGTTCGTTTCTTTTGTTCAGAAACGTGATATCAGTGTACTGTAATACATTCGTCTGGATCTATTAAACGATAAACTTGGTTTAAATTAAGAGAGTGGAACATAGAATGGAAATCTGAATAAGAGGAATGTTTAACAATGTGCGAATAATAGTGTGAATGGATTTATTGGATTGGATTGTGAATGAGCGTTCCAAGGAGGAACGTCTCCATGATGTGAATATGAGAAGTAGTGTAGTATGACCATGGATAAGCTACTGATGGCTGTTCATCCTGATATTCCGTGATTGCTTATCCTCAAGTAGAGGAGGGTAGTTCATGCGTGGGAATGGCAGGAGGCACTAGTCCTATATAGTACTTGGGCTGATAAGGGCTAACCTCGGGTGGCAGCTGTTGAGGGTATCCCAGTTACTACATCACCCGGGTGCAAGAACGCCTGTAGATACTGGATCATACAGTCCGGACAGTCTTTAGTTATGAGAGTTTGGATGAGTTACTGTATGCGTGGATATGTGTTTAATATTGTATGAATTGTATGACTGATTTTATATGTTAAATTATGTTGATTATATTGAATTAAATTACTCTAAGCTTACCCTTGCAATTTCCTTGTGTTGTCTACTGTTCTGTATGTCGTCTTGTCAATGCAATGATCATCCGTTGTGGATGTGAGCAGATGGTGAGGCACCCCTTGAAACCATGCTGGAAAGAAGAAAATTTGGAGGATGCCAACTTGGTAGAAGTTGAAGTAAAGCTGAGCAGTAGAGGCTTGTTCCGTAGAAGATATTAGATTTTTCTGTGCTGTAATTTTGGCAGTTCTGTATATAGTTTTGCAGAATAGATTATTCAGCACTGGTTTTGAATTGATCATGAATTCTGAACGCGGTAATTTGCTGTACGTTCAGTTTTAAATTTGGAGCAGCTGTTGTAAATCTGTAAGACTGCACTGTATTTCTGTAAATGTGATTAGTTCTGGTTAATGGTAATTATCATTTATTATACTATTTTTATTATACTTTTTAAAATTAGTTAATTGTTTTAAAATGTGAAACATCACAGTAAATTTTTTTTTCTATTTTTTAAATTTCTTTGTTTTGAATTTTTCTAACGTGTTTTACTTGTTTTAATTTAATAAATAATATTTTAAAATTTTAAAATATTAAAATAGTAACATATGTTAAATTATATTAAATATTAATTAAACTGAATATTTTTAAATTTTAAATTTACAAACAAATTTTTTAGAAAACATGTTAACCAATCTTAAAACCTATTAAATCTTATTTATCATCATTATTATTTTATTATAATAATAATAATAATAATAATAATCAATTTTGATATAAGATAACATATGCCAAAATCAATATATATATATTATATATATATATATATAATATATAATATATATTATATTTATGTTAACTGGATTTCCAAATTTTTAAATTTTTTATTTAAGTTATAATTTTAAAATTAATAAGTTTAGAATAATATTATAATATAATTTAATATTAATATTTTAAAATATAATTTATTAAACTAAAAAAAGTAAATAATAATAATTCAGATTTATTAGGTTTTAAAATACGCCAAAATTAACATATGGTAACTGGATTTCCAAATCCGATTACATATTTTTTTAAATTTTGTTTTTTGGTTAAAATCTAAATTTTTTTAGTTTAATCTAGTATTTTAATATAATTTAATATATTAATATTTTAATATTTTAATATTTTAAAATATTATTTGTCAAAACAAAAAAAAATCAAGAAATATAAATAAAAATTATTGTTATGTGTTTGATGCAAAACAGAACGGATTTATAAAAAGTATGATAACAAATTCAAAATCTATTAAATTTCTTAATTAAATTTCGAAATTTATTAAAGTTTTTTAATCGCATTTTGAAATCTGTTATGTTTTTTAATTGGATTTTGAAATTCAATAACTTATTTAATGAAATTTTGGAATCTTTAATTTTCTTAATTAAATTTTAAACTTTATGACTTTTTAATCAGATTTTAAAATTTAGTAACTATTTTAATTGTATTTTAATAAGTTACAAAATTTAATGAATTTTTTGAACTAAATGTTGAGATTTAATAAATTTTTAAATCAGATTTCAAAAATAAATTTAGAAATTTGATGAATATTTAAATTGAACTGTGAAATTTAGTAATTTTCTAAATTGGATTTCTAAATTGGATTAAATGTAGTTACAGAGGATAAGAAAAAGTGGGTGGTAGAAGATGGGATATTTATGGGAGAGAAATGAAGTTTTCAAATACTTTAAGCATTAACAACCTTGAAATACAGGAAAAAAGCTTGAAGGTATAGGAAAAGGCTGTAGTTGAATATTATTATAAGGATGTCCTTTGCGTTAGATGCCGCACGGGTGGTACTATTCTTTAATTTTGACCATGTCCTGAACCACCAGGCCTACCCAATCCCACGTCACCAACAACAATGTAGTGTTTCGTGCTGTACTAAATTACGCCATATATTATCATTTTCGTTAAACAAATCCCTTCATTAAAATAATTTCAAATGGATGGATGCAGATAACTATTTATATATATATAAACAAATGAGATCAGAAGGTAGAATTGTCGCAAAACGATAAAATAAGGGTCTGCCTTTTCTTACAACCTCTTCAATTGTGGAAGACAAACCCAACCAAATATCACAAAAGTCACAATTTATATATTAAACACTCCAATGGAGGGAAGAATTCAACATTTTCAGGCCGTCTTCTTTTCAATATACACAAATATACAATTCTCTTGTTATTTGCGCCCGTATCAATTTACAACTTGTACATTTTTAGTTATTCGTCATTATCATGTCTTTTATTACAAGGAAACATTTTCAATTTAATTATCTTTTTCAATAATGAAGTAAACAATAATTTCAATTCTTAGGCAACATACTAACATATCAATTATTTTTATTCAGCATATGTAACAATGTTAATGGTTAATTTTCTCCTCGACAAATGATTAAAACGATTTACTCTATGATCTAAAGATATATATAATCGATCATATAAGTCCAAAGATTTCTTAATAAGTAAATTTATCAATTAGTTATCTTTGATTTTGATCTCACATATAACTATTAGAGTCAAAGATGTTTAAATTGAACAATGACAAAACAAAATCTTATTTCTCAAGTCATGGATGAATGATAGGACAACTTAAGATATATAATGCACCGGCAATTGCATACAGTGTGCATGATGTGCATATATAAAAGACAAAAGGTGCACGTGTTGGTTGAAAATCAAAGCAAAAATGTCATATATGGAATGGCTATAGTATAGGGTCTAGTTATAGGAAGCTATATGTGTGTATCTATAGGAGTTGAACAAGATTACAAGATACTCATTGAGGTTATGAAAGTTGGTGTCTGGTTTGATTTGTACTCTGCGGGAAGAGAGGGAGAAGGAATGGACATGATTGTTGTTTTGGACAAGTAGTGCTGGAAATCATGCGAACAAGTGTCTTAGTAAGACCAGTCAAGCCAACATTTAGAGTTCATCATGGGGCCACTGCACGTGCATCTTATGAATGATTGCCAGATATCTAGGGTTTCTATGTTTCTTTTATTCTACTCAATCTACAAAATAGACTACAAGTAATTCCATTCCGTGTATTACTTGCTTTTCATCTATACCATTATGTGTAAATTATTATTTTTTAAACACAAATAAATACTTTCATGTTCAATCTTAATGCAGTAGTGACATGTCCCGTGACACAATAAATGAGAGAAACTCTTGGACTGTTTGTTAAGAAACTCAGAAAAAACGAGTAATTTAATTCTGAAGCATGGGTAATGACACTCTGAGCTAGACAATCGTATCTAAAAGATAATCCATGATGATGCAGCTCAAAAGCGACAACCTCTGTGGATGTTTAACCTAAAGGGCATTGAGAAATAAATACCAATTAATAGCGACTGCAAAAGAACATGGTATTGCTTAATGATTGAGAAACATTTGAAGAAAGCTTCGTTTTCAAGAGGGTATATACAAACAAGTGTTGGAAATACAATATAGCTAGTGTCCGGTACTTTCCGCACACTAGTTTATTCAGAAGAGACTTTCGAATTTAAAATAAAATGTGATGTAGTTTGAACAGGGGGCAATCGTTCAAAGCTTGAAATATGGACCTGCTTAATTAATCCACACTAATTGGAATAAATTAGAAGAAGAAGGAGAGTTAGCTAGGTTGTCATTTCAAAAGGGTTAACAGTAATATATAGAGAAATCTGGTGAGAGAGATGGGAGTTTGTCATGGTTGATTATATTCTTTGTTCTTGCTTGTAAAGAATGCAATGAAGAAAAAGGTTTGTAGGTGATCACAGGTGGAGACAACCTGGAAAAAGCTTAAAGACATAGGAAACTAAGCATACATATATATTCTCAGTTCAACGCTAAAGTAGGTCAATTGACTGAAACAAATGACATTTTTAAGACTACATATATATGTGATGTTAATGAGAGGGCTGGTCCTACAAATTTTGTACTTGTATCCACAGAATAGAAAGTCTAGAAATTAATAAAACAATGCCTTTCCCTCGTTTAGGCTTTGTTTCAAACAAGTTACCTAAAATTTTGGTGCCTACCCACTTACAAATAAAATTATTACCGCACTGTTTGCCAACATATACAAAGCCATCTTCTATACCAAGTATACCTATTGATGAATAATTTTGGGAAACTAAAATAATATAGTCTGATTAAGTGTAGTTTTAATGTTCGTAACCAAACATACTATGATGAGTGTAAACTTAGGTTATGAACTGCTTGAGAGATAATGCGAAGAGAAGTGAAATGCTTGAGAGAAAATGTGACTAAAGAACCAAACATTCTATGATGAGTGTAAAATTAATGAACATAGTAAACACATACTATGATAGGTCACTCATTATAACATTAAGAAGACATAGTAGCCTTCAAACTGTCACTAGTAAAAAAAGCAGATTTTGATGCTCCATATACGCTTCGGTTATTGAGAAACCGAAGCGTACAAAGTTATATGCCTCGGTTTCCATCCAACCCGAAGTCGAAAAGTCATATTGCTTCGGTTAACACAAAACCGGTGCGTATAACGTAACTACTGCCTCAGTTTGCTACGAAACCGGTGCCTAAACCCCTTCCTATTCCTTCCTATTGACTCGGTTAAAGATAAAACCGAGGCCTATTACCTGGTCACCTGCCCCGCTTTTTCCCTTTTTCCTCTTCTTTCCTCTGACACTCATCTCACTCTCATCTCACCTCTCGTTCTTTCCTCTCGTCTCACTCTCGTTCTTCCCCATCTCACTCTCGTCTCACTCTCATCTCACTCTCATCTTCCCTCTCGTTCGTTCCTCATCCCACTCTCATCCGGTAGAAACAGAGAGGGCGCGATCTCTCTTCTCCTCTCCAACTTGACAGCCACGGTGCGAGGATGAGACGCGATGGTGGTGGGCGTCGAAAGCGGAGGAGAGGCGCGATGGTGGCCGGCGTCGAAAGCGAAGGGGGCGCGATGGTGGCCGGCTTCGAAATCGGAGGGGAGTCGCGATGGTGGCCGGCGTCGAAAGCGGAGGGGAGGCGTGATCTAAGGCGTTTGGTGGGAGGTTCATCGATCTACGAATCGCGGTGGTTTCTGTGGAGGCGAGGTGGCGGCTAGGTCAGACCGCGAACGCAACGGCGATGAGGACGCAACGGCGGCGAGGACGCGCGATCTGTGGCGGTGGACGGAGAGCAGATCTGCGCGCATGGAGGGGCGGAGGGCAGATCTGTGGCGGTGGACGGAGGATTCGCGGAAGGAGGCCACAGCGAAGGTCACCTTCAGAGTTTCTTCGTCTCTGCTTCTGAGTTTCTTCATCCATCTTCATATCTCTGAATCTGAGTTTCTGAATCTGATTTTTTTTTCATTGTAATTTGTAATCTGTGGGTTGTAATTTGAACATTGGTGAGTTCATAATCTTTGCTGCATCTGTAGACAGATTGTTGACGATTATTGGTTGTTGTAATACTGGGATTTGTTTCATTTCCGTTAAGATTTTCTTGTTCTTGGTTGTGTTAAATTCTGGTTGTTCTTGGTTGTGTTAAATTCTGGTTGTTCTTCGTTGTGTTAGATTCTGGAGCTGATTCTGAAATTGAGTTTGGTTGGCATATACGAAGAAAGTCTGAAAAAAAAAAAACACACACACACGCTATTGCCTCGGTTCTTAGATAACCGAGGCATATTTTTGTTTCTATTTATCTCGGTCAATAACCGAAGCATAAAACTTCATCTTTCTACTTCGTCTCCGAATGCCTCGGTTATAGAACCGAGGCCTATAAACATTTATAACCGGTGCCTTTATACTTTATTGTACTAGTGTGTAATGATTTTCTTTTCCTTCTTTTGGCATTCCATGCCTAAACCAAACTTTCAATAGAATGTAAAAGATTTCTCACAACTAGTTTCTCTGCACGCGAAATCAATCCTTGTTGTTGTAATATCTCGCGAGCTCTCTTTTTACTAGTAATATATAAATAAATTAAATTATATCTTGAAAGAATAAATTTTTCGCTTTAAAATTTATTAGCTTATGTCTTGACTAACCTTTTATGATGACATTAAAATTTATTTTATGATAGTTGAGTCAACCATTATCAACTTAATATCATATCTATTCATAATTCTTAATAATTTTAGTTTGAAATGGTCCAATTATGAACATGAAAACATTAGAGATTCTATACTAAGTAAAGATAAAATTAAAACAATAGTACCTATGTGTAAGAAGAGGGAACATGAACAGGAAAAAAAAAAAGAAAACTAACAGTTTATGTTTGAATATTGGTAGTATGTTTTTTTCCATCCAAAGAAGATACAAGAGGTGACACGATACTATAAAACTCAAACTTGTAGTCATGTTAATTATAACAGTATATATGTACTATATGAACAACAAGAAAATTATACAATAAAAATATTGTGATACTGAAAAATGAAATGCAAAAATGACTGCCACCACAAGCTATTCATATTAAATATTATTAATAAATTTTTTAATAAAAATTATTAAAAATATTATTAATAATAATTTTATTATTTTAAAAATAAAAATATTATCCATATTAAATTATTTATTACGATTAGTATAGCTAATATGTAATTAATGTTTTAAAATAATATATTTGAAATTTTTCATATTTTTAATTTTAAAAGATACTAATAAATAAAGGGGTTAACTATGTTTTTGTTTCTGAACACAAAATTAAGATTCATCCTTATCATAAATTTTAATATATTTCTGAACACAAATATCATTAATTTAATTTTAAAAGTTTGAGAATAAAATATTAATATTTCAGAGGACAAATTCTAATTTTTCATCAAAATTTAAGCAAAAAAAAGACATATGTAAATAATAATAAAAAATTACTATAAAAGAGATAAAAGATTTAGAACAGATATAAAAAAAACAACGATAAAAAGTGCATATTAGACTGGTCGTATTATAAGGTGTATATTTATTGCTTCAAAAACCCACCAATAACTTAATCTAACGAATTAATTCAAATTCTGTTGTTCCCTGTTATTTGTGTATAAATTAATCCAAACCAAGTTTTCTTTATCTAAGAATTTTTCTTCTTCTTAAATGAGGTTCATTGCAATTTAAGCTAGCTAGTAGTGGGAGAAATTATATTTGTAGAGTGGCAAGGGAAGAAAGAGGGGACGAAGATAGACTATATTTAAAATTATAATATTACTTATTTTAAAACCATATTTTTTTTATGGTTAAGAGATAGTACTTTTAAATAATAATATAAAACTATTTCCTTTTTGAAAATAGTGGATAGATTACAGGTCCAAACAAAACATTCCTAATAGATGTCTGATTTTATTAAATAGACGACAGCCCAATTAACTTTCAATATAAATAATAAATTAGTAAATTATTTTTAATTTATTCACTATTATTTGATAAAAAAATAAAATTTTCCAGTTCATCATCAATTAATTTACAACATATTATTAGCTCAAGATATTTTTCTCTTATTATCCCTTTAAAATATAGAATGTTTTATTCTAGTCCTCTTACATTTTATTTTATTTTAGTCCTTGGTTTTGTTTACTACTCTTCTCCTTCCACCTTGGCCCTCTCTGTTCTGTCTTACTTTAGTGCCCTCTACTTGTAGTTTTTATAATTACATTTTTTTTATATATATTTATTTTGTATATAAATAGATACAAATCTTATTTTATAAACCGATTTTGTCGGGTTGAATTAGGTTTAAAGTCCACTTCTTAACATGTTATCAGAATTATAATTAGAATCTATCCTAACGATATTTGTAATTTATTGAGCATATTATTTCACTCGTTATCGGGCTATTACCAGACCATTCATTAATGTCTAGTCTCATGCTGAAGATGTATATACTTCGGCATGAGGGGAGTATGTTGGAAGTCCTACATCGACTAGAGACAAAATCAATTTAGAGTATATAAATAGATGCAAACTTCACCTTATGAAGTTAAATTAGACTTAAAAACAAATACTTTCTCTGATCATGACCTAGTCATAAAGGAAATGCTGATGAGCCCGCCAATACCTTATTTTTAGCATTAACTGTTGTAGTTTTTACGATTCAGAATGTTGTTTGGTATAGTATTTGGCATGAAGCATCTAAAATAAAAGTAATATTAAGGTTTTGGCATGATTAGTTGATAAAATTCAAAGTTTATGCAAGACATTATTTTAAAGTTTGATTGTTATAAAAAAGGAGTAAACTAACATATGTTTTGTTCTTGAGAGATATGTACAGAAATTAAGAAGTATATTATCTTAAGGAGAGAAAGACAGGAAAAAGAAGAAAGAAGAAACAGAGGATGTGGATGCCTCTCTGGACACTAGAAAAGAGTTTGATCTTTTCCAATTATTATTCCAAGAACATTAAGTGAAGCACATTTTCACCTGTAAAGTGTATCCATTCTCTTCCTTTCCAGTATATGCTAACCCAAATAAACACAAACAGAATCCAGCTTTACTCATGTGCTCAAAATTATGCAGTTTTCAGTACCTTGTGTTTATTTATTTTATATGGAAGTGAAGAGGGGAACATGCATGTATTGCACTTTGTCTAAGTTTCGCATCCAAAGAAAAACATGCTGGTGGTGGGACACCTTCTATCGACTAAAAAACATACCAATACGTGTGCCATCATGTTTTATATCTTCGTAAATCCAAGAATAACTAAATTAATAATGTTTTCTTTCTTTTAAGCTTTTCTTTTCTCAAACAGTACCGACAAATTCGTACAGGAACAAGTAGATGATTGGATTCTGAAACCTGCTCGCCATTTTATATATTGCAATTGCATGTTAAGATGTTTCTCTGACAATTAGTTTCTCTTCAACTATAAACGCAATTATTAATTCTTGTTTTTTGAAAATAAATAAATAAATATATATATCCTTTTCTCTTTCTCCTTTCTGGGTGTTTCCCATTACTATAATGAAGTAATAGATTAAACCTACTTCCATGAACTTCGATAAGTGCTTTCCTGGATTCGTAAATGGTTCTTTGTTAATGTGATGTGGAGGTACAAGAAATAGAAATTAAAATTAAAATGAACTAAAAAGAATAGTACACTGAATCAATCATTTTGAATCCACGTGTGCCCTTAGATTAGGAATACCTGATCAATTCAGTTGCCTATTTTTTTTATTAGACATGTTAATTCTTAATATTTATTAATAAAGCAATTCAACTCCCACTCTCTCAATTATTATTCATTATTGATAACTATTATATCATGATTTCGTGACTATACAAAATTTCAATAATCGATAGGATAATTATCTATTAATGTTCTGATAGTAATATTAATATATTTTTTTGTGCTAGCTTTATTTTGGATAATTCCTCCTCTTATTCACCATCAGTTGACCCATAATTTTAACGCATATTTTTTTTCGAACTTAAGCATGTCTTTTCTTAACCGATTAATAAAAGAGAGAAGCAAATTAAAGTTGATCATACCTATATAAAAGAGTTAAATCAAGTTTGGTCTTATATTTCAATTTTGTTACTGTAAATTTTAATTATATATTTGATTCTTTATTTTTTTAAATTAAATAATTTATTTGCAATTATTAATATAACATCTACTTCCTGAAACAATTATACATATGTAATTGATAAGAATCTCAATTACTCATTTATGGAAAATATCATGTTTGAACTTTAATACATATTATTCTAATAGATATATTAATATTTTTTGTTAATAATTGAATGAAACATTTAATTTAGAAAAAAAAATTAAAGAAATAAATCAGCAATTAAAATTTAGGAACCAAAATTGCACATGACAAAATTATAAGAAATAAAAATGGATTTAAGTCTATATATAAAATGAGATATGTTATAAACCCTTCAATGAGAGGAAGAGACTCTTATTTTAAAATCATAGTGGAGAGGTTTAGAAAGTTCTGGCTTTCAAAAATGGAAAGCACTAATGCCATTTTCATGACAGAAATAATGTGTCCTTCATTTTCTTTTTCTTGCAATAAAAATTGCCAATTTGTTTGCTTGCATTCTCAAGTTGAAGAAACACATAACATTAGGACCGTTTAATTTGTCCAACTCCCACTCCCTCATATTCCAAAAAAATTTTTTTTTTTTTGGAAATTTTTTTATTCTATTTGGTGGGTTTTTATTGGGGTGTTATAATTAGCTAGGGTTGAGTGTGGGGTCTGAATTTTTGATTTTGCATTTGAGTGAGGTCTACATGTTGGTGCCTATACTAGACAGAAGAAAGTGATTGAAAGTTACGAAGATTTGTTAAATGTCAATCATACGGTATTGCTAGACAAACCGTGACCTCCATGCTTAAACTATTCCATGTAAAGAAAAAAATTTCTTCTCTCTTTTAATTACCTTCATTTCTGCTCTAAACTTGTGTCACTATCTTTTGTTTCACTCATTGTTGGAATCTTCTTCTCTTTTATGTCTTTTTTAAGCTGCTTTTGTGCTTAGATTACCTGTACTACAGGATAGTTTTTATTCTACTAACAACAACAATCCACCACCAAATATTCATCACTCGGTATATACTTGCTTTTAGGTTCAAAGTTTCACATCTCTAAAGATCATTTATAATATAATATATAAGTAAGTGTAAACTACACTTTATAATAACGTGTTTAATCTACTCAACGATCTCATTAATTGCAATTGACAACATCAACAATAATGGCTTATTTTGAAAAGTCAAATTGTTCGGGGTGCTTGGATAGTTATTAGTTTAAACTAGCATTGAACTGAAATCTATGTGCCATTGATCATAGTTAACTCGTGTACTCTAATTAATGCCATCAAAACTAGTACTACATGCATAGTAATTTGTGTCATCATGGATGAATTAACCTAGCTAAGCGCCCATTTCAAAGTTGGAAACACGTATATCATGTTAGTTTCATCTTCTACCAATTTAGTCATATACAATAACTTGTGACTTTCATGAATTCTATAAACTGTTAAATTGAGTTTATTATGTATTAACTTTTCTCTACTGTAATCGAAACAGATATACATAAACCCTTTCTTCTTGGAATGAAATACTTATGACAATTAGGGTTTAAACATCAACTTATAAGCAATGATATGACATTTTGAAGTCTTCCAACAGAGGTAGAAAAAGTACATGATGCAGGGCGAAATGAGGAAGGAAAGATGCACCTGTACATCCAAGAATTAGTAATAAGGTAGCTCAAGTATATGGACTCAATAAGAAAGTTGAATAAAATATAAAAATTCGTAGTTAAGCCTTATGGTTTTATGTTAAAAGTAATGTGAAATCTCTTATATAGATAATTTGTGATATCAGAGTTAATTTATCTTGATGTCTTATTCAAATAGAAAACATTTAGAGACCCATAAAAATTAAATATTAAAATGAGTCGCCCCCTATGAACATTTGTCTAATCAGAGGGATACAAAGAATGTATTTCTAATCTTTCTCTTTATTTTATAACATATAGATAAGCTTAATTAAAATGCCTTCCGGATTTCAATAAGAAGTTTTGAAGAAATCATAAACTGCAGGAATTAATAATTATAAACTACGTAGAGTAAAGCTGTAAGTTAGTAGTAAACAACTATTAACCAGGTTCCAATTCTATATTCTGAAATATTGGAGGGTAAAAAATAACACTACATAAGTAGTCCAATAAATATGCACTTGCGGCTATCACTTAATTATAAAGCAAAAATGAATATTATTATAGAGAAAAAGGACAAGAGAAGATAGATCCAATGATGAATTAGACAAAATGGGTTTGGTTAACGCTAGTTCATTTGTCGTATAAGGATGCTGAATGGAATCTCATTTTGGGGATAAAAATAACAATTTAGAATAGGGGATTGCAGCGTTTTGTACAGGAAAAAAATAATGAACAGTGTAGGCCATTAAGGGAACATAAATTTATTATTTAATTCTTAATCTAATATATCCTTTCCTCTTCCTCCGGTGTATATAAAGATGTTGATAAATGATCATGTTCATAAGTACGAAGCTGAAGAGATAAAGAGCCAGAAATAATTCCAAATAGGAATTCTCAAACTCCAATTAAAAAGTCCAAGATGACTGGTTCAGGATCTCCTTGTGGAGCCTGCAAATTCTTGAGAAGAAAATGCGTGAGAGGTTGTGTTTTTGCACCTTACTTTTGCCATGAACAAGGTGCTACTCATTTTGCAGCCATTCATAAGGTCTTTGGTGCAAGCAATGTTTCAAAGCTCCTTGCTCACCTCCCTGTGACTGATCGTTGTGAAGCTGCAGTCACAATCTCATATGAAGCTCAAGCCAGACTTCAGGATCCTATTTATGGCTGTGTCTCCCATATTTTTGCACTCCAACAACAGGTTCATTTCCCTCTCTCTCTCTCTCTCTCTCTCTCTCTCTCTCTCTCTCTCTCTCTCTATATATATATATATATATATATATATATATATATATTTATATATATGTCACAGTTTACATATAATTGAAAGCCCTAACCAGCCAATATGTGTGCTTAATTTGATATTCTGTGTATAGGTGGTCAATTTACAAGCACAACTGGCGTATCTCAAGGAACAAGCTGCCCAGAGTTGTCTCAACGCCTCTGTCAGTGAAAACCCTAGTGAAAAATTATTTGAAAAATCTTCAGGTGCTTTACCGCAAGATCTTCAAAGTTGGTTTCAGGTGGAAAATTCCAACCTGGGGCCAGAGTTTCTTCCTAACATGTGTACTAATTTTTCAACACAAAAACATTATGGGAATAATGCTCTCATTGAAGATCTAAACCCTACCGGGATCAATTATGAAAATTCAGGTGCCATGGAAGAAAACAGCTCCTTTTCTAGCTTTGACGAGAGTTCCAATAGCTATTCCATGTCCTATGACATGCACACAAACAGGAGGACGTGGGGTTTTCATGAAGTGGAGGACCTACATTCAGTGGCTTTTGGGTACAGTACTCGAACACATTCATGAAAGAACTGGTGAAGACAAGTTTATCAATTTTGAATTGCTGCTGCTGCTGCATATTGTGAAGCAAGCACTATATATACTCTGTTGCCGTAAATAAGCTAGGAAGGCATAGAAATGTTGATATTATTATATAATTGGAATGGAAGCCCACTCTCTTATTGTCTTTAATCTATTTTAATCATGTTAAGTAGAAAAATCATGGCGTAATTGTGTCAGAAAAACTCTCGGGTTTTGTATGAGACTATGAGAGCTATAAATTTGTTTCTTCCTAGAACGTATCCTATATTTTGATCTAATAAACACTGTCCCTAGATACCTTAATCATAGTTTTATCTCCTTTTCTTAAATACAGCATATTTGGCGTGGAATATATGGAACACTACTAGGGGTATGCTTGCATTTTCCCCATACATATTCGTCAGAAGTTATCCCAAATATTAAATGTGAATATCTTTTTCTACAGAAATTTAATCACTGATTTACTACGTTTTGATGACTAATCCCCTCTTTCAAACTCAAGGTCTGTTCATTTGGAAACCCTAGTCCGTTCGTATTCTAGTTCATCCATGTTGACTGAATCCAACAAGATTGATTCTCAACCAGTCTCAGAAAGTTATTCAGCTGACAAAGACTCTTTCAAGTCAATGGGAAACCTTGTACTTGAGACATTCCAACATAATAGATTAATTAAGTTCAGAAACAATGTAGGGATAAATCTCTTATATATTCCTCTGAAATACTTCCCCCAGAGGATCTCTTGTGTTTTGGAGGCTGAGCTTAGGCTGTTATTATTTCTCAATTGAACAAGCTAATCGGTTGAATAAATTTATGGTTAGAACGTGCTTCTAAGATTGTCCAGATGCTTTTACTAAGATTGTTTTCTGTCTTTGAAGATTAGAGGATGATGACTTGTGTATTATAAGATTTGTTCTACTTCGCCTTTTAAAGGTTGCACATATAAATGTGTGATAACTTGGCTAATTTAAACATACTTTTACTTTTCAATTTCATGTTATACCTCCTTGTATGACACTTAAATATATTAACATGAGTTGTATTTCATTTCTCATGTTTTGTATGTTTTTCTTAATATATATCCTTTCTTTAACATGCTGCTGCATTCTACGTGTCAAAAGGACCAAAACTAGAGAGAGAGAGACTTCTTCCTCAGATATTTGGAAAGTGGAAAAGCCAATTTGGTCTTTTTCTACACACTGCAGAGGTTCATTTCCATTGTCATTAGCTTATGTGTGTTAAATGTTTTTTTTTATCCGCAAGAATAATTTTGTATAAAAGTAATTACTTACATAATTGCATAGAAATAGTCTTTAGAATCCCTCTATCAGCTAGATTCGCATGTATTACAAGGAAAACAATTAACTTGTGTATGTTAACTACCAGCTAGAATGCCTATCAGCTTAAGTATGTTAACGTGTGTGTTCACATATTTTAATTTGAATACTCTAAATGAAAACATCTTGAAGCTTATATAACTACCCAGATTCCAAACTTAGAGACATGGTGGATCTTAGCATATGTATTGTAACATTAAAAAGGACAGACTTAGGGCTACTCTGGACTTAACAATTAACGTTTAAGGTAGTCTTAGGATAGGGCTACTTTAATAAAATGAACTCGTCTTTAGGTAAACAAAAATATATTCATTACCCTTTAATTCAAATCATTTCATGAAAAGTTCAATGAAAGTTTTAGAATATTATTAATTAATTAATTTCAAAGTTTTTTCTTTCAAACAACAATGAATTCCAGGAGCTCCTTCAATCAGTGCGAGCCATATGCTGTCGTGTGCTTCTTCGTTGGCATATTTCTTCATGTTGCAGTATAAAAATGAGTATGGGTTTCTTATATTCCTCTTACTAAATTCCGTGAGATCAAGAAAATATATAGTTTGACAAATACATTCTGTTTAACATTGTACAATAACTGTTAATTTGTCCTTTTCTTCTAAAAGATCTTCATAAATTATTTTCTAGACCATGAATCAGTAAACACATTTCTTTGTGTTCACTACACTAATATATTGAATATATATTATTCACAAGCTTTGCAAAACAACAGTGTCTAAGTAAACCCTATTGATAAACTTATTTATAATACTCATCAGACACTATATTGCAAAAATAGTTTTAAAACACTATTCAACCCATCTTTCTAATGTTTTTCTGTGGTTTCAATATCAAGGAGAAAGTCAAAACGAGATCCTTTCACAAACATAGATCAACAACTCTCATTTCCCAAGTTGAACCATCTAACGTCAACGAAGCTTTGGAAGATGACTCTTGGGTGAAAGCTATGCAAGATGAGCTTGACTGATTCCAAAAGAACGAAGTGTGGGAGCTTGTGAAGCTACCTTAAGGCAAACACGTTGTTGGAGCTAAATAGGTTTTTCGCAACAAGTTAGATGAAGATGGTAAGGTAATACACAACAAGGCAAGGCTTATAACAAAAGACTATTCTCAACCGGAAAGTATTGATTATAATGAAATTTATGCTCCTATTGCAAGTTAGAAGCAATTAGAATATTATTGTTTTTTGCTGTGTTTAGTAAAATCAAACTTTATTAAAAATCGTCATCAAAGGCCAAGAGAACCAAAGTTGCTCTGTGAACTACTTTATATATATATATATATATATATATATATATATATATATATATATATATATAGAATGATAGTTCATCTTTTTAACCTCTTTTCCATTTTCACTAACAATGTTAATGTCTCAACCTTAACTTCTTATGATATTAGTATTTAGAATCAATCACTACATCCAATATATTTTCTAGTCATATATTTTCTAGTTAGAGGATTGACGTAGTATTTTGAATTATATATTTTCAATATTTGGGTGATGTGTTTTTTCATTATCTTAGCTTTCTTTTTATCTTTGATATACTTGTTTATTTATCATTTCTATACATAGAAAATTGAGGATTATTTGTGATTACATAAAGATCAAATTTAAGTTCGGTAACAATTGAAAAATCAAGTGTGCTTGATTAATTTTAATTTGAGATTATTGTTTTTAATAATTCTACATAATTTCTAAAGGAATGTGGATTTAAGATTAAAAGAAAATTTTTACCATCTAAGGAAAGAATAAACAACTCTTAAATAACTTAAAATACTTAAAAATACTTCGGAGATCAACTAAAAATTATAAGAATATATATAAAAAAAATACAAAAATAAATTATTTAACGCTTATATTTCAAATGGATTTTTTTTTTCATTGTGGTTTGTTTATCTTTAAAATTTGTTAGTTAATTTTATAGTTAATTAATTTCTGTAAATAATATTTTTATTACAAGCAATAATTAATACCCTTATGAATGAGCCAACTAGTGAGCATATGTAACTAATAATGTTTTAAAAGTTCTTTTCTTGTATTGTGTAGGTTCCTTTTGTCCTATAATTTTGCGGAGTAGGGGAGGCAAATTATCAACAAATAGGTACTATTAGTATTTAAGAATCTCTGGGGATAGTGGTTTATGCAACTTGAGGAAGCTAGGTACACTAGAACAGAGGTGAATTCAAGAACTTAGAGCGTGAAGGAGTTGCTAGTGCTCTGTTTTGTTTCTTTGGTACAAGTGCTTATAAAATAATTGCATAGCAATACAACACATTCACCCATAATATTTAGAGGCACAAACTACGTGGAGTAACTTCAACCATGAAGGAAATGCATAATATAAGTTGGTCCATCACTCCTAAACCAAAAGACAAAAAAAGAAGCCATTTCTATCCAACTACAGCAAAGTTATGCAACAGCATATCAAATTACTGAACAACACTGTTACTGCAAAATGCAACAGGTTGAGGCACTGTCATAAAGTGAGCGTTTAAATATAATTTGTCCTCGTAAATTCAGTTTTGTACTGTGAGAATTATTCCTATTTCTACTTTGTAAATTAGTTTTATTTCAAGTTGGGATCTTCAATGATTCATCCCTTTTCTGCATATTCGTTTAAATAAAACTGATATTCCTAAATTTTTGGTACAAGGGAGATGGGATCACGGTGATTAGTACAAATTTGAGGCAAATTCTTCTGCGCTTCCTGCAATGATTAGACAATAGCATCCCTTGAAGCTTATACCCATGTAAATTATCAAGTTTTAAAACCAAACGTGTTGGAAATCTAAGCGTGAATACAAATCTCTCATTATATATACAATCCAAGTATGAGTTCAAGTTTCACATTATTGAAAATCTAAGTGAGTCCAAGTCGTACCTTGGATACAAATGAGAAAATAAAAATTTATATAAAGGTGAAAATAATATCAGTCATTTATGTGATTAAACTCATATCTCATTTAATATTGTTTGTATTGCAATTAAAATTCATTTAAAAATCACAATATGATTATTTTGGTTTCGTAGATATTGTTAGGGATAACAATTTTACCTGCGGGCACGGGTATCCGCGGGTAAAATCCGCTACGGGTAGACTATCCGCGAATATTTACTACCCGCGGGTAGCGGGTATTTTAATACCCGCTTCTAAAGGGGTCGGGTACGGGTAGTATACTACCCACCCCGCGGGTACCCGCTACCCGCCCCGCGGGTACCCGCTTCCTGCGAAAGATTAAAAAAAAGTAATTTATATATTTTTTAATTAAATTAATTAAAAATAAAATAAAATTATATTTTATTAGGTTAAATTTAATTAAAATTAAATTTTAATTTATATTTAATTTATATTATATTATATATATATATATATATATATATATATATTTTGTAATTTTATTTAAATTTTATTTTAAATATGTATTAAATATTTCTTTTTTATTTTTTGCGGGTATCCGCGGGTACCCGCTGGTTTTAAAATACCCGCGGATATTTTTTAAACGGGTACCCGACCGGTAGCGGGTTGGGTAGTGGGTACAATTTTTTCCGGCGGGTCGGATTGCGGGTAGGCACTACCCGTGCCCTGCCCGACCCGACCCGTTGTCATCCCTAGCTATTGTTGATTATTTATTTAGTACCTACAAAAGATATTTATATATATATATATATATATATATATATATATATATATATATATATATATATATATATATATAATAAGACAAGAGAGAGGGGAGAGAGTATGTAGGTCAATTTGAAATTTTTTAAGTGAGATAAGTTCATAAAGTTATTATAAACTGTTAGGTTGGAGTTTGACCAAGTCGAGGAAGTCCACGTGATATTATCATTAGATTTAGGCGCAGGTCTATATTAAATTTTTCAATATCTATGTATCTTGAAAATAGCTTATTTATGAAAAATGTAACTGATGCAAGAAACTAAAATGATTTATAGTATTTGAAATAGATACTTCAATTCTTAAAAGGCTTAATCTAGTATATAAGGCTTGGTGGTGATCTAAATGGGTCAAAGCCAAAAAAGTCGAGTCAACCTAGGTTGAAGGTTGACCAAAGTCTTCTCAGACCAAAGGTCGACTATATTCAACTCAAGTCGAAGGTTGACTATTAGCGGCTTGGGTTGAAAGTCTATTAGAGTTAGCCCAAATTGAAGGTTGACCTAAGTCGATGTGAACCAAAGATTAAAAGGATCAATTTGGTTCAAAGGATGAGCCTATTCAACCTACACCAAAGATCTAATTGAGTCGGCCTAGGTCAAAGGTTGAGTTTAGTCAACCCTGTTGGGTACAAACAAAGTTCCACATCAAATAAAATAAGAGATGGACATGGGTTTATATACACATAAGATACCTCCATTGGTAAAAGGCCTTTTGGAGTGGTACCAAAAGCAAATCCGTGAGGGCTTAGCCTAAAGCGGATAATATCTTACCAGTGTGGAGATCTATGTGTATGTATGTGTGGTGAACCTCCCTACAAATGGTATCAGAGCCAAGTTCAGGTTTGGTGACCGGGCTCAGACGAGTACGTCCCTCCATGATCAGGTGAAGCCTTGGCAGGTAGCCGGCGGGCTCAGACGAGTACATCCCTCCATGATCAGGTGAAGCCTTGGCAGGTGGCCGACAGATAGCTTGGAAGTGATGACCATGGTGTACTCGAGGATAAGAAAAAGACTTCCGTTGTAGGGGAGGTGGAGGTGGAGGTAGGAGAACCATAGTCCTTTGTTTGAGGGGAGGATGTTGGGTACAAACAAAGTCCCACATTGGATAAAATAAGAGATGGACATGGGTTTATATACACATAAGATACCTTCATTGGTAAGAGGCCTTTTAGAGTGGTACCAAAAGCAAATCTGTGAGGGCTTAACCCAAAGCGGACAATATCTTACTAGTGTGGAGATCTATGTGTATGTGTGTGTGTTGAACCTCCCTACAAATGGTATTAGATCTTTGGATAAAGAGTGGTGTCGATCCCTTATATAGTTGGCTCGGATGTTATTGGTGTTTGTGTAACCTACACGGTAACCTCCTCCTTGATAGACCCAATAGTGGTATCAGAGCTGATAGTTTGTCTTGGTGATCGGCTCAAACGAGTATAATGTTCCCTATAGGGGGAGTGTACCTATGTGGAAGGGACTCACCCTTGAGGGGGAGATGTTGGGTATCCAAGTGTGAGTCCAAGTCCCACATTGGATTGAAATGAGAAAGTAGAGCAATAGATAAAGATGAAAGACTTATAAGGTTTTGGGTAAAGAGTGGTGTCGATCCCTTATATAGTTGGCTCAGATGTTATTGGTGTTTGTGTAACCTGTTACCAATAAGGAGTATTGGTAAAACCTGAAGATGTGTTTTGATGATGCTGCAACTTATAGATTTTGAATGTAGTAGGAAAATATTTTAAAAAAGCAACTTGTAGATTTTGAATGTAGTAGGAAAATGTTAAACATTGTAATTTTTACTAGTATAATCGATTATGGTTAAGCAATAATCGATTATCACAAGTCATACTTGAATAATCGATTATCACTTCATATAATCGATTATCACTTTTTTGAAAACTCTGTAATGGATTTGAATAATCAATTATCACTTACAATAATCGATTATTCATGGCAGTTGGGAGCTGACCTTTGGCATTCAGTGTACTTGGCTATATAATTTGATTTGGAGAAATCAGAAGGTAACGTTTTTTTTGAACTGAGAAAGCTTAGAACACTGTGTGTCAGAGGAACGTTCTTAGAGAGCTTTTTGTTCATTGTTCCCTTGCTTGGTCTTATGAAAGGAGAGGCTCGTGTGTCGATAGTCGGAGCAGACTCTCTTCAAGTTAGCAAGGTACTCTGCCTGGTCTTGTGAAAGGAGAAGCTTGCGAATCGTCGGTCGATTGCCGGAGCGGTTCTCTTCAAGTTGGTAGAGTGGTTCTTTTCGTTTTATTCATGTTCATTTGATTGTAATCTGTTAAACCATTTTTAGTGGAACTGTTAATCACTATTTATAGTGATTAACGACTGGACGTAGATTCTGTTGAATCGAACCAGTATAAAAATATTTGTGTGATTTTTCTATTCCCTACACTCATATTATTTTACATATATCAACTGTTTGATTAATTTTCTGAAAGAAAATTATTTTTACTAAAAGGACCAAATTAATTTTAATTGTGATCGAACACGCTTTTCGCTCTCTGAGTTTTTATTCCACTGCGCTATACTCTTCGAAAAATACCCCCTCCGATACCAACATAACCCACAGGGTAACATCCTCCTCGATAGATCCAAATAATTCATACCAAAGGTCGACCAAAGTTTGCATGGGCCTAAGGTTGACCTGGGTCGATTCGAGTGAAATGGGTTGAACCGTGTTATAGGTCGAACAAAGTTAACCCAATCGAAAAATCAAATTGAGACACTAGTGTTGAAAAATAGGGTCGGACCAAAGGTTGCCGAATCGACCTGGATCGAAAGTTAACCCGATTCTACTCAGGTCTATGGTTGACTCGAATTCGCTCATATCGAAGGTCAACCTAAGTTTGTTCAAGTTGATGGTTAACCCGAGTCAGTCTAGATCGACAATTGAATCTAGTATGTAAGACTTAAAAAAAATATTTTAATTTGACAAATAGATAAATATGGTTTAAGTACATATTTAAATTATTATGATCACTAAGGTTATGGCAGCTAATTTAGTCAGTGAGGAGGGATGAATTCAATTCTCTCTTTGCACACTTGTTAATTATATTTTATAAAATTTTGTGAAGAAGATTTCTTCGGTTTAATTCTTTAAGTCAAGCTTTTTTTTTCATTTTCATTAAAATTTAATATGTTAAGGAATCCATTATATTTTATAAAATTTTGTGATGAAGATTTATTGGGTTCCATTCTTAATTCAATCATTTTTTCATATTAGTTAAGATTTAATATGATGGTGAAAGTTTAAATATATGGTATCGGTATTATTAAGTTAGTATAAGATTATCTATGATGTTGAAGGTTAGTTGGTCAAAGTGTTTGTTTTAAATACATGGTTCAACTGTCATTTACACTTTGTTCGTTTGGAGTGAATTCACTATTCACACAAATAAGCGAGGATGGATTTCGAAAAACAACGTTGTTCTTTTGCGTGGATTTGCGACGATTTGCTCAGATGGAAATCCGACGATTTGCGAGAATACACGGTTGAAGTCATCTCGCTAATATGCGAGGATTTGCGATGATTTATCAGAGAAAGACTGATATTATTAGAAAGTGGGTTTTATCTCTAGTCGATGTGGGACTTCCAACAGATATGCCCTGTACGAGAAATTATAATTCCCATTTAGTTGAGGAGGAAGACGGAGGACCTAGAAAGTTGTTCATCATGATGAGCGACTGGAACCAAACGTGGAAGCAGGGGTTGAAGAGGTGAGCTTGATCACGACTGTACATTCGGAAAGAAGAAGAAGATATCCGATTGGAGCATGAGTTCTAGGCTTATTCGGTTACAACTTTGCGTATCCGGTCATGTTCTCCAACAAGTTAGGCGTATTCGATTACACCGACTCGTAACCGGTTACAACTTTTCTATGAAGTTCGTTTAATGGCGTATTCGGTTACACATTATTGTATCCGATTCGAGGTTCTCCAAGAACACGTATTCGGTTAATCTTCTTGCTTTTCTTGGTTAAATTACTTCCAGAAAAATAAAATAGAAAGGGAATGGCACGTGACGTGTGGTAGAAACGAACCCTTTGGACAATTAATTCACATTGTGCCTTTGCCGGAAGCAGGTGCACCTGATATCATCACCTTCAGAGGATCGCTGATGGAACAATTCACTTTGAGCGTCTTGTTAAAGATAATGACACATGTAAGGTACTTACGTTTGCGTGGTGTAAGAAAGCGGATGAATAAATTAGTAAATGATAATAAAGAAATGTAACCTTGGTGGTTAACGGCGATAGTGTGTGGCAGCGGAGGTTGCTTAATTGGAGAGGTTGTGTGTAGAAGGAGAAGTGGCAGTGGTGTAGACATGAATGGTGAAGGGGAGTGAATGGAAGAGAATGAGAGGTTGTGAGAGTGGTGGTGCGGTGGAAGGAGTAGCTGGGTGCGGTGTTTATCATCGTAGCTTTTGTTTGGGATCGGTAGAATCAATTGAGTGGTTCAGAAGAACACTTACATGCACCCTCTAACCAATGCCACTACTCCTTTTCCTCTACTTTAAGACCACTATCATTTATCGAGTTCATTTTGTAAACTGATTTTTTTTAATTTAGTTTTTTCTTATTTAAATTTGGTATTTTAGATTTAAAATTAAATATCAAACCAAATAATTTATTGCGTTTAAATTTAATATTATATATTTAAAGTTAATTAGTTAACAACAAATATATAGGTATATTTATTAAAAGTTCTTACCGTATTATAGTGTATTTATGCTATATTTTATGTGGTAGGTAATATCATTTCTCTTTGTATTAATAAAAAAAATATGGTTTGGTGATAGACAAAGTTGATACAATCCTATTTAAAAAGAGGAAAAAAAATTCTATTATTATTCATATATATATATATATATATATATATATATATATATATATATATATATATATTATATCACCATATTTTGTGCTACTAATCAAAGTTTGTAAAATGAGTTAAGTTTATAGAGTTTAATTTTCACTATTTAGAAAATAATGAAATTTATGCTGAGTTAAGTTTATGGAGTTTCTTTCGTTAAATTGACTTATGTGTTTAAAATATTACCTTACGTATTTAACAATGTTATTATCTTTCATATCATCTATGCTAGTTTTATTTATTGTCAACCTGCTCATATGCAAATTAGATGGACTCTCCAATCATTGATGAACTGCAAAAACAAATTAATCAATCAAGAAGACTATGTGTTGCTCTTCAACGACATACACAGGCCATGGAGCGTCGAATATCCCTGGTAAATGCTAGGATTCAATCCTCTAATCCAACTACAGAAGAAATTGAAAACTTATTACGGACTATGAACATTGAAGATCATAATCTATTCAGACAGTGCTTCGACTTTTTATCTGCGTGTCCATCCCATACAAGATGTCTAATAGGGATGCCAATACAATATTGTTTCAATGCATTGCAACGATACCTTACTCAAGCAACGTCATCATGAACTATTACAAATATATTTGTATGTTTAAATATTGTCACTTTTTTTAGGTCAAGTAATATTATAACTTCCTTTAATTATTTGTTTGTTTAAAATTAATCATTCTTACTTTCCGTAACAAATAAATTGTTACTACTTGGTAGTAAATTATATAAACAAATACTACATTTAAAAATAAATTCATTTTACTACATTATAGTTTTTATAATTTTTATTATTTATTTTTAAAAATTATTTATAATTTTTGTCTCTTTATAAATATTTTTACAATTAAATATAACATTAATAAATAACATTTTATATTACTTTAATAACCAGGGATATTTTGGTAATCTTTAATTTCTACTAATTAAACTAATTTTTTAAATCTATCACCTCAATCAAATCTTACACTAATTTTCACAAACTTTACTTCCAAATCCACTCTCAATTACCCACAAATCCACTAAAAAAAACAATTAAAAAATTACCCTCAAATTCATTCAAATCCATTCAAATCATCTCCCCCAAATCATCTCTCCCAAATTCACCCAAAAGAACAAAGCTTTAGTTCATTTATCAAGTATTTTTATAAAAATAATGATTTTTTTCTGTTGTTGATAATTTTGGAATGTGGGCTAATATTATATCAGAAAAGACATTTTATAATGATTAAGAAAAACTTTTTCATGTTAGTTTTTGAATAGATAAATAAACGTAGATATAGAAAATGTTCAACTTTTTGTACCAATTAGTTTATGATAGGTATGAAAACTTTCACTTTTATACTTGTTATTAACATAACAGTATAGAAATCTTTTATATATGTTATTATTATAATATTTTAAAAAAATTATCCCTGACAATAGAAAACTTCTAAAAATACAAATTATGACCCATAACGGTGACGTTGTTATAAGAGCAATCGCATTTTAATTCAATTTCATTCCCTTTTCACCTGTACTGCAGATGTTCAATTTCTTTCTCGACTGCATGGATGTGTATGCTAAAATCCCCGTCCTTCTTACCAAGTGTTTTACCTATATCTCTCAGAAATTCCATTGTCCTTGTCTCTGCTAACAGCACCAAACTCATCTCTCCTAGGATGTGGTAGACTTAATTCAATAGCCAAAGGCTTCAATGTGCCACATCTTTCAAGAAAAGAATTATCCTTGTGGCGTAAGACTTCGCAGTGGGAAGGTCATTGATCTTCCTTATAGACATGGGAAAAATGCATCATGGTGATCTAATATGAACAATCGGTTACCATTCAAATCCTGTTGAACAAATATCATTATAATCATTTGGTGTCTCACTCTTAGGGTCAGTTCATAATCAGATAAAAGTGAAATCAATGTTGTATCCTCGGTAATTTCACTTTCAAAAAGAAAATAAATTTCTAAGTTATAATGTATAACACATGATTAAATAAGAAAAACTTTAGTAACACAAGCACATGCAGACATTGATACAAGTTACTTGATCACCATGCATTGTAATTGATTATTTAAGACAGAAAATTAAATCTTAACATCTTTTTGTTGCTTCTCTGCCAGTTCTTCCTCTGCGAGGGTGTGGATAGGCACCGGAACCTCCAAGAACAGGACAAGCTAGATCTGCACTCTTGTCTGGGTTGCTTATACACATCATAATCATATATCCTATCAGATTCCTTACACTGCCCGGTTCCATCCCCTCTTAGGTTTTCCAATTCTTCTTTTCTGTACTTAACTAGTGGAGTTGGAGTTTCACTTGGAACATAAGTCTACAACATATCTATGATGAACTTCTTCATTAAAATGGGCTAAATTATGTGAAAGTTGAACTGGTTTTAGGAATGAATTATCAAAGAATAGTTGCTATGATAATATTATGAATATTATCAATAAGTTATAGCCACGTGTTGCAGACTCTGCTGTCCTCAAAAACCATGTATGATTCAATAGTTTTATGATGAAGCATTATTATTTTAAACCTGTACCTTAATCTGGATTTGTTGGTTTGGGGGATTCAATAAAAATTGTAGTATTATAGTATTATGCTTTGTCTGCTGCATTTTAGATTACATATCTGTTAGCAATAACCATTTTTCTGTTTTTAATTTCCACATTTGATAGCAGATTGAGGCTGATTATGACAGTGAGAACTTTATTATGATTGGTAGTGTTCCAGTCCAGCTGCCTAGAAAGAAAGTGAAGTTTTCACTCCCTTGGTCACCTATTGCTGGTTTTAAACCAAAAAAATTCAGCAGGAGAACTCGTGCTGATTTAGAATCGGCCATTCCTAGTGGATACAAATGTAGTGTACCAAGCTCTAATTTTGAAAATTTTAACAAACCAGAGTTCAGAGCATTTGACATTTGCTTTCGTGGAAGAAGACATCATGCTTTGCATGGAGAAAACAAGGAAAGTAGAATTGAGATGCATGATGAAAGATCAGAAGGGTGGGTGTTGAGTCCTGGGATGGTTCTCTTGAAAAATTTCATAAGCCATGATGGACATGTATACATCATTTTCACTTGCTTCTGTAATTAGGGTACTGTTTACCGTTGAGATGCAAATACCAGTTTTGTCAATCTCCTTGTTGGGTTCCTTTTGACATTTATATGGAGAATGCTATGGATTGTAGATCTTTTAGCTTGTCGATGTGTACTTTTATGCATTGTCCCCTTGGCAATTGCAAATGTTCTAAGGGATGCCTCTGAATTCATGCTAATGCCAGGTTAATATTTTGGAACTAGATCTTTTACTTCCATGATTCCATCTTGCAATATATGTATTCAACATTCTTCATGTGTTTTTTCTCTGATAGTTGTGAATTATCTTTCAGCTAGGAACTTGATGGATACGTTAGTATACTTCTGTCCTGGTTATGTCTCTATATTTTTTTTGTCTTTGTCAGATTCATCACCTCCAAAAAAATCTCCATGGTCAATATGGAAGGAACACCATTAAACAATACTCTTATAAGTTCTCTAATGATGACCCGTCTCAAGGTTTATTTTATTTGTCAAACTTGATCTAATTTTGGTGTTATCTTAACTACTAATAATTGACCTTCATAATCTTCTTTTGTCGTAGCCTAATAATATTGTAAATTGGTATTGTAAATTGGTAGTGTATGATATATAAAAAATAAAATTTAATAAACTAGATAATACATTTGTTTTGTTCGTTCAAATTTTGAATGTAATGTATTTGTTACTGTTTTTCTTTATTGAAATTAAAATGTTTAAATGTTATATTATGTATTAATATTTTAATATGTTTTTATTAAGTAAACTCAAAAAGGAGTTTATGGAGCATTCATAAGTTTAGATATACTTTTAATGTGTATATGATCAATTGTCAATATTCATCTAAAGTCTTTGGATGCTCGTTTTCATAGTGCCTATCAACTTCAACAAACTTAGGTTAATAAATATTTTATCAATATTTAATTGGTTTTACTTTTATGATTAATTTGTTAGGTATTATTTTTTTTACTTTTTAAATAATTTTTCTATTACAGTTATTTTTATTAACATCACATCTCAATAAAATGAAAGCAATGATGACACTTTTATTGCAAAATCATCATGGTCTATTACCTTTATAGTTTATTATGTTTCAACCATCACCAGTAATAATTGCTAAATTCATTTGTATGATTTTTTTTATAAAATATATTATCGACTAATTATTATGTTATATTGTAGATTGTAACATCTCAAAAATACAGTGTAAACCATATAATAGAATGATCACATATAATAATATTACAGCTCAGTTCTTACAAAAGATAGAACGTACGGCTAAGGCCGAACGACCTTACAAAAAGACTAGAAAATAAAAACCGAACGCCATAAGTAATTCTGACCGAACGGTTTACAAAAGCCTATACCGAACAGTCAAAACAAAAGCAAAAGGGGAAAAGGTGAGTGAACGGTCACCTTACTATCAGACTACTATTGACCGAACGGTTCTACGGCTCGGTCTTAACTTCTAACTCTACTAAGTTATCTTCCTCCAGCGCCTCTTCCAATGCTTCCTCTAGCAACTCTTCTCCTTCTGCTCCTACCCACAGAGTAATCATCGCAATGACAAAGACGAACGAACGGGAAAATACATGACAAGACAGGAAATAGGGTAAGCTTATGTAATTTAATCCATGTATGAACATACATTTCACACAATCAAACAAACAAGATAATTCATCATACGTTTCATTCAAGCCTAATACTAGACTGATTGTCCGGACTGTATGAAATCTGTGTAGCTACAGGCGTTCGTGCACCCAAGTGATGTAGTAATTGGGATACCCTCAACAGCTGCCACCCGAGGTTAGTCCTATCTGTCCAAAGTAACCCTAAGGACTAGGACCTCCTGCCGTTCCCACACATGACCTACCCTCCTCTACGTGAGGGCGAGTACTCACGGAACATCAGGATGAACCGCCAGCTTAGCATGCCCACATTCATACTTTACCAATTCCAATATTCATTCATGAGTCATTCCTCCCCGGAACGCTCGTCCATAATCCAACACATTTCATCCATATCATATTCTCTTCATCTTTCATTATCAATACTCTTAATTTCATCTTTCATTATCCATCATCTCAATTTCATCTTTCATTATCAACACCAGATACCGAACGTTCAACACTGAATCAAAACGAGACCGAACACTTGGAGCGAGACCAAGAGATCTCCAGTTCCAGAACGGATTAAACCAAGAGGGTTACTATCGGGTTTGAGAAGGAACCCAGGTACAATCATATATAACAGGAACTACTAGAACGAACGTACATTACAAAGTGAGCCAATTAGATTAACTGACTCCTGAGAGCTCCAACCGAACACCGAAAAGACCATGTCAAGTAATAAGGCTCTAGGCTGGAACCAAATGGATATAGACTCTTCAAGACATTCAAAGAATAATACTTAGAAGAATTCTCATGAAGAAACCAAACGTTTATAAGTACTTAGCTTATTTGAGTTTAACATCAAGAAAACCGAATGCTAGTCAATGACCGAACACGGTAGAGAGAGAACTCTATTAAAGTTGGACGAACGCTATTTTCCTCAAGATAGGTTATAACAGAAATGAGTATGAGCGCTTGGTGTAAGACCGAGCGCTACTCAGTACGAGCACTTGGTGTAAGACCGAGCACTACTAAACTTATAGTAGAAGGCTTGATAAATATAATAAAATACCATTTGGAGTAGTGTTTAAGAATAAAAGAAAATATACAAATACATATATGTATAATTAAGTTTATAACTGAATATCAAGAACCAACTATGCTTGGCGAACGCTCAAGCACAATATTTCGAAATATAGATGCTCGTCCTCAACTAGGATTCTTCCCAAATGAAAGAATCCAATTCTAACCAAGTTTATTAAAAATACCGAACGGTCAATGACCGTTCAGTGACGAACGTACCCTTTCATAGGAAAAATTTCATACCAGAATCATTTATATTCCAACTCATTTCTTAACATATAGTTTCATAACTTTATACATTCATATCATAATCAATTTTCATATTTCATACCATCCAAACATAGAAATTTCATATATTTCATGCATCATAACATAGCATAATCATTTTTCATATTCAATCATCAAGTCAACGAACGTTCATGCAGCACATAATCATACAAATTAAATTAATAAGCTTCCCTTACCTTTGAGCGTGACCGATCGTTCCCAGAGGCAGAAATACAATTTCACCACTACAGGTTCTTCTACCGTCAACGCTCGACAATTCAAACTACACCAAGTGACAACCCAACACTATCAGAACCACTCATTTTGAGAATGGTGATCCACACAGGAACCCATAACTGGGTTTGCATGTCTAAGAAAACGAACAACTGGTGAAAGAAAGACTTACCAACTCAGCTTCACAAACCGAACGGTTCATCTGGAAGCTCTTGACGCCGGAAGTGCTTCTACGGTGGCTGAACGGTGATCGGAGAAGGGAAAGTGAGTGTGTTCTCAGAGAGAAGATGAAGAGGATGTAGAGAGAAGGAGGAGAGAATAGGATTCTTCAAAAATCTGAAAAAGAGGGTGCATGCAAAGAGTGGAGTAGATTTTCTGAAAATCCAAGTTTTGCTTCCTACATCAATAACGAACATCCGCTCATCTGCCGACACCTGCCTTCAACTATCTGATTTTTGGATCCTCGTCGCTTGACACCTGGCGTCCGTTCATCTGAGTGTCGAACCCCCTTCTTGACACGTGAACTCCACTAAAACAACACGTGCGTGTATTTTAGTGGTTCTAACATAGATATATGATCAAGTGAGCATGTTAAACAATGAAAAGTAACCAAGAAGAACAAATTTAGATATTGTTTCTTTTTTAGTAATGTAATCAACATCTTAGTCATATTTTTAGTATTTTAATTTAGTATTGAACATCTTTCTTTTTAATATATGAACAATTAGTTGTATGAACATATTAATATGTTGAACAATGCAGTTTATTGTATCTATAATATTCATTTTTAGTTCATATTATTTCTATTTCATTAATTAAACTAATTTTATCATAATTCAATTTTATTACAATCAAAAACTAAAAACAAATTTACACATTTCCGGTGATTTTAGAATCCTAATTAGGTAAACTCTACAAATAGGAGCGGTTTTAGAAACCTCATTTAGTATCGGCAGTTTTAACAAACTCTAGTTAGTTTCTATTGACGATTTTATCAAACCCTGATTAGTTGCGATGGTTCCAGCAAAACTCCCCGCTAATTTTGACGGTTTTCTCAAAACCTCTGGAAATTGCGACAGTTTCTTAAAAAATCACCAATAATTACTTAGCAATGTAGTTTTTCCCAATAATAATCGTGGGTAACGTTCTTTCCAGAAATTAAAACGAAAATCTAAATTTTTGTATGGCTTCATATGCTCTCCTTGTAAGAGTTTGACCATATTTCTAGTAATAAGATCCTTAGTTAAGAGTTTGTCATCTTGTTATCCTATTTTATTTTCTCGCATATATAATAATTTTCTAGAATTGATTGTCCTTAAACTTTCATTATTTAACTAATATTATTCTACCACCCGTTAATTATGAGATGAAGTTGATTTTTTTTTTCATGTGGTATTCACTTACATACTGAGTGGAGAAGAAATTGAATAACACATGCCTCAACACCAATAATTTATTGTACAGTGTAAAAAACGTTAAGTTTAGTTGCAACTTTTGCATATAGGTGTCCACAATTCCATGTAATACTCTAGTGAGGCGAAACAAATTTGCGAGTTGACTTTATATTAAATTCTACAAAAGAGTAATCATGTAGATACTATCTTATTTAAGAAATATTTTTGCTCTATGGATATACTACAAAGGGAATAGGAATAGAAAAAGGTTAGTGAGTATATCTATGTAAGAGATGTATTATGGCTATATTTATTTTATGTTTTCTTTTTTTCTGAATATGGGTTGAGACAATTCAATTATCTCTTTTAATATATTTGTCATTGTGGATATAAAAAATATACATTTGTCTAGGTAAGGTAATTGTATAACTCAAGTAGTTAATATTGTAATCTTTTCAAAGAGTAGAACACTCCAAGTGTTCTATCATTATTTACTTTTCTTCTGATAAAAAAATATCTTGATCTTTATTGTTTTATCATATAATTTATAAATTTATACTTTTATTTTCTTTATAAATATATATTAAATATTAATAAACGTTTTTGGTATACACGAATATTTTTCTTCTAAGAAACACTCTGTCTACTTATATGTATACAAAATCATGAGTGTTAAGGTACGTTTGGAAAAGCACACTCAATGTTAGGTGAACCTGTTTGTTAAAATTTACAAAAGAACGAAAGTGGGGTCCAATAACAGACCTGTTATGTTTGGTTTCTTGGCTTTAACCGAGTGATAGAATATTTACACATCTTAAGAGATAAAATTTTAATTCTAATTAGAAAATACACATGATTCTCTAGACATATTTAAATATTTTTTAATTAAAATAAAAATAAGTTAAAATCAACTTGTAAGTTAGACAAAATAAGTTTTAGAAATTTTCAAAAATTTTCTTTTGCACATTAGTTTATACTAAACTAATTTTAATATTTAAATAAATTCATTTCATTTATTATATATTTATTTCCTGAAAGTATTTATGAAAAACTTGTATATATGCTGCTAATAGAGTTTCGTCTTATGAATAAGTATTTGATGAGATATTTTATTATGTGAATTATTAAGAAGAAATTGTAATTTTAATTGAAAAATAATATTTATTATTATGTTTAAGTTTTCTTCATAAGTAAGGTGACTGGAAGGGTTGAGAGTAATAAAAAAACGCTGAAAAGGGATATATATATATATATATATATATATATATATATATATATATATATATATATATATATATATAAGAAAAATGTTAAAAAGAAGTCTCATCAATACAGCCAAGGAAACATTGCATTTGGATCGAAACATAGCACTTTGATAACTTTTGACTTAGTTACTGATCATTTCCAACTTTTGGAAACATAAACATATAGAGAAGGTTTTACAGACAAACGGACTTCAATGTAATGATTATGGCTCGTGCGTGATCTCTTTTGGTTGCCTAAGTTGCTTTTTCGTTTCTTTTGTGAATAAAAAGTAGTGTCCAAAATTTTTATTCATTTTTTTTTCCAATTGCTTACAATTATTGCGAATATGACTACTTATACCAGCATGGAATATAAGGACAGACATGAGAGGTCTGTCTGTGTTTATCAGTCAAGAGAAACGGACTGAAATAAAATTATACTTAATATTCCATAAAGAAATTTTAAAAGAAAAAACTTTCATCTGGCTAGAATATTTGTAGCAGTAGATAGTAACAATAGTCTCCTTTGAATGTGTTGGATTTTCTATGGACAACATGGTGATACATGTAAAGCACTGTACATATATAAACCTCAAATATATAATATAGAATAAAATATCTTAACTATTGTGGTCAAATAACATTATTTAATATTTTAATGTGTAAATAAGATAGAATTTTTGTTGGTTGTATCGAGGAGGAAGTTTATTGAAGAGATATAAACACTAATGAGATCTGAATCCAATCATATACGGGATTCACACTCATCTTTATCCAGGATTGATACCACTAATGGGTCTTTCATTTCTTTAAAGGTGAGTCCATTTCACATTGGTACACTATATTCGTCTGAGCCGGTCACCAAAATAAACTATTGGCTTTAATACCACTGCTTGTTCTATTGAAGAGGAAGATCACTAGAGAGTTACAAATACCAATGAGATCTGAATCCAATCATATAAAAAATTGACATTACTCTTTACCCAAAACCTTAAGACAATGAATTAACGGTCTTTCACCTTTATATAATGTTCTATTTTTTCATTTCTATTCAATGTAAAACTTCGACTCACAGATTCTAGGTCGTTCTAAATATAATGACATGAATAACTTTTTGTCTAATTTAATCTTAGGTTGTGTGATCGTCAAGAGTGCATAGTTAGACTTCTGGACAGGAAAATGGTGGAGAAAAAAAGGAACATAATTCGAAGGCAGACCAATGAATTATAGTAAGCTTTCTGATTGTTCAAGGGTGTGTCTTTATTATTGCACACATTTCAAATAAAAGTACACATTTAAAATAACACAATATAGCAAGTGAGAGAGGAAGAGAAGGAAAGACTTAGCTAGTCTTCAAAAATGGGATTTCTTCTGCAATGAATCCACAAATAGAAAAGCCTGTAATGCTATCTCTCGTGAGTATATACAACACTAGGCAAAAATCCATCACCCCAAAGTAATATCTCTCTTAAAGAAAACAAAGACAATTTTCTTTGTTAGCAAGCCTAATCACACTTTCTCATTATTCTGAGTGCCAATTCTTGTAGCTCACCCAAGTCATTGCTGTGTGATCTTTTCCAAGAACAAGCTTGGAATGAGAAATCATCTCCGTTTTGTGCATCTTGCATGCTCATTCCATCATTTATATTGCTGCTGTAATCAATTGAGTCAAGCGAGCTCTGAGGAGAAATAGGGTTATTCATGGAAGTGGGACGAAACGGATTGAATGCTTGTCCAACATTCTCTGACCAATGATTCTCCATGTTTCTGTACACCATCTGGTTCTGATCCAGCAGTGCCTTCATTTCCACTAGTTGTGCCTGCAAGCTTGCTACCTACACAAAAACTAATTGTCTAAATTGAACCAAAAACATCCAAGATAACTGGGAAATTTGTTTATATCCACATCCCCATTTGCATACATTTTTCATAATGCTGAAAACAAAAATCATGTAACATTTCTAAAACATGAAAACGTAGAGAGAAACAATGTAATCTGTATAATGTATAACTGTACCTGTTGTTGCAAGGCGAATATATGGGAGACACAACCGTAAACAGGGTCTCTGATGCGAGCTTGGGCTTCGTAAGCGATTGTGAGCATTGCCTCAAAACGATCGTTTTCTGGTATACGCAAGAGCAACTTGGAAACGTTGCTAGCCCCGAAAACCTTATGAATGGTTGCGAATCTAGCAGCTCCTTGTTCGGAGCAAAAGTAGGGTGCAAAGATGCAGTCTGCGGCACATTTTCTTCGCAGGAACTTGCATGCCCCACAGGGAGATCCAAAGGAAGAAGAAGAAGAAGCAGTAGCAGTGTCGTTTGCAGTTGTTGCAGAAGCCATAGCGCACGTGCGTGTGGATGGTTTAGAATAATGGAAGTGTAATAATATTGTTATTATTGTGTGTAGTGTGCGTGTGAGGTGAAAGAAGTGAAGGAAATTTTTGAGGCACACACACGGGTAGACTAGGAAATGGTGCAGAAATGTGGGGATTTATTTATGGTGAAGAGAGGAGAAGGAAATGGAAATGGCTATGGTTGTGGGACATGAGTGGGAATAAGAGACAGAAAGGAGGGAAATTGTCTTGTAACAGATGTGAATGGTCGACATGGGAGGCACATGTGTAGGGTTCTAAGGGAACATTTCTCAATCATACACCCAACAGGAGACTAGTTTTTCAAATCATCTTTAGCTGAGTTATTTTGACTCTAAATTAACCCTAATGCTTCTTACTACACAGCGTCAAGGCTATCTCTTTAGGTCAAATCTATATATCTTACACGTTCAACTTCGTTTTTTTAGTATTACTTTTTATAGTATTAAGTTTAATACTGTATAAACTAAATTATCAATTTCTTTAATCCTGATAAATAGGCAGTTATCTTAGAATTGCTATGGAGATAATAATGAGAAAAAGATCCATATACTAATAATTTGATATCCCATTCAACGTTTAATAGTGTACCATACGGACCCACGTGGATATCAACCCACCGGTTGACGTTTCTTTAATTTTTTTACTGATAATATTGCTGGACAACTTAGATAAACACCACTGTACACCATTCTACTCGACCATTCATTCTTTCACTCGGGTGAGTAACAACTATGTACCGAACGGACCGGGCGGTCCAAAGAGTAGCGCCGACACCCACCTAACCGGACGGTTGCACAAGATCGACCGATAGATAAGCTGGGTCATTAAGACTAGGATTAAGGTAAATAGTGATTAGAGTCATTGGGCTAGAATTGGACCGTGATTAACTTTTCACTAATCCCAAGCCCATGGCGAAAACTATAAATACAGGTAAGAGGTAAGTGGTAGATAAGTTTCATTCACTTTCACTACACATTTATTACTACTCTATTGAATTGCCGAACGGTTTGAACCTTTGACAAGTTCCCTCCCGGACGCAGGAACGAGAGAACGAAGCTTGGAGACGGCAAGAAGACAAATTATGAAAGAATTTGGTGACTCAGCCCCAATAACCGAAACAAATAATATAATATAATATTAGGTAAAAAAGTAATTTAAAATCAAAATTCACTTGGTTAAAAAGAAAAAGACATTTATGTATCTTATTTATTTAGTTAGTTAAAGTTCTTCAGATGTGATGTTATTTGTTGATATACTGGCGTGTGCTTAAATTGAATTTCATGATTAACTATTACGCGGTTAGTTGAATTTCAGAATTGGTCATGCCTTGTAAATTTTTGTTTATTTTTCCGCCGAACGCCGCACCTAGATGCTGCCACCTGCCGGTAAAGTCTTCCGACAACGTCCTACTTACTCCGTCATTCAATGTTTTTTAATGTCTTATGTCGGTTCAAGATAACATTTAAATAACAACATGAAAACAAAGTTACCTAATAAGATCTACAGATTTATTTTAGTTAGACTAAACAATATCCATTAATCGTGTAAAATCAATAAAATTGCCAATTCCATAGAAGTATATGCACAAAACAGTATAGCTGTTTTAAACTAACACACCACGTTAATTTTTGACTACTTTTTTTATTGAGTATTTTTCATGATTATAACATGACTTTATTGAGTTTAGTTTTATTTCAGCTAGCTTAAGTACCAAAATTTGTTTACAAATAGGATATTTAACTGGCGCACTCATTTCACTCTTCTGACTTTCTGTCTGGAAAACTAGATTCTTTAAAAGGTTTCTAACTAAAATCAAGAACTAGTCCCTGTTTTAACTGTGTCATAATTAGAATATTATGAAATAATATTCTTAATGAATCAAATTCGTATATGAAATAATATTTAATTTATTTAAATTTAAAGGTAATAGTAATTTTAAAAGTAATAAAAGTCTGTACTAGTTTAGAATGAAAAAATAAAGAAAAATCTTACTTTAAAAAAGTGAGTATCCAAAATTTATAATATATGAATAAATTTAAATTAAAGTATTATTAAATAATTATTTTTCTTAAAAGTTGCTTTAAAGTTAAAACTTAAAATAATATATAATTGAGAATACCACCGTCCAATAACCCAACTTTATATGAACATAAATGGTCGTTGGGTTTCGTATTTATTGTCCTTAATCCAAATCAAGGATAATTAATGATTACAAAAAGTTATAACCCTACACTATATTGCTAAGAGAGATCAAGTTGTAAGTGCACTAATTAATTAATTATTTGAGGCATGTGAAGAACATAAACGGAAAAGTAGTGTTAGTATTTCTTGCTCAAATTTCATTTCATTTGACATTTGAGGCATCTCAATGGCTTCAAAAGTAAAATTGCATGCTTCTCTATTCACGAGACAGGGTAAACAGAGAAATATAGTTTAAATTTGAAAAGTAAGCTAGCTATCACGTACCACTTTAGATTAAAATCACGTATACCTGTAATCAAAGTTGAAGTTGAGGTTTTAATGATTTCATGTGATTTGATTCCTTAGGTGAAGTTTCCAGAATATGGTATGGCATAGAATGCGGAAGCAAGAGAGGCTCACAACCTTAGATAGTGATAAGAAAGGTTATATCGATTTTTAGAGAAAGTAGAAAGGTTTCATGAGTTGTTATAGTTTTGATTTTAAGATGAGTAGTATGGACAACTTAATATTATTTATGGGAGATTTTGGAAGGATTAGCTGGTTATAAATTATCACGAAATGTTTTTCTACCCTAAATCCATATATAATAATATTAAATGGTTAACTGGAGTGAAATTTAGAATCATTTTAAGAACTCCAATCCAAATAATTTTTAAACTTCATATTCACCCAAATTAAGAGCTTATGAGTTTTTTTTCCTGAAATAAGAATTTAAAAGAGTGGTCAAAATTAGTCTTGTCAAAATGGGTTGAAACGCGTGAACCAACACAGTTCACCACGAGTTTGAGCCGGGTTGGGTTTGAAAAAAATACAAAAATTTTTATGCGAGCTAATTTTGACTCGGCTCACACGGGTTGAACCCGTGGTGGGTCGGATTGGCTCATCAACCCACTTATTTTTTTAATTAAATCAAATGAATTAAATTAATTATTTAAATCCTATTTTTTTATTGAAATCAAGTTAATTAAATTAATTATTCAAACCGCACAACCTTTAGAGCCTTTCGCGTTGTTGTCTTTCCAAAAGTTCCCCTCTACAAATAAAATCCTAAGATTATAGATTGGATAATATTATATAGAGCTGTCAAAACGGGTCACTTGGCCCGACCCGGTCCAGTCCACCACGGGTTGATCACCTAGTGAGCAAACCCAACCCGACTCATTTATTAGTGAGCCAGAAAAATTCGAATTCGGCCCGACCCACGACGGGTTGGTGGGTAAATGGGTTGGCTCACTTAATTACAATTTTTTTTAAATAAAAAAAATTACAAACTTTCTATAATTCAAATCTAAACAAATTTCACTCCCAAATTTCACTCTCAACATGAGTGTTTAATTAATTTTGAAAATAAGGAACTTAAATAATTTTTTCAAGCAAAAACAAAATAATAAATATTTTTTTATAAAATTAAAATTAAATTTTAATAAAATAAAATTAGGTAGGTGGGTTGGTAGGCCAACCCGGTCCACCACGGGTTCAACCCGCATGAGCCGAGTTTAAATGAGCCCGGTTTAAATCTGACCCGCATAAAAAAATATAATTTTTTCAAACCCAACTCGGCTCAAACCCGTGGTAGGCCGGGTTGACCAGCGGGTTGTGACCCATTTTGACAGCACTAATATTATAGATGGAGATAAAGAAGAAGATGCTTCAAGAGAGCATAATAATATGGAATTATCCATTCAGGACTCTAATTTAATAGATGGATAATATTATAGATTGGATAATTCAGGAATATATCATTTGTTTTATCTTTTTTTAAACATATTTACAAGCATGACAGTTTTATCTTGTGCTATATATTTTTGTTAACGACTATATGTAGTTTCTTGGTCAAACGGTTGTGTATGTCTCATTAAATTAAATTGGCAAAATTTTATACTTGATAGCTTAGAATATATATAACAACATATTTCTTTTGTTTCATTTTCTTTTATATCAATTGGTCCAATTATTATTGTTTCAATTTGATCGATCAAAATAACATGTTATAAAAATTTCAGAAGAAGAGGGTGAAAAAAAACTTAATTAAGTGAGCAAATGAGCCAACCCGCTTAACCTACCAACCCGTGGTGGGTCAGATAGGGTTCGAATTTTTTTTGGCTCGCTAATAAATGAGTCGGGTTGGCTTACTAAGTGGCCAACCCGTGGTGGGTCGGGTCGGGACGGGTTACCCGCTTTGACAGCTCTAGTCAAAATTGAGAGTATGCTCATATCATAGGTAATAGATAAAATTGAGAGTATGTTCAAATGAACTCCAAATGACTTGAAAATTTGGATGAAGGTTCAAAAAATCATGAAAACTCTTCACAAAAATTTTTAGCACAAAACTCAAAGTCTAACTATTTTAAATATTTATGCAAAGTTTGAAAAAAAAACAAAAATAAATTTCTGAAAAATAGAAAATAGCATTTTCTGGGAGATCTGAAAGGATTAACTGACTACGCGAGCTACCACGGTATCAAAAATGTTTTTCTACCCGAAATCCATATATAATATTAGAAAAATGGCTAACCGGGACATTTTAAGATCTGCAATCCAAATAATTTTTAAATTTCAGATTCACTCAAATTAAGGGCTCTTCAGATTTTTTTCTTGAAATAGGAGTTTTAAAGAGTGGCAAAAAAATATTCGCTAAGATAATAATCATATTCATGAAAATCAAAAATCACATTAAATAGTTTTTCTTATGTGTTACAGGATTGTTTTTATGTTTCTGGAATGATTTTTATGATATTTGGAATGTTTAGAAAAATGTCCAATTTTTTATAAAAAGACATACTTTAAAGAACGATTCTAACGAAAACCATAAACCTTTTAATTAATTAATTCTAATAGATCCAATTTTTTTTATTGCGTCGTATTTTTTACTTTAATTTTTAAATCGATGCCAAAACTCTACCAAAACTTCATACTTTTAATATATATCGGTTCTAACCATTGTCATAAACCCAAAGCACTAGTTGAGATTCTTGTTTCGTTATATTAAGTTAAATTATTTTCTCTTTGCGCCAAATTGTTACATTTCTATTGAATTACTGTAGCTCCTGTTATTTGTGAAGTATTTTACTACATCATTACCTACTCTAACAAATAATAATATACAATAAAACAACAAAAGTTACCCTTACTTTTGCACAACAGAAGTTAAAAGTAAGATCATATATAATATTGTGAAGTAAAGATATATATTTCAAATAAATAAATATATATATATATATATATGTATAAGTAAATAATTTTATAAAATTTATTTTTATTATTAAATATTGTTAGAAAATTGCCCGTGACTAGTTAATATTAATATAAATAGGTAAATTTCTACCATGGATAAAATTTATAGACCGAGTAAATTGGACAGGAAGAGGAAGAATAATGTCAAAAGGGAAAAAAGGTAATCAACTTCCTATATTTTTACTTTTTGAGAGAATAGGTAATATAATCATAGTATAAGACGTTTGTTACTTATTTAATCTATTATGAATTTAAATATTAAAATTTTAAATTTAAATAGAAATTGGCTCAAACTATACATGTCTCTTACTGATTTAACTGTATTTTTTTGCATATGCTTTTTGAAAGAAGTATATATATGAAAAATATTTCTAATAAGTATTAGGTACGTACTGAAGGTAGTATTATTGATTTATAATATAAGTTATACAATAATATAACAGGAGAACGTCATAGCCTATATCCTCTGAACCTCTCGTGAGGTAAGGAAATACGAGGAAGCAATGAGGTGACAAAACTTGTCATCTATGTCAGATAAAGAATGTCAAAGATAGAAAGCATGGAACCACCACCTTTTCGAACTTATATGTAGACGTTGCAGCCAAATTAGGAAATTCTGTTTTCATCTTCACTGTTTCCTCGTCAATTCTTGCAGTTGTTTGAACGAGGACTCAGAAGAAATGGGAGCAAACAAAAGTGTCCACGTTGGAAGATGTTCGATTTTCTTCAAACTTCCAGTTCTCTTATTTGTCATTTTCTTTTAGTATCTAGTTGGTTAACATTGCATATCATTAAATATTAATGTACCAAGTATGCATTTTGTTCATGGCAGCAAAGCTAGACGTTGGAGTTGATTTCACAAGAAGACTGTGTAGTTCTGACATGCAGAGGTTTTTGTCGATTCTATAATGTTTTGACAGCAAGAATATACTTACTAGTTTTTTTTATGTTTTTCTTTTTATCAGATCATATATTATGTTATTTTTTTTTCTAAGTGTATATTACGTGTTGATGAACATTTTTGTGTATATATATGATATTTCTATCTTGTGATGGTGTTTTCATGAACAGGCTGTCAAGATGTCTGTTTTCTATGGCTACTGGCAGGTACAAGTTTGGTTTGATTTCTAAATTTGTACTCGCAGTGACATCAAATTGGGTATATGTTTGTGTAGATATAACCAAAATTTCTTTGATGGCAGCCTTCGCTTGAAGCAGCCTGGCCTAATTTATTACAGTGATTTGCTAGATATGTCGTGGCACAAAGGGCTGCATGATTCAGACCTATTGGTCACGTATAGGTACCATAGACCTCGACATATTGGTCCTCCCTCCCTCACCATTAAGGTTTGTACTTGTTGATTATTTTTTCATAATTAACTAATCTTTCTATAAATTTTAGTAGCACAAAGTAAGAAAGTGTCTATTTTACTTTGTAAAATGTTTTTTTTTGTAACATAATATTTTCTTAGAGATGTATATTGTCGATTAAGCTTTTTTCATCATATGTTTGTGAGATACTTGCTAACCTTGAGGTGGTTTTTCTTTTCACCGTAACACAATGGCAATGTTTTTTCTTTATAGCATTCAGTTTCACCCGAGCTAAGAATCCATGGAATTCCCATGAACAGTTTTCGCCATTCCCAAAGTCAAGGTGTAAGATTGTCCGAGTTGTCGATTGGGTTTGATTATGTCGAGCCTTCTGAATCTGATTCGACCAAAGGCAAAGCAACAGGTGTATACTTTAAGGTTGGAGGGTTAGTTAATACTTGTTTTCGTTCATTCCGATTCTTACCTTGCAATATCGTATCATGCATGCGTTTCTCTAACGTAGAGAATATTGTCTGTCATCTTTGTTGGGTTTGATCAATTGTGCAGCGTTTTCACTTTTCACACGATGGAGGCCGCTCTATAAGTACAGACCGAGATGGTTTTCAACTGACTCGAAGGTTGCTGAGATTTGTTGTTTCAGACCTCACAAAATTTACCTGTTTCAATAATTTTGACTTACCACGTCTTCTTGAATTCCTCGTAGTGGAAGTCCATCTGATAACGTGATAGCTGTTAGTCAAGAATCTCGATTTCAAGAGGAAAATGATAACAGTTTTACTAATGTAAGTAATTAATTTTATCCAAACTGAGAAATTAAATCTTCCTTATTCAATCTTGTGACCATTATTTGTGTGCAGTTTAGTGTCCAAATGGAACTAGGAACTGCAATTCCACCAACCTTGTTGACCTACTATCGGTTTGAAGTTACTGCAGCAAGAGGAATCAAACTTGGACCAGCATTGTTCTTCTCACGGTGAGTTCTTGTTTTTGTTCAGTATATGCATTCCTTCCTTGGCACTAGGTAACCTGCATCAGTTTTGCAATATATATTGTGACAGGATGAGTGGTGGAACAGTTAAGGGATCCTTTGCTCCATATCAAGCATTTGCAATCGGTGGTCCCAGTAGTGTGCGAGGCTATGGTGAAGGTGCCGTTGGCGTTGGACAATCGTGTCTGCTATCCACAACTGAATTGTCAATCCCATTGGTATAACATTCATTGCTCGGCTTCAGTCACACAGATAAATTATACCTCTTCTATGTATTTGTCTATTTGCAAGAAGCATATTTTCCTCGATACTAATGGCTCTATTATATAAATGGTATGGTAGTATTAAAGTATAATGCAAGTTTTAGAAGAATATAGAAAATCCTAAAATAAAAGTACTAAAATGTGATAAAAGTTCGAGAATATCGTAGAAAAACCTAAGATAAAAAGAAAAAATCAAGAACATTCTACGTAGATAACAATCTAGAACATTCCATACAAGTTATGGAAAACATGTTCTAGAATAATCTGATGGGGGAAGGGCAAAAAGTTTAACAACTTAGAAAAAAGTAATGACACAGCGGAAATTCAGTCCCCTTCTTGTGAGAATATGTGAGGAACACAAAACAAATAGAACAAAAATAGAATCCAAAGTACAAAGAGACACCAACAATTTTTAATGTGGAAAACCCCTCAATGCAAGGGTAAAAATCACGAGTCATCCAGACCAAAGAAAAATTCACTACGATCAATAATAGGGTACAAAAGAGTCTCCAATAATAACACCAAAGGATGTGTTCAATAAGCCAATTTAATTAAGCACAAAATGCTTACAAATGAGAACAAAAAAGATGAAAATTCTCCAAAATAGAGCTGTTGGTAAGGGACCGATTTCTCCCAATATAGACTTCCGATTGACAATCCGAACAGTCAGAATGAAGAATCATATGTCTGGAACCTACTGTCCAAAAATCAGCTCGCTCCAACGGTTAATGACTTCACAGCGACGAAAACACCAATGCAGGTTTAGGGTTATGCGGGAATAGCTTTCTCTCTCATCTTTTTCTCTCACTTGACTTTTGCCTCTCTTCAAATGACTCATGTGCTCTACTAATCTGACTCATCTCTATTTAACTTAGTGAGACATAAAGGTCCACATTATTTGGGCTTATTCTCCACATAGGAAGGGAGCCCAATAACCCAACAAATCTGCCCCTCACGACTATGTGGAGATATCCGCCAAACCGGCGATCTCACAACAAACTTCAAACTTTCCTCTTGACAATGTCTTGGTCATCATATCAGCACCATTATCATCTGTATGAACCTTCACTAATTCCAACAACCTAACATCCAAAACATCACGCATCCAATGATACCTCACATCAATATGTTTGGATTTAGAATGAAAAGTTGGATTCTTACCAAGATGAATAGCACTTTGACTGTCACAATACAACAAGTATTTCCCTTGCACAAAACCAAGCTCCTGCAAGAATTTCTTCTCCCATAACAACTCCTTACATACTTTAGTAAGTGCAATGAATTATGCCTCAGTAGTAGACAACGCTACATACTTTTGCAACTTTGATTGCCAAGCCAAGGCTCCCCCTGCAAACTGAATCAAATAGCATGAAGTAGACTTTCTGGAATCAATGTCTTCAGCCATATCTGAATCTGAGTAACCCACAAAAGGCTTATCACCTCCAAAACAAAGCCTCAAACCACTAGTACCATGAAGATACCTCAAAATCCATTTCATAGCATTTCAATGCTCTCTACTTGGATTTGACAGAAATCTGTTGATTGTACCAACAACATGTGCAATATCAGGCCTTGTACATACCATTGCATACATCAAACTACCCACCACAAAAGCATAAGGAACTTTGCTCATATTCGTCTTCTTAGCTTCATTTTAAGGACTTTATTTAACACTCAACTTAAAATGAGTAGCAAGAGGAGTACTTACAACTTTAGCATTTTCCATTTGGAATCTTTGCAACACCTTCTGAATGTAGTGCTCCTGTGATAGCCAAAGTTTCTTCTCTTTTATATCATGAGTGATACTTATACCAAGAATCTTCTTAGCAGCTCCCATGTCTTTCATGGCAAATGACTCGCCCAGTTACTTCTTCAACCTGTCAATTTTGGATACATCTTTCCCACAATAAGCATGACATCAACATATAACAACAGTATAATGAAATCATTCTCAGAAAATTTCCTGACAAAGACACAATGGTCAGAAGTAGTCTTCTTGTAGCCTTGCTCACACATAACTGACTCAAACTTGTTATATCACTGTCTCGGAGCCTGCTTCAAACCATATAGGCTTTTTCGTAGCCTACACACATAGTCTTCCTGGCCTTCAACAAGAAAACCATCTGGTTGCTTCATGTAAATCTCTTCCTCCAAATCACCATAAAGGAAAGTTGTCTTCACATCCATCTGCTCAACCTCCAAATCTAGAGTAGCAGCTAAACTTAACACAGTTCTAATGGATGTCATCCTTACCACATGCGAGAAAATCTCATTGAAGTCAACACCCTTTCTTTGTCTAAAGCCTTTCAACACTAATCTGTCTTTATATCTGGTAGATGTAGAATTGCTCTCTTGCTTCACCTTGAAAATCCACCTGTTCTCTAAGGCTCTCTTACCCTTAAGAAACTTCACCAAGTCATAAGTGTGATTATCATGCAGAGATTTCATCTCATCCTACATTACATCTAACCACTTTTGCTTTTCTTCACTTTCAATGGCCTCCTCATAACATTCAGGTTCTCCCTCATTAGTGAATATCACATACTCATTGTTTGAGTATTTCTTAGAAGGTTGTTTTGGCCTATCAGATCTTCTGGGTTGAGCTTCTAGTAACTCAGGTACATCACCAAGACTCTCATCTAGTGACACATCATGTTCCTCTTCATCAACATTATCAATAGGAACATCCAAGTCATCTCCAATCTGCTTATTATCAGTATCACCATGTTGTTCATCATCATGAACATCAATATCCAAATCATTAATAAACAACCGAATTGGATCAAAATCAACCACATTACCATTTTCCTTAGGTGTAGATTTCTCCACCTTATCAATATCATCAATGGTTTGATCTTCCATGAATTGCACATCACGACTTCTAACAACTTTCTTTTCAACGGGGTCATACATCTTGTAGCCAAATTCATCCTGACCAAAACCAATGAAGATGTATTTCCTTGTCTTCACATCCAACTTGGATCTTTCATCCTTTGGAACATGAACAAATGTTTTACAACCGAAGACACACAAATGATCATAAGTAACATTCTTGCTAAACCAAATTTTGTCTGGCACCTCAGAGTTCAAAGTAACTGCAGGACTTAGATTAATAACATGCACTGATGTAAACAATGCCTCACCCCAGAAATGCTCAGGCAATTTTGCTTCAGAAAGCATACATCTATCTCTTTCAATCAATGTCCTATTCATCCTCTCTGCTAAACCATTCAACTGAGGAGTTTTGGGAGGAGTCTTCTCATGTGCAATACCATACTGTCTACAATAAGCATCAAATGGTCCACAATATTCACCACCATTGTCAATATGAATGCGCTTCAGCTTCTTGCCTGACTGTCTCTCAACCAAAGCATGGAATTGTTTAAACTTGTCCAACAATTGGTCCTTTCTCTGTAATGCATAAACCCAAAGCTTCTTGGAACAATCATTAATAAAAGTAACAAAGTAAAGTGCACCACTAAACGACTTTACCTTCAATGGGCCACAAACATCAGAATGCACCAATTCAAGCAACTCTGACTTCCTGGAAGGAGGATGCTTCTTGAAGGATACTCTGGTTTGTTTACCAGCCATGCAGTGAGAATATTTCTCCAACTCTACACTCTTCAATCCTGAAATAACATCCTTTTTTGATAAGCAGTTAAGTCCTTTTTCACTGATATGCCCAAGCCTTTTGTGCCACAAAGGTGACTTCATATACACGACATTCACACTATCTTTAGCAACCAAAGCTTTTGTCCAGTAAAGCTTAGAGTTTTTCTCCCCTTTAGCCACAATCAAGTTACGTTTGGTAAGCTTCCACTTTACAGAACCAAAGTGATTATCAAATCCACCATCATCAAGTACCTGCACAGAAATCAAGTTAAAGCGAACATCTGGAGCATGTTTAACTCCTCTAAGCAACAACAGAATCCCCATGTTGGTTTGTAAGTGAACATCACCAACACCAATAACCTTAGACACCCCATCATTACCCATCTTCAATACTCCAAAATCATCAGGTGTATAAGATGTGAAGAACTCCTTCCTGGATGTAACATGCAGTGTAGCACCACTATCAATTATCCATATGCTCTCATCAGATACAAGGTTAATAGCATCATAATCACGAAGACAAACAAGGTCATCATATGTAGTAGTAGTAACACGATCATCTTCATCAGTATCTTTTTCTTTGCTTACCCTTTTTGTCTTTGCTCTCTTTCTTCAACAAAAAACAGTTCTTCTTTATATGCCCTGTTTTATGACAATAATGACACTCCACATTCTTGTACCGAGACCTGGACTTGCTCCTGCTTTTATCTCTACCACTATTTTGTTCTTTCTTCTTGTTTCTCCCCCTATTCTTTGTAATAAGCACTTCTGAATGAGATGAAGTACCATGTGTCTTCCTTCTCATCTCCTCATTAAGAGCACCACTATTTTCCATTTGCAAAGAAATATCACCATTAGGGGTAGCACTTATCATGGAAACCCGAAATGTCTCCCATGAATTCGGTAAAGAGTTTAATAGGAATAAGTCCAATAGATCATAATCAAATTTTATACCCACTCCTGCTAATTGATCATAGCGTCCTTGAAATTCACTCAAGTGATTTGAAACAGGAGTTCCTTCCTTGTACTTCAACTCCACAAAATTTTTCAACAAGTACAATTTATTAGTCCCTGACTTAGAGGCATACAAGGACTCAAGCTTATCCCATAGGCTTCTCGCATGTGTCTCATTGGCAACAAAATTATACACATTATCATCAACAAACTGCCTGATAAATCCACATACATGTTGATGTTCAAAATCCCATTCTTCATCTAACTTGGATTCCGGCTTATTGGAAGCAAAAACAGGAAGATGCAAATTTTTCACAAATAGCAAGTCCTTCATCTTGCCTTTCCATAGGTGATAATTTTCATTCAAAGGAATCAATTTTGTATGTGCCTCCATCATTCACACAAACTAAACAGTCCCTTAACAAAAGAGTTCTGATGCCACTCTGATGGGGAAGGGCCAAAAAATATAACAACTTAGAAAAAAGTAATGACGCAGCGGAAATTCAATCCCCCTTCTTGTGAGAATCTGTGAGGAGTACCAAACAAATAGAACAAAAATAGAATCCAAAGTACAAAGAGACACCAACAATTTTTAACGTAGAAAATCCCTCAATGCAAGGGTAAAAGCCATGACTCGTCCAGACCAAAGAAAAATCCACTATGATAAATAATAGTGTACAAAAGAGTCTCCAATAATAACACCAAATGATGTGTTCAATAAAACAATTTAAATAAGCACAAATGCTTACATATGAAAACAAAGAAGATGAAAATTCTCCAAAACATGGCTGCTGGTGCGGGACTGATTTCTCCCAATCTAGACCTCCGATTGACGATCCGAACATTCACAATGAAGAACCATATGTCTGGAACCTACTGTCCAAAAATTTGCTCGATCCAACGGTTAACGACTTCACAGCGACGAAAGCACTAGTGCAGGTTTAGGATTATGCGGGAATAGCTTTCTCTCTTCTTTTTCTCTCACTTGGCTTTTGCCTCTCTTTAAATGACTCTCATGTGCCCTACTAATATGACTCATCTCTATTTAACCTAGTGAGACATAAAGGTTCACATTATTTGGACCTATTCTCCACATAGGAAGGGAGCCCAATAACCCAACAAAATCTATGGGTCTATAAATACTCATTTACTCTACTAAGACAACATCTACCACAACTAAGACAACTGCAACACATTCTATTATCTCCACATGTTTTCTACTTTGCATTATCTCTACTTTTTCTTTACCCTATAAATTATTCCTTTCACAGCCTCAAAATACTAACAATGTTAGCAGAGCTATGTTCAGTCATCTACTAGGCAAAGATAAAAATGTTCAAATATTTCAAACAAAACTATAAATTCATTCTATACTATTTGCAAAATATTTTCTCAACTTATGGCTACTACCTCAAACATTATCAATTCCAGTACCTATTTTTTCACAGGAGAAAATTATAATTTTTGGAGTGTCAAAATGAAGACATTCTTCCACTCTCAAGATTTATGGGACAATATAAAAGAGAAATACACTATTCCATAAGACACTTCCATTCTTACTGCAGCTTAGGAGAAGGAGTTGAAGGAAAACAAGCAAAAGGATTCAAGGGCTTTATTTGATCTTCAACAAGTAATTGATGACACAATTTTTCCAAGGATAATTGGTGCCACAAGTGCAGAGCATGCTTGGAACATAATACAAGAGGAGTTTCAAGGAAGTGATGAAGTACGCAATGTTAAACTTCATCCTCTAAGATGAGAGTTTGAATTAATAGAATAAAAGAATCTGAGACCATTAAAGACTACTATTCTAAAATAAAAGAAATAATCAGTAAGATGAGAGCCTATGGGGAAAATATTCTTCACAAAAAAAATCGTTGAGAAAATTTTAATTTCTATTCCACAAAAATATGATGGAACCGCAACCGTGATTGAACAAACAAAAGATTTAGCTACACTGTGAGTAACACAACTAATGGGCTCCCTTGAAACTTATGAACAAAGATTGAAAAGACATAAAGAAGACTCGGTCAAAAATGTCTTTCAATCAAAACTGAAGTTACAGTCTTAGAATAAAGAATATGAAGAAAATAAAAGTAGAGTAGAAATTTCTAGAAAAAAAAAGAAAATTCTAGAAGCTTCTCTATACCGTAATTTTGTTTGTTCAATCACGTTACTATTGCATCATATTTTTAAGGAATAGAAAATAAAATTTTCTAAACTATTTTTTTGTCAAGAATATTTTTCCAATAGGGTCTCATCTAACTAATTATTTCTTTTATTCTAGAATAGTAGTCTTTAATAGTCTCATATTCTTTCATTCTTATTAATTCAAACTCTCATCTTAGAGAATGAAGTTTAACATTGTGTATACCTGGTCACTTCCTTTAAACTCCTTTTGTATTGTGTTCCAAGATTGTTTTGCACTTGTGACATCAATTATTCTTGAAAAATTGTGTCATCAACGACTTGTTGAACAAAAAATAAAGTCTTTGAATCCTTCTGCTTGTTTTCCTTCAACTCCTTCTTTTGAGTTATAGTAAGAGTGAAAGTGTCTTCTGGAATTGGAATAGTGAATCCCTCTTCTATATTAATATCTTATAAATCTTGAGAGCAAAAGAATGTCTTCATTTTAACATTCCAAAAATCATAATTTTTTACTATGAAAATAGGTACTAGAATTTATGATGTTTTATTGGTAGTAGTCATAAGTTTGGAAAATATTTTGGAAGTAGTATAGAATGAAGATATGACTTTTGTGTTTAACATAGTTGAAATTTTTTATCTATGCCTAGTAAATCACTCAACTTAGCTTTGGTACCACTATTAGTATTTTGAGGTTATGAAAGGAATAGTTGAAGAGGTAGAAAAAATATGGAAATAGTGAAATGTGAAAATAGTAGTTGGAAGAAATGTATTTTATTGTTGTCTTAAGCACAATTTATGTGGAATTATCTAAATTTTTACCAACAATGTTCTTTCTTATCTTAAACTTTTCTACAATATTTTTAGAATTTACATTAATTTCAATACTTTTAAGATTTTTTGTATTCTTTTAAAGTTTGCATCAGAATTTAATATACATACATGTTTAGTTTATAAGATCCCCATGACTCATTTTTAAACATTTCTACCGATTATTGTTTGCTTATTAATCACCTTTTTCTACACTATTTGCAGAGCAAGAAACTAACAGGTGTTATCTTCCTGGACTGTGGGTCTGACCTGTGGAGTAGTGATAAAGTTCCAAGTGAGTTTCCTTAATCATTCAGAAATCCAACCTCCAAGTTTATCAACGCAAAAGTTTGGCCACAATAAGCCATGTTAGCATTCTTAGTAGCCTTTCGTTCTGTTTTGACCATTTAAAATTCTATCTCCAAACAAGACAAGATTGTATTCCTATCTCTATTGGATACTAATTAAGTTAATCTTTTTCTTGTCCCTCACCTTTGCCATTACCATGACTTGTTTAACTCTTAAGATGTGTAACCGGTGTATAGCAGGCACGTAGCAGGTGTAGCAGTGATATAGTGATAGAGGTCTCAGGTTTTAGATTAACCAATGCAATATTGTTATTCTACTTCAGGTCTTAGATTAATCGATATATATAACGTTATACGCTTCAGTTCTCACGTAGGAGAAACCTATAACGTAACCGAAGCCTATACCGTGAGTTAAAAATCACATTTTTTTTACTAGTGATTGTTACTTTTAATTGCAGATAATCCGAGAGAGAGACATGGTAAGCCAGGATTTGGGTATGGAATTGGGGTTGGCATTCGATTCAAAACCCTCTTGGCTCAGATACAAGTTGATTATGCTATTAATGCCTTTCAAGAAGGAACTGCATATTTCGGAATTAGCGATTTGCTACTATAAAAGCTGACACTGCTTAATTTGGCAGTTTTTGTCTAGGCTTCTTCAATTTTCAATTTCATCATAAAAGGTGATACAAATAGACATGTCAAAATCCCTCTACACACCATTCCTATGGATTTTCAATGGCTTAATTACCTACTTAGTCCCCATGTTATGAGGTAATTTTCTGTTTAGTACCCGGTTTTAAAAATGTAGGCATTTGGTACCTATCTTTTGAAATTTGTATCAATTCAATCCTATCCAGTTAACGGCGTTATAATTGATGCGAGAAATTAAGGACGTTAATGAAGATGCATTCAAACATTTGATAGCTATTCCACCCAGGCTATCATTAACGTCCTTAATTTCTCGCATCAATTATAACGCCGTTAACTGGATAGGATTGAATTGATACAAATTTCAAAACATAGGTATCAAATGCCTACATTTTTAAAACTGGGTACTAAACAGAAAATTACCTCCTAACATGGGGACTAAGTAGGTAATTAAGCCATTTTCAATCTAGTTAGGTGAAAAAATATATTTCAATTTTTTAAATATAGATCAAAGTTTATTTAAAACCTAAAAGTTAATCTGGTTCAAGATTGTTTGATAATCTGGTTCAAAATTGGTTGATTGGTATATACTGCGGACAATTCTTTATAATTTTTTTATTAGTGTTTCATCACTTATTTATCAATTATGTAGATTGATATTTTTTTAAAAAAATTATAATGTTATTCATGAATGACTTTTTCTAATGATGTAAGCTGACACTTTACATTTTAATTAGTATTTTTATGATAGTGTTTGATAAAATAAGTATTATATTTGTACTATTAGAACTAAATAAATTCAATCAATTCATTTATATATTATAATAAATATGTAAAATAAATTAAAAAAATTAAAATATATTTCAGTTATAAGAATCTATATAGAGTATTAAACAAGAATATAATACTTAGAAGTAAAATTTGTTTAAATACAAATAACATTTTGATAGAATGAAAACATAATCCACTTAAATTTTGAGTTAAATATTAATGTTTAAGATTGAATATCCAAACATGTTTAGTCACTAAGTCTTTGACGTAATAAATAATCTAAAATATTAATATAACGCTCTAAATGTCATGAAATAATATATAATTATCTAATATGTAAAACGTTTAATGCATAAACATTCAAGGTGTCACATGATCATTTAAAAATATGAAACAAACAAGACAGTACAAAAGTTTTGTAAACTGTCACTAAATTGCTATTCCAGGGGTTACTAAAAACTCCAGGTAATCTAGCTACATTGACTCTTCCAAGAAAATAACAAACCGCATAAAACACTGTTAACAAGGTTAAACCCCATAGATGCAAAATATAACCCTAACAAAAACATTTATTTTTATAATGATTATTTCCTTTTCAACATGTTTTTTAGCGTTTAAATAGAATACTTAGTTTCAAACATGTGTTTCTTTGGTGATTATAAGACTCGCCATATATAAGAAATTTCTGATCTTTTAAAATTTTATTTTTTATAATTTTCATATTAAGTATTAAGAATATTTGTGAGAACATTAAAAATTATTCATAAGGTATATTGGTAAAATGCGTGATTATGTTAGAAGTATATATATGGAAAAAGAGTAGAAGTTAAATAGTCTATTTATATATATATATAATTTGGACATCTAGTTTTAAATTTATAAAAACATATTAAATTTAAGTGCACACTTTACGACAATATTAAGTTTTAATGGATAGTGAGAATTTCAACTTTTTTATTGTGAAACTGTTTTTGGAACCAAGATTAGGAGAAAAAACAAGATCCACCTTCCATTTTCTGAGCCTGGAAACAAGGGGAAAAAATGAACAGTAGTTGTCTACAGTATTTATGGTAGAAACTGTGTGTTTTCAAAACACTAGTTGTACATTGACACCTCAATGGTCTCAGTCTTACTGATAACAAAAGCGTAATTAATTACATTACAGTGTTTACAGTAACAGACCTCGCATCGTATATAAACCTCTCATTCACTCTTTTCTTTCTACCTCACTTTTTCTCCGCTTAATATCGAGTTTTTGTTTGAAGACATAGAGGTTCTCGAATCTTCTTCTTCTTCGTCATCTTCCTCCTAATCCTCTTCCCTTCGTTTTCAGATCTGAATTTTCCTCATGTATTCTCTTATCGTTTTCCTTTAATTAATTATTGTTTTTATTTATTATACTTATTTCCGCCAGGAAACGGATTGGGAGAACTTGCGACGGTTTTAGAAATTTGTGATCTGCTGAGCCATGAATGCTAGAAGGTTAGTGTGAACTAAATTCATGTTCTCTCTCTTTTATATGTTCTGGAAAAAGTGTCGGTCGTTACTCGATTCGGTTACGATGGGAAATTGTTGTTAGATCCGTGAATACGACGACGTCGTAGGAGGCTTTGGATTTTCTATCTCGCGCTGGTTTGAATCGATCGATGAGTCTGGTTTATCGGTGAATTGCTGTTTGTAGCTTTGGTTCTTGTTACATATTGGAGTAGTTTTTCCTTTTGTGAATTGGTTTTGCGTTGGAGGAGGATGGAGGACTGGGGAATTTTGGATGCGTTTTAGTGTGGGTTCTTTCATTGATCTCAAAATAGACTTTTGTTATGATTCCTTCACCTTCCAATTGGAATAAGAATTGCTTTGATCCTGAGATCAGTGATGACTGAGTTATCTCTGGCGTGTAGATTCCTGTAACAAATATGAGGGGAGATGCTTTCCTAGTTTCGCATCTCGGCATATACTTCCTCGAACGAGTTACAATCCTTTGCAGTATTTTATTCGTGTTAGATGAACAATCTTTTATTTTTCTTGTCTATGTAAGTCATTATATGTGTTGGAGCCTTCGTGTGGACATTTTTGTTTGAGTCCAATTGAATGTGAGAGAAAAGATAGATTGGGTAACATATCTGTTTCCATGGATACTGGAATGGCGAATGTGGTTGCTGCTCACTGGGAATCGAATTTTATGCATGTATTCATGTGTATTCAATAAGTTATGCTGAAGTTGTGGTGGAATAATGGATATGAGTGTGCAACATAATAGAGAAAGATATTCTGCTGTTATATTTGTTTAGAAAATATCGAGTACTATTTACTTCCGAGGATAAGGGAAGTTAATAAAAGATTTTATCCCTCATTATTTGTAGAAAATTATTTCTGCTGCACTAGTCCTATCTTTTATTTGATCAGTTCTTAGGGTTATTTGGTCGCTGTTTATAATTTCATTTTTTTAGAAATGCTTTAAGTGTATGATATATCTTTCCCCCTGACACAAGCAATGCAGAGACAGCCTTTATTTCAAACTTCCTTATGATTTAATTCAATTTATGTATCTAGAATCCTTGATGCTTTATGCGCTTATGGAAACGTCATATAAGTGAAAACAATCTTGCTTGTGTATTATCTGACCATCTGGCTCATATCACCATATTGTATATTATTATTTTTTTCTGTTTCAGAGATGGCCGTAATAACAGAGTTGCACTTTTTGATGGTATTGAGGAGGGTGGCATCAGAGCATCGTCTATTTACTCAACTTCTTCCCATGAAATTGATGAACATGATAACGAACAAGCATTGGATGGATTGCAAGATAGAGTCAGTCTGCTGAAAAGAGTAAGTTTACTACTGCTTGACTGTCATGTTATCTTTTCTGTTCGAACTGAAAGGTAAATGCACGAATTGCAATCTGCCGGATTGGAATTGGAACTTTTTTTTGGAATATATATTATGCATTAAAGCTCAGAGCTCTTCCTTCGTTCGTTGCTTTAATTAATTTCATTTTTCAAGTTTTGTTATCTTTCATTCTTACACCGAATCATTGTTTGACCCATATTATTCATTACTTCTTATTCTATTACGGTGTAAATGTGCCGTTCCATTTGTGGAGTATTATAATATCTATTTGGCTCTTGTCTTCTTGAAACCCTTCATAAGAGTATTTAAAGACCTTGAATCCATATCCTGTAAATTTATTAACAATGTGCAATTTTGTGATAGTTTTAAAATCTTTTTCTTTATCAACTATAACTATAACTATAAAGTTTTAACGAGCATAGTTTCTACAGTTGTCAGGTGACATAAATGAGGAAGTGGATAGTCATAACCGGATGTTGGATCGTATGGTACGTACTAGCAATTATTGAAAATATCTGCGTTTTCTCTGCTATATCACGTTATCCGCTGGTAACCTGTTGGCATTTTATATAGGGAAACGATATGGATTCTTCGAGAGGAGTCCTCTCAGGCACTATGGATAAATTCAAAATGGTATGTGAACTGTCTTGTTTACTTTTTGTTCAATACATTTGTTGTCTTTTCCATTTCTTCTGATTCGGGATGGTGTCAGTAGATGTGGTAGGGGTATAGTGTTTTCTTCCCCTATCAGGATCCAGTATTTATTTGTGTCTTTTTTTTTTATGTTGTGTCATCTTTCAGGTATTTGAAACAAAATCCAGCCGAAGAATGTTTTCTCTTGTAGCATCCTTTGTTGTGCTTTTTCTTATAATATATTATCTTACTAGGTAATTGATCTTTCCCTCAGTTGTCAGCAATATGTTAGATCGGAAAAGAAGCTATTTGCTCTATTCCTCTAATTAGCTATACTGCGTGTAAGATGTTCCTTTGTGTTTGTATAAAGATTTTTGCGTTTCATTTTATCCACCCGGTAATGTCAATATCGCGTTTGTATACCAAAAAATATTCCTTCCTCTTTGATTTAGATTATGTACAATTCACCTATTTTATAGAAGATTCGTACTTTATTGGATGAACGTAAATATTTCCATAATTGTTGACGAAATCGGTCTAACAGGGAACTAGGCATTTGTTTGCTTATGGTATAGTCTCCTCCTAATTGACGTGTGGGCCACTCTGAATGAACTAAAACTCAGTTGAATGTGTTGAACGAACTGACCATATATTGATAACGTTCATATTTATTTAGTTTTTATATTTATACTGTTTTATGTTGAATTAGTTTCATCACTTTTTAGCTTTGATTAATGTATTCAAGTGGTTGAATCTGAACTGGAAATCTAGCAGTTCAAGATCACCGTTTGTTTTTTGGCCATGTATAGTTGTATATTGTGCTAAAGTCACTTTTGCCGTTGCCGTATTAAATTTTAAGCGTCTCTAATTCTTTTAAATTATATTACTTTACGAATGTTTTCAACAATTTTTTTATGGCAGAAAGGGTAATCTTTTGAAACCCTTAACTCCCAGTTATCTTCACACCGTCCACGGTACTTGACCAAAATAGTAAAGATTACCCAAACATTGCATGAAATGGATTAATGGTATTGCTGATAGATGTGAAACTGTGTACGCTCCCTATAAAAACAATTAAACCAACCTTATTAATGCAAACTTTTATGACTGCCTAGTCTTTTATGTTTGACACATGGTCCTGAAGGTGGAAGATATATGTGACCAATAACATATCAAATTTATTATTTAATAACGTATTAGAATTTGTAAAATTCTACTTATGAATCAACTTCTTGTATCACCAAACACACTTGGAGATGCAATTTGAACAAGGTCATCAAAACTGTAACTGCCTTGGGGCACTGAGAGTTCGAGATACGAAACTTAATTGAAAATACTATATGGAGCGTGGGAGAATAGAGGTGGCTTGCACCTGTATAAAAAACAATATTTCTTTACTTTAACAAAAATAGTACATATTAAATAATAGGGTAAATAAATATTGATATATTTTATTTTTTAGTATTGTATAAATATTACAGTTTTAGTATAACAAATTTAGTTTTGGTAGTTTTATTAGAACTCTATTATTAATGATTAATATGTGTTTGGTCTTCAATAATCATTACGCGTGTTTATTAAAAACAAAAATCAAATTAATATATGATTAACTTTGAGAAAACCACTAAGTATTTTAAATTTACAAACTAAAAAGCAAATGAAAAAGTCTTACGTTTTATGTTGTGTACCTCATCTCGAAATATGAAATCTAAAGTAAACAAGTAAAAAACTCTGCCTCATTAACGAGAATCACATAAAATGCCCGTTGCTCCAAATCAATTGTAAATTGTGCCGAAAAATACTACACTTCATATTTTAATCATCTTAACCACATTGCAATTCATTTTACTTGTATTTCTGCACAACCTTTACCTCTTTAGCAAATTGTGTGAAATCGTAAACAAATGCTTCTAAACATGAAAATTATGAGTAGTCCTTGTTTCAATAGTAGGAACCTTATGAGATTTATTCCCTTACACTATCCTTAGTTTTTTTTTTCTAAATAGAGTAAATATCACTTTTTCATAATTGCTATGCATGCCCGTTTTATGATCAAACCCCTCTAACAACTCATAAAGTTTAGGCAGTAATATATTATAAAGAAAAAAAACATATTAGCTAACATGTTCACATGTTTAAAAATGATCAGAGAAAAGAAAAAAAATCCTTGTAATAGGAAATAAAGACTAACCTTTTATTACTCATATGTAATCTAATAGATTAGCTAAGAAACACGTATATGACTATAATTCGTTCTAAACTAGGACTCTTACTCGTGCAACCAAGATGGGTTCTTACTCTTATGACTGATTGATATTAATTGACAAATCAAATTTTCAATCATTGGAAACTTGACAAACACTATATTTTCGTCATCATTTTGCCTCTCAACAATATTAACAAGGATTGAACTTGAATTAGTTCTAGTAAATAATGAAATTTAAGTTATTATAATTTTTGGATATAAGTTTTGTTTTTACAAGAATTTGAATGTGGACTTTTGGATAGGTGGCATGATTTGAATCATTCAAAAGTTTCTGATGTATGTTTTTAAGGGTTGGGACATAAAAGAATATTCATTTGCAAAAGACTTTTGATGCTCAAGTGTGTAAACAAGTTGAGATCTTGTGAATAAGAGAAAATGAGTATGAGGGTGAATGAGTATTCTTTGAGAAACCGCAATTGTATTTCTAGGAGTTTTTGGGTCTTTGATAAGGTTTGTGTTATACGGGAGTAGACGCAGACACTTCTAGAGTTGTGTAGATGACAAGAGAGGGGACTACCAATGAGTGTTTTTTTTAAAGTTTAATTAGTTTACTTTGTTTGCGATTAATAAATTTGAATTTGACATTGCATTTTTCATTTCGATTATGAATATTGATAATTTCGAAATTGTAATAAGTTAATTTTTTCGGAAATTTTAATTATGTTTGAAAAAAATTTAGCCTTTGGTGCACTTAAGTGACTCCCAGAATTGAGATGTTACAACAACAATCAACAAAATCATACATTATAGTTATACAACAAAAACTAGACGAGCTCACTCTCCAAGACCCCAAATTTTTTTTGAAAACCTGGCTAATACCAAAATGTAACACTCAGTTTTAGGATGTCACAAGTGGTGATAAAAGTTTAAAATATTAATTTGAAACTTTACTCATGTGAATTAACAATATTAAATAAAAAATTTATTAATTAAACATGCAGAATTAAAATAAACACATAAACTATTCAAATAGAATATTCGTTTAAATTATTTTCAAATTGTATTAAATAAAAGACATTAATAAAACCTAAGTTTTCCCCATCCACTCGTGTCTTTATACTGCATCAGAGACACTTACAATATCATATGCTCCCGTATAACTAAAGAGTGATATAATCATCGCACAATCACAAACACAACAAACATGGGTAAGTTACAACTAAAATAATCCAGCTCAAAAATGAGAACAGTAATAAACATAACATATTAAACCAAACATCCAAACAACATCACCATCACCAATCACATAGGACAATTGTGTATCTCCTGTACTTTACCATAAACACGTGTTCTTCCAAATAGGATGGTTCAAGTTGTCTTTCCCTCCTGACTAAAGGACCTATTTCCTTTCTCCTCAAGGACTTACGATTAAAAACATCAGTGCATCGCACACTAAGAATTATACTTAGCAACAAGATAAAGTCAAGGCGAAATATCATCCTCCTTTCCACTGTCTTGCATAGGCGAGAGGATCCAACACTCAAACCCATCATCTTCCCAACTCAAGATTTACTACCAGGGTGTCCCGAATTTCCTTTACTCCTTGATAAGAGTGAACTTTTCGATATTCTTCCAAAGAGATAGCACACATCAGCAAGTTGCGAGCCTTGAAGTTTAGTAGGTATCATTGTTTATGCTCATTTTTCCATTTGCTCATTGCAAGTGAATTACCTAAAAATACTAGAAGGAGTTGAATAGTGTTAATGGAAAAATTATTTTCGCAACCCTTCTGTATAGCACGTTTGTCGAGTTTTGGATTTGTTAAATGAATGCTTAAACTCTCGACTTGTAAAGGATAATAAAAGATAGTTACTTTCAACGTACTACTCACTATAATGTTTGTAAGAATTTCCTCTATTAAAGAGTAATCGTTTAGTGAAAATATTCTTGTATTTAGAAATAAAAATGAAGTTGCAGGTTTTATAAGAGAAGCGTTTAGATAACAAATAAATAACAATTGAACAAATATTTTATACTGGTTCATTCGAATTGAGTTACGTTCAACCTCATCTGTAGAGGGTTTCACTATAATCTTTAACAAGATTACAAATGAGTATTCGCACCACTCATTTGTTACCTTAGACTAGATGAGTATTGTTACCACTCTTGGTCTCTTCAGTCAGCCAATAACCTCCTATTACTCGAGACTAGATGAGTATTCTGGTACTAAGCAACATTGCCTACATTTCCTTAACTCAACTGAGTTCAACAAGTGTTTTAATTCTCTTCAGAATTGTAATCAACGATTGCTTACAAGTCGTTCAGACTATTACTCTTGCAGAGAGGATTTGATTACAACTTAAGCTAGGGTTAGGAGATTGGAAGAAGAAGAAAAACTTCAAGGACTTCCACTCTTGTGAAAGATGGTGTTTTCAATATTGTTCTTGCTTTCTCTTCTTTGTTTTTGGGCCTTGTATTTTGGCCAAGTTATCTTGCTTTTCTAGACTTGCTTTCATGTCAATGTTTTTCCATAATTCAACTATACCAACTTATAGGTCAAAAAGATATGTGTTTATATTCAATGGAAAACTCATTGAGTCTAGCTTCCAACAAAAAATAATCATCTCATTTGGAGCTCTATGGAGAAAGTTACGGGTAAAACACTTAACAAAGGTCATAATTGACAAGATGATGTCTTGAATGAGTTTTGGGCTTGTTTCTTGAGTTAGGCTTGCATTAGACATGATCATTGGGCCTTAATTAGGATATTATCACCTAAATGGGTTTGGAAGGAGTCAACATCAAGAATGACTCCTTATTTAATGCTTTGACTAGTTAGTTACAAGCATAGGCTCCTCATTTAATGATGGAGAATGCTTTGACTAGTTAGTTACAAGCATAGGTTTCTCATTTAATACTTTTATGCTCCTTAAGACTACTTGGACTCTAGGTTTCTCCTTCACCTATAAAAGGATAGACACCCCTTTGTATAATTCTTAGAACTTGATTGAATATAGTGAAACCTTTGCCAAAATTACAAGCCTAACTTTTCTTGATTTTTCATTGGAGTTGTCTTCAACTAAAGACTTCTTCTGCCTTTACCATTCAAGGTTGGCCCAATCTCCTTCAAGGAAATCTCATTGAATCCGCCACATCCAAGCTCCTTCGTCTCTTCTTCAATTGCTTTCATAACATCATGTCATCTTCATAGAGCTTCATCACTTGTTGAAGGAAGATTCTCCATCAATTCTCCATTATGATCCAAGTACTCTATACAATTTATCTCTATCTCATTCAAACATTCACATTAAAAGCTTAATAGTTCTAATTTTTTAGGAGCAAGTTCTAAATCTATATGCTAAATTACTAATTCCTTAGTCAATTTAAAATACAATTTGCATTAAATCCAGATGTTTATAATGACCAAGAGAGATTGGAACCATTAAGTCTCTTGGGTGTTTTATCAATGTCTATGTTCCAATTCACTTCCCAATAATTAGATAAATTTAGATGCATGATATTTACAAACCTACACATTAAAATTAAGATAAAAACATATGAATGAATAAAGATTCTATTGCACAAGAAATTTATATTAGTTTGAGTACATTACATCCAATCCTAATGAAAATGGAGGTTAACTATTCCTAATTACCTAAAACATACAAGTTTGATGAAAATTGATGAACGAACAAAATCTTGATGCCCAAAGAAATAATATGAACAATAGAAGAAGATGAAGCTCTTCAAGGTAGCCCCAATAGACCAAAACCTTAAGGAATGTGTTCCATTCTTCTCAATCACCCAAAAGTCTCACAAAGAAACAAGAAAAAAAAAAGCCAAGAGTGTTACATCAGCAAAATCATTATTTAGGGAAAACATTCTATGTTGGACACGTGCATTTAGAGGTAAAAAACTAAGCTCTCTACACAAATAGGTGCTCAACGCAAGTCAAATGGTGCTTAGCATAATTCATCAATGGGAGGTGGCACCCATTATTGAGTAAGTGGTGCCCAACCTAGTACAAATTTCCTCTTAGCCTTCATGGCACTAAAGTTGATTCAAATGATGCTAAACACGTGTGATATTTTGAAAATCCTAATTTTTATCTTTCTTAAGTTTCAATCTTGTTTCACTTAATCCATGTTTTTATTGTTTAATATTGTTAGGGGAAAAAATAATGGAGATAAGTGATATAATTACATAAAAGTAACCAATATCTAATTACTCCAAAAATAACTATCAAAATGGACATTAAGTAAGTTAAAAGGTAAAGAAAAATTTATTTGGTTAATGTTAAAATCACTAATAATAATTGTGAAAATTAACATATTAATTGTATGAAACACAATTAGTTTATATTACATTGGTTGTAATGATCATTAGTGTGACTCGCATAATGAGTTCTTAAACATTATTGATCATCGATTTAGGAAAAACATTAAAAGAATTTTGAAACAGAGAAATTGAATGTGATGCATCACCTCCTTGATTGACACCTTCACAAGTTCGGAGAAAAGTGAATGATTTACCAAAAATAATCGAAAGTGGTGCCACAATGATAAATGAATATGAAAAAGGAGATCATGTTTAAAAAAAACATATTTTGGAATCTTCTATAGTACCAAGATAATTTCACTAATATGATATATTAACAAGTAAATTTGGATTTAATTTCATACTTTATTTTTATATTTTTAATAATATATTCTTAATTATTAAAAAAATAAATAATTTGCCTTTATATTTTTTAACTGTTACATTTGCACTAATTTAAAGAAAACATATACAAATAAAAAAAAAGGGTTATTTTAATATAGCATTGAGTTTAAAACTTTATGGGAATTAAGTTACGTGATTTGGTTGTAATACAGTAGTGGTACTGGTATACTAACCCTACATCAATTCTCTTCCTTATCCTTCAAAAATAAATTATATTTCTCTTCTTAATCCACCCACGTGCTTACGCTTTTATCATTCTAACATACCCTCTCTACCCTTTCAACTTTTCTTTTATTTCACAAATATATGAAAAAATTCCACTAGCGTATTGAAATTTCTTATGGTATAAAGTTACTCGGTATCCACTAATACTAATAAGGCTAAAAGTAAAAGTAATCATCACGTCGGATTCAGCACGAATAGTATCTATTTACAATATGATTTGAAAAAGAATTTATCCATTTCACATAAATATTCATTTAAAAAATATATATGAATATTTTAAAATCCATAGATACTATGAATACTTAAAAATATTTATAATATTTTTATAAATTATTAAAATAAAATTACAAAAAATATAAAATATAATATAAATTAAAATTTAATTTTAACCTTATAAAATATAAATTAATTTTAATTAAATTTAACTTAATAAAATATAAATTATATTTTTATTTTTATTTTTGTATGTAGTGGATATTCGTGAGTATGGATAATATAATACTCACACCTAATCCATTTATAAGCGAGTATTAAAATATTTGCTACTCACAGTCCGCTAAAAAGTAAATATTTGCAGATACCAAATATCCATCATGGATATCTAGTGCGAATTTTTTTTGTGATCTCTAAATGTAATATATGAGTTTTAAACTCAAGAAAATATATTTTTATTACCTATATTTCACATTTTTAATTTTGACAAAAAAAAATGCAGAGAAGAAGGAACATATAGATATATTTGGATTTGATCGATAAGTATGAGATTATATAAATATATTGTTGAAAGGAAATGAGAAAAAGGAAAAGAAAAGGAAAAGGAGTAAGGATTTGTTTAAGACAGAGAGGGGGTAACGATGAATGAAAAGATGTGAAAATGATAGATAAAAGGTTGATTGAGAAATATGGGAGAATATATCTTTGATATAAGAAACGAGGCATGTGCAGGAGCATGAGCAAAGCGAGTATGACATGCATTTAAAAACAACTTACTTACTAACAAACGTTGAAGTCCAAGTCAAAGCCTTATATTTTCAAACCCACATTCAATGCATTTCCTCCCTTTTCTTCTCTTCAAACTTCTTTTCTTTTCTTTGTTCTTTTCCATCTTCCTTATTCTTTTCAACTTTCCTTCCTCACCACACAACTTTTTTACTCTCATCTTCTTTATTTACATTTCAAACCTTTACTCGTAAGTTTTATCCAAATACACAAAAAATCAATCTAGAGTTCAAATCCTATAATTTATGAGACAAAAGAAAGAAAAATTCATGAGTATCACCTTTATGGGAATAGAGATTGATTGAAACGATCAGAGATTTTTGTTTTTAATGAGAATACACCTTTTTAAAATAATTTTTCATTGGTTAAAAGTTTTTAAAAAATTTAAAAATTATGCGTCTCGTATCGTATTTAATAAACCCTTCTTTTGAATTGGTGTTTTTCCATAAATTTTAATTAATAAATAATTATATTAGAAAGTTATTTCTAAAGTTTATGGTTTTGCATACATGTTCAGTAAAACAAGGAGAACATTTTCTGGACAGTTTGAAGACATAAACGATTTTTTGTTTGTAAGTAGTTTCTTGTTTAATATGTTGTGGAAATAAATGAAATTGAGATATTTACACATTACTTGAATTTTAATTACTATATCGTTAAGTTTACCTGCCAATTAAATTATACCTATTACTTTAGTGTATCCTGAAGATATCTTTTGAGTGTATTGAGGTATATTGGGAAAGAAATGATATCTTGAAGACATTGTTTTAAGTGTGACATCCCAGAGAAATTAGTGGAAAATTTCAGAGAGAATGATATATTTTTGGATTGTATTTTTGTAATGTTTTGGATTTGAAAATATTATAAATGTACATAGTACATGGATTATTTTTTATCAGCATAAAAGAAGTAAATATATAATACGTGTCCTAAATCCTTAATACAAACTTACAAGACAAGTCATACCAATTAAGTACCTCAACACCACATCTTTCAATATAGTACAATGTTCATAATTTAAATTACAAAAAATATATCACATGAAAACATGAATTATATATGCGAAGATTGTTTTATTTTTGTAATATTAATGTTAGGAAATGAGAATTGAGAGTCCGACTCCTTTATATCTTTTGACATTATTTGTGCACACGTGACATCCTTAATTAATATCTTATTTTTTTAATTATTGTTAAGCAATCTTTTGTACAAACAGTTCGATTACATGTGTATAATTTACCTGGGAGCTTATAACTTATTTGGGTAAGTTTTATTATACAACCCATTAAAGGAAATACTACAAAAAATATATATGAAAACTCATATATACTGCATTTTTATAAACTTAAACAGACACTAATTAAGTGTTATATAGAAAAATGAATTTAATATAAGCCCCTTAGAAACCTGGAAAGAACAACAGCCACACTTAGGGGGGATGTAAATTATATTTTTCCTTTTTCTTATCCAAAAAATAAAGAAAACATGAGCACATAAAAGTGAACAGAAGAAAACGAGATAAAGAAATGAAGCAAAAGTAGAAAGGGATAGAAGGGTTGGAGAGAGTTGAAGGAAAAACTATATATAATGTTAAGTATATAAATAATCTCAACTAATACTTAAGATAATATTACGTTGTCAAGACTGTTAAATGTTTACAATCCCAACTAATATTTATGTAGCATATATTTAAATTTTATAATTTCAAAAAATAATAATACTTAATTATATATCATACAAGTCATTAGGTTTTATGTGGTTGAAGAGGATTTAGGTTCTGAAAATATGAGGAGCATGTCCAATTCTCATCTTATCCTTCTAAAGAAATACCTCACAAAATGTTGTGTTTGAGATATATATTGTCACGAAATTGCATGTAGCTAGCTAATACACTAACACAGATGTATAAATTATGGCTGTAAGAATGATCTTATTATCTATTATTTTTATTATATAATTTAACATGGTTTCCTATATGGATATATAAAATAAAATATGCCAAATTCATATATTCTAAGTCAATTTCTTACCTTTTCTTTTCTGAACAAAAAGGTGAATAGTTTTTTAAATAAAGAAAATGGTTCCAAGAAGCATTTCTAATGATGCAATTCCCATAACAAGACACTCCATACTCAACAGCTAATGAAGATAAATAATCTTCTTCGTTATTCCTTCGTTGCCAAGTAAACGTAGAAACGTTAATATCCAAACAGCAAAAATCAAAATAGCTTCACAAACACTCATGAGTAGCTGAATGTTTTACCAATTATATGTACTGCTCTATACATAGTTAACTTATATATATCTCCTAAGTAATTACTATATCATTATCTATCTTTGAATTTGCAACACTTGGTCGTTGTAACATATACACTTCTAACATTGAAACAGGAGGAACAAGAAACAATATAGGATGGCTTTGGATCAGAGTGCATAGAGATAGAGACTTTTATTTCCCTAAAAATGAAAAAAAGCCCACGCATATAACCTAATTTCCCTTGCGACAGGCATGTAGATATGCATACGTGAATTAAGTAAATTAAACAGTAGCAGAAAAACATTCACATAGTTAAGAGCTTCTGATAGAACCCTAGATATATATATATATACTTTCTTCTCTAGACATTGAAAACGTAAATCTTGAGTACCTTCCCTCATCAGAAATCCGATAACCACCTTCATGCTAGAAATCTTGCTTCTTTCTTCTTTCTTCTTTCTTCTTTCTTCTTCCAACTTCCAACCCATCTTTCTATACAATTGCACGCCATAAACACACACAAACACATATAGATATATATATATATATATAGGCCCAAAAGCCATACCTTATAATTCCCATAGTTATGTATATATTATGTTAAGGATGATGACCAAGTCTAAGCTCCAAATCCAGATCGTCCTCTTCAGTGTTGTTTTCTATCTTGTCTTTATTTCCATGTACACATAAGGGATTGGTGTAGAAAGTCAAACCCTTTTGTCTCCAATCTTGTCCAAACAGAAGGTGAGGATCCCTTTGGTTCTCAACACAGAAAACCTCACTGTATTGTACATGTGAAGGTGATTTGGCAGCAGAAGCGTGTGAGGGAAAATATAAGTGATGGTAGTAGTTGTAATTGAGGTCTACCTCTGAATCAGGAAGAGTGGAATAGTAAGTCCCTCTTGAAAGATAGCTGGGATTTGAGGCCGAGTATAACCCGAGATCTGCATAGGTATTGGTGTCATCGAGCTTGGTTGAAGTGGAAGGTTTGGCCCTGTTGGCCCTATCTTTTCTGTGTATGTTCATGTGTCCACCCAAAGCCTGTGCAGTGGTGAAGCCTCTCTTACAAAAGACACACTCGTAGGATCTGCCGGTGCCCATGTCATCATTCTGCTCCGCTGAGCGATCGATTTCGTCGCTGGAGGTTTTGGAATCTTCTGGGCAGCTGAATTCCATGGTGGAGTATGAATTGTTATTGGGGTGAATATGAGGAATGCGGTGTAAGAGGGAAGAGTATTATAGAAAAGAGAAGGTGGAGAAGGTTTGAGAAAGAGACAAATGAAGGACATAGTCATTACCTAAAGATAGTGAAGTGAATGTGGTGTAAAGTGGAAAAGTCTTAGAAGTTTGCTTGGAGATGTATTCTGTTAGCCGGCTGTGGATTCATCTCAATATCATACCAATATATTTTTTTAAATTCTTGCTTAGTTTTTTTAATCATTTATTTGTCTCCCTTTTGGACTCTTGTGCCTTTCATCTACCTAAGCACCTCTTTCATTTCAAACCTTCCCTGCTCTTCTTTTCTACACGTATATAATGGATGAATCATGAGTATTTCCCTTTAAAAGGTCAGGGTAGTACCAATTAGATTAATTCTTTTATCATCTATATCTTTGTAATAATGTCTAATATCAAGATATTTGCTCTCTTATTTTTATCTTAATATTATATATATGATGTTTAATATTATTTTATCTATAATGTAAAATTTAAATTCACATTTAAATATTAATAAGATGTATATGCATTAGAACAGCCTAACCTAAGAGCTGGAGGCAGGTGGAGGTTATTGTTTGTTGTATACACAAAATGGATACCAAACAAATAATCCAAATGTGTTGCAGAAATCTTTTGATAACAAACCATAAACATTTTGACAGACTTTTGATAAATCGATCACCTTTTAAAGAAGTGTGTACAACCTGGCTTTAAATAACTAATATGAAGTTTTCTTATTTCAGTAGTAGAGTATGGCTGTTAAATACAAAATTAGGGTTAAATTATATAATTAGCACCTAAATTGCTTTTATTTGTTATAATTTACTTTAGGTTAACCCTTTATTTTTATTTTTATTTTACAATATTTTAGATTTTGTTTTTTATTATTTGTTAGAAGTCTCACGTCGAATAGAGATAAGATCAATGTATAATATATAAGTAAGTGCAAATCTCATCTTACAAAAGTTGAATTAGGCTTAAAGTTCATCACTCTTTTAACATGGAATCAAAACTATGATTGACCCCGTTTGTATTGAATATTATATATTTTTTCATTTTTATATAGGTTCTAGCGTATACTTATATTTATTTTTATTTTTATTTATTAACATATTGGTTCTTATTGTCTATATAAAATGATTCCGAACATTTTTAAATTATTATTAATAAATTTGATTTTATAAGTAGTTTTACGTTTTCTCAATTTATACTCATGTTTTTTTATATTACTAACTCCTTATAACATTTTTCCTGTCACTTATATTTCTTAGCCCCTTAATGTTTTTATTTAGATATATTTTACCGCATATTGACTAGGGTTTTAATTGAAAGTATAAAGTTTTTTCATTTGAACTCAAATTTAATGAAACATAAAAATATAAAGGCAATAAAGTGAGAAATTAATGTATTTTATTGAAATTATTATAAAAGAAATTAGGAGGAGCCAAAAGCCAACTAAAAGAAGTGCATATATTGAGTTTAATTCCATGAAATCCATATGTACATGTAATTTGGTCAAAAAAAGTTACATTAAAAATGTTACTTGTGCATGGAAAATGTATCTATGAAAGGCTAACAGCCCCAAGATGTACCCAAAGGATTACGTTCAAAGACCCCTCAGAAAGCAGAAAATGGAAGCATGACATTAAATTTTACAGGTCCAAACTCAAATTTCTTCTTCTTTTGGTGCTTGAGGAGCCAAATTAAGAGAGTCTAAAAGGATATTCCACGTAGATATTTGATAGGTATGACACCGCAAAACCCTGGTCATTGAGATGACAGTTAATTGGTTTACTATGGTAAGTATATATGATCCTGTGATGGAAAAGATTGTATGTGGTAGAAGGAAGAGAAGAGCTTGTTGTATTTGTATGGAAATTTTTAACATGAAACAGAAATGAACATTCGTGTAAAAATGGAAGAGAACATGCCATGTGTATGGCTTGTCCTTGTCTCTTTGGTCTCGGAATTAGTGGCGACACATTTTGAAATCATTATCACAATCAACATCGTTAAGGAGAAGAAACAACCCACTTAATTAATCACCCTAAGCTACTTCCTTCTACATCTATGCCTATGTTCTTTAGGCCTGTTATTGCCAATGTCATTAGCTAATTAACAACACAAAAAGGGCTAGCTGGTTTTTCTCTTTGCATTTGTTAAGAATATATTATTATTTATGATCATATCAAAAATACTCTTATTTCATATTCTCATCACATTTCTTTCTTTCAAATATTCTACATAAAATTATTTGCTTTAAAAAGATTAAATTATTTTAGTCTCGACTAAATTAGGATCTTATTATAGTCTGTCACTAAAGTAAAGGGGTGTTTCACCGTGAACCTCCGACCCTTCCATTCTACATCTTCAATTTTTTACAAAATGTCCAAATTATCCATAATTAAAAAGCTTTTAATATTTAAAATAACAAAAAAGTAGTCAAAGATTCTTTTTGAACATTATCAATATGCATAGATATTCTTCTCTTGCATTTCATTCCTCTCTCGCATCTCATTTATCTGTCTCTCATACAATTTATTTTATAACAAAATTTTAACAAAATTAAAAATTAAATTATAAAATAAAAAAAATAATCTAATAAAGTTAAAAATGAAAACACCAAAAACATAATAATATTTAAAACTACATAATAATTTATATAATTTTTATATGAATTTTAAATAAATTTATATTTTTAATAAATTTATATTTTTAATAAATTTAAAATATTCATACAAATTATTATATATAAATTATCTATTTAAACATTTATTGTAAGAACCCAGAAAATAGTATGTTAAGAGTAGATAGATGTAGTAAAGTAATAAGACAGAGCATTTGTGTTAAAATAAGCCAACCGTATAAATAGGAATTTAAAACGCTCGGTTCATTATCTAAATACTTTATATCTCTCTAAAAACATTATTTTCTACTCTCCCTTCTCTCTAGAAATTCTCACTGGTGGCTCATCTGTTCGACGATCAGGAGGCACCGAAGTGATCCTGGCGTCAAGGGCTTCCTGTTTCACTGTTTGGTTTAGCGTTTAGAACTGGTAAGGCTCGTTCTCTAGCTCTTAGTGATTTCTGGTTTTGTTGCATGCAAGGAACAATCTTGTTTGCATGTGTTCTGCATTCTCCTTATTCTTTCTCTAATTTCATTTTGGTTCTACGGTTGGTCTTCTTTCACCAATCGGTGGTTCATAGGTGTTCTTAAAATTTCCTGGAAGAGTAAGCAAATTCCTGAAGGTTGTAGAAGTTTTCTAGTTCGGTTAAAGGTAAGGGAAGCTGATTAATTTAATTGAGATTTTTTATGTATGAATTTTACTCTTTGGGTGGTTGCATGTGTGTAATTTGAATGTGTTGATTAAAATTGTGAATGCTGGAACCTGTGAACGGTTTGGAGTTCTCTGCATTAGTGTTCGGTTTGTTCTGGTTTTGAGGAAGTGAGTAGGTAAAAATGAGAGTTTAGGGTTAGGAGTGAATTTGGTCAGTGGGAAGAGTCTGAGCAAGTATAATTGAACCTGTTAGAACCCTTAAGTCTCTATAAAATGTGTAAAAAGTAGGAAAATTGATTTTGGGTCATTGAGTTGTTGATTATGCAGAATTTGGAGTGAAATCTGGTATGAGACTCTTTAGAATGAGGTTAGGAAGATTTAGGTACCCTTGGATAAGTGTAAATTGGTATATGATTCATGTATGGAAGATTAGAAGTTGGGAAAAATGTTTAGTTTTGGTAAAATCTAGCGTGTACTTCATCATTCTGCAGAAGTTCTACAGAAAGCTGAGCACGTGCTGTTGACCGCTCGGCCATGTTCAGTTACTCGGTCATTAACGAGTTCGGTCTCTTTAGAGTCTTATCCGTTCATGATCGTTCGGTCTTAGGTGGGTCGGTGGTCTCTTAGTAGTGCTCAGTCTTGTACTAGGATTTGGTCTCTTAGTAGTGTTGGGTCTTGTACTAGCACTTGGTCTCTTAGTAGCGATCGGTCTTGTACTAGCACTCGATCTCTTAGTAGTGCTTGGCCTTGTACTAGCACTCGGTCTCTTAGTAGTGCTCGATCTTGTACTAGCACTCGGTCTCTTAATAGTGCTCGGTTTTCTACTAGGGTTCGGTCTAACCTTAGTCCTCGGTCTTACATTAGTATTCAGTCTAAGTTATAAATGTTCGGTGTAGCTCTGATGATTCGTTTATTCTAGTGTTTGGTCTCATAATAAGTAGTATTCAGTCTTACATTAGTGTTTAACTATGTTCAGCCTTACTATTTGGGTTAGGTCTTAACTGTGTTCGGCCCTCGAGGAGCTTACCGTTAATGATTGTTCGATTTTGTACTATTGATCGGTTTTACACTAATGTTTGGTCTTGTACCAGTGTTTGGTCTAGTTTTAGTACTCGGTCTTATACCCGATGTTTGGCTTAACCTTGGTGTTCGGTTACTCTGATTATTTCGAACTAAGTTTTAGTGTTCGGGATAGTCTAAATGTTCGACGGTGTTCTAGCGTTTGATCCTTAACTGAGTTCGGCCTACGCTTAGGCCTGACTGGTCATTGACCGTTCGGTCGTACTCAGGGGTTGTGTTGTTGCCCGTTCGTTCTTCTACTACGAAATGTTATTCGGTCTTTAAATGTTGATTTCACTGTTTGGCTCTGATTGCTTATTATAGTTACATTGATCTACTATGTATGAGAAATTGTATTAATATTCAAATGAAAGAGAAATCCAAGGAGGAATGTCTTAGTGATTGGTTATCAAGGTGGTGGTAAAGTATGAATATGGACAGCGAAATCCACGGCCTTCATCCTGACATTCTAATGATTACCAATTCTCAAGTAGAGATGGGTAAGTCATGACGTGAGAATAGTAGGAAGCCCTAGCCTAGGGGAGGGTCCTATGGTGAGTGATAACGGGCTAACGTCGTTTGGCAGTTGATGGGTTTCCAGTTACTACACCCACAAGTGCACAAACGACCTCAAGCTACATATTCATACTTGTCCGGACAGTCAAGTTAAAGTGGTCGGTCAATATATGTTTATATGTTTTACACATGTTGTATGAGTATCCTAGTTGCTTGTTTGAATTGTATTTTCACATGAATATTAAATTACACTAGCTTATCCTTGTTTTTCTATGGTATTTATTTGTATGTTGCTTTCTGTTTTGCAATAATCACCTAAATGGTGTGAGCTTAGAGATGCAATCTTTCAGATGTCGCAGCGGGAGTTTGAGAGTAAAGCTTGCAGTTTAGGTTGAACTTTTATTATTCATATGAAGAAACCTTGTTCATAGTAAATTTGTAGTTCTTATTATATCATTATCCATATAATGTTCATTTTATTAGTTTTATATTACTAAATTGGGATGTTACATTTATAAATAATATAATTAAATATTTTAAATTAATCTAATAAATTTTTACACTCAAAATAAATAAACTTTTAAATTTTAAAATAATATAATAAAAAAATTTAAAAAAACAAACTTTTACATTATTATACATCGCTTTACAACATACATTATTTAAACAAACAAACTTTTATATCGAATGAAACAGTATGCGAAACATTGTAAAAATCATATGATGTTATATAATAAAAAATTAAATAATATATTTAAGTAATGTAATGAAATATTAAATAATATATTAAAAGTTTTACATTATATATGCATCACGTTTGGAAATGTAATGAAACTTTTACATTATGTATATGCATCCCATTTCCAAATGCGATAAAAGAATTTGTTGTCATATGTATTGGCTGTCGACATTCGACAAAGGCATCGGATATTTTGAAATTTTTCTTAATTTTCATTTTTGATATATATATTTTCATATTTATACTTTTCTTTTTTTATAAATTTTGTTTATTAAATTTAATAAAGTCATACAAATTAGTTTTTAACAAGTATAAATTATTTAATTAAACATTTATAAATTAATAAAAATTCATACAAAAATTAAAAAAAATTATAAACTAATACAATAATTAAAAAACTAATATAACCGATTTAAAAAACCATCAAAACAAGAATCGAATATGAACATCCGAAAATCACAATATCGAATGTCAATATTCGATATATCCTGCATCGGATTTCTATATTTGATGTTGTGATTTTCAGATGTATATATCCGATTTATGTTTGATGTGTACATCGGCTTATCATATTCAAATGAGGTACAATTCAAATGTGATGTAATAGAATGTAGTGATTCTTAATAGATGAAAAATGGGGTGCATGTTTCATGATAGGAGAAATGGGATGCATGTCAACATATGATATTGTGATTTTCGGATGTTACTGATTCTTGTTTGATGATTTTTTAAAATCTTTCATTACATCAACTTTTTAATTATTGTATTAGTTTATAATTTTTTTTTAAGTTTTGTATGAATTTTTATTAATTTATAATTTATAATGTTAAAAAATATTTGTATGATTTTATTAAATTTAATAAATAAAATTTATAAAAAAGGAAAAATATAAGTATAAAAATGTATATATAGAATATGAAAATATGAAAAGAAAAATTTTGGATTTAAATATCCGATGTGTTATGTAGTAAGGATATTTATGTAATAACATAAATATCTTAGATATTTGTCAAAGCCACTAACCACATTTTTAGGTAAGGTGGTTATTCTTATTTTGCTTATAAATACAGTGACAGGACCAAAGTCCAGGTACGCTCTCTTTATGCTCTAGAGATCCTAAATAATATTTCAGAGCAGTATCATAATCATTCTCCTGAGAGCTTCAGCTCCATAATTCATATCTGACTTGAGCGTCGGAGTATCTTTGCAGGTACCTCCCCTCCTTTGGCGAATATGAAGAACAACAATTGAAGATCAACAAGCAACCCAGACAGCCAAGAACAGTAAAGACACGCAGGAAATTCCTGCGTGTCTTTACTGTTCTTGGTTCCTGCGTGTCTTTACTGTTCTTGGCTGTCTGGGTTGCTTGTTGATCTTCAATTGTTGTTCTTCATATTCGCCAAAGGAGGGGAGGTACCTGCAAAGATACTCCGACGCTCAAGTCAGATATGAATTATGGAGCTGAAGCTCTCAGGAGAATGATTATGATACTGCTCTGAAATATTATTTAGGATCTCTAGAGCATAAAGAGAGCGTACCTGGACTTTGGTCCTGTCACTGTATTTATAAGCAAAATAAGAATAACCACCTTACCTAAAAATGTGGTTAGTGGCTTTGACAAATATCTAAGATATTTATGTTATTACATAAATATCCTTACTACATAACATGCCCCCCAAGTCCGAGTTAACCGTTCCGTTTTATGGACGTGGTAACTATAGGACTTATGAGTTTGAGGGAGGCTGTCTTTGCTGTAATTTAGAGAGCGTGTTCCTGGTTATTGCTCATGTGTGGATTGAACGTGACCGAGTGGTTGAATTTGATGGACCAAAAGGAGGCAAAGTCAAACGGCAAAAAGCTGGAGCAAGTGAGGCCGATCATGAGGATACGTATGACCGAGCGGTAGAGGCCGAACCACTGACTGAGTGGACGCTTGTTGACAATTGAATGTCGAGCGTTGGAGCTGAACGAGTGACTGAGTGGACGCTCGTTGACAATTGAATGTCGAGCGTTGAAGCCGAACGACTGACTGAGTGGACGCTCGTTGACAATTGAATGTCGAGCGTTGAGGCTGAATGACTGACTGAGTGGACGCTCGTTGACAATTGAATGTCGAGCGTTGAGGCCGAATGACTGACTGAGTGGACGCTCGTTGACAATTGAATGTCGAGCGTTGAGGCCGAACGACTGACTGAGTGGACGCTCGTTGACAATTGAATGTCGAGCGTTGAGGCCGAACGACTGACTGAGTGGACGCTCGTTGACAATTGAATGTCGAGCGTTGAGGCCGAACGATGTTCTTGGGTGAACATAAGCTAGGCTATGGGGATGGTCCCCTAGGTTTGATGGTCTGGGTGTTCTAGGGCGAACATCTACCAGCGGGAGTGTGTCCCTTTGTTCGATGCACCTGGGTGTTCTAGGGCGAACATCTACCAGCGGGAGTGTATCCCTTTATGCAACCGGGTGTTCTTGGGCGAACATCTACCGGCGGGAGTGTGTCCCTTTGTTCGATGCACCTGGGTGTTCTAGGGCGAACATCTACCAGCGGGAGTGTATCCCTTTATGCAACCGGGTGTTCTTGGGCGAACATCTACCGGGTTTAAGAGTGCTTCAGGATGAACGTCGCTCAGATGTCCGCTTTTACGTACAAGATATGCTTATCTGCACTGTAAGAAATAATATTAAACATATAGGTGAGACCGTTTGGTCAAGTTGCAAACCTGGTGACCGAACGTTCATTAGGCCGAATGCTGGATGCTTGAGGCCGTACGTCAAAGAGATCCATTGACCGAACGCCGGTGAGTCCGAATGACCGAACGCTTCCTGCGGTAGAGACCGAACGTCGATGATGAGCGAAGTGACGAACGTCCGAGAAATGTAATGGCCGAACGTTAATGTCGTACGCGAGGCTGAGCTAGGGACGTTCCAGGACGAACGTTATTGCGTACGCGATGTTGAGTTGTGGACGTTCCAGGACGAACATTATAACGTACGCGAGGCTAAGTTAGGGACGTTCCAGGACGAACGTCATTGTCATACGCTAGGCGGTCTTGTGGCGCTTCAGGACGAACGGCGCTCAGGTGTCCGCTTTTACGTACGAGATATGATTATCTGCACTGTAAGAAATAATATTAAGCATACAGGTGAGACCATTTGGTCAAGTTGCAAACCTGGTGGCTGAACGTCCATTAGCCTGAATGTCGTACGTCAAAGAGATCCATTGACCGAACGCCAGTGAGTCCGAATGAGCGAACGCTTCCTCCGGTAGAGACCGAACATCGAGGATGAGCGAAGTGACGAACGTCCGAGAAATGTAATGGCCGAACGTTGATGCCAATAGAACGAACGTCATTGGCGTCAAGGAGTGTATGTAGCTGTTGAATGTCGAGCGTCCTCGAAACCGAAAGGGCGAAAACCTTTGAGGCCGAACGGCTGATAGCTTGGACGCTCGTACCAAAGGGTTGTCGAGCAATGTTTGAACGCTTGTTGACATGTGTTTGACGAGCGGTCGTTGTAATGGATTGACGAGCGTTTGAATCCGAGGGTTGAGGCTGAACGGGCGACTGTTTGAATGCTCGTCCACATTGATTGGCGAGAGGCCGAACGTTGATGACGAGCGAAGTGTGGAACTTAAAGACCGAACGTCAATGAGGATCAGAGCGACCATCAGCTGTAGTCGAATGGGCGAACGCCTGCAGATTCGAGTGGACGAACGTTATTGAGACTGGTGACCGAATTGTTGAGGCCACGGATAGCCGAACGTTGAGGACCGAATGGACGAACGGTTAAGGGCGAGTTGCCGAACGTTGAGGCCGATTGAGGCCGTCTATCATGAGTGGTCGACAATATGGCAACCGGTCATGGACGAACGGTCTTTTGGTTGAACGCTCGTCCACCTTAAGTGTCGAGCGGTCGAATCCACGGGCGAGGACGAACGTCTGAGACATCGAGTGACCGAACGCAAAGAGGCCGAACAAGAGCATGGCCGAATGAAGTGACGAACGGCCTAAGCCGAACGGTCGAAACCAACACGCCGAACGTCATTGAGGACTAGTGTGTGAGCATCAGGTTTTAGTAGAATGAGCGAACGCTGGCGGAATCGAGTGGACGAACGATATTGAGCGGGTGGCCGACACTCCATTATCCGACGAACGTTATTGAGCGAACGTTGTGCATGCGAGTGGACGAACGCTTGGGATCCGAACGTTGTCGAGCGTTAAAGTCTGAGTGCGAGGACGAACGGTCGTCACATGGCTTGTCGAACGTTCGGATCCAAATGGTGAGGGCGAACGGCAAACAACAAGGACGCTCGAACACAGGCTTTGGCGAGCGCTTCTTGAACGCTCGTTTGTACTGGACTGTCGAACGTTCGGATCCAAATGATGAGGGCGAACGGCAAGCAGCAAGGACGCTCGTACGCAGGCTTTGGCGAGCGCTTCTTGAACGCTCGTTTGTAATGGACTGTCGAACGTTGAGGCCGAATGCGGGAGAGCGCTCGTATTGACGAATGGTCGAGTGGTAGTGGCCGAACGTTGATAATAAGCAAAGTGATGAACCCTCTAGGCCGAACTTTGAAGATCACGCGAAGGGACGAACGCTCTATGCAAAGCTTATGCCGAACGCTTGGAACCGAACGTCAATGATGAGCGAAGGTCCGAACGCTCTAGGCCGAACTTTGAAGATCACGCGAAGGGACGAACGCTCTATGCAAAGCTTATGCCGAACGCTTGGAACCGAACGTCAATGATGAGCGAAGGTCCGAACGCTCTAGGCCGAACGTCAACGACAGAGCATTGTTGGCCGAACGCTATTGAAACGAATGGCCGAATGGTTGAGGCCATGGATGGCCGAACGTTGGTGACGGAGTGAACGAACGTTGAGGATTGAGTGGACGAACGTCGTTGAAGTGGATGGGCGAGGGCTCGTTGAAACAGATGGACGAGCGCTCGTTGAAATGGATTGACGAGCGCTCGTTGAAATGAACTGACGAGCGCTCGTTGAAATGGATGGACGAACGCTCGTTGAAATGGATGGACGAACGCTCGTCCACATATTGATTGTCGAGCGTTCGAATCCCATGGGCGAGGCTGAACGCACATTCACAGGCATTGTCGAGCGCTCCATCGGAAGGGCGAGGACGAACGGCTGATAGCGAACGCTCGTCCACAGGACCGAATGGTGTGGCGCATCAATAGGGTCGAATGTCCGTGAACCGAACGCGCAAGGCCGAACGGTTGAATTTTGGGGATTAGAATTTGGGTTGAATGACGTGGAGGAAGAACCGAATCACGCGTGGATGGCGCGATTGTTGCGGAAGACGTGGAGAATGGATCTGCGATCAGTTTGGCAATCTTTCGTGTGGGAACCTTCCGCGCAAACGGCGAGTTTACTGATGTGGCTGTGACTGAGTTCAATTTGGGGATTTAGGGTTTTTGATTATTGGGAAATTAGGGATTTCTGGTGTGTGCGAGTGCAGAGAGGCTGCTGGCGGTGGTGCGGTGGCATTGCTCTTCATTTATTGGACGCGCTCATGGAAGATTCTTCGTCCAGTAGGGACGATGCAAGAAATGGAAGAGTGTTATTGAGTGGATGAGCAAGGAACGATGTCGTCAAACATAACGGCAATAGAAATTCGATGTGCGTTCACGATTTAGGTTGCTGTTGCGATCTCCATGGCGATACGAACTGAGTTTCGCGACTCTGGAAGGGAAGTGCGAGTTTGATAATGGCTCCCTAATTTCTGGGTTTTGATTTGGGAGTCTGATTCCTTGGCCGGTGATGAGCCTGACAAATGGCAGTGGCTCTGGCTTGGTGGCATCAGATTCAAAGATGAACAGCGAGGAACAAACCAGAGATTCGAGGTTTGTCCGGTTGAAAACCGAGGGTTTGATGCGGAAGTGGTTTGAGCAATGGAGAAGTGATTTTAGTCGGTGAGAAAGGATTTAATCGGTGGAGAATGGTCGTGAAGCAGAGAGGAATATGTGGTTCGGTGGATTGGGCAGACGTGAGGAGTTTGAGATTCTGAAGTAAAGAATCTCTCGAAGGCTTCGTTGATGAGGAGACTTGAAACGTGGCTGATAAAGTTGATGATGCGACGAGAAGAAATGTGTATGCGAGGAATACTGACGCGTGCCAAGTGCTGCTGGATGGAGGAGAGGTGAGTATACGGATGAGCGAGAAACTGATGATGAAGGCGACAGCCCTTTCACGACATTGTTGTATCTTCCAAATAGAAGGAAAGACTGGGATGACGACGTCGAGATTCAAAGAGGCAATGGAAGAAGTTTCCTCTCATTTGTCCACCATCGTTGAGGGAGGTGAATGATGAATTTAAGCATGTTTTTGTACGGGATCTGACCCACAAAGGGGAGTGATTTCGTTGATGTCTACTGACATCAATGGCTCACGGGGGAAGGAGGAGAGAAACCCGATGGAGGCGTCATTTGATCCGGTAGTGACAGTGATGTCAATGGCTCGAGGAGGGGAATCTTGGTGGCGATGCCGCGATTTGATGGAGTAGCTCTATTCGAAGGAGTGATTCATTGAGGCCGAGGCTCCTCTTGTGGCTTCTTTGGGTTGGCCCTCGGCCCCACGGTGGGCGCCAAAATGTTTCGGTGTACATTTTCCTGCGTGTCTTTACTGTTCTTGGCTGTCTGGGTTGCTTGTTGATCTTCAATTGTTGTTCTTCATATTCGCCAAAGGAGGGGAGGTACCTGCAAAGATACTCCGACGCTCAAGTCAGATATGAATTATGGAGCTGAAGCTCTCAGGAGAATGATTATGATACTGCTCTGAAATATTATTTAGGATCTCTAGAGCATAAAGAGAGCGTACCTGGACTTTGGTCCTGTCACTGTATTTATAAGCAAAATAAGAATAACCACCTTACCTAAAAATGTGGTTAGTGGCTTTGACAAATATCTAAGATATTTATGTTATTACATAAATATCCTTACTACATAACACGATGCATATGACAAAAAAAATTCTTTTATCGCATTTAGAAATACGATGCATACATGATTTAAAAGTTTCGTTACATTTCCAAATGTGATGCATACATAATGTAAAACTTTTAATATATTATTTAATATTTCATTACATTACTTAAATATATTATTTAATATTTCATTACATTACTTAAATATATTATTTAGTGTTTCATTATATAACATTACATGATTTTTACAATGTTTCGCATATCAACTTCTGTTTCATTATATATAAAAGTTTGTTTTTTTAAATAATGTATGCTTTAAAGCGATGCATAATAATGTAAAAGTAGGGTTTTTCAAAATCTTTTATTATATTATTTTAAAATTTGAAAGTTTGTTTATTTTGAATGTAAAAATGTATTAGATTAATTTAAAATGTTTAATTATATTATTTATAAATATTTAAATAGATAATTTATATATAATAATTTGTATGAATATTTTAAATTTATTAAAAATATAAATTTATTTAAAATTCATATAAAATATTATAAAAATTATTATGTAGTTTTAAATGTTATTATGTTTTTGGTGTTTTCATTTTTAAGTTTATTATATTTTTTTTATAATTTAATTTTTAATTTATTCTATTAATTTTTAATCTCGTTAAATTTTTGTTATAAAATAAATTGTATGAGAGAGAGAAATGAGATGCCTGATAGAGGAATGAAAGGCAAGAATATCTATGCATAGAACAATGTTAAAAAAAATCTTTGACTACCTTTTTTGTTTTTTAAATATTAAAAGTTTTTTAATTACGAGATAATTTAGACATTTTGTAAAAAGTTAGAGAGGTAGGATGAAAAGTTGGAGGTGAAAGAGTTAATTTAAAATACAAAATTAAAATATATAAAATAATTTAAAAATGATTTAATTATTTTTTAAATAAATATATATTTGTATTAGTGTTGGATTTATGATGAACATAACCTTTTTTAATGTTAGATGTTATAATTGGGTTGATTTTCTGATGTGAAACTAATTATTTGTAACTATTTAAAAAAAATATTTAAGCTAGTTTCATTTGTATCATCCATTACAACTCTTTCTTTTATTTTTATTTTTTTGTATTTTATTTTATTAAGATAGAGCCTACATGAGAAACTTTTTTTTTTAAATTGTTGTCATTTAACTGTAGACCTAAATTTTAAAATAAAAATATATTAGCTTTAGCTATTGCAAACTAAAGAAATTTAATTAAAAATAAATTTAAAAATTAATAATGAATTAGTATCAATTTAGCTAACACTATTAAAAATAGATCTTTAAAAATCGACATTATAAATTAATTAATATGATTTTAGAGTTTACCGGAGATGTAATGCAAATTTGATACTATTAATTAATCAGCATCAATTTTTATTTGTTAGCGTGACAGTAAATATATTTTTATTGTTATTACAAGTTTAAGCTACCTCTCAAATATAAACAAAATATATAAATTCGTATGTATTAAGAATTTGAATTAAATACATTTAAATTCTTTTTATTTGATAAAAAACTTACCTTTAAAATGTAATCATATTTATTGAAGATCGTGTTCATATTTAAACAAAAAATATTTTTAAAATAGTTATATCAAATACGTTAAATTAGTTATTTTTTATATTTAAATAAATTAACTAATGGCATAATATAATTAAGAATATTAATTAAATTTATTCAATTTTATTCTTTTCATAAACAAATAGTTTCTTTTAAGCTATTCTTAACTAGAATTATTAGAGACTATGTTCATGTTTCAACATAAGAAAGAAAATTTTGTAACTCATTTTAGTGTTAATCTAGTCCAAAGTCAACTCCAATCAATTTCTAAATAAATTTTTCTTTTATTAGCTCATTAAATAAGTAGCCTGAAAAAGTTTAAGCTTCAAAATATATTTTGAATGTAAATTCACATCAGCAGCATGAGAGTGAATTTGACTTTATTATAATATTTTAATTAACTATTAAATATAAATATTTAAAAAATTTAAATTGTATTTTGATCTCTAGATATTTTACACTAATTTTTTTATTTAATTTTTACTCTTTACAACTCAATAAGAAAATCAAGGCCCAATCAAACTTGTTCGATTAGGCTAAACTAACCAAATTTAGGTTTGGTTAGACCCATCATTATACGTGTGTTCGAACTTGGTCTACTCTATCTCAACCTAGATTAGCATGACATGATTTGAACTTGGTTGAACATTGGCCAGAAATAGGTCCAATTCAATTCGGCCCAACGTGAACCGATTCAACTTGGCTTAATATGTGTTTAACTCAACTTCGCGAAAGGTCAATTTGACTCGACTCAACCAAAGGTCCTATTCGACTCAATTTGAGGTGGAAAAAATCCACTCAATTTTATGTGAGCCCTACTAAACTTGACCCAACATTGGCTTGAGGGAGTTGATTCGATGTGGGTATACTCTAGTTGGCATAACATGGACACAACTCTACTCAATTTGACATGTCTTTGACTCGACTAGGATAAAGATGAACTTGGCTCGACTATGTCTAAGGTGGGTCTGACATTACTTAACTAGAGGTGGATTCAACTCAACTTAATGTGATGTGAAACTAACTCCATTTAACCTTAGATAGACTTGATTCAGCCTAACTCGACTTGACCTAAGATGGACTTTGTAACGTCCCAAGTCTGGGAGTCACTTAAGCATAACAAAGACTAAGAATTTTGAAACATAATTAATTTTTTTTTAAATAAAATGAGTTATTACAACTTGAAATATTAAATATCCAAATCCAACAAAAATAAAAATTTTATTAGAAATTCTTAATCCAATGCATAAAAATAAACTTTATTCAAAACTCCCATTGCAAATCCCTCTCTCATCAATCACATAACTCCAGCAACATTTGCATCCCTTTGTGCTCCTGTATAACACACACGTTATACGATCATCGCAACAAATACAAACAAAGCAAACAAATTATGGGTGAGCTAAGTAATCAACATAACAATCATTACATGAAAAGAATAAGTAATCAATCATACCTCTAACCATACCCTATCAAGATTCCCTTAGTGATCTAACCATTTCCAAAACTATACCTCTATCGGGTGGTTGAGTAGTCCTACCATCTCTGTAAGGACCTATTTTCCCTATTCCTCAAGGTCTTACGAGTAAAAACTCTGGTGTATCTCACACCGAGTACTATACTCAACTTCAAGCTGGATATACGGCTAAACAACTTTCCTCTCTCATTATTTCACACAGGCAAGAGTACGGTATTTGAACCCACTCTTACAGCTTCTCACAGTTTGAAGAGCGGTTCTTTCCACTGTTTTTCATAGGCAAAAGAAAGACCATAATGAAATTACAGGAGGGTTGACTTAGGTGAAGATGCACCTATATATATATATATATATATATATATATATATATATATATATATATATATATATATATATATATATATATATATATATATATCTCACCTTAGAGAGCAAGGGAGGGTTCTTTCTCTTTTTGGAGATGCATGGGACGCACCATGTGAAGTGTTTCTCCCTCGTTGGAGATATTTTTCCCTTATTCTCTAAGTTAGCCAAATTAGAGTTTTTCCTACTTCTTTATTGACACCTTTCAGGTTCCCTAGCTTATAAACAAATATGTCTCCCCCATGTAAAATTACATTTGAATTGAGTATTGTTATGCTATCAAAAATTTGTGTCATACTACTCTCTGGTCACCAAAGGCTAGAGTATCCCTTCTAAGTTTTCTCTAGTTATATTTCCTCTTCTCTCTTCTGAACACCCAAACACCACCTTTATGCGCACATACATCCACCAACCATCAAACTTCTAGAACCCATCTAAGAGTGTCCATCTTGCTTGAGTCATATAGTTTGGAGAGTCTCTTATCTTATCACTTTATTTTAAATGAGTTAACGTGAATTCTATTAAATTGGTCCCAATATTTTTTGAATTTATTTATTGTGATCCCTCAATTTTTTATTCTCAATTCAGCACTCATTTTATTTAAAAAAGGTAATTATCTGTTATGTTATATTCATGTTCACAATATTCAAAGGATGTCGATGTGAAATTGTAAACAACAACAGGTCACATTGGATATGTTCATAAAAGAAAAATCGTCTTTACAAAGTTACATTATCACCTAAACCACATTAATACAAATAAAAGAAAAAAAAAAGAGGTACATTAAATAAATCTTATAAATATTAGGACAAAGAATGTATTCAACCTTTTATTAACCGAATTACTTAAGCACAAACTCATGTATTACTAATTAACCAGAAAAAAATATAAGAAAATTGGCGTGTAACAATGTCTTCCTTATAGCAACCATAGCAATCCCATTTGATTTGCGTCACGTGAAATGGTATAGATTAACAAAATTTAAATTTTATAGCAACGGTATATTCGCTTGTGTTTCTGTGTGTTCTATTTTTATTTTTATTTTTACTTTCTGTTGATAAATTAAATTCCTTATTCCCTTTAACAATGCTAAGAGACAATCCTTTCTTTTCAAGCAAAAGCGACAGGATTCCTATATTTTGGCCTGCTTTTACTTCCAAACACAGATTAAATAACAATAGATAGTGAGAAAACATTTTGAACCAACAACAAATTGAATTGACTTTTAAAGTTCTAATTAAAGCAACCATATCCATGCTTACATTCTATTCTTCTATTTGCTTGTAACTAGGTTCTGAATTTAAGTTCACAAGGCATGGTAGCTTAAGATTCCTCATGAGTTAAAAAATTTAATACACCACTTGCACACATATGTGTGAATGTGGCTAGTTATAATTTCATTGATTTTAAATTAAATATCATATAACCAGCAAGAAACTTACAAGAAGTGACGAGAGACACAAGACAAGGACAACAAGAAAATGAAAGACAACAACACAAGTGTCATGGATTTTCCTACCAAATTTCCCTCTCTGGTTTTAATCCATTTTTGTTTGCTTGGCGTTGTTAATTAGCCAAAAAGAAGGTTAAGTAGGGATTGGGATGCTATGTTCCTCAATTTTTTCCTTAAAATTCTATTATATATATATTTCTTCAATTGCATACAGCAATAATACGATTGTGCCAACAAATTCTAAAGTTATAATGAACTTACCATAATGTCTTTTCCTTTTGGCACTAACAAGTAAATCATGTTTCATAGGTCACCATTTTTTTAAACCCTAAACAAGATCTAAAATAGATTGGTCATGGTCAGCAGTCAATACCCGACTGGCTTCAACGTCCAATATTGAATCAATCAACCGTGCATTTATTTATATTTGTTCACTGTGAGAACAAAACATAATGATCTTTATATTTCCGTGTAGAAGAAAAGACGAAAACAAGTCTAAAAGGACAATATTTAAAAACAACGTTAGAATGTAGAGAGTGGTCCCACGACTGTTTATTTAGTTTCAAGCATAGATACATGTACTGAAAGGAATTATTGATGTATAAATTCTTGTCCATGGATGGGGATATTCCTTATTCCTATTTAATAAATTCCAGGTCTGTACAAAAATTAATGTTTACTTTGAAACATCTTATACTATTATCATTTAAATAATAACAAGTTTACGAGCTTCGTATATAAAAATTACATTTTTATTTCTGATTATTAGAAAAAGAGTACCTTATGCAGTACACAGGTCTGGATATGAGCCAAAAGGATTTACAGAAAAATGAAAATCACTAACGTATAACTCAAGATAAACATCCAGTAACATTTCGACAGGTCCAGCTACAATCAAATTGCTATCCTTGGCCTTTTGCTGCACCTGTCAATCATCTGTAGCACAATTAGCTTCTCCAGTAAACTTCTCCAATCTGTATATAAAAATTCTTCTCAAGCATATCACAATGTTTGAAAAAAGGGATGATTTCTGAAGAATAAATAAAAAACTCTAGATGGAAGCTTAGAAAGAAAATTAGAAAACAAAAATTATTTGTAAATTTTTAGAAGTTCATATGTTACAGGAATTTATCAAAATTTAGAGAAGGTAAGTTGAAATTAATATATATATATATATATATAAACTCATTTAACTAACTTGTTGATACTGTTATGAGTAGTATTTGAATGGCTTATAAAACCGGTAAGCAATTAGAAAGCTGGATCTGTAACTTTATATCTATGGGTGGCATTCAAGAAAGAGACTTTAAGACTTGGGTTAGGTGAAGCTGGCTTTGTAATTTTATAGATGAAAGGGGTTTGAACTTAAGAGAAGAAAACTAAACTTATTTGATTGGTGTGGACTTCCTCAGCAAAGAGACTCACCTTTAAAAGAAAAATAGTTAGGAATTCAAGTAATCTAAGTTCTGGATATAAATAAGGAAATTGAATATATAAATAAGTTCTATATTGGATAAAAATAAGCAAATTGAACACTATATAGAAAATAAAACTCATAAACTCATTGTATTAAAATTTTGAGTTGAAAGTGATGTGAATCTCTTATATGGATTAAACTCATATCAAATTTCTATAATATCTTTCTAATGAATCTTTCCTGAAAAGATATAAAGAAAAACAAATAAAAGTTGGATATGTAGTTTTATATGGGTGATATTCATGAAAGAGAGTTTAAGACTTGGGATTAGGTGAAATTGGAAGTGTAATTCTAAAGATGAAAGGGGTTTTAAACTTGAAAGAAGAAAACAAAACTTATTTGATTCAATTGGTGTGCGACTTCCTTACCAATATATAAGAGACTTACCTTGACAGGAAGATTACTGACAATTCAAGTGAAAGTCATACGTTGGGAATAAGGAAATTGAGTACCATATAAGAAAGAAGAAACATAAACTCATTGTCTTAATGTTTTGAGTTGAAAGGTATCAATTTCTTATGTGGGTTGGACTCAAATCATATTTACATAATCTCTCCCCAATTCTCCCTCAAAAGAAAAAAAAAGACACCCGTAAGCCAGATATGTAGTTTTATATGGATTGGTGATATTCAAGAAAGAGAGTTTAAGACATGGGGTTAGGTGAATCTGGATTTGTAATCCTAAAGATCTTAACAAAACAAAATCAAACTTATTTGATTCAACTATTTTGGGACGAGACTTCCTTTTTAGTACATTCCAATGGCTTGAAGTTATGTGAATTAGATTCATCACATCTCAAGCTTAATCATGAGGTTTGGGTCATCTTCCTCATCCCTCTAAGTGTTTGTTCTTATGCCAAGTTGATAACATAATGTTTTGCCCCAACATGGTGTTGACTGAATTCTTTTAGTATGTAACATCCCGATTTGGGAATGTCTCAGTAGAAAAAACAAATTTGTTTGATTAAGACAAATACAACTCTGATATCATCATAATATAGTGAAATATTTAAAAACCTTGTTACGTCGTTGTAAAATTAATTAAAACTCGTGCAAATAGAAAACAATCTCAATACAACTTGAAATATCGTACTTAAATTCCTCAACATAATTTATTTAAAAGAAATAAATTTTGAAAACCCCCGAAAGCATTTCCCCACTCGTATAAATACGATCATTGTAAACAATATCCTTTGTAACATCAGCAATCATCAACAATATCCTTTGTAACATAATCTACTCTCGTATAAATACAATCATTGTAGCCTCACCACAAATGCAAGGGTGATCTAACACCATCAACATAAAAAAACAAATATAGTAATACAATTATTATAATACAGTTATATAATAATGTATAAGCTCATAACATCAATCCATTTCACAATACAAAAACACATTGTCAATCCAAACTCTTATCCAAATAAACCATGTTACTACCACTAATCACTATCAATGTATGTCATATTTTGTACTTCATCAAATTTGCGCATACGCTATTATTAAGATACAAACAAAAGTCTCATATCGGATAAAATAAGAGATGGACATGTGTTTATATATATATATATATATATATATATATATAATATCTCCCTTGGTAAGAGGCCTTTTTGGAATGGTACTAAAAGCAAAGTCATGGGAGCTTGGCCTAAAGCGTACAATATCTTACCATTGTGGATATATATGTGTGTGTTATCCTTCCTTACAATTGGTATCAAAGTCGATGGTTCAGGTCTAGTGACCGGGCTGAGATGAGTATGTCCCTTCATTGTAAGGTGAAGTCTTGGCAAGTGGCCGGTGGCAGACAGCCAGATGAACCATGGTAGGTGGAGAGCAAGAGATGCTCAATGGTGTGACCATGGGTCTACAAACCATAGTCCTTTGTTTGAGGGGAGGATATTTAGGATACAAACAAAAGTCCCGTATCGAATAAAACAAGAGATGAAAATGATACACATAAGATACCTCCCTTGGTAAGAGTCATTTTCGAGTGGTACAAAAACAAAATTCACGAGGACTTGACCCAAAGCGGACAATATCTTACCATTGTGGAAATCTATGTATGTGTTGCCCCTCCCTACAGTTATAACACCCTATTCAAGATGTCACGAGTTGTGAGAAAAGTTCAAAATTTTTAAAAACATTACTCATGCAAACAAACAGTATTAATAAAAACTTTATTAATTAAACTTGCGAAATTAAAGTATAAACATAAATTGTTCAAATAGAGTATCCATTTACATTGTTTTCAAAGTTTACGAAATAAAATACTTTAATAAAGCACAAGTCTTCTTTGTCCACTCGCGTCTTTATACTACATTATGGACATATATGCTCCTATATAACCAAATAGTCATACTAATGTGATCATATAGGGCAAGGATGAAGGGATTGAAATAGTGACAAGAAGCATAAAAAGACATAGCATAGATCTTTTGTCTTGTATTTTGGCCTTTAGTAGCATAGCTTATTCATAGGCTTGTATTTTGTCTTTCTAGTTTCTTTCTCTTAGTTTGGTTGTATAAGAGCTTATATATTCTTCTTTTCTTTAAGGTGCAAGTAATGTGAAACTTCACATAGTTTGGACTTAAAAGAAAGAAGAATAAATAAGTCTCTTCTCCTTTTAGTTGCATGTAATGCAAGTTATCTCATGTATATTTTTTGTTTTGATCTTTAGGCTAGTTAGGTAGCTTATATACCCTTTAGAGGTTGTAGAATTAAGAGATATGGGACTTAAAAAAACCTTGAGAATTGTTGTCCAGAGTTGTAGGCCTCCAAGTCTCACATCCTTTAGTTTTCTCCACCTACTTCATCTCCTAGTGCTATATAAGCAACATACACCTTGAACATATTCAAATTTGAATATAAAAAGTGTTTTGCATTCAATTGCATTACTTCTTTGAGATAAAATTTTGTCTCTTAGTCTAAATTTGGATCATATCTTGTAAAGAACAAGTGACGATCCTTCTTAGCATCCATCTTGGATCCTTTCAAGTGGCATGTCTTCCAATTCATAAGGTTTCTCTCCTTTCTCTCTTACATTTTTAGTCTTTTTTAATTTCATTTCTTAATTGTTTTTAGTTTAGTTCTTAGTTTATTTCTATCCAGACATGTTGTTCCATTCATGTCACATGAAGTGAAACGACATGCCTAGATAGAAATAAAGCTAAGAACTAAACAAGAACAATTAAGAAATTAAATTAAAAGACTAAAAATGTAAGAGAAAAAGGAGAGGAACCTTATGAATTGGAAGACATGCCACTTGGAAGGATCCAAGATAAATGCCAAGGAGGATTGTCTCTTGTTTTCCACAAAATAAGACCCAAATTTAGACTATGAGATAGATTTCTATCTAAAAGAAGTAATGCAATTGAATGCAAAATACTCTTTATATTCAAATTTGAAGGTATTCAAGGTGTATGTACAAAGGAGACCTTAGATTTCTTATATAGCACTAAGAGATGAAGTAGGTGGAGAAAACTTAAGGATGTAGGACTTAGAGGCCTACCAGTCTGGACAACAGCTCTCAAGGTTGTTTTAAGTCCCACATCTCTTAATTCCACAACCTTTTAAGGGTATATAAGCTACTTAACTAGTCTAAAGATCAAAACTAAAACCATACATGAGATAACTTGCAATATACGCAACTAAAATGAGAAGAGACTTATTTATTCTTCTTTCTTTTAAGTCCAAGCTATATGAAGTCCTCACTGCTTGCACCTTAAAGAAAAGAAGAATATATAAGCTTTTTTACAACCAAACTAAGAGAAAGAAACTAAAAACTAGAATAAGCAAAATACAAGCCTAAGAAAAACCTATGTTATTCTTTTTATGCTTCTTGGCACTCTTTAAATTCTTCATTTTCGCCCTATCTATGATCATATCAACTATCAACTATTAAAGTAGAATATATATTTTTTGTTCACTACTGCTTATAACTACTCTGGATCAAAAATCAACTGTTATTAGTTTATCTAAAAATCCTACATTGCATTCACACGCAAAGCATATTGAATTCAAGCATCACTTCATATGTGATCATGTTAAAAATGGTACTATAGATCTATAATACGTAAACATAAAAGATCAACTAACTGACATCTTCACTAAACCATTAGTGGAAGATAGACTTCATCATCTAGTCACCCTTCTTGGCATGAGAATCGTTGAATGAATATAACTCAACGTGTCTAGTGTAATCATATAGCGTCTAGAGACAAATGTCAAAGACTCATCATCTTAGTGACATCATCCATATTTAACATCGTCTAAGACAAATCGTCTACAAGAGAACTACATACATACATAAGTTGTGTCTAATAATGAGCCCATCTCTAGCAAAATGTCTAGGTTTCCAAAAGACTTTAAATGATAGATCAATAAATTTAAAATCTGAGTCTTTGCATTAAATTGCCCCATCATCCATTGCGTGGCAACCAAGTCATTAAATTCCTTCCTTCTCGAGAAGATAAATCTTTTGACTCCAACACCTTCTCAAAACCTATATGCTACATCAATGCTTATTTTCCAAAATATCTCGGTTCCCAAGAAACACAAATTTTTTTCTTAAATCTAAGTTGTACAATGTGCATTAAATAGATATGACAAATCAAAATCGACTATGACTAACGTTTCTTCCTATTTAAATTGAGTTTATCCTTCTCCTCTCCAACACTTCTACTCTTCCGAAAATTCATCTATCTCTCTCTCTTGAATGATCTCTCCAATACTCATTGACTCCTCAAGCTCTCAACCATCCAAACCAATGAAACTACATACTGAACCTTCATATCAACAACATCACCTTATCCTCGCTCTGGATCAAGATGCATATGACAATCAAACATTCCTTCTTACTTGCTTATTCAAAATTTACCTTCCTTACCCAAGTAGTTCTCCCACCTAATCTACACCCTTCACAATCGAACCTTTCCTTACCTTGCTCCCACCATCGTCATCGTAATAGCCATATTCTTTTTCTCAACCCTTTCCTTAAAGACTTCTTCTTCCCCGATTTTACCTATCAAATCTTTTCCATTCTCCTCTTTCTCTTCACCTTGGTTGGGTCTTGAAGCTCTCTTTCCGCTCTCACCTGTTTTATATTTATCAAATAAGGGGGAGCATGTACTTAGGGGGAGTACACTAGATGATAGGATAATATAGGATAACACAAAATCAGGGGAAGTCTGCAGATTCTTAGAAGTCCTCATGCATAACAATGTACACATTCATGTTAATGAACTATATTAATACGTCTATGTTTATGTGTTTAAATATATGTCTTTTACATACATTAATATATGCTCTGACTATTTATCACAACTCTGAAAACTAACCCGGATGCATGTACGACAACTTAATAATTAAAATGAACTAGTAAAAGATTTGAACGACTAAGAACTTTCAAAGTTTATAAATGCACTTCTACACAGACTGGAAATCATATTGTTTAGATGTGTATTTGTTAAACATAAAAAAGAGAGACATTATTAAGACAAGATCATCTATAAAATTATACTGTCTAAACGTCCTTATATAATAGTGTTATCATTAGAAAAGCAATACAACTAAAATATAAGTGGTTTGTGAAATGCTTTATGAAATCTAAAAACCTTAAGAAAAGCATTAGTAAAAACACCAACGTATGAACAGACGCACCATTAAATGATTTCCCTATTAAATGCATCAATGAGAGTCTTGTTGAATGAATTAGTACTATACATTGTTAAGCAATGATCAAATGAACTCTCAATATATCTTGATAGATGAAAGTGTCAAAATATGTTTTTGGAAAGCAAGCCAAAATTCCTAAACGATGATCCAAAAACTTTCGTTGAAAGACACCTTTCTAAACACACTATTGAACGAAACAAAAATAACTTAAAGAAGTGTTCACATATGCTAGACGATACCATGTGCCAAACAATCTACTTCATCCAACAATGAAACCTTCATCAACTACTTGGTATCTTAGTGAAAAGCTCAAACGATCAAATCCTACCTGAATGGTAGAAAATGTGAAAAACATTTTTGTTGTTTTGAACATACATTAAATGACATTAAATGCACAAGGTTAAAAAATAAACAAAAGTGATAAGAAAAAGGACATATCTGCCTGCATGCATATCTACTTTACTATGTGCATATTACCTATGTCAAGTATCCATCTTTGATAACTCTTAGGATTTGCATATTTTTCTAGATTAAAACTCTTTTCTTAAGGTTCTTTAGTTTTTAATTCTTTAGAAATAGAATAGATTAGTTTAAATAACTAGAAATAGCTTTTAAATAAAAATTTGGTTAATTTTCTCTTTTTAGGCAAATAAAATAGGTTTTTAAGTAATTAGATTTTTTTTAGAAAAATATTTTAGAAAACAAAGTAAAAATAGTTTTTAGAATAGGTTATTGTTTTTAGTAATTTTTATTTTAACTCTTTAATTCATTTTCTTTTGTAGGTTTTTGGGCTGATTGGAAGCTTCGGCTGATAATGAAAAGCGTTGGCCTGCTACACTAGTGCTGGAATGCATTGATTGGATTGGCTACTACACCTAAACTAAAAGTTGTTGCCACTACACTGGGCCACAGGAATGTAGTGATACATTGGGTTGCTCTACAATTTAATTAGGATTAAGTGAAGAATTTGGGCCGCCGAATTGGGCCACTGCTGCTGTTCTGAGGCTGCCACGCTTGGAGTTGGAGTTGATGCCACTGAATTGGGCCGTTTTAAGTTGGGGCGCTGCTGATTGGAATGTTGTTGATGCCAACTGATTAATGAAGCTTTGGACCGCTGGTTGCACACACATCTGGGCCGCAGTGCTGATCTAAAGTAGAGCACTGGAGTGGGCCAACTCTCCTTTAATGAAACGTTGCGTTTCAGATGCTGTCATTGGGGGTCTTAGATTTGCAAATCATTTTGGCAAAATGAAAGAAGTTTTCGTGCATTTGAGTAGAAGAAAAGAACCCTCGAGCTAGGGCAAAAAGAAAGAGCGAAGTGAGAGCAGCTTTGTGCGAACCTGCCCGGAGATGGAAGAGGCTGACCGGCGAGAAAAGGAAGTTGACAGATGAAGACTAAGCTGATCGGAGGGCTGAGAAAAGTGGAGCACGACGGTGACTGTCCGATGAAGAAGAAGCGTCCCAAGCAAGTTTTTATTTCCTTTTCCCGCTTTTCTTTACTTTTCTTTCTCAGACCCTATAAAAAGGGCTTTCACCATGTAAATAGAATTTTTTTAGAACACTTCATACACTTTTGAGATACACTTTCAGTTTAAAGTTCTTCATTCTGTAGTTTAGGGTTTTATTCGCTTTTCTTAGAGTAGAGATATTGTTCTTGATTCTGGATTTCGCTGATGAGATTCATGGAACCGTGACAATCCGTGAGCTCCTCATTCGGTGATCTCTGGTATAGTGTTTGTAATTTTCCTTTTTCATATTAATAAAATCGATTTCGTATTTTCCTTTTATTCTTGTTTGTTGTGTTGAAACTACTCTGTGTTTTTGATGTTTGCCATTGTTATGTTCTGAGAAAATGAATTGGACTCTCCATTTTTGCATTCTATAATTCTTTTTGTAATTAAATGACTCTATATTGAGCATTCACTTTCGAGATGTCTTCTCGAGCCAAAGATGAGTCCAGTACATAAAAACTCATTCAGTTTTGTGTTTTTATTCTTTTTCTTCTCTTATGTGATTTTAATTCTGTAATTGAATTCTATTTGAGATTTGTGAGGGAAAACATCCACATTTCTACATCTGTTTTGGATGTAATATGACTCCACAATGAGCATGACTTATCAAGAGGTCTTCTTGAGAGATGTTAAGCTTCATAATTGTCAGATTAAGTTCAATTTCAGTGTTGTAATCCTGTTCTTGTGAAAGTGTGCATTGGTTGAATAATTGAGTGAGAATTTCCATTTTAAGTTCTGAAATATGAACTAAAAAGCACCCAAGGAGGGCTTAAATTTCTCAGAATGTCTTTCTGAAGAGTAATTGAGACTCTTTCATTCAATCTATTACACATTTGCCTCTGTTGTTTGCTTTCTGTCTAATATCCTTAGTTTGCTTCTTTATCTTTAGTATTTCTGTTGACTTGATGTTAGAATAGTCTTACTTATGATTGTGATTTTATTTTCTTGTTTTTTTCTTTCATCATTTACACATTGTAGTGATAATCTTGAGGTTTTGTTATTAGACAGTAGCAATGCTCATTAGTTTAGATCATTTTAGTTACAGTTAAATTTTCATATTAGCTTACATGTTGTTGTTTCAGTTTTAGGTAGTTTAGAGTTCCATTTTCTTTTATTCTTCCTTTTAGTTCATATTCTTTCTTTCCTTAAACAAATTTTCTTATTATTTTTAATTTCATACTTCATTTCCCCACCTTGCATTAGTAGTTAATAGTTAGTTAGTAAATAATACAAGATTTAATTCTACACTTTAAGCTTAATTCTAGTCGAGTCCTTGGATTGATACCTAGGTTGTCCCTATACTTCATTAGTGGGGAAACTTAGTTTGTTCTGATTTTAGGCGACAAAAATCAGTTTAACAATCTTCTCCATCCTATACAAATCAGAAGTGGACATTAAAGACAAACAAGACATTCATGAAATGTTCTCTCTATGAAAAGTTGCGCCAGAAAGTTCGTACAACCTACTTTTCATAAAGAACTGAAAAGGCACGCCTGTTGTGACAAGTTGACTTTAACCAATGGCTGCTACCTATGACAAGGCTAAGAAGATCCGAAGATCAAAGCAAACTACTATCTAAACGAACATTTTCTTGAAGCCTATTGTTGATTGATTTTGGCAAATGCACCGAATCGTTTCAAGTAATAAACCATGGTAAGACCAGGTATCGTTTTCCCAAGACACTCGTAATACTAGAGAATTGTGCGATTAATAACTCATCTAGACTCAATAGAACAACATTCATTTACAAGCATGTGCAAGAAAGATAAATTTACACATAATTACATGGTTGGACTTTGGGTTGAAGGCACTTAGAAATGGAATAGACTAGAAATGATATGAAATGACATTGTTAAGGTTAGGTTTCACCAATTTACTCTTGTGCATACACAATTTTATCTCCTCTCCATCAATTGACTAAAGTCAATCCACAAAATTACTCTAGACCTAATCCCTTAGGTGAAAGAGCCTAACTTTTACCTATTAATTATCAATCCCTTGACTAATTAACAAGCAAAACCCGCATTAAGAACTAGGATCTAAGACAACATGTGAATAATCTTCCATCCCTAGAATCAATGAACCACAATGACTCTTGTTTCAGTTCTGGGTTCCATCTTACGTCCCCATAACTCATGAAACCCCAAAATCAAGTCATGAATGTCCCCATTACATGCAAGCTTTAAGATTGGAAACAAGAATACTAGCAATTGATAGAAAAGGCACACACACACACACACACACACACACACACACACACACACACACATATATATATATATATATATATATATATATATATATATATATATATATATATATATTCAAATCATTCAACAATTACACAAGATTCAAAGGCTACAACTAACCCTAACAAGATGGGTTTGGCTCTCCATTTCCATGGAGAGCCTTTAAGCTTACAAAATGGCTATGGAAGAAGAAGAAAAACCTAAAGAGGAAGAAAGGAGTGTTCCCACAAACCCTAGCAGCCCTCCAAGCTCTCCTCTGAGTGAAATCGCGCCTCCAAACCACCAAAGACCCAAACCCCTTTGCGTTTTAGGTTTAAATAGAACAGATCTGCCACATCAGCGAAGGTCGCGCTCAGCCCCCCTCTTGGGGCACCTGGGCACGAGAGTTGCGTGAAGACTGGTGCTCAGCCCCCTTCCTAGGGTGCCCGGGGAGAAATTCTGACAGCAAAATGGCGCTCAGCGCCCTCTGCTAAGGGGCGCTCAGCACGAGCACACCAAAGGTCAACTTCTGGCAGTTTGTGCTGGTAGCGCTCAGCCCCCCTGAACCAGGGAAGCTCAACCCGATTTTTCTACACTGCATCTTTTTCTCTTTTTCTACAGATCTACTTACTTCTTGTGGTTGGTTCAGCTCTATACATTGTTGGAGATTCTTCCAAGCACATTATTAGCTACAAAATAAGGGATTAGAGATGAAATTACATCAAAGTAGCCCAAAACACAATTATTCATAAAACTAAGATAAAAGAGAGGATTAAGCAAGTTATAAGCTAAGGGGGAGCTGCTTTTGTCTCTAAAATGAACCTCAGATAATGGTAAGAATTACCGTTATCAAACTATCCCAAACTTAGAACTTTGCTTGTCCTCAAGCAAAAGATAACTTGGCTTAGACAAAACAGCCCAACTACAATGGTCTAGCAACTCAAGAAAACAGTTTCAATTAACAAAAGCAAATCAATATGCTTGCTCATCTTGGAAAGACCATTCAAGAGATAATGTGGCTATTGCAAAACAAGCTTCAACTATGGTGCTCACAGGAAAAATATTACAAGACAGATGCAAAGGTTTTATAAGGGATCAACAAACATGGCAAAATGTTTTCCTTAAATGCATGGAACCTTTCCTCACCAAAGAAAGTGTTTCACTCAAGTTCAATGGTGTATAAGGATGTGTGTCTTCACTCTACCATCACAATGTCACACAAATCAACTTTGCCCTTCATTTCGACCAATATCAAACACATTCACAAGCAAGTTATCATCACAAGGACTTTTTGAGGCTTGTATTGTGGCTGGGCTAAGAAGAAAAATTGGTTTTTCTAGATACAAAACACCTTGAGTAAAGAGAGCAGGCAAATAAAAACATGATAACATAATTCTCTTTTTCTTCGAAACAAATGGAACCAATTCCTAACTCATTTTTCAGCTTTCATTCATTGAATTCTTTTTCTTGATCTTGTTCTTCTTTCCTCTTTTTCTTTTCTTTCTTGTTTCTTTTTGTTTTTCTCAATGCTCCCTTTTAACATGATTTCCCAAACCACCCCAAAATTATATTATTCTCTTATACTAGAAATGAAAGCTCTACTCAACTCAAGGTAAGGAGGTCAAGGATTTTTCACATCAAGCTCAAGGTTCAAGTAGGGATGGCAACGGGTCGGGTCGGGCACGGGTAGTGTCTACCCGCAACCCGACCCGCTACCCGCTGGATATCCGCATAAAAAAATCCGCAGATTTTTTTCAACCCGCGGATATCCGTTGGATACCTGTTTTCAACCCACAAATATTTAAAAAATATATTTTTTGAATTTTTAAATAAGGCTTAAATTAAATTACAAGTTAAAGAGAACAATTTAATATATTTGCTACATATTAAAAAGACACAATATAATTTTTAAACATGCTAAAGAAAACAAATACTGAACAACTTTTGAAAAAAAAATATGAGGAAGAAACACCTAGTAAGTCTCAATTTAGTCACAAGATTAACCCACAAATACTTATTAATGTATGAAACAGAGAGATAAAGAATTTCCAAGAGAACGCAAACAAGAACCCTAAACCCAAATTCCAAAAACGAACGCAATCACATAAATCTCCAAACCGCGATAACCACCAGGGTCTTCAAAAATCCAATCTGCATCAATGAACTAAAATCCAAAAAAACTCAAAATACTCATTCGAATCATAACCCCAAAATCGCATCACAATCAATAGGGAAGAAATCAAGAAACAAACTCCCAAAACGCGAATCAAAACGTACAAAAGAAACCCCTAAAATCAGAAAACAAATAAAACCCTAATTTCAAATCCCAAATCGGAAAAACACCCAATCAGAACCAAGAGAGAGGAAGAGAGAACGGAGCATACTCCCTACGCGAGCTGTACCAGAAGGAAGAAGAAAAGAGTCATTCGTTAAGAGAGAATTTTCTAATGGGATTCTATATATATGTTTGATATCTCAATTAGGGTTAACTCAAAAGTAATGTAACCCTTTTTTTTCTTTTCTTCTTTAAAAAAAAAAGGTAATTGAAAGGAATCCTAAGTCATTATTATTAAAATTTCCCCTTTTTTAGAGTAATAAAAAAGATTTAATTTTAAAAAATATTAATTAAATTTTTATTATTTTTATCGGGTAACGGGTATCCGCGGGTTGAATAGTATAATACCCGCATCCGACCCGTTTAGAAGCGGGTATTAAAATACCCGCTACCCGTTACCCGTTACACGCGGATAATAAATATCCGTGGATAGTAACTATCCATCGCGGGTTTTATCTGCGGATATCTGCGGGCACAAATTTTTTTGCCATCCCTAGGTTCAAGGAATGAGAAAGTTTTTCTTTTTGGTTCAAAGGTTTTGTATTGGCTTTTGGGCTCAAAAATGTAGAAAAGGTAGAAGAATAAGATGATGACCTTGATCATATGTAACAAACAAGCAAATGATTCAAATATAGAAATTTAGGCAAAATCAATTGTGATACCAAAGTGATAGCATTCAACAAGAAATCTAGGGCACAACGTCTCACAAGTTAACTCAGGGTTCCAAAATGTATCAAACAAAATGCCAAGAATATTGACCACAATCAAAACCAATCATCTATACAAAACAAATATGAGCAACCACCATCTATATGCTTAAAAGCTCATCCAATCTAGTCCCTACAGTCTATCATTGTAAGCCACTACAGGCCATCATCCGTTCCTGGTGACAATCTAACCCACAACAATTACTAATGACAATCTAGTCTCTATAGTTTGTCGTTGTCTGCTACTGTTGGTTGTCATCCATTACTGATGATAACCTTCTTTATTAAATACTTGAACTTTCGCGGTAGTCATTATTGTCCAATATTATTCTCTACAACTACGGTTAGTTGTTTGTCGACCCTTTTTGCACTCTTTATGAACTACATATAAATAATGCATTCCTCAACAACGATTTGTAAGAATATATTTACATAGAACAACTTCTCATACTTGTTGTTCAATGGATTCTTCTAAGTTGGTATTTCGTCTTCGTAAATCATTAACAATTTGGTGTTACTTTAGTGCAAAAGTAGATATTTTTCCTAAATCTTTTTTAATTACATTAATAACAATCTTGATTGATATGATTTGGATACACTAGCTTAAGACGATAATGTTAAATATATTATTTGACAATGTTAAATATATTACTTTTATCTTATCTTTATGTTTAATTTTTAATTATATTTTGAGATTAACTATTTTTTATTATAGATAAAATATCTTATTTCCTGTATGATCACCCGATCAACCAATGACTGAGCGACTCACGGAGAGTTAATGAAAATAATAGTCATTGATTGACAATTAACATAAATAAAGTCTTTTGGTAGTAATTAATGAGTCAGACTTAATGGTAAACTTATTATAATATTTATAAATATATATCTTACAAAAATAAATGTAGAAAAATTAAACTATAATTAATCATCTTTATTATAGAATATTTGAGTGTCAAAGTGCCTTTTTGACAAATATCCATAACAAAAGCTCATAATCTTTAAGACATATTTAAGTAGGGATCTCAAGACCTTATCCGAAATATTTAACACAAAAAAAATTAATCATATATATTTTAAATGAAAGTAATTTAACATGCTAATTTTTTTTTTTACAGAAGACTACAGTATATCACATCACCCAATTTTGAGCTTCTCTATTGGTGACTCCCAGTGAACCCACGTTGTGGTGTGTGTACGCTTTCTTCATCTTTTGAATTTTGGAATCCATGGGTCAGGGAACTCCGGGCGGAATGAACCGGCAGGGCGACCGGAAGCCGGATGGCGGCGACAAGAAGGAGAAGAAGTTTGAGCCCGCGGCGCCGCCGACCCGCGTCGGGCGAAAACAGCGGAAGCAAAAGGGTCCGGAGGCGGCGGCGCGTCTGCCTACGGTGACTCCGGTGACGAAGTGCAAGCTGAGGCTACTGAAGCTGGAGCGAATCAAAGACTACCTTCTGATGGAGGAGGAGTTCGTGGCGAATCAGGAGCGCCTCAAGCCTCAGGAGGAGAAGGCGGAGGAAGACAGATCCAAGGTCGACGATCTTCGAGGCTCTCCCATGAGCGTCGGTAATCTCGAAGAACTCATCGACGAGAACCACGCCATTGTTTCCTCCTCCGTTGGTCCGGAGTACTACGTCGGAATCTTGTCTTTCGTCGATAAGGATCAGTTGGAGCCTGGTTGTGCTATTTTGATGCATAATAAGGTTTTATTTTACTCGCTTTACGCTTTTTCGGTTTCATTGTGGAAATGAAATGTGTGAAATTATTGGAAGCTCGTTGCCTAGGGTTTGACTTTGTGATCGATAAGATTCTCTAGTTCGTCTGCGTGCGTGAAGGTTATAGTAACTTTGTGAACAAACAATTTTCTTCTGTGAAGCTTTTATTTCCAGGCTAGGTTTTGTTGTTTTTTCATGGTATTGTTGGGAATTGCAGACAAAAGGGGCTTATGTGGCCACGATGGCGGTCACTGAGATCCCAAAAGCCTCAATTTTGTAGCCAAGATTGCACTCGCGGACCTAGTTTTTAAATCTTATATCCATGTTATTTCAATGGACTTAAATAGGAAGTCATGGAATATGTGTCCTTAGATTGTTCAAGTTTTTGTATGTGTGTGTATGAGGCTGTTGACTGTAGGATGTTGGAGTAGATAGTTTGTGAATAGGAGTCATAAATTGTTTGATATTTACACAACGTATAAGTAAAGAGCAGTCCTATCTTTCCTGAAGTAATGAGTTTAATTTGTGTGATTTGGGAGCATCCGAAGCTGATAAGAGAGTAGGAGAAGTTGCGGTTTAAATATTCTTTTGAAGCATAACGTGATCTTTGATTTAGACATGATTATTGTTTCGTTATTTGAATTGATCAAGTATCTTGGTGTGGTTCAGGTGGTTAGATGGTGGTGGTTTAATGATTTTGTTTATGTGTTTTTTTATCAGGTTCTCTCTGTTGTTGGGCTTCTTCAAGATGAAGTTGATCCTATGGTCTCTGTAATGAAGGTTGAGAAGGCTCCTCTGGAATCTTATGCTGACATTGGTGGTTTAGATGCCCAGATACAGGAAATTAAGGAAGCAGTTGAGCTACCCCTGACGCATCCTGAACTATATGAAGACATTGGTATTAAACCTCCTAAGGGAGTCATATTATACGGAGAACCTGGAACTGGGAAGACCTTACTTGCGAAGGTTTGCATTAACCTTTGCTTCTTGTAGGGATTTTCTAATGGAGTTTTGGCATTTTCCTTTCTGTCTCTTATTTTCTCCTTTTCACTACCTTTATATTGAGGTGGTGTTTTGATTTAAGGAATATTTTAACACTCTTGGGAAAGTGACATTCAAATAAAAGTTTACCATGTTTGGTAGAAGAGAATAAAAATATTTGCAAGACATAAAAGATTATTGGGCACCTTAATTTGTCAATAAATGGGAGTAAAACTTTCCTGTGATAGTTGTCTAAAAAGTTACTGAACTTTCTCATAGTCATTGGTAATAAACATACTATTCCCAGAAAAGTTCAATAATAATAAAATATATTTTATAAAATTTCCTGGGAATCCTATTTCTGGGAATTCATTTCCAGGAAACTGATTTTGTGGTGAATAAAAGATTCAGAGTACCAAATGCCTCCTTAAGCTGAAGTTGCTGAGAATGCTCCATGATAAGTTAATGCTATGTAGTTTTGGATACTTTGTTTATGTATATGGACATAAAGGGATTGTGTCATTCTCTTGTTTATACTGCGTGAAAATTATAGTCTGTGTCTGCCTTGTTTAAATGGTACTTTCAGGAATTCTCTAGTTGTTTGCTAGCGATTGTTTGTGGCTTTGATGATCACCAGTAGGAAAAAGAGAATGCAAACACAGAATAACTGATATTCATTGTATTATTGGAATTCAGAAAACCAGACAGTTGTAAGTCTCCTACCAGATCAAGTCTCCTGTTAGAGACTTTTCACTGCCACTAAAATCTAATGCTTCAGACCTGCCTTCCGCACTCCCCTTTGCTTCCCTAGAATGATGGCTAGCTCAGCTAAATATACCTTTCGTAGGGTGGCTTTGTTTTACACCTAGGCCTGACAATTTGTCTTCCTCTAAATCCTTCATGTCCAGGCCAAGATTACTGTCATGCTTTGCAGGAGTTACTGAATGGCATAAAGAAATGGTTATTGGATGTCACAATGAAAATTTCTGTTGGATTTGAAATACCTGCATGCACAACTGACACTAATTATGACCAGTCTACTGTATTGATGATATTGAAGACTTATGCTACAAGGTGTTTTCATCCCGTGTTCACTCTTATGTGTTAGCTTTTAAATACTTCCATTCCATGTGTTTTTCACTGCCATGCAATTGAGTGTATTGATTACTATAAGATTTTAAAGCTGTATGCAAAATCCCATGTCAAAGTTGTTTAATCTTTCTGGTTGGTAGAAAATACTGTAATATTGAATTAGAAATATATAGACTCTTTTAGGAATGAATGGAACTATTTGTATGGAAAGAAGCAACTGACAAGTTACTTTTATTCAATAATCCTAGAGTGTATATATTCTTTGATCTCTTAAAACAAAACTTGACCTGGACACTTATAGGCATTAGTGACCTGCGTCTACTAATGCATGATTGCCTGTAATGCTATTTCTTTTAATTAGACAATGCCTTTTGTGTATTCAGGCTGTGGCAAACTCAACATCAGCTACATTCTTACGTGTTGTTGGCAGTGAATTGATACAAAAATATTTGGGAGATGGCCCAAAACTTGTGAGGGAACTTTTCAGAGTTGCTGATGATCTTTCTCCTTCTATTGTATTCATTGATGAAATTGATGCTGTTGGTACAAAAAGGTAATTTAAACCCCAACTTCAACAGCCATGATACGGTGGAGGTGGAAGAGTGATGTATTGAATCACTCCATGAGCTCCTAGGATTCTTTTCGTATATTCATTAGCTTACCAGTATACATGTTTTTACAGGTATGATGCTCACTCAGGTGGAGAACGTGAAATCCAAAGGACCATGTTAGAGTTGTTGAACCAGTTAGATGGTTTTGATTCAAGAGGAGATGTAAAAGTGATTCTGGCAACCAATAGAATTGAAAGTCTTGATCCAGCTTTGCTGCGACCTGGTCGAATTGACAGGAAGATAGAATTTCCTCTTCCTGATATCAAAACTAGGAGACGTATTTTTCAGGTAGGCATGATTAATTTTGTGAGGCAATACACACACTATGTTTTTGGTAATGCTTTATCCTTGGTCCATCTGTGCTCTTTGTTTTTTGTTTTTTAATTACAATATGTGTTTAAAAAGTCATAATAATTGTGTCATTTTTTTGAAAAGGTAAAATATTAAAGAAATGCTGTATTATTCCTTTTCTGCATGAACTAAATATGTAATATGTTTCGGTACAAATAAATTACGAGAAGCAATCAATGTTCTAATAAAAAATTCAGTAGTTGCAAAATGATCTGAAAAAGCTATATTTTGCAGAATTACCTTTTTAAAGCTTAGATAAATGGTCACTATATTTTTTTTCCTGAAATGTCTCTTAGGAAGCTATTTAAAAAAACAATTATTTTCCTAAATAAACTAAACCAAATTCACACAATGTTGTTCTTTGGAATCTGTGTGATATCTTAATATGCATGCTATGTTCAACCATACCTAAAGTTTTCATACTTTTAAATTAAGATACACACATCGAGGATGACATTAGCTGATGATGTCAACTTGGAAGAATTTGTTATGACTAAAGATGAATTCTCTGGAGCTGATATAAAGGCAATATGTACTGAAGCTGGTTTACTTGCTCTTCGAGAACGCCGGATGAAGGTAAGAAATCTCATCGTGGCTCTATTGTATGTGATATAAAAATAGTCTTCAATGTTTGGAGGTTGCTAGTTTTTACAAGCTCATTTTGATAAGGCTCAAATATGTTAAGCCAAGTAGAACTGACAATTACTTTGGTGGATTTTTCCGAAAGTTGCAATTCTAGAAATCTTTCCTAGGGATTGGGTAGCTGTGAAAAGAGGAGGGCGGGGGTTATAATGCTAAAATTCTTTCCGAGGAAATGTAAAAGAATATTCCTCAACTCTATCTCGATCAATGTGCAGGATTGAGAATAATGCTGTTCCTGTGTAGACAGTTGATTGTGTGTATTTTTGCTGCAGCTTTATTTATTTAATGCTGTAGTACGAAAAGAAAACGAAATTAGAAATAAGTTAGAAAAATAAGAGAAAAGAACTCGTAACCATCCTAAACTATACTTTTTGCAAATTTAGATTCCTTGAACTTTGTTTTAGTTTTAACCAGTCAGCAGACTTTTACTCTTTTTATATAATGAACCCTAATACATGGGATTAAGTTACTAATGATAAACAAAACTAGTTTTATTTTATAAGGGAAAATAGTATGCAATGATCCTAAATTTTATGCCTTGCAAATAGACTTGAGATTTCGCAGTTTATCTCGAATAGATTTTTTTGAATCAACAGTTTTTAAATTATTTTTAAGTTAATGATAGTAAGAGTTTAAGGATTAATTGGGATGAAGTGAAATTTGAGTATACCTTTCTGTAAAAGGCAGAGGTTTTCCCACCTCTTGTTTTTAATCTATTTGTTTGTATTCTTCTTGGTTCGTATTGTATATCTATAATCTATATCTATAAATCATTTGAAGTTTTCTCTCCCTAATTTAAGATGTATAATTGCTAATACTTGTTCTGTTGTCTCGTTTAGGTGACTCATGCCGACTTTAAGAAGGCCAAGGATAAAGTGATGTTTAAGAAGAAAGAAGGGGTGCCTGAAGGGCTGTATATGTGAAATAGTTCCGTATATTATCTCCAGTCCTCTCGTTCTTTTTTTTAATGTACTAGTCACGGGAACAAATGTCAATTCATTTGTATTATGCGAACAAATGTCATTTGTATTTTGGGGGCTTTGAATCTCAAACTATGATTGATTTTAATTCAATATATAGTTTTCTACCAATTTCATTGATTTTGGAAATCGATCCATATTCTGTTTAGTCATGTTAACGATGAGCATGCTTATTGAGAAACTGCTCACTGCTGTTGAATCATAAAACTCAATTCACAAGAACCTGGTGTTTAAACTCTTGGAGGGACATAGTCTGATTGTAAATTTCAGAAAATTTACATCCTTCGGCTATTGCTTGAGGAACGATGCTTTTAGTTCACTCCGCTTGGTCTCTGCGCAAAAGAAAAGGAAGAAAACTACATAACCATAATAATTAGTTATTGAGAGAGAGAGAGAGAGAGAGAGTTTCCCTGTTTGATAACATATGGAGAAATTGCTGTCTTACAGAGGATGACGTGTTCGTGCCGGCTAATGACCGACTCGAATAAATAAGATTTCTCCTTGTCTTTCACCCTATCATGTTTTTCAGTCACTGGGCCAAACCTCCCTTTGGTTTTTTATGGTTGTAGTAGATGTCTTTGTTTCAGGTTCGAGTAATTAAAAAGCTAATTTTAACATGATCTTATACTAAATAAACTCGATTATAACATATTTTAATTAAAATATTTTATTAAAATACAAAAATTAATTAAAAATTTAATATTAAAAGTTAAATAAGGATATAAATATACATTTATCATCTTCTTCTGGACAAGAACCTTGAAAGGGTAATCATCTTTCTTATTAGACATGGTACATTTTTCATGTTTATAGGACTCCTCATGTTGATGATGATGACACATTTATCTAAATTATTCTTAATTGTTAACAAGAAACTCAGGAACTTTTCTACCATATCCCAAACACACATTTTTTAGGGTTAAGTTTCAGACGATATCGGGATATTGTGTGGAGTTGCTCCTCTGAGTCGGTTCCATATAACCATCATATTGTCAACATGTTTCGATGTTCCTTTATATCACCGGCTTCAAAATTTTATCCATTAAGCGTTAGTAGGTAACAATAATTGTTTGATCCAACCATAAATGTGTGTTGCACGTCTTGTGGATGTTGTTAAGACAAAATCGTTTACAAGACTTATATGTCTAAACGTTCTCATATGTTTTAAACTTAGACATATATTTTATAACTAGAATAGAATAGAGCATAAACATAAGTGTTAGGTTCAAAATCCCTAATCATTTAACAACATAGGAAAGTCTTAGGAAAACACTTAGGCATATATGTAACGTAGAACAACCTAATTTAAAACATCCAGACGCAACACTAAACGACTCCTAAGTCAAAGCGTCTATGAGAGTTATGCTAAACACGTAAGCTATATTGTACAAAACAATAATCAGTTAAACTCTGAATGGATGAAGATGTTGAAGTGTCGAGACAAAGTTTTGGTAAAAGCCTTAAATGTCCCAAGTAAAAATTAAAAAACATGCAGAAACCAAAACTTGTTAAACGGTCTAGCAATAGAAAACAAAATCTCAAAAAACGTTTAGAAACAAACTAGATGATACCATGAGCTAAATACTTCACTTCATCCAACGATGAAGTTCTTATTCAACGCTTGGTATCTTAAAGAAAAACTTAAATGATAAACACTACCTTAGCGGTAGAAAATGTAAAAAATACTTTGTTGTTTTGAACAAGCATTAAATGTCATTAAATGTTCAATGTTCAAAAACAACAAAAGTTTGATAAGAGAAAAGACATATCTACTGTATACACATCTACTCTATTCTATGCAAATAACTTACTACATGCATCCACATGCTCTATTTGAAATATATCAAAAGTGGACGTTAGAGACAAATAAGACATTCACGGAATGTTCTCATTATCAGAAGTCGTGTCAGAAAAATAGTACAACCTACTTTTATCAAAGTACTGGAAAAGCAAGCCCGCTCTGAAAAGTTGACTTTAATCAACGGATGCTTCACACGACAAGACAGATGAAGACACAAGATTTAAGACAAGAGTTCAGCCTAGCAAATATCTTTTGAAGAACCATTTAAATAGAAGATGATTCGAAGTAAGAATCAAGAGAATAGCTTACAACGAAAATATCATCCTATGAAGAGAAGAAAAAACGTTTAAAAAAAGCACAGAGAATCTCAAGCTCAAAAAGAATATCTGAGAAGAGAAAAAACAAAGTTAAGAAACACTCTCAAACGTCATTGTAATATTAGCTTACAATTTGTAAGTAGAGAGAAAAGAGAGAAGAGAGAAACACTCATCGTTTATAGACTATATTCTATTAAACATATATCCTAAGGTCAACTTTCCACATAACCTCCAATTCTTTTTTAGTGTATTTATTTATAACTAGGAGTATCTCATTACTACATATTGTAAGATCCGAAGATTTTAAAATAAATAAAATAAAATAACAATTGATGGATTTAAAATAAAAATAGACGAAATAAGATGAGTTAAATAGATACTAAATTACTATTATGTTAATGAAATTAGCTTGACTTAGTGGTTATGAGATGTCTGCTTGTTGTGTGACTTGTGTATCTATATTCAACCTATCTGCGAGCATATCTGGTGTTATTTTTATTTGTTGCGGTTTTAAATTTTTTGGCACCATATTTGTTGTGGTTTTAAATTGGGAAACAAAGATGGTAAGCAAAAGTAGGATTTTGGAGGTGGTAAGAATTCGGAAAAGGTATGGGGATCTTGTCTTTCTTGTTTTAATAAGCTGCATGTAAACGTTTGAAAACAATTGGTGTTCGTGGTTTGATTCTTTGGAACCGTTTCGATATGTTGGTTGTTCCAAAAATTATAGATATATGTTGTTATTGGTATCAGGAGCTATCTTGGTTTGAATTGGTTGTTCGAAATGTGATAATGTATAATTTCTATTAATTTGTAATTTTTTTTGCTAAATGAAAATCTTAAATGAGTATTATCTCTGTTAAGTAGAAAAGTGAATATGATAGTTGGTGGGTGGAAATGGATATATCATGTGTTTTAATTTCTAATTGTAAATTAAGAATTTGATATTCATATTGGATATAATTATGAGCTGGAATAATAGGTGTATGTTTGGGGATGTTTAAAGGGTTAAATTGGGTTGTATGAGTTCTTTTTGAATTAATGCATATTGAAGTTGAATGGTCTTGTTATAATCTGGAAATTTGTGTACCTTGGATGAAGGTTGTGGTTGTTTCAGGTTTCATTGAAATATGAAAAGAGTTGGGTATTAGTAGGTTGTCTTAGGTGTTAATAAAATGATGGGTAATTTTATGGTTTGGATTATTTATTTAATCTGCTGTACAACAATGACTATGGGGAGGTAAATCTCTTTGAAATGCCATTTGTGATTGTTAAAGAAATTGTGAAATGGTATTCTTATCAATTTGGTTGAATGAGTGAATGAATTGTTATACCCTGATGAACATTCGGTTTAATGAGTTTGTGTGTGAATAATGTGAAAGACTACATGATACGTTGTGTATAATTGTGTGGATAAATTTTATTAACCTTATCATCTTGTGATTCTTGGTTAAACTATTGTTTGGGTACGTTTTTGATATAATGTGGTTGTGATTATATTAAAATCTTGAAAGAATTATAATGAACAAAAAGATTGTGTTATTGGTTCTATGGTTGATAGATTCAAATGTGTATAGATATAAATTATAACTTGAACAATGTAAATGTATTTAACTTAGCTAATTTTCTAATTACGAGAATGCATGAATTGTATAAGAGGTTGTACTAATTGTATGTGCTCATTGGTTTGTCTTGTCTGTTTTTTAATATCTTGTAAATGGACAATTAAAGTAGTATGAATAGTGAGGATTCATGGGAAGAATTGTCTGATGGTCTGTATGGTCATATTGGTTACTCTATTTTACTGAATCATTCATAGGTATTACTAGATAATGCATTTGATTAAAATATTGCTACTGTCCAGAATTTTATTCTGCTGTTGCTGGTTAGATTTTGTGCAGTTGCTGATAGGATGATGAGGGTGTATGTTAGGAGAAAGAAGAGTATGTGAGTAGTTAGTTGCATTAGCTGGCCTAACTGTCTGACAGTTAAAAAGGGGAACACTTATTGTGTATAAATAGTTAAGGGGAATAAGGGGAGAGGGATTGGACAGTTAGTAGTTTCTAAAACAGGATTTGGTTATCCTTGTTGGGGAAGGTTAAGCTTCCTTTGTTCTTCCTATTCTTGCATTCTTTCTTGAAAGTCAATAATATCAGAGGTTATACAGACTTTCTGTACTGTTTCCGAGAGTTGTTGAGTGAGAGATAGGAATTCTTTAACAAGAAACCTATCAATTTGGTCCGACCTGCCGGATTCCAAATTTTGCGAGAAGTGAACGAAGATGGAGAACCATACCGATGCGAGACTGGAGGCAATTGAGATCACGATGGAGGGAATGAAGGCTGAGTCAGCGGCTGTACGACGAGACTTGCAGCAAATTATGAGGGTCTTGGGTACGAGCGTTAATCCACCGGAGGGGAGTTCTGATGCCAGTTCGGTGAACGACAACAGACACCGAGTCGTGGGGGAAAATGAGAATGGAGGGAATGGAAACAGAGGCGAGGAACAAAAGCCGTGGCGGAAAAGGATTGAATTGCCGACATTCGATGGAGACGAGCCTTTGAGTTGGCTCAACAGAGCGGAAAGGTTTTTCGACATTCAGAAGGTGATGAGCGATGAAGACAAAGTGGAAATCGCGTATGTGAGTATGGAGGGAAGCGCAGCGTACTGGTTTACGTTCTGGAGACAGAAAGCAAGAAATCGCTCCTGGGACGGTTTGAAGGCCGCGATGATCAACCGGTTCGGTGGGGGATTCAGAGGAACGGTGTTCGAAAGGTTGGCGTCGTTGAGACAGGAGGGCACGGTGGAGGAATTTGTGCGCACCTTTGAGGTATTGACTGGACAGACGAGGGGCATTCCGGAGGAGCAAGTACTCGGATATTTCCTCGCCGGACTGCGGGAGGACATAAAGGGGCAGGTTCGAATCCAGAACCCGCGGGATTTAATGGAGGCAATGAGGGTCGCTCGGGACGTGGAGGATGCGATGGTGAGAGCGCAAGGGGGTTTTGCGAGTGGGTTCCGAATGAACCCTGTAGGGGCGCGATCATCGGGAGGAGTGATACGAACAGACCCGATTCGTAATCCGGCAAACCAAGGAGGCCGAGTGGAGACGGCGGGAAATGCGAGAAGAGATGGGGGTATCGCGAACGCGAATACGAGACCGAATATTGCGGGTGGGAACGATAACCGTGGAAGAATGGTGAGAAACCTACCATATCCGGAGTTTCTCAAGAGAAGCAAGGAGGGTCGTTGCTTCCGGTGCGGTGGCCCATTCGCGCCCGGCCATCGTTGTGATGATAAGAGTTTGAGGGTATTATTGTTAGCGGAAGACGAGGAGGAGGAAGTGGGAGAAGAACCCGAAACCCAAGGAGAGAAGCTCTTGGAGTTATCGGCCTGTTCTGCAGAAGGGCTAACGTCGGCCAGAACGCTAAAATTGACGGGGATGATCGGAGAAAGGAGGGTGGTGGTGCTGATAGACAGCGGCGCCAGTCACAACTACATAGGCCGGAAGCTGACGGAGGAATTAGCATTGAAGGTGACGGACACCCCGGCGTACTGCGTGAGTTTGGGTGATGGCCATCGGAGAATGACGCGGGGCCGGTGTGAGAAGGTGACGGTGAAGCTGGAGGAAGTCGATGTGGAGGAAGATTTTTACGTCTTTGAGCTGGGGGGTGTAGATGTAATTTTGGGAGTTGCATGGCTGGCCAAACTAGGAGAAGTAAGCACCAATTGGGGAAAAATGACTATGGTTTATAAAGTGGGGGACAAGAAGATACGTATAAGGGGCGACCCATCATTATCGAGACAGGTGGTGAATGCTAAGAGCTTGTTTAAACTAGTGGAAGCTGACTCAGGGGCTGTGGTTTGGAATCTGTGCAAAGTGGAGAAGGAAAACTGCAGTGAGTGGGATAGTGATGTGACGGAAGAGCAGAAAAAACAATTACAGGCGGTGCTACAGGCGCACTATTCCGTTTTCCGTGAATTTCAGGGGCTGCCTCCAAACCGAAACAGAGAACACCGCATCCAACTAAAAGAGGGAGTAGACCCCATAAATGTGAGGCCATATCGCTACCCTCACCTCATGAAGGGGGAGATTGAGAAGCAGGTGGAAGATATGTTGAAGGCAGGCATCATTCGTCCGAGCACGAGCCCATTCTCTAGTCCAGTCATCTTGGTGAAGAAGAAGGATGGGAGTTGGAGATTCTGTGTAGATTACCGGGCCCTAAATAAAGCAACTGTCCCCGATAAGTTTCCTATCCCCGTGATAGAAGAATTGCTAGATGAGCTGACCGGTGCACGTTACTTTTCGAAAATTGATTTAAAATCTGGATATCACCAGATTAGAATGGAGGAAGGGGATGTGCCCAAGACTGCTTTCCGCACTCACCTCGGCCATTTCGAGTTCCTTGTTATGCCATTTGGGCTCACCAATGCCCCTGCTACTTTCCAGAGTACGATGAATGAGCTATTGCGGAAGTATCTTAGGAAATGGGTGTTAGTTTTTTTTGATGATATCCTTGTTTACAGTTCCACATGGGAAGACCACTTGCTGCATTTAGACGGAGTGCTACGGGTGCTAGAGGAGAATGGATGGGTGGCCAACCAAAAGAAATGTGAGTTTGGAAGAAGGAGGATCCAATATTTAGGCCATCAAATCTCAGAACAGGGGGTGGAGATGGATGGTGATAAGACGAAAGCCGTGGTGGAATGGGGAGAGCCGAGGAGCTTGAAGGCATTAAGGGGTTTCTTGGGGTTAACGGGTTACTATAGAAGATTCGTGGCGGGATATGGAAAATTGGCCAGACCATTGACGGAGCTATTGAAGAAGGGTAAGTTTGACTGGTCCGAGCAAGCAAAACAAGCGATGGATACGTTGAAGGCTGCGATAACCTCAGCTCCCGTGTTAGCTTTGCCAAACTTCGAACAAGAGTTTCACATCGAGTGTGATGCCTCTGGAGGTGGGGTGGGAGCTGTGTTGACCCAGAATAAGAGACCGATAGCTTTTTTTAGCAAGGCTTTGTCTACGGCTTCTCTAAGTAAGTCAATTTATGAGAAAGAATTAATGGCTCTCGTTTTAGCCATTCAGCACTGGAGACCTTACTTGGTGGGGAGGAAATTTACCGTGCACACTGACCAGCGCAGTTTGAAATACTTGATGGAACAGAGAATTACCACTCAAAGTCAGCAAAACTGGTTGGCAAAATTAATGGGATATGACTTTGAGATCGTATATAAAAAGGGAAGTACCAATAAGGCTGCTGATGCCCTCTCGAGGAGAGATGAAGGAGAGAGGGAAGAAAGAGAATTACAGCTCATTTCCAGACCCTTTTGGCAGGATTTTAACGACATCCTGCGAGAGGTAGAGGAGGACGTGACATTGCAGAAAGTGATTGCTGATCTGAAACAGGATTCAAACTCTCATGGAGCTTACACTTTAGAAAATGAAAGATTGCATTACAAAGGCCGGATGGTGATATCGTCCAGTTCAGTTTGGATACCAAAGTTACTTGATGAATTCCATGTAACCAAAACTGGGGGGCACTCGGGAGTCTATCGTACATATAGGAGGATAGCCCAATCTTTGTATTGGGTGGGGATGAAGAAGACAATCACTGAATTTGTGGCGAGTTGTGCAGTATGCCAGCAGCATAAGTACTTGGCAGCAAATCCTCAAGGGCTACTGCAACCCCTACCCATTCCGCAAGCTGTTTGGGAGGAAATCAGCTTGGACTTCATAGTAAGATTACCTAAATCCCAGGGGTATGATGCCATTATGGTAGTGGTGGACAGGTTGAGTAAATACGCGCATTTTATAGCATTGAAACACCCATATTCTGCTAAAACCGTAGCTGATGTGTTCACCAAAGAGATCATCAGGCTACATGGGATTCCGGTTTCTATGGTGAGTGATAGAGATCCCTTATTTCTGAGTATTTTCTGGAAGGAATTATTCAAGATGCAGGGAACACAGCTCAAAATGAGCACGGCGTATCATCCAGAGACGGATGGGCAAACTGAGGTGGTTAACCGCATTGTTGAAGGATATTTGCGGTGCTTTTGCTCTGAACAACCAAAGAGCTGGTATGCTATGCTTCCTTGGGCTGAGTTTTGGTATAACACGAGCTATCAAGGAGCTGCAAGATGCACGCCGTTTGAAGTTGTATATGGGAGAGCACCTCCCTCATTTAGCCGGTTCATTCCGGGGGAAACACCAGTGGAGGCAGTGGCGCAGGATTTGATGACAAGAGATGAAGCCCTCAAACAGCTAAAGTATCACTTGAATCGGGCTCAGGAATTAATGAAGCAGCAAGCAGATAAGAAGAGGAGGGAGATAGATATAAAAGTAGGAGATTGGGTGTACTTGAAGATTAGACCACACCGTCAATCTTCAATGCCAACTAGACTACACCCAAAACTCTCGGCACGTTATTTTGGGCCCTACAAGGTGTTACAGCAGGTGGGGAGTGTAGCTTTTCGATTGGAGTTACCTGAATCTGCCAGGATTCATTCAGTGTTTCATGTGGCGCAGTTAAAGAAAGCGGTGGGGGACCATGGGATTGAAAAGATGTTGCCAGAGGAGTTGCAAGCTGACGGTCCTGCTTTTTGGCCAGCAAGAATTTTGGAGCGTAGGCAAATTCAAAAAGAAGATGAAGTATGTCACCAAGTTCTGGTAGAATGGCAGACAGGGGGAAAAGAAGGAGCAACTTGGGAAGATCAAACCACAATCCAGGAACAGTTTCCAGAATTTAACCTTGAGGACAAGGTTATGGATGGAGGGGGGGGTAATGATAGGATGATGAGGGTGTATGTTAGGAGAAAGAAGAGTATGTGAGTAGTTAGTTGCATTAGCTGGCCTAACTGTCTGACAGTTAAAAAGGGGAACACTTATTGTGTATAAATAGTTAAGGGGAATAAGGGGAGAGGGATTGGACAGTTAGTAGTTTCTAAAACAGGATTTGGTTATCCTTGTTGGGGAAGGTTAAGCTTCCTTTGTTCTTCCTATTCTTGCATTCTTTCTTGAAAGTCAATAATATCAGAGGTTATACAGACTTTCTGTACTGTTTCCGAGAGTTGTTGAGTGAGAGATAGGAATTCTTTAACAAGAAACCTATCAGTTGCTGTATCAGAATTCTGCACATTCTGCACTTTCTGTCATTACTGTTTGCTGTTTTTAGTAGTGATTGCTTGCTGTTTTCTGTAATGTTGCTGGCTGTTTCAGCATTATTTCCTTGCTGTTTATACCAGTAAATTTTGCTGTATTGGACTGTAAATATGCGACATTAAAATATGCCACATTAAAATCTTTGCTGGCTGTTTTGACTGCTGTTATGTAGTAAAATGCTGACTGTTTTGATTGTTGTTACTGCATTAAAATCCTTGTTGTATTAGATTGTTCTGATTGCTGTGTCTGCACTAAAACATTGTTGTTTTGTAACTTTATTAGGCAGTTTTACCCATATTAAAGTATTTCTGTTTTGAGCTGGTTGAATCATGGTTGGTGTAGGAATCGAGATTATATGGTTTTACATATGCTCGATATACTTATTTGGAATGGCCAAACTAACTGCTGATTGTGCTGTTATGAAGTATGTTAAGAGGATTGGTTGCGGTGATCTTATTTTTTTATCTCTAAAAGGTACATTAGATGTGCTATATGTATTATTTGTTGCTGGTGTATGGTTGCTATGACACGTTGAGAAATCTTTTGTATTATACAAAGTGATATTTGGACCTTAAACGTTAGCTATATGATTACGAGAGAAGGAATTTATATGGGAGTATGGTTTCAAAGTTTTATTTACTTATAAAGAATTTGTAATACTTTCTTTATTTTCTTGTTGGACTCAAAGAAATTTCTATTTTCATTTGTAATAACTTTTTGGAAAAGTTTAATTATATTGCAAAATTCTTAGATTTTACTTTTAAGTTCTGGGCGTTGCATATATAATACATATTAAAAATGTATAGTAATTTCGAAAACATGATAAATTAGGATGGTTAAGATGTAATTCTAAATTAAAACAGTATGTACTAAAATTATCTACCATTAAAAATTATATATATTACTCAAATTAATAAATATTAATAAAATATTATGAGATAAATATAAATTACTCAAATTAAAAGAATGACCCAATTGAAAAAGGTATCCATCCCATCATCACACTAATGTGATAACCAATGGTGAAATTCCTCCAGCTCTTGCTCACTGTTAAACCCTTACTCACAGGTACGTATGTCCATTTTTCCTTCTTCTTCGATTTTCTATTTTCCGGTCTCATACTCCCTTTGACTATCTCAAGCTCCCAAGCAGAAGACTCTCCCAGCAACAAGGGACTAGGTTTTCCAAGGTTGAAGGCGAAAGAAGCTTATAAGGTATTTTAAGTTTTAGGTTTTCATTAATAAAACTGTTTTAGGGTCCCTTTCACTGTCGCCGCCCTCAAGGTGCGCCTCTGATGGACTGGTCAGTTAAAGGAGAACGGCTATGCGGCGGCTGGGGTTTCTTTTCCCCCATTCCTCCTCTACCAGCTCATGTAATTTACACCTTTGGAACCGAAGATAGGGGCTTTCATGAACAATTTCATCAACAAATTACAATTGAGAATTGGACCATCAATTAAGGAAATTAGTTTTTGTTCTCTTATCTGTTTCTGATTTTTAATTGTCTGTGTTGTGCTGGGGTATCCTGTTGTGTGTGTTGCGAATCGGAGAAGAAGCTAATTGATGAGGATGATGATAGATTGGTGGTGTGTGATGGTTGACGAAGGTGAAGGTTCACTGGGTTGGTGAAGTAGTGAGAAATAGGCGTTGATGGACTTGAGTTGCTACTTTTGAATTATATGCAGAGTGAAAATGGACTTGGCCTAGAAGCAACTGGGGCCAAACCACAATAAATTTCCCCAGTGACACCATCCCAAAATGTGTAAATATCCTAATCATTCACTCAGCATATTGTTGTTCGTGAAGGAAGAAAAAATGTTGCACTTGTGATTATGAGTTTAACTGGAAGCTTCTTTTATGTTTGAAACATGGGTTTTTGGTACCCTTTTAAACGGGTTTGGGTACCCTTTCACATGGAGCCAATGAAGAGATACCATAAGTGAATTGCTCGTCCACGTAGGTGGGGACCCTCTCGTTGTATGTGCCTCAACGATTCTCTCATTAAGACCCTTCGCATAGCATCATTAACTGTTTTTCATTTTTTTTTTTCTATTTCAATCTTCTTCTCTGGATAGATTTTTCATTGTGGCATAGTTTAGTTTGAAGGGACCCTTTTATTTTCCTTCACAAATACTTCTTTTTCAGTTTCAGGGATCCTTTTATTTTCTTTCACAATGGGTCCTCGACAGTGCCAAGTCTGCACCGAAGCTTTGTCCAAGTACAAGTGTCCTTCATGCTACTTACCTTAGTAAGCAAAAACCCAACCTTTACTTTCTTCCTTCAAGCTTATTGTTCTTAATTTTGTTTTTGAAAATTGTTGCTTGCAGTTGTTCTCTGGTCTGTTACAAGAAACACAAAGGTATGGACTTTAATTTATGGGCTCCTTATGTTGGTTGCATGCATGTTTCATGTTTGATGTAATGCGGAAAGGTTCCCAAGTCAATGGAACAGTAAATATCTTATTTTATCTTGTTGTATTGCTTGAGTACTAAATCTGACTTCCATGGTTTTTTACTATTGACTTTCACCAATTGAAATTGAGGCCTATTTTGTGTTAGTTTGTTCATGTGGTAAGGCCGAAGTCAAACCGGTAAGCAGAATTTATTTAAGTGCAATATTATTTTATTTGATTGATATAAGATAAATATAGATTAAGTAGTTCTTTTATTGAGTCAGTTGATATTTTGTTTCTTGCTTTTATTTTTGTACTTGGTCCAAACCTATTTAAAGAATGTCAAGATTAAATGAAAATCACCATATTGAATTGATGAGTCTATCATAGTGTGTGCGTTACTTTTTTTCTACAATTCTCACCGTAACCATTAATCTTTATTGGCATTTGCTACTCGATTCTGGAATTGATCAAACATACATCAATGTTGCAGAATTGCCATGTGTCAAGCCGCAACCTTTGGAGGTCATAACAAGTAAGTTTTATTCACCTCCCTATCTAATTTGGTGAGGTAGTCTCTAGACGCTAATTCCATGAAAAACTTACCTTTCATATGCTGAAGTACCAAAATTTTTCAGTTTGACGTTAGGCAGAAACTTAAGTGGCATGTATATATTCCTTTATACATGTTCCATGTAGTTTCCTGAAAATTTGTTATTCTTGGAACTGCACTGCAATTTGACATCAAAATAAAGCAATCAGCAATGTTTAAGTATGGAATAAACTTCTTGTTTTTGGAAACTGGTTTCCATGTAATAATTCATTTTCAGTGTTGGTAAGCAATTTGGTGATCTGATACTAACGTTTCCTACTGTTCATTAGCATTTCAGTGTTGGTAAGCATGTTGGTGATCTGATACTAACATTTCCTATTGTTTATCAGCCGCTGTTCCAGAATCACTTGTAGAAAAGACATTAGTAGTTGATGAAAGAAGTGAGGTGTTGCAAAAATTCCAACTGGAGGCAATAGGTATGTAAGAATGCTCAACATGCAATATCAAAGTACCAAAATCAGTGGTGGAACCTTCATATTGGTTAAATATTTATAATGATTATGATTGTATTTTTGCTGCAGCCTCTTCCAGGGAGATTCGTGATTCTTTGAATGATAAAGCCCTTCAAGATTTAATTTGTCGCATTGATTCTTCCTCAAATGCAAAGGATGTAAGAACTTTCTTTTTTACCATCTCAATATATTTTCTTAAAATTTTCACCCGTGTTGAATGTGTTAGTTTTAATACTCACCGAGGAGAAGTTATAGAGAAATTTCATTTAAATTTTGTGTTTCTCTGTTAGGAACTTGATAAGGCTATGGCAGAGGAGGCATTTCGTTTGTTCACTGACAAGGTACTGCTATATGTTGCTTCTGCACAACCTTTATAGGGTTGAGTCATATTGGATAAATTCAAGTTGTCATGTACCTTAAGCCTTACTTTTCCTTTTGTTTCACTGGTTTCCAGATTTTATCAACCATCAATCCCTAACTGCAAACACTGGTTGCTGAAAGGAGAAGTTGTGCAATATGAAAGGAGCCGCAGATAGACCCTCCAAATTTTGCTGGTTTTGGTTAATATTTCTTTTTCATTTGTACAGTTTTTCGCTGTGATTCAGCCTTTAATATATGAAAATTTTGAATCTTCATCGTGGCATTGTATTTAACTGAATTTTGAAGTCCTGGTGAAATGGTGTTTGTATTGATAATGACATGTGGTACGTGAACCAAGTTGGCTATCTAATAATTGGAGATGGAGAAAATTATAGGAGTACTACTGAATGCAATTAATATAACACAACAATAAAATTTAATTGTAATTTTTAAAGCTTTAGTTAATTTTGTTAATCAATAGTTAACTGATTGAGCTGAGGTCAATTTACCAATCTCTTCTAAAGCTGTAGCGCAACCCAGTGGTATTCAGAATTCAGATATACTACTATACCCATGGACTATGATTCAGAAATTATAGTGAACATATGATTGATACCATATCAGATGTACTACGTTAGCCTGTCCACAAAAGAAAACTAAGTTGTTCATTATAGCTCTTGTAAGAGCTTTCTTAAATTTGTCTCTCCATTAAGTACTCTTATAGTAGGGATAATAATTATGCGGGTTTGATTATTCCTATCTCCATCACTATTTTGGATGTCAATTTTTTGTCCTACTTTTATTGTACTGAGAAGCAAACATATTTGTAGATGGTATTGTATGGTTTTAAATATTACTTAAATAATTTTAAAAAAATAAATATTAGAATAGAAGAAAACATTATTAAGTTATGTTGAAAAATATATTTTTTTCTTCTAATATTAAATACCAAGAAAGATAGTATAAGTATATAAATATCAAATAATAGAGTAAAAGTAAGTTATGAAATCAAGGATCAAATAAAATTTAATATAACTTTGATAAACTATCTAATAAACTAAAAGTGTTGTAGCGAGTTAAAATGGAGATAAGAGTGAAGACAAGTATTAAAATGGAGACCGAAAGATAAAGATATGTATATATTAGTTATTTATATTCATGGAGATTTATTTGTTAAAAATTAGAACGGTTTCGAATAATATTCATGAGGTTCATTACTAAGAATATGCTGGAGGGACACAAAAATACTTTCATGTAACCAAGAATATGCTGCAGGGACACAAAAATACTTTCACGTATATATCTATAAGTAAAGTCTACAAAAGATATGTTGTGTTGATGTATGTTTTAATTATTATGATATAAATATTCTTGAATATTTATTATATGTTGTTATTAAAATGCCATATGTATATAAGTTATGTTTTCTTGTCAGCTTATAATTTATTTTAAAATTCAATGATAATATTTTTAAATTATTAGTTAGTTTTAATGGAATAAAGTTTTAGAATCAACTAATCAAAATAAAATGGTTGAGAATTGAATAATTTTTTAAAATTAGAGTAGAATTATGTTTTTTTATTGAGATTTATGAAATTAAAATTGTTTTTAAAGAGATTCATTTCATTTAGACTTAAATTTTGGTGGGAAATTTATTTAAAAATGTGTTTAGAAATATTAATTAAATATTTTTTAATAATTTATGATGAAAATTTTATTTGAATTATATTTAAAGATAAACGTTTTATTTTATTATATATTTGGGTTAATAACTTTCAAATAATTTTATTTATTTAATTTTAAAAAAGTATAAATGATACCATTCCTATTGGTTGAGATAAAAAATAAAATAATTCCCGAATTCTTTTTATACCAAATGACAGGTTGTTCAACGTATCCATCCCACCAATGTGTAACTTTTATTTTGGGGTATTTGAATGAGTTTAGAACTATGAACTATCACCGATTTGAGTGGGAGTGAGTTGGATTTTTTTTTTATATAGGTCAAATTGTGATGAGCTCCTAACCTTTATCAACAATAAAGTCACATATTTAGAAAAAATAAACTTAATCAGGAGTGAAAATTTTTCACCTTCTTTCTTTTACTTTGGTTTAATTTCTTTTTTTTAGAACAAATTCTAGACTTGTGTTTCTTTTTGTATTTATTTTGTAGGTTGCTAATGACACTCTTATTTTGAGATTGTCACCTTGTACCTTGTAGAAGAATGAAAGGTTAAAAAGAAAAATAGCTTAGGAAATTATACTCACCAAACCTATCTTTTGCTAAGAAGACCTTATAAAAGTGTAAATGAGAGAATCTAAAAGGAAGGGACCACAAGAGGGGGCCACATGGACACTTGGTGGAGAAAAATGACATTTTTGATGATTTTGCAATGATTGAGAGCATATTCTCCACACATGGGCAACCCATCTCATTATTAGCTTCTAAAAAGATCTTTTTGTAATTGCTAGATAGCCCTTATCTTTTGCTAGGTTACCTTTTCTCCTCTTTAGTATTTGTTAAGGAGGACCTTTTCATTGCCTATTTAAGAAGACTTTTCTATCACTTGTAAATAGATGTTTAATGAAGTTATTATGCTTAACCTTTGAGTGAATGAGTGTTTTAGAGAGTGTTTTTGAAACTCCATTGTTTTATCTTGAACATAGGTTCAATGGTGACACTACCACTACTTATCTTAGATGGTTTTATACTTCCAAATCGGGTGATCACTTTCTCCCATCTCATCTTTTGTCTTCTTCGTCCTTTATTCTATTTAAATTCAAGTTCTTCTTCCTCTTGTTCTTATTCCTTTTGTTCTTATGTTATATGCTTATTCCATTTACTTGTTCATTTATGTCTTCCATTAATTGAATTCTCTTCTTCTTATTGATTAGAAATACATCTTCACATACTAAATAATCTATTTTAGAAGTACATCTTCACATCCAAATAATCTATTGATTATCTTAATGTTAAGTAGAAATATTCTTTAAATTTGTTTAATCTAACACCACACTAAGTTAAGCTAAAATGGAACCTTATCAAATGTGAGTTTCTTAATTTATTACTTAAATAAGTTTGAACTATATTGAAGATGAGTTGACATATATCACCACAAAAATCTTTTTATAACATTTTTTATTATAATTATTAATTATCATTTTGATTTTTAATTACCATATAAAACAAGAAAAAATATGTTTAAAATGAGTTAACTCCTTAATTTATCAAATCCATGATAGATCAAGTTGGAATACAAAACTTTTACCTTATAAAAAATGAATAAGGTGAAGTGATTGATTTTGAGTTAAATATTTTATGAGACAACATGTGAATCATGTCAATTAACTTTCACTAATTATATCTTAGTATTCATTGAAAGTCATAATATAGTTTAAAAAACACCATTAATGATATATTTAATAAATTGACCAAATTGTCCTTATTATAAATTAATTTTACTTAATGCTTAAATTATAATTGTACTACTATTATTACTATTATTTTATTATAATTATTTTATTATGTTACATGACAACCATATGCTATATAATATAGTAAAACTTTCTTCGACCTTAACATTGTTGTTGGATAACATTTGAGTATGAGGGCAAATCATTAACACTATCATAACATATTATTATGTCCAACTAAACACAACAAACATAGTTATGTATAATCGATTACATTGACAGAAAAAAATTCACTTAATCAAATAATTCTAACATCCGTAATCAATTACGTGCTTGAAAAAATTGCACTGATGTCACTAACTAGCAAAAGCAACAATGACACTTAAGTAACAAATAGAAGATTTTGCGAAACAAAATTCAGATGGAACAATGATTAGTTTCTCAAACCAAAATAAGCAAAAATAATAAATCATAAAATAAAGGGAGGATGAAGAAGAAAGCACAACCAACCACGAAGATAGTAATAATGAAGACCAAACAAGAATATTATTACATGTTTATATGGCTGTGCAGAAAAAGGACTTGTATTTCTCCTTCTTTCTTCTCATGTCATCAAGAGACCAAACTGAAACATGTGCATATAAAACAAACATCATTCTCACATTTCCATATTTGTGAAGAATGTTTCTCCTTACATCACTCCATATTTCTTTCTGCACTTCCAACTTTTCTTTCAAATTTTAAAACTATTCTTACATTTCAAATACTTTTACACTTCACATTTCTCCTTTAACAAATTTTAAAATTCACTAAAAAAAATATTTTTAAAATCTCTATTAATTTTAAAATTCGCTAAGGTTTTCAAAAATTCTTTACAGATTTCAAAATTTGTTGAGAATTTTTTCTTCAATAAATTTTAAAATTTGTTGAATTTTTTCATTAATAGATTTTAAAATTTGTTAATTTCTTTTTTAAAATGTCAATAAATTTTAAAATTTGTTAAAGAAAATTATTTTTAAAATATAGAAATAAATATAAAAAATATGAGGTGTAGAATAAAACAGTCCTTTATGAATAGTCTATTAGTGAAAAGAAATACAATATGAATATAAAATGTACCTTCTATTTTAGTCGAAAAGGACATTTATCAAGCTTCAAATAAATACTTCTTACATACTTTTCAATTCTTTATTTAATTTTTGTAGCAATACAAATAAAACATAATAATTAAAATAATATTAAATTTCATTATAGTTATAATGAAAATATGTAAAAAGAGTAAATATTATATACTAATATTTATTTTAATTTTATATTATAGCTCACGTTATAAATTTTAGAATTTTCTGTAAAGTAATAATATTATATATATTTGTACATTCATTTAACATACAATACAAAAGTGAATGAAATGGTTGTAAAATAATAAAATTTTGTATTTTTTTACAAAAAAAGAAAAATAAAAAATAAGAAAGAATAATATTAAATATATATCAAAATATTATTTTTCTTTTCTGTATTCAATGCTCTTGTATATTCATATAAGAAGACAGGAGGCATGAAAATGAGAGCTACTTTTAACCATTTAGGAAAATATATTTGTACATTAATTTTTTATAACATTTTGACATAATATATTAATGATTGATTTATTATTTATTTGTTACTATGCTAACATATTCTAAACTCAATGAAAAAATGACACATGTACTGTGTATGTCAAAATATTATAAAAAAAATCTGTGATAATAAATCATTAACCTTTCACTTATTTTTCCTTATAAATAATCACCGTCCATATGCTTAAGAATGTCTGGCGGTAGAAAATTGATAAGATAATAGAAAAGAAAATAGGGAAAACAGAGAGGAGCTTCTACGTTTATTGTAAAGTGTATAAAGAACTAGACTTGCCGTAACATATAATTTCTAAAATAGAATGAAGGTTTAAGTGGAGGAAAAAGTGCAGAGTAAAAGGAGGGGGACAGAAAAATAATTTACATGTTAGCCATTTGATTAGCTTGTTACTGAGAACTGCTAAAAAGTTAGCTCTCTCTAAAACACCACTTGGCTGCTTTTTGTATAGGGCCGGTGAAGCTTAACCTGCAATGTGCACAAGTTGGTTTCAATGATACTTATTATTCTCTTGTGCACTATCTCTCTAAAGAGACTTACAATCCCCTGACATGAGAGTTACCTTGTGCCAGCGATCCAACAGTGAGCAGCACAATTGAATTGTCAACTCTAGATTGTAAATATCAACCAATCATGTTTCTTCTGAATATCAAGAAAAAACAACGGACCTTAGACATTAGTGTTCGTTTATAATGTCCATCAAGAGTTACATAACAAATATAGTAAATTACATTTCTCTCAAAGTACCTACATTTTTCTTCCCCTCTCTTAACAGATGAATACTTGTTTCCTTTGTGTCTATTTAAAGAGTCCATTTTAACCTAGATAAGTTTTTTTTTTCTTGCAGTCAATTTTATAGTCAATGGTAGAAGTTAAATTTTTTCACCAAAGTATTAAAATTAGTAATGACAACGAAAATTGAAGGAAAAGACAGAATATTGTTGGGACACAATCGTAATTATTTATCATTGTTTCATAGTTTTCTTTATAAATTAAAGTGTAATTCATATTTATTTCTATCTACTAAGAAGACAATTCAATTTTTTTTTTAAATTAGAAAGAAGTATAATTTAAATATATGTTAAAGGAAAGAGGGTGATTTATTGACATATAGTGTTGTGACTTGTCTGAAATATGTAGTAGAAAAAGAGGTCTGTTCGTATATACTTAAAATCGCACTACCACGTTGATCTAAAGGCAAGAGCGGTCCAATTGGATTTCAAAAAATAGCATGTATCTTTCATAAATATATTAAGAACAAATTAAATTGAGAAGACTAGAATGGCAATTTACCTGACTGATGTTTTTCTGGATTCTCTTGACCCCTACTGGTACTGGGCTTGCTCACATTTGGTTGGTTCATTGCCTGATTCAACGTATGCAAAAAGTTAACATAAACGTTCGCATTTTTGTGCAAATTAGAAAAGCAAAAAAAAAAACAAAAACACTTCACCCAAATATAAAGAAAGCGGTATACTACCAACCCTATTGACTTTTTGTTTTTTCAACCTTCCAGTTAGGGTACTAAGAACAAAATCGGGAGTAGATGACAGAAATATAAAAAAAAGTCATTTTTATGACAAAGTGTACGATAAGTAGTTTGGCCTATTTGTGATGTGCACGAAACAACAGATTTTTCCCAGCTACTTAACTCACCTCAAGAAGGGTATTACGATCATGACTTGTATACATATAAGTTTATATATTCAAAAATACCAATTTTCTTTTCAAACTTTGCAAGACAACTATCAGGTATGGATATTATGATAGACAAGCCAAAAACTGAACACGGATACTCATGTTAGATTCGTTGAAGCCTTTAACATGTTACATGTAAAGTTTGGGATTCGTAGAAGCCTTTGACATGTTATATGTAAAGTTTAGGAATGGTGTAATTTATGTGACCGAGTACCCTCAATCATACTAGTATAGTATAGATCTCGTCCTTGAACAAGTACATGTCATAATACTAAGTCGACATGTACTCGGTTCATCTCTCTTCAGTCAATATAAAACCATACAAGACACTTAATCACCATAACTCATGATTAACTATAATGATTTAGAAATCAACAAGTATTTGGACCAATAGATCCAAACTCATCTAGGTAAAAATAAATCCTAAAGTATAAATAACACATTTTACGAAGTATGTTAATGACATTTCATTAATTACATATTTATTATTTGTGACTAACTTAAGTGTTGGAGTATCTTCTGCGAACATAATCTCTTTCCATCTTAAGGAGTACAAGCACGTAGGAGAAGGGTGAGTACTCTTAAAGTTGGAAGCGTTAGGAGTTTTTGAAAGTCTTTACAAGACAAGATACATTATCGTTTCTCTAATGACAACTTGGAATATTTGGGATGGAGCCATGGGAACAAGCCGAGTTTTCCTAATTAATGCGTTGTGTTAGGACGATGCATCAAAGAAGATGATGTAACGGTGGCTGGGATATGATGTCCCTCAGGTAGCTTTAAACCCCGCCCCGCCCCAAAATAAAAATAACCGAAAAAATCAACATCAACATAGCATTAAAGACAACTTTACCTGCATTAATTGTAACTGCACCTGTTGGAGGCCGACGTATTGCTGATAAGGATCAGTGTAGTTTGGGATACGTGATTGATCTGGACCTTGCGTACCAAGTGCGTTAAGCATACTATTATTTGACAGATTTGGTGCTGGCATTCTGGATGAATCAGGGGCAGGAACATGGGGAATATGGAAAGGAGGCACAGGGGGAAACCTCGGTCCCAAATGAGCAGCTGCAGTTGCTGCTGGCAAAGTTGAACTAGTTAACATATTGGGAAATGGCATTACCGGTCTGTTCATTCCCATTTCCATGCCCATACCCATGCCAATTCCCATTCCCATTGGCGGCAAATACTGCTGGATTCCAGGAAACATCATGGGTACCATGCCGCATCCCATGGACATCATCTGCATAAATAAATTGCATTCAGTTTTCGTTAAGAGCTAATACGTGAATGGTATATAATGTAACCAATAGATATATAGTATATGGGTGATAAATAGAGAGACACAATTTTGAAACAAGCATACACTTCAATCAATAGAACTAAAATCTTCATCTAAGTAAAATAATTCCAAATACAACCTCTTTGGCTCTGTAAATCACCATGCCTCTTTCACTTAAAAGACGTGAAGTTTTCTCTAAACTTTTCAGTAAGAACGAAACAGTCTATTACTTTGCTTTTCCATCCTAATTTTTCTTTCCTTTCTTCCTTAATCCTTTTTTATGCTTAAAGAGATTTTATAAATTATGGGTACAGGAAAATTAACCATCACCAATTAAAATGCTCATTCAATATTTCACTGTATATATAAGATTTACCTGCACTTGTAATTGCAGTGACTTCAAATATTCAATTGCTTCATCCAACATTGAAGCTTTGTCAGACTATCAAATTCAGGAAAGGAATAAAAAATTGAAAGAGCTATTAGAAAGCAACCATAAAATGTCATGCAAAAAAAAAGGAAAAAGAAGTACTGGGAAATTTAATAATTCTGTTGACCTTGTTACATCGAGGTATAAGTTCTTGCAAAGCTTTCATTTTTTCATTAATTCTATCTCGACGCCTCTGCATGAAAATGAAATATATTACTCAGAAAATGAGAAAAACAGAATGAAGTTTAGGGAAAGTTATGTATGTATATACCCTCTCTGAGAGATTGTGGACTTCTGCAGCACGGGATCTCTTAGTAGATGTAGAACCACGCCCTTGTTTTTTAGCTTCCGGAGATTCAAAATCTACATCCTTTTGCAGTGAAACCAATGGAGATAAGAATATAGAAGCAACATATACCATAAATTTTTACAGATGACAAAATGTAAAATAGAGTCAACAAGTATGTCACTATCTATTAAATGATAAACTATTGATCCGTCTCATCTGTTCCAACGTTGCTTCCATGGGAAGCCACCAACTTGTAAATCTTACGTACAAAGTCTCAATCCCCCTTGTTTATAGTAAAATTAGAAAGTACCACAACTTAAACCCAAGCTTTCTACCTATCTCGCTGCCCCCATCAAACTTCACAACCATGTCCAAGTCATCTTTTAGTCCTAGGCACTTTACCTCGGAATATACTCTGGAAAAATCATAATTATGAGTCTCCTCATGAGAGAGATTACAAGACAATTCTGTTTAATAAGACCAATTGAAATATAAGATTTATAGTTTTCCAAAACGGAGGCAATATGCAAGTCCATGATGGGGAATTAGTTAACCATCGTACCATCATCAATATCAAAAAGTTCATGTTTAAGTAACACCTGATATGTAAATAACTTAGCTTATAACTGCATCCCCATTACATTCCATTACTTTAGTTTATATATACCTATTACAACTCAAACAAACAATGTCAGCAAATAATAACACTAAAGCACGACGCCATTAAAAGTCTGTTCAAGGGGTGTTGAACATTGGTTTGGGGATCTCTACTCGTGTTGTTCGTTTGACATCAGCGTCAATTGATAGTTTTCATTTCAGTGTGGAAAATGCCTCATGCCCACTAGATCAATTAACGTTGACACGTTTTTCGCTTGTCTAGTTTCTCTACCTACTTTCCCGCGTAACTGTTATGCAAGCAGAGATATTTTGACCAAACTCACGTTCAGTCAGCATCATGACAGCTTAATTCCTTTGTATTTTGACATCCGTACCTTACTAGTAGATATTGCCTTTGGCTGAGTTTTTTAAAATATCAAAGGAATATAGTATATAGTAAAATTGTAAAAATATGCACATGAGCCACTCCGTTCACCAAATATACCCTGCTCCTCGGTTATGAAGTTTTGAATCTTCCACTATACACGTGGCATCACGGTGTGTAACCGCGCCGCGTTTAAGGGTTTCGTTGGAGAAACGACACCAAAGTCATGTCCACACACGGAAAGTTTGATGATTAGTAATGAGATAGAGTTGAATAGAATGCAGAGGAGCGTGCTAACGTAAACCCACGTCATTCCCCCGGTGCACGATAGCCAAGACTAACGCATATGGAACGTGTGAGAGTTCGAGAAGAAATAAAACAAACGAGTTGACTCACTCACCTCGCTCAGAAACTCTGATTCCTCCGGTTCTCTCCCCTTCCTCTTTCGGTCAAGTTCCCTCTGAACTGGTTCCGCGCTCCCGCTTGAACCACCAGGAGACGACGTCACCGTCACATCGCACGTCGCCGTCTCCCTTCCTCCAGACTCCGCCGCCTTACCTGCATCGGCGGCGGTCACGCTAGCGCGACCGGTTTCAGCGTGCTCTGCCGTCGCGACCGGCGTCTGGCACGAATCCACCACCGTCGGTTGCGCCGCCGTGGCCTTGGAACTCGACGACGAATTGCCGTGATTCGAGAAGTGTGAGAAATTCTGCATACTGTTTGCCGCCGGCACCGGCCGCCGAGAAGGAGGAATCGGCGGACGAGGAGCAGGATGTCGAAGCTCCGTCGTGCGAAAGGAGGATTGTACGGCGGCGCTACTGTGAGTCACGCTCGCGATTACGTTTGTCGGCGGCGGGTTCAGCATGTCGGCGCTGAAATCGTGGTGATCAAAGGGAGGAGGATCTTCGTGGATTGGATAGTGAAGCCACGAAGCCATTTCGTCTTCTTGCATGAACAAGTGTTGGTTACCGTAGTTTTCTGCTTCAGAGGATCGAATCTCCCTAGCCGGAGAGACTCCGCCGGCAACCAACGTATGCGGCGGTTTTCTGAGTGGTCGATGGTTTTGGCTCTGCATCACAACCTGGCCGTTTTGCCACAACAGTTCCATGATCTCGTCGTTTTGCCTGTTTTAATTGTCGTCGCATTCACTTACTCGGCGCAAAAAAAAAAGGAATTGAAAATTAGAGTGAAGAGAAGAGAGTTACATTGAGGGTTTCTTTGAGACGGGAATTGGGAATTCTTCGTCATCGTCGATTTGGATTTCGAAATCTGGAACACAGTGATTCATTTTGCTTCTGTTGAGTTCAAGCATAAAAAAAAATTAGAAATTAAAAATCGTGAGGAATATGAAGAAGGTATTGTGAATGGAAACTGAAGAAGCAAAAGACAACTTACTGTTGAAGCAGTGGAGCATAGTAAGTGAAGATTTCTTTCTTTAGAACTTAATTTTTGTGGAGAATGAATCACTCATTGCTATATTTTCTTCTTTTTCATTTTTTCTTTTAGTTTTGAAGAATAATAATGTTGAAGATTATTGTAGGGAAGAGTATGCGGTGTGTTTGGGTTGGAACTGGGCTTCTTGCTGTTGTTGTTTGTTTGCCTTTGTGCAAAGATAAGGCGTTTCCGAATAATGAGAAGAAGCTAAACGACGAAAGCGATTTTTGACGGTTTACATTAATTCACTTTTTCTGAAAACACAGTCAATGATCCTCTTAAAGAAACAATAAAAAGTCAATAATTAGTCATTTTTGTTTAAAAGTTAATAATTTTTAAAATCTTGCTTAAAGATACGGAGTGTAGTACCATTCACTAATCCAACAAATTAAGAGAATTGATTGTTTAAACATAAACATTGTTTAAGAACAATTTTGTATGTTTGGATACGAGAATTGAGAATTGAGAATTGATTCTAGAGTGCGTTTCGTGGGGACACGAGTTGTTACATGTGACCCATACTTATTTATTTCTATAAAATATTATTACATTCTTAATTTTTTATTGTTATCCCCACAACTTTATATATATTTGTTTATTCATAATATGATATAGACTACTACTATTATATGTTTAAACGTGTCTCAGTTTTGGGTTTGCTTTTTTTTACTTATTGAGGTAATATCGAGATTAGTGACTGACATAAGTGAAAAACCATTTTTTTTCAGATTCATAAAGTTCATAAATATTAATTTGGATTCAACCTGTTTCAGAGTAGTGGCAGACATTAATGGGATACTTCTGCTTTGTATTGTGTTAACCTATTTCAGATTTAAAATTTATTCAAGGATCCCCGTGAAACACTTTCGTCATGACTATTTGATAATCATTACTTTATTACAATATCACTTCATTATTTTATCTTTAATTTTACCACAGGTGATCCTAACATATTCTTGTTGAGTCAAGATCTACAGGTAAGGCTCGCATGTCTATTAATAAATTTTTTGGGTCATTCTTACTTCCATTGGTTTGAGATTTTATAGGTACGTAGGTTGGAGTATTTGCAAAGATTTTCTAAAACTCAAGTAAGATATGTGTGTTATATAATAAATGCAGTAATAATTAATGAACAACCCATATATAATAAATTGTGCTCTTTTTATGATGTAAGGTGTAAAAAGTGGTGAGAGTTGAATTTAATGTGAATGAGTTTTTATTGTTTATTAAATTCATTGTGATTGTGTTTATGTTGTTTATTAAATACCTTGTTAATGGGTTTTTCTTATTCATTGTGAATGATTTTGTGTTTCTTATTGAATACATTTTAATAAGTTTCTGTTGTTTATTAAATTCATTTCTTGTTGTAATTAAAAATCTATGTTTAACACATTTTTATATCTCAATCTCATTTAGTTATTTTAAATTAAATTTTAACTAAAGCAACATTTTAAATACAAAAACAAATTAAAGAAGTTAAACGAGAATTCATCGTAACTTCACCTTTATCCTTTTTCATTCTTGGATAAAACTTAATAATTTTAAAATTTTATTCTGGGTCAATTTTCACATCAACATTAAACTAAAGAAAATAACAGTCACATGCATAGTTAACAGATAAATTTAAAGATAGGGACATGATTTAAAATTTTTTAAATTTTGAAGACTCAATAGATCACAAAAATTTAATAAAAATAAATCTAAAGTAATAGTTAGGAAACATGACTAATAAGTTATGTTTTATTTTATCTATTAATTGTTAGTATTAAGTTATAAGAGGTATTGAATCCACAACATTTCTCCTCCTATTCCTTTTAAAAACTAACAGCAAATTCCTAAATATTATAACGAAGAGTTAAACTTAAAACCTCACTTTATTTTCCAATTTTATTATTAAATCAATCTTATAATTTTACTTAATGATTTGTGGTAGTACGTCGCTTATATAATACTTAATAATCATAATTTAACCAATGATTTTAAAATTATTTTAATTTAATTAATAATTATAAAATTAAGGTTTTAAGGAGATAACTTTGGTTTCTTGTTGGAGTGGTGTGTGTGAATAGAAGAATTGAGGAAAGGTAATCAAAGAAAGTGATGACATGTGGTGTGAGGACATGATTTGATGGCACAAACAATTTTATAGTTTCAAGATTTAGTATCATTAACTATAATTTTGTTAGATTTAATTATTGTTGCATCTTGGATTTGGTTTTTGATTAATTCGTACCGTATTATTAATTATGATTAAATTTTTTAAAAAATCAAATCACCTATCCTGTGATTAGAGAACACTGAAAGTCTCGTACTTGACATATAGGTCCAGTAAGGTACAGTCTACTTAATGTTTTGTTTGATAGTAATAAAATAAAATAGGAAGAAAAAAATTTGAAAGAGATCTTGATTAGTATGAAATACATTAAAAAAATAAGTTTGAAACTAGTTTTCTTACAAATGTTTTTTTCTGATATTTTTTATATAAAATTTTCATTTTTATAATTTTTTTCTCTATCAAATGTACTTAAAATAACACTTTAAATAATAAAATAAAGTATCTTAAATAACATTTAGATTAAAAATAAAATTAGGAATGAATTTTTTTAAAAATTATTAATCAAAAATATTTTTTTTTATAATTTATCAAGGGTATTCAGTTGAACTTTCGAAAAAAACGAAAAAGTGTCAAGATAGTATCTTCGACAAAAACACTCTTAAAGTCTAATTCTAAAATGCAAAAGAAAAGATAACATGCTAAGTGCTAAGCATTTCCATAAGTCTAGAAAATACCATGAGTTAAAAATGTTAATTCGTCCAACGATGAAGATTTTACTCAACGCTTGGTTTCTTTATAAAAGATTAATTGTTAAACACTTTGTTATTTTGAGCAAACTTTAAATGATATTAAATGTTTAACGTTTAAAAACAACAAAAGTAATAAGATATAAGACATATTTGTTGCATGCACAATCTACTATATTATTTCCAGATAACCTACTATACATGCATCCACATACTTCATTTAAAAATACGAAGTGGATGTTAGAGACAAAAGAAATATTCACGGAATGTTTTTCACTTAAAGTTGTGTCTAAAAGGAAGTACAACCTACTTTAAGCAAAGAACTGAAAAAACAAGTCTACTCTAATAAGTTGACTTTAACCAACAATTACACAAAGAAAGAGAAGACACAAGAATCAAGGCTAAGAGCTGAGTCTAACAAACATTTTTCCAAGGGCCTATATATGGAAAATCATTCAGATAAAGAATTAAGATGATAACATACACCGAAAATATTCATCTTGAGAAAAGTATTCAAAAGAAAAACACAGAAAAGCTCAAGAAAAAAGAAAACATCTGAGCAGAAGAAGAGAAAAAAAAAGTCTAGCAATACTCTCAAGCTTCATTGCAATATTTGCTTATTGTTGTAAGAAAGAGAGAAAGAGAGAAAGAGAAAAGAGAGAAACACCTGCGAGTGTTTAGAATGCATTGTATAGTAATTACATCCTCTCAGTGAGAGTAATAGTTTGAACGACTTGTAAGCAATCATTGATTGCAGTTCTGAAGAGAATTAAAACATATGTTGAACTCTATGGAGTTAAGGAAATTTAGGCAAGTTTGTTTAGTACCAGGAGTGATGCGAATACTTATCCATTTTAGGCTACAGGAAATTATTCGCTGATTGAGTAGACCATGAGTGGTGCAAATATTAAATTGTAATCTTGTTGAAGATTATAGTGGAATCCTCTGTAAAGGAGACTAGGTGTAACTCAGTTAGAGTAATCCAGTATAAAAATACATGTGCAATTGTTGTTCATCTTTTTGTCTAAACGTTTTTCTTATAAAATCTGTAGCTGTGTTTTTATTTCCACATACAAGAAACTTCCGCACTAAACGATTCTTATTCAACTAAGGAAATTCTTATAAACACTACAGTATATGTTTTGAATAACACGTTGAAACCAACTATCATTCATAATCATTTACAAGGTCGAACGTTTAACTATTCATTTGTTAAATCCAAAACTCGACAAACATGTTATATTAGAGGGGTTGCAAAAAGAATTTTTCCATAAACACTATTCAACCCCCCCTCGCCCCTATGTACTTCAAAAGAATAGAAATGATTAGAAATATTAATATTTAATTGAGAATGTACCTTGGTTAAATTTATTATGATTAATCTACAAAGTTTTTATTTTTAATTGAGAATGTACTTTGGTTTTGTTTTACTAATTTATAAGAATTAATTTGTTAAGAATCAATTTTGTGTTTGAGGAATTTCATTGGGAAATTTGTGAAACCGATGGGAGAACACTTTAGGTATGGAAAGATGAGGTACTTAAATTGTCCATTGAGACACATATATGTTTCCTAGAAGTCTACCAACAAACTTTCAACTTGTTTCTTTTAAAAAAAAACTCTTTCAAAAATACAAAATAATTTTTCATATAAAAATAATCAACAATGTGATTTTTAAATATATTACGATTACTATCCACAACAACCACATGACTCATATGGTTATCAACAAGTTATCACATCTACTACTGCACTTGATATAAGTAAGTTGACTATACATCAACTAAATGATCTCAAATTAGAAATTCTCTTGAAGATATGAGTTAAGCAGAATATTGAATTGAAGAAAATGATTAGGGAATTGAATCAAAGGTTGGACAAAATTGAAGCTAATTTTACTAAAAGATTAAATCAACAACTAACTATAGAATCACATTGTGTTGATATATCTACTGATGGACATACAAATTTTACTAAAGGTGTTATTGAATTTGTTAATGATGAAGTAGCAGAGTCACCTACTTCAAGTGTAGATTTTTGCTCAATAGATGAGATTATGAGGATTATTAATGATCCTATTAACCATTCTAATGCACTTGATGATGTTGAAATTGAGTTGAAGTGAAATGCTCCACAGGTCAAGTTTGTTGACGTGAACAATGAAAATAAATTTTCAATGGTGATATTTGTTGACTTAGCTGTAGAACGAAAAGAAAGGTTGCTATAACAAAAAAATAGATTAGACTTAAAATCATTTGATATCATTATTGATAAAAATTTAAAGATGCATGCATGTTTATTTTTTGTTTTTAGCATAAATAGAAAAATTGCTAACCTCCACAATAATCAAGGACAAAACATACAAGCAAAAATAACAGTTTGCAGTACATGCATTAATGAGCATTTAATGTTTTAAGCGTTTATAAAAATTAAATATAATTTCTCATTCAAAAACATTTTATCATATGTCATGTCAATAATAAATGTATTTGATTTAGTTCAACGTTCAAATATTGACAGATGATACAAAGTGTTTATATGCTTGTGAATGAAAAACATTTTTAAGATTTGTGTTTTTTGGTGCGTTTTTCATTAGATTGTTTCTTCTATAAGACATTTCTATTGATAACATATTTAAGACTACATTTCATTGTTCAAAGCTTATATTCATTAGACAATATCTTTGTTTTAGCTCTTTTTCTCTCATTAACATTGATTGAATATACAATGTTTAAGCTTTCAGTGTTTTGTTCTTATCAAGGATAGATATGTTAGTTTCAATACATGAAAACTTATCCTAATATGTTTGCATGTCTTCCTTAGACGATGCTTGTTGAAATTTATCTTTGTAAAACATATTTGTGCTTAATATCTTTTCACCTTTATTATTTTACAAGATTCTCTTAGACACTTTTTCACTCATCACTTTGTGAATGTGTTTATGTTTTAAGTACAATGTCTCACAATTTTATGTAGGATTTTCCTACTAATCAGACGTTTTTATTTTGTGATATCGTTTTAACTCATTTCTTTCTCTAAACCAATACCTTTTCAGAATGTTTTTCTTCTTCATCATTAAAGCCTATTGTTTTAGAATGTGTTCTTCTGAACTCTTCTTATGTTAATAAGACATTTTCACTTGATATTCCTTGTAGACCGGGAAAATATTGTTTGTTTAGATCCCTTATGATAAGACTTTCTAGATAAGTGTTTAAACGCTTTTAAGCTTAAGTCTTCTTAGACTTTCATTATTTTTACTAGACCTTTTTAGATGATTTAAGCCTAATTATTTTGGTTTCTACCTCTTGGTCGAACAATCATCTGCATGGTTCTGTTTGATAGATGTTGTTGATGGATATTGTCTATTGCCTAATGTTCAAACTCTCTCCTTGTGATCAGTGAGAGATATATCTATGTTTTCTTTTTGATGCATTTATGTTCTTTTTTCTCATACACCTATTTCCTACAAGGTTTTTTTTTATCAATTTATTGTTTAAGTTTGTTTTCTTAAAGTAAGCATTTCTTGTATAAGAGTAAATTAAGCATTTAATCAGCATATTTAACATAGCATTTATGTATGTATCAGAGCAATACTTAATTGAGAACAATTTAACAATAGTATGTTAGTTTTATCCAACATGTAAGATGATGTATAACTTCCGTAAGTTGTACATAAACATTGAAAACATACTTTCTAATAATATAGCAATTTTAGAGCGTTTAATCATATATCATCAACAATTTCATTTTCTCAGTTAATTTTAATATATTAGATCAAGAAATATTAGAGCAACATATACATAATATATAGTAAGGTAAAGTCACTTGAAGCGAAAATAATAAAATAAAAAACATTATCACCACGTTAAATGTAAGATATTTTGAACAACCTACACTTTTTTCATATATTTAATTTTTTGATATTTCATTACAATAACATATACTCTGATAAATAAATAAATATAATAAATTATATTTTTTATTTTAACAACATATAGCCTGAGAAATAATAACGTATGGTATAGAGTATACATTAAACTATATATTATAATAAATAACAAGCATATGGTGTAAATCATACGCATAATCATGAATAACATTCAAAATGATTAATTTGGTTTGATTGAAAATAAAGAACAATTGAATATTAATATATTAGGTTTGTTATGTGGTGCTTAATTTCTTTATTTTAACCTAATATATTAATATATTACTAAAAAATTTCATATTTCCTACATTTTTCTTGCGAGTTTGTAACAATTTTTTTAAGAAAAATACATATTTTTTTTCTAAGAATTTTAATTAGCGCATAGTTTTTTTATGGATAATTATTTTTATATAAATATATATAATTCACAAGCATTTTCTACACAACTACAAAATATGATGTGAAAATGTTTTGTACAAAATACTTTTTAAAAAAAATGGTTGTTATTTCTTACAAATTATTTTTCGTAACAAAATTTGTTAGTATTTCCTTCGAAAAAATTTCAAAACAAAATTGACAGGAAATATATTTTTCTTTTAATAGTGATATAAATAAAATTTTCTTAAAATTTGTTAATAAAAAAATCAATGTATAAATAAAATTTTATTAATATAAATAATTTTTTCTTAAAATTTGTCAGTAAAAAGGAACCAATGTATAAAGAAAAATACCACATGTATAAAAAAATTAAATAAAAAAAATCGGTATTCTTCTTCAACAATATATTCTCTGACCCGTTTGAATATTGTTCTTAATTAGTGAAAAAAAAGTAAAATGAATTATATCTGATTGATAAAATAAGATTAATGCCTAAATTATTTAAAAAAGTGATCTCATTAAAGTATTATTTTAAATGTTGAGCAAAGCAATGTTATTTTTTAAAAAATATTTGTGTTTAAACCTATGATGATTCTTACAATTATTGGTGAAGAGGTTAAATGATTTGAAGATTAAAGAGAGGATATTATGTATATTTTTTATTTAAAGGTTTGAAAAGATTGGAAAAGGAAAATGTAGTGAATTTGAATTGGTGATGAAAAAGTAATATGATTATGCAATGATAGGTGGGTGGCTTTCTGACATTACCTAACAATAGCCAAATGCTTTCATCTTAACCTGGAATGAAGTGGACATGCCCAACCATTTATTTCACTCTCTCAACCAACCCTTTCACATCTATCATTCATTTGCTTCGTAACATTCAAAACAAGAGAGTTAAAAATAAATTTGTTAAGTGGCTTAATCAATTAAGAAATAAAAATAAAAATTGATAAATAAAGAAAAAAGAGAAAAGTGAAAAGAATTAATTTAATAAAATATTAAAGGTCATATTTATAATTTTGAAAGTGTAAAATGAAAGAAGAGAAGGTCAAAAAAACACTTATTATTTTATACTTTTAAGCATTATCATTTTTTTCTAAAAGGTTGAAATGATGGATAATTTTGGGTTATTTGAATGAAAAGTGTATTTATTATGCAAACCTAACGAATTGGCAAAGAGTGAATTGTTATTAATTAGTGGAAAACACAATTATGAATGCAAGGTGATTGTCGTCTACAGAGGGGAAATCCAAATGATTCGAATCAATTCAGGGGCCGTAGGTAGGTTCTCTCATCAGCTACACTTATTTACACTGCTTTCAATTCTTTAATAATTTTTTGTTTTATAAAATATTTTATTAAGGATGTTCAACTTTTAAAGGTTATGCTTATTATTTATATTTTTATTTCATACCCTCGTATTAGAAAATTTATAAGAGAAAATGTATTATTATAATATTTTTATGATTTAATTCAACTATCACACCCTCTTCCAAGAGTGTTGGAGGTCAAACTTCACATCACTATAAAAAATGTCAAAAAAAGTTGGAACTAGTAAAATCGTGTCAGTACAACCTTTATTTTTTTACAAATCTTTTGTTTGACAAGTAGATTAAGGAGTGAAAATGAAGAAAGAAGTTCAAAAATGAAAAGTTGAATATTTTGAATCAAGAAAAAGTTAATGGACATAAGATAAATAAGTGCAAATGATTCAGTTTCATTTTACTTTTTAGTTACTTTTCTTTAATTTAAATAATATTTTTATTTTTTCTCTTTTTTATTCTCTTGTTTTCCGTTCTTAGTCCAAACAAACTTACATGGCAAATAGTATTTAAGCAATTGAGATTGTGAGATTAGTTTAGTATAATGCAGTGGTTTAGTGAAATGTATAGTATATATTTAAGTACATCTTGATTATTTAGATTGAGATGTAATCAACCTAAGTATATTTGATCATAGCGATACCATATTGACCAAATTATTAGTGTTGGTGAAATGAGATTAAGTTAAGCAAAAGCTAGAACATGTTATCATAGTATTAAGCAAAGTTAATGAATGTAATAGTAAGGTGGATCAAGCTGATTTACCTAAAAGTCCATAAACATGATACAAATAGCACAATACACGAGGTAAATTAATTACATTTCATTTATTATGCATTTAATATTATCTAATGCACTTGACTGACTTAAGCGTCAAAATATCTTTCACAGACCTATCTCAGTTTTCGGCTTTAAGGAGATGAGTGCCTGGAACATCCCGACCTAAAGGTATGTAGGTTTAGCTTGGAGTATACATGAATAGTCAAAGGATATCTTTATATAGTATATTAGGTCTTTTAAGAACATGTAAAAACCTCTCACAAGGTTATATTAAGAGAAAATTAAATAGAATTTCAAGACTTTTTCGTAGATCTTTAAATAATTAAATAAAATTTCAATGACACAACAAATTTATGTATTCATCAATAATCCTTTGACGATGTCTACTTCTTCTTTAAGTTAACATTCAAGACATTCTTCTAATAAAAGAACATATAATTACAAGAAATGAGTATATAAATTCCTCTTTATTATGAAAAGTACATAAATTGTTCTTAATTATATAAACGAGTATATTCCTTCTTAATCTTCTTCCTGAAATTAAGAACTCAAATACTTTTACCATCATTTTTACCGTTATTTTTTAGTAAGAAATAAAACATATTTGTTCTAAGAAACATCATTCTAAAAAATAATGTGTTGATGATTTTCTCATAAATAGATAATTTTACAAAGTGATGATATAAAAGTTTTGCACACCCTCGTAATAATAAGTATACCTACAAAGCTTTGAAGAATGCCATAAAATGATATAATTACAAGCTTTTATTATATAAATAAAATTTAGACAAAAAATATATTATTATTGATGAGTGAATATTTATGTTCTCATTTAGCCTTTAATCTTAGATTATTAATTGATTTTTGTATTTTAAAAGAATATTTTAATCAAGATTTGTTGGGTTTATTGACTATGAGATACAAAAACATGATGAAATAGTATTTTAGTTGCATAAATATTTTTTGGATATTTTGAGATGTGTTAGTGCAACTACAACTAAGTTAAGTTTATTGAGGTGTGAAAATAAATTCGTTAAAGTTCCATGACACCTTAAAGATAAATCTAAGAATATAAAATAATAAGACCAGAAGAAGTCAAACCAAACATTGCATGAAGAAAACAAGAATAATATGAAAAAGTGGAGAAATTTTGCTAAGCCAAGAACAACGAATAGACAACAAAAATTGAATCTTATGTTTTTTTTTCTATTTTTTTACAAGATGAGCTTTGATAATTGATAAATGTTTATGATAAAAGATAATTTGAGAAAAATTTATCTTAAGATATTTTATTTGATATTGTTAAATAATTACCTTATTTAACTATATTAGTAAATATCAAAATAAAATATTTGTCACATCTTTTTAATCTAGCAATTATCTTCTTAAATACTTTTATATTTCCACAACAATCAAATATATCTTAAAGATATTGGATTATTTAGAAGAAAATTGGAGTAAATTACATTATCATAAAGAAGATTTTTTTTAAAGCAATATTGTTTAGAGAATAGACCATCTAAGCAACTCAGGTTTTGAGGTTTAAAAAAAAATATTAAATGAAATATTGTTGTATCTGAAAAGTTGTTTAAAATAGTACCGTCTAATGAAGATAACATCTGAAGCCAAGATAATAAAATGTTTTCTAAACCAAGCTATCTAAATGAATTAAGAAAATCATAAACCACGTATGATAGAAAGTATCTCTTTGAAATTATCTAATAAACTATATTAGCATAACAAGCTAACGTGTTATGAAAATAAAAGTCTATCTCTTATATAACACTAAAGCAAAAAGAAATTTTTATCAATACAAGTTTTATATCAAACAAAACTTGCTAAAGAAAACATCGTCTTATAAATGATTGTTAAATGTTATAGCCTTTGAAAAGAATCTTATGTTTATACGATATGATGTTTATACATGTTGTATGTCTAACTGAATGATGCATTTATGAATGAAATGACAAATGATAAAATGTCTTAAACAAGCTACATTGTCTAACATTTATCAATGTTCAAAACACTTAATGCATGTTCAAAAAAGTACTTTGATGCTTGTATACTTTGTTTCTTGATATTTGTGCAGATCAATAAAGTAGAAAGATATACTCATAATCACTACACCTTAGAAAAAGACATTGTGAGAGAATAAGAAAATTCTAGGAATGTTTCCCTTGAAGCCCTTTATTCAGTCCCATCGTACAAGCTCAGTTTCGATTAAGGTTATGAGAAAAAGCTTTGAACCCTACAAAGTAGATTAAAGTTTGACTTCACATCTAAAGGCTACTTGCTCTCCTTATGTCAACTTCCATGTCTAACGGTCATCTTTCAAAACAAGCTACATATAGAAGAAAACTTGAAGAGAAAAAGATTAGGATAACGCAAGAAAGATAACATAATAAGAATAGCAACATGAAAATAGAATAGAGAGAAAAGCTTGTTGTGCTCTTATATCATCTAAAGCTCAATATCTTTTGAGAGAAAAGACTTAGCAAACACATAACACTTCATATTGTTTATATCCTCTCCTTGAGAGTTATCACCTGTATATGTGATCTTAACATTGTTTGTGCTCTAAATTCTGAAAAACACTAGAAAAGGGGGTGGGGTGAATAGTGTTAATGGAAAAATTATTTTCGCAACCCTTCTAATACAGCACGTTTGTCGAGTTTTGGATTTATCAAATGAATGCCTAAATGCTCGACTTTGTAAATGATTATAAAAGATACTTGCTTTTAACGTGCTATTTAGAACGTATTTGCACCACTCCTGGTACTAGACAACCTTGCCTAGATTTTCTGAACTCAAATGAGTTCAACAAGTGTTTTAATTCTCTTCAGAATTACAATCAACGATTGCTTACAATTTGTTCAGACTATCACTCTCGTAGAAAGGATATGAATACAATGCAATGCAGTCTAAACACTCGCAAGTGTTTCTCTCTTTTCTCTTTCTCTCTTTCTTACAACAATAAGTCAATATTACAATGAAGCTCGAGAGTAATTCTTGACTTCTTTTCTCTTTTTCTGCTTGAATGTTTTTTTTATGAGCTCTTTCTGTGCTTTTCTTTTGAACGCTTCTCTAAAGATGAAAAATTATGTTGTATGTTATCCTCTTGATTCTTTATCTGAATAATCTTTTATATATAGGCCCTTAGAGAAATGTCTGTTAGACTCAACTCTTGGCCTTAATTCTTGTGTCTTCTCTTTCTTCGTGTACAACAGTCATTGGTTAAAGTCAACTTGTCAGAGTAGACTTGTTTTTTCAGTTCTTTGCTTGAAGTAGGTTGTACTTCCTTTTAACACAGCTTCAAGTGAAGAACATTCCATGAATATCTCTTTTGTCTCTAACGTCCACTTCTGATTTTAAAATGAAGTATGTGGATGTGTGTAGAGTAGGTTATCTACAAATAATATAATAGATTGTGCATGCAGCAAATATGTCTTATCTCTTATCATTTTTTTTGAACGTTAAGCATTTAATGTCATTTAATGCTTGCTTAGAACAATAAAGTGTTTTTCATTTCCTACAGTTAAGGTAGCGTTTAACAACTAGGTTTTTTTTCTAAAGATACCAAGCGTTGAGAAAGAACTTCATCGTTGAACGAAGTAGTAGTTTTAGCTCATGGTATCGTTTAAACTGATGTAAACACTTTTTGTTATTTTGCATTTTCATAACAACAACATTTAACATGTCATGTTTTCTTTTGCATTTTAGGTTTTAGTCTTTTAGAGTGTTTTTGTCGAAGACACTATCTTGACGCTTTTTTGTTTTCCCGACAGTTCAACTGAATACCCATTGGGTATAGTAAGGTTACGCGTTTAGCGAAACTCTCTTAGACGCTTTGACTTATCAAACGTTTAGCACTGCGTCTGGGTATTTGATTTAGTTGTTTTTATGTTTTCTTCAATCCTAAAGGTTTTCCTAAGGTTTTTCTACGTTGGGGATTGTTGAGCCTATGTTTTATGTTTCATCCTATGATCTTTTTAAATTTTTATTTCGTTTAATGTTATTTGGTTAAACTTCAAAACATGAGAGCATTTAGACGTATAGACGATTTTGTCTCAACAAAGGCTTATGTTGTGATCTTTTCTTTGAATGAAATATGAATTATTTTTATGATCTTGTATGTTCTAAAAAGAAAGCAACCATGAATTTATATTGTGAACCAAATTGTTGTTTGTACATTTATTAGTTAAATTTCAAACTTGTTTGAGGGCAAACAAGGTTTGAAGTTGCCGTATATCTTTTTACAAATGTATTTCTTTCTATCTTTTGTTCTTTAATCTTTTATTTATAATTATCTTCTTTATTATTTTGATTTTACTAACCGTTTTGTATAGTTTTTATAAGACTAATTTGTTAAGAATAAATTCTTTATTCGTTAGGAGACGACTCAAGGTTGAATTTACTCTTTCAATTTTGTTGGCTACTATCTTATCAATACTAAAGTTGTTATAGTTAGTAGTATTAATTTGATCTTGTCAACAACAGTGTATCAGGTGTCAATTGTTCTTACAGTGTCGAACGTATATCCTGCAAAGACTCCAAAAGCACCTCAACACTTCAAGCCTTCAACCTGAGGAGTATTCGTTCTCTCTAAAGCGGATGGAGGTTGTGCCGATCGAAGACACTTCGACGTCCAAATCAACTAACAATAAATGTGGTAATTAATGAACGTAAATCACATACCTCATAAAATAAACTATTTATATTATTATTCATGGACTCTTACCAATATGGGCTTTGACCACTTAGCCCAATAAATTGCTAATCTCAAGTTATGGTAGTCAGTGAATGATAGATAGTTGATGTGATGTCATCCTGGTCTAATAGATACAAGTCAAGTATATGTTTACTTAATAGGCTAACATGTATTCAACTACAAGCATGTTTTATACTACTGTGATTTAGGAGGCATTGGACATATACAATACACTTTAAATGGGAGGTGAACTTTTCTTCTTAGTCTTTGAACTATAAAACTAATAAACAATGCAAGTATCCATGACAAATGAATTATCTTAATCATATTTTTATATGAATTTCTCGTGCTTTTAATTGATTTTAAGATGAATTTATTTCTTATGGTTTTTTTTTAATATTGTTAACATTGTTAAAATAATGTTTCTTTATATGAAAATATGTTACGTTAATGTTAATTTGAGAATTCCATATTATCAAATATATATTAATATGAAAACAAATTAATGTGATTTTAATTAGTTAAAAGTCACCACTAATTGTTTGTAACCAAATATGGGTTGTCTAGGAATAGGTTGGATAATCATATAAGGTCGTAATAATTCATTTAATTTAATCACTTAATTATATTAAGATCCAATGAAGAATGATTTGGTGTTGGGTGAGTTTAAAAGTCTAAACAAGAACTTAAAGTTATGTTTAGACAATTGGGAAATGTAACAAAATTGAGATATTAGTGTGTTTTATGACATTAAAACTAAAAAATGGAGAAAATGTTGTAGTAGATGAATATGCATATATTATAAGAAGCATGGGAAAGGTAAGAGCGTGAGATGTTGGGAGTAGAGAGACAATAAAGGCTTAACTTCCATACTCATAAAGTGATATAAGATCTCACTCTATCTTCTTCCATTCTCACACCACCCAACTCCTCTTTTCTTTAATACTCTCACTCTCTCACCTAAGCTATTTATTGCCTCCTTCTTTCAACCCCATGTTTTTTTTTCTTTTTAAACACTTTTCTCCAAAAATTACATTATTATTATTATTATTATTTTACAAAGTCTTTCATGCTTTCTTGTAACTTCAAATTTATGTACATGTAATTTCATGCTTTCAGCAACTTGTTTTTGTTCATAACATTTTACGTTTAGGACGAATGGTTTGTTTCAACAAATTCGACTAAGGTCTGATCCTACATATAGTATTTTGAAGATCTTGTCCCTTGGATGTTTTTTCATATAGTTGAAAACATGTATCACTGTCAATGCTCATCAAATTGAATAAAACTCGGGGTTCTGATTTAAATAATCACATGTCAAAAAATTAAAACTTAACCAATGCTAAATATTTTAACATTGTATGCACACTGACGAAAGGGTTCTTAATTTTGAATACATGATACCTATTCTATGTCTGTGCCGAAATTGTTTGAATAAACCTATGGTTTAAAGTAATATCCAATGATAAATTTGTATCAAATAATGGTTGGGAAGGCAAGTGAGTCTAAGTCCCACATTGAATAGAAATGAGAAAGTATAACATTATATAAAGATGAAAGACTCATTAATCTATTGTCTTAAAGTTTTAGGTAGAGAGTGGTGTTAATTCCTTATATGGTTGAGCTCATATCTTATTGGTGTTTGTATCTCCCCCCAGTGTCTCACTTGTTTCACTCTACACTTTCCAATTGACAGTTATGCCTTTCATTTAATAAAATATGAAAAAGTGTAATGATGGACCTTCATCCCTTCCAATGATAAAATGAAACTCTTTTCAATCATAAGATAAAAAACTATAAATATACCACTTTTAAATATAAAGTCCTGTTTAGTTACATTTTTTGACATAGCAAATAGTTCAATGGTCATGTTGTCAATTAATTACCGTATTGATGTGAGTTTCAACATGACAATTGTTTTATATGGTGAATGAGTGATTTGTTTTATATTTAATGTACAATATATATTTTTGTGTATAGAAACGTCAATGAGAATTTACATCTGTATAAGTAAAAGATGTAATGCATAGTTGGATTACAAAAAGTAATAATGTATGATCTAAATCATATTTTGCAGTTGATGAGAGACAAATATTGTCAAATGATACTCTGATGTCAAGGTTTGATAATGATATTGTGTGCAACAGAGGCAATTGAAGAGTGGTAATTTTGTTGTAAAAACTTTGGAAGGGAGCCATCGTGTTAATGTCAGAGGAGACTTGCCGACGACTCTACCAACATACATAGACATGGACTCGTGGAGTTGTAGTCAATATGGATAGCAAATATTTTCAAACTTTGGACAACATGTTATGCAATTTTAGGGAAGATTAGAAAGAGCAATACTACGTAGTAGGTACCAACTACTAAAGGAGCAAATATTGGATTACATAGGTCATAGGTCCATAGGTCCAGCTTCTCTTTCTCTTCTTTTCTGGAAGAATAGGGTACAACATTTTTTGTGTTGCTCCACAACAGCTCAACACTTCGAACGTGTCTTTCGTTCCTTGTGTGTTTTAGTTATTTCATATCAATTAAGATGATAACAGTTTCATTATTTCAGTGCACCTTGCTTGTATCTCAGCTTTATTCATATTTTTTAAGTTGGCATGTTGCAATCGACATAAGAAATTCGATGAATCCCAGCATTAATAGACTCTTTTGTTAGTTTGGAAAAATATTTTGATCGGGTCTGGTCTCAGACCTGCGAATCTGGCTTGCAAAATTTGAATATATTTATCAACTACTAATATATTATTCTGCGGGGTGGCATATATTGAAAAAGGTATACATATTCATTCTTATGTGGTTCTATAGCATGGTTTCTATTAATATAATTTGAATTTGAATTTTATAAATATTAAACTTTGAAACCTTTTTCTTTTGAAAATTACAGCATGTTTTAATTAAATGCAGCAACAGAAAAAAAAAGTTGAATTATCACAATACATATAGATCCACACTTCAAGAATTTATGACATGAAATTTGCACTGCTTTTAAAGCAATCAAATTGTAATGTTTGTAATTGAACATTGATTCAACTTGCAAGCTTACAACAAAATTAAAATGCACTACAAACTTTCAAGATTGAACTAGAACAGATTTTAGCTAATTCAGAAGTATAAAAGTTTGAATTGCAATAACATCTAAGCTGAAACAAGTGGCAAACCTTGTAAGGGAGGGAGGTAATCTCAACCTCCAATCCCATCGTCAAATCTATCTTTTGCAAAGCTTTTTCTTCTAGAACAAAATCAGGACTCAGTTATTAGTCATATCATTCATTCACGTACAAAATAAAAGTAATACAATAAGAAAAATCAGTACCTTATATAATGTATTATCTTGCAACCAGTGAAAATTGAACTCTTTAGACAGAGATTAAACATTAAAATTATACTTGATTTAAATATATTATTTTAAACCTCAAAATTATTAATTAGGATCTATCACTAACTAAAACCTTACTTGAAAACAAAATCTGGCCGTCAGATTTCAGTAGACGTATAGATTTATCAAAATATTGGACTTGGTGAATTCATTTCGGAAATCCATCCTTACGTTCTGTAGTTTGATTGATGTATACAGTTTAGATATCCACTCCTCCAAAATTAGCGTGAACCATGGAAAAGCCAAAAATGCGTGTAGTCCTCTCGTTTCTCCTTATTACAACATAATAAAATCGACAACCTTTGAAAGAGCCTTACACCCTCACGCCCTCAGATACTTGAGATTACGTGCAAAGCAAAAATAGTTCTTAAAAGTGCAGCTTCCAGCCATGAAGCAACCGTGCTCGATGATACTAGATTTGCTAAAGTAATGCACTGCATCACTCCTACCAACAGTTTTTTATTAAGAGAAAAAAACTAGCATGGTGTAAATGTGACATATATAACTCAGTCAGCCCAGAAAAAGAGTGACAAAAATCTCAAAAAGCTGCTGACCAAAATAATCGCATTAAATATAAAACATAAGCAACTGAACCAATGACAATGAGTCCTTATGGAAAACCATTTAATATAATCAAATAATGTAAATTACAATCGCACTGTATTCCACCACCACCACTCACCAAAACATTCATTGGCAGGGGAAAAAGAAGACCAAAAATGTAGGAGAAAGGCGGGGAAAGAGACAATGAAAACCCACCTAAAAAAAATAATGCACACAATGTACAAAATACACAACAATGAATAAAACAAAGGCAATCAAAACCAACGAATTTTCATCTGAATGAACCACTAGACTTGAGCGGTATCAAGTGTTTTTCCTGTCCTTGCCTGTGAGATTCGATTTGCATAAATGGTGACCAACTTCAACTGTGTGCTGTTAAGCCCTTCCAAATATGGCAAAAATGCTTTCCCAAGCATGATATAAATATCCACTAGACAGAAAACAACGGTCTGTACCACCCACCATTAACATAAATGAGAATAATGAAAGAGACCAGTTATGAAAATGGAGAAACTTATCTTGCAAAGTCATATTAATCTTATTTGATTCCTCTCAAGTAGAAGTGTACTTTGGAGAATAAAATACATATATAGCCATTGATTGGAATAGTTATGGCGATTTTAAAAGCTTAATAATTTATCACATGCTCAATTATTGATTTAAAAACTTGACACATACATATATATCATCACTGGGGAAGGGTTAAAAGCATGTTAATCACCTCTTTATACATTATTACTTTTTCATGTTGAAAACAACTAAACTAATGTTCAATATCCAGACCTAGAAAACAGCTTACTGACCAGATTTGCCACATGAAATAAATGTTATTGGTAAGTGCAATATTTGTGTGTAACTACAGTTAATTGAAGCGCGAATTGTATGCTTAAGAGTGTTGCAAGAGTAGAAGGTATAGAAATCCCGGAGGATTTTGTTAGAAGTTTGCTGTTGTCTCAAGAATACTAAGCAAAGCTATTTTTTTTTTTGCTGTCACCTGTCAATCATATAGGGTCCCAGGGTGTAGCTTTTCCTATCAACCTGTTGTATTTCGAACATAGATGCTTTCTCTCGGCTATTCTCATCATCAAAAGAGGTATTGTTGCTCTTCTCAAAAAAATAATAGTATAACTTGTTTGCTACAGTCTCTTTCTTGATTTGCATTGGCCAATTGTTCCGTGTAATGAATATTTGCATTGGCCAATTGTTTTTCGAAAAGGTACATGACATCCTCATTATATTTGTAACTTTTGAGAAATAATCTATTGTTCCTTTGATATGTATATTTTCACTGTCTTTTGTCTTTAGTTCATATTCCAAGAAATATAAATGAAGCACTTGTTCATCCTGAATAGTGACACCATGATTATTGAAATGGCATGATATTAGGTCCCTCGGAAAGGAAATTGGATGTCAATGGGTCTACATAGGCAAAGTAGGGCCCAATGGTCAACTGGATTGTCTTAAGGCTAGATAGGCAGTCAAGGTGTATACTAAAAAATATGGACTTCGTTATCGTAATACCTTTTTCTCTATGGTTAAGAATACTATTACATGATTCTTCCTGGCTATGTTAGTCGTTCACCATTGGCCTCTCATCAATCAAATATAAAAAATGTTTATCTCCATGGTGACTCAAAGGAGATCTATATGAACAACCTCTTGGCTTCATTACACAAGGGAGTGAGTTAGTCTGTAAACCAAATCAATTTCTCTGTGGGATCATCCAATCCCCCCAAGCTTGGTTTGGAAAATTTAGTCACATTGTGCAAATTTCAGACTAAAATGTAGTGAGCCAAATCATTCAATTTTCTTGTCACTTTTCCTATTAAATGTGTTTTACTTAATCATGTATGTTGATGACAGTTATTAAAAAAATCATACTGCCCAAAATTTCCCAGGTGGAAATACATTTATGCAACCATTTCCAAACTAAAGACCTCATATGCTTAAAATATTTTTTGGGTACTAAAGTGGCTCAATTAAAGGAAGGTATCATCTGGATATCTTCAAAGATATAGGAGTAATTGAATGTAGGTCAATTAATAGCCATGTGGACCATATCATAAGTCAGACAAAACAAGGAGAACCTTTTCTAGATCCAAAGAGAACTATAGAAGACGTGTTGAGAAGCTCATTTAACTCATGATTACTAGACCTGGAATATTTTTTTTTTTTTAATTGGAGTTGTTAGTCAATTTATGCAAGCCCCTTGTTTCGATCACATAATATTGTTGTTGAAGTATAATGTCTTTATTATTATTAATATTTATGTTAGGGTAGTGTTAGGGGCTTCCAGTCCTTTTACGTTTCATAACTACTGTCTCCCATAAATACAGTAGCAAGTTGTATCAAGTTTTCTAAGTGAAATATAAGACTTTTCATCTTCTCTCAACTCTTCAAGTTGGTATCAAGAGCCAGACCTTTGTGTCTTCCTGGTCTATGCGGCATCATCTCTCTGTCATTTCTGCCGTTCGCTGTCCGCCACCACCGTTGTTCGTCGTCACCGTCGCTGCCGTTGTCCGCCGCCGCCAAACGTCGCTTTCTCCGATGAAGTCAAGGGTTTGGTGCGCCTTGAGAAGCGCAACCCAACCCTGGTGGACCCGTCCTCCGAAGCCTCTGCACGAGTCGCCACGTGCCACTTCTTTCTGGCCAGTCTCGGCCGCGTGTTCCGCACGCGCCGCCTTCCCGGTGTCGGAGTTACACCGCGTCACTACAAATCGTCTCGTCGGGGCTTCTTGAGTGTGTTTTGGTTCTTGTTTCTCCGTTTCTTTGGCTTAGGCTCATACCTAGGGTTTCCTCCCTCACGTTTTTTGAAACCCTAAGTCCCATTTCTTCTCACAGTTTTAAAATGGGCTCTTCTACTGGAATTAATTCCTCTTTATCTGCTACCCCTATCATTACATCTGCAAAATTGAATTAGAAAAATTATTTATAATGGTCCTCTGCTGTGGAATTGTGGTTTCTTGGTCAAGGACACCATAATCACCTTGAACAAGATATTTCTATGGTCCCAGATGAAGAAAAATCTCAGTGGCAGAAAGTAGACTTTCAGTTATGTGCTGTTTTGTGGCAATCGGTTGAGCAAGAGGTTCTAGATATCTTGAGACCCTATAAGACATGTTCCTCTTTTTGGAAAAGGGCCCAAGATAGTTTTGCTAATGATGTACAACATCTTTTTAATGCAACCCAAAGAGCAACTTCTCTCAAACAAGTCAACCATGATATGGTTTCCCATATAGCAAAAGCTCGGGTTGCGGTAGAAGAGTTAAAGAACTTCTTTGTAGCTGATTCATTAGAAAATATCAACAAAAAGCTTGACAAGTTTTACATGGTCCTAATTTTGAAAAGTTTACACTCTGATTTTGATCATGTACGTGATCAAGTTTTAGTTGGTGATCAAATCTCGTCGATGGATGGCTTAGTTACTCGACTCCTTCGGGTACCTACATTGGTTAAAGACAAGAATTTAAGTGATGCTATTGAAAAATCAACAATGGTGACACCACGAGGAAGAGGAGGAGATAGGAGCAACCGAGGAGGACATAGTGGTCGAAGTGGACATCCTCAATGCTCATATTGTAAGAGAATGGGTCATACCCAAGATAAATGTTATTCCTTGCATGGCTTTTCAGACAAAGCTGCTCATGTGTCTAAATATGATAATTCAGAATCTAGAATTTTTTATGAAGAGTACCAAGAGTTTTTGAGGTACAAGTCTAAAAACTCTTCTAATCTTGGCCAGTCCTCCTCAATGTCAACAAATCTATCAACTGCCTGCATCTCTCAATCTGTGGAAGGTCATAGTCCATGGATTCTTGACTCGGGTGCCTCAGATCATATCTCTGGTAACATCCCTTCGTTTTCTTCCATGTACTCTCCGAAAACTCCTCATTTCATTACTGTTGCCAATGGATCCAAAGTTGCATCTCAGGGGATTAGCAAAGTTTCCCTATCTCCTTCACTAAAATTGAATTTTTTTTTTTGTATATTCCTCATTGTCCTTACAATTTAATCTCTGAGTCAATTGACTCGTTCCTTAAATTGTTTTGTAACCTTTTATGCTAATTCCTTTGTTATATAGGAACATGGTACGGGTCGTCTGATTGGAGAAGGACATGAGTCACGAGGACTTTATTTCTTAAAACCTAACTCCTCAGTTTCATGTTTCACAACTTCATCCCCAAAACTTTTGCATGATCGTTTGGGCCACCCAAGCTTATCCAAGTTGAAGATGATGGTTCCAAGTCTCAAACACATTCAAGTCTTAGATTGTGAGTCTTGCCAGCTAGGAAAACATGTTAGATCTTCCTATCCTAAAAAGTCTGAGACGCGATGTAATTTTGCCTTTTCAACTATTCACTCTGATATTTGGGGACCAAGTTGTGTTACTTCTTTTGGTTTTAATTATTTTGTAACATTCAATGATGAATTTTCTCAATGTACTTGGGTTTATTTAATGAAAGAGAGATCTGAACTTTTGGCAATATTTGTGTCTTTTTTTAATGAAATTAAGAACCAATTTGGGAAGACAATTAAAATCCTCAGAAGTGATAATGCTAAGGAATACTTTTCTGCAGCATTTTCTTCATTCTTATCTTCCCAAGGAATTTTACAACAGTCAACATGTCCCCACACTCCACAACAAAATGGCATTGCAGAGAGAAAGAATAGACATCTCATTGAAATTGCATGCTCCCTGATGTTGAATACTAATGTTCTTGTTCATCATTGGGGTGATGCAGTCCTTAGTACTTGTTTTGTGATCAATAGGATGCCTTCTTCCTCTCTTGAGAATAAAGTCCCTCACTCTATCATTTTTCCAAATGACCCTTTTTACCATGTCTCTCCTCGTATATTTGGGTGTACTTGTTTTGTTCATAATGTTTCTCCAGGTCTTGATAAACTCTCTGCAAAAGCTATTAAGTGTGTCTTTGTGGGATACTCTCGCCTTCAGAAAGGGTATAAATTTTATTCTCCCTCAACCAAGAGATATTATATGTCTGCTGATGTCACATTCTTTGAGGATACACCTTTTTTGTTGTCTCCCATGGAGTACCGTTTATCTGTTCAACAAATGTTTCCTCTGCCATCATGTGATCCCTTGGTTACTCCTGCTTCTTTACCTCAAACTCAAAATGCAAATGACATTGTTCCTCCACCTCTTCTTACATATCAGCGTCGGACACAATCTCAAACTCAGAACACTGAAGATCCTCGAGACTCAGATCCTCCTTCATCAGATTCCATAACCATGGATCCTTCATCCTCCTCAACCTCTCTTGACTTAGATAATAATTTGCCTATTGCCCTTCGGAAAGGTATTCGCTCTACTCGTAATCCTTATCCTGTTTATAATTTTTTGAGTTATCATCATTTGTCTCCTCCATATTTCTCTTTTGTTTCTTCCTTATCTTCCATTAAGGTTCCTAATAATGTTCATGAGGCACTTGGTCATCCTGGATGGCGACAAGCCATGATTGATGAAATGCAGGCACTTGAACACAATGGCACTTGGGACCTTGTTCCTCTTCCTCCTGGTAAGAAGCCTGTTGGTTGTAGATGGGTCTATGCTTTAAGGTTGGTCCTACTGGTGCAATCGACCGTCTCAAAGCTCATCTGGTAGCTAAGGGATATACTCAAGTCCTATGGCCTCGACTATTGTGATACCTTTTCTTCTGTGGCTAAAACCAGTATTGTTCGTATTTTGCTTGCTATGGCTGCCATTCGTCAATGGCCCCTTTACTAGTTGGACATTAAAAATGTCTTTCTTCATGGTGATCTAGAAGAAGAGATATACATGGAACAACCTCCTGGGTTTGTTGCTCACGGGGAGTCTGGGTTAGTTTGTAAATTACATCATTCCCTCTATGGCTTGAAGCAATCACCTTCTGCTTGGTTTGGTAAATTTAGTCGGGTTGTGCAGAATTTTGGATTGAAACGATGTGAGGCGGATCATTCAGTATTTTATAGTCACTCTTCTCCTAATAAATGTGTTTATCTTATGGTCTATGTTGATGATATTGTCATTACAGGAAATGACATCACTAGAATTGCTCAATTAAAGAATCATTTGTTCAACCACTTTCAGACCAAAGATCTAGGTCAGCTAAAATATTTCCTTGGTATTGAAGTGGCACAATTAAAGGAAGGCGTCATCAATTCACAAAGAAAATATGCTATTGATATTTTGGAGGAAACAGGCCTGACAAATTGCAAGCCCATTGATAGTCCTATGGACTCAAATCAAAAGTTAATGAAAGACCAACGTGAACTTTTCTCAGACCTAGAGAGATATAGAAGGCTTGTTGGAAAACTCATCTATCTTACCATAACAAGACCTGGTCTTTCCTATCCGGTAGGAGTTGTGAGTCAATTTATGCAAAATCCACATGTTGATCATTGGAATGCAGTGATTCGCATTCTCAGATATGTAAAAGGAAACCCAGGACAGGCATTATTGTATGAGGACAAGGGAAACACTCGAGTTGAGGGATATTGTGATGCAGATTGGGATGGTTGTCCAATTGACAGAAGATCTACCACAGGATATTGTGTTTTACTTGGAAGGAACCTTGTATCTTGGAAAAGTAAGAAACAAAGTGTTGTTGCTCGATCTAGTGCTGAAGCTGAGAATTGATCTATGGCTCTAACTACATGTGAACTTGTGTGGATTAGACAACTCCTTCAAGAGTTGAAATTTTGTGAAAATGAGCTGATGAAGTTGTACTGTGACAATCAAGCCGCCCTTCACATTGCCTCCAATCCAGTGTTTCATGAAAAAACAAAACACATAGAGATTGATTGTCATTTTATTAGAGAGAATTTATTGTCAAAGGATCTTGTTATTGAGTTTGTCAACTCTAATGAACAACTCGCAGACATTCTGACCAAATCTCTAAGGGGGCCTAGAATTCAATTTATATGTTCCAAGCTTGGTGCATATGATCTATATGCTCCAGCTTGAGGGGGAGTGTTGAAGTATAATGTCTTTATTATTATTAATATTTATGTTAGGGTTGTGTTAGGGGCTTCCAGCCCTTTTACTTTTCAAAACTATTGTCTCCTATAAATACAGTAGTAGGTTGTATCAGTTTTTATAAGTGAAATATAAGACTTTTCATCTTCTCTCAACTCTTCAAGTATTGTAATTCATATTCTCAAATACCAAAAGAAGGCTCCTAAGAAAAGGATTTTTTATAAACATTGTTAAGAAGTGGATTTTAAGACTAACTCAACCTTACAAAACCGACTTGTAAGATAAAATTTGCACCCACTTATACTTTAAACTCGCCTTATCGCAATGTAGGATCTCCAACACATCCCCTTTACACTAAGACATATACTTCTCAAGCATGGAACTAAACATAAATAGATGGTCCGGGTAGCATGATAAGTCCAACAAACTCTCACTAAGATAAGATCTAACTCATGACTCTGATACCATGTTAAAAAGTGGACTTTAAACCTAACTCAACCTTACAAAACCGACATATAAGGTGAGGTTTGCACCCACTTATATACTTTAAACTCATCTTATCTCTAGTCGATGTGAAATCTATAACAAACAGAAAATACAAAAATTTCTAGGCCATCTGATCTTGATTGGGACGGGTCCTCTATCTATAAAAGTTCCACTACGGGGTATTTGTATTTATTGGAAAGCAATTTTTTCCCTAGAAGATCAAGATACAAAATGTAGTTGCTCAATTTAGGCTAAATGTTGAGTAAAAGGCAATGGCTTCAATCACATGTAAACTTGTGGCTCAAACAACTTCCCCAGGAATTGAAATTTTGTGAGATTCATCAAATGAAGTTATATAGTGATAATCAAAGAGCACATCAAATTGTCTCTAATTTTGTGCCAAGAAAATCAAACACAGATTGAATATTCCGACCAAGTCTTTAAGAAGACCACAAATTGAATTCATAAGTTCCAAACTTGGTGAATACAATCTATATGTTCCAACTCGAGAAGTAGAGTTAGAAGAAGTTTGTTATTGTCTTTTAGAATACTTTGTAAAGCTGTATGTTTTTGCTATAGCCTATCAATCATATAGGGTCCTAGGGTGTAGGTTTTCTTATCAACCTTTTGTATTCCAGACTTGAATGGCTTTTTATATTTAATAGATCAGCTGAGAAGAGATGTCAAGCTTGATTCTTCTCTTAATTCATTATTCTAGACTGTTTTGATGTTTGCTATAGCTAGCATTTTGTAATTTTGTAATTATTCTCTCCTAGTAATAGGTTATTCACACTTCATTTATCAATCATTGCAGGGATGTTTGGAGTTTAATTTCGGCATTCTTCCACTTGAATGTGCACAAATAGATTACAATAACAAAATAGGAGAAGATATTTCTTCAAGCTAAGGATATATTAGTAACACCTTATACTCCCTACAAATATCCGTACCCAAGATATTTGACTTTGAGTACACCATTTAACTATTTTTGTCCCCACAATATATTTGGTTAAGCTCCACCACTGGCCATGCCCAAACCTGATACGGAGAAGATGATCATGTTTAGTGTGCATTGGCACACCAAAACTTAACATGGCCACACAAAGTGATAAGTAATCAATATTGAGGCGTTTAAGCTTGCATATTGCCGTGCCAGGTATAAGCATTGTCATCCCAACAACTATCTAAAAATTATAAATAGCTAGATTCAATCAAAACAAGGAATTTTTACTCCTGTGAGGATAGGGTTTGAGAAAATTGAAACTTGGGGAATCAAGTCTTGATTCTCAATTTCTAATGAAGTTCGTGACACTATATTCTCCCAACTTCACTTCTTTCTTCATGTGTAATTAGTTCTCAAGGTCAGGGGCTGCTGATGACTCCAAATCTATATTTCTTATAATTCGGATTCTCTTGCTTCTTGATTCCAGTTCTTTTCTTTCGATTCATGTGATTGCTTCTCCCTTAATGCTTCTATGGCTTTTGATCACCTATAGATACATTCTATATTCACTCATAATTTTGAAATTGGTTAGCGGATTGGAACTGGGACTAAAGCACCGTAGTCATTGATATTACTAGGAATTTTTTCAACAGCAAATATTCATTAAATATGTGAAAAGAAGGACAATTAATTCATGGATGCAAACAGAATATCTTAAGCACCTTGCGAACATCAGCACTCTGGTTTCCAAAAGCTTCAAACAAAGCAGGCAGAAAAGAGGGTAACTGAGCCATCAGTTCCTCTTGAGAGAGCCGCCCCACAAGCTGAAAAAGGGTATAATATGAAGTTAAATACGATTATGTTCCTGAAGCAAATTTAATTCTTGAACATAAACGGAAACTTCGTAAGTAGTACCCTCCAATATGATACAAATTAAATTCAACATGTTCTGGTTGTATGATTTTTTCATTTCTACTAACTCTCACTAATTGATATGATATTAGGTTTTTCCTGACACTGAAAATGACAGACTAGGATATAGTCAATATAAAGTATGACATCACAATTGCCATTCATCAAGGAAAGAATCAGGGTATCTGTATTCAGGACAATGTTGATTTAAGTTCAAAATTAAAAGAAATGACTCGTTTGCTGGAGTAAACAGAGGTACCTAAGCTATATACATAATTTAAAGTAATCATATAAGTAGGATACTTCCAGGATATGGCTTTATAAGCAATAATATAATAATATTGGATGAGTACAATGGCGAGTATTTCCCTCTTTTTAAGAACCGTTGCTTCACAGGTCACTATCATAATAGAAGAAGATTTTCTAAGAAGTGTGTATATTAGAAAGTAGAGTTCACTAAAAATGAGGTTTTGCAGAAAGAAACCATCACATCGAGAAAAAATGAAAATTGATTCCTCAAGACAATACCTTCGTTAAGCAATTTATGCAAGTGACAAGAGTTTTCTCATCCTCAGTAACCAGTAGAGGAACAATAACCTGAAACGTTTCGAATTTTAACATCAACTTTAACTTTTATGCTGATAACACAAATCCCTGCTCCCTCCTCCAACTAAAGAATTTACAAGCAGTAAGGATGGACAAAGAGTAGAAAATCAAGAAATGCATACACTTAAACATCTAAACGGATCATTCTGAGATAAAACACTGGTGAGGCAGTGCTCTGCTTCGCTTGAGACCTGAAGAAGGGGAGAAATTGCAGAGACTGAAAAGAAAGCAACTATATAAAAAAACAAAAAAAAAAAACAAAAAAGGACAAAGTTGCCTACCTTGGGAACATTATCCTTTGTAACATTAAGCAGTTTTTCAACAACAATCTCAACAGAAGTCTCCATGGCATCTTTCTGCAAAAAATAAACAAAACAACAAAATAATCTCTTATTATGCTACGAAAAGAATATGAAGAGACATACATGCAGTTTCAAGTACTCACACACATACATATATATATAAGTGAGCGCATAATCCAACAAAAGATGGCACAAAATGGAGTAAGAACCTGGTTTTTAAGCATTTCAACTATCAGAGACAGAGCAAGTTCTCTGATTGAGGAATCTGAATCATCCAGCACTTCAAGCACAACTGTCAAAATCTGATTCAAGTACTGCAATTACACCATTTAACTAAATAAATATACAGACGCTCAGTGTTGTTTAATGAATTAGTGATTTGCTTCTTTCAATAATCAAAACTTCCCTAACTATTGATCTCATAGCTAATAGCAATCAAAGAATCAGAAGAACTCACTATTATACAATTGATTCTTTTTGGAGAAAAATGTCATTTAATATTTTAGAATATAAAGACAAATAGCAGTTTATAATACTAATATTAATCACCAAATAAATAAAAAGATATGACAATAAGAAACCATATTAGTTTTTTTATGAAGTTCATCAAATTAAATCTTTCATTTGAAGTACAATTGACAATCACATAATTTAGGGACAGGAAGGAGAGACAGCTGTTAAATTAAAAATACCAAAGTCCAAACGGAATGATCATTAGCTATAGACACTTCAACTAGCTGTTGAAGTGCAGTCCGCTTGCTCAAAATAGGGCTTCCAGCACCCTCACTGCATATCTACACAAAATCAAAACTATATTTTAGTGAAAAGAAATCTAAGATATAACACCCTTAATAAATTTAAAGAATGATCATTATAACGTTAACCAAATAGTGCTGTCTCTCCAAATAGGCTGACTGAACCAGAAAAATTTAAACAATAGTGCAAACACTAAGACAACTCTCTTAATAAATTTAAAGAATGATTATTACAATAACAAAAGAGTGTTGTCTCACTAAATAGGCTGGCTGAACCAGCAAAATTTAAATGGCTGCTCAATACATACTCATACACACAAATGTTTCAGAGGCAGCAAATTTCACTTATTTCAGGGGCATATAATAATCAGCAAAAATATTTGGTCATCACACCCATATAAGTGGCTCCACTACAGATCAACTAGCCACCACTTGTTCTTACACCGTGACATAACTTGACAGCTTCACACAAGCCCTTGACTCTTATCTTTTAGTTTTGGATATGCTCCACCACCTTAGAGAGCTTTTAACCCATGACCAAACTGATTGCTTTCTCACAAAAATATAGGGTACTGTACACATTACCCTGGTGTGTGTAACATCATTAACTCAGCATAATGCTAAGTTGCGGAGTTTGTATCTTTCTTTCCCAAAGCGATTTTGTTGACTTGTTAGGCTGATAAAGTTTTTGCTTTAAATATTTTTCTGATGTATATGTTGCTGCTCTTAGATGATACTTTATTCTCCCCCATAATTAACTACACTTTTCATTCTAATGAATTTATTTTTACAAAAAAAAAAATTACACTACCAATCCATATACTAGTTGCATAACTCACCATATGAAGAATCTGAGGAATACTGGGTCCAGTGTCAGTCTTGTAGTTTTCTTTCACACCTTCAACGGACTGATGATCATGGTTCAATTCAGAGGGATGTTCTTTGTCAAGTCCAAAGTCTTCAGCAATATTTAAATGTTCTGATGACATCAGACCATTAATATCCAGATCAGATGATAGACCTTCAAAATTCATGCTACTGTCCCCATGTCCAACTTGGCTAGTTTGAAAGCCAAAGTTTTGACTCATTGAATTGACTGTGTAACCAAGATCTTTAGTTTTTAAACCAAAAATACCACTATTAGAATCAGTATGTTCCTCAGATTCATCAGAAGCTGCTTGGCCAAGATTGGCTTTAATCAGAGAGGAATCTTGGGAACTTGACTTCCTGCCACCATCACTATCCAGTGAGCCACCTGAATACCTTCCAAGGTAATGAGCTTTCCTGGAAAAACTAGTATATCCCTCTTCAGGGGATGCTCCCACTACATCAGAAGGATCATAGGAAGACTTGGAGCGTCGCTCTTTCTTATTCTGCAGATAATTCATTAAGTCTACTTCAATACGAGGGGTGTGCTGTTTAAGGGCTCGTCTCAAAGAATTTTGTTCGTCAACTGACAAACTAAGAATAAAATTCAAAACTGCAGATGAATCAAAGTGAGAGTACACAGATATGATGCATGTAATAGCCGCTTCTTTAAGTTTTGTATTTTTATCATGAACCAATGGAACTAACTTGGAAAGCCATAATTTTAGAATGCCAATATTAGCAGCGCCTTCCAGATTCATTGAATGCTTGTTAAAGGAACTTATTGCAAACTCAATAACAGCCAATTTTGCCTTTGGAGACCTTTGTTCATCTAGCGAGCGTAGCAATGCAGGCAAGAGAGAATCTATGCTGTATGTTTTGCTAACCACTTCCAAATTCATTGAGCAGGCTTGCCTAACTAGCTCTTTGGGATCAATTAACCGAGAAAACACATGGGGTAACATCCGTTCCATGTAACCCTCAAAGGGCTTTCTACATGCCAGAATAATATCTGCAAGTGTGGAGAGAGCAGCCTGCGCAACTTTATGATGGGGATCATCCAAGTGCTGAAAAAACAACTTCATTACCTTCTCAAAATTCTGAACTATTTCTTGAATTCCCTTTTGACCTTGCTGCAACAAAGAGTGAAGATAATTAAAGGCAGCAACCCTAGCAGACCAGTCAGAACCTGAGCTAAGTCCTTCACTCAGAGCTTCATGAAGAGATGCTGGTCCATCTGCATAAATTGACATCTCTCCAACAGATAATTGGCTATCATCCAAACTCCTCCTGCTGCCAGCAGACACACGTCCAGCTACATTCTTTCTCAATAGTGGCCTCTGGAAATTAGGCACATAACTATTCTGTGAATCCCTAAAGTTGCCATCTCTGTAATGGGTATCCATATACTGCCTATCTACATTGGGGTTCATATATCGTCTAGTGTCCCTGATGTCATTATTTTCATCAACAGAACTTCTTTCTTGTAATTTCTCAGAAGCTCTCTTACTTGAGTATGATGAATATGCGGATAAAGGCTCAATACCAACATTAGTACTATATGCTAACCTACCAGAGTCTTTGGAAGCTTGAATTTGGGTAATTATATCAGACAAACCCAAACCACCATTGCGGTTACTACCTTTATTGGCACCAGAAACAATTGACTCAGTCATTAAAGAGCTAGTCAGATGATTAGATGTTGAGACAGCAGCAGGGAATGGTGGATCCCGAGACGAGGGAGGATCAACTCCTGCACTAAGGGCAATAAGAGATAAATTTATCCGCTCACAAAGTTTAAAAACCATACCATACCACTAACCATCATCATTTGTTGAATGGAAGGAAGTCCATAAAAATGAAGTGCAAAGAGTGTATTTATTTAACAAGTAAACTTATTTGGTACCTAGATCCAAACTCGAAGACCGGAGAACTGATGAACCATGCTTATCAGACAAATCCAATCCCCTAAGCATGCTTTCAATAGCAGTGACCTTCTGTTTGCTTGCATGCAGCACACTTTCCAAACTGCGTTCAGTACCTTTACCAAGTGGCTTGGCTTGTGAAAGAAAGCCAGAGGTAATGGAAGTCCCAGATGATAAACTTGAACTTCTATCCATTGCAACAATAGCAGAAGTTCCATAACCAGTTAGATTAGAGGGAGCTGAAGCTTGACTAGTTATTGATATCAATCCGCCTCTATCACGTACAGAAGGTGATGCATGTCTCCTATGCATTCCTCCATCCTCTTCATTTATTAACTGCATGTTACGTTCCTGTTAGAGAAACAAATTAAGCAACAAAGTAAAGGACAAATAACACCTTCGATTAAACATATACCCTTTGAATAGCAGGGTCAAAGGACGAAAACAGATGACGGGAACGATCTGGCCAAGTCTTTGCAAACATTCTGTAACACATCCTGGCAGTTGACCGCACCTATAAAATTTAATACTGTAATTATTTTCATGCACACAGCTTGGTACCAAAATGAAGAATGTCAAGTCAACAAATACACTGACAATATTATTTTTAAATTTCAAACCCACATAACTTTTGATCAAAAATAATCAAAACTGCATGAGAACTTCTAGACCATCCAACCAAACATCATTACACATTGAAACAGAGTAATGTAGTAATTATGTCATTTTGGACACCCTTCCTTCAAAGGTTAAAAATTAATATAATTTGCATAGCTAATGATAAATAATATATATATATATATATATATATGCAAATCAGGATCCCAAAGTATCTGATTCCAAGTCCATAAGAAACAAGATGACTGAAGATGGTAGCAATTCAACTCAATTCCTTTTGAAAATACATCTTTTAGTACAGATGTGTTGGTCAATTAATTATTTGACATTGCATTTTCAATAAATAAAATATAAATAACTTCATGCAACAATTAACAGATAATCATAACAGGTTTGCTCCACCGTAAGTTTTTTTGTGCAAAATTTCAGAAATTTTATTGGGCAAAGCCAACCAACAATTTCTTAATAGCTAAGGAAAATAGGGCAAACCAACAAAAAGCTAGCCAAAGTAGAAATATGTACAGTCAACATTGACCAAAGACATAAGCCTAGAATTATAGGGGTTACCTCACTCATTGCATCTGAAACACAACACCTTATCATATCCTCATATAAATCAGCCGATCGTTGTATTTCCACTGCATCAGGCCAATGTTCTAGTATCAAAAGAGCATAATCACAACACCTACAATGCAAAATTGTATTAATTAAAAACCAAAACTCTCCCACATCTATCCCCAAAGTAGATAATCCATACCTTGCACGAAGTACAGCACTACGATCATTTTTTGCACAATCAGCTATCCGAGGAAGCACACGAGCAACTTTGCAGTTGCGTAACATCTGGGAAGTAGAGGATAAAAGTCACAACAGCATACAAAGTCATATATGTGCAGAAAATTAATAAGCATACCAAATTACCGTTTTTATGCAGTTATCTGCAGATTCTGCAATTACGAGCACAGTAATCACAACTAGCTTCAGAAGGACCTGATTATCAGATAAAGTAATAAGATTTTAGAAATATGCAATACATGATCATCATAAACATAAAGTTGAACTTACGGGTATGAACAATTCAACACATGCTTCAAAATCACCCAAGAGGTCCTTTGACAAAAAGCATAATAGATGGCAAGCCTAGAACAAAGTAATAGCAAACAGAAAGTATCCATGTGTTAGTAGTAAAATCTAAAAGAGATCGAGCAGCAATTATCATGCTTACTTCCAATAAAGCATTCTAATCTAAGCTACACTACCCATTCAAACATAAGGAGTGGAAAACTAAGAAACTTCAAGCCAATATTCAGGGTTTTAAGTGTGGGTAATGCACAATCCCAACTACCTTGTCCATAATTTAAATTTCTCTACCAGTACAAGAAGAAAGATTTTGACACCTTGGCCATAAAAGATCTGGCACCATGTGCAAACTAAAAGCATATTATGCCAAACTCAGAGTAGGGAACAGGGTATTAGCCCAAGCAGTATAAGTGATAGGAGTGTTTAAAGGACTTGAATAGAATTAAATTTTATAAAAACTGAACTAAACTACAAAAGAAGCTTGCCTAAATTAACTGAACCAAAAAATAGTTCAAACAAACTAAACTATTTTTTAGCTTGGTTGACTACATTCTACATGTTTTTAACTGAACTATTTTTTTTCTTGAGAAATTGAAGTAATTTAATCATATGAATTGCATTTATATTACCCACAAGAGAAAACAGAATTATTACTCTATTTCTTTAACTCAAATCCATACAAGAATTCGTTTACTAATGATGTATAGCCCACCAACTTTTTATAGACAAATTGTATCTAATAGAGTAAATAAATATCAGAGCCTTTTAATATGGAAGGAAACAAATCATTAGTGAAAGGTAAAGTTTTCACCATATGAGCATAGAAAGTACTGCCATTTGTTCCAAACCGTGAAATGTAGTTATTAAATTATGAGAATGCATTCTTAATGTTGAAACAACTTTTAACAAATAAATTCTATAACAGATAGTTTTACTGTTAAAAAAATCAGAGTTAAAAATTCACCTAAGAGAATGGATACTTCAAGAAAAGGTAATGAATGGTTACATAAAGTTTGTTTTCAAATTTCATGATAATGTAAGTAGCACACTGATCTATTCTTTTAGCAGTCAAGTTTCTAAAAATTGAACTGGAAAAGTTCAGTTTAGTTTATAATAAAAACAGATCAGTTTTTTATAGTTTAGTTCAATTCAATTAATTATTTTATTCATTCAATTTAGTTCTTTTGAACACCCTAAGAGGTATTTTTCTCATCTACCCAGCCGATACGGCATCTTAACATCCTTCCTGAAAAAAATAGTTGCATTTCACTTTAAGATGGATAGCCATAACCAATGAAAATGTCAATGAACCTGCTTCACAATGCTAGACCTTCGATCTGACAATTGTGTGCTTAAAGGCCCTACAAGCTGCTTCAGGAGTCCAAAGAAACATGGATAATCAGTAGCACCTGGTATGCAAAATATTTAAGAGATATTGATCATTCATGCCACAGACAAACAGAATAAGTTGCATTGCATTTTAACATCTCAGTGAAAATTACAATACAACAACAGCCTAAAGTAACAGTAAAAAAATATTTTAAACAATAAAACAAAGCAGAGACTTCATATAAATAATTGAAATTTAATAATGCCAACATTAAACTCTTACTAATTTATAGTGCAACAACTGTTTAAGGCCCCCTTCCTTTCTGCAAATAAATATAATCTCAAAAAATCACAGCTTAAAGCTATTCATAGAGCTATACTTTCTGGCCCCAAAATACAATTTTCAATCCATACTTAAATTAGAATTTGTGAGTCTAACTCAACACCATAAAACATATTTGGATAGTGAGGATGTCCAAAACTTTATAATTTTTTTAAAGTAATAATAGAATTCATTGTGGGATGTAAATAAGCTGAGGGCCAATGTCCCAATTGCTGCACAGTACAATGCTTCACTAAGTTTTTTCTGATCAACCCACCGTTAGTAGTCCTTTATGTGTCATTAACAACTAACTCTAATAGGCCATAATTAATGCAAGCTAAGGGTGTTGAACATTAAGATGGCTTTCCAACAGATATTTATTTCCATTAATGTAATAGTTCAGTTTAACACAAACTCCTTGAATTCACCACTACAAGTAAAAGCTATACCCCAAATTCATGAAAGATCACCATAAACACCCTTCACAATGACATCATGTTAAAGATATACTGACAACAAATGTTCTTTCCCTTAGAAACACAAATAGCAAAAAGAATTCAAGATTAAATTCTGAGTACATAAAATTAAGTACATATATATTATTTACTCCTGAAAAGAGGATGGAAAATACCAACCTCCTAAAACAAGACCTTCAATTCTTTGCATGGCAGCAATACGAATTGACCAGTCCTTTTCTGGTACAAGGGTAGCAGCAATCTTATCGATTTCTCTGATTAACTCCTTCTCTGAATACACCTTGATGGGGTCTATGACTTTCACTGTAACATCACCTTCTCCTGTCGTATTTATATTTAATACAAGAAAATGAGCATTATGTTGGAATATGAGAAATATATTATGTTCATTATAAGAATAATATAGAGTATATCTTGTGATATGCTTCCCTGTTTAGCTAATTTAACTAGTGCTGTAGTCCAGTATTAGAGGAAGAGTAAGTACTTTATGTTTTTTATCATATTCTTTATTCTCGCTGTTTCCTCCCTCAATAACTATAGTTTCCACACATTTAATAAAGCATAGAAAAATGTTAAATATATGGCCAATAAGATAATTGTAAGTGCACATAGCATATTTGACTGATTAGACACAACAATAAAAATATATATTGTTCAAACTTTTTCAACATTCAAACAAATGAATTTGGAGGTTACTTGTCTCTTTGAATCATATAAATTAATCTTCCTGGATCATTTTTATTTCCACTACCAAATTCAAAGAACTTTTCATATTGCATTTGAATATCATGTAAGTCATCCAGTGAAGTGAAAAAATAAAAGCCATTTGATTATTAAAAGCAGTCAGATCCGAGAACCACCATTTGATCAAAGGTGGTATCCCAACGATCATGCAGACTAAACATGTGAAATACCCCAAAACATGCTAGCTAAAATATCCCAAAAGTTCTGATAACTGATCAACAAAAACCGTAATCACCACATATTGTTGATTGGAATAGCATCTTTATAATCAAATTTTGAAACTTTAACAATTCCAGCATGATTGAAATGTTCTATTTGATAATATCACATATAGTACATCAAATTATTATACATGAAAGCACAATTTCTTATGCAAAACATAAATCTGTTAGTCTTCCTTGATTTCAAACCAAAATTTAAACATGCGATTAAATACTGTTCTGATCATAATAAACGGAATATAAAGAACAATTAAAGAGCAATTATAAGGCATGTAGACAATAACAAAGCAATTACGCAGGAGAGAAGAAAAATTTATAGATAAGGTATAAGCCATACTACAAAAAATACATTGATATTAAATTACAAAATAAAAATTTTGCAATCCAAAAACTATAAATATTCTAACCTCCAAAAAGAGAGCTCTCCCTTGATGAACTTTTAGCCTTTGGACTACTTTTTTTGGGATTAACACCCACAGGCTTGATTTCCCCAGCAATATAACCACTAGAAATACCATCTGAAGATTGAAGTTTTGGTTGAATTCCCTCTAGTCTGGCATTAATAGCTTTCACCTGAAATCATTGTAATTCCAAGAAAAAAGAAAATTAAAATCTCATAGTATATGAAAATGTTAAATTACAGAAGTGAAACACAGACATTCATGATTACAAAATATTAAAAATAAAATTTAAACTACCAGAGATGAAGGAAGATTGTGGCGCTGAAGTTCATCACGAAACTGGGACCCAGCTTGTGAATACATCTCCTGTAAGAAAAGAGACATAATTTTAAAGGAATGTACTGAGATCGTTCTTAAATTTTAAACTGCTAACCACTATGCTTAAGTATACATATAATATTATTCAAGCGGCCTTAGCCTAATTCGTCATGATACCAATATCAATCACCTAGTCAATTAAACATTAAAAATAAAACAAAACTAATCCATTTATACATAATTTTTGACAATTGAAATAAAACAGCACTCCGAATTCTCAAAGCACAAGGTTGCACCAATTCTTAAATTTTAAGCCATGTAAAGTGGCAAGATGCAGGAGTAGAAAAGTATGATAAGCATCAGCCACTTAAGCACTCCACCAAACATTCAATATTACTTGTGGGACATAGGCACTCAATAATATCCATGCCCTGTTGTAGTATCACACTGAGTTCCGATACAAACGTGTAAGCCAGTTCAAGCAATATAAAATGGCAAGACATACTTACCTCAATGCACAAAGTAGCAGCTTCCCTAACAGCAGGATTTAGATCATTAAGCAACTGCAGAATCTGATATTGATCAATTTTGAAAAGGAGTTAGTATCACGTGCATGAAACATTGAATAACTAAAGGACATATACTGCGTGTAGAGAAATTCAATGAACATACAGGAGGAAGAATAGCACGTTGAAGAGGAAGCTCGGTTGCTGAAAATAGACCAATAGCAGAAGTGACAGTTCGTGCAAATTCCTCTCTGATTCTCCCGCTTTTGCACGTCCAAGCAAAGGACCCTGCTCTTTCAACAATTATTGTGGGAGATGAAACCTGAAAATAATAGTGATAAAATCTGAAGATAAAAGGAAATTCAACCAAACACAGATTAAATCTGCAACAAAATCAGCCCATGGGAACATTAAAATTTCTTCAAATTTGAATGGATATAAATAAATACCAAAACTTAAAACATAATCATTGTAAATGTACTGAAGATTTTGCTGTTAGGGTAGACACAGAATTGTATTCCAATTTACAAAAAGAAATATTCAAGGTACAATAAGGGCATAAAGATAAATATATTCTGACCTGAAATTTACATGGATTAGCCATGCAAGACTTCATTTGTCTGGCAATATATCATAATAACCAACACCAACATTTTGCAATGAATCAAGCAATATGTTCAATGCATAGCACTCACCTACTCTAATAGCTTCCAGCTTAACTTGTTAATTGTTATACTATCCTCGTGCATAGGTTATTTTAAAAAGTATGCTTTGTCTACAGCATTTAACATTGTGGAGTGTTAAATTAATATTGTGCACAACGAACTTCAATGCATATAAACATGTCAATGTTTGGAAGAGCTGATTCATTTTAGCTTATTTCAACACGCTATATTTTAATCTTGTCAAAATAAACTATTTTTAGCTTATATAGATAAGAATTACAGGACTCAAATTATCACTGACAGTAGCTACTATCATGTCATGAAATTTACTCACATGTAATTGTCGGCACCACAAGCTTGAATATGGATTGGCTCATTAACAAAATAACCGAATGTTATAAATCTCATGTTCAGGATATTTCATTCATCGAACAACCTACTAGGACAACATAAGGAAGCTATGACACTGGCATTGGACTCCAATGACACTAAAACAAAAACGCTATATGACCACAACAAACACATGACAGATTCTCCAGTTAAGCGCAAAATTCTAATCAAAGATCTAGTGATATATTTAGAAGTAGGAAGTCAAGTAAGAGTCAATAAACCAGTACTAACCTCAAATCCAAGCAATCAATTATCCCCACTCATCAGATTTTTCTTTTGCCAGAAATGAAGAGTGAAACATTAATGCACAACTGCTAAGATTTAAATACCACGAGCTTCCCCTTCGTACACTCAAAGTCTTATTCCCCGATCTCACTTTTTCAACCGACAGCCAACTTTATCAATTAATTATTATTCACTCTCATCTCTATTCACTCATAGCACTAACTTTTCACTTTCCTCATAACAGATTCGAGATTCTCTACTTTGCAAAAACCTTAGTTACCAAACTCTCTTCCTTCCGAGACTCAGGATTCACTGACAAATACAGATACAGATACATAAATAACAATCCCAGGAATCGAAGATATTTACCTCCATGAGAGTGAGCAAGAGGCGTCTGGCGGCGTCGCGGACGGGCTGTTTGGCATCGCCTAACCGTTCAACGACGGCGGGAACGAGTGCATTGAAGTGGAGCTTGAAGTGGTCGCCAGCGCGGACGGCGGCGGAGTCGAGCGCCTGAAGTGCGCCCTGCGAGACCTTGAAGCTGCTGTCCTTCAAGAGATCCAGGCAGCATTCGATGAGCGAAGTGACTTCCGCGGAACTGAGGCTCCTCCTAGAAGCTTCGAGAACCTCGTGGAGGCGCTCCACGCCGGCCATCCTCTCCTTCGCGTCCTTGGCGCGTGCGAGTTCAAGCGCTTCATCCATCGAGGAGCGTTCGGATCTGGCGCGGCCGCGTGCAGATCTGAAACAACCGCTCTCGGATTCACCACCGCATGGAGATCAGTAACGGTGCCAAGAAGCTGCGAAATGCAAATGAAATGAAGATGCAAGTGTAAATAAATGCGAATGCAGGAGTTAAGAGTTAAGAGTGAGAGTGAGACGATGGATTGAGGAGTGGAATTGAGATAAGAGGTTGCGGTAGGACAGAGAAAGAGAGTGGAAGGGAGGAGTGGGGACTGGAATTGACGGAGAAGAAGGTGGTGGAAGATGATGACGCAGAGAAGAAATGAAAATGATTTGAAAACTATGTTTATGGTTTCTGCTGCTGCTTGCAAAATTAACCATTGGCCTTCTTATAATTTACCATCTATACCACTGTTCATGCTGAGTTGGGTTGCTTTTAAGATTTATGTTTTTTTCCTTTTTTTTTACTATTTTTATATTAAAGTAAAGAAAAATGTAAAAAACAAAAGAAAATAAATATATATATATAGACATATATATATAAAAAAAAATATATATATATATATATATATATATATATATATATATATATATTACAGAACTCTTGCTTCCCTCGATTCCTCAAGAGTGTTATAGTATGGTTTTTTTACAAGGTTAATTTATTTATGAAATTATTATCTAAGTCGAATTTTTAAAAAAATTATGTATAGGTTTAAGTTGTGTTTTGTTGAGACAATTTCTTTTTGAAAAAGTTCTCAGATAACTTGTAACTTATAAAGATGAAGTTGTAAAAGTAAATGACAATTTTTTTTTTAATTTTCAAGTTGTAAGGGTTAAAAAGACAACTTTCATCTTAATTAACTTTAATTAATCATACATCCCAAACAAAGTCATGCTAAGTAGATCAATATTTTTCAAAATAACTTATAATCAAATCGTTCAAGAGTTAGTTGACTTCTGCCATAATAATTTTTACTAAGTCGTGTCATTGATGCATCTTTTACCAAAACCTAAGTTGTACTAAAGTCATGCATGGGATGATGATTTCCCTATTATTGTTGAAATCGTGAGACTAAGATAATTTTTATGATTTGAAAAAAAAAGGCTAAAGTTGTCAATTTCATAGACAATTTTCATCTTGTTTGGTAATTGCCATTTTGGCTTATTCTAGTATGCATTTTGCAGATATGGCAATTTGGAAAGCATAAGTGAGCTAGTTGACTAGTCACACTTGAAGAATGATTGTTTTGAGCCTTTTCCAGTTTTGAATTTTTGAATTTTCCCTTTCGTTTCTCAAGTTTTTTCAATTTTGGTCGAGAGATCCTTCTAACGGCAGCACAACCAACATGAGCATCAATCACCTCCTCCACCTAGGCGTTCAACACTAAGTTCACTTTTAAAGCCTCGTCGAGAGTACTCTAAGACTAAGCTAACTCTCGATTCAACCGAGCATATTTGATTGGGTCAATGTCCCTCTCCTCATTAGATGTTAGCTTTTAGTCAAGAAGGATGACACTGGCACTTAATTCCACGAGCACATTTAGGATCTTGGCACAAGAAAGCCCCATGTATAAGTGTTTCTTGGAGTTAGTTAAATCGAAGATCTTCTCACCAAGGCGAATATTAGTCACAAATGTACCCCTAACCACAAGAGTGGAGCTCTCACCTGCACCTCAACGAATCCTCTTCAGAGATTGCGTGGATGGAGACTTCTCCCATGGTGGTAGCGGGAAGACATGTCCTTCTTCCAATTCTTGTTGTTATTAGGAGGAGGCCAGCTGAAACATGCGCCAAGGACCATTTATTTAGGGTCTCCGTAGTAATCATAATGTCAAGAGTCTCCTCAACTTTCTCAATTGAAACAGGCTTGAACTTTTGCAACATCTCCTTAAAATAGGCTTTGTTCTTCGTATTGGTCAACCCCATAACATTTGAAATAAAAACAACAACTTAGCTAAGTTAAACTGATTAAAACTAGAGTTACGAGAAAACACTAGAAGGGAGTTGAATAGGTTTTCATAACCTTTTTCGCGGCTAGAGGACTAAGCATGATGTATGTAACACACATGAGTTATTTGTACTTTATCCATAAACATAATTCCGTGAAGATCATTTACAGAACTAACTCAATATTCTCCAAAAGATATTTAAGTGATAACATGTTGACGATGTAAACGCTAGCTGAAAACTTGATGTTAACTTGAGTGCCTAAAATGATTGCCTTCATCAAGAGCCAATTGTTTACAAAAAAGACTACAACGCACAAACAATTTTATAGTGGTTCACTTATTAAAGCTATATCTAGTTCTCCTTTAAGTTAACTTATAGGGTTTCATTAAATATTTAATGAAGTACAATTGAGTGTTTTAAATCACTCTTGGTGTTCCCAGTCGTATTGAGTAATCATTGTTACTTCTGACTAATTGAGTCTAACTCACTCCTGATTGCGTAGTATTATTCACCACTTTTGGTATCCCTATACGCTTCTAGTATCATTGTGATACATCGTCTAGTTGAGTATCACCTACTTCTTGTTGGAAAGTATTTTTCACCACTCTTGGTATCCCTTATCAGCGAATAACTTCGAGTTATCCCAAACCAGTTGAGTATTCTCACCACTCCTAATTTCTCAGTCAACAAGTAGTTGTTAGTTACCCTTGACAAGATGAGTATTCGCACCACTCCTGGTATCCTCAGCCAGTGAATAATCTCCTATTATCCTAGACTTGATGAGTATTCGCATCACTTCTGGTATCTCTAGGCACTCCTGGTATCCTCAGTCAACGAATACTGGTGTATGTGGCCTGCACACCGGTTAGTGAACCTTTAATTAAGGCCAAAGCACTGTGAGCAGGCTATTATTAGCTTACCATGGAAGAAGATTACAAGGTCTTTGTCCAGAAATGTAAAAGTTTTTAGGAGTATGGGAATTAAAGTAAAGGTGTCACTAGTAGAGCTACACAACATTATCTTTCATTGGTCATTCATGCAATGGGAAATGGACATCGTGGGTCTGTTCTTGACCGATCGTGTGTAGAAGAAGTTCCTTTTGGTTATCGCTAACTACTTCACTAAGTAGGCGAAGGCTGAAGCTTTGGCAACCATCACGACCTAACAAGTGTAGAAGTTTGTGTCGAAGATTATATGTCGCTTTAGACTTCCCCACATGATCATGACTGATAATGGTCGATAATTCATCGACAAGAAGCTCGACGAGTTCTACAAGAATTTGGGCATCAAACATGTCACCAACTCTATCGAGCACCCTCAAACGAAAAGTCAAGCCGAAGTAGTCAACGAGACCATTGTGGCTAAACTAAAATGGCGTTTAGGAGAAGCAAAAGGTGCCTAGGTTCACAAGTTTCCCAAAGTCTTGCGGGTTTATCAATGCTTAACGCACATAACCACAAGAGAGATACCCTTCAACCTTATGTATGGTATTGAAGCCATGTTGTTAGTAGAAGTGGGTGAACCCATGCTCGGAAGGCAAGTTCAAGACATGAGCTTAATGACGAACAATTAAGGATAGAACTTGATACTTTGCAAAAAAAGGAGAGAAAGGGAAGTTGTTTGGGTATAGGCCTACAAGAAGGTGATTACACGAAGATACAACACCAAAATCAAGCCCACAAACTTCAATGAAGGTGACTTAGTGTGGAAGAAGACCTGCGATGCTCCTAAGAAACCAATGCACGGGAAGCTC